>NC_088262.1:7223928-8427500 GCF_036013445.1 Caloenas nicobarica | reverse complement strand
AACACAATTCTGCATTATGCATTCGAAAACCACGAGACAGCCTGCGAGGGTGTGCATGTGATAATTCGGTTTATGCATCTGCAAGATGTTCTCCTGCTGTTTGTGTTTGCTTCGTGATGTTGCATATTTGCGATCATTATACCACGAAGACAAGGCATATCGCGGAAAGGCGGGATAAATACGAATATTTAGGTTATGTTGAATTCCTGGCAAGCGAGATGCAGAAGGAAAAGGAACGTTGTGATTTTTCCGGGGGATTTGTTTGCCGTGGGTTCATTAGCGGGCCCCGCGGAGGCGGTGCCACCGCCCGGTTCTATGGTGTAATGGTCAGCACTCTGGACTTTGAATCCAGCGATCCGAGTTCAAATCTCGGTAGAACCTACAGAAACATCAATTTTTCTACCTGGTTAATGGCCTCCCGCGGATATTCCGAGGCCGCTCTTGTATCCGGACGTGCCTATAGAAGACATGAAGAAACGAGGCAAAACTGCAATGTCAACGCGCACCACAGCAGGGTACGGACCAAAATGTGGGTGAAACCCTACGAGCAGAATGTCACAGGGATTTCCTTTTCCTAAGCTGTATAACACTAATTTCCTGATTTTCTTAAATTGAATGAACAGCTATACATTTGAGTAAATGAACAAATAAGATTTTATTTTTTAAAGAGCTCTTACTACAATTTAATTAGGTCTTTCATTATGTTTTACTGTTGTTGTATACTTATCTTAGCTTTTTTGAGAGAAAAAAAAAAGTCATTCACATGGAGGAAAATCTGATGTTCAGTAGATAAATGTGCAGAATTTTGACATTATTTTTCAGGTGCACCCAACTATTCATCTGGAAGACATGGACAGAAATAAATACGATTTCGGAGTGGGTATAACCTCCCAGATAGAACTCTGCACAATTTAAACAGATATTACCTCCGCTTTGCTGACAGAAAGCCTCATTATTTATTTTTCATTTCAAGAATAGCTAAGGACATCTTAACATCTTGGCTGCTCTCCTCAAAACCTGCCCTTAATAGTCATTTGTTCACACAGCAACAGGAACATCTCTGTTCTGTGCCAAAGTGAAGGTCAGATCCTTCTGCTTTTCCTCTGCCCAGGTAAGGACTCTGTCCACCTTCAGGCCTCGGTGGTCTCGTTACCATTTTGTGGAAGTTAGGGTCATAACTGTTCAAAGGAATTTAGGAAAATGTTTCCTGAAATTGTTGAAGAATTTTTTGCACAACCTACTGATGAAAAAATATCCCCCTGTTCTATGTTGGGGCTAATTTTCATCCTTTCCCTGTTTGGGGGTGTTGGTACTGTTCCTTGCACACCAGTGTTTTAAATAACTGTATATAGTAAACTTCAGCATAACTAGTCAACCACCATTGATTCGCTTCATCCAGCAACATCATTCTTCACAAGTAAGAAAGCTTTAAAGCCAGTAGGTCTTGTCTGCCTTGCAACAATTCAATTTATCATTTTACAATTCTAGAGAACAAATTACCATTTCTTACTGCTATCCAGCAACTTTCTCCATTTATCACAGTTTGAAGTGTAGCTGTAATCCAGCATACTCATAAATAGCTGACACAGTACTGCTGTTACAGGCTAAGTACTCATGCTAAATTCTCCAGACAAGCACATATGTTAGAATAAGTGTAAAGAATTAAGCTTTTTATATGGAATGAGACACAATCCACACATAATTTGGTATCAAGATTTATTTAGGACAATTCATGGTCATGCTCCATTTGAATACAAAGCACCAAAATTTAGGTAACTGCACATTCTCCAAACAGAATCCAGTTGAGACTGCTGCATACAGATACATCCATTATTCTACATGATAGCACAGCCCACATCTGTCCATGTCCATTAATTATAAAGGACAAACACAAGGTGCTGGAGAAGGCATAGCAGAAGTTCTTCACAACACGTATCCCTTGTCACAGTCTCAGAAGAAAGTACCATGAGCCAAGGCATCTAAGCACTTGATATGCTCAAGTGAATAATACCCCAAGAACATTTCCAAATTAATTTAGCATTTCCAGTTACTTTCCCTGCAATCCCTCCAATTTTATCTTTTCTAAAAAACATCTGGAGACAAGATTGTCTCAGCACAACATTCAACTGAGAAGTAAAGCCGTATGGCTGTGACCACACTAGGAACTTTTCCCATTGCTGAAAAGGCAGTAGCAATGAAAATTATTAGTTGCCAAAATCATATCGGGGAATTATATAATGCTGTATTTTCAGAAAGTGTGGCTAAAGACACATATTGTCAACAACAGACTTCCCAACTGTAGATTTAAAAGAAAGAATCAAATCTTAGGCAAGTATTTAACTATATATGAAGTTGCAATAAGGTTTTCTGATATATGTTAACATTTCAGTGAGAGAAGGTGAAGGGGGAATGACTTATTACAGTTAAGGAAAAAAAAAAACCCTTCTTTTGCTTTTAAACTGGCACTTTAAAAAGGGCTTTAAAAACTTTAAATCATTTTTACTCCAAAAAGTCTTATAAAACAAAAGCTGACCAAAAAAAAGAGAGACAAGTCTCACTCACTGTAAATCACTAGTTATAATACATACATTCCACCTAGCCACTAAAAGCTGCCCAGATAGATGCTTTCCTCATCTTTAAAAAGAATACTGTAGCAGACAAATAATCTACTAGATTTTTACATTGCTACTATCTTGATAGGTTAAAACACTTGAGTAGATGGAAGAAATGGTGGATTTGACTGAAGTAGTTTATTTTATGCACTGAGCCACCAATTCCCCACATAGTGGGAGCACAGCACAGTATAGCACAGAGAGATTTATTTCACCTACTGGCCCATTCCTGGGGTCCCCCCCAGCATGGGAAGCAAGGCAGCTCTTGCGTAGTTTATTGAAGTTTTCATCAGAAAAGCAAACAATTTTTTTTGTACCATTTCATCTAGTTTATGCACATTAAAAAAATAAGCATACTATACAAAGAACAGACACAATATAATTTAAACATGCCATCAAAGCTATAAACCATATATACATAGAAACATATGCCTATACAAACTGAACAAGACCACTTTATTACAAGGTAATTCTGGGTGGTTTTTTTGCAGAAATCATGACAGATAATGAAAAGCAGACCAAAGTGATCTCTTCAGAAATTTCATGCAACACCACCATCTTTCTGTAGCAGATACTTATTAAAGTTTCAGCTATACATAGGTCTTCCCACGATTTCTGGACTCCCTTCCTGTACAGAGGTAGATTTCTGTAGATGTTCTGATATTGCACCACGTAAGCATAATGTTTTAATTACAACAAGGAACAACTTACAAAAGGCTAATTTATTGGTATAATCTCATTGTGTGCATTTAGGTAGCACAGTAATCAAATTCATTCGCACTTTAAAGAAAACATTCCTTGAAGTGTTTTGTTATTTAGGTGGAGGTCCAATTAAAGCTGCAATTTTATTAACAGCTTCACATGAAGAGAACTCTCTCTTGTCATCAGGGTAACATACTCAAGTCTGTCCCTCTCCTTTCAAGCCTCTATTGTTCAGCCAAGGCAAGAACTTGCACCGACTTCACTGATACGTTTATCCCACCGTGTTCAAGTTCAAGGCGTATTTCAAATACACACAGGTTTTTGCAAATATTAGATCTTACTCATACAAGCGGTTGTAATATTAAGAAATTTATAGGAAGATTCATTCAAACTGCCTGAAATGATTAAAAAAAGCCCATCCACACCTTCAGACTGGGAAAGCTGCAACTTTGCTAGCTTTCAACAGCTATTAATCATGAACAAATTTGATGCTACTAGGAAAAACATTAAGTTTGGCAGTACTTTGCATTTTTTTTTGTCCATCACACTCTTGAATAACCCTCTGACAACTCATGAAGTTGCAGAAAAGCTTGCAGGCAAATACCACTTTAAGATGTCTGTTAAATGAAGCCTCTATAGCATACTCAAAAAAATAAAGGCACCAAAATTCATGATGCCAAAGTATAGTAACTTTGATAAGCTCACAAGCATTGGTAAATACTTTTCTCAGAGGCACTCCATGGAGGTATTTTTACAGAAGTTTGTCAACATGGAGATAAATGAAAGAACAATCTAGTATTCTGTGTACCGAAACAGGAGAGAATAAAAGTGCTCTAAGTCTGGCTCAGCAAATCTAACAAAGTTGGAGCACACATGTGCTCATGTGACGTCGCATATGTGGGTTTCACTCTCATACAGAAGCCAGACCAAGCAAGCAGCACCACTCTTCCTAGCTGCAAGTTTCTAAAAAAACTTAAAAGGAAAGAAAAGTTCTCTTTTTGTACCAACCAACCCATCTGCAACTATTTTTAATGAAGGATTGCATTATAACCATTTAGCATTAGTTTCCCAAGTTGCGTTTATATGAAGCATCCCGTTCTTTACAAAATATTACATCACTAAGGAATGGTGACTAGTTTGGAACTGAATAATGTTTGTTAAAATACGGACAGAAGCATACATAAAGTCATTACATTTCTCCATATACACACTCGTCCCTGTAAAGGGTTTTTTTTGTTAACAAGGCAAGTAAATCCCAAGTTACTTCGCAACAATACTAAAATTCATGATGACTGTCTTCCGCTGACGAAAGGGATTGCATACCTAGGAGTAAAATATCTCACCTTCTTGAGGGAGCCTGTTTTGTGAAGGGGACCCTTCACTTCGGGGAGTAGCTTCATCAGGAATTACACTCCCTGCACCTGGCAGAAAGTGCTTATGTACCTTGCAAGATCACGTTTTTTGATTAGAGAAATCCATTATACACAGGAGACTACGCACAGCAAAAGTTAAATGACAATGGCAGGAACCAGGGCTTTCGGAGACTTCTCTGTTTGTTTGTAAAAAGCAATGGTTCTTCACAAGTCACAATCCACAATCAGGAAGCATCTCATTCATACACTTGGCTAGTGCATAGCATCTGCGATTGCATAGAATGTTTCCAGTGCTGAATTGGTAACTAACCTAAGCAAATCTTTTGTAAGTTTGATTTATTACCATTTGATATCCAGATTGCTTGCTGTTTGATTTACTGTGCTGTATTTGGTGTGCAAAGTTTCCTGGACCTTCTTAGAGTCCATGCCTTCCAGCCAGTCCTGGTACATCTGTTGTATGTGTATGTTGGTTTCTGGAAGTCTCACAGGTATTGCAGCATACATTTCTTCCATCTGGTTAAGCAGTGCTTTATCTGGTTTTCCATCTTCAGTTTGTGCCTGACCTTTTCCATTTAGGCACCCTTAAGAAAAGAAAAGAAACAAGCCACAACAGTGGTGAAGATTTGATATGAAGAGAAAGTTTATACTAACTTGGAATTTTTTTTCGTACTAAAGAAAAAAATTGTCTCTTTACATAAACTACCCCCATGCTGCTATTAATAGAATTTGTATTTACTTAAAATTACTCCAGTATCAACAACAGATAAACGTAAATGAGGTTTCCATATCAACAATCTTTCTCTGCCCGCTCCATGGTTTTATGATCCTAATTATGATCCTTGTCTTTTCTTGCCCTTGACAACCATATTTCAGAGTATTTCCTCTGAGGTTGAAACAACCTTAAGAGCCATGCTGTCCCTTATTTATAGGGCAGAAGAGAGCAAATAACATTGTGGTTGATTTTAGAAAACCCCATCAATTTCTGAGTCAACCCTGCACATGCAATTGGTGTTCTAGACCATTCACTACATAGTAATAATTTCATTCCCTCGTAATAATCTAAAATGAAGTGTCTGCCTGTAAGACAACTTCCCTTGAGATTCAAAATACGTGTGCGGAACCACTGTGGATCCACAATTATTCTTACCTCCCGGGCAGGCAAGGACTTCTACAAAGTGGTATAAAAACTTTCCTTTTTTCAACTTCAGAACCATGTTTTGGATATTTCTAAAGCCATAAGCTGCTGCAAAACGCAGCACTGTCTCACCATCCTTTTCCAGGGTAACTTCTTGAAAGTCCTTGTTCCTACAAAGATACACACAGAACATTTTAAACCCCTGCATTACTTAGGGGATGACCCAACTGTGTCGGTTTGTATTCAGATGCTCTAAAGAGAACAGAACAAGGATAACAGTGAGATTAAGGTGAACTCTTCCAGTTTCTACACAGAGTCATAGCAACAATTTTACAGGGTTATAATATGTAGTTGCCTATGAGCAAAAGAGCTGGGCTAGCAGTAACTGCATTAGGGTTCACTGTAGCATCAACTAGCCCATCCTACTTAACAAGGATACAAAACTCTCGCTTACTTTAATGCTTTGTAGGTGATTTCTTTGACATCCATGCCAAAAAGCTCCTTTGCAGCATGTTTAAAAATGTGCTCCAGGTAACCATCGGATCTCTTCCCATCATGCCTTACTACATCTCCCTCCTTGATTCCATCAAACCTTAGAAAACAACAGAAATTTCAACTTCAAAATTTCATTCCTTCACTTTAATAAAGGAGTATGTTTTTCCCCTTCTCTGTCTCCCGCAAAAAGAGTTATATAGCAGTAACTGAGAACATATTAACATTCTTTTTTTATTGCGACTTAAAACCTGTTTAAGACAGCAGTAACATGGTGGGGAAAAAAAATTTTTAAAAGTATGAAAGTATGCAGGGCCTACCATGTTCAGAAACCTTAAGCAACAGTAATTTATAAGCACAGCCTAAAGACTTGGTTAACAGCCATTCACTGCTCAGGAAACATTTTTGCCAGCTCTGTTATAACCATACCACTTAAATCTCTCCAGTCTAGGCAAGGTCTGAGCAGGATACCAACCCAAAGGGAAAAGGATCTTTAGAAATGTCCAGAGCTTTCTGTTTTGTGCAAGAAAGCATGTTTATTGCTCCACTACCACCACTTTGGAAAGATCCCAAGTAACATCTGTCAAACTTGAACAAAGATCAGTGAGCCCAGCCTTTGTAACTAAGCCTGAGAATTAAAACAACATGCATGCTGCTCTGAGCCAGTCATACAGCAAGTAAACAAAACCTCTTCAATCTTTCGTGTGATTTCATCTACTGCATTTCATCTAAAGAATGTTTCAATTTTATCTAATCTTGAAAACTGCTCTGTTCGGGCTAAAACAATTCATTATCATTTCCTGAAAGGGTGCTACTTCTATCAATTCACGCACATAGTAAGGGGAAGTGGAAATTTACTGTCGAGACGCTGCTCTGAACGAGGGAGGCACAGAACAGATGGTGGAACCCACGGTCGCCCCCAGCAGCCTCATGTGCGGCCGGAGGGGGCAGGTGAGACTCTCCAGCTTTACATGAGCTCACGCACAGGGCAGCTCCCAATGGGGTCAACAGTCACGCTTACTAGCAAGTCGTGAATTTGATACAGTCAAATCTATTACTGCATTAAAATATAAAAAAGGAGCTACACAAAAATCAGAAATTTTAAAAGAATCTCTAGATAGGGGTCATTACCTGAAATTATCTGCTTTGTACTTAGCATATACCATTTTACATTTTCTGTTTCGTATTACTTTTATATATAGCAATGAACATCTAAGAGAATACTTTGAGGGTTTCTGAATACTATTTTATATAGATGAGGCTTTAGTATACTCAGGCTTTGATGCAGGCTTTTTTCTTTAAAACGAAAAACAACATTCTTGTGAGAAGTTTTACATTTATGTTGAATATGCTCGAAGGCTTTGTCATTTGTCATCAAAACGAGGCAGCAATCCACAACAAAACTACTTACAAACTATCTACAGCTACTTCAGTCACATCTTTCATAGACACATTTTTCTGTTCCATTATTTGGACAATTTCACCTGTAGGAAAACATATGACATTTTACTTTCAACACGAAGCAAAATGCACATGCTGTGCCTCAGTTTAAGGATCAACATCCCAACACCTGTATGTGCTTGCGGCCACATTCTCCGAGTCTTACTAGAGTCAGTTCCCTCCAGTCATTGAGAAGCCCGACACGCCCAGCCCTCAAGTCGAGGGCCTTCAGCTTGCTCCAAACTTCACACAACCCTATCCTTAGCCTTTCGGTGAGGTAAAGTTTCAAAGACATTTCTATACCACAGGGGGAAAAAGGAGGATAGTTTGGACATGAAGCCTAAAGACAAGAGCCACACCAAAAGGCCTCTGGTGCCATGCGTTTGGAATGTTATGAATAATCCCAGTGGCGATTAAACCATGACTGCAGACGAGCAAGACAATGATTTTAAATATGGATTTGAGTAACTCTTACCTTTCTCTAGAGGCTGAAAAAAACCAAATTCCTGAATCTTGTTTTCAGATGAATACCAACTTAGAAGGAAAAGTACTTTTCGCTTTGCCTTCCCTATACAATACCTATACTACCAGTAGCACAAAAACCTGTACTTATTTTTAAAGCAGAAAAAACCCCAACCTTACAACTAAAGCAGACTTGAAAAAAGCAAAGTCTGGCATAAAGGCTATTCTTACAATGGTGACTCACTTATATCTTTATAAATAGTAAATTTAAAGAAGATTTAACCTGATGTGAGAACACAATCAACTTCTTGTGAATTATACAAGGCAGTGTAGAAATCTTCCCGCAAGGCTTCCAGTTTTTTGTCATAACAAGGCGCCACAATTACATGGAAAATTTTATCAGGAGACAAGTTCTGTGGAACACAGAAGAGAACACATGTGAACTCCGTGAAGAGCAAAAGACAGCTTGAAGAATGACAAGGACAAAAACAGCATCATAAACTCTATGCAAGTAATACTAGCAATCAATCCCTAGCAATTAAATTTAACTTCATCTGTGTGTGGCACTGTTTATCTGCCAGAAGTCACAAATAATCCTCCAGAGTCAGTCTTCTGGCTGAAACTTTTACGTATTCCTTCAGACCACATTTTCTATAGCTTTTGATTGCCTTAGAAAGCGAATGCAAGTCAGGACATCAGAATTCTGTTTGCTGGCTGTCACTCATTTACTTTCATGCACAGCAAGTCCATCAATATTTCTCTATGTGGAGACAGCAACACTTCTCTATATGATGTGGATGCAGTTAAATTTAAGTATGATATGTAAAAAGAAGAGCAACTTTTTCAACATACCAAATTGAGATGATTAAAAGGTTAGTTTATAGGATACAATGCTTTTATTGATCCCAGATAACAAGGCAGTTCCTACATTATTCTCCTCCGCTCCTATTTTGGCTGTGCCTTAGAATCTCTTTAGCTACCCTGGATTTAATTTTATGAATAAATATCTAAATCCATGTTGCCCTGGGAGCACAAGGATTACTGCCAGCTCACACTGCACGAAATGAGGTTCTTTGTACATTCTTCTTATCATAGGTGCTTGTATAACAGCAGAACACCATTTATTGTTCAAGTAAAGAACAAACAATTCAGGAAGATGCTTTATCATTTTATAATACACTGAAGATCTGTATTTCAGTATTAAAACCTACTAGCATATCTTTTTAGAAGAGCATCATGGTAAAAACAAATCAGAATTACTTACCTGCTGCCTGGAAAAGTAGCCCTTTACCAGAGAGCCCATGATCTGCTGTGGAGACTTTGCAGTGCAAATGTGAGAGGTCACGAGATTGGTGAGTACCCTTTCAGCGTACCGGATCCAACCTAGAATGCCAGAAAATCACGGTTAGGTAGTGAAGTGGCACGTAAGCATGGAAAACTGGCAGAAGTTACAGAAACAGCTCTTAAAACTGCAGACACCTTCACAGTAGGTAGGACATTTCTGTGTAGGCTGGAAGCCCCACTTTGGAAACTGTAGGAAACCTCAAGGCTCTGTTAAAAATGCTTTACAGCTGGCTGTCAATAATTCCCTCTGTCATCAATTCTAGGCCTGGAAACCACCATGAACTTCATGACCTATTACCACCTTTCTAATGCATAGACTTAACTAAGCAGAAAGAACAGGACTGCAGCTAACAAAGGGAAAGCTGACTTTTTCGACCTCAGCCCTTGGATCACCAGATACCACAAGTGTTCTCTGTTCAGCTGCTTAACTGTAACCTTCTGTTTCCTGAGATTTAATATCCACGCACCCAGCTTGCCTCCTTTAGAACAGAAGAGTCACATGAAAGCATTATCACAAGATGCACATGGATTATGCCTGGAAAAAAATGCCTTATTTTACTATTGTTAGAGTAGCCACACCTTCTTTAGAAACACCCCCCACACACCCACACGCAGAGTAGTCACTGAAATCTCTCTGTATTCAATATTCTTAGTTCCTCAAGAGTCCCCCTCCCTCTCTTTCACCAGGCTCCTTCACCATTTCAGCTATGACCCCCTACGTATATTTGCATCACCTGCAATACCCAGAGCGGTTCTATTATTCCCTCCCTTCCAGAACAGGAACTGGCAAATGAGCAGATTAAGATATTTAGGGTGTGCAATTCTTTCTTACTCCTACTGAAAACAACAGCCCAGAATCTGTCACAGCAAGGATTCAGAACTTTTTGCTTCACCTACATGAACCGAGAAACGGATACCTAATTTCTTAAATGGCTTTAGTGTCAAGTGCTGTCAAAAGAGAACAAAAACTGCTTCAAACAAAATAAGGACAGTTTTTAAAAACATTCTGCCTTGCACTTTAGCAGCATTTCTGGAAGGTCCTTCCCTTATACTGCAGCTGTGCGTTGGGTTTGTGTGGCAAGGTTTTAGTAGCTGGGGGGGCTACAGTGCTGGGTTTATTTCTCATTCTCTACTCTGATTTGATTGGTGATAAATGCAACTCATTTCCCCTGTCCTGATCTCGACCCATGAGCCTTTCATTATATTTTCTCTCCCCTTTCTGTCCAGTGGCAGAGCAGCCTTGGTGGGCACCTGATGTCCAGCAGGGTCAACCCACCACACTGTGATTGCCATTCACAGCACTCCTGCATGAGGCTGGTTTTCAGAACTGGAATGTTTTAGATATTGTTTTAGATATTGTAGCCACGAACTGTAAGGCAATTTCACTAAATCACAAGAGACTTCTGGCAGGTATTGTCCAAAGCAATTTCTTAAATTGTTTCTTTCCTTGCAGTAGACCGAACAAGTGTCTAATAGCTCCAGCTCCACAATGACCATTAGTCACTGTGTAATTACACAGGCAGCCTTGGTAAATAAGCAACAGGAGGCATTTATCTGCACTTCACATACGCACTAGCTGTTTCTGCCTACTCATCAACAGGGCTGGATTCCAGAGCCAGTCACAGGGAGCCCAAGATATCCAGTTCTTATATCAATGTACATCTGTACCCATAATGACCTATAGCCTCCATAAATTCATTCAGATTCTTGGCCATTTGTTCGCTTGTGTTAGCAAAAAACAACAGGAAACCCCTACAAATCACTGTATAAATTCTTACAGATGTACTTCAGAAGACATTATTTTTAGTGGTTTATTGTGCGTAGATCACAAAGTTGCATGCTATAAATATCTATGCATCAGTATAAAGTGCAGAAAAACAAATAAAACTGTCACTACTGTAAAACTCCACTCCTGTAAAAGGAAATTAGTTTAGTTGACTGGGACAAAAGCATTTGAACCCTCAATAGTTATGCTTTTCCTACTTACACTGTGAGTCTGCTCTAGGAGTTCAGGCTGGCAGCGCACTCAAAATGTTGACTGCTTCCCGCAGCTAGTGCTTCGTGCTGCTTACCAGTTCAGTCAATTAGGGAAGAGAACTGATTACTTCTGAGATATTATATACATAAATTCAGTAGTTACACTGTTGTACTTTCAACAGGAAACAAACCCAATAAAATGTATTTCACTTTCTTTTAAGAGAGCAGCAGGAGGTAGGCACAATTAAGACAGAGACAATAACATGCCCTTTTGTCAGGTTTTGGGACTATATGGACTATGCTCTTTTGCTCATGGTAGATTTTACACCACAGAACACTCCTGCAGAGGCTGATATTTCTGTGGAAAGTTACACTCGAGGATAAGTAAGAGTAAAGCAGTTATACTTGAGCTCACATTGACCTTATATCTACAGAGCTATATAAAAACCATCTTGTGATAAACACACCCAGTAAACAACATTTCTAGGACAAAATTATGTAATCTGGGGCTAGAGAGAGGAAGGAGAAGGAGGAACAGAAAATGCACCCAGACAATTAAGTCAGGAAACACAGTGAACAACCTCACTTTAAAGATGACTGATCGTTATATTTTTTTCCTGTAACTGCTGTCAATGGGAATGAAATATCATATGCTTTCAGAATGGGTTTACAGTGGTATTTCGGTTCCGTTTTCCAGAAATGGAAAGCACCCATACTTTTGCTAGCTGTTTGCAGTGGTATAGATGTTAACACCATAACCAGCACTGAAAACAGAAACAATCTTTTGTAGAACAGACAAGGACAAGAAGAGTGTTCCATTAACTATTTAAAAATATTTCCAATGAGAACAGCAGAAAATCTGAGCTCTCTTTTGAGATGAAGAAAATTAAAATTATCCCAGAAGTTCTAAAACAAATCCTCGGAGTTTGAGTTTTAAATAAACCACGTACAAGATGACAAAGCTAAGTAATAGGGGGTTGTTTCAACTTCACAGGTTTTACACGAAGAAAAAGCAACATATAGTATGTCTGCTCCTGAAGATAGGAGGTAACGCTAAGATAACAGTAACAGAAAAAAAAAAAAGAGACTTTTCCTCTTAATACATATATGTAGTTCCTAAAGCGTAACCCAGATACTTCCACTACAGAATACACAAACCAAACAAAAGTACAATTTAAATAGCAGTATTTTTTATATATAGTATAAATAGCAGCAGATTCTGGGATCACCAAATGCATAATCTAACTCGCTCTCTTGTAACTGTAATGTTTCTTTAAATAATGCAACTCGCTTAAGTTATTTCAAAGCTATATTTTTGTATTTTTACTAGCCTTTTGAAAAGCAACACCATGAGCTTACTAGGGTGGAGTTAAGGGGGGAGGTAGGTGAAGGAGTTACTTTTACCCCCTTTATGATACTTCTTTTTTACGAATGTGACTTATCAAACTGAAATGATGATGTGCTAACAAATGCAGAAGTAAACAATGAATGTTCTACATCTTCTCAGTTGTGGTAAATGCAGGTTTTGTTCATAACAAAGCAAGTTCTCAGGTGCCAAATTCTCAGAAGTGAGACATTTAGTGAGTCAAGTCTGTGACATTTCAAGTGAGAATTATTTTCTAAGTGTCAGACATAACCATCTCGCAGTCATTAAGAGTAATATCACTTGCTATTTTCCTCTAGGCTTAAGTGGCAAGTTCAAAACTTGGTTAAGATAACAGAGGTTGTGGTTTAATTATATCAGTAAGCAAAGTTCCTTAAACATTCTTTTCAATAAGGAAATGCCATGTTAAACTTTGTAGTCTGGACACACAAGCAGCAGGCACTAACTCCTCAATTCCAGTTCTAATTAATTTCTCCAAAGGTCTTACACAAAGCACTAAGAACTTCAGTGCTTCTGTGCCTCAGTTTCATTATCCAGAGATTCATATGTCATATATGCTTCTTTTATAGCAGTGATGGGAAACACAACCGACTAATAAATACCACATATGAACACTAGCACAAGGAAATCAGGAGTCCAGGTTCTTTGTATTATCAGAGGCTATGGACTACAGCAAGGTTCTTTTGTGGGTGGTTTTTTTTTTTTTGAAGAGCAACAATAGAATTTACGTTCCTCACTTCTTACAGAGCTCCACTCACATATGGGAAAGATGAGATGCTTGCTGGAAGCAAATTCTGCTCTCTCAACAGCCTGTGAAAAACAGGCCCCTCTAGCAATGCATTGCAACGCACTAAGGATGAGCAGCGCTACTGGTGGCAAGTACTGGCTGTGAGGTTTGCTGTCTCAAAAGCAAAACTAAAATGCTCTCAATTATGTAAGGCTCCCAAATGAAAGCACCCTTGGTAGTTCCAAAGAGCCCAGGCTGAAGTGCGGGAAGGTTGGAGAAATCAGTTCTCACCAGGGCAAGCAGAGGCAAACATTGGTAAGGCATGCTCCTCCTGGTTCCTCCGCTGATACCGCTGCACAAATTCCCTCTGGCTCTCCAGAATACTGAAATCGGCAGCTATAGTGGTGTCAAATACATAATGCACCCCTATGAAAGAAAGCAGCAAGGAAAAGTGAATTAGTAGCATATTCTCCATCCCATAGGCTTCTTTCCAAGTTCCAGGTCTACAGAAAATCTTGGCAAGATCAACAGGTATATCTCCAAATTTTCACAAATAGTAGAGCCAAAAAAAAAAAAAAAAAAAAAAAGGCATACATTGAAAAGCTACCTTCTACATCATGAATTTTAAAAGGACCACCAACTTGCGAATGGTGACTAGTAACACTTCAAATACTTGTCTGCTTCCTTACGAGAAACTTGCCATTCAGCCACGAGGCACCTCTCCCGTGGCTGAAGTTGGCTGCAAAGGCACACGAGCGTATCACTGAACATATCACCAAACATATCACCGGCACCGCAGAGCCCTCCTGCCTGCCTGGGCAGCACCACACTCCCTGCGCGCCTCTGTCACATTGAGCATGGCCCGGCAGCGAGGCACAGATAATTAACGCATTCTGAGAAAACTGGGGCCCACCAGAACTTAGAATTCCTTTTAGATTAAAAAAATGGATGTGTAAAAACTGTTTTTAAAAAAAGATAAAAGGGAGAAAATAGTATATTACTATCATTTCCCTTCCTCCCTCAGGTACAAAAAGAACCCCAAACCCATAGACAAAGTGGGTTTTGTTTTTTAAATAAAACTTGGCATGTATAGTAAAACTAGCAAAGGAAACACAGCTTTAACATAAAATAGACAGATACAACAGTTCTTGCGTATAATTTCAAATTACAGAAAAAAAACCCCACGACTGAGAATCTGCTAGAGATATAATGTGTCAAAAGGACTGGAAGGCACTTAGGTTAAGAACTCCCTCCTCCCTTGAATTACAAAATAAAGGGAAAAAAAAAAACAACTTACAGAAGCTCATATAACCAACTCCTCCCTGACCTCTTAGTAGTGAAGGCTCTGAAGACAGGTCTGTAATGTCCTTCTATTCTGTGACCTTTACTATCAGCACATGCCTCAAATCCCCATTTCTGAAACTGGTGTATGTCATACTGGTGCGCTGTCATTATTTCAAACTCTAAACTACATTGTGCAATGGCACTTTATGACTGCATAACAAACAATTCTGCTGAGGAAGCAAAAGCCTAAAATTATCTCTGCTTTCTGCTCCACCATCATAACATATTCAAACTTACCGAGACTTTTGAGGAAACCACAGAGTCTCTTGGCTGCATCATTCACAGAGAGATTGAATTTAGCAGCAAAATAAGGCAATGACTGAGGGCATATAGACACTGCCAACACTTTGTGTTTTGAGGTATCACATTTCTGGTAAACAAAACAAAAACAAAGAAAACAAGGTGTGTAATCACAACAGGGTAAGGCTCCCTCCTTCGCCTCCCTTTTCCACTCCCGGAGTTATTCCTCAACGCCCCAAGTGTAAAACCCCCGGGAAACAACTATCAGATTTCCTGAGGGCAGGACAAGATGTTCCTCTGACCCTGTCAGTGTTTATCTCTAATCACCTGTAGATCTTTTTTCTATAACTTGGGGAAATCCAGCCCTCCCAGGACAATTCTGTGGTTGATCTCCTAATGGCATAAGAAAAGTTAAAGAGACGTTCAGCACCTATGACGTTCTAGCAATATGAAACATTCTAGCAGATATGAATAAAGCTGTATGTTTAAACATTAATAAATAGATAAACTAACGTTTACGGGAGCATGGGCATTTGAAGTTACAAATCCAACCCAAGAAATGAGAGATCTGATCCTTTGTTAAGGCTCCTGCGTTTCTGTCACTGAAGGCATTGGGGAAAACAGGCAAGACATGACCCTCAACAAATCAGTGTTTGTAGGCACTGAAGAACTCTTTCAAAATACCTAAGATGGTGTGCAACTGTAAAGCTCTGATTGCCATGACATTTATATGAAGATGAATCTTGTTTTAGTTGTGATATTTTCCACATCAGCGGAACCCTCGGAAGGCAACCAGGGCTATGCCACAGACAAGTCTTACCCTAAAAAGATCAGCAACCGTAGTTTGTACTTAAACACCATGATGAGCCTTGAAGTAGAGCTCATGACTGCCTGGAAAGCATCTCCCTTGCTCACTGTCCTCTCTTGGTCCCCTCAAGTTCTGATCAAGGTACTTGGCTGCCTCCCTTTTGTGGACTTCAGGCTCTCTTAATATGACCCAGAAGATTTTTTTTTTCCTTTTTCTTTATTTTTCTTCTGTACAACAACATCATACTGTATGGAGAGTTAAACTAGTTCTAAGAAAACTGAATCACTGTGTAATGAATCCTCTTATTTATGACGCTTCTATACAGATTAAGAAACTGCATCAGTTCTGGTAGCTTTTGCATCCCCAGTAAGGACTCAGAAATCTGGAGCAGAACTAAAGTAATTAATGCAGTAATCCAAAGATCCAAGCGCCATATATAGTAACTAACTTCACAGCAGAAAATAAGACAGCAATACAACACTTTTATGACTTTTGCTAAGAATTTGGACAAAAAAATTTGTTCCAAATGTAGTCAGCTTGAATATATATTAAAAACAACTCTGCTTTCAAAAACTTGCCTTGCTAACTTTTTATTATATGGATACAATGGCACCAGCAACACCCAGAGCAGTCGTAGTAATGAAGGTGCGAGGATTTATAAACACTGAACCACAGATTAATTTGCTATTACAGTAACAAGGTAGTTACATTTTCCAAAAATTTTACTTCCGTGAGTGCAGTAACTTTCCTCTTGCCCTTAGGTTAAGTGCCACGACCTTGCACATTTAGCGCGAAATTATGTTAAGTACTTCAATGTTCGTCTTGCCTGAAGTTTTCACTTCCTCTTTGGAAAAAGCATATCCTGACAAATCTTCATCTTATCTGCCTTGGGAAACCAAGCTGCTTAGTCATTCTGCGATTTCCTCCTCCTGACAGACAACTGTGTTATTGTTTGTGTCACGTTACCTTATTAAGGTTCAGAACACGAAAGAGCTCCTTCTGATTCTGTTGGAAAACTCTGGCTCCTTCTTCTGATGTCATACAATTGTCACAAGCTAGGCAGTCGCTAAGGAGTATTTTAGCATTAGCCAATGTATGAAACTCATTTTTCTGAGAGGAAAAAAAAAAGTAAGCAAGTATTTAATAATGATCGACCAATTTTCAAGACCTCTGCAATCATCTGGCAGAAGAGCAAATATACTGTCAGTTTTGTTTAAAACAAGACAATCCATGACACTTGAATAGCGTCCAAGATTATTCAGAAGTAATCAGAATAATTTGTTCCATCCTTCTTCATTGCTTTGCTCCTGTTATTACTGTGAAACTGCAAAATGTTGAAGGGTAAACACAGATCTACATTAATGTCCATGTTCCAGTGACTTGATTTGCATTGCGTTTCAGAGCAGACAGTCCCCAAACAACTGAGAAAACTTCTACTTTAACTATTAAACCCCTTTGCTAGCCAGAGAGCTCTCTAACAGCAAGATGGCTTTGGCTTTTTACCACAAGGTAAAACAGAGTACAGTCCTACAATTAATTACATTGACCATATACTGTACGATCAAGAGTTTCATATTTCTGGCTACAATACCGCTGGCAGCTCATCTGTGGGAAGAAGGAATACTTGGATAAAAGGGCAACATAACCAGAGTACTTGCAAAAAACCTAAAGAAAAATCCCTCAATTGAGAATCCATTCCTGGCTAAAGAGTCCTCTGTTAAAGAACAGTATGTGATCTGTTTGTCTGATATAAATAAAGACATCCTGTGCACTTGTACTGTCAAAACCCATTTTCTCTTTAGAAGCCCTGTGCCTACTTTGAATAGTTGATGGAAAGATTTTTGACACTCCAAAAAAAAATTCTTTAGAGCTTCAACTTCAGTTTTGTGTTTACATAGTAAGGGGTTTTTAATTTCATCTTTTTAAAAGATTCTTAATTCTCGTGAGATGACTACAAGTGCTCAAAATTGCTTACAATTGCTTGTTGATTAAATATAGTACTTAATAGTTAAATATAGTACTAATAAATAGTTAAATATAGTACTTAAAAGTTCTCTACTTACACCCTCCTTTGGGGTACAAAATAAACCACAGTATATCACAATTTTCAGAAGGAACATTACCTCTTCAAAATCATCATTTGAACTCAATGCATCAGATGTACTTTGTGTGTCATCATTTTTCTGTTTTTTACTGCATTCCTGAAACAAAACATAAAACACACGTATTACGCAAAACTCCTTTGCCGTTCAGTAAGAACATCTTCGCAGAGCCGTTTGTACCATTAGAAGCTAACGTGGCCCTTCCACAGGTTTTGGCAGCGTTAAATCTACATCCTTACACGCAACGCTTTGTTTCCACTTTGCTACGGTGAACGTAATTCCGCAGAAATCCACTTGCTCCATCAGTTTCACAGTTCTGAGCGTGCGGTTCGGTTTTTAACCCCAAGGGGAAGATTGCCCGGAGCACAGGAGCTGCGCGTCCACGTCGCGGCGCTACGTGACGGCTCCGGCCCGCCGAACGGCCGCATCCCGCCGAGAGCGCTGCCCGCTGCCCCCCGGGCGCTGCCACCGCCGTTCCGCGGAGAGGAAAACGGGCACGGCGCCGCGGACCCGGAGAGGCCGGTGACCTTGGAGCCCAAGGCCGCTCCGCCTCACCGGGCAAACCGGGACGCCACAGCCCCGCCGCTGGGGGTGGGGGGGGACCGGGAGCTCCACCGGCTGCCCGCCCCCGCTCAGGCGCCGTGCCCGGGGCCCAGCCGGTCGCGCCGCCGCCGCACTCACCTTTTTGGTGCAGTTCTCGCACTTCATTTGCGATCCCGCCGGCGCAGCCCGGCCCTGGCTCGGCTGCCGAGCGCTCCTCGCCGCCGGGGCTACGGGACAGGGGCAGAGCGGGGCAGGCGGGTGAGCCCCGGCGCACAACCGGCGGCCGCTGCCAACCCTCCCTCCTTGGCTCCGTCCCCGCCGCCCTTTGTTGCCGTGCCCGCCCCCTGCCCCTCTTATCGCCCCCGCCGGGCGGTCCCCGCAGCCAATACAGCCCCCGGGGGCGGGGGTGGCCGCGCCGCGCCCCTCACGTGCTCCGCAATTTATGAAAGCTGCAATTAGCCAACAATCCCCGCGGGCACCCGGCGCTGCAGCCCGTTACGTGGAGCGAGGGGGCACCGGGCGCCTCTTGGGAGAAACACGGGGTAAAAACCGCTCCACGACAGGAGCGCCCCCCCAGGGGAAAGGTCTCCCCGCAGCACGGCCCCGCTGCCCGGAGCGGAGCGGGGCTCCCCGGCACACGGGCCGGCAGCTCAGCCCCCGCACCCCGCTTCTTCACACCCCCCCGCCACCGAAGTGATGGGAGAGCGGGCGGGCGGCCCCGAGCCGCAGCTCATCAGCTCCACAGGAGGAAAAAAAACAAAGCCAAGCACCCCTCCGACCCCCCGAACCACCCAAAACGCGGGGTGGAAGGATGAAGAACCGGCGCCGTACCTCCCCGCCGCGCTGAGTCGCGTCCCCGGCAGGAGGAGGCGGCAGCGCCTCACCCAGCGCCTTGTCGCCGGCAGGTCCCGCCGCCTCCCCGCCTCCCGGGGCTCATTGTGGACCTGAGCGCCGTCACGTAGCCGCCGCCGGCGGCGCGCAGCGCGTCCCCGCCGCGGGGCGGGCACGGAGCGACCCCGCGCTGCGCGGCCGCAACCGGGACCCGCCGGGGCCGGAAATCCCGCTCGGGTGGGAAAACCGGGAGCGTGTGAGCCGCCGGGCACCTGCCCGGGAGCGGCGGGAGCGGGCGGCCCCGGGGCTCCCGGCGTGACCGGCGCCGCCGAACGCGGCCCCGGCAGCTGCTCCCGGCAGCACGGCGGTGCACGGCGGGCTCCGCGCTGCCTCCGCCTCTAAGGGTGTCGAACAAGGCGGTTGAGGGCAGTTCGGTGCGGCGTTCCCCAAAGGTTTGCTGCTTCTCTTGACCTTCTTTGCATATTTTTTAAAACATACTCCGCAGTTATATCATATCAAGATTTTACCCCCCCTGATTTTTGTTTTCTCTCGGTCTCTTTTAAATGAAATAACACTATGGAAGTTACTAAAAAACCCCATAATTACCATTTTATTTAACCAGTATGCTCTGATCTCCCATATCTGTAACAAAACACAAGTATCAGTGATGCTGTTCCCAGGCAGGCATCACAAATCCTTATGTGCAGCATTATTAAACATACACATCAGCCTTCCACAACCTCATAGGCCCCAAAGTATCAAGATGCTTATGATTTATGGCAGAGTGGTTGTCTTTCTAAACCTCAGGTTATAACATTTAAACAGAAAGGTTAAATCCACATTTTCCTCCTCTTTTAACCCCCTGTCCGTCTGAGCAGACAAGTATAAACCTACAGCTGCCCGGAGAAGCTTTTTAAGTATAAAATGACATTTTAGAAATCAAACCACAGAACTTTCAACAAAGATGCAATTTCCTGTCTAAACTGCAACTTTTTTTTAAATCAAGCACGCTGGGTAAATCCCCTCCTGTTACAAGTAAGCTCTAATGCTTTAATCCGCAGAAAATGTTTTTGTTAAGCACAAATAGCACAAGAACTACAGACGATCACGGCTGAAGAAGTTGTTACTCAAGAACATAACTCTCTAAATGCTCCTTTCACTGTAACTGTCTGCAAAAGACATCTCAATCCAGAGAAGCAAATGTTTGTGGATATGGCTGTTAAATACTTCACAATCAAATTAATTAGTGTTTTAAAGATATCCCCAGAGCAGAATGTAAAAATAATGGGTTTTTTTTAAAGAAAAAAATTACAGCTATAGGTGAGTTATCACGGAGGTCAAGGAAACTGGGAATTCCTTAACTTTACCATAATGAAAGCAAAAAGAAACACTTTCTTACTGCCCATTTAAAGAAAAATAAGCTGATACTGCTCTACATATACCCTGGAAAAATAGCTTAAGGTAAAAATTGTAATAGCTTTGGTAATCGTTTTCTGAGCTTCTGGTGTCTTCATTCAAAATGCTTTCACATTAGCATATTAACGCCAGATTTATAAAGCACTACAGTCACTCTAGAGCAATGCAGCTTCAAAATGGTATTTAGTATTTTCAGACTAAAAAGCTGTGCCAGTCTTGCTACTTATTCCACAAGGATACAATAGCCATGGTTGCATTGACAGATATAGCGATAGCACAGACAAAAGTTCTACATTAGGAATGTGTTAACATTTGCACTTAAAGGCACAGCTAAAATCCTTCTGTTTCACACTGTGGTGATTGTGCTTACACTTATCCAAATTTGATATAGTGATTCTTCAAAAGACATGACAGTTTGGGATATTTCTGTAACTCTGCACAGATTGTTTTTAATATATTTTTTATTTCCCCCCACATTTCCTTATATTCACAATGCAAAATGGATAACTACATGAAAATTGAAATATTTGCAGAAACACGGAAACACTGAGAACATCTTTGGTACACATCTTAAGCATCCTCTGGCTTAGGAATACTTAGACTGAATTTCAGCTCAAGAACTCAAAAAGAGAGCAAAAACTGGTACAAACTGAAGAGTATGCAAGGAATCAAGGTTCCAATGCACAGTGTAGTCATTAGATAATTAGATGTCCCATTTTTTTTTTTAATTGCCAAGAGCGATTTCTGCTCTCTGTCAGCTATTTATGCCATTTCCCCACAGAACATCAGATCAATTACCATCAGCACCGTGCCTGACAACCTGAGAAAAAGCACCATCCTGTTTTCATCTGCCCCTGGGGAGGTAAGTTCCTACGTTTGGAACACTGCAAGGCTAATTCAAAAAAAATCCACATTATAAAAGCTTTCCTGTGTCAACAGCAGGCACCACTTCAGAGCATTACTTGCTTTTATAGCCTCTCTTGATTTATTTCACCTCCCTTGCTAAATTTAACATTTATACCTGCACCTAAAGCATTTATACCAGGAATGAAATAAAACCTAAGTATTCCTCTATGAAAACAGTTGCTGCGGACAACTTCAGCAAGCTTTAAAGGGTACGCACCGGTCCTGCAAGGCATTGCAGGCTGCAAATGCCTCCTCAACAGCTGTCAAAATTAGGCAATAAATCCTAGTTACAGCTGGTAAACACATATTCCATGAAATTAGTGCTCCCCAGGCTCCATCCACAGTGTTCCCGTGGAGGTCAGTGGGCACCCACACAGCACAGCAGGATGAGCCAACCCAGTCCAGCCACAAAGCACTGCTGGGCTGGTGACACTTTCCAACCAACTGCTCAAAATCAAGAATACGTATGAAAATAAGTCTGAAATTAGGAAAAAGGACCAGAAATATAGGTAGTGCCAAACTAATGCAAAATGAAGGCCAGTTCTGTTATATCTGCATGTTTTTGCTTTCAGATCAATGACTTAGAAGTTACAAGTATATTCACTACACAATGCCTTACAAAAATCTAGTTTTACATTATTGAGCAAGAAGTTTACAAATAGTCAATTACATATTTCCCAATGTTTCTTCTAGCAAGTAGTTTTTGTTTCAGCAGCAACATGCTTTGTAATTGATGCTGTTCTTGAAGTCCAAGATCATGCTTTAACAATGTGTTTCTTCTTCCTTTTTTATTGGTAGGCATAATGCCACCTACCTACTTCAAAGTGCTGGTGTAAAATCCCTAGATAATTTGCAAAAAAAAATGGTGTAAAAATCATTAATCAATACCAGAAGCTTACAAGCATCCTTGCCATATTCCAGTTTGGACACATGCTTGATTGTGTGTGTGAGGTGTTCCCATAGGTGAAATAATTTCTAACTTCATAATTAAATTAAGCCACATCAGCTTATCCTGCCATGGTCTTCGCAGAACTGGAGAAGTATAGAGTTGTTAATATTTTTGCAGATCGTAACATAAGAATAGAACAGTGATATGCTGTGATTTATACTGAGTGGAGGGGACAGATAAGTTTCTCATTTCACTCTGTCCTAGATATGAGAAATCTTTTGTCTTGTATCACTCAAAGTAGCTTAACGTTTGGTTTCCAGAGAAACTGGCTGCTTGTAAAAACTGACTGACAGCTGCTTATACATAAATTTCTTCCCAGAAGATCTGGTCAGCTGCCTGGTTGGGCTGAGAACACGTGATAATTATTACTTCTCATTCTCCATCCAAATCCAGCAGCTGGTACCTCATGACTCACACACACACCAATTCATCCTGGCAGTTTCTCACAACCTTTTCCCATTAGGATATTTACACACCAGAATTGCAGATCAGTTTGTATTTTCTACTACTTACAGTTAGTTAAGTCTGTACCATGAACTCAGAGTTCTTTTTTTCCTCTCCTTCTACCTTCAAATAGTTCACACTGGACTGTTATGAAACACACTATCTGGTCAAAAACTCTGTTATTTTTCACCAAAAACAATGTTCAGGAAAAGCTGAACAAACTTCAACCATGTTACGGCCTTGAGCAAACACTCTGGTGTGTCTAGATTCAGACCGGGGAAAAATGCAAAAATTCACTATGTCATCCAGGAAGGACCATATTTCTGTACAACTGAGAACCAAATATCATTTATTGACGAAGTTATACATTGTCTTGCATAAAGGAAATTTAAGAAGTTAAGCAAAACTACAGGTGTCTGCACTTCACCCATTTTGTCGCAAAGATGACATAAGCAGTTGCTCTAACAGATTGAACTGGAACAGTTTTCACAGGTTAATGATGTTTAACTGAACTAGAAACACAAGGGATTTTTCAAATGTGGCCCCACTGTCCACGACAGGAAAAGTCAGGATTTAAATTGAATTAGAAACTTTCCTCTCCAACAACAGATTTTCCAAACTCAAGCCTTCAGTCGATATCCAATTCACGAAAAGTTACCACATCAACGTTAAACCCACATGATTATCACTGTTATTCCTGCTTTGTAATCCCCCCTCAGGTTTTGAACAATAGCATTTTTTTTTTCAGGGTTCTATTCAGAGTTAGAATAGCTATCTCAAAACACATTACCTTGAATTATTATTATTTCTGCCAACACGCGATTTTTTCTCCTTTTTAAAAAAATACAGTTAAAGCTATACAACCGAAGGACACACCGAACGCCGCCACTCAGCCAGCACCCGCGGCCTGGCCGCCATCTTCACTCCGGGCAGCCCGCCGCCATCTTGGGCGAGGCTCTCCCTTTCCCCCTCGCACGTGAAACCCAAGAGACGGCGCAACCGGGCGGGGCCGTTCATTTACGCATGCCTTTGCCCTCACCCAAAATGGCCGCCGGCGCGTCCCCTCCTTCATCAGCCGCGCGTCGCGCCGGCGCACCCCAGCGGCCGCTCTGTGAGGCGGGGGGCGGGAAGCGCAGCCGCTGGGCCGGCCCGGCCCGGCGCGGTTCATTCAGAGCGTGTTTGTGCAGGTACTCAGGCGGGGGGGGCTAAGGGGTATCGATCCGTGAGGGGGAGCGCGATGTGGCGAGGGGCTGGCGGGGCGCCCCCGCCGAGCAGGAGCTCCCGAGGGGCGGTGGCGTTGGCCGGGAGCGACTCCCCCATCGGCTGGGCCGGGGGGGGCGGCCACGGGCGAGCCGCGCCTGGAGGTCTGGGGGAGGAAAAACGAGGCTTGTTTCGGTCCGGTCGGGACGCTGCGGGGCGTTTCCCCACGGGGATGCTGTGTGGGGGAGAGCGGGGGTGCCACGGGGAGGCAGGTGAAGAAAATTCACCCGCGCGTGGGCCTGACTCGGTGGGTGTTTGTTGTGGAACTCTGAGGGGCTCGTTCAGCCAGCTTTGGGTAGCTCACCCCCCCGAGAGCGCGGGGAAGCGTGTGACTGTTTGGTTTGCTGCTGAAGATCAGTTTAATGTCAAACCCAACAAATTCAAGCAAAATTAGCAGCCAGGGAAACACGCGTTCTCTCTTTGTAATCGTGAAATGGTCGCAGTAAAACTCTGATACTTACTTAAAGGCACGTTTACGACTTATTAAGTGTAACTTTAAGAGGCTGCTTTTTATTCCCTGAGGCACCTGTCTTGCAAGCAAGCGCCTCTGTAAGAGACGATGCCATTGAGTGTCCATCGTTAAACCGGACCTGGCATTTGCATGATTGGACTGCACCGAGTGAATATGGAGGGTGAGAGACGGCAAAGTTCGCGTTAATGGGTTTACCCGGCATGTACATCAGTTATGCTTGAAGCAGGGTGTGGTGGTTCTGAAGTGCACCCAGGTTTCTGCAGGGATCTTTATGTATTTGATACCTTGTTGATACTTGTAGGTTGCAGGCAGGAAAAGGCTTTGTATGTACGGAAATATTTTCTAATATGTTGAAAGCAACTCAGAGGAGTAATTTGAAAATTAAAATTTGATGCTCGACATCCGGAGGAGATGGAGTGTGTCTTACACATAAGTGGCTTTGTCTCTTTCCGTTTCAGATTCTCTCAGACGTTCTGCTAAGAGATTAAAATCAAAGTCATAGGTCTTTTTTTGTTTAACTGAAAAGACTTGACTAAATTTGCTTTATTAAATGGGGAAAAAAAAAAATCCCCTGGAGCTGTGTATCTAAACCAGCCAGTCCATGCAGAATTGCGGGAGTGTCATGTAGTATCTAAGAACAGCAAGATGACTAAAGGACTAAAAATCGTGTAGTTTTCTTCTGTAAGAGCCTGGATGTCCTTCGGCCTACTCTCTGAATGTTTTTCATGGTTATTAAAAAACTCGTTGAATGTTGCTGTTCTTCTGGAAGCCTGTTATCATGGGCAGCTGACAACAGCTTAATGCCAACCTCCTACAAACTCCTGTGGGCAGAAGAGTCTCGGCTATTGAGTGATTAAAGTACCAAGTCAATAGGAGTTGGTGTTCATTGCCTTTGACTGTAAAGGAGCTGTTGAATGCTCCTGCAGTCCCCACAGAGCTTTGCAGACACTGAGCTCCATCACACCCATCAGATAAGGAGATTTCCTTTGTAGAAATTCCTTCTGGGGAGGTCTGCTTGAAACCCCCTACCTTAGGTGGTGTCAAGGCTGTAACACACAGGCAAAAAAAGAAAAGAAAAGAAAAAAACAACCAAACAAAAACCCCCACACATGCAAAAGCAAACAAACAAACCCAACCCAACCCAACCAACACCATGCACATACACAAAACCAAACAAAAAACTAACAAAGAAAACCCAACTAGAAGATATCCTTGATTAAGGCCAGCTACACCCCTAAACCCTGCTAATGTTATGACACAATACTGAGCACATGCTTTCATTTCCCGTTTACTTTTACTGGATTGTGGTCTTCCTAATAACATGTGTCTCTGCCAGTCTGTACAAGCACTAAGTGGCTTGTCCATTCTCTGGTGACAATTCTGAAAGATCAGCTGGGTCCTCATACGCTTCTTGGATCTTGTACAAACCAGTTGTTATGCTTGTGCTGAGAGTATCAGCGTAGGATTGGGAGCACTGGAGCTCACGATCATGCCAGAATTCAAACAATTTGATGCTGTCAATAGTAAAATCTTGCTGAAAATGTTGCATGGGATTGCCCAGCTCTTACTGTTTTTAATTAGTACATGTTTTTTAATCTGTGCTGTTACCTTCTGTCTAGGTTGAAGGCATGGTCTTGTTGGGGAGAGACAAACGTACTTGTTGGAAACTCCTGGGTTTATTCTTGAGCTGGCTTGAAGATGAGAATGCCATATACGGCATTATGTGACACTGGTACTGCTGGGCTGGGATGAGATCAGCAATGATTCGAAGTTCTTACTTATCTTTTTTTTTTTTTTGTCCAGTGAGGTTTCATGAGTCAGACTGGGCTGTTGGGAGTTTCTTCTGAAGATGTACATGTTGGTTGAAAACCGCACAGGTTCCCATCTTCATCTGAAGAGGTCACCAGGAATCCGATCTTGGTCTCTTTTTGTTGGTAAGGCCATAATATTCCTCAGTCTATTTCAGAGCTTGCTTTAGGGAAATGGGGGGGCCACAGAATAAATTCCTGAAAGAGCCTCTAACAAAAGATGTCTGTCAGGCATTTTTCGTTCAGGAACAGAAATCATCAGGCTTTGAGCTTCTCTTTTAGAGTAGTCACTAAATGAGTCTGAAGCCTCCTCAGTGTGGTGGTTTCACTGTGAGACTGATGATTGTTTGGTCTGTCATCTGCAGAACCTCAGAGGCTCATGGACAGAATTTTAAGGGAGTCGTGAAAGATCAAGAAAATAAAAGTTTATTATTATATGCTGTATAGCAATATAAATGTGAAGCTTCTGAAGGGGGTGCATACTTACACTGAGAAGCATCTAGGTTTTCAGAAATGTAAGAACCCGCAGTGGAGCAATGCTGGGGTTGGATCTTGTGTGTGGTTGGCAGCAAACTCTTAACGACACTGTGTGTATGAAATAGGAAGTCATGCAGGGTGCTCTGAAAGGCGTCTGTTTTTAAACACCACCGAATATACAGAAAAAATGGAGTGGTACTTCGTAGGGCCACACGGAGAGAGCCAGTGGGGAAAATGCAGCATTATCCTGCTCTCTAGCTGAGTGGAGCCCATTGCAGTAACATGAGAAGTTTTTGTTGCTTTCAGTGGTGTTGTCTTGTCAAATTCTCATTGAGATGAGATCTTGGCAGTTGCAGCAGGCGCTGGGGCAAGAGGCACTTTGCTGCTTCCTCCTCAGTGGGGGAAAGGAGCCGGCGGCTCTGACACAACTTCACTGCAGAAGTTTTCTTTTGGCTGCACAGAGCACATAGAGGGGGGGAAAAATAACTGTAGTAGCGTTTGTGTGAGCATGCTCAGAGTTGTACTGCGCTCCAGAGGAAGTATGGTGTGCTGGTTAGATTGAGAGTCCCTCTGAAGTTTGGTTCCAGGTTCTGTCACCTTTTATTTCTGACCTCAGCCACTGTGCTTTTAGTATCTTTGCAGAATGGGAGAGGTTTTTATACTGAGTTCAGAGAAAAAAAATAACTGACTCTTTCATACAGTGATCAATGTTGCAATCACTTTTGTGCCTTTTTTAACAAGTGATGAACTTGTGAATATTCATGTTTTTCATCAGGGAATTTTAATGGATTGAGCTGCTTATTTGTCCTAATTCTCTCCCTTCTTATCCTAGGAATAGCCTCCATAGGCTTGGCTGCTGCTTATTATAGTGCAGGTAATGGCCTAGCATTTTTTTGAAGAGCTGTTTATTGCTTAATCTATTTTTCATGCTGATGACTCCTCTCTGCAGCTTCTCTCTGGCCTTACAAAGGCGGTGTAGGTACCTATTACACTTTGTGGTGTGAATATTAAAATCCAATAATAATTGCTGCCTGTGTATGACTTACCATGCTTTAATGCTCTATTTCTTACTCAGCCTCTTTCCATTTGCAGGAGTATTTTTAATAATGATATTTAGTACTCTGTGGCATTTTGTACTTTCACTGTGTTTTATAAATGTGATTAGCTAGTCCTCACAGCTCTCCTGAGAAGATGTAAAATAATTGTTTGCCACCATAATGAAATTATTACCTTGCCTTTGCTGGAAGTGCTCTCATCTTTGGAAACTGTTAAATCATCACTGGCAGAGATTACTCATAAAAATACCTTTAGAGAACAGACAGCTCCTGCCTGGCTGCCGCAATAGAGCCAATGGCACCAAATGCCAGATCTGTCCATCTGTGGAATTTATCCTGCAGGCTGGCCTGGGATTCTCTTGCTGCATCCTGTTAACATCAAATTTTAAAACTTAATATACTGCCAATATAATAAATGCATTTTTATTCTAAGAGCAAAGTCCAGTGAAAGCTACATGATACATCAGCTGTATCAGCTTTCTTAGAACGTTGCAACAGAGTTTTCTGAAACAAGACTGAACACAGTTCTGCTCTCACTAAAAGCCTCAGTAAGCAAATTGCTTAGGCTGCTATATGTAAACATTTCCAGGACATAAAATGCAAATGTTTGTTTGTCAAGACGGCTGACTGCTTCCTTATATAAAGAAACATGTTTGCTTCAATGAATTTCCATTGTCCCTCACCCTTCTCTGCAGCATGAATATTTGGTGGTTGAGAGCAGGTTGAAAGTTTTGTGGATGCCTTTCAAGATGCTTTTACTTCTAGGGAAGAGAAGGATGTGTAATGATGTTACAACCTTGCCAATAATCCATATGCTTACAGTTCTGCATGGTTTGGAGCCCAGCGTAGATTTGAAAAATATGTGAAGAGTTCCTATATATTTTATGCTGAGAGGGAGCTGTAGAATAGCTTGCATTACAACTAAAGGCAAAAATGTATCAGAGAAACCTTTTTTCCTTTTGTGCCTTTAAAGGGAGCATGCTGCTTTTAAAACTGTTTGAAGGAAAAGAAAAACCCCACATTTGTGCTTTTTTTTTTTTTTTTTATTGTTCAGACAGCTTGGCATGGAAGCTCTTCTATGTGGCCGGGTGTTTCTTTGTGGCAGCACAGAATCTGGAGCAGTGGGAGGTAAGATGCTGCATTTGGGAAATGATGTGCTGGTTCAGGAGCAGTTGGCAGGTGCTGATTCCAGCAGCCTCATGCACTTGCTCAGTCCAGACAAGTTACACTTTTGGTTTAGAGGAAACCCTTTGGGATTGCTATACTAGGACTGGAATTAGGGCAATAATTCTTGCACTACACAAACATGAAAATGTGAAGCTAAACATCCGAGTGTTTTTTTACGGGGAGACTTTACCCGAACTCTTTTGTGGCCTTTTCTTCCTCTTGCATAAAGGAGGGAGAAAGAACAGCAGGTTCAGCTGCTGCAACTTGATTTTGCACTTGCTGTTTCAGCTAATGACCATTAAATAGGGCAGCTCTGACCTGCCAGGCTACTCAGCTGTTTTCCACAGGGAAAAGAGTGGTGTTTGTGAGGCTGGTTTATAATTGTGTGGGTGTTGATTTCTTGGGAGCTGGACTGAGAGGAATGACCCATTATATGGAGGTTCTTGGGGACATAGTTTAGTGCCAGAGTTAGGCCAGTGGTTGGACTTGATGATCTTGAGGGTCTCTTCCAACCAAAATGATTCTGTGGTTCTGTACAGGCTTGTCACTGTACTGCCCCAAGTTGTTACTAGAATGATAACCCACACATACGAGACATTCTCTTTTCATTGACTGTCAGGAGTATTTTAAATCTAGTGTGGGCCTGGCCTGTGTAGCACAACACTGGAAGTTGGAGTTAATGAAAAGAGTAACTAGAATTACGTTCACCTTGTCCTTATACTGTTGGCCAAATGCACACACCCAAAGTGAAAATTACAGGAGCTCCAAGTTAGTGTTCAAATTTGATTCCAGACAAAGTTATATTGCATAAGGAATGTGGTAAGAGGGGCAGTGAAACCTGCTTTAACTTCCTTTTAGAAGTGATGCAGGAGACATGGTAAAGCCTGCGTTAAATCCCAGAGCAAGATTGTGATTTTTGCAGTCTTATAACAGAGGAATGTCTCTAAAATAGCTATGTATTTTTCTGTTACCCAGATTATTTTCCCATATAGCTATTTTTATTTTACTTTGAAGTATAGCTACTGGTGGTGTTTCTAAGAAAATCTTTACTTTTATTTTTCCATTTTACAGGAAGCTGTATTTGATAAGAAAAAGGGAACAGTCTGCCTAAAAACATTCAATCTTTATAAGAAAATACTGACCTTCTCAAAAGGAGGCAATGAACAAGGTGAGAAAGCAGTATTTGTGGTAGGATATATGTGATGGGCAGACAGAAGAAATGTGTATGTGCCTATTTAATAAGCCTCTCTGGAGTTCTGTATTCAAATCAGTCACATCTGTTTCCAGATCTGTTTTGTTCCCAAACAGCAGATGTAATAATCAGCCTCTTAAGACCCAAATGCTTTTTCAGGTTAGGTCGCTGAATGCATCTTGTTAGTTATTTTCATCCAAGGTAACTGGACTTACATGCTGCTTTCTGTAATAGTCTGAGCCATTTCTTTGGGATGTTCCTGTGCAGGTTTGTGTTTCCCTTGGCTAAACTGCTTTGCAGGTGGGACTGGTGGAAAAACTTAAATTTTGGGTACAGGAGTTAAGACTTCTATATTATAATCCGGCTTTGGTAGCAGGCAAATCTTTAGCTATCATGTGCAAGCAGGCATGTTATATCTCGCAGATATATAATATGCATTTAAACCAGCATATTCAGTAGGCTCAGCTTAATGCAGCATCTAATTTCTTTTGAGCTTCCTGTTGGAGTAACAGAAGTTGAAGTACAGGATGTGCCTGGGTTGAGTCATGGTGAGACAGAGCTCCATTGCAAACTGAAGTAGGATCCACTTCAGTGTCAGATTTTTTAATTTTTTTAATTTTTTAATTCTACTTGCTAGTCTAAGTCAAACCAACTCTCGGTATGGTGAGAATGGAATGTCCTTAAGCTGAATTAATTTTTAAACAGTTCATTTTGGAGATGGAAGATGAGATGTGGACAGAAGGATGTTTAATGTTTCTGAACTTTTCTTAGGGTATGTTCATATGTTAGGGAGCTGAGCATATCTCTTCCTGAGGGGTTATTTGGTAATATCTGTTTCAAGTACTGTTAATGTGGGGGTGCAGAGATCAGCAGGTGCTCTGAACAGTTAAACCTTTCAGTATTTGTTCAATCTTGGTAAACCTAACACCCATTTACCTATTCTGTACAGAAAAAAATAGTTAAAACTGTCATTAAAATAAGTGGGAAACATAAGTAATAAACTAATGGCCCCTGGTTCCTATGAGGCCGTTCGTTAGGACCTATACCAGCTGATACGTGCAGTAGTCTCTCCTCACCTGTTCTGCCTGGGTAGCTCAGCAATTATTTGCCATTACAGGGCTGCCCCGGCTGCATGGGATCGGAGTAATAGTGCTAGAGCAGAGTTCCAGTCACACGAGTCACTAGTGGCAGCACTCAGAGTTCACCGTTTGCTAATCGTCCACTTTGTTTTCTGCATCTGTTTGCAGTGGTGGCTCTGCTGAACGAGATCCGAGACGTGAACGTGGAAGAGGAGACAGTGCGGTATTTTGGGAAGGGTTACCTGGTTGTGCTCCGATTTGTCACTGGATTTTCACACCCCCTGACTCAGAGCGCAGTGTTCAGCTGTAGAAGGTGCAGTATGGACTTTTTAAAATTAAAATGTGTAAGGTGGGAAATGCCAGTCACACGGGTCAGCAATTGCCAACTATTGAGACTCTGCTCCATTTTCATACTTGCTGATATGACCTTGTGATACTCAGTTTAGCTTTTTAAAACCCTTTAATGCTTTCAGTTGCAGACATTTAGGTAACACTGTCTCCCATTAGGATACTCATCCTATTTAGATCTCTAAGATCCCTTTAGTGCTGCATGTCTGCTGTAGTTACTTGTACTAGCTCAGCTGTGCAATGGCAGAGGGGATTCATTCTATTTTGCAAACATGCAGTGTATTTGTCAGTTAATAGGGGATTTGTTTCAAGCAGCGAGAATAAGGAATCTTGCAGCAGGGACTGTGGGAAAAGGATCGATTTGTTCTGATGTGGAAGTAATGGCCTGGCTTGATAGGCCTTCAAGTGGGATGCTGTCAGTCACGCTCTATGCCATATGTTGACTGGCCCTTCAAACACTTATTTGCGGTAATTAGTGTGCCTGTTCTTGCCTTGTCAACACCACAGTTCCACTAACTCTTACATTATTTCTTCCTTTCCACAGCGATGTGCAAGCAGTTGCCAAACTCATTACTAGTTTTCTGGGACTGGACAGAGTAGAGAGCCAACAAGATCTCTCTCAGAGCAGTGAAACGGAGGGTAGTGATGCAGATGAACCACAGGATAAATAATAGTGGTCACCATGAGCTGAAGAAAGCAGAGGTTTTCGAGCTCTGGAAAGTATACTGATCGTTCTTCAGAAAAAGAAATCTCTCAGTCTTGACCCGGGCATTTCTCTATATGTGCATTTACAGCGGGAGGGATCCGTTGTAGGGCACATTTTTTAAACTGCTTCAAGATCTACCTTCCCAGTTCTGCTGTTGTAGAGTCCAAAGCAAATTCTGTTTTATTTGCTCCTTTGACTTCGTTCTTGCATGTGGTCATTGCTGGTTTTTGAACTGTCAGCTCATCATACTTGTCTAGGAATAGTTATTTATTAATGAATTGGTTTGAAATCATTTATTGCTTTCCCATTAATGGAGATACATCTGTAAACTTCCACTTAATGCAAACATCTGCTGCAGGTACAGTATATGAAATGTAGAAGAGCTGCATTTGTAACTCATAGCACAATGTTCTGAGGATTTTCTGGGAATGTGATTGAATATCTTGCTGAATTGGTTTTAAGCAGCTTAATATATGCAATTAGGTGATGCAGGATAGTGGCACTTTTATATTCCCTTCTATTTGCCATTAGTCACTGAAACATTAACTTCCACTGGTATCTGCCTTGGAATGGGACACATCAGGCTGATCAACTCATTACATTGTCGTAATTCTCTTGGACTTGTCAAGGAGCCATAAATAGTAAACAAAAAATGATCACTTGATGATTCCAGACCTTTGGGATGTCCTAGCTTGATCCTGTTCTGCTTAACTTCTGGGATATTCCCAGGATAGAATAACCTTTTTCTACACCTTAACATTTACTATTTTAGAAAGGAAGAAAAGCGCATCTGTTACTTTACGGAAAAGATTGATGTCAAACAACATGGCAGCCTCGATTTGCTTAGTATTTCCTCACTTGAAATGACACCAAAGTGCTAAATAATAACTTTTTTTAAGATAGCTGGGATAGACTGAATGTTTTACTCTAAGTGTGTACAGTGTCCTGTGTTCTGACCAATGGTTTCACAAATGGTTAGAATATCAATTTTCCAAGATATTTTGAAGTAAAAGCTACCTCTTAGTCAGCATGTTCTGTCTAGAACTAAACGTTGTGCCTGTATCAACATGTCAGTACAAGAAAAAAGTTGTAAATAGCTGAAAGTTCCTTCAGTGTGCTGAAACTGCTTGTATTAAAGGTCACTGGGCTTTATTTAGGAATTGTATGGTACTAAGACCTGAATTAGAAAATATTTACTCAGTTATTTCTAGGAGATGTGAATGGGGTACAAGATAGCCGTGTGGTCTGTGTTCACATTTGGCCAGCAGTAAATACCTTCTGGCAGCAGTTTCTTCCTGATTTAACCTGCCTTCTGTTTCAAAGCACTCTACTGCTACAGAAGAAAAAGCTTTCAGAGGATTTCAGCAGCAGCTCTGTCCCGTTGTGTGTTCCAGCTGTGTCTGAAACTAAACGCACACTTGTCTGACCAAAGAACAGGTTGTACCAAGATTTCACTTCAGCTGTTCAGACCCAGTGCGTGAGCTGTGGGACAAACGTCCATTGGAAAGGGTCACCAGACTGTACTGGGAAGGTGGCTGGTGATGCAGCTGGACTGCAGCACAGAAGTGGGTCTATTAGTGTTAAATAAGGAAATAAACTTGTAATCACATCAGGTGTAAAAGCAGAGCTCTGCCTGTAGACACACTTGTGAAGTCCTCTCATTTGGTGGGTGAATCACGTGCCTTTTAATCCCCACCCCATGTCATGGGAATTGGGAAGCTGCGATGTACAAATACGGGGAATTAGGTTGCAGGCAATTAGCTAAGTTTGGCCTTTATTCTGCTAAGAAGAATAATCAAACCTGTTTAAAAATACTGCAGGATATAACAGTGGAGAGATCTTCACTGAAATGCAGTCTAATATACTCCCCAGGTAATCTTTTTGGAGAGGAGAATGACATTGGGAATTTGGAGAATTTTGTTCCCCACTGTGTAAAATGAGAATGGCAAGTGTTCTGAGAACCTGCAGTAAGAAATACTGAAAGAAACTAGAGCGTTTAATGCTATAATGTAAGCAAAAGGGTTCAACGTGCAGGTACCTGCTGCTCTGTAGCAGGCTGTCCAAGGGAGTCCGTGGTATGGATGTGCATTCAATTAATGTTCTTGAGCCCACAGACACAGCCATGGATGAAACAGACAGAACTGCCTGCATTTAATCTTGGCTATACTGGGTTTCTCTTCTATTTTCATGAAAGCTAACATTCCGTGGAAATTCCACACTCTGGTTTTCCAGTTAAATCGGCTTTAGAAAGGTATGTCTAATCCTGCGCTGCATTGCATGCCCTGCTTCTGTTGAGCTCTTTTGTGCCGTAGCTTGTGCATTCTTGATGTTAGTAATGTATATACTTCGGTACTACGCAATATCACACAAAGACTAAAACACTGTAAGGAAAACTCAGAGTCCCTAGAAAGGGCAATGACCTATAGTAAGGTATAACGTAGCTTGAAATACATTCTGTGGAATAAGCTGCATTTTGAGTTGGGCCCAGCCTTGAATCCTGGGGTCAGTTTTCAGCCCCTCATGACAAGAAAGACCTTGAGGTGCTGGAGAGAGTTCAGAGATTTTTGACATATCCAGGTTTTCATGTTTTACAGTAACTGAGCATGGAAAATTAACTTGGAAATTATTGTTAACATGGCTCTTTGGTTATGGGAATGTCTGTGGACTCCTCAGCGATGTGATGCATCTTGAAGGAACCGTTTGGAACAGCAGGTGCCAACTCAGGACAGGTTCTGGTCTCTCTCTTTCCACTTGTCCTCTCTCTGATCCTCTTCTTGCGATCCTCTTCTTGCCACTTTTCACCATTTTGCTGAGGGCTTTTTTGGATGTTTTCCTCACTTTTCTTGGGCCTAGCATATCAAAAGGCCCAGTAAAAGTAGCCTTACATGTGCCTGATGTGAGGTGGCTTGTACTGAAAGGGATTATGTGAAAGACTAGCTTTGGTTAGGAAATTAAATACTCCTAGGAAAGTACTACAGGAGATGTGTGTTGTGTGTTAAGGTTTTTGCATCTCGGATTGTTGTGTAACTTGAGCCTGGGCGGCTGTAGTTTGACTTAAGATCTTTTATGCACATGTTCAAGTAATTTTTAAGTTAGATCTAGTGCCCTGCTCCGTAAAGGCAACACTTCTAGTGTGTCCTTTACCAGAACCGCATCACCAGTGCTGTTTGGCGGGCGCTGCAGCTTCAGCTTGAGTAGCAGGTTTGGAGTTACTTGTGTGTATGTGGTTGGATGAGATCACAGCCGGAACCGTCACGCTGAACAAAGGCTGGAGTGCATGTTGTACAAAGGGAGAAAGCTGCATAATCTAAGCTATAATCTAATATTCTGATAGCTCACAAAATGAGATATTCCAGTAACTAGGTTCAATTGTGCACATCTCAAAATTCCAAATATTTATACCACAGAGCTGAGATCTGACTCTTGTGCTGTATTTATGAAGTTACACAGATACCAAAAACTAAGCTGGTTTACATAGTAAATAAAGAGTGCTAGTTCTGACACTGCAATACATTGCTGAGAAGCAAAAATACTGCTGGAAAAGGTTTAGAAATTGCTTTTCCACTTGAAAATTGTAAGTAGAATTTCACCAAGGCCTTGTATATTGTCTTTTTTTTTTTTTTTAAATCAATTGATAAAATCAACTTGGATAACCTGTTTCATGTCACTGTAGTCTTTTTTTTATTGGTTTTAATCAAAAGGTATTAAAATATTGATGGTAGTCTAAATTACCACTTGGCACAGATCTGCTGAAGGAGTTAATGCGGGGAGGACAGAGAACAGGAGGCCCCCATGTCCAGCTCCTTGCTGACCCTGGTTTTGCTCTCTTGTAGTGATTCAGCTTTCGATTTCATATAAACTGATAAAACCAGCTTGCCACTGCTGAATATATTCACATTTTCCCCTCTTCAAACCAACAGGCCACATGCAAGAAAATAAAAAGTTTCCACAAACATTTTGAGTACCAAAGGCTTTATTAAAGTAAAATAAAGATTTTTAGTTGAAGGTACGTAGCTTTTGTAATTGTTATACATAGCAATTGATTTTTTTTTAAAGAAATCTGCATGTAGACCCAACTCCTGTAGCCCCCATTAAATAAGTTAAAGATTTTTTTTTTCTACACTACTTGTACTTTCTGTATCTAGAGCTATACTCATTTTAGAATAGACTGTTCCAAGAAAATTTCAATACCTGTGCTTCCAAAATAAGACTTTCAAGAAAGCAATAAATGAAGCAAACAAGTAAAGAATATTTTGAATAGTCATGGTAGTGTACTTAACTACCAGACTTCTATTTTCTCTTGTGAAAATTACCTTAATCCTCCAGTTAAGTCCACAAAATATATTGCTATATGTTACTAAAAGCTAAAATAAAGCAGCATTTTCCCCTTATATTCTGCAAAAAGCTGGATGTTAATTCCCTGATCTGAAACTCCTCAAGGCTGGATTTAGGATGGATGGGTTTATGTAGTTCAAAGACTGAAAAAAAAGTCCAAACCAAAATTGAACAAAACTTCTCTATGCTGTGGAAGGACTTGTCCTGATGGAACAGGACACATCTCTGAATGTACCTAAAAGAGTAAAGAGTCACAGTACAGAACATAAAGACCTTGAGCATGTTTAAAGTATCTTAAAATCTGACTTTTTAAATGGAAATTGCAAAGGGAGGACATGCTGGCTACTGACTACAGTAGACCTTGTGGAACTCTTCCAGGTCACTGTAACATAAGAAAGTCTATTACTACAAATACTGTATAAGTAGGGTTTTTCTCCTGCCTTTTAATACAGCTGAGTTCTGACTCACACCTGCATTCTGTTACACAAGGGGAGCAAATCTGACATACAAGGCAGGTGATTTAAGGCTCAAGGATGTGTTAAGACAGGAAAATTAAAAGAGAGTTGAAGCCTATTATACAAAGAAATTCCTTTATGCCTTCAGGTCACTTTTGTTTGACCACAGCTCTTGCTTCAGCTCTCAAGACGACAAACTCTCACGATATGACCAGTTGCAGATTTCTACTAGCCCTGTTTCCCCACAGAATAAGATTAATTGAAATGTCCCTAATTTTGTGCTTTTATTGCTTCATCTAAATCATCCACCACTTGCTGCAGCTTCTGTAGGCTGGGGTGGACGTTCTCCTCCATCCATTCCTCTACAGTGCACTGGTGGAAAGCTTGCTCCATGGCTGCTCGGAGGTCCTGCACCACAGCGTTCCACTTGGAGAGCAGGCTGAGCAGAAATCAGAAGGAAGAAACAATCACATTTGCAGGTGAGCTCTGCCTCGAGGGAGGGCTGGGCTACCAGGCCTTTGAAAGGGAGAACAGGCCTTAAAATGACTTTACAGGAAAAGCAGCAGCTATTATAAGGGCTCAAAGGACTTGATTTTGCACAGATGGCAGAAGGTTGATGCTGTTTGTGTTTAAGTACCATTAATCTTGGGACTTCTCTTATGCCATGACTTCTAAAGTACCAAAATGTGAGCTCAACAAAACACTAAATACATTTTAAGTGTAACAGAAACCCACTGTAAGGCTTGTTGGGAACATAATTCTGGTTTTTATCAGCAAGGGTGAATGCAGTTGGATGTTCACCTTAGCAAAAAATGTATAAATTAGCCATTTAGCATGAATGAGCATCATCTTTAGGACAAGTTCTGAGAGTACATCCAGTGACAGGGAACAGGGCTGGGTTTTATTCCAAGCCCTGCCTGGAACATGGCCCATGGTGGATCCTGCACCGAGGCCAACAGCTGTGGGAAGGTCTGTACAGGAGTATCTGCACATTCAAGGGAGAGCTCTTCAGAGACCAATTTTGTACTTGCATGCAAAGAATCTGTTCAACAGAAAGCAAAGATAAACATGTTCTTCTGTTTAAAAACACATTATGAATGCTTCTTGTTTGATTTCCGCTGATGCTTCCGAAATAATTTTTACAAAGAGGCAAGGGCTCAAAACTAAGTGTTGCAGACTTGAATGCCCCAAATATGACAGACTTTACTTCCTCTATAATAGAAAATAAGTGCTGTTACCTTGCTGCATCTGGCTGGAAGTGATGTATTATTATAGGATGAATAATCTTCCTTTTTCTGTGGTAGGGGCTGAACCAGCCTGTGACGTATCTGAAAAAGAGCGTTAGTGTGAGCAGTTTGTGAAACAGCAGTGACGTGTGTTTGTAGGCTGACAGGGAGGTGACAGGGCTTTAGCCAAACTTCTGCACACATAGAGACTTAAGGAGTAAGTAAATTTAAGTGTACAAATCTTCGGAACTATCTTGTAAAAGATTGGTCCTCGCAGATGAGAATAACTGATCACCTATTGCAATTTAAGTTTCACTTCAAGCTCCTTTTATTTTTTGGTAATAGTACCATTAAAAAAACCAAAACACACACACACAAAAAACCCCCAAAACAACAAAAAAAACCCAACTTTAAATAACAATAAGTTTTAATCCAGGAAATAATTTGATTATTGCAATAAGGCAGCACATAGTGTTTAGGAATTTTCCTGAAATACTTAAAATTTGCACCTAAAGCTGAGGGGTCAATATATGATGCCTGAAAGGTAGAGCTTGGTGTTTCAATCAGTCTGCTGGAGCTGTGCCCCATTTTGAGCTGATCCAGCCCGCACACTCCTGCAGACAGCCAGAGGATCACCACAAACCTCATTACCTGTTCCTTTCAAGAAGTTCATCCACTGATGACTTGAGGTAGAAACTCACTTGCGTCACGAGCGTGAGGATGTTGCTCCCAGGAAAGGTCCCCAGAGCGGTGCTGTGCAAAGAGGATCCGTTAGTTTCTGAACTCACCACGCGCTGAGAAGCATCAGAATTCCACAGCTGGAATTTTACCTCATGAAAGTTTCGGTTTCCAGGTTGGACATTCCCAGGAGCTTTTCCACATTTTCTTTAATCTTTTCAGAATAGCCACCTGGCAGAAGACAGTGGAAATAAGTAAAAACGAGCCTAAATAACCAAAATGTTCTTAAAGAGGGTTTTCCTGGAGTACCCTGCATTGGCTTAGTAGTTCTCTTTGGATTAAGAAATTTTTGAAAGGTAAAATGGAAATAGAACAAGGAAAAAAAACTTGAGGGTGGGAGGAGTACATTGTCTTTCACATAATTGTCTTGTGGTAGGTAAAGCACTTGTAGCTATGAACCTTCCCCTCAGGGTGCTGAATGTTTTCAGTGCCTTAGTTAAAAATAGGTAGGTTGTGGTTTTTCATTTTAAAGATAAGAAATGCAGAAAGACAAAAATAAAAATTCTGTTGGCAACCGCCTGTGAAGAAAACAGAAACTACAGGATGTATTTTACCAGACAGCGTACTACCTAGATCCATTTTAAGAAATTCAGTAGTCAAGACAATTTTTACATGTAAACAAGATCTAAATCTCATTGATATATCAGTAGTGTTTCAAATCAGTTTCAAAAGCAATGCAGCTTCTTAATTTTTTTTTTAGTATAAGCATGAAGAAGTTTGTCACCATTTACAGGTTAAAATATAATAAATGATTAGTATACTATGGCTATTTTTAAATACTGAGGCCAAGAGGCTTCTCTGCTCCTGTATTGCAAACATGCAAGTGTATAATTTATTGTTCATAATTCAGACCTCGATTAGGTAGTCAAACCACCTCAAAATATAATAAGCCTGTGCCAACCTTGGGGCAAGGTCACCTCCCTCTTGTGCTAGGGATTAGCTGAGAGAGAATCAAGTTGTGGTTGTACCGTTCTCTAGTGCCTGCAGACACACAGCCAGTGACGGAATGGCCACAGGGAGCAGCTCACACAAAACAGAGAAGTGATCGTACCTAAATAAGAAAACATTCACTAATTAGACATTTTACTGTTAGAACATAGTAAACAAGTGGGCTGTGTTAATATTTCAATCACTAAAATTCAAAGAAGTTTAAAAACATCAGTTTGTCTCAGAGAAGGCACCATCTACCTCTGAAACGCTAAGTATTCCTATTTTACTAATACGAACAGATATGAACCAAATTACTTTCTCAAGCCAAATTAGATCCAGGAATTGGAATTCAGCTCTCTCATATTCCCTTAGACCTCCGGACTGTTGCATAAAACCTTTTTGCTCCTTCATTACATTAACAAAGTCTTCTCTCTTATGCAGCTTCGTCCACATTAGACATTAAGCTATACACCATACATTAACTGTGCTGTCTATAAGCAGTCCAATGTGGCACTAAGTATATTCCAGCATTCAAATCCAATCTGCTATGGTTGGTGTCTGCCAAAACAATCGCTCCTCCTGATTAACGCCATGGCAGATGACTGGAACTCTGAAATCCGCCCTTCACGGTCAGCGGGTGAGGCCCAGCAGTAACCAACAGGCAGGACTGCAGGTTGCAAAGTTCCCTTCTAAATCCCCAGCCTCCCTGTACCTCCTGGGGAGTTTTTGGGTGGCAATTTGCTTCCATGGGATCCTTGGAACCATTTCAAAAGACCGTCCTTACCTTTGCCAGCCGGTCAGGGCGATACCTTCGAGGACATCGGCGGGGCTATCGCTTGCCACTTTCAGCCACTGAAGATGGTTTTTTAAGTGGTGCCCGATGAGCGTCAGAGACTGATTCACTCCCGTAGCTCCTTTAAAGGCACTGGCAAACCACACCTTGGAGAAGCCGCATCTACGATACTTCTCTATGAGTTGCACTGAAATAAGACACAAAAGAACACTTAGGGGACAAGTCTTTCTCCATTTTCAGCCTTGACTGTAATGCTCCAATTAACAGCAACACAGGTCCAGTTACAAGAGGCTGCTGAGCCTTGTCCCATCGAGTTCTGAGCACCAGCAAGGACGGGAGATTTGACACGCTCCCCGAGCAATCTGTTTCGCTGTTTGACTGCCCTTCTATCTTCATGTGCCCAGGCACCATAACCCATTCCCTTGAATTGCTAAATTGCTTCAATGCGCAGAACCGTGGGTATGTAACCAGTACGGGCAACACCTGACAACTGATTCTTCTTTCAACAAACAAATATTCGTGTGCACATCAGATGCCTGATTGGAGCCTTTAGGAGTTTTTCCTTTGAATTCTATACACGTATGAAGCCTTGAAGCTTCTTTTGTAGAGATGTTCGATACAGAGCTATCTGCTCCCGCTGGTTTTAATGCAAGCAGTGCATTTAATGCATTTGTGAGAAACCTCTCAATCTCCCCTCAGTGATTCCATAGCCCTGTTGAAAAGAATTAAGCAGCAAAAAATGCAAGTCCTTCATAGGAGAAGCCAAAGCAGAGAAAGAAAATAAATAATAGCAACTATTATGTGAAATCAAACAAGGGCTATGTTTATGCTACTAAAGCAATTTAACAAAAATATAATTTTTTGGTGTCCAACTAAGGTATGTTTTAATCATACTATTTTGGTTTGGCTACTTTGCTTAACAGGTAACAGAGCTCTTTGCTTTTCCTAAGCAGCTCAGGAGAGAAGTACAAACCTTTGCCCTCCACGTCCAGGTCTGCTGCATAGTCCCAGATCATGGGCTGCACAAGCTGTGGGACCCCAGACTCTGAAAGGAACAGAGTTCTAAGTAGTGGAAAAGAGCCAGTTAAAAATGACAACTAAGTACGTATGATTGGTGCAGTAACACAGTAACAGACTAGAACTGACCCTGGCTTGTCACTAGAATTCTTCACGTACAGTTGAAGTGCCCACATGTCCTGTCAGCCCAGCCAGGGGTTTGAACATGGGGGTTCACATGCCAGGGGCCACCCAGTCCTTGGACACCCTGAAACCACTAATATGGAGCAGCAGCGACAATTCATCGGAGATCCCATTCATCCCAAGCTCATCTCATCCTTAGTCCCTGGAATCTACCCGTATACCTGCTGGGCTCAACTGGCAGCCCTGCCAACTGTACATACAAGATTTCAGCTAAATTCAAAGGAAAGATTCACCTTTTGAGCTAGAGATTGTCTCAGCTGCCTTTGCACAGGGCTGAGCTTCTCAAGACACTTTGAAAGCACAAACGAAGATATAGGTTTAGCTTCAAATCCCTTTATAATCAACTCTCTGACTAGTTTTAAACATGAAAAAACAAATCTCGGAGAAACTGCAGTAAATTGTACAGAAATTTAGTATTTTAACTGCATCTCATTTTAATTTGTTTAGCTTGTTATTGCCTGTGGCAGTACAGTGCACTTAGCTAGATGCTGTGCTGCTCTTGTGGAAACTGCACGGGTCCTATCTGCATTTTTTTTGGTTGTTTTCCCACTATTAAAGCCATAAGTAGGTCAGTCACTGCTGGAGGAGTTGCACGGCTATTCATGGTATTGTCTAGATCTATTTAAAGCAGACACGTAAGGTGGCTCTGAAAATGCTGGAATTCCATCTATTTAGGATTAGTCAAATTTTAGCAGTAATTTCACATTTTTCAAGAACCAAGACTCACGATGTCCAGGTCACTGAGCTATCCCACAATTCAGTTATCAGAGCTCCTCGTGATGTGTACTGTGATCACCTACACTGTCAGAGATGCTCACAGGGTCACAGCTTCTCTGTGCGAGTCTGCACCGCTGGAACCAGAAACCGCACAGAGCAACGACCGACATTAGAACGTGGCAAAAGGCACAGAAATTTGGGCTGAGACCACAAACGCTAATAGGTCTTTTTTAATGTATAAAGAAAGTAGAACTGATGGCAAGCACTGCACGATGACTATTTTGTTTGTCACTGTATGACCAGCTGGAAAAGTAAAGTGCACATGTTGAGACTTGCCCACAGTCATACAGTAAGTCTGTGATGTAGCCAAGGACTAAATGTCTCCACTCTCCAGTCTAATGGATCATATCTCAAATATTCTCAGATTTCTTCTTTGTATTATTTTTCATCTGCCAACAGCTGTGTTTTAACTGGTTGGGTAAACTCTGTATGCTACAAAATACGACTGAGCCCACCACTGGTCACACACCTGCCAGCGTTTCCTCGCTCATCCCTCTGAGCATGTCGTCCCACACGATGGGCGTCACGGCGGGGTACGACGAGGCCACACAACTTGCTACAGCTTTTATGTGGGATAAGCACAGCTTCTCCGGAGTGTTGCCTTGTTGCTGCAGCCACTGCTTTGATTCCTCTCCTTCGCCGAGGTAGTACACCTGAAACGTCAAACAAATAATCCTGACTTGGTTTATAGGGATGGGGGGAGCGAATTTGGCACAGTGTCACAAAATCTTACAATATTGAAATCCTATTGCAAAGACATGACACACCGAGTGGACATATTTAAAAGCACTTCTCAGTGCTGAGGACACTGCAAGTGTTTCTATCAGTCTGTAGAAGACTGAGACTCTGACTAAACGGATCACGTAAGGGAATTTTCCTAGAGGAACTAAAATATCTAAAGAATGATTAAAGTATGTGGTACTTGTCTTTGGAAAGTTTGTCCTTGGAAGTAGCTCTCACTAGTCTTCCTCAGTTTGAATCTGTCAACCCATAAGGTCCTAAATCATATAAAATGAGGTTTCTCTCTTGGGGAAGATCATTTGTATGTGAATCTAGAAGTGACTTGGGGGTGCGTCCAAGAGGGGCCCCAGCACAACTGGTCCTATGCAGAGAGTGGATTTGTGTCTGTTAAGCTGGAGATGCATTTAAACTGTGTTGTTTTAGAGCAGGTTTTATGTAAAACATGTTTATTCTACATAAGCATTATTTTGCTTTATAAGAGCTTGCAGGTCCCTATCTAACCTGGCCACTTCTTCACAAACAACAGGATTCAAAATGCTAAACTACTATCTGTACAGTTAAAGTGATCACAATGAATTTCAGGGATCTGCGTGCCACAGAGCTGGCTTTAAGAAACTCTGAGACAGGAGAAAACTCAAGGTTCTCCTCCTCAAGGAGACAAACTACCAAGAGAAAATAAAAAGCACTATAAAACGGCTTGCTTTGAATAAGTTGGCCAGAACAATGAGCCAATATCTTGCACCAAAACTCACATGAATCTTAATTAACATCTCCAATTGATATCTCACTTTAAATGCTCATTTGACCTAAAACCAAATGCTGAGTTAGTGTTAATAAACTGCTTTCCAGACTTCCGATATTACAGTCACGTCAACAGAAATAACATCCTGTGCTACTGGAATAATTTATTGCCAAAACAACTTTCCTGCACTGGCTTGAATTGGTGTTTTCTGTCCCCAAAATCCTACCCAAAGGTGGCCTGGGCGCCACTGAAATGCAGAAGCCTCAGCCCTTACCTTCATTCCTCACAAAAAAAAAATTCCTGGCTCAAGGGAAGTCTCACCTCATCACATCCGATGTGAAACCACTTTACGTCTTCGTGCAGCGCCATGACCTGGTCGATCATGGCTTTGACCAGTGCCCGCGACTCCTCCTTGTGCGGGTTGAGGGCGTTGGGAAACACCTTCACCTCCCGGAGATGGGCGAAGTCTTTGTGCTTCAGCACAAACTGCAAGAGAAAGGAGAGCTCAGGGAACAAGAACGAAAGGAAGGGGACAGCAGCGTCCTGCTGTGTCACCAGGGCTCCGCTAACAGTTGTCCTACTAAAACCTGAGTTTTAGCATTTATTAGAGGCAAGGAATATGATCTCCTTTGACACTTGAGCAATTTTGCCAGCACTAACTAAAGAGATTTTAATTAGATTTTTAGGGATTACTTCAAGCTATAAGAAAACATAGTTCCTTGATTAAATTTTGCATAATTAAACTAAATTTGCAAATCCTTGTAACCTACAGCTCTTCACTTGTAGGCTAAAAAGATGGATGAATTGTACAAATAAGAAGCTGATTTGGCCATAGAAATACTCTTACAAAGAGTTTTAAGTGTCCAGGAGCTTGGAAGTACTAAATCAAAAGCAAACCTAATCCTAAATTAATTTTGTTGTGTGCACAAAGGCATTATAATGCTTAGGTCAGGGATGTCAAACGCATTTTCACTGGGGCCACATCAGCCTGGCAGTTGCCTTCAAAGAGCCAAATGCCACTTCAGGACTATTTATACAGTCCTAAAATTACATTTATACAGTCCCTGGTGAAAATGAGTTTGACACCTCTGGCTTACGGGAATAAGCTCCTCAATTCTGAAGGGCTAGTCAAGAGCAATTAAGTGGCAAAAGGACTCAACTTGCTCCAGGGGAGGTTTAGATTGGATGTTACGAAAAAATTCTTCCCAGAAAGGGCTGTCGGGCATTGGAACAGGCTGCCCAGGGCAGTGGTGGAGTCGCCATCCCTGGAGGGGTTTAAAAGGCATGTAGACGAGGTTCTTAGGGACACGGGTTAGTGCTAGAGTTAGGTTATGGTTGGACTCGATGATCCTGAGGGTCTCTTCCAACTGAAATGATTCTATGATTCTATGACTACTAATATAACAAAAAGGAGATGGAATTCAGGACAGGAATTGTTAACAGCACAAAGCAGAATTAACTTACTCCTTGCATAGACACAACACTTCAATCAAAGCTATTTTTGATGACATCTTGAAAGGTACAAACAAGCGTGAGACCTCAAGCCGTCATCAGCACTGAACAGGAGATAATCGCATCAAGAACTCTTGAGGTCTTTGAAAGTTTTCCACTGGCTCATGGACAAATCTGGTATCGGGATCAGACGGGAGAGGCTGGTGGGGCCTCAGCATTAGAGTCAGAGTCACATAAGCACAGTTGCGCGTTTTGGCTGCGGGTGACGCAGGACGGGACGAGTTCTGGCCGGGCTGGTCCCGCAGGAGGGACCGCGGGGCCCCACGGGGCGAGCGAAACGGGGATCAGCGCGGCGGCAACGCGGCGCCCGGAGCCGGGAAACGGCAGCACCGGCAGCTACGACAGAGATTTCCCAACAAAAGCACCGCGCTCGCCCGACCCCGCGCTCACCTCCATGTGCCCGAAGGTCTGGACCAGCGGCACCAGCTCCAGCCCCAGCGCCCGGGCCTGGCCCAGCACCGCCCGCAGCTCCGCGGGGCTGCGGGGGGAGAACGGGCGTCAGGGCCCGGGACGGCACCGGGACGGCCCCCCGGCCCCTCCCCGGCCGGTACCTGTAGGCGTGCGGGGCCCGCAGCGGCTCCAGCGGCCCCGCGTAGGGAAACGTGTCCTCGTACTCCAGCAGCAGCCCCGAGCCGCCCAGGGCGCGGAGCAGCGGCAGCACCTGCGGGGCGCGAAGGGACGGTGAGCGGGCCGGGAAGGGACGGTGAGCGGGGCGCGAAGGGACGGTGAGCGGGCCGGGAAGGGACGGTGAGCGGGGCGCGAAGGGACGGTGAGCGGGGCGGGGAGCGATCGCCGCCTCAGCCCCGCCGGCCCCCCAGCCCCGCCGGCCCCCCAAACCCCCAGCCCCGCCGGCCCCTCACCTCCGCCAGGTACGCGGCGCGGGGCGGGGCGCCCTTCATGTCCAGGTGCACCAGCCGCGGCCGCGGCCCGCCCGCCTGCCCGCCCGCCGCCATGCCGCCGCTCCGGCCTCGATTGCTCTCGCCTGCGCACTCGGGGCTGGCCGCGGCACCGCCGGTCCGCATCGATTGCTTGGGCCTGCCGCCTCCCCCGTGATGCTCCGGCATAAAGCGCTTGACCGCGTCCCTCTGCCCCGGTTTCGGTGTCTCGGCGCTGTCCAGGCACCGGCTCTCTGTTCCGGTGAGGCTACTGGCATGGATTGCTCCTGCCTGTTTGCCTGACGCGCTTCTGCTCGGCGGCCGATTGCTCTCCCCTGGCAGGCTGGCGAGGCGGGCCGAGCGCATCGCTCTGTGCCGGTGGGCGCGATGGCTCCGCAGCGGCGGGCGGGGCCGCGGGGCCCCGAGAGCGGCGGGACGGCGGCGGGGCCGGAGCGCGGGGGCCGCCGCCACTGCAGGTACCCGAGCGGGCCGGCCCGGGGGCTGCGGCCACCGCCGGCACCTCCCGCGGGCAGCGGCGGCGCCCGGGCCCGGCGGGCTGAGGGGAGCGGCCTGGAACCTCCGGGCGGGGAAGGGACACGGAGAAATAAACTGAGCAGCGGAGTCGGTTCTGCTGTTAAACGTGGTCTTTATTTTATCAGCGCTGGGGAACACTGGGGGTCATCCTCCATAAGCGCTCCAAACACTGGATGCTCTTGCGTTGCTTATAGTCACATAATTATTACATACGCGTTACAATTTTTGAAAGTTTTGACGTGCATTACATCTGTACTAAGAAATAATTGATGATGTCAGTTATAATTGTTTAGTTTCTTACTTACAATGCATCTATTAATTATTAGTTAATTATAAACTAGGCACTCTGCCTCTAAGCAATGTGCTACTGAATCTTCTGTCTCGCTCTTGTCAGGCAGAAGGATCTAAAACTTGAAAAATATCCCCTCGTTTTGCAGGTGGTCAGAAAGCATTTACCACGTCAACCGGTTCATGATGGATGCGTCTTTTATAACTGAATCACAGTGTACGTTAATTTAGTGGCTTCTCTTCAGAAGAGGGATAAAATCTGTGTGTGTTTATGCATGTGGGTGCGCAAAACGGGGGGTCAGCCGGGGTACGGGCTCCTCAGCGCTGGTGCTCGCGTGTGACTGCGACTGTTCCCTCCGCAGTGCCAAGAAGAGCAGAGCCCGGCAGGACTGGCCGCGGAGGTGGCTCAAGGCCGCGTTCCTCGTCTCCTCGGCCGCTGCCGCCGGCGGTTTCCTGAGCTGGAGCTGCCTGCGGAACGAGGACGGCGTGACGGAGGTGCTGGCCCGTCGCGGTGACAGCCTGCGGGACACGTTCATCGAGGTCCCCTGCTCTGAGGACTACGACAGCCACAAGAGGTTTGAAGGTATTTGGGGAGGGATGTCTGAAGTGGGATGAAGCAGTTTTCAGAGGACCGTAACAGCCGACTGCTCTAAGTCTGTTTGACTAAACATGCACTATGCAACTCCTGTTTTTCTGCAAACACCTGGTCACTGTGTGTATTGTTTAAATCTCCAAACATTCGTGCCCCTTGGGCCAGCGCAGAAGTTGTTGCACCTGAGAGGTTTTTCTGTGTTCCTACATAATTCTCTTCTGAAACTGCTTTGGTTAGGCTGTGTGAAATAAACCTTTTGCTACATCTGTTTCTAGTGTCTTTTCGTACCCTGATGCCTGTAATAGGATTGTGGGTGAGTTAGTTACTGGTAAATACCATTCAGAGTAAGGAATGGAACTGATTTAGGATATTGTCTGTGCTGCTGGCATGTGGTAATGGCACAAATGCCATTTTCTGATATGCCGCTTTTGAGATGTGTGTGCGCTGGCAGCTTTTAATGCTGCCTGCAAAGCTCTTCTCCTCTGTCTTTGTCTTCCAGCTGAGCCTATTTTCTGTCAAATTGGTATTTGTTTCCCCTGGCACTTATTTATTTGGAGTGTTGATGTTGGATCTTCTTGAGAAATGGAAGCTTTTCACCTTCTCTGATGAAGAGCAGTGAGAGTCAAACTTGCAGTTTGCATAGAGTAGCTATGCTGGTATTCTCTTTCAGATTTGCAAAGTGTGTCTTGATGAATATTTTGAGCTGGTACTGCCGCCAGAGAGCAGCTCTGCTCTTGCTTTTTGTCAGCCTACCTGCATGTCTAGCTGTATTGCATCTAAGAATTTTTTTTTTTTAGATTAGTTTTCAGCTAAATCAGTTGTCTTATCAGCTTCATTATGTGTCTGGCAAAAGACTTGCTGACACAAAGCTGGAGGCAGTATGGGGGCTGGAGGAAGCTGCTTGGAGCTGAGGAAGAACAAAGATGACCAAAAGGCTGGAGAACCTGCCTTATGATGAAGACTGAAGGAGTTGGGTCTTTGTTCCCTGGAGGAGGGAAGGCTTGGGGGGACCACGTCACAGTATTCCAATATTAAAGGGCAGCTACTAAGTAGATAGAGGCCCTTCTTCACAAGGAGCCACATGGAGAAGGTGAGGGGCAATGGGTACAAGTTGCACTGGGCAAGGTTTCATCTTGGTGTAAGAAAGAAGTTTTTTACAGAGAAAACAGTCAATCACTGGAACAGCCTCCCCAGTGATGTAGCAGAGCCTCTGTGACTGGAGGATTTCAAGATGTGGTTGGACAGGGTGTTGGACGATCTCATCCAGACTCTCTTTCCCATGAAAGGCTGGACCAGGTGATCTTTTGAGGCACCTTCCAACCTGGGCTGTTGTATGACATCTAAATTTCTTCCAGTGACAGTTCTGGTAGAAAATGTTTGTCAAACTGCAGCCTGGATGTCGCGCCCCAAAGATGTGGAGATGACTTCCCCTGTCCTCTTCAGGTGGCTGGTCCTGGTGCTGTTGGTTGAAAGGCTTCTAACAGAAACCAGAAGTTTGTGTAGTCTGTGGTCAGATGGTTTTTCCTCAGTGCTGCTATTGTAGCATCTTGATAGGGTTTTGGAGGGTTCATCCCAAATGTTATTGAGGCAAAGAAAGCTGCTGTCAGGAAGCTACCAGCAAGGAGGCTTCCTCAGTGTGGGGATTTTCTGTCTGGGCACATGAAGACACACATTCGGTTTTAACTTTTCATAGTTACTATAAGCAAAAACTCTGAGTTTATGTTCCAGCTTTCTAATTAGATGTTTGCTTGCTGCTGCTTAACTTATGTGATTGATTTTGGTTTTTAGCAGGTGTTTTTCCATGTGTCGCCTGTACTATGCGTTCAGAAAGAGGTCAGTGGCATTAGAAATGTGTGAGCATCTGTTTTGTTAAGTGGTTAATTGCAGCCGTGCTGGGATAATAAATTTTGCTCTTGTTTTTCAACTCCCGTCTCCTGCTCAGTGCCGCAAGAGGGTAGTGGAGGGCTGCTGAGCCTTGCTGTCCTGGCAAAGCCGGCTCCTTGCTCAGCCTGGCTGTTACTGGTCGCTTAGGGAGGCAGTAAATGTGGATCATGGTTCCCTGCCAAACTGGATTCAGCGCCGGAACTTGAGTTGCTTTGTTGGAAATAGCTTCCTATCACTCAGTAGCATTTCATTCTGTCTTTAGTCTGGCTTGATATCCACAGCTGCTGGCTCTGTGTCAGAAGGAGGCACATTCCTATCAGCACTTGGTGTCTGATGCTCAGCTGTGGAGTTTCCACAGCTAAGATGAGCTTTTTATTTATGCACCTGTGCCTGCGTCAAACTGAACTAGCGCCACTGAGCTTCTAGTTTGCTTCAAGTGATACGGTGGCTGGTGTCACAGAGCAGTGGTTTTATTTCAGCAGCACTGCCTGCCAATAAACATGCTTCATCCAGAAATCAAATGCATTATTTTTCAGAGGCCAAGCACTTAACTTATTGCATTTGCAGAAGATGTGGTGTTCTGTGAGCGTTCAAACCCTGCGGCCAGATCTTGGCTATTTCTGCTGTCTCGAGACATGGTGAACTACTTAAAACTTCTGTGTAGTCTCTTCTATGTGTTGACACGTTATGTCACTGTACAAAGCATCCGTGATCACTGCCCAGGAGACAACTTCAAGATGCTTTTCCAAAGACTGGGTCAGTGGATGTGGAAAGCAGAGAAGCCTGTGAGCAGTGGGGGAAAAGGTCCAGCAGCCACACTGCTGGTGTGGTTATGGGGATGGCATCTGATAAATCTTTGCCTTGTCCTGCTTTGGGTTGGATCACATTAGGGGAGCATCATGATGGGGCTTTTATCTCTTGAGAATCATCCCAGTCTTGGCAGTACATGGTTCTTGGCCAAGTACCACTCTACGTAGAAGACAAAGCTGCAGTTTAGGCACTTGGACCCCCGTGTTACATCCAGGGACCACAGGGAGTAGTCGTGTTTTGGTATGTTCCTCTTTTACCTTGATCGAAAAAATACAACTCTTGAATCCAAAGCCTTATCTAGTAAGTGAATGGGTTTGTGTCTAGTAGGCAAAAATTTGTGGAAGCTACTTGGTAACACTAAATTTCTCCTGTGTGCAGGTTCTCCAAGTGTGCTTTTAACACTTCAGTGCTCCCATGTGCTGTGGTCTCTTAGACAAAGATGACATGTTTTTTAATGCTAAAATTGTTTTCAAACAGACAGACTCTACCGTTTTTTCTTTAGCTTTCATCCGGCGTTTGTGCCTTACTGTTGGTAACTGACTGACTTTACACTGGACTGTCTTTTTCTTGTTTTTCTTCCCAGTTTGGAAAAGCTTCTGCTGTTGCCTTCAGAACATGTCCTGATTCCAGTGCTGTCTCTGCCACTTGTCTGTCAGAGACCCTAGACATGGAACAGTTGTCCTAGGTAACCCTGTAGTTTTGCAAAATCTGGTCCCAGCCTTTCCAAAAGGATGATATCTGTGCTCTAGTTTGCAGCTAGAAATAGAGAGCACAAATCTCTTGTGAAATCAGAAATCTTGGTTAATGTCCTTTTTGCAGAGTGTCGTACAAAGAAAACTATTTAGACAGGTTTGTCCTGGAGTATTGAAATTCTCCTTTGAATTTACTCTTCCTCACCTCTTCTGTCCTTGAACATCAGCTTTCCCTCATCTATAAGACAATTTTCTTTGTCTTTCAAGCATTAAAGAGACCTTTTCAATGGCAGAAGGAAAGTCATTCCCCTTGTCTCTGTTAGCTAGGGAGAGCTTCCTTGTTTTACTGTGTTCTGCTTTCTCTCAGACTCATTTTTCTATCAGCCTGTTACCTCAGCCTTTTTTAATCTTGTTTTGTAATGGCAGTATAAAAAAGTGTACTGCCAACATCCAGACTTATGCTTCATAAAGTTCTTGGCATCTTTATACCCAACAGAATGTTCGGTACAGTGTGGAGTATATGTTATGTGATTTGTGATTGATTATTCTGAAAATCTTTGAGTGGATCTTATGGTTATTAACTAAATGTCTGGTAAGTTGTGGTTTTTTTTTTTCCCCTCAGTTTTGGGAACTCAAATTGGTTGCTCTTTGGCTGGGTTTTGGTTTTTTTTTTTTTTCCACATGTGTCTGAGTTTAAAATTGGGTGCTGGAAGCTGTTACTGCCTCAGCCATCTGTCTGACTCTTTGGGTGAGTGTTTGCGAGCCTGAAGGCAGAGATGTCTCATCCCTGTCACTTGGCTTCTGAGCCGCTCTTCAGTCTGGCGTTCAGAAGTAACTGATGTTAATCTGCCGCTGCTGAATGTACGATGGGACCTTTACGGCACAGCAACATAAAATGTATATGTCTTTGTTAGGGCAGACAAGAAAACTTGCGGTGTTTGCCGGTTACTACTTGTTGCTTTGCAGAACTGTATGGTGATATTCTCCAAAGGAACGTGGCATTTCCAGTGCTTGCATTTTTATTGCAAGATCTGTGCTGTTTAACTTGCAAATTGTTGGTTCCTGGAACTCGGATTGAAAAATGCAAGAATTTCCCCAAAAACTGCACCTAGCCTTTCTAGTTACAGAGGAGATATTCACAATGTGCCTGAAACATGGCACAGAAGCTCCATCTCTCTCCACTCCCTCCCCTCCCAAATTTGTGATTAAGAAGAACTTGCTACCTACAGACCCCATGTGGGTTATCGTTGGTTTGAATTCTGTACTTTTGGGGCTGGTGCTGTATTGCAAAGTGGTGTTCTTTAATATGCAAAGCACCTTTGGGTTTCTGCCAGAATTTTAAACTTTTTTTTGGTGCTTTTTATTATATCAAGGCACTACAGTCTCTGCTGAATGGTGTGTTTTGATTCTGCTCGTTTCTTTAGCCCACAGGGTCGAAAGGAGATAAGTGAGCTGGGGAGCAGTGGTTCTCGCTCCGTGTCGCAGTGCTGGGTTCTGTACTGGCACTGATAAATCGATGCTCAAGAATGTAATCTCTAGCATTATTTGGGACTGCTAGTTTCCTAGATCATCTTCAAATAACTTACTGTACACCTCCAGGAGGCTAAATCTTGAGCCAACTTCAGTGAATTGTTGCTGGGTAGTCAGAAAACGCAATGAATTATCTGGGTTGTAATCCAGTTGGTTTCCTGATTTGGATCTGTGTTGGAACAGTCGGCTTGCTGTGAGTGCCTTTGACTTCCATTTAAATGTGTCAAACAAGGGGCTTCTCCCAAGCAAGGAAAGAATGTCTAGAACTCAGGGGAATTGCACCAAGCAGCTGTCGCGGGATAAGTGATGTGGCTTAGATGAGTCCTGGGGACTCGAATCTGTGCAGGAGCAGCGGTGACATTGGCTGGTTTGTCTTCTCTCTGCCTGCGCCCAAACACATCAAAATGGAGACGGAACGTCATTGTAGTTTGAGTGATCTGAAATAATCTGAGATTGCCGTTTATCCCTTCTGAATGGTGTGAATATGAAAGGGGAGTAGAAAAACATTATAGATCTGGTTTGAACCTTTTTGGAAAGGTGTCCTTTTCTTATTTTTCTTCCTCTTTGTGTTCCAGGGTGCACTCCTAGAAAGTGTGGAAGAGGTGTGACCGATGCAGTGATCACAAGGGAAGAAGCTGAAAGGATCCGTAGGTAATTTTTCTTTTAGCTCTTTTAACTTTGGGCACTTAATTTAATGACACTGTGCTAGTGTTTAAGGTGCAGCACAAAGCTCATTAGCTGAAGGAGGGTGGGTTAAACTGGTTAAAACCTTTTTTTTCCAAGCCATTTAGCATTTTTGCTGTAGTGGAGGCAGTTCATTCTCATAGTCTGCCTAGCTCTGTGGGGCATGAGAGTTGTAGAGGAAAATAAAACAAGGAAAATGAATTAAATCCCGTTCCATTTGGCCTCTAAAAAATGAAGAAAACAACAGAAACCTCTTTTCAGCTGAGTCCGTTTCTGGGTAATTGAGCTGGTGCTGACCCTCTAGTCCTCTATGAACACGAAGTGCTGAGTTTTAATCAAATAATAGGGGACATTGTCAAATGGTGCAGTTAGAAAAGTTATCAGCCTCTTTGAGTGTGATTTGCACTTGATAATCATGCAAGTGGAGAGTATCGCTGATGCTCCAGGTGGAAGTGCTTTGCTCCCTTCTCAGGCCGGCCACTGATTTCAAATTCAGCCGGGCTGCTGATCTTCATGCAGCATTTCTGCATTGCACAGTTTTATTTGTACTGCCCCGAAGAATCAAGATCTGTGTGGTTTTTATGTTTAATCTTGCTTGGCCAGAATGTATTTGAAAGATGAGGGGTTTTAGGGGTCTTTTGGGGGTTTATGGAAGGAGGCTACAAATTCAGAAATGTTCTGTAATGTAGATACTTTTTCATGACAGGCTGCAAGATTTGTTTCAAATAAATGGCAGCTTCTCTTAATGAGGTTTTCTGATGCATCAAAGAATACTGAAGAGTTACATGTTGTAAATAATGACATTTAAGGATCAAGTATCAGACTTCAGTTCTCATCTGAGATTATTGTTTTGCCTGCAGAATAGCAGAGAGGGGACTGTCCTTGGGAGGATCTGATGGAGGGGTGAGCAGTGTCCTGTTACTTTTTACATTCTTTTACTGCCAAGGCAAGATTATAAATGCATTTTGGAGGCTTCTGGAGAGGAGGTGGAGAATTTTTCCTTTCATTCAAACTTGGAAGAAAATTTGTTTGGACAGTTATTTTATCTCCCATTAATACTTCTGCTAGCAGTGTAATTTGTGACTTCTGCAATACAGTTGACACTTTATTATTCAGTTTATAGTTACTTCTAGCGCCTCTCTTGAACTGATTTTTGTCTTCTCCATCTGGAAACAGTTACTATAGCAGAACTGCACAAGTTTGACTTCTGAAACTAAGTCACAGTGGTTTACAGCATTACAAAGATTTGGTTTGTGTAGTGATGAAAAATACCATGTAATGTCTTAAGTAGACCTTTGAATAATGTTCTTTAAAAATGGAAACAAAACCACTTTGCTTTAACAAGTGTGTTTATTTCAATTTCTTCCTCCCCATCTTTGTTCTCAGGATGTTTTCGTGTATTCTGGAGTACTTGCAAAGACAACCAGTTCTTTAGGCCTCTGCTGAATTAGGGCATATATTAGCAGAAAAGGAGAAAGGTTTCAATGAAAAAATAAGACTTCGTTGTCCTTGTGATTGCTGAGGAAGACCTGCAAAAAAGCATAACCTGAAAAACTTAAACAGTGCTGCCTATTTGTAACAATATATTTAAAAGATTTAACTTTCTCTGATCTGTTCTATCAGGATCCCTTGGATTTTTTCAGGTCTGTGGCTGCATAATTTGCCACTTTGCCCAGATTACTCTGCCTGTTGGGACCTATGATTGTCATTCGTGCTGCCAAGTGGGGTTTGTATCCTGTTTTTTCAGGACCTACATCTGATTTGTCATTAGGCTTCCACAAAGGGATTAGAAGGGCAGTATATAACAGGCAGCTGCATCAATTTGGACCACAGAAAGCTGATGTGCAGCTGGGGTTCAGGGAACGGAGGAAACTGAGGCAGAGAGAGCTTGGAAGTGACATGAGGGGAGGTGAACTTGCTGCCCGATGCCCAGGGCAGGGCGGGGGTCACTGGGACAACAAACCAGAGTGTCAGACAAATATAAATTCAGCATCTGCATCATTTTGGAAGTATCACTGCGAGTGGTTTTTTTGAAGGGGTGGGGAAAGAAGATTCTATTGTGGCAGTAAAATAAGTCTGTTAAGAAATCCAATGTCCACTGAGAGGTCTGGGCTCTGATCCGATCCGTCTCACATTTCTCATAATCTGTAAATGTGAGAAAGTTATTGCGTTGCTGTTACTCCTTAGGGAAAGGTCCAAGAAGAAAGTTGTGTAGTATTGCATTGAGGCCTTATCCAAAATAGTGGACAAACACTGAAGGATGCTAAAACCAAGAGCTGGCCAGTGTTTCTGGGAGATCATGTTTAGGAAAAGCCTTTAATTGCAGTCTCTTTAATGCCTCTTTTTCTCCTGTTCTGCCGTTTTCCTCTTTCTTTTTCGATGTGCATGCTTGTGGAGTGAATCTCTTCCCAGTAGTGCTAGCTTGACTCCCAGCAATCATTAAATACTGATGGGATGTGTGGTGATGTAGAGATGAAACTGTCTGTCTTCATTTGAGCCTTTTTATTGGCTTTTCGAATCTCTTACCTCCATAGCATACAAAATGTTTCAAGTCTTATTCCATCTAGCTACTTTGCCCGTATGCCTCCCAAGCTTCAAGCCTGGTGGATTAGATTTGCCTTGTTGCTTTAAATTTCTTGGGCTTCAGAGTGTTTGGATAATTCTGTCCAATTATGTCTGTTGATCCAAGACTATTTTTTTTCCTTAAAAAAATTCTTAATTCCTTGTTTCTGTTTCATTCTGTTTAATTCTTGCTTTAGCCACTTTGATCTCTCCACTATTCCAAATAAAACATATTCAGATTTCTGCTGGGGTGCAGACTGCATTTTCATTGTCTCTGATTTCCTCTTAACCCCTTTTTAAGCAACTTCTTTTTTTTTTGTATGTCATACTCCTTATTTTCAGTTCACAGAAGTGGATTTGTGTGTGTGTCTGGATATAATTTAAAGACCTAAACTTGCAGTTTGTGACTGTCAATTCTCTCCTCTGTTCGTTTGCTGCCCTTTCTGCTTCCTTGGAGGGCTGAAGCATAGCATAAAAACTTGCTTCCTTTCCATCCTTTTTTGTTGAGAAAGTCCTGGCAAACACCTGAATTATTGAAATCTCTCAGGAGTCATGCCCCAGTTGTTATGCCGAGCTTGCTTTCTTATCTTCCTTTGTAATTTTTCCTAGATTTATTTTTATTTATGCACATGCACAGAATGAGGCTGGAAGAGGCCACTATAATCTTCTAGTTTAACTTTGAACAGCATCCAAAGAAGAGCATCTTTGCCACCAGTGTGCTGCTTTCCCTTGTACATCTCCGGCTCCGCAGCTGTAAACCAGCTTTGTACTCTGTTCCTTCCCTCGTTCACAGAGTGTGAGCTGCATTAGTTCTCTTGATGTTTGCCTCAGCTTGGGCTTTTCCTTTTTTCTCTTTCTTCCATACCTAATAGTTTCTTGCATGCTACCCTTGCATTACCACTTTAGTCATGGCTCATTCATTCACATCTTTGTAGGTGCTGCCGTCATGTCTCCAGTGTAAATGAAACGACCCTTTACTGTTCGATCTATTGACATTTAGAAGCCGCAGAGAAGAAACCCTTTGATGCAGCGGGCCAGCTGCGCTCTGGTTCCAGCGTTGCTGCGAAACTGGCAGGAGCAGCCACCCAGAGCTCCCTTTTGCAGGGGAAAACTAAATTTCTTAATCACTGGGGGGATCAATCAATCTGTGTAGCCGTGATGCCAAACAAGGGTTTCTGATACGGGCCCACGGACCTGTGTATAGAACAGTGGTTCTGCAGACCATGTCCCTCCGTGTTCCGCTTTCAGCCCTCCCAACTAAATTCTGAAGTCTTCAAAACGCTGTCAGCTCTGCATCTTCCAGAAAGAAGATAAAGCCTCTGCATAACGCTTGTCCCATCTCGTACCTCTGCTACAGGCTGCATGGTTTTATTTCTTCATAATTAGCCTCCTGATGGCACTTAGAACATGTACTTGTGAGGGGGGAAAGACCTTCTTGGCAGCGTGTCCTCCATTTGCTTACAGCTGTGTGTTGCTGTGATTATCTGGACTTAACTCTAGTGAAACAAAGAAATAACAGCAAAGTCAATTCTGCTGTTAAGTGGCATTCTTTGTTTTATCAGCACTGGGGATCATCCTCCATAAGTGCTCGAATGACTGGATGCTCTTGTGTTGCTTATATTCACACAATTATTGCATATTCGTTACAATTTTCGGAAATTTTGACATACAATACATCCGTATTAAGAAATAATTGCGGAATAATAAGGTTAGTATGAACTTAGTTATAATTGATTAGTTTCTTACAATACATCTATTAATTACTAGACAAATATAAGCTAAGCACTCTGCTTCTAAGCAATGTGTTACTGAGTCTTCTGTCTCGCTCTTGTCATGCGGAAGGATCTAAAACTTGAAAAATATCCCCTCGTTTTGCAGGTGGTCAGAAAACATTTATCTCAACTGGTTAATGTTGGGTACGTCTTTTATAACTGAATCACAGTATACATTAATTTAGCAGCTTTTCTTCACTACCAGCTGCTCTGCAGACAAGTAGAAGTAAGTGGTTTTTTGCTTTTCTTCTCTTTTGGGTAGTGTGTCTGCTTGCTTTCTTTAGAAGTAATGCTTAAAACTTTTTAAGAGGCAGAGGAAGAAGGTGGAATTGCTGGAGAAGTGAATGTGTATTTTAAAGGCAGGAAATCCCTTTTAGCAAGGGTGGAAGGCGGGGCCTGTTTTGCTTTGCAAGATGGGAAATGGATCCTTTTGGCGTATGCTGAGCATTGGTGGTTATATGCGTGTTCTTTTTGAATCCTTTTGGCAGTGGGAGGGTGGAGAACGTGGGACTAACAATATTGATGATCCAAAAGAACATAGGTGGGTCCCTTTTTTTTTGTTTTTCCCAAAGGAAGTTCAATTTCCTCTCTACACAAGTTCTGTAAACCACAACATTGGGGTCATTCTGTGAAACAGCCTTTCAGCGATAGGTGTGTGCGTTTGCAGTGTTCCTGCCCTCTTTATCTAAACTTTGTGGCGCTTTCAGCCCGGGAGCCCTGCCCTGCCTGGCAGGCTGGGATCCGAGCTGGCCGCGGAGCAGCGATGTTGACACAGGCTTCCACCAGGGTTTTCTTCTTAGCATAGGAAACAATGCTGAAAATGTTTAATGTTCTGAAAGGGCAGAGGCCAAAATAAATGTTTCAGCTTGTTTCCAAGGTAGTTGTTAAACAAATAGCTCTGCGCTCATGTGTAATCAAGTCCCCGTCTGTGTTTGGCATTCAGTTGTTTTCCTCTGTCTGGAACAACCCTGAAGAATATTCTTTCTTTTTCAGACTTCCTTTTCAGTCTTCTTCATGTGGCTTTTCTAGGCTTTATATTGTAGCTATTTTTTCACCTATGAATGCCTACAGTCCTTGGGGGCGGCTTTTATTGATTCGTTTGGTCATTTTGCATCTTCCCAACTATCATCAGCAGGTGCTGGAAGAGTGAGAAGAAATGTGTACGTTTGGAAAGCATGCTGAAAGTATTTGAAAGGCAATTTGTTTTTAAATTAAATCTATCTTTTTGGATGTGTCCTGCTACTTCTCCTTATAATTGATTTTTAGCATGATCACAAGCATTTTTTGAAGCTACACGGGAGCAGTTTTACTTCTAGCTGTAGCTTAGGTTATTGTACAGAACCAGAAACCAATAAATGAAAATACTTTGCTTTTGAGGCTTGAGTAAACCTTATTATGAGAGCTGGTTTTGCATGAGTGTGAGATTATTTGTTTCTGTAAGGCCTCTAAAGCTTTTTGGAGAAGTTCTGTGGGAAGGAGAGGTCTGAAAGAGGTCTGATAGGATGGGAGGAAATGGCCTCAAGTTGCACCAGGGGAGGTTGAGGTTGGATCTTGGGAACAATTTCTTCCCCAAAGGGCTGTGGGGCATTGGAACAGGCTGCCCAGGGCAGTGCTGGAGTCACCATCCCTGGAGGGGCTGGACAGACGGAGATGAGGTTCTCAGGGACATGGGGCAGTGCTCGATGGTTGGGCTCAGTGATCCTGGAGCTCTCTTCCGACCAAAATGATTCTGTGAAAAGCTCATGCTATGTCCGCTTGAATAGCTTGTTACTTTATCTGTTTGTGAAGCTTTGTTCAGGGATAAATAAAATTATTTAGGTAGGTTTACTAAAAGATGGTTGTTCCTATCTTTTCTAAAGGAGACTGTAGTGGAGTTCCCCGCGTTCAACTCTGAAGCTCAGAGTGGCTGAGGCTGCAGCAATTTTCTTTTGCCGAGAGCTTGTCCCGGGTATTGTCCTCTGCCGTGATGGAGAGGAGGAGGGAGGAAGGCGCTTTGGGCTGGGCTGAAGGTGAGGCTGGATTGCCAGCCTGGCACTGCAGCTGCGTCACATCCGCGCACTCAAGATTTGCTGCTGCGTTTGGGTAAAGGTACAAAGTGGCTTCAAACAGCTCTGTTCCAACCATGCCCAGAAATTCTTCTTGCTGGTAAGATGGAAGTTACCATTCTTTCCAGGCAGCTCACCTAGAGGTTTTATTGTTGTTTGGATTTTGCTAGAATAATGTGAATGGTATGTGGCGCATCAAGAAATGCCAGATTGCAAGATGAATGCTCTTGCCTGGATATTGAATATCAAAGACGTCATTATTTTGGTGCTGGTCAGGTTAATTAACTGTTGCTCCTTGATGTTTCTAGTATAAAAAAACATAAGGCTGCTATTAAGCAGACAAATTTTTAAGTATCGTTTAACCGATGCAAAATAAACATGTATTTTGTGGACAGCAAGAGACATACAAAAGCGTACTCTATTCAATTTAGAGAAATAATTTAGAGTCCTGAGAGGTAGCTCTTTATCCTGGCAAATCTAAGTACTAATCTTTTTAGCTTGGTCTGGAGCTGAGCAGAAGTCTTTGGCTTGAATCAGATGAAGAAATGGATTGCATTTTCATATGTAAAAACTTTTCACTCTTTGGTTTTCTTTTACAGTGGTTTAGAAATTGGGAAAAAGAAAGTTTGGCTCTAGTAAGCCTTAGAATTAGAATTGTTCTTTTAAACAAACTTTTATGGCCATATTAAATATGAGAAGCATACAGGAACTCCTGGTGAAGGAAAAGTTTTAATAACAAATGTTGGGCAAGATAAATATTAGTGCTGCTATTTGAGCGTTTCACAAATATTGGAAAATTTTGTTATCTTAGTGTGGAAGGGAAGCGTCTTCAAGAAGGGATCAGGGAACACAGTGTCTTACCCCAACCTGTGGAGGAAGATTCTAGCAATTCTGTACGTCTGATCTGAATCCCGGGAATAGCAGCCTTGTGCTTCATTCATATACCTTCATCTTTTGTGCATCTACACAGCAAATAGAGAGGCTTGTAGTTATAAATTAAGCATTAGTATTGTGAACCTAATTGCTAGAAACTAATATTTTTCTTCGGGAGGCTGTGGAAAGTGAGACCCGACTTGGGACAGCTATTAAAGGTCATAGTTAATAACGGTAAAACCTTTTCATGCTCTTTTTTCCTTCTTTTTTGTTTCCTTTCCCAGGCATCAATTTTGGACTTGCACTCCGGAGCTCTGTCGCTGGGGAAGCATTTTGTCAATCTGTACAGGTAACACGGGGCTGGGCGGTGCTGCTGCTCATTATCCTGCGCTTCAGTGCTCGTCGCCTCTTCAGATTTCTCAGCCCCTGTGTGCCGGGGTTAGTGATGACAAACTGCAGAAGTTGGTCAGATTCACCACGGTTTCCATGACCAGTTAAAAAGCTTTTGTGGCACAAAAATGGATCCTTTGTTGAACCGGGCTCTTCGAAAGCTACCATTACCTTTTATTTTAACAGTTCTTCTTGCACTAGTAAATAATAGTGTGGAGTGTTTGGTGTGTGGGGTTTTTTTTTTTTTTACAGTTACAGTCTAGTTTGTCAGTGGTGGAAGAAATCAAGCAGTCTTAACTCTTAAAAAATTTGGATCCATGTACTTATTTCATGATGCGGGAGAGGACTCTTTTCATGCCTGGGGAATTCCATTATGCTGCATCTTGATCCTTTAATCTTTTAACTTACAATATTTGAGCAATGCTTTGGGAACGTCATGCCTAAAATAATTTGTAGGATTTCTTTGCATTGTGTTTTCATTTATTGACTGTGGGTAAAGCACAGATGGCAGTCTGATTTGAGAACTCCTCTTTGAGACCATTGTTTAATTTTTCAGGTACTTTGGGGACAAAATTCAAGACATCTTCACAGAAGAGGATTTTGCATTATATCGGTAAAGATTTTCAATAACTATTCAATGAACCAAAAAACATAACTTTTTTTTTGTAAAGCACAGGTTGGGAGGGAATTGTCCTTTGGATTCGGACACACAATTGAATTTGCAGCTCAAAATAATAATCTCTGTGAGAATTAAGATGCTCTGAGGAAAATAAGTAAAAGGACCTTTTGGTGACTACCTGGTAAGATCTGCTGCTTTGAACTCAGCTGCATTACCAATGTCAGGATCTTATGGATGGTGTAAACGTGATCAGAATGACAGCAGCACCACGCGATTCCCTTTCTGGCCAAGGGGCCGATGCTGTGCAGACCTGCAGGCGAGGAAAGCGGCTCCATCTGAGCTGTGTGGTTATTGGCCAGAACATTATAGCTGGGATGTAAAATCCTTTAGCATTAACTCCCATTTCGTGTGTTATCCAAGAGGTGTTGTGTTAGCATAGGATCCTCTTTATCATCTATTATTATATTAGGAACTTGGGGATTTTTGGGTGAAGCCCAGCAAAGCATAAGGAATAGTAAAGCGGGAAGTGGAAGAACTTCAAATTACTCATGTTCTGGCTAGAGAAGCAGAGGATACTTTCCCCTAAGAAGCCAGAATATGAAATAAAGCTATAATGTAATAGCTTTGGCATCTAATCCTTTTAGCTTTCCTGTAGACCTGCTCATGTACTTAACGAAGACAACAAACGTAACGAGTTCCATGTGTCTGTAAAGGTGTGTGGCCAAAGTTTAGGAACAAGCATTCTTTGGTGACTAGACACAATAAATCTTTAGTTATGCATTTCAGTGGCTTTCTCATAATTTAAAATGTACCTGGCTTGAGCTTTTTACCTCTTTTCGTCTTTTTTTCTTGCCTTTGTGAAGGAATATGACCTCCCTCTAGTGGTGGAAGTAGTATTAAGTAGCCAAATAGGTTTATTAGTGTAGTAATTTATCTTAAAATATGAACCACTTAAAGCTTATTTCTATTTGAAAACCATTTTAGATACTGTTGCCTTCATAGGTGAAATTTCTAAAAATGTGTTTACTTCTGCCCCCAGAATCACAAAAATGAGACTTTCTTGAGTATTATTGAACTTTGATTATATAAAGAAAATATGTAGTCTCTGCCTCACCAAGACAGTGGAGAATATTTTTTTCAATAGGCTTTGTTTTGCCTTTCATTCTGTAGAAAATCAAAGAATCTGTAGAAATAACATGAGTGTATGGAAGGGCTGTCTTACTAAAGATTATTTGTTTCACCCGAACATAAACGTTCAGGTTTTAAATAATTTTTGTGAATTTGTTTGTTACACTGAGATTAGACAGCTCTTAGGGACCGCATTGGTATTTCATGCCAATACAGGGGATGTTTTGGTCTGTTGAATACAAATCTAATACAAAATATATTAAATGCTTCTATTTCTATTAATGACAGTGCTTTAATGTGGACAGTAGTACCATATGTCCTGAATGAATGATTTTTATACTATTCTTGGGAGCATTTATCTTCATTACTTTAACTTACCTATGAAGGTCAGTTTAAAAATACACTCTTGAGAGAAATAACTAAATATAATTCATATGTAAGTATTCCTGACTGCAAAAATAACAAATCTGAGTGGGCATTCTGAGCCAGGAGGCTGGTTTCTAAACTGTCTGTGTCAAAATTATGTTGCTTCAGAATCAATTATGGTTTCTAGGTTGATGCTTTAACCACCATCTCCCAGGCATATTACAGCAATTCCTCTCGTTTCACATAACAGATGTATCTTTATCCAGAAGAGACCTTTAAATTGGGATGCTTGGTTTAAGGGTTGCCACTTCAGCAGAAAATAGCACCATAGAAGATTTATTCTAAAAATCTTACAACTTATTCAAGGTAGAGACACAGAATGAGCAGAGGGAGAGCTGATAATGTGCTTTATTCCTTTCTTCCTTTATTCATTCAGCACCTGTGATTTCTGTTAAATCTTTCTGGCTGTCAAAGAGCGTTGCTTTGCTCCTGCTGCCTTTGGGGCTTTTCACTGTTGGAGCACTTGAATCACACTTTGCAGGGACTCCTGACGGTGCATTTTTTGCTTTTAACTTAAAAGAAACTTTGCTGTGGCACTTTTAGTTCTTTTACTCAGTCCTTTATGCTGATACATTAAGCTGTCAACCTTACAATCTAGTGAGCATCCTTTCTCTTAAGTTGTATGTTCCTTAGACTTCTAGGTACTTCATTTTTTTTTTTTTTTTCTTTTCTCATCACCCTGACTCCAAAATAGATTTCAGGAACTGCTTTTGGAGAAGGTGATTGTATGTTCTTTTCAGTGAGTTCTGTTCTGCCTTTCCCTGAGTCTGGCCTGTGTATTTTGATATTATTCAGTGACTCAGAGCAAATGCCTAAGGACTGCTGCTGAGAAATTCTGAGACGCATTAATTTGTTACTTGTATTGTTGACTGAGTGCTGTACTCCTATATTTATTTCCGTAGCAGAGCTGTGTTTACTGCATCTCATCAGAGCCAGGGTACAGCCTGAGCAGTTTGATAGAATACTTGCTGTGTTTATGAAAATGAATCCTTACATTCCCCAGCACAAAGAAGTATTTTATTTGTAGCTGTAGTACACCAGAGCTCTCCCAACAGTTTTTGGTATATGGGAAACTCGGAGGAAAAAGTGTGAATGAATGGCCAGGATCAAGAAAGGAGTATCGGAGTCAGGGGAAATTCTGCCCTGGTGTCTGTGGGTTAGGTTATGAATTCTTGTGGTGGGTTTTTCCAAGTGCCAGCTGCCCTCAATTCATGAAGCGAAATGAGTTATTACACTTAATGCTTTTTGGGAAACTTAAGGCAGTGTCACGGAGGCACCCCAAAATAAGTTTAGGCGGACAACAAGGTCCAAACCAAACTTTATTCTGGCCGGAAAAGTACTGCAAATAAACCGATTAGAAACGGGGTTTATACAATTAGTTAGCACTCCGATAACATAAGATACAGGTTTGGATATTAGGTTAGGAGATTATTTGGGGTGCAGCGAAATAAGAATAATGAGGATCCACAGTGGCATATACACACTCACAAGAAAACAAACCAGAGCCCGCTCTGCCCCGTTTTGCCCGTAAGAGATAAACTGTCTGCCCCAGGCAAGGAAGTTACACTCGCCTACCAGGCGAGGACTTATTAAAGCATATATCCAGTAATTTATCACTCACCCACACGCGGAGGTGAGGCGCTCCCCATCCCGGGAAGTTACCTTAGAGGCTTCTCCGTCTAAGGGGAGGGACTGCGGCGGCACGGCAGACCCGCAGCTCCGAGGGGACCACACACAGGGGGTCTCCGGCGGGAACCCCATTTATGGTCTGCTCAGATCTGGCTGCGGGCATTGCAGAAGCTTCTCGGCTTCTCTGGGCCCCTCGTCTGCTGACGGCCCTGCCCAGGACTCTGGGTCTCACAAAGAGCCATTGGCTGCCCCATTGAAGGCCCCAGTTCGGAGAGGGGGACGTGCAGCTGCCACAGCAGCTCTCAGGGCGTGGGGGGGAAGCGTGACTGCCAACACAGGCAGCCTCCGCTGAAGCCCTGTTTCTTGGAAGGAAGAGAGTCACAAGGATCAGGCTCCCTCAGGTGTGAGGAGGGACCTGGAGATCCTTCCCTGGGCTCGGCTTTACAAACTGTGTGTGGCGCTCAGCTCAAAACCTCAGTTCACGCAGCCACATAAACACCTGAAAATCTCAGCTCTAGCTTAATTTAATGGTTTTGATGTTGCACATGTAAAATAGCTTGAAAAGTAAACCGAGTCAGGTTAAAAATCAAATCTGTTCAGTTTTTTTATTATTTTTTTGTGAGATACAAGATGTGACCAGCATGAATATTTAGGATATTTTTAGTACCTGTGGAAATAGTTTTTAAGAGGTGACTTTCACAGCCTAACCCTGTAGGTCTGGTTCTAGTTCTGCCACTTCTTTTTACTCACTGTTTAAGTTCCCTAGAGAAATACTTGGGCAAAAACTTACTTGAAAATTATGCTGAAGTTTAGTACTGCCCGGTGTTGAAAAGATGCGAAGCTATTAATGTTATTTCACAACTTCAGAAGTGTATTTACTCAGAGCATCTTGTTTGTGTGCTGCTTTTGAAGCACTTAGGAACATAGAAAAGGGAAACTAATACAGTAGCTAAGAATGTATTAAAATTGGGAGAAAACAATATAAAGATTTTAAGAAGCATAGAGGATTACGTCTTAAAATAAAGAGCCACATACACACGCAAAACAAACAAACCAAACCCCAATGTGATATCTCTACTGAAAGATGGGTGCTGCTGTATAAGCAGTTCCGTGTAAAACATGCATGCATGATTGTTAGTCTTCTATTTTCATAATCTTAAAAATAAAAATCCTGTTCTTTTCTCCCAAGAAACACAAAAATAGCCAAGGTAGAAATAGCCTGGTTTACTCTTTTAAAATAGTTGGGGAAGACATCTTGCATTTGTTTTTAATGGAAATTTCATTATGATACCAATACATAAGTTGTCTGAGAGCCTTGAGTTTCATGGTGCTGGACACTTCATCAGTTAGTTTAAAATTAGTGTAAAAATAGTTGAAGGTTCTTCAGAGACAACTGTTTATGAAGATACAACTTCCTAGTTATCTGCTTTGGATTAAAAATATGTGTGTGAAAGACTTTAATCTTTCCAGTAGCTAATAAACAGGGAGATATGCACGGAATGTTTCAGGAAAAGAGTCTGTTTAAACAAAGACCTTTTAAAACCTAGGCCACAGGAGACAAATAATTCATTTTTGTTGACATTCTGAGAATTAAAAAAAGCCAAAACAACAAACCCCAACTCAAGACACTCCTCCTGATGTGGTCAATCTTCTTTATTTAAGGCAAAACAAGAAAGTATGGGTACATGTTCCCCATGATTTATTAGCTGAGGAAGAAGCTTCACTCTGAGGAAGCAATAACAGTGAATGAAGGAGAACGCAGAAGCAGCAGGAGAGATGTGTCACTGTTTCGTGTTCTTTGCAGTGATGTGAGACAGAGGATTCAACAAAGGATTGCTCAGGCCTTCGGGATCAGCGCTGCTTCCCTGTACCTGACGAAGCCAACCTTCTTCTCGAGAATAAACAGCACGGAAGCCAAGACAACACACGATGAATACTGGCACCCACACGTTGACAAGGTGAGCAGGAGGCGGATGGGATGCAAATGTTTCCTGTTATTATTAAATAATTTTAAAATCATTTTTCATTAAACAAGCAGTCAAACATGTTTGAAAATTGGTGCTTGTAAAAATCCTTCAAGGGATGAACCTCATGGAAGGATAAGTAAGTTTTAGAAACATAGGCCAGTACTTTCCTTTTTATTTTATTTTCTGTGCTTTACTTCTGCTAGAATTAATACATTATGTGAATGACTACCCAAGCATCTCTTTTATCAGAAACGCTGAATAAATTGACCTGCGCCCACAGAGTTTTTCAGTCTCTCAAACCTGCGGTTCCATTCAGGTCTCACTCTTCAGCCAGGTCTAGCAGGACCTATTTCAAAGTGTTCAGCTGGTCACCGTTAGTTGATCTGAGCCTCTCAATAAATGCTTAACATTTGCATTTCAGTTATACATGAATTGAGGCTTTTTTAGTGCATATTCTTCAATGGGGCCATGGTATCCTCTCTTAATAGTTTGATCCTTTGTTGTTTTTAGAATGTGGGAGTATTGTGACTTTAACTGCATAGTCTTCTATCCGAAGGCTTATAGCTCAATACTTTGCATTTTTCAATGGACCTAAATGATTTGGGATTGGTATTGAGTTTATTTCTGAATTTAACAGAGTTCAAAGGTTCATGTAGGCAGAAGCACTTTAAATTTAGAAAATACAGTGACAACTTACACAGCCACTGTTCAGAAGAAGCAAGTGATGCAGCATGGAATTTTCAGTCACTAATATGACAAAGACCAGCTCAGCTTTTGGATGCTGCTTTTTTAAAAAGCTGCGATATAACCATTGAACAGGAGTGGACCAAGGACCAGGGGCAGGAGGGATGATTTTGAGGTGCAGATTATTTTAACTAGTGCTGGTGGGAGCTGGTTGTAGAGAATAAATTGTGCTGGCTGGGTTCATAAGAATTCCATCTCATGTTATGCTCGTTTCCATGTGAAGTGCAATAAATTCATAGGTTCCTCATAGTGTGTTTTTTTTCACACTTTCAGAGAATTGTCTTTGACTGCCATAAGGGAAAAGAAAGCAGTAAATTTCAATAGCTGATGGCTATTTTCTCCACTTTTTTTTCTTTCAGCCCAAAAGTATGTTTTAGAATTTCAGACTCTGATTTATTACTGTAATGAGTTTTGTGTCTGCACAAGCATTAGGCTTGCCAATATTCTCTTTTCTGCATGTGTTTTGCATTGGTAAGTGAATAAGGTGGTTGGATAACCTTACAATTAAGTGTTTCTACCCCAATTTTTCCTATAATGTACAAGTTATTTTGTCATTTAGAAGCAAATCTCTTTCCATAAAGAGAAGCAGCTTCTACAGAGGAAATAAATTCTCTTTTGTGGCATCCTGACACTGCCTGTACATGATGGACAGCAGGCTAGATGTTTGCCTGGTTTTATCCATCTCTTTTGTCCACGTTTTGTTTATCTCGCAGGCTGGCTGTTCAGGGAGCAGATACATCAACTGATTGGCCTTGGCTCTTTCTAACCCATCTCCAGCTTCACAAAAAACCCAAAACAAATGCAAAATGCATTGTCTTAAGCTTGCTATGCATAACCTAAACCTTAATAGTTTCTATACTGAATAACTGGGTCGTCTGCTTCATGACAGCAGTGAAGAGATCATTATCCTGGTTGGGGCAGTTACCAAACACCGTGTTCATAATCATGTAGAATTTCCACCTCCAAAAAATAGCACACCTGCTGTAAAACACGAAAATGTGACTTATGCTAATTTTCAAGATATTTTCTGAGAGAAGTATTGTTTAGATCACACTGGGACCTAAAACCATAGCTCGTCCTGTGTATTTTATACAAGTAGTTTGGGCATTTTTCAGTTCCGTAGCAGCTGACTTCTGCAGCAAGTTGTCTGTATTGGGAAAGCTCAAGCATTCAGACCCCTGAAGTGCTTTTCATCTGTGCCTTGAACTGATGTTTCAGGTGAATATATTTTAATGTGGTTATCTTCATTCTTGTTCAAGAGCATTCTTGCAGTAAGGGCTGTATGTGAATATGTCACTCTCTGTGCTGTCGTGACAGCAATGTTGCACGCTAAATAGTTTAATGATAGCAGTTTGCATTACCGGGTTGAAAATTCAGAGTTTGAACCAGGCTGATGCTTTAAATAGGGTCTGATAGAGATAAAACCTTGATCCTGTTCACTTCGTGTCCAGCGTGAAAGTCCGAATTACATCATCATGTGTTATTTTTACCGAACACTGGCCGCCTTCACTTCTGGTACATCATTAACTTGAATTGGCTTCAAAGGATTAATTTGAATCCTTTCCCTGCTGCACAAACAAGCCACTAATTCCTCTCTAACTTCTGTGTGTCAAAAGGTCTGGTGTTGTTTTCCTGTTAAGTGCAATTGGAACAGAGCTATCTCTGGATGTAGCTTTCACGTACGTCTTTGCCAGATCGTGGCTTACAGAAAATGTTACATATGTCTGCATATAATTTTATCCTACTGTAGATTTATGTTATGTAGATCTGTAGCTATATTGGTATGCGGACAGAAAAAGGTAAAAAAAAAAATATTTATAGCTGATCAGGCTGTGCAGGAGACTGAATTCAAATAGGTCAATAGGTCAGAAAATACTTCAGAGAAGGCTGAACAGGAGAGAAAGGTGATGTAGCTTCACAGGTTGTCTTCAGTGCAGCCAGCCTGCCTTGTATTTTAATTTCTCCAACAAACTATGTTTCACTTACCACCTCCAGACTGCAGTTGAAACCATTGCTATTGATCTGAGGTAGGAAATACTTCTTAGGTAAGAGCAGTAGTATTCTTATGTGGCCTGCAAAATAAGTGCGAGTATGAGGGAGTTGAAGAAAGATAAATAAACTCAGCATGTTAAAAATGTTGCCAGCTTGTTGGGTGCTTTTGTGTTGTATTGCTCTATTCCAAGGAGAGTGCATAAATAACAAATCACTTTATGCATTTCTGCATAATAATTAAATGGTGAAGGCTGCTTTTAGAAGACTTTAGGATTCTTTTTCTCTGCCTCTTTCCAAAAGAAAGGTAAACTCGAGCCCTTGAAAAATTAATGTGACACTTTTTTATTTCAAAGTCTGACACTGGCTCAAAGATGTAGGCTTGTTAGAACACACAAATACCCCTCTTCCCTTTTTCCCTATATTGCAGTTATATTTCTTAATCTGAATATCCTTGGTTTGGAAGATTTTTAACTGCATAATGGAGTAGCACAGATCTGTTGTGTCTGTATGAGGCTTTGTTTTTTTTCTCTAAAATTTATTTGGTTTTTTGGTTGCACAGGAATGGAAACCCTGAAATCACTCAAATGACTCATTTAATCTTGTTGAATTTATAAGGAGCTAAATCAAATAAGGAGAGCATTGGCTTAAGATGTGGAGTTTCATCTTGGATGGAATTTGTTTGGAGCTGAGCCTTTCAAACAGCAAATCTCTGATTTATAATGGGATTGCTGTTGCACGCTCAGCTCTGACAGCAGAATAGTCTTAAAACATTCTCTAATAGAAGTGATAAGGGACTTGAAGATTTCTGCAGTCCCCTGACTGGGTGAGGATCCCATTGTCTTTCACAGAATTGTCAGGATCTGCCATAAGATCAGTTTTGGTTTGTTTTCCTTGAATTTCTTCTATTGGAGCTATTCCAGGATTTCAGTGTAAATTTTCTTGGTTGCGGTGTTTGGTTTATTCGGTTTTTATTTTAGCCTAAATATCTTCGTGAGCAGCTTATAGCCTTTTTTTTTCCACCTCCTCCCATTCCTGGGTATTTATAGGTAGCAGTTATATCCCTTTCCAGCCTTTCTTTCTCTAAGGTGAACAAGCCAAACCTTGTGATACGATCTCCATCCTCTGACCCTTCCAGCCGCCCTCTGGCCATTGGGGCTGTCACTGATAGCAGCTGCTACCTGTGCTAGCAGACTTTTCACTCTTCTTTGTCTTCTCCTCATATTGTTAGACATGTTACGCAATACATGAAAAGATCTTACTTCTGCCTCAGGACAGCATCATCTTTGAAATCTGAGGATGTTTTTTTTCTTGTGTCTGAAATTTATTGCCTCAGCTCCCCTACAGCCCCTGGTAATTCAGAGACTTGCTATTTGGTGTCTTACATTGTCTACTAAATAGATACTACCAATATATAGAACGCTGGAAGTAGCCATCAAGGCCATTTTTATGATTATCAGCCCAAAGAGATAGGAGGCTTCCAGAAAAAGAGCAGTTCTGACTGATTCCTGGAAGGTATCATGCTAGATCTATGCTGATTGGAAAAGGAATATATGTATTTTCTTCTGCAATGGAAAGCAGAGGATGCTCTCCTACATGTCTGTCTTAGTAACTGCAGGCCTATTCCATATTCTTACAGCTGTTTAGTTGCATATAAACATAAAACCTCAAAAACTCAAAGGTGCCACACTGCAAAATGTGGCTGGCTAATTCTGACAATTCGTTGTATTTATAATAATAGCCTTTAAGAAGAATCATATAAATATCATTATGAGCATCTACCATTAAATATTAGCTGTGTTTGACTTATTTAAGTAAAGGGTACTCAAAAAGAACACTAACTGTATGAAGTATCAGGCTGAATGGAAATGCCCACATCTTTTCTATTGAATTGTTCATAAGGAGCTATAGAAATTTGATTTGCTGCAATGTGCCTTTGTAGCTTATCACCTGGTTTTAATGATAGCTTTTCTCACATAGTTTGAACTTCTGGTTCAGTTATTAACCTTTCTGGACTTGGAAGCTATTACTGGGGTAATAAATATATTTTATATACATGTGGGACTTCTGGCATTTTAAATAACTGAGTATAATTTAGTGCCTCCTTTCTGTGGTGTTGCATTTCTCAGACCTGGCTGCTTTGTTAGTAATGAACAAGAACAGGAACAGAAAAGCCGTTTTCCATTGCACACTTGGTTCCTCAGATTAGTCGTCTATAGAAATCAGATGTTTGGTTAGGCTAAAAGGGTTTGTTGTCAGCTCTTAAAAGTTCAGAATTGGTAAAGACACCTTGGAGGATGAAGAGTGCACTGATGGAGCAAAGATTGCTGCAGCATTGAAGAGTTCATAAAAACAATTTTACAGCGTTAGACTCGCAGGTATGAGTTGGGCTTCTCTTTGAATTTCTTCACTGTGCTGGTGACTTAATTGGCGAGAAGACTTCCTTGAACAGACTGGAAGTTTGATCACCAAATCCATGAAGAGGAAGATAGCTTTGTGAAGCTGATCACACGATTGCTACAGAATGGCTGGTTTGAGGTGCTGCGGTACCACATGCTTATTAATTCCCATTTATTGCCTTGTATTGCTACTAAGGTTTGTGTAAATATGGGGAGAAAGGGATCACTAAAACATTTTTCTCATTCTTTTAATTCAGACTGTGTAGTGCAGCATATCGCCAGATTTGGCTTTTTCCCTTTGAGCCTTTATGATCAAAATAACAAAATGAGTAAGAATGACAATGTCTTCCAATTCCATCTGCTGCTATGTTCCCTTTAGTTGTTGCCCTTACAGAATAATGTGTACAACTGCTGTTGAGCCAAAATTGAACTGGCACTAATGAATGTAACCTAAAACAAAATTGAAAATATTTAGAAAATTTCTAAGTTGGGTAGTAGCACCTGCCTCTAATGGTCACCAGGTCACTCAAAACACTCTGCAAATACTATGTATTTATACAGTGCTACTGTGCTGCACATTTTGCTGTTTGACAGTGTAACGCGGAACTCGATATAGTTGTGATATACTGTAAAGGAATTGGAGAACACAGCCATTGATTAAGTATATTTTAATTGTTGGTGACATGTAGATATGAAAAAGAAATGTTTTCAGAATCCAACTAAAATCAGTGTCAAATATTTAGATAGTTTCTCTCTGAGTATTAATGCATACTATTTATTTTCTCCATCTTCAGTGTACATGTTGAGCAAAAAGAATACTTTAAAAGGAAGGAAAATCACCTTGTTATACTAAAGGTGTTTGATCTGCAGGCTGAGAGGAAGCAGAAACTTTGAAAGTCACATTTGAAGGTTTTTAAACAAAACCTGTATGCAAATGAGTAGAAGTTCCTGCAACAGATGTGTTTTTACTTGGAAAGTCTCATTCACTGTTATGAGAAACCTCCTGCATAATAGCTGGTGAAAAGAGTAGAAGGTGAGCTTTCCAGAAACCTGTAACTGTGATTAGATAGTGGGTGGAATTAATTAGTCAAAGACTGTTCTCGGGTTGTCTTTCACCATTCACCTTAGAGTGGTGTTTTATCTTAAGATAGCATAAGTAGATCCGAGCCCGTCTGTATTTTTGATACAAGGCGAAGCTCTAACTTCTGAAGTCATGTTGTTTAGTAGTGTTTTAGCAGACTTTGGATAACAGAAGTCAATAAGAGTGCTTCTTTAATTATAGAAACTGTAATAATAGATATAGTAAACATAAGATGCTAGTTTTATATGTAGTTTGTATATACACAGAATAGACTAAAACGTATCATTTCTATAAAAAAGTTCTCAGCTTTCAGAGACCCCTTTATGAAATGAGTGAAAACTCAAAAATGACAAAACCTCATCAGATCCATTTGCTTTATTTGTGCTCTACAGAGATGAGTAGAATTTGGTAACGCTTGGTAATACTGTTTTACTCCTAGGTAACATACGGCTCTTTTGACTACACTTCACTGCTCTATCTGTCCGACTACACTGAAGATTTTGGTGGTGGACGGTTTGTGTTTATGGACGCGGGTTCCAACAAGACGATAGAGCCCCGAGCAGGTGAGAGTCTGGGTTTGCCTGCACTGGGGCAGCCCAAGTTGTGCCATTTACTAACTGGGTGAGCTGACGGGTGTAGTGGGACTTTTTGTGTCAGCAGTAACTGTGGAGTAACGTAGTGTTTTATCTGAGCTTCAACTCGTCTCCCTGGCAGGTGAGTACTGAACTTCCAGCAGTGTAACCTTTTATGATGCGAGACCAGGCACATTTCTGCAGGAAAAAAAATCAAGGACAACTTTATATTCCTCCTGTGTTCCGTCTTGTTTTCAAGAGAGAAAATATGGAAATTTAGTCATTTAAGACAGTGTCAGTAATTGCCGACAGGCATTACCCCAAGCAGAATTGACTTCTGACTGTTGCTGCCTGCAAATGGAGATGGGTGTGGGGTTTTTTGCCTTATGGGTCATAGCAATCCACTCACCAGCAGTAATGCTGGCTTAGATAAACTCTGATATTAGCTGCATTCTGGGTTTGGTATCAAGAATTGCATGCTTGTTTGTTTAGGCTTTTGTGGTTGCAAATAAACCCCAAACTGAAAGTATCATCTTTGGCAAAATGCTGCCACCAGTATTTTGAAAGGGAATACATTAAACTATTCCATTTCCAAATGCAGTTATGAGGTTAACATGTTTTTATAGCTGTAGAAATCCTAGTTGAATTCTAGGTAGCTGGGAGGAGAGCTGAGGGGCGCTCAGGCCAATTGCTGTATGTAATGTTCCTCTGACTTAATTTCAAAAAGTCTGCAACTGTGAAATTGCTTCTATTCAGCCCCATCCGATAAATTTTCAGGTTTTGCTGTGAGGCGTTGGCTCTTTGTTGTTCTTGGGGAGGAAGAGGGACCAGATGAAGTACAGAAATATTTTTACCAGCACCTGGTTTTGGCTTTTGTATGTGTGCCCTAGAACTGGTTAAACACACCTTGCAAAACCAGACAATGCAAAGCATTAGGGAATGGCCTTTTTTGAAAGATCAAATGTGCCACATGCACACAACAGAAAATTACGTTTAATGCCAGTTACATGTTTCTAACACACTCCTCTGTCTAAACACAGTCATCAGGGGTCCGGTGGTTGTGTCACTGCCTGTGGTGCAATCTAAATAACCACAGCATCCTGTGAGCAAAGGAGAAAAGCTTGAGAGGTGAAGCACAAGCACAACATGAAGGCAATTTCACTTATTATAGTTTTCCTCTTGCTGATAAAAAGTGGCTTGTGAGAGAATGTGAAGGAGGGAATGTCCCCAGGGTGTTTTCTGTTGCTGGTGCAAGTTGATGTGTTTTGCATGTTCAGAATGTTCCTTTGCGGTGTTTTTTCTCTCCTTCTCTCTTTGTTTGTTTTATGCTGCTTTGGATCTTTTGTGCTTCTCTTGTCACTCCAACCCAACTTTTAAAACCATGTTGATAAGCTTTTATGCTTCTCATTCAGGAGACTGAGGCTTTTTGAGACATGACTATCGTAATTGCTGGTTTGATTTTCATGCATGACAGGTAATTTACCTTCTCTGTATTGCTAATGCCATTTCAGTTCCAAAACCTGGCACTACTTGTTGTCTCAAAGTTAGTCTGCGTTTTGGGAACCTGGTACCATGTGCCAAAATGAGCACATTCCTTTTTCTGTGAGCAGTCATTTGTTTAAAGTGTCAGGCTTTACAGTAGGGAACAGAAAGGTGTTGTTACTGATACAGTGGAGCAGAAAAGAAGTAATTTGAAATTAAAAAAAAAAAAAAAGACAAAGCATTGTGGAGTTTCCTGTGATTGGGAGTCCTGCCTGGGCAAGTCCCACTGCTGCTTCCAAAGCTTTCACAGCGCTTAGTGTTTCAGGATCTGTCTTAGCCAGGCAGTTAGGGACAGCGAGAACTCTTTTATTAGAAGTGGAGCCTAATTTAAAATGCTTATCACTTCTCTAATTATGTATCGCTTGTGGATTGTGTAAGAAGTCTGGAAATCCTGATTCTCATTCTCAAATATTTGAGGGGAAGACTCTCAAGAGAATTTGTAGCATGGTCTACAACATTGCCTAGTTAAATTATTAATAGACGCCTCTAGCTTCAAGAAGGAATTATTATAATTTATTAACCTTGAGATATTTTTTTCTTTTTAAGACATGAACAAAAGTTTTGACTGTGCCAACTGACATGTACAGACCTTTGGCTAATTCATAACCAAACGTGGCATTAGGGAACACATTTTTCTTGCACCACGGTGGGTTTCAGAAGTATATATGTGTCTTTTGACTTCAGTCAGGACCTCTGTTTGCTTCAAGAAACTCACTGTACCATGAGTAAGAGTGCCGAGTGAAGTACTACTTGGAAAAAAACATTTTTTTGATGAAGAAACAGTTCTAAAGTAGCATCTGTAGCTTTCAAATGTCAATGCAAATTCTATTTCCAAAATTGACATCTTGGGTTTTTTTCTATCCTTTGCACCAGTGGTTGCTCCGTTCAGGAGACTAAGTGAAATCAAGCAATGTTTAGAGTGAGGTCCTTCAAAACAAAGCCCACAGCCCTTTCAAATTAACCTTCCTTTGCTGGCCTGAGACCTGTTTCAGTTACCTTCAATAGATGGAGGAGGATCGAGAATAAATGGCAGACATCAAGGCATTCGTTTTTCAGTCATAGAATCGGTATACTTCCTGCTGCTAGTAAGTTTGCCAGTATAAACCATTTAAAAATTTTACAATTTTGGAGAGTCTTGTGTGAATGTGGGGACTGGCAATATTAGGTCACACACTTCACTTTGCCATAAAGTACAGATGAAACCCTGCAGTTGGGATGAAATCTCAGTACCAGTTGTGTGTTCCTTATCTGCAGGTACATTTCTTGGGTTTAAGGTCAGCTTTGCTGCACTTCTTTTCAACTCACACAGGGAACTTGTTCTTTGTACAAGTTGTTTTATTATATAGGGATAGAGGGAATGGTTGTGATCACTCTTATGTGATTGGGGAAGAAAATAATCTATGGTGCAAAATGAATTTTGTGCATCAAAGAGTGAAATGTGAATCTTACCTGAATATCCAACTTAGCTTATTTTCATAGCTGTCAAAGAAGTGTGTGTTCTGAAAGCGTAAGAATATTTGAGATGAAGGTATGAGCTATTTAGGAACTTTTGAAGTGGGATTATTCTTCATTTAGAATGGAAAAAAGTAAAAGGTAAAGAAAAGCATACGTTTAAGAATGCATATGTAACTTTCTCATAGTGCAGGAACTGGCTTCAGGGTGTCTAAGTACATTTACTGAGATAAGTGTAGCTTTATTGCAGTAGTTGGATATCACGTTTGATCCTGTAATCATGAGAATAAGTGCCGTACTCCCAAGTTAAGTGGTGGGAATTTATTGTAGCTTTATTTTATTGCGCTCTTTAGAAAAAAAAAAAATAAATCAGTTTGGAGGAATTCACTGCTGAAGGCTAAGGGAATGCAGCAGTGACAGAAAGTGCAATGACATGCAGAGTCAGATTTCCAGCTTCAGAAGTCCCACAACAACATTAACATGAGGTGTGAAAACTGTGTCTAAAGCATATATTTAGTAATCCATCTTGTATCATGGAATAGTGGATTTCTATTTCTTTTTCCCCACTAAGTATAGGTAGCCCAATCCTTCTCTACATTCAATCTGCATCGTCCGCACTCAGTCTAGATCATGATAATCTTCTGGCATTCCTACCTTTAGTTTTGCTCCAATCAATAAAACTGGAGCACATGTTGATGTTAAATTAGTAACAACTGAAAGTTGAGAATGATTTATTAAAAAAATGCACAGAAGTAGCTGTCAGTCATAGAGAAGAATAAACGGAGCCAGATTAGCAGCTGCAGTAATAACCAACTAGGCAAAGTTCATGGGTTGTAGGACAGGAATTCTGACTGATTTGCAATACTAATCACAAATTGCAACAGGGGCTGGTAGGGTGATTACAGAGAGAAATGGTAGGAAAAGGATGGTCTGTTGCAACTGTGACAAAAATAGGTAGAAAAAATAGCTCAATAGCTCCTTATTTCTTTGTAGAACTTTGAAAATTTTCTTTTGCTTTCCGTTTTGTTTTCTCTGGAAGGATAACTGTCCTCCAGGCCCTGGGTTTGTATTCCAGTGGCACTCGATAGTTTTATGATGGTGTTAAATGAAATAATATTTTAATTTGGGCCATAAAGCAATAGGTACTTTGAAGTGCTGGTCAGACCTGCACTTCATATGATACTTATATAAATTACTTCATATAAAATACACTGTCTGAGGGCATCTGTTGAGGATAGTGATGGTCACTTTACACTGGCTGGACCATTGAGAGGGTTGAGGAGCGTTGGAGGACAGAGGGACATAAACAGGTTTCTTGTGTTACCGCACTCCACAGAGCATTGCAAAGCACTGTCGACATTGACAATTGGCCTCTAAGGCTCTTTTCCTTGGTATAAAATACTTAGCTATAAAGAAACACATGTAATATGCACCTGATATGTTTTTCATTCCTTGCTGCACAGGACTTGGTTTTATGTGATGTGTGTGCAAGCCAATATTTCACAAATTTGATACTGCTAGACAAATATGCAGCAAAGCTAAAAGCATAAAGAGAGAGCAGAAGAAAATTGCCTTCAGCCAGTCAACTTGATGAAATTCAAGTAATGTAATGGATAAAGTAAAACAAAATACCAAATCAGCTGCAGGTTCAACTGTATTACACTGTATGGTTCAGTAATGATGTTTCATTTCTTGGTTCCTAATCTTTGTGGATGTTAATGTCACACACTATAGGTGCTGTCATGAAGTCTTTTTGTTTAAAGGCCATTTTTTGAATAAGAAATGAGCAGGAGAAGTTACCCTTGATTGTTTTAGTGATTTACTAAATGCAAGGATAAATTCCTTCTCTGTCAACTCCAAAACCTACAACTCTGGCATCCGTGTGGTTCGACTCTACTTAACATGCCGTGGTTAGCAAGGTCAGGAAAAGTAAAATAGATGTTCCGGATGTATTTCATGTGATTGGAATCGCAACACTTTGTACTTAGAGGCTTTTCTTGGTAAGAACTTCTTGTGGGAGTCCAGTTCAGGAACCTTTTGCAGCTGCCTGGGATGCTCTGACGTGGCCATCCTGGTGAGTAACGGAGGGGAGAGCTGGAAGGTGGAGCAGAGCTGAGATCCCTGTCCTGTTCTGGGCTGTCGGGAGAAGAAACGGAGCCAAAAGGTCTTGGTGAGACACAGTAGCTGTGATTTGGAGGGAGCAGTTATGCCATTTTGACTTCTAAATACTTCACTGCGTTGTCACACCCTCAGACATAATGTACAGAGCGGAAACTCCTGTTATTCTGAGCAACCAACTGTGCTGATAGGAGAGAAGCAGGCAGGGATTCTGTTGAAGTCTAAAAATGCTCGTGTACTTCTAGTAGGAAATAAGTTCACTTATTTCCTTGAAAAACTGTAATTTGGAAGTTTTCGGTTCAAGTGCTTCTGAACTTAAAATAGAAGCAAGTACTTTTAAAAAGAGTGATAATACTTCTACAAATTACAAGCCAGCTGTGGGAGAGTTTGCTATGTAAATGAGTGATTTTATTTATAGCAGCAACTAATTTCTCTGTCTAGCAAATAAATTTGGGACAAGTTTGTAACTAGGCTTCTTTAGATACACCTTGCAGATTTGTGTTGTATGTTTTTTGTGGTGTGGGTTTTTTTTTTTTTAAGGTTATAGGCTTCTTTATGCTTCTGTGCTTGGCATATATACAGCATAAAATGTTTAGAGTCGTGTCCTCTCTTCTGGCCCCCTCTCTCCAGTCTGGATCAGGGCCATTGCAGGTGCTTTCATTCCATGTTATTTTTACAGGATTTAGGTAAGGACTTGCTTAAAGCTCTCCCCATTCAGCATTTGTTTATAAGTAATTGAATAAGTATATCTGTTAAATAAGTTTTATTGTGTGATTACAGAATACATGATCAGGTTATTTGCCTAGTGATATGGTCATTTTTCTTGGACACTTTATGTGAGAATGAATTATCAACCCTAAACAGATAACAAGGATGAGAAGACAATTGTTTGTGCAGTTTCCCCGGCAGTGCTTCTGTCTTGGTGTCCTTCAGCACGAGATGCAGTTTTTCCTTCCTTCGCAAGTAACATTTAGAGCTGGTAAATGTTAAGCAGGCAGTCAAAGCTGTCAGTGCCTGAGATGAAAGATGTTGCACAGATCTGCAGTGCCAAGCAAACTGTTCTGCTTCTCTTTAATCAGGCAGATGAGCTGCTTCATTTCCTTCTTTCCAGTTCCAGGAGCATGAGGGGACAGTTATCACTTGCTTACTTGTGTGATTGAGTGTTGATTGAGACAATCGAATGCATAATTTGTGGTTTCTCCTGGATGTTCTCATGACCCAAGGAGTTTACAAGGAAATCTGGCAGTCATTTAAACCAGAAGGGCCAGGATGCTGCCAAAAAAGCAGAAATGCTGGTACCACGTGAAGGATCAGAGCGTAAAGGGGCTTGGAGTCCAGCGGAAAAAACAGGCGTGTTGCAAATAGAAAGTGATTGCCAAAGCTGATATTCATGTGAATGGCCCGTTCCATGTGGAATCAGAATAACTGAGGTTGGAAGGGACTGCTGGAGGTCATCTGCTCCGTGCCCCCTGCTCAAAAATCAAGCACAGAAGGTGTGAGGGTAACAAAAAAGTGTGTGTCTGAGACAGACCTGGGAAACATCAGTATCTGGTTCTGCACTTGCATGGGCTAATGCTGCGACCCTGAGCAACCTGGTGGAACTCAGCCGTTGGATGTAGTTTAGAAGTTGGCCTTGATGTGAGAAAGGGAATTGGACCAGATGACCTCTAAAGGTCTCTTCCAACATAAATTATGCCATGAATTTATAATATTAGGGCATAATAATCTTGTAGTATTTTTTCTTATGAGGATTATAGTATGTTAGTATTTGTATGGTCTCAAAGTCCTTTCATATATTCCCTACATCTACTTTTTCTCTTGCCAGAATAAGAACAACATAGGATATTTTTTATAATACTTTGAAAACAGAGCATGTGTTAACTGCAAAGTATTGTAATGGTGATTACTAATTAATTTTCACAGTAATCTTGTTAGAATAGGTCACTACTACATTCATTTTAGAGACAAGGGAACAAATGAGAGAGTAAGTGGTTTGGTTGAAGTCAGTTACATGTCAAGAGCATAGCTGTGATTGAAAACTTTCCTTTTCAGATTCCTCCAATCTGTAGTACCTCACAGACCAGAAGTTAAGTAGCAAATTGTAGGCAGCTTTTTTATGGAAATGCAACTGAATGTTAAAATTCAACACAGATAAAATCTTCTGAGAACAAGCCTTAGGGGAATACTTACATTTTTACTGTGATATATAACTGAATGCATAGTTCTTTCTCACCTGTATGCTGCTTCTTGCAGTGGTTATATTTTCTGAATCCATTTAAAAGAATTCATTGATAAGGGGCAATTAAGAATGTGATTAAAACCTGGGAAAGCAAAAGCAGGGAAAAGCAAAAGCTCATTGTTAATACATATCTTCCTCTAGGGGTTTTGTCTGAGTAATTAAATGGGACATAATTGCTGCTTAGTGAAATATCTGTTGCTTTTGCTGCTGGTTAAGTATTATTCCTGAAAATAAGTGTTGCTTCATCTAAATTAGGATCACATCAAATTCATAGCAGTGCAGCTTGTGACTGGCATTTGTGTGTCTTCATAAATAACGAGTCCTGTGAATCGGTGCAGAAATTGATTCTCAAAACATCAGTAGAATAAGTGGTTACCTCTAAGATTAAGGTCTTGCTCCCTGCGAGACTTTTCCTGTTCTTCACATCACAAGCGTTTCTCAGCCTGACAGCATTTAAGAGCCTGACTCGTGTCAGTGACACCGAACACTGGGCTCAGTTTTGATGGGTGCTGTGGTGATGAGCTTGTCGGCAGTTCTTGTCCTCAGTCAGTGTGAGAGTGGAGTGTTTAAATGAGTTTGCACCTGGGTTTTCCATTAAATTAGTTCCTTTGTCCCCAATACAATTTATCCTTTGCTTTGTCCTTTGAGTTATTAAAACTTGTGGGGATGCTTAAGGGCCACAGAAAGGACTGAGATGAAACTCCACCTGTGGATGGAACTCTTGGCTCATCTTGGTACAGAAGCAGAGCTGGAGGCAGACCTGTGAACTAGAAAGGGGAGCGACTGCCTCATAACACTCCCTGCAGTCTGCAAGGAACAGGAGCTCAGCAGCTAAACTTTTATTGGACCTATCTCCATCCTGAAACACACTTTCTACCACTTAATGCTGGAAAGTAGAGAAAACCTGGAAAGGAAGAGAAAACAAACTGTAGATTCAGGTATTGTTGTCAAATAGAGATCGTAGGCAAGGACTGATTACTTCTGTTACTGTGGAGATATGCAAGCAAGCTAATCATTTAGAAACAGGCTCCTGCAGGTCTTGAGTTTACCATAGATCTAATTCTTTGGCTTTTTGCTTTTCTAATAAGAGGAGTGAGAACAAGTGCATTTGTGTGGGAGGAACTTTCTCCAGCCCATAGTTGCACCCAGAACTAGGCTGGCATACAGCTCCCTCCCCTGGTCCTAGACAGCCTGGGGCAAACCTTGAAGCCATCTGGGAACAGCTATAAAGAAATTTTAAGTGCTTCTGGGCAGAAAAGAGGGAAGAGCATGGACAGAAGTGCCTACAAAATGTATTTGTATCTAATATGGGGGCTGTATGTCCAGGCGTTAAGAGCACTCAGTGCTCTGGTGTGCCGCGCTGACTGCTGTGGTGAGCTCTGCCCCATTGACTTCTCGTGGAATGGAGAGAGGAGGTGAGGAGGAGATGATGGATAGAGGCGTGAGAGGGCAGCCCGTGGCTCCTGGTAACTTATAAATCTCAACTTCTCTTTCCTGAGGTTGAAGTACAGGTTCAAAGCATCATGAAACTAAAGCAGTGGAGTTTTTGGCATCTTGCAGTGATTGGGGAAAACAAGTCAAATGTTCACGACTGGAATGAAATACTTTTCAGACTACAGATTTATTTCAGTGGGGAAAAAAAAAAAAACACTAATCATTTGGTTTTTACCCTTGGCATCACTTCTGACCCCAGGACACCTCCATTCCAATCTTCATCCTTCAGAGCATAGCTCCGAGATTGGCCTCTTTCTGAAAGCTTGGAAGCACGGGCCTCAAAACAGGAGGTGATCCCTTTGCTCTCTCGTCCTCTCCAAAAGTTCATCCCCTAAGGACCAGGGATTAAAGACTTCATCTTTTTTGCTTAGATAATATACTATAAAATTGTATGGAGTAGTAGCTTGTGGTCCCAAAAGAAGCTTATACTTTTAACAGTAAGTGTTCATAAATCAAACTGAAATTATGTGCCAGGAGGTAGTAGTCAAAATTTCTTTAGTGGAGCAGAAAAGCATGTTGGAAATGAAACCTGTGCAGGCCCGTCAGAGGAGGGGAGGAGAAAATGAAAAGACCGATTTGAGTCCATTGTTAAATAATGAAAGAAAAGGACAAAGGAAATGGGATTAGAATTTTACATACTTTGAGCTTTTGTTGCTCAAAAATGTTTCAGCAGGCAATTGTAAGTACATATGCACTTTTATCTGCAATGAATAGTTGCATAGCCATTTTGTAGCATTTGTAGTACAACACTCATCTCTTTTGAAGCTCAGCATTGATTCTATTGACATTTCATAGTCTGGAGAGCTTAGCGGAGGTGCCCTACACATGTCATCCTCACCATTCACAATGAGAGGAATCCTATCACAGCGACACTAGTTGTGGCAGCATTTAACACTTTAAAAAAGTGCGCTTTAAACACTTTGAATGCAGCCTCACAGCTACAACCAAACGCATATTGTATATGATCCTACTAACTGGCTGACACAGCTCATAGTTTGGAACTTTGGGGTTTAAAATCTTAACTCAAAATGGATTAAAAAAAATAGCTGGGACAAGGACAGGTTATAACCTAGGGGTAGGTCCACGCTTTAAGGAACTTGCTTAGTCCTGACCTGCTTGCTTTTTTTGTAGTGATTTAATTTTTGAAGTGGTTTCCATATACTGTGTATTGAAGCAAGATTATGAAGGGTCCAGTCTTGGTGTGCTTGAAAGTCTTAGAAGTCATCCGATCTGGTAATGGTACAACTTGACTTTTTGTGTCTTTTGCCGGGAGTCTCTGGATAATGATATTGCCGTACATTCCTTGAAGGTTTTGTCAGATGGGATGGGAATTAACATGCTTTACGCTATTTTTGAACATTTATACTATTAAAAATAGCATACCATGGAGACAGTGTGTTTTTTGCTTCAGAATTTTGCAATGGAAATTTGTTTAAAATACTTTTTCCTCACTTGGGAAGAATTTATCTTTGAAAACTGACTGTGGGCTTGTTCAGTGACTTAGACTGTGGTTGACTGATGTGGGACCAGATGCACAAGGAGCTATAAGATACCATATATATGAAGACATATTTATTAAAGAAAGAAATTAAAATACATTCTGTATAGCAAAAAAAATCCCATTTAACTGGCCTAAACAATACACTGAAACTTGTCTAGCTCTGAATTACTACTTCTTCTAAGAAAGGATCAAACAAAAATGCTTGAAAATCGGTTTAAGGCAAAGCTTTGGGTGAGTAAGTGAGGGACAGATAATAAAGTACTTGAATAATGTTGAAATAGGAGAAAAAAAATCATGACATGGGGACTTTGTATGAAATCCTTGAGCACTGTTCATTGCAACACTCACAGGACAGGAGTACCTTGCCTTAATTTAGTCTTTAATCCAGAAAAGCAGGACACCAAGGTATAAATGTGTACAAACGAAGGTATTTTTAAAATATATATATATAGTTCTACCAATTACTGATGTGCAGCCACAGGCAGAGCGTGATATGACTTCTGCTGGGCAGTTATGAAAGACTATGAACTATGAAAGATTAAATGTGAACCGCAACTGAATGCGCGAGGGACACGGAGGCTGCTCGAAGAGACCTCGGGTTAGTGAGCAAACCGAGCTCCGGGAGGCCAGTCTAGTTTGGTTCAAATCTCCCATGTGTGCTGCTTAGGAGTACGCAAGCAAAATAACTTCCGGATCTTCTGCGCCACTTTTAGGTGGAAGAGAAAACCAGCTATGTTGTCTGGAGTCCAGTTCTGCAGTGGAGATGGTCAGAATAGTTTATCTTGTGCACATTTTAAGTAGGCATATAAGCGTTTGATTTTTGCCTGATTGTGAATGAGTCCCAGGCAGAGTTAGATTGGCAATATGAATTCCCTATGATAAGCTTTTTAACAAGCTTTAATTTGAACAGTGGGGGGAAAAAAAAGCTGAGTAGGAAGAACACGTGCTATTGGGATAAACCAGCTGTGCGTACGGGTGTTACTGGCTTCCTCAGGAGAACTCGAGCAGTCCTACGGAGTTGCGTCAGATCTGAGTTACTTGCTAAACATCAAACTTCTGTGTTCTCAGAACAGTTTAATACTGTGAAGGTGCAGAGGGCTCCGTTCTGTTTCAGCAAGTGGGATGCTAATATACCTCTGCTGTCATTACCAAAGAAGCTGCGTTTCACCTCGATGCCATGTCATGCCCGGAGAACCCCGAGGCAGGGTGGTGGTCAGAGCCTGGACAGTGCGAAGCACAGGAATAAGCACTTATATCTAAAAAAAACCCAAAAAACAAACCCCACAATTCCCAAGCCAATGCATTGATGGTGTGGCTCTAAGGAAAATTAATTTGTATATGACTGATACATAACTTTCTAACCTGGCTGAGTAGGGAGTGGTCAGACTGTGCACAGCAAGCTATAGCAAATACTTGGTACAATGCTGATAAGCTGCCGCAGCTGCTTGTAAACCTGCTGAGCATTTTTTCACCGAAGACTTTTTGCCACTTTTGTAGTACTTTGTCCTTTGGTCTAAAATTAGAGCCCAGACTAGAAGGGGAGCAGAGAGGAAATCAATGCACTTTGTCGCTGGAGTTGCACCTTTTTCTTTTTTCTTTTTTTTTTTTTTTTTTTGCAAAAACTAAGAACTGGCTTCAGATATTCTTGGCCTCCTCCTGCCTTTTATAAACTATGAGATATGGTGGAATTACGTCTCCAGCTTTGTAGCACAGAGGATTAACGTACGTTTTAAACAGTACATAAAGCTGTCAGAGTGCAGCATAAGCTCATAACAGTTTGCCTCTGCGATGACCGATGGGCTCTCAGGTAACCAGGGAGCAGTCGGAGCGAGACAACAGCAAAGTGGCAAACTCCATGTCACTGATTAAATACTTTGTCTTTACAGGCCGGGTTTCCTTTTTCACCTCTGGATCGGAGAACCTTCATCGGGTGGAAAAGGTTCACTGGGGCACTCGCTACGCTGTCACCATCTCCTTCACTTGCAACCCAGACCACGGCATTGGGGATCCCGTCTTGAAGTAATTCCTCCGGGGAAGAGGTCAAATGGAATGAGAGAAGCCCTGCAAGAGGAGAGCAAAGAGGGAGATACCATCTCTTGTAACCTCATGTTCAATTAGAATTTCCCAGCTGTGTTAATATATTGTAATGCATTTTGTTTTCACGTGACCTTTTCCATAAATATTGCAAACAGTGCCTTAAAGACCACCTTAAATTGGGTGTATTCTAAAAATGGTTTCTCTTCATGTCTGAAAGGGATAGGCTAAAATGAAGAGTCATGGAGCAGGCTCTTTATTTTTCATGTTATATTTTTTAAAATTCTCCAGTTTAAAAGATAGAAACAATCTTTTGGACCGTGTCTTGATACGACTCCCCATGCTGCTGTTGCCTGTTGTTGAATTATTTAGTCACTTCAGTTACTAATGGGAGGTAGAAAGCTTGACCTAAGTTAATAGAGCAAGATGAGTGTTATTTTTTTGAACATACCTTTTGTTGAGAGGAATGTATTCTCCTTAGCATGAGCATTAGCAGGCAACACACCTGTGGTTTGACTACTGGGACTTACTTGAACTTTATTTTATTGGATTACTACAGATATTTTCTGCTACAAACTGTGACTAGTTAATATAAAGTCAGAACTAGAATTTTCTGGTTAGCCAGAAAACATGTTATGCTTTGGTGCACTGGGGAATGTCCTGGCACTAGATCACTCTGAGAATGCAGCACGCCCAACTCACCTCATTTTCTCAGAGTTGTAATGAAAACGAGCAGTTTTCCTCTTAGAAGCCCAGCATTAAGGTTATTAAGATCTCTATGCAGGTGGCTTGACTGTGTAACCCTGTACACCAAGTAAATACTGAACCGGAGAGCTTGGCAGAGGTAATCGGACAGTCCTCTGCGTTCATCTCAGCATTTGTCAAACCCCAGTTCCCAGGTGGGGTGTTAGGATTTGGGAGGGGAACAGCTGAGAAAAAAGCTGCTGAAAGCCGGCTGACAAAACCATGTGGACCAGCAGACTCTGGTATTTGGGGTCTGAGGGAAACTGGTGTCCACCTACATTTTAAATGGATCTGGTCTTGAGCTAGAGCTTGGTTATAAAACCCCTTTAGGCCAAATAAATACATGTTTTCAAGGTAATCTTAAGATAAAGTTGAAGGAAGCTTCTTTTTTTATTATTTTTGATGCAACTACAAATCTTGTGTTGTGAAATACTGTGTTTTATCTTGTCCAAAACAATGTTTTTATCTGTTGCAGAAAGTTTCTCAATAGCTCTTGTTGGACTTCTTTCTTTCAGTTTAGTATGAAGACTTCTTTTCTTATTGACTAGAACCATTAATCTGTGATGTTCCTTGAATAATAAATTGCAAGGACTTCAGAGAAGAGGGGATGATTGCAGTACAGATAAAGTAACAAATGCATAATCTTGCCAACTACCTTGCTTTCTTATTACAATCGAAGATACTTTTTTTTTTTTTTTTTGGCAGGTCAGTGCATTGATAAGCAAATGGTAGGATAAACCTAATTTTTTTCCTCAGTCAAATTCTGAAGCAGATGTTTTGACTTGTTGTATTAATAGTCTATATAATTTCTATGAAACATTTTGAAAATCTGAAAATGTGCTTTGATTTTTTTTTTTTTTGCATACAGTTTTCGCTTTTGTTATCCTACCTCTTTTATGGAAATAATAAGTATTGGGGAGATTACACTGAAGATCAATACAAAGAGGAATGATGCCAGGGCACTTGGACTTGTTCTGTTGTGAGCGTTCTCATTTGGCACACCAGCAAGATTAGTCTTCTGTAATTTCATTTTCAGGTTTGAGAACAAAGAAAAGCCTTGCTTGTCCATGCTAACAAGGAAGAAGTGTTAAAATGGCTGGATGCTAGGAAATAATGAAGTCAGTTGGGTTCCATATCTAAATATGTGTCTCAAAGCCTGTTAATTCCAAGAAATTTGCCACTCTAGTCTTCAAAAAGGGCAAGAAAGAGGACCTGGGTAACTATAGACCAGTCAGCCTCACCTCCATCCCTGGGAAAGTGATGGAACAACTTATCCTTGGTACTATCTCAAGGCATATCAAAGAGGGTCATTAGGGGCAGTCAACATGGCTTCACCAAGGAGAAGTCATGCTTGACCAACCTCACAGCCTTTTATAAAGACATAATGAGGTGGAAAGATGATGGCAAAGTGGTAGATGTGGTCTGCCTTGACTTCAGTAAAGCATTTGACACAGTGTCCCACAGCATCCTTGCTGCTAAACTGAGGAAGTGTGGACCGGACGATCGGGTAGTGAGGTGGACTGTGAACTGGCTGGAGGAAAGAAGCCAGAGAGTCGTGGTCAATGGGGCAGAGTCCAGTTGGAGGCCTGTATCTAGTGGAGTCCCTCAAGGCACTGGGACCAGTACTGGAACCAGTATTATTCAATATATTCATCAATGACATGGATGAGGGAATTGAGTGTACTATCAGCAAGTTTGCTGCTGACACCAAGCTGAGAGGAGTGGCTGACACGCCAGAGGGCTGTGCTGCCATCCAGAGACCTGGACAGGCTGGAGAGTTGGGCGGGGAAAAATTTAATGAAATATAACAAGGGCAAGTGTAGAGTCTTACATCTGGGCAGGAACAACCCCAGGTTCCAGTATAAGTTGGGGAACGACCTGTTGGAGAGCAGTGTAGGGGAAAGGGACCTGGGGGTCCTGGGGACAGCAGGGTGACCATGAGCCAGCACTGTGCCCTTGTGGCCAGGAAGGCCAATGGGACCTGGGGTGTATTAGAAGGGGGTGGTCAGTAGGTTGGAGAGGTTCTCCTGCCCCTCTACTCTGCCCTGGTGAGACCACATCTGGAATATTGTGTCCAGTTCTGGGCCCCTCAGTTCAAGGACAGGGAACTGCTGGAGAGAGTCCAGCGCAGCCACGAAGATGCTGAAGGGAGTGGAGCATCTCCTGTGTGAGGAAAGGCTGAGGAGCTGGGGCTCTGGAGCTGGAGAAGAGGAGACTGAGGGGTGACTCATTCATGGGGATCAGTATGGAAAGGGGGAGTGTCAGGAGGATGGAGCCAGGCTCTTCTTGGTGACAACCAATGGTAAGACAAGGGGCAATGGGTTCAAGCTGGAACACAGGAGGTTCCACTTAAATTTGAGAAGAAACTTCTTCCCGGTGAGGGTGCCAGAGCCTGGCCCAGGCTGCCCAGGGAGGTTGTGGAGTCTCCTTCTCCGCAGACATTCCAACCCGCCTGGACACCTTCCTGGGTAACCTCAGCTGGGTGCTCCTGCTCCGGCGGGGGGATTGGGCTGGATGAGCTTGCGAGGTCCCTTCGAATCCCTGACGTTCTGTGATTCTGTGATAACTGACTGTCATTCAGAAATAAAAACAAGTTGGTATTTGTCTTTTGTAGTTTTTAAGCTTCAGTAATACGTTCAATATGATGACCAAACCTGTCAAATATAATTTGTGGAAAAATGCGTGTGATATGTGGTAAGAGAATTCATCTTTTTGAAAGAAGTGTAATAATTCAATATGTTGGATGTTTCAGTACCAACCAAGATTTTTCTATTTGAAGCTTCAATATCCAGATTACTAGAAGCAATATTTAGATCTATGAAGAAATTAAATGGCAATAAGGAAGTCAGTGCAATCTAAAAGATTCTGCACAAGGCAGTAATTGCAGGAAGGCTGATATTCCTGGGGCAGAGTAAAATTAACAGAATTGGCAGATCATTAAAAATATACTTGGCTTAACTTATTTTGGTCCACATAAATAGCCTGAATAACTTTTTATTGAGTATCTCTTCCCACTACTTGACAGATAATTCTGAACTCGAACTACTTTAATTACTGTTCTCTTTCAGGTTCAGCTTGCCTGTTGCTACTGGGAAATGTGGTGCTCTGTTTCTTAGAACTCTGATTATGCCAAGGATGGGATTTGTTGTGTCAAACTTGCATAAATCTGATGCCAGCCTGCTGCAGACAAGTGCTCTGAATCGAGTGCAGGGTGATGGCAGAAGTTGGCTTCATGTTTCCCAGTTGTGCAAGAACCTTTAAGAGCCCTTATGGTGCAAATAGAGAAAGGTCAGTACGTGTTTCATGTGAACTGGGGCTAAGTCCTGACATTAAATTTACAGCCTTGTACCTGAAAGCATACTTGTTACAAGTATTTGGGAATGCTGATTTGTATTTTGAAAGAAAAACTTTTGAAAGGAAGGTAAAGCCTGCTTGTGTGAAATGTCCCAGGCTGAAACAGAAAACACAGCAGGAGAAAAAGCCAGAGATTTAATCCCTTCTAAGAGGTTGAGTGAAGCTTCATGGGGACTGTGAAATTGTGCTACTCTAAAAACCGTCTGTCCATTAAAAGGTTTTGGGGAATATCAGGAACTTCTATAAAATTAATAGGTATGTGATCAGATTAGGTTTTTAGTGTAATCTTAGCTTTCAATCCTGCAGCATGCATTTGATTTTGATTTTTTATCCTCTATGCTATGGTTGTAGGAACTCTGAATGGACTTCTTGGCATTTCTCATGTATAAAATTTGCATTGTGTAAGCAGTTGTGGAATCATTGGGGTTTTTTTAATTCCCCACAAATCAGCCGAAGGTTTGGAAAGGTACATTTATGTTGAGATTTTCCTGAGTATGTCTCGTCCGCCTGAAATATTCCAAGCTCCATCTTAATGAATTTCAAGTCCAAAAATGTTTACCAGAATACTCTGTTTACAAAAATAATTTAATTTGGATTCGTAGCAGAAATTTAGCTTCATGTTTTCTTTTTAAAGTCAACATCTCAACAGGTTGTAGAACATAAAGGTGTGCACATTAAAATAAACATGTAGCTGAAATGGCATTGATAATGACTATGCTGTCAAGAAAATCTGGTTTTGTTTCTTCTTGGATTGCGATTCCTACTACATTTGAATTTCTCCTAGCTTTCCTTTCCCCGGGAAATAAAGATGACTTTGTTTTTAATACAGAGTTCCTCACGTTCCTCCTACATCCAGGTATCCTTACACAGTGTGAACTGGATCTCTCTAACATGCTCACGTGTGGCTTGGGGCAGTATTTTTTTGGTCTAAATTCTAGGAATAAAAGCAGGAAATGTTGCTAGAGATCAGGGTTCTTTGGCAGGCAGAAAAAATACAATGAGCCACCCCTCTCCTCTTCTCTCCCCCAAGCAAAAAAAAAACCAACTAACCAACCAAAAAAACCTGATTAGCTGAAAGCTAATTTTACATCACGTTTGCTGAAACCTGCCGGCCAACTCTCTTTTAATGACAATCTATTTATGCGGGAAGTATCCGTGTAGGCATTTTTTATCGTCCCTGTGAATGTTGGTTGCTTGTACTAAAGCTTTTCAGGGTGGACTGTCCAAAGAAAATCACTGTCCTACTTCCGAACTGCACATCTTTCTTTGATTCTGTCCATCATCTCCCCTCAAATCACTTATTTCAGGGCTCAGTTGTCCCAGCACACTTACGCTTTTACCTGTAGCATGTATTGAATAGGGTACATAAGCTCAGCCTGTTATTTATTCATAGACTGGCTTGCTAGCATTGAAAAGGATCACTTGCCTGGCTTAAGGCAGCTACTTTGTTGATAACTATTTAATTGTTTTGCTAAAGTAGATACCTTAGCCGCCTTAATTTAGAAAAAAAATTACTAATTGAAGAGAAAACACTAATTCTAGCTCAAATGTTAACTTGGGGGCAGGGAGAGAATATCGCATGACTTTTCTCTACTTGAAATCACAGGATCTGTTGAAGAGCCGCCTTACGCCTTCCCCTCTTGTAAAAACCAAACAGGTCAAGGAGATCCCAGCGGGAGCTTCCCCGTCCCCTCAGCAGCCCAGACCCGGAGTGGACGAGGCCCAGCAATTTGGAGCAGTTTGGCAAAACACACAACTGAGAACCCAGTGGAGTACTCGACTAGCTGCCATTCCAGATCATTTGTTCTCCCTGTTCAAGAGTTAAAACCCTTGACAGGTTTGGATTCCCTTTCATTCAACAGTTTCGTAACCACGAGTAACTGCAGAAATGACGCAGCTCTGTGCTGCTGCAAGGAGGCTGTCAGGGTTGTCAGGTTTTAAAATCAACCTGCTTTGATGGCTCTTCTGTTTTGCAGAATTTACCTTGCAGAGTTTGCTCTGAAAAACCTGTTCAAGAATTATTTTCCTTTTTGCAGCATTTAAGCTAAAAGCAAAATACAAGCAGATTATGGGTGCCTGTTTAAAAGACTGGGGTGTCTCCAGACATACACGATGTGGCTTATTCTAATGTATTATCTGTGAAAGAAAAGCTAAGTTTACTTCATTCTGAAGTGTATAGCAAAGGATGAGGTTTGGTACAGACTCTTTCCTCCTCTTTATTTTGTGTGTACCACAGACAGGATCAGAGCAGCCGCTGGCTCTTGCAGACTCAAAACATTTTTCACTTTGCAAGTGCAAAGGGGATAAATCTGCCTGTGGTCAGCAAGGGTTTCAACCTTTTTTCTTTTCTCCCTTCTGAACATTTGCAGTTGACTAGTCCCCTTTTCACCAGTACGTGCCACTGACAGCAAATCCCATGGGCATGTCTGCAGTGGTCGTTACACCTGAGCGATTCTGTGCGTGAAGAATATTGTGTATTCAATTAATCTAGGACAAAGGATAAAAGCCCAAAGCAAAATAATCTGTTCACTAATTGTTTAAAATTAAGTGGTACTCATCTTGAGTCAAATGATACCTCCTGTTTAAGTCCTTCCCTCAAAATTCTTCCAGAAAAGTCCTCAAATAAAATCCTTTCAGTTACAAGCCTGTTTGAATTCTCATACAGACACTTGACGTTTTGTTGGTGCAACAGCAGAGATGTGACAATAAGCTGTAAATGCTTTTTTGGCCTTGCAGGCTCCTCAGAGCCCCTGGAAGTTTGTCCAGGCTCCAGAAAGTGTCCTCGGGGCAAGAAACTTGCTTCCTAAACCTTAAATGATTAAAAGCCTCAAATGGAAAAATCACGTGCCCAGCAACGGTGTTAGATCAGCAGCACCGGAAAAATGACAAGGGCTCCAAGCTCTTCTGTCGCACTTACTGGGCTCTATTAAACACTCATACTTTGCTATTGTGGCTATAAAAATCTCTTTTTCTTTCTTTTTTTAAATTTTTTTTGGATGAGAATTTGATCCCCAAAGTGCCTGAGTGCTTACAGGTGAGCTGTTTCTTATTGAACATCTCAGCAGAGACTGATGGCAGCTTCAGGGAGATCTTAATGCCCGCGATAAATGTTGGGAGGGTTTGCCCAAGAGCGAATGCATCTTGATGACTGAAGTCAAAGACTGGAAAGCGTTCCTGGTTTAACCCTGCAGCGCGGGTACGCAGAAGTTTTCAAATCCAGGTAAGGTGAGCACTGTTCTGGAAGCCTAAATTTAGCAGTGATTAAATGAGCTCTTAATTAACCAAATATTCCCCCCGCTTGCCTTTCAGCATTGTTCAATAACTGAACAATTACAATGAGCTCAGCAAGTAATTATGCCCCATTCCAGGTACTGCCCTGGCCAACTGCAGCCTTTGAAACCACCAGCTGTTAATGTGCCAGAAAATGAAGCCCATGAAGTGTGAGTCAAATAATTGAAAACTGAGCAGGAAAAAGCCTCACAGGTTCAGAGGCAACTAAGGAAAAGTGCTCCCCCGTGCTGAGTCCTTCGGTGTGTAGTCTCTTCCAGACTGAAGGTCTATCACGAAGATTATTAGTGTGGATTGAAGCTGCAGTACTATGTTTTCATGGGTGTTCTGGCAAAGACATAAAGGTTCCTGGTGGTTATTCTGCTTCACGAGGCTTTAGAAAGCCTCCCTGGGGATTAATGTGCATCTCTGGAGAGGGCAGCCACTGCCTGACCGACCAGAAAAGAGAAGATAAAGCCTAAATCATCCAAGAACACAAATCTTAAAGATATTTCTAGTTGCAGCAGGGTAAAGGTTGTTGGATTGTGAGTTCAGCCATTTACTGGTCCGAGCGATATTTTAAACTTAAGCGCACTGAAGCTTTTAACTCATGATTTTCAGAACAGATTTGACGATGTCATTTCACAAGCACTTATTTCCATGGCGCATCGGTTGTATTGGTTTAGCTGCCTGGGAGTGGACGGTGAATCTGATTGGGACAAGAAATAATTATTTTTGGCTTGACTGGGAAAAAAAAAAGGCCCTGTAAAGAAAAATGACTTAATCCTTTAAAACCATAAGACTGCAAAACCAGATGTACTGGCCTAAATGAGGGGAAAGAGGAGGTTGAAGACGGAGCAACAGTAAAAGAAAAGCTTGTCAAATTACACTCCTAGCTATGCAGATGTAACTTCTCCGATTTAGTTGAAGGATTTGATTATAGCAATCGCACTTGCAGAAACATGCCTGCTTTCTGATGAGGTTGTGGAAATCAACAGAGACTTCTGCCTTCTCTGCAGGCAACGTGAAACAACACATTTGAAATTCAAGAGGTATGAAATTTCCCCAAAGCCTCCGAACTATTGCTGGGCTGTTCCAGGGTCTGACGGGTGTTTTGGCTGGGGGGCAGCGAGGGGGGAGGCAGAGGCCCCGGGAGAGGCCACGTCTTGTGGCTGCGAGGGAAACGTTACACAAAGGACAGGAAAGAAAAACCTAAGGTTAAAAGACGAGTGCCCAAGACAGCAACGTGCTAAAAACAAGCGCGTATTTCTGCTGCACAAATAAGCTGCACAGTCACATTTGTTCCATGATATTTCCATAAAACCTTCAACGTGGGCAGGAGATTCCGTCTATGGGGAGCGATGGGAATGCAGAGTTGTGAGGCAGGTCCTGGGTCTGTGATTGTACAGAGACCTTCCACAGACCAAGCCCAAAACACCCACCTCAGAGCTCTGCAAGATAAACTGATGAATGTGACAGAAACAAAAATGCCTATTAAGATGCCGCTTTGATGCTTTTTTTGGGATCTAAGTTAACGTGCTTGTGCCGGCAAGCTTCTCTGTTTCTGTCCGTGCCCTGACGCTGTGAGAGCAGCAGGGACTTCACCCTCTCCTGTACCTCCTAACCCTGCGCGGCCAGGGCTTGTGCGTGGCACAGAGTTCAGAGGCTCCTCTACCGGGTTTCCTTCCACGCACAGTAACGAGGGCAAGAAGAGAGGAGGATTTGCAAGCAAGTCAAACTTGGCTGCGTCTTGAATGGGGCACGTGGCTGTGGGATCAAATGCTGGTTCTGCACCGAGATCATGACGGGAGGGAAGGTTTCAAGACCCGTAAGTCTCTGTGCCTGGGCACGTGCTCCCCTCGGGGTGCCCATCTCTCCCCCATCCTATTTCCACACCAGGTGTAAAGGCTTATTATGGGAGGCAGCATGAAGCTGATGTAGTATTGCCTTCCAAAGCCTCTTCTCAGCCTAAAGCAATTTCTCTGTGCTCTCACGAAGATTAATGAGTAATTCAGTGTGACACATGAACTATTCCACTCCTGCATTCTGCAGGTAGAGCAGCTGTCACAGCCCTTTACTCACACCCGAGGTCGTGCTCATCCCGGCTTCCACGGGGCCTCTTCGGGGCTGTGAACATGAGGACTTGTGTTGGGGACACACAAACAGTTTCCTGAGGCTGTGAAGTTATAGATTTAAAGTTTTTTTCTTGTCTTTTATTGGACTAAACCAAGACTTCTTAGAGTATTCTTCTTCTGTATAACAGAGATAGATACTGAATACCCAGGGTGCACAATGCCTGGTAAAGAAAATATTAGCTTATGATGGAGGGAGGTAAAAGACCAAGTGATGCTCCAGCTCTTTCCCCATCCCTCCACTGTGCCCCCCCTGATTTAAGCCAGCTCTGTAAGGAGCTTTTCCCCTAACACTGGGCACCAGACACTGTGGAGCTTCATTTTCTCATCCTACCTAAGAGAAGGTGCTGCAATGATAGAGGCAGCGCTTTGAAATTTGAGAGATGTTTGCGATAATAAACTCACCTTTGTATTAAAACAAACAAATGAAAACAGCCAGGCAAAGTTACTCGCTTGTTATTTCCTCTGCTTCTGTTGCTGGGAATTACCCGTGCTGTGCCTCAGGCAGGCAGAGGTTCCTCAGCGGATTTAATCATTCTAAAAAAGATGCCAACAACAAAATGACAGGGAAGCTCTGCTGTGTTTAGCAGTTGGTGATGAGCGTGGGGATAATTCTTTCTATTCAGCCTCCTCTGTGCTAAGATCCTGCTGCTACAGCCGGCTGCAGCGCAGACTCTGCCTTTACCTCCACTGACCCCAGTGCTCCCAGCCCATAACACGGGGAAGAGGCTGCCAGGAGGTAAAGAAGATTTTGCTCCCCTACCACATCTGCTGCTATGGTTTCTCACCCAAGCAGGGGCTTTAGAGAGGGTGTCGATGCACCGAAACGCTGATACTTTGATCAGGAGCCTCGTTTCAGCCGTGTTCCCAGCGAAGCCAGCTGAGCGCAGCTGCCATTGCTGTGGGCTACGTGAGCATCTTCACCGATCGGCTGCCGTTAATCGAAAACAGAGAAGTTCTTCTGGTACACAAGCTTTTCCTCCGTTCATCCATTAATAGCTAGCCTGAGCTCTAGTTATCCCTACGAGCAGAGCTTTTCCCTTCCATCCGTAGCACCTCTCATCCAAGGATCTCAAAACATTTCACACACATCAGTAATGCCTTAAAACACCTGTGCAGATGATAGGAAGTGTTGCTGTTTTCTAGGCAGTTAATGACCAGCGGCACAAGAATGAGCAACTTCCCCGAGGTCACAGTGCGAGTCAGTGGTGACTTTGTATGAGAAACCAGGACTTCTGAGCACCCCCCGTTTGAGTTAATCTCTCTCTTCAGCTCTGATGGTGAGAGCTGCCTCGATAAGCGCCTCCGACATCAAACCCATTGTAAATCTCTTCTGGATTTTATTAGCTACCTTGCTCTAAGCCTGCCCGGGTTACTTATCAACAGCCCTAGTGCTTTCGGGATGAATGGCCTGCGAGTCCCCAGCAGCAGATGATGTGAAGGAGGATAAATATAACATACACACTTGAATGGGATCAGATAAACCAGTGCTACCGCAGGGCACGTGGCAGGTGGGTGCTGCCGTCTCCCCGTGTTGTCCTGCTACCGCTCCTTAATGCAAATTCTGTTCAGGGGCAGAAAGCTGCTTTAAAAATGTGCTGGCTAGAGGCAACTAGGGCTCCAGCTGATTTCGTAATAATGCCTTTCCTCTAAGATAGTCCCTTCTACGGTGTTAAATGAAAGGAGGAAAAAACAAATCTGTTGCAAAGAAGCAGCGGAAAGTCCATTTAAAGCGGCGGGTTACTGGGATTGTGAGCAGCGTCCTGGTGGAGCTGGGCTGTCAGAGGGAGATGCTGCAGGAGCCGGTGCTGCCTCTCGCTGCGCGGGGCTTGTCCGGCCGGACCGGCACGTCCCCGAAGGTTTAGATGTCCTCTCCCCGTGTGTGTCTTCAGGGATGCCACTCTCTCCCCTTTTAGCGTTCTTATGTTACAGTTAATTTACCTTCTCCAGATTTCCACGTTTTTTGAAAGATCAGTTCGATGTGGCTTGAGAAGCGATGGCTACACAGTGCCTTTTCCTGCAAGAGCCATCCTCGCGGTTCTCAAATGTCAAGCTGATATTTAAAAAAAAATAAAAGGCGTAGAAGTGTTGTGAATTTGATGGACGTCCCTGGTGAGGTTTGCAGGAGTGCGTATATGAAGCGGTAACTGCCTCCGAAATGCCCTGTTTATGGACACACCACATTTAGCTTCAGGAATCTCCCTTGCTTTGTTTGGATGAAATCATGTTTGGTTTTAGTTACGAATTCAGGAGCTGAATTTGAGATCCTAACAGGAATGCACAAGGAAAAGTTAACGATGCCTCAGAGAAACACTGGCCTAAACAAGCCGAAACTAATTTTGCAGATTTTACTTCTTGATTAGCACCATTTTGGTTTTAGAATTGCATTTTCTGCCAAACACGGCTAACATTGCTGGATGGTTTGATTTTGCACAAACTTATTTACTACTTTCCCTCCAGATATCTCAATGGAGGCGTCTGGGTGGGATCCTTCTGCAAGACTGAGGATCAGCCTTCTCTAATAAATTTAATAAATGCTTCTTAACTCTTCACCTTGTTTCTCACTGTAGAAGTATTCCTAGTGTTTACAAAAATGTTTCATTTAAATTCAAATTTAAATTGTAACTGGAAAGAACCAGAAGAGCAGAGCCCAAATGCCCAAAGAATTCTCAGGATTCATTTCTCCCTTTCCTCTTTTAATTATCCCTTTCTCAAGCAGGGAAAACAAGGGAAAATGTTGGAGCAATTTTGCTGCGGTATATCCCTTTGGAAACCTTTTATTTGAGGGCAGGATGTCTCTAGTTGGGACCACAGAGCACAAAGCTCAGTTTTGACCATTCAAAACCTGCCAGGATGAAGTTAGTCTCCCCCAAAGGTGACACACACCACACTAGAAACTTGGTGTGTGCGGAAAGCTGGCTTCTATAATGATAATAAAAATAACTTTAAAGTTATATCCTGTGAAGCCGCTGCTACAACTTTGAAGGCAAAGCTATATATTTCTTATAAGCCACAGAAATTAACTCCATGTCTTTCCAAGTCCCCAGAAAAACTTGAAGCTAACAGTAACAATCAATATTATAAGGCAAAAAGCCCCCAGGTGGGGTAAACTGAGGTTGGTCACTGTCTCTGGGTGTCTCCATGGGTGCTGCAGTGAGGATGCTGTGCAAAAATGACAGGAATAAAGTTAGTCTGGGTTTACATAGAAAGAAACGTGGGAGAGGAAAGTTAGCATCTGAGAGTAGGATTTCTCTTCACAAGAAACGTTTCCCCTTCAGATGTTGTGGTGACATTATACTTTACAGATATTAAATGCTATTCCGGAGTTGGGTCGTGCCCTGATTCTGTGCAACCGCACCATTTTAAAGCCTAAAATAAAAAGCAATTTTTCTTCCCAAGCCCTCAGGATGGAAGATTGGTGCTGCCACCAGAGGGACTCAGAAATACGGTGGGAAGAGCGGAGTGTCCCTGAACCAACCCAACTTCCCAGCAAATCCATCGGACTTTCCGGGGCTGCCTTCAGGATTTCTCGGGTGCTGCGTTATCTGCTCGCATGGTTTGGGGGCTGGGCTCAACAATAAGGTTTATGCATTTTCTCCTTTCTTCATGCTTGTGGGGAACAGGTTATGAACGTAGTCATCCTGCCTGTTCTCCTCGGTTAATGCAACTGGGCAGCAAGCCGTGCGTTTTGTACCCTGCAAGGTGCAAAGTGCTCGTAAAATCACCTCTTGTTTCACTGCCCTCCCTGGTATTCAATCACACACTAAGCACCAGAAATGACTGCTAAAATAGGAGTTGAAACATCAATGATTTGCTCGCAGTCATGATTGAATTGCAATGTGGGGGCCTTTGAGCATTTATTGCAAATTTGCTTTCAAAAAGAGGGGGAGAAAGGTGATAAAAATGTGTGATTGAAGGTAAAATCTTCAAAAATTCAGTAAGGTTCAAATGGATTCTCCTGTGTCTGCGGAAAGCAATCATTCTCACTTGCCCACAAAGAACCAGCATTTTTTCCTTTCAAGTGAAAGCACAAAAATTGCCATTGCTGCAGTAGATCCTACCGTAGATTAAAGGAAGGAGAGAACAGTCAGGATTAAAGTGCATTTCACAGTCTGGGTTGGTTTGGGGTGGTGTTTGGGGTTTTTTTGTTGGTTTGGTTGTTTGTTTTGTCATAAAATCCTGAACCCTAAGGGGTATTGGAACTATTTTCTAGTGATTAAACTCTTTTATTTCTTGTAAAGCACGTGTGGAGTTTTGCAGTGACAACCTCTGGCCCAAGAACAAAACTGCTCTGGCCTTCCTAAAACTACCATTTCCCATTTTGTGAAGAACTAGCTGTGTCAGTGAACCTGCAACAAAATTTCATTTATAATAAGAATAAAACCAATCAAATAAAAAAGCCCACATTAAAACCCACAGGATTACAATGATTTGGGTCTGGTAAATGATCCCAGGGTACACATTGCTTGCCTTCTTGGAATGTAGAATAGCCAAAGTAAAATTATTTTCAAGGAAATCACCACATTTTGCTCAGTTACAGCCCAGCTGACTTTCCTGTTGTCACTTCAGCCCTGGACTGAGATGCTTCACATTCACCCTAAGTGACAAGATACCTACAGTTTGCAAAGTCTCGTCATCCAGATTCCGGTTATGTTTATCTCAATTTTCATACAGTTTCACAGCCTCTGCGGTTGTGGAGAAAAGGTGTGATTTTGTGATTTTAATCTCCTGACTTTAGGAGTCCTGATTCATCCTTTCTAGTGTTGAGCACAGGTAATAATTCTCCCTTGTGTAAAAAATAGCCTGAGCTGCTTTCCAGCAGTTTTGCGTGGCCTGCACGCAGGGAAATGTGCTTGTGAATACTGAGGTCCTACCAACACCCTCCCCAAAAGACTCGGGGTCACCCGCAGGCAAAGTTACCCCTTATGGGTCACATAAAGGTTGTGTCAGCCCCGGACAGGACTCTGTGCTACGGACGTGCAGCAGGAATCCCCTCGCAAAACTAATTGCCAGATTCATTTGGTTTTTTTGCTAAAGGAAGACACATGAAGAGCACCTCCTCATTTCCAAAACATGAGCACACCCAGGAGAGTCAAGACTTGTCCAGTTACAGACAACAGCAACTCAGTTAAAACATCTGCTCTTGCATGGTATTTATGAAGCGGGTCAAGCCTCCTGACTTTTGGCCGTTTAGCTGGTCCGATGGGACAATAAGAGGGATGTTGTTTATGTAATTAATCTTCGAAATTGAGCTCCGATCCCCGGGAGTACAAGAGGCTCCCAAGGAGTCGTGTTTGCGAAGGTCTGCGCCGTGTCGTGCCTCCCGCGCTGCCGAGGAGCCGTCGTTCATCACATGCAGCAGCATCTTCCGATTGCTGGCCAGTTTTGTGTGTTAAACAGGCTCTCCTCTGCCCCAGTGACATGCTTGGTGGGTGCCATCCAATTTACTGGTTCTCTCGTTAGAGTAACCTCGTATGGATTTATTCTGATAAACCTGATGGGAGAGAGGAGCAGCACTGGGATGGGACCGGGATGAAGCACATACTGGTTGAAAAACCCAGTGAGTGACAAATATCCAATATTTCCCCTTTCATCCGGACGTTCCTCCATCAGCCCTTTGATGTTTAACACTCTGATGATGTGGCACAGAAAGCACATTCCCTACACACCTTTCATGATGCTGAGCAGAGTAACACAATCACTTCTGGGGACTGATGGGGCATTTCGGGAAGCACACCCCAAATCAAACCCTCCTGCTTGCTTATCCTCACGTTAGGTTAAGATGTAGATCTTATCTGCTCTGCAGTTTCATCCCCTTTTTTTTCTAGGCACGACTCCTTTTCAGCTTCTCCTTCATTAATATTAATAACTATGTTTTGAGACTGTTTGGCTTTAGACGTTTTAGCACTATTTTTTTTTTTTTAAAGCGGAAAGTGTAATCCCTAATACTCTTTTCGATATTTATACAGCTCTCCCATCATCTGCTTCCCCGTACATACCTGTTGATGGATATACACTGTGCCTCGCAACTATTTCATCCATGGTAATCATCCATCCTATAGCAGCCTTGTGACAGTGCGGTGGGTAAGTAGCCTTGCAGGGAGCTTCTCCTCAGGTTGAGCAATGGAAATCAAGGTGTATCAGCACTGTGTCAGATCGGGATCCAAATCAGGGTGGGTTTTTCTTTCTATAGCCATAAGGAAATGTTATTTTGTTTTGCCGAGAGGTGGGCACATGGCACGTGCAGCTCCTGGATGGGATGCAGCCGTGCTGGGCTCTGCAAGGACGTCTGTCCGTCTGTCTGGCTGCACACACGCGCTGCCCGGGAGCAGGACGGCACAGCACACCTCGCACCTACCCCAGCCTTCCCACACCGCCTTTTCAGTTCACTCTTATCTGTGTTATTCTTATATGGGAGTGACTTCCAGCCTCGGAAATGGGAAGCAAAGGAAAAGTAACAATGGCTTCAGAATTTGTAACTAAAAAAATGAATTAGTTCCTGAAAAGTTGTTCCTAAAAACTGCTGAAGCCCTTCCTGCCCATTCCCAACATTAATTGTGTGTTAGTCCCCCTATTTCATGAGGAAATGGGCAGCATTAGGTCTATTTATACTGCCCAGCTCGGGAGTCTGCACAATACTGGTACACTGCAAAGTGGTCACTGGTGTTTTGAACATGGTCCCTTGGTTAAAAGTAATACGAGCAAGGCGAGTTACTGATTCCCCTCTCCCTGAAAAGCACCCCGACAACTGCAGCTGTAAGAAGAATAACTGACTCCTGACACAGGAACGTGCTTCCCTGGTCTTCATCCAGCGTGCGCCCTCGAGGGTTTATTTTTCTGCTGTTAGATGAGTGCACGAAATCCCTCGCGTTGCTGCACTGTGTTCTCTGCTCCCAGCCCCCGGCTGCGGTGTCAGCCCCTCGTGTCTCTGCTTTAGCACAAATATACCCTGAAGTTTGGCGTGTGACACGAGGGGATCACCCAAGGACACGGGAACCCAGTAACGCTGCGGGGCTGGAGTGGGACCCCTCTCAAGTGGACAGGGGTCGGGTTATGCCGTAAGAAAGTGGAAATGGCTGTTCCTTAAGCAGCTGCCTGCTGTTTCAGAATTCCCTGGGCATCACTAGCTGCTGGCAATAGTTTATACAATTCGTAGCATGCTTTACTTATCCCCAGAGTCTGTCCCAGAACAGGAAAGAGGAATGTTGAATGCAACTTCATCCCCACGTACACGAGCTCTCCCCTGGTAAATACACCCCTGAGATGGGTAAAGAGACCATGCGAGGGGAAACCTGATGATGGTCCACTTTTCAATCATAGTTTATTTTATAAACTGAGGTTTTACAATTGTTTAGATGCTTACAAGCATCTCTAGCATCTGTGGTGAAGGTTTACTACACGACGCTAAGTGGGGAGAAACCAAGCAGAATACACTGAGGCAAAATGCTTTTGATGAAATGTCCTGAATAAATTTGTCCCTTTTATGATGAGTCTCCTGATATAGGATTCCGTTATTTTGCTTAGAGCCTCAGGTCTTTGAGTGATAGGATTATAAGACATTTTTCTTTGCAAGATAAATTTTCAGTTTTTCAAGCCCTGTTGAATGTCAAGAAATGGACCAACTTTAAAAAAAAAAAATCAGTGGCAAATTCAAATCACCCTAGGTAGAAACCCTTAAAAATTCCAAGTTTTTTTAGGTAATCCTGTGGTTTCTCACAGCTTACCTTGTGGTTTTTGAAAGCTTGGAGTTCAAAGTGCTGCTGCAATGAATTTTAAAATAGAGACTTTAAGCTTGATGAAAGCGTAGTGAACTATAATATAACAAGAAATAGGAAAAGGGGCTTACAGGTCTCTTTGCACACTCTAGAAATAGGCAACGGTAACATATAGAGCAAACCCAAGGTTTGCAGCTTAATTGAGCAATATCAGGACAGTTTCAGACTTTTGCAGATCTGAGCCAGCTGTAGCCCGAGGACAGCACTGCGAAGCCACACGGGAGAAACAGTGCAGGGCTGGGCAAAACTCAGCAAAGCAGGGAAAGAGTTTACGGCAGAACTGAACAGAGCATCCACCTCATCTTCTGCACGTAAACCCCAGAAAGATTTGTCCCTGCTGGCTCCTGCAGGACCCTCCTGACACCGCTGAGCCAGACGGAAATTCAAATGCACCTCACAGTACTTGTGTTCACACAACTTCTTGCCCTTAACTACAGTGACCACCAGAAATGAGTTTGTAGGACCCTGGAGGGCTGAGGGGTCCCAAAGCCCTACCTTGGCCAGATGCTCTGCTGGTCCTGGTGTCTGCAGGGAGCCTCCTCTTCCTCACTTGTCCTTCAGCGTGGCCATGCCCAGCGCCTCCGAGCTGTAGTCGTACTGGTTGCTGGAGGACATGGACCGTCCCCAGGAGCACTGCAGGTTGGAGCCTCTCTTGCGGAAGGAGGATGTGAACCTGTAGAAGTTGCGGTGCCTGTTGCGCAGGTATTCCCGGTAGTTTTTGGTGAGCAGGGTGTAGAGGAAGGGGTTGATACAGCTGTTGCTGTAGGTCAGGCAGGTCACCAGGTAGTTAATGCACTTTTGGGTTTGGGTGGTGAGCTGCAGGGAGCTGCTGTAGAGTCGCACCAGCTGCCAGATCCAAAACGGCAAGAAGCAGGCCCAGAAGACCAGCACGATGCTGAAAATCATGATGAGGACCTTCTGCCGGGGGGATCTCTTGCTCTTCTCCTTGTGGGGGGGGTTCCTCTGGGACTCCAGGTAGGTCCTGGCCAGGCGCGTGTAGAGGAAGCCAATGATGATTCCGGGGGCCATGATGCTGGTGCTGAAGAGCACCGTCAGGTAGGTCCGGTAGGCGTCCATGCTCCAGGTGGGCGCACACATCCTCTTCACCTTGCCCTCTGCCTTGCCCCCCTCGGTCAGGGTGACCATCAGCATCATGGGCAGAGTGAGGAGCAGCGAGACGGACCAGACGGCCCCCGCCGTGACCTTCCGGTAGCCTCGCGACCGCTTCAGCGTGTCCAGGGGCCGGGTGACGGCCAGGTAGCGCTCGGTGCACATGAGGGTGAGGGTGAAGATGCTGGCGTGCATGGTGAGCAGGTCCAGGCTGAGCAGGATGCGGCACCCCAGGTCCCCGAAGTACCAGTCCTGGGCCAGGTAGGTGCAGACGATGAAGGGGATGGTGGAGAGGTAGAGCAGGTCGGCCAGGGCCAGGCTGACGATGGAGCTGTACATGGGGGCGGCGCAGCGCGCCGAGTGGCACATCACCACCAGCGTGTACACGTTCCCCGCCACCCCGGCCACGTACATCACCGACAGCACCGTCCCGAAGGCCGAGGAGATGAGCAGGGGGCCGCCTCCCGGGGGGCCGCCGCCACCGACCGCCGCCGAGGCGTTGCCCCCCCCCGCCGCCGCCGTCCCGTTGGGCTCCATGGGCGGCGGCGGCGGCCCCGCAGCCTCGCACCGGCCCCGCAGCTCCCGGCCCCGCCGGCGGCCGCTCCGCCCCGCGCGGGAGGCAGGGCGGGCCCGGGGGCTGCCCTCGGGGGAAGGGCCGCCGCGGCCCCCGCCCGCCGGGGCTCCCTCCTCCGCGGCCGGAGGGAGAGCGGGGACCCCCCCCCCTGCCGCCCCCGCCGCTCCGGCCGGGCAGGTGCCGTCCCGGAGGACGCGGCTCCGGCAGCCGGGGAGGGCGCGGAGGGTCCGCAACGAGCCGAGCCGCGCTCAGCCCAGGGGGTGCCGGGGGGGACCCGGCGGGGACGGGCTTCCCCGGGCTGGTGGCGGCAAACCCGGAGCGCTCCGTGCCCCCGGCAACCGAAGCCCGGCAGGCGGAGGGGGCGCCGGGAGCCTCCCCAAAAGTTTTCCTGGCCGCTCTGCTGGAATTTGGCTTTTGTCTTTGGCGATGGGAGCTCGTTGCTTTGCTTCATCAGTCCAAGTCGCTTCGGTGGGCAAGAGGCAGAGCCGGAGGCAGCCCGTGTGTTCCTCGGATAGATGGGAAATCGTGTTTCAGATGGATTCGGAGATAGACTTAGATGGAAGTGGAAATAAACCCGGGGCTGAAATAGCCTCTTTTTTTTTTTTTTTTCCCCCTTCTTCATGGGAATAGCTTGTATTTTACTCTGAATGGCATGGCAATGTTATAGTAAGATTTAAATTAGAGCTTTAGCGAGAGCTCATTCACCTGAAGAAGGTGAAGTACAGAGTGTGATTAATGAGGTTTACAGAGACAACTTTTCCAGTTAGGCAGGAAATCTGGGGACAGTTGCAAAATCAATGAGCACTTTACATTTCGATCTTATTTTAGAGAAAGCAGAGATTAGGGTACTCCACAGTCAAAGCACAGATTTCCAAGGATACAAGAGTGCTGCATTTCCTCAGCTGCCATTGATTTCCAATAGGAATTAACTGGCTTTTATGCCTCCAAACGTTTTGCTTAAACCGGAGTGCTAAAATGACTGCTATGTGTTTATTTGCTTGTTTTAATCCCTCCTCAAAGTGCTTTCGTGCAAACTGTCATCTAGTTCTCTGTGGCATGCTGAAAAGTGGTGAAGCTCTTGTTGACTCCTAGGAGCAGGATTTAGCCCCGTAAAATATTGTGTTGAATACGCGGTTGTAATTTGCTGTAAAGTTAACACACGTGTAACTCTGCTTTCCTTCCCGCTACTGCTCTTCACTGTATGTGCCTCTTTCCAAAGCACTCCACATGCTTAGAGCTATATTCAATAAAGTAGCTGGCTCAAACATTATTTGAATGCTGGTCGAGGGAGAAGAATTTAAACTGAATTATTGTCAGGCAGGGATTTGCTTTATCAGATTCAGGCACCGCACTGACAAAGTTTAAATCCAGGCGCTGAGATGAACATATTTTTCGCTGGGAGCTGGGACTCGGTCCCGTGCCAGCGCCCTCGCAGCCCTGCATTCCTGCGCGGCAGCTGGACCCGGCAGCTGGGAATGCAGGCGGATGCTTCACCAGGGCCAAATCCTGCCTGCATGGCAGGCAAGGGGATTGACTGCAGCAGACTGCAAGGAAGATCCGGATTTGGCATAAGTAGTCTCTGAGAATTCGGTTGCACGCAACTTTTGCAGTCCCGTCTCCTTTATGTTTTGAAGCTGTTCTCTGGGGTGTTTTGTTTTCTGCCTTAATTTGACAGCCAGGATGGAGAACCAGAGGAGAACAGAATAGGTATTTTGTTGTCTGCCATGTTACCTGATTTGTTTTGGGCCATCACACAAGATAATAGAGATAAGCGACACACACTTAATCTGTTTAGTAAATGCCTAATTTCAGCTTCCCTTTTTTAACTTCCAGTAGAAAAAACACTTAATGGAGCAACACTAACCATTAGCGAGTCCACAGCACAGTTCTTTTCTTAAACATGTAGGATACTCACATGTGTCCATGGGAACTTACTCCTATTAAACTCTTAAAAAATAGTTTGCTGCCTGAAGTCGTGCTGCAGCAGAGCAAAGCCTGTTCTCTGAGCGAGAGGTGCTTCTCCCCTCCCATGTTCTGCTCTTGCAGCGCACGGAGTCTGTTCTGCACACCGGCAAGAATCGACACAGCACTCGGTGCCTGCCAGAATTGGGTCTGGAACGTATGACAACTGCAATCAATCAGAATTAGAAAGGGGACTATGCAGGAGTCTGGAATACTGATTTTTCCCATTTGTTTGTGTACACAAGATGCACATTTTTCAGCAGTGTGGGTGACAATCTACCAGAAGAAGTGGTGGATTTTCCATTTCTCCAGATGTCTAAATAAGGACTGCAAGTGCTTTTCTAGAAGATGTATTTTAATCAAATTGAAGTATGGGGCTCAGTGCAGAATTGCTGTCAGAGTAAGTCGTTGGGGAGATATTGCACACAAAACCAAGTCATCAAAGATCGAATTGTCTTTTATGAACCTCAAAATCTGTTAATCCCCCATTTTCTTGTAATATCCTAAAAAGCATTGATATGAAAATGATTATAATGTACTTCATGTGCAAAATTTCCCATCCAGAGGCATTTGTGCTAATGCACAAAAATATACCCAGCCATCTTAAGGTATAGCTCCATTTTGCATTTTATTGTGTTTTGAACAGGAAATGCTTTTCAGGTGCTCAATCCCTAATTTTAGAATTTCCTAACAAAATTGTCTGCTTATTAGGAAGTAGATAATAGGAGTCTAGATGACGAGGGCTATTTGAGGAGCCATGTCCAATGTCTTTTTATGTAAACCCCTTGGTTCGTGCAGTGAATAGCTGGTACTCCTGTGTTTGGTTATGAAGGTCAAAGTGTATATGGTGGGCAGCTGAAAGCTGGAGTTCTGGCAGATGGAAAGGCGTCTCTCATTGCTCCATTCAGCTGTGACAGGCTTCAAAACCAAGTGCTGGCTGCGCAAAAGGGAGGCAGGCAAGGCTTGCAAGCAGCGGCTCCCTGTTAGGGATTGTCACTGTAAGCTCTTGTCCTCCTAAGTGCCATCCTGGTGGGATTTTATTGTTGAGAGTGAATTTTGCAGTTCAGGGTAGGGGAACATGTGAAAAGCCGCCTTTGCCTCCTTCTCAGCATCCATCAGCTCAGAGGGTATGGATGCCCTGGGGCACAGATCCAGCCTTTGGATGGGATTGCCTTTAATTGCACTAATTCTGCATGGCCAGGCGAGCACCACTGTTTCTTGCGATGTTCTTGTGCCCTGTCACCTCGTGGCCACTGCTCGTCCCGTCAGATTCCTACTCAGCAGGAACTGAAAGGACTTAACTGGTCACTTGGCAAAGCATCAGGAAAATATTTTGCTTTCGCCAAGTTCAGAGAGGTCTCGATACAGCATCCACGTGAGAAAGACAGAGTGAGACGGCTCTGGAGATGCCCAAGGCTGAGGTTTGTTAGATCCCAAACACATGCTGTCAGATGAGATCCATACATTCACTTCTTAATCCTAAACTTAGAGGCTCAAAGTTGTCATCTGTTAGTTTAGAGCCTGTAAATGGAATGCAATGTTGCAGTGGAAGTGGATGACAAAGAGGTATCGAAAACAACTGCAGCATAATATCCCACAGGATGCCCAGAGACTGAGTTGGCCACATTGCTTAACTCAATAGCGTGCGCCATACAGAAACTTTTCTCAAGTTACTAACACACCAATATATAATTTCTGCAGCTTGGCAATTGAATCTCATTGCAACTGTGTTTACACTCTGCAATAATATGCGTAAGTCTTCATTTGTCTTTGAAATTGTTTTTGAACCAGAACTCAGATGCAAAGGATTATTTGAAACCATGGACCATGCACAGCATAACCCACTGATCTGAGTGGGATCACTCCAGATCTGCAAAGCCATAAGCAAAACAAATTTGATCCAGCACTTCTGAAAGCTTGTTGTTAATACTTACATTTACATCTGTCTTCACAGTTGAATATGCTCTTAAATTCACATTTAAATTTATGTGTATACTTTAAATTAAAGTTAGAGCACTCTCTACCCACTTAGAAATTTAAAAGGCAAGTGTCCTAGCACTGGAGGAGTCACTGGAGGGAATCTGAACCCTCTCCAAGATCTCTAAAGAAGACCACGTAACAGGTTTCAGGCGGGTTTATTTCAGGAATGTAATTGAGTGGGTTTTTAAAAGCCCTCCCAGATATAAAGAACATAGGAGGGACTTGCTTTTGTACCTCTTAATCACAGCGCTCATGAGCAAGTGCATTGCGCTCTCATTCCTGCTGCCACGTGTGAAGAGTCGAGTCACTGGCGGCGTAAGTTCTGAGACGCCGCGGGGATTTGCGCCCGTGGAGGACCTGGCCGGTGGTGCCGCTGCCTCTGCAGGAGCGCTGAGCCTTTCCGCTGGAAGGCACGGTCAGGGACGCTAAGTCCATGCAATCGCGAGCAACCACGTAAGAGATCTGAGTCCAGAAAAATGTCTCCTTGCCTCTCGTACATTCAAAGCCACTTCTTCAGTGTCGCAGCAAGCCTGAGATCTTTGGTAGTGAAGGTTATACCTGGCAGAGGCTACAGTGGGCCATGGGAAAAGATGGGAGGTCAAAGGCTTTGTCCGTGTTTTTTACAGTGGAGGAAGAGCGTAAATTCTGTGCTATCATAGTGACTTTGAACAGTAAGGGCTCTGGCAGGATTTTTAGGGTCTTCTTGTGTTAGAGCATTTAAGAAGAGATCCTTTTACAATGGAAAAAATACATGTTAATAACCCCAAGTCGTTTCCTGTGGAAACTCAAACCGCTATTACCCTTAAATTTGAACTTTTTCTCCCCCCACTAAAAGACAGAATTGTACACTGAAAAATAAAATCATCCTTCCTCACTGTGCATGTGAGTACAAAGGAGACAGTACTGGCTTCGAGAGAGCTTTCTTGTTATTACACAACCCAGCATCTGCGCAGCCCCGTGCGCTGCAGTGATGGTGCCAAACAGCTGGCAGAGATCTGACCCGCAGAGCGCGGGGTATTGCCGGGGACAGCAGCAGCTTGGATTTGGCAACTTGAGTTGCCTTTTGTGTGGCTGAAGAAGCTCTGGAAGTCGCATGCTCAGTGCAGTGTTGCTTTTGGTACGTGATTTGTTTTTGTTCAAGGTAGGAAGGCTTTTAGTGCTATTAAGTACCCCATTCTACTGATGGAAAAATTATAGTGTTTGTATCTTTGAATTCCTCCTCCAAAGGATCATCTCTTTCTACAGTCTAAACTCCACTCACATGGAGCATGCAAAACCTACAGCAAGCTTTCATCACCACAAATCAACCTTTTGTTAATAAAGGGCTTCAGATACTGGAAACTCTCTTTTATTTCCTGACTCCTGTAATATTTCTTCGTCCACACAGAGGAATTACCTTCAGGTGAACAGTCTGCATTTCATAAGAGCAGCCGCAAGAGGAGCCGATGGGAGCAGCCGGTGCACGGCGGGGAGGAAAACTCCCACTCTGTTTTGGAGGAAGGAGCAATAGGAAAATGGATGTTTTTCATCTTGGTTTTATAAGAATTGTATAAAAACTCTCGACAGATGTGAGAAAAAGGTGGAAGCCCAAGGAATTTCCTTTTGCCAAAGAAAGAGTTCCCAGTCAAGCCTTGTGCTCGGTGTCTGGGTCAGAGCTCACTTGAGTCAGCGGGAGCTTTTCCCTGGATTTCAGTGGGCTTTGGGGGAAGCCAGTGGTTAAAAACCAAACAAGAACTCATATTCCTTCCTCTGAACAGAGGTTCAGACCAGAGCTGTGTCCAGCTTTGGGGATGTTTGAACTGAGCGGTGATTCTGCCTTGGCGGCTGGCAGCACAGCATCCTTTTTAGGGTGGATTATTTAAACCTCTTCCAGCAGTAACCACTCTCGGAGCATCACAAAGCAGCGCTGTAGCTCTCGGGTAGCGCGGCGGCTGCTGGCAGGGCTCTCGGGGTGACGGCTGTGTGTGTGACTCAAACCCGCTCGCCTCCGCTTAGTCATTTCTCTCGTTGTCTACCTTCTATAGATTTCTTCCTCCTCGACTCCTCAGAGAGACCCTCGATGCAGGTGTGTGTGTTCTGCAGAAAAGGAGCACGTGCAGCAGCCCGACTGCACCAAGCAGGGACTCTTATTGCTGCCAGTTTTATCCATAAGCTGACTTTTGCCTCTGGGGAAGCTGAGAACCATTTGTTATATTTTTATTTTAATGTTTCTCTGGCTTAATTATTCGAGGGTATGTGTCAGAGTCTATCACTGTCAGATGTTGCTGCTGAAAGGGGATTTCAGCCAGTGAAAACTCCAGCTGGGTGGGTACTCAGGCTTTAGTGAGAGCAATGAAGTCCTTTGTTCCAGTTTTTCCGTTGCCTTTGGATCAGACTTTGTCTCTCTTTAGATCTACATTAAACTTTATTTTAAGAGCCTTGGCCAAACGGAACAGAGAATTTACTCCATGGGCTCCACTTCCAGTCCTGAAATTACCTTCAAACCAGAATGACCCCAGCCATTTTTCCACCCAGGGCTGCTGTAGTGATGTGTTGTCTGAGCCCCATTGGGCTGCTTGCCGGGCAGAGAGGTTTGTTCAGACCATGGAAGGATGTTGGAGCAAGGGGCAGTGGATAGGATGAGAGGAAACGGCCTCAAGTTGCGCCAGGGGAGGTTGAGGTTGGATCTGGGGAACAATTTCTTCCCCAAAGGGCTGTGGGGCACTGGAACAGGCTGCCCAGGGCAGTGCTGGAGTCACCATCCCTGGAGGGGTTGGACAGACGGAGATGAGGTTCTCAGGGACATGGGGTAGAGGTGGACTTGGCTGTGTTAGATTAACGGTTGTACTTGGTAATCTTAAAGGTCTTTTCCAACCAAAGCTATTCTATGACTCTCTGCCTGGAGAAGCTGCACAATGCCACGGCTTTGTGGCACCAGCTGCTGCAGCTCCTGGGTGCACTGACCCGGAGAGGTTTGTTCCCCAGGGACGCTCCCCTGCCTGTCACCGTCCTGGCTGGTGGGTGATGAGGAAAAACAGAAGCACCAGAGAGAGACAATGATGAAGAAACCAGGGGGAACTGTTTGTTTGTTTATTGGAGGGGGGTTGGACCCATTTTTTAATCTCGTGACAACTTGCAGACGATCAGAAAATCATTGTTCAGAAACTCAGGGACTTAAGAACTCAGCACTAGGAGCACAGCTTTTTCCCTGGAGGCTGTGGATAGCCAGGTACATTTACAATTCTTTACTCATCAGCCTGGGACTAGACCAGCATATTTATGTAAAAACACTAATACTTTTATTACTGAAGACAGCCCAGAGCTCAGCCCCCTACAGATTGTCTAGAAAATGGAATATTTGATTTTCCCCCAGTAATAGTATCTTTTTTCTTGTTTCCTGGCAGTTTGCACAAAAGCTCTGAAGTACGTGACATACAGCAAAGAGAACATCAAAATCTGCTCTGCCATGTGATCAGCTCACGTTGCAGTGGGCATGTTCCTGGCTCCACAAAGCTTCACAGCCATAAAACTATTTCTTGCTTCCTGGTGGGAATTTGTGCCTTTGCTTTAACTGTCTGCAATAATTCATATGTATTTGCTCTCAAAACATCTAATGTTAATGCTTCCTTTAAATATAAAATGTACCTAGGACTGGCAAAGAGGGGGTTGGTGGCCCCAGGCACAGTTATTGTCTGGCCATCCCTGCAAGAGACACTTGGTTGATGCAGCCTCCCCGGACAGTGGGTCCGATGTGAAGAGTGTATCTCCACGGGTAAGTTGGTATTTGCAGTCAGCTGAATTTGTGCAGCTGTGCCAAAATAGGGTGAAACCTTTTTTCCCCCGTTTGGGTGATGGGTACAGTACTAGTGTGGGACCTATAAAGAGCTCTCCTGCCTTCTCTTGTCCTTCCCTCGGTTATTTTGCTGCTGCTTATGTTGGTCAGGTATTTATTTGGTAACAACTGTGAGGGCAGCCCTAGCGGTGATGATACAGAGATGTGTGGCTGCACTGAACAACCACAATCAAAGGGTTCTTTTGAGCAATAACCGACATAAGCCACTCCAGTAACCTCTACAAGATAAAGAGCGAGGAATGACAAATAGAGAGACCAGACGGTGACAAGCACAACTGTTTATAAAGCAAAGGCTTCATTATTCACTATGAGTGACTAGCAAATCTTCAGCTAAAAAGTACTTCCATTAAAATTTACCATTTAAAAAGGAGGGGATTTATCTTCAGTAGGGTTTTCCTGCACTGAGCTCAACAGGAGAAATAAAAGATAAACATCTCACAGGCAGAGCCTGGCAGGCGAAGCCTGGTCAGTGCAGCTGAAGAGCTTCGGGCTTTGTGCTCCTGCCGTAGGAAGCAGAGAGATGCGGATAAAGGGCTGCAGGAGTGTTGCTCCGGGGAGAGGAAGCTCTGTGTGGGCAGTCATTTGACTTGGTTGGAGAAAATGCTGTATTTCAGGGTTGTTTTTGTCAGACTGACAAATGCCGCCTTTTCGCCCCCAAGAGCTGCAGCTGTAGGATGCTTTGGGATGCACTGAGGCCAGTGGCTCTGGTACCCCCTTCACTCTTGGAGCTGCAAGATCCCACCTAACAGCGGGGAGGTTGGAAGGAGGCTGTGTGTCTTTGGCCTAACCTGCAGAAATTTGTTTTTGTAGGCTTCTGGTTAGAAACACAGAGAGCACATTCATGTTCTTAAGACACATACCTGGATTTGGAAGCAGGTCTGTCATTTAGCCCTAGAAAGTGTTGCGGGGGAGTTCCTGTGCCCTGAGCTACAGGTAGAAGTAGAAATGTCTCTAAGTTGGCAAAAACGGGGCCAGAAGCGTGTGTACGTGAGATGTGGGACTTTGGAAAGAAAGGCGGGAGGTGGTGGTGGAGCTGACGGATTTTCTTCGCAGGCACCAATTAGGGGGTGGATTTTTTTGCCGAAGTGCAGAAAAGGGGCTGGGATTTCTCTGCCTTCCTCAGTGCTCAGAGGGAGGACGTGCGGGGACACCAGCAGTTTTACCTGTCAGCACAAGGGGAGATTTGACTGCTGAAAAAGAGCCTTACATTGTACCCCAAATAGCTTGGATGAGAGATAAGTGAAAGACAGATATTTTCTGCTAGGAGGGATAATCAGCTTTTCTCTTTCAGGGTCCGGGCTGGCAAGCCGTGGGCTGGAGCATCTTCCTCAAGTGGGAGAAATAGGAGAAGATGTGTTGTTTTTCACTTCCCAAAGAGCTCTCAGTTCCCCCTACTCCTTTCTAACCCGTTCAGAAACACCTCCCTGTGGCAGCATGGAGTTGAAAGAAGGTAGGAGAGAATCTGACAGAACCACTGGGATTCGGGGTGGATTTTAGAGAACTTTCTTAGCTATTGGTAAAATGATGAATGCAAGTGATGAGTCTTATTACTTGATTAGCTGAGTTTTTTATGCGGCCAGTGGCCCCAGGGTTGTTCTCTCACAGCCGCTTTGAATTAGCACAAAAGCAAAGAGAAGGAGAATATAATGCTATTTGTCTCCCAGAGAAGTGCTGAGATGTTGGCTCATGTTTGGCAGCTGTCCTAGCACGTCGTTTGAAGGTGCCACCTCTGCCCAGTCCTTGAGGTGTCACAGCCACTCGGCCGAGATGCAAACACGCATCTCCAGAACCTCACATATCGATGGAGTATTTGAAAGAAGCAGCTGCTTTACAACTGGCGTAACAAAGGCATCTCCTAGCAAAGGGAAGAGCCTCTCCCAACTCCCGCGATGGTCCTCAGACAGGCAATTTCATTTCTCCTAGAAAGGGTGCTCTTTCCCAGCTGCCTAATGTTCTTTTAAAAGACTATAGAGATTTTTTTAAAGGACTTGGATTTATCGGATCATATATTTGATTGAAAATCATTGGGATTCAGGCACTGAAACAGCTTTGAGGGTCCAAGCTGTAAAACAAATGCAGAGTGTAACCCTCCAGTGTCCCTGTGCAGCTCCTTGTTCGGTGCTCAGGCTCATCAGACAAGCTCCACATGGGTGGAGGTTTACGTTTGTATTGCAGACAGTGGCTGAAAAAGAAGCTGCTGATGACAGGGAAGGAAAGGAGTTGAACATTGTCGTAATGATCTTGTCAGTGACTTGTGGTGGTTCCCTCCACTCAGTCTAATCAGCTGTGAAACCCCTTATTATTTGCTGTCAAAGCCAGATCTGCTGCGAGGATCCCACATCTTAATTTCCCAGTTTATGAGGACCCAGAGGGGAGTGAGCAGAATTGCAAACTGCTGGATGGTCCAACCTGCCCCGGGCTGCACGTGCTCACCTGGATGCTGCTGACAGGAGTTTCTGGATGACGAATCCCGTCTTGGAGCCTCAGGTTGAGGTACGGCACCCACCGACCCTTTTGCTGCCTGCTGGTCTCACCTGGCCTTGCATGCCCCAACCAGCTGGAACAGCAATGCTTGGGTTGTGTAGCAGGGTTTGAGAACGGCAGTGGCACAGAAATTTTGCACTTGAGCACTAGAAAGCCTGAGAATTCTTGATTTAGACCCAAGTCCATTTTGAAAAGAGGATTTAAGCATTTTTTTAAATGTTACTCTCTATATGGTACGTGCTATTTTTCTCTGGCAAGGGGAGCTGTCTACACTGCATTATGTATTAGGCTCTCGAAATCATAGCTAGTTATGTAATTGTTAGAATTATATTTGCATTCACAACTAGGATGTATATAACTAGTATGGTAATGCATTCTAATTAAATACCAATTAATCATTTTTTAAAAATGAGGCTTGACTCTATGCAGCTATCACAGATGTAGTAAATACTTATTGCTTATGAAGAATAAATCAGGTGTGTTTTAATATGCAACCCTAGTCTTTATAAACACAGAGTGCCAATTATTTAGAGCAGATTTAATGTGTTCTTTATTCATATTACACAGCTACTGCTGACTGAGTGACAGTCGTTTAATGTATTTGACCAATTTTACATTACTGCACGTTAATGCTTCCAGCTGTTCACACTGGGCTGGCTTGTGCTTCAACCATCAGAAAATGTGCAAATTCATTGAGTTTTACCCTGAAAGCTGGAGGGCTTTCTCATGCTTAATCCATCCAGGCAATCCAGATAGGCTGCTGAAAACGAGTTGTCTGTCTTTGTGTACTTTGAAGCTTTATGGCTCTGGCAGGACGTCTCACATAACTTTATCTGCAGGCTTCAGAAACTCTGGGGAAGAGAATCAAAGTCCACATAGACCTGAGAGCATCTGATGCTTCTGATTTAAGAAACACTCTGTCTGTGGTATAAGTTTCTGCTGCAAGTTTAGAGTTGAGTTATAGGCCTGGCGGGGGCGAGTCCAAGCTAAATTAGCTGAACATGCTGGCTGCTGCCTATGGTAAAGTGATAACGAGCAAACAGAAAGTCTGGTGATGTGCAGCCACGCAGGGCACTGGAGTGAAGATGTCACTGTCACCTTTGCAGCAGACAGGCTGTGCTCGCTGAGGACAGCACACGTGTCCCCCGTGCCCGAGGACACCTGGGGTAGCAGAGGGCAGCGGCACGATGGAGTTGTGGAAGTGGAGAGGCAGAGAGGAGGGCAGCTGCATGTGATGGTTGAGACGGCTCAGCACTTCCCACGAAATCTGGGGTTTGGCTTGTGGGGGTGTTTTCCAGATTTTTGCCATGCTGTTTGCTTTTGATCATGTTTTGCCTTGGAAGCCGTTTCCGCTCTGAAAAAGCAGGCTAATTAAAGAGCCGCTTTGGCCTGGCAGGATTCGGCCGGTCCACCCCGCGGTGCAGGAGGTGCATCCCTGTCCCTGCTCCGCTCACTCGCTCTGGGGTCCGCCACGCTGGACACCTGTGTCATGCACACCAGGAGGGGTTTGCCTGCACTGAGGCCAGGACAGGACGAGGGCTGAGACACCTGCCCGGGGAATTTCCCCAAATCACCCACCTTGGGAGCATCCCTGCTGTCGGGCTCTTGGTGCTCCTCTGCCGCCCCCAACAGAAAAGAGGGTGAAGCCAGCTGAGGTGCTGGGGAGCAGGGCGCAAGGAGGGAGAGCAGGAGGAGTGAGAGAGGTAATTAAGAACTGGCACGCTGTGCAATTAGGAATGGAGTAATGAGGTCTGGGGCAGCATTAATGCCTACCCCAACAGCCTCCAAAAAGCATCTGTGGCTCCTGAGGCTCATTCACCTCCAGTGTCTGGCTCCTAATCCAGGATTCCCAAATTCCTGCCTTTGGCGATTGTCCATAAACAGCTGCAAAACTGCCCGGTGAGCAGGCTCCCCATTCCCCTCGGTGGGCTGGTGCGGCCGACAGCTGACGGCTGCCTGCAGACGTGGCGAACCCTGGGCTTCAACCAGAGCTTCTTTGGGCTGGCTCCTGCAGCCAGCCTGATTATTTCCATTTTCTTTCAGTTCAGAAATACCGTAGCAAAAATCTATTTTACCTGAATTCTATAAGTTCCCAAGTCAAAAGTTGCTTAGTGACAGAACTAAGGGTTTTGATGCAGCCTCTGCTATGTATACAGACATTTCTTTAATACATCTTTTACGTAGTTTCAGTAGTTACTAAGCCCCGATGCGTTTGCTCTCAAACTCCATACAACCCAGAATTGGGCTGAAACTTATTAAGGGGACGTAGATTTGTGCTTTGCTAAACTATCACCTTTTTGAAGTGCCTGTAACTTCTCTAGTTACTCGTTGCACCCTTTAAGGGTTCCAGCATCAGGATAGTTAGAGTTTAACTTCCCACCCTTCTGCTCACTTTCTTCACCCTCACTTTTAAGAATCAGGCTCGGTGATTTTCAGGATCTTTACCTTTAATTTGTGGAGCTGGTGATACCTTAAACTGATTATTTCAGCCCATTTGGTTTCATTCAGAAACCAATCAAACCAAATAATCTTCAGTGATAAGCAATTAAACTAAGTTCAAGCACTTCTCAAAGTGTTTTCCTAAGGTGCTCGTCTGACCTCAAGCCGTGCTGCATTTATAGCACAGTTTAGGTCTGAAGCTCACTTGAGACTTCATCAATAAGGTAAGAGAGTGCTAGTAATTATTCTAATTTTTCAAGTCAAGATGTTGGTTTGCCAGAATGGCTCTGTGCTTTAAGTTACTGCATCTCTCTTTTTTTCTAATGGCTAGGAATATGAGGGCTAATATTCAGTTCGGTGTTACTTTTTCCCTCCTCATGCTATTTCTCAAGAGAGAAATACAAATTTCCTGTTCTTAACAGTAAGATTTATTGCTGTATATTAACAAGAAAAAATGCCATTTTACTAAAAAATGCCATTTTACTAGCAGTTCAATTTAGATAGTTCTGAAGAAAACCCAGATTCAGGAGCAGCAACAAGTGTAATGTTCAATGAAGTAATACAAATGTAAAAATGATGTGGGTGTCAAAAATAGATGTCCACTGTAGAAACCAAACTTAATCCTGCATCTTCAGTGGGGTTTTGCCTTTGAGATGTTAGGCTGGCTGGTTGCATTCTGCCAGGCTCACAAAACGTAGTGACACTATGGTAAGAGAGTTATATTTTTATATGTCAAGCAGACAGGTCTCCAAGAGAGCCGTGTCCTCTCTCTCCCATCAAAGAGTAATTCTGATATGTGCCTGTATTGGGTTCTGCCAGCCCATAACACATATTAATCACTGCAAATTACTTCAAGGCAGTCTCCATGTGGATATATGAGGGGAACTGACGTGGAGCTTTTAACCTTTGAATCACTTGTTCATTTGTGATTGTAGGTGATGTTAATTCTGAGTTAATTACACACCCATGGCTCTCAGATGCAACCTGTTGGTGGATCTCAAACCACTTCCCAGAGAGCAACCAAGAACAATATAAAACCACCAAAGCTAACAGAGCTGACCTGAGATTAAATTCATCTCTGGCAGCAAACTTAGAGCAAATTTATAAGTGAGTATGGGGAATGTACTTATGCTGTTCCTTTTCAAAAGATAAATGGATGATGTTAAATGTCATCACAGGCTTCTCTCATTAGGCTAAATTCACTCGAGAGTGCTTTTCTCTTCAGAAGAACATCATGTGGAAAAGAAAGTGCTCAGACACAAAGCAAGCTATCAAAAGGTTAGAGATTTTTTTAAGGCAAAGTTAGATATAAGCACTGATAATATTGCAAGTTTTGTTGTTCCATTTTCTGTGGCAGTGCACATCTGTTTCTTTCATTTCAATGTGAGTTTTTGTCTAGCAAAAGAGCTCTGAGTTTGGGAGCAGAGTATATGGCTGTACTCTTCTGCTGGACTCTTTAAAGGCCTGCAACTTGATTCTGGCACTTGGGTATTTAAGCTTTTTGCCTCCTAGCTTTGTTCTAGCAATATGAGCAACTTCATTGATTTCTAGGAGGAGTTAACGTACACTTCTCACAAATTAAAACAAACAAAAAGAAACCCCCAAAACCTCTATCCTTTTCAGAGGTCTGGGTTCAAAACGCCTCCCAGTGCCTTTTTAGTCACTGTGTCTCAATGGAGACGATGATAACTTGGACAAGGAGAGAAGAGTAGGTTGCTACAGCTGTTTCCAGGCCTGGCGAGCTGAGGGGGAATAAAATAACCAAACAAAAAACCTCTGCATGAATTCTGTCCTGCAACCTCTTACATATGGATTTTTGTTATGCATGGTTTGTATTGAGGCAACTGAGGCAGAAGAAAGACACGTGGCTTTGTCACAGTTGTCGAGAAACCCAACTTTGGGCTGGAGAACAGCCTCTAAGCGTGGCTCCTGTCACTCCATATGGAATGAGTTCTGCACTGGGTTTTTTTCATGTCGCCTGTTGGGGATGAGTTATTTCAGGATAAGGTGGTTCCATTGATAGGACTCTGACACTCGTTCAAGCCTCCCAACAAAAGATGGAGCGGTGGAGCTGCCGTTGGCTGAGCTGGGGCTGTTCTGGTGTCGGTGGCTTTTTCCGGAGCAGGGAGCCCCACGAGCAGGAAGGAAGAGTTTGCTGGGAATCAATTTGACACAGTGGAACTAAGTGTTCCCCTTCAATGTGTTCAACAGCCAGAATAGCAGCAGCGTTTCTGCCAAGCGAGGGGCCTGTTGCAGGAACAGTTTGGCAAGGGAAAAAATATAGCCAAATTAGTGCTAAGCAGCCTGATAGTGGGTGGCTGGATTATGCAATCCTACTGATATTCAAAATTTGTTATCTGTTGCAAAGTGTCCCTGAATGAAACAGAATGGTAGAGCAGGTAACTCTTTGCATTTTGTTTTCTTCCTCCCCCAAGCCCCTTTCCAAACTTGTGTGTTTAAACACCTCCATTCAAATTCTTGAAACTTGAGAAGTACGATGGGGAGGACAGAGCTTATAATGAAACTCTCATCAGGAACCTGAGGGCAGGGCTAGAAAATGAGCCGTTGCAATGTCAGAAATTCTTGGATTTGTTGAAACTTGGCCCTGGAAGGGATGAGCCAGAAAGGAATCCTAAGAAAAAAAAGAGGAAAAATATGATATCCTTTCATTTCAATGTGCTCTTTCGTGAGTGTAGTCATTTCTGGGAGAAGTATCAAGATTTACAGCTATTCTCAGTGCTGCCATGTGGGATGAATGAGCTCCCATGAATGGAAGAATCATTATCATGTAGAAATCGGTGTGGTTTTGCCTTGGAAAGAACGATCACAGCTCAACAGTTGTGCTCAACTGCTGCTACTATTTTGCTGTATACAAACAAAAATCACCTTTTAATCACCTGTCTTGCAAATCAAGGAAACCTGACTGATTTAGTCTCCCTGGGAGCAACTTTGACCTCACAAGGCTGAGTTTTAATGTTAGTTAAGGTGTATTTAAGAACACATCTGTCTTGTCCCTCTTGTGGTTTTATTCTAGGAACAAGGGAGGACTGAGCTTGGGTGACAGGTGCCACAAGCATGTCAGAGCTGAAGGAAAATTTTGTTGCTTGTAACACTCTTGTTGACTTGGCCAGTACATTTTGGAGCCCATGGGAGGTGACAAGCACAGGCAGCCCACGGGGACGTTTTGCATTCTGGTGCTTTTCAAAGCGCATCCTTACTTTGAAGCAGACTGTTCCCATGAACGATCTGAGAAATGCAGTCTAGCACGGAGCCAAAGGCTTGACCCTTCATGAACCAAGCTCAATAATGATATCCAGCATGAATGAACCCTCAGAGAAATGAATAAAAAGAAACTGCAGCCCAGCTCTGAATATTTTCTGTATTGCTAGCTCTGAGCATTAAGGAGTCTCTGTGGACTAAGGGCTGGTATCATTGCACTATGCCCCCTTGTCTTTCATTTTGGGGTTTAAAACCATCCTGACATTTCTCTCAACTTGCACAAGTGAACGAGTATTTACAGTTGGGGAATGTGTGTGATACCACTACTATGATAGTCTGTGTCTACAAATTTTGGTGTGAAACAGTCCTGCACAGAATAAGAGGAACCACTTTTGGCTCCACACCTTTGCTGTTCCGAAGCCGGTTCCTTCTGGTGGCTGTTTCCAGAGAAATAGCTACAAATGCTCAGAGCCGAGCATTTCCAGGTTTTGATCCTCTGACTTACCGTGTAAGCGCTTCCCGGAGCAGTTCCTAAATAAAAGCACCCTTGCTATAAATTTCCAGTGCCACTTTGGCAACACAAGCATTGAGTTTTCCATTTTCCTTCCCTGGATTTTGTTTCCTTTCACCTTCTAAGTTTCTCCCCTTTTCCCCAAGGGAGTGCTTATGTTCTCAGATTAAAAACAGAAGCTTGTTCGGCTTTCTGTTAAGGTTAATTTATTAAAAATATAGTTTTAGTATCCTTTCAAATGGTATTTTTCCATATAAAAACATTCATTTTACTAAAACCACATCTTTCTGATGGAAAAATGTCTGGGCACGAAAAAAGTCAACCAATGTCTGGTAGCTTCATAAAGTCATAGTTGTACCATAGAAACACTTACATACTAGAGTAAAGCAATTAGAGATAACTGGTTAAGTTCTTCATTTTAACTAAAATTAATTAATTATAAGATTATTTTTTTCTTTAGCTGAGGTATGAAATTCATGCACTAGAGCCACACTGCGACCTTCTGAATCCTAGAAATGTTGATGTTTAAACTGTAAAACATGGGCATTTTTGATTTTTTTTATCAGTGCAGTAAAGGAGCAGTGAAAACTCAGTAAAAGCTTGCTGAGGTTTCGTGGCAAACTGCCCCCCGACAGCTAAGCTGGAGTTTGTAGTTGCTTGTTATTAGATAATGAAGCTCTGTGGTGATCTGAATTGGAGAATTTTAGACCTTGGATCTCCAGAGCTGGTCTCTCGGTCACTGCAAGTTTCCAGAACATTGGCTGCAAATGGGCATGAAAGCCTGTTAGTGAGAGCCCTGAAACCAGCCTGTTGGGTTGCGATGTCCTTCGACACTCAGAATGCTTTGTGAAAGAATTTTCTTTTGGGAGAAAAAAAAAAAAAGAAGTTATTTTGAAATTACTTTTTGCTGTTTTGTGTTGAAGATGAGAGAGGGAGATGTATTGTTAAGGGGGAATAAAATCTCACTTCTCTTGGAGTCCACTCTGAAGGCCAAATGCAGTCTGAGCTGGTAGCAGGTTGTTATTTATTACAGGACTAGCAGTGTTTTAACTTCCCGCTCCCAGAAGAGCATTTGGAAATTGCCCCTCATGTCCTAAATTAGGCTACTAAAGTAGCTCTCTCTCCCCCAGCCCATGCCTAGCAATTCAAAGGCAAGAAAAAGCTTGCTGGCAGCTCCAAGAGGGAAATATCTGTCTTAGCAGAGCAGAAAGCTTTCCTGGGGGGCTGGTTGCCAGCTTCAACTTTCTATGTGGTGCAGAAAGCTTCATGCCAACCTATTATTAATTGCAGCACCTGAGGAGTCTCCCAAAACTGAAGGCAGATCTACCTGGGATGATGTCCTGCTGGTTGGTGCTGTGCTGATGATGCTGGAGGAAGGATGATGGTGGAAGGACAACTTCCCAGCTGATGAGGCCACCAAGCAGCAGCTGCTGGTGAGTGAAAGCCGATCCCATCCCCTCTCCTTGCACAGGGCACCGAGTGTCATGGGAAGCACAGCAGATAACATCTGGAAGTATAAAAGCAACTTGAGCATCTTCACCGATGCAGAAACTTGGTCCCTTCTTTCTCTTCAGCTGGAGGTGATCCTGTCCAGCCTGACCTTATTACCACACTCTGTGCTAATTAGACCAGGCTTTGGGGTGTCAGGTCTGTGTTAGTGATATTAGCATATAATCTCTAGTAATTTAGACAGTTGTTTTAAATATTAACCTTTAGCACCGTGAGCTCCTCTTATGGAGAAATGGTGTTGATTCCTGATGAGTGCAGTGAAAAGCTGCTGGCAGCCCTTGCTGCAAGTTCGTTCTATGGGTGGATGAATTTAGGGCAGTTTTTCTGTTGCAATTAAAATATAGGACCTGCAATACTGTTGCACCAGTGGCAGCAGCATGTAAATAAATCTATTGATGCAGCAGTTTTGCAAGCATCCCAAACGACTTCTGGATTCATGTTTCTTCTACCTGACATATCTTACAAATTCAATTTTATCATTCCATTTTTAAAATTGCCATTTTAGATTTTGCTTTACCTTTCAGTGTGATAAAACTAAGAACTTAGCTCACAGATATTGCATTGTTCATAGCTCTTGAAAGCAGAGAATCTGGCCTATTTGTCTAATTGAAATATAAGCTTATGACACTTTCACGTGTTACACTGGTAGACAAGTTGTGGGACTGGAACAGGGCCATGTGTTTGCGCTAAAAGGAAATTAAAACTGCCAACTACAGGCTGATACTGTGTGCTGGTGAATCAAAATGTGATGACAATAGAAGCCGTGTTTCAGAAACAAAATGTTAGCATTGATTATGTTTTTCCCTGTCAGCAAAAGAAGGTGCCAGTTGCTGAGAAATATGATCTATTTTAGGTTATAGCTTCTTATGGGTTTTTTTAAAGAAATATGGTGCACATTTTCTTTGGTAAGAACCCATGCTAATTATTTTGAAGGCCTGCAGAGAGCTCTGCACTATCACACAGTGGTACATGTAGATAAGTGAACTATTGCCCTAAGTGGTCACCACCACTGATGCATCTGAAAGTGCTGTAATCATTAATTTGCTTGTAATTTTATTTTTAGTTCTCTGTCCTTGACATCTGTGTGCAACTGTGTGTTGTGCTTGGAATTTAAAGAGTTATTTTGGAAGTGGATATTGGGTGCTACATTTCTAGACGTCAGTGTCAAGAAGTGTTATGTGATCATCAAAGTGGGGATATTTTGCAGGGAGGAGGATGTATTGTGATGGAACACACAACCCACTCTAGCAGTAATCACAGTAACAGGAAAAAAAAAAACCACCAACAAAGAATTGCTTAATTTCTCATTGTCCCTTCTTATCACTGTGGAGTAATGAGAGAATCTGCTTGAGAAAGGCCACTGTCAGCAGCACATCTATAGCAGCTCGCGAAGATGAGATTCTGGCTTTATTTATTGAGGGCAAGAAGGGTTGAAGATGGATATGCTGATGGTAGGGTTGCTCTGGTAGGAAATCACAAAGCGGGGAAAAAAGAAATAAAGCCAGGAGCATGCTAGCTTTACTAGGTGTGCTTTTTTGGTGTAAGTACATCTGTCAGGAGCTGGAGGGGCAGATGATCGCTGTACCAGCTGAGGGTCAGCAAACCCTCCCTGTGCTCACGGCTGCAGCAGCAAAAATAATTCTGTGAGCCTGACAGATTTTATTTGGCACCCCGGTATAAATCATCACTCACTGCCATGTGCTGTCTCTGCAGGATGCGAGATCGCTGTGTATTTAAAGCCGCAGTAGGAAAGCTTTTCTAATACAGATGAGGCCAAGAATTAATTTTCAGGCTTTGGGCTGGACTGGGCCAGGTCCTTGGGTCTCCTGGGGACACAAGGTGGGCTCAGGGCAAGGTGGCACCCCCGTGCTGTTCATGCTCACCAGTCCTGCACTAGGACGTGCTACAGAGCACTTGCCTCAGCACGGAATTCCCTGTAGGAATAATTAAACTGTCATGTGTAATTCTAATTATTCATTTATTTAAAGTACCGCTTATTGTAGTGGGAATACTGTAAGCATAACATGCCAATATACTGATAATCTCTTAAATTCAGTTCTCCCTCTGACCTGGCAGACCGTTTTCGATAGACATGTTCTTTTTTAACAGCCGAAAGTATCAAAATAACTTCTTGTATTCCCATTCCAGACAGCGAGATTCCTGGAAAACGTATTAAATTGTCTCTTTACGGGTCAGATAAAGAGGGTGAATGAAGGCAGAAATGATACAGCAACATCATTATTTTTAATCTGATTTTTAGTAAGTGGAGTAGGTTTAACAGTTTTGTTCTTTTGAGAAATCTTATTGAGTTTACTTTTAATTCACACTTCAGACTTGCCTGGATGATTCTTTTCACCGTACAGCAGCTTCTAATATAGTGACAGGATCAATGAGGGAAGAAAGTTCAGTATATGCCACTGCTTGCCAGTGTTTATCAATGCCCAAATGTAAAAAAAATTGCCTAGAGATTTTTGCATTCTTGTTTATAAGTAGCAAATTTGAAAGCTCTTGAAAATCTGATAGAAAATTGCCTGAAGAAACTATTTTCTCTCAGGAAATTCTTGCTCAAAAAAATCCAGATATTTTGCTGGAACACAGATTTCTATCAGATCTTTCTGTGGGAATTTTTTGGAGTAATTAGTTTAGACAACACCATTTTGATCTAATGTGCCAGCAGGAAGTTTCAAAGTAAATCTCTCTTTAGGAAAGTTAAAATATTTCAATAAATCGTAGCTTTATTTTGCATTTGTGGTGTGGTTTTGTGTTTCGTTTTCTTTCTCTTCTTGTGTGGTGTGGTTTTTTTATTGTTTTGTTTTTTTCTTTCTTTCTTTTGCCAGTTGAGGAGAATGACTAGAAGTTGATGAAGTCTGGAACTCCGTATTTTGGCCAGTCCAAATTTAAAGGGTTGTGATCAGAAAATGTGCAGTACTGACACTTAAAAATTCTGCATTTTAATAGGCATTTCAGAGTAGCCATGAAAAACTTAAGGCATATAGTGAGGATTGTGAAATGGTGCAAGCCAGCTCTTCTCATTAACTACATCATTAGATTGTCACTTAAATATTAGTGGGTGTCTGTGCTGCAGTTTGAGGAGCTCCGATGGGATATGTTAAGGCAAGATTCTCTGTCTGGCCAGACTAAGGAACTATAAATACCAAAGCCAATAAGCACATATTTTGCTGAAACAGCTTTTCTGAATGCTTTGAGATTTGTGTGAAGAGCCTATGGAATTTCCATACCTGAAGCCGCTGTGATTTGCCTTCATCTCCTGCATCTTTCCTTGTCCCTTCCTTCCTGTGGAGAGGAGGATCTGTGCCTTAGGTTCTTGTTATTTTCTTTTATTTTAAATTCTGCTTTTCCATCTTTCACCAGTTTTGGACTCCTGTTTGGGTAACAAAACTTCTGCTGCCTTCCCTGCAAGACACCCTAGCATGGAGGAATTTGTAGGAGTTACCCTGCTCAGTGCTTCATGTCTCCATTAAAATTCACTTTGGAAATGGAAGAAAGGTATTTCAACCCTTTTTTCTGTGCAGAAAGCCCAGAATCTTGGTGTGCTGTTGTGGTGCCAATGCTTTTCCCCTGGGAAACTTCGATGCAGGCTCTAGGTAAAGACTAACTCAGCCTGGTTTAGGGTAGGACAAGACCAAGCAGCAGCACCGGGGTGTAAGAATAAAACCTGTTCACAGATGTGAAGTGTCCTGCAATCCCTCTGCATATTCCTCATGAGAGCTTTTGTAGAAATTTCTGATTTCTCTCAAGTCCCCCTGTTGCTACAGGCACAGATGCATATAATGGATATGGTATAAATGTTGATCTATTCATAATGAATGAGGCAACAAACTCCCACATTTCCCTGGTGCCTGAGTTGCGTTTAGTATCGTTTTTATTCCTATGATGTTTTAGTACCAAAATATCCTACTAGAGGGTATGGGGAAGTATTGATTTTTTAATTTTTTTTTTTTTTTTTTTCCTTTTAAGTTTAAAGATGGTTCAATATAGCATGTGTTTCACTATGGCTGACAGTCCCGCTATAGCTACAGCCTCAAATTTACAGCTGGAATGGGAGGGGAAGACTTTTTTTTTTTTTTTTTTTTTGGTGAGAATAATGATTAGTGTATTCTGGAAGAAACTTAGGGTTTCTGATTCCTTTAAAAAATAAAATAAAATAAATTTCTCTGGCAGCAGATGCTCGCAGGCTGCTGGCACAGGCACACCCAGGACAGATCACTCGTTATCACAGTTTTCACTTGCTCTGTCTGAAGCTATCCAGACCTGCAGCCCAGAAGAAAAAGAACCAGAGTGTAGAATATCAAAGAGTTCTGATCATTAATTGTGCACCTCCTCCATGAAATGACACATCCTCGCAACTGCCAGAAAAATGGCAAGTTTTAGCCTTGTTTCATACGAAAAGGAACCTCCTATGGTCATATGCTCTGTGTACATCAGCCTTTCTGACAGTTCCCCATGTAACTCTTGAGCGCTTTGGCTATTTCAGCTGAAGCGAACAAAAGGTTCAGAAATGCCAGGTTTGTGAAAATAGACAGCAGTTGAGAAAAACCCAATTAGAGGATCTGTGGAGGTGAAGGAGGCATGAGCCCCAGATTTTACTGTAAAGGATCCTCTTTGGATTCTCTGAGGAGCAAGGAGGACCCTGATGCGGAAGCTGCAGAGTAATTCTGTATAAACTCTCTCAGATATGGCTCACAGGTTCATTGCAGGTGGGGATTTATAATTTTTGGCAATATTGGAAATACTTATTTACTCTAAGAGTATAGACAATGTATTCTAAAAAAACCCACCTTTAAAAAAAAAATTTCTCCTGATTTTAGGATTTCACTGCTTCCTTAGCCCTTCATTTATGCTGTTCTTAGTGCCCATCCAGCTCTCTAATTGCATTTCTTCCCATGCTATTGCTTGGATCTTCTGTGTCTGCCTGAATCCAAGCTCCAGTAGTCTGAAACCAGAAAACTGTAACCACGTACATGTGATTAAAGACTTGCTCTCATTCTTGATGATATTTGACCAGATTTGCCCACATAAGTTCCTGCTGCTCATGGGATGTGTGTTACAGCTGTGCACAGGACAGCTGGCAGCTTTTTCTCTGTGGTTATGTGAGCTGATCCGAGCCATGTTATCTCTAGCTGTAGCCTTCAATTCTTGCCCTGACTCTTACGAGAGAGGAAGAAAAATCACGAATGTGAAGCAAATCAGGAAGAATGAAAATTGGTAGATCTCGTATTAATAAAGTTCATGTTGTTCCTGGGTTTACTGCTGTAGGATGTTGAGGAAATCACATCAAGTGGATAATGATCTCCTTGTGTGCATCTTCAAGAATAAGAGAGAAAAAAAAAAAAATCCTTGTGTTCAGCGATCACCAGAAAGGAGATGTGGACACAGGCAGCGTTGGCTCCTTACTGGCTTTTGGCCAGACCACACCCCAGTTTAATTACACAATTGTGGCTAAAAAGTATTTCCACGTCTTTGTTTAAAACTCTCTGCCTTGTACTTTCACTTGATGTTCTCTAGCTCATGAATTGCAGGAAATGGTGAGTAGCTGGGCAAGGTAGTGGTTTGTGGAAAATCACTTATCCCATTGGCATGAAGTTTTCCTATCTATAGCCTTCACCTGTCAGCTTTAAAATGTGAGAGCACACAGTTTCCTTAATGGAAAAAGTGCTACTTGGCATCTTTTTGGCTCAGAAATGAAAGCAAGGTTCAGCTGATACTGGATATCTGACCGCCGGTCTCCTCTCTGACAGTCATTTTCAGATTTGGGTGGCTTTAGCCTGCTGTCAGAAAAGATTTGTCTCTCTCGTCACCTACACAGCAGCTTCTTCCCCGCAGGTGCTGGGTGGGATGCGAGGGCAGCAGCAGCGAGTGGCTCCTGCCACCTCTGCTCCGTGCTATGTAACGGGGTTTTTGCACCCTGTCTCCTTTGCACGCTGCTCTTTAGGGAATATTCTGCCTTCCTGCAAGCATGCAGGTTTGTGAGATGTGGCGAGGGATTCTCTCTTCTCAGATGCTGAGTTTGCATTCTATAGAAACCATACTAGTGTTCTCTTACTGCCATTCGCAGAACAGCCACAAGTCATTAGCAACGTGAATTTTATTCTAAGTAGGGCAGAGGTGATTAATATTCATACTGGTGCTGATTCACAAGCAAGGAGCTCAGTTTGCTCAGCTATTGAAGTCTAGTGAAGTTTCTGTGGCCTTCAGTGGAAAAACTGGAACATTGAAATGTTGTGGTGACCTCAGTCATTGATTTTTCTAATTGAGACCTTAATAAAAGAAAAATGAGGAAGCTTCAATTCACTTCTCACCCTCACAACAAATAAGGATGCTAACTGCCAGGAAAATGTTCTAATGATTGTATCGTGTTGGTCTTCTTAAAAGAGGCAAGTGCTTTAAATGGAATTATGATAATGATGTGATCATTGTCTGGGCTGGCTTAATGAGTTTAGCAGCTGTTGCACTATTAAATATATTGCACTTAAGAAAAATACCTCCTGTTCCATTCCAAAAAGATCAGAAAAAGCTGATAGCGCTTTTGCTGTTGTGCTGGATACATCACATGTGGTTCCATATGCTGCCAAAATAACTGTTGGTTTGGACACTGCAGTATTCTGTGGATTTTACAGCTTTGGTGCTTCAATATAAACACAATAGGCTCCTGGCGACTGTACTCTGAACTGATTAATAAATTATATGAAAGTCTAACATATCAGATAGGGTGGGAGAGTGGTTGGTGTGTGCATTATATGCATGTATCCAAATACAAAAAGTGATAGGAGAGTATCAAGAAAGAGAGGGTTCTGTGTTGGTCTGGAATAACTGGGCATTGCGGGGGTGTTGCAGAGAAAAAAACAAGGTGTGATGTGTAGGGAGGAACAAGGAGGCTCCACAGGAGCCCCTGATCCTGCTCTGGTTGTTAAGCCATCTCCAGTCACTCTGTTGGGTGGCAGAGATGGCCACAAGGACACTTCCATCAGCTTTAAAAGTGCATCATGTACATGCTCCCACCCTCCGTTTCAGTGTAAGGGAGCAAGGTCAGGACTGGGAACGGCATATTTGAGAATTAGTGCTTTTTTTTGTACTAGAAATCTGAAATTATTTTCCAGGCTGTTGAAATTTAATTAGTTTTACTGCTTAATAATGAAGCTTTGTATCTTTTGTTAATCCACAACAAAAAATAATTTAAACATCCATGACTTCTGCTGGGACATATGAGTAAATAAGAGCTACTTAAGATTAATGGGGATGGTGAGAATCAATCATTTTGCCCTCATTGTTGGAAACTCATTCACAGTCTCTTAAAATTTTGAATTAAAGAAAATGTTAAGAGACTTGCCTAGAGCATTAAATATATTTGGACTGTTAATACAGTAATATGCTTCATGCTGCTGTTTGCATAATAAAGATACTAAAAGGTTAAGGAGTTTGCAAGAAGTCCAAGATACGCAGTAGATCATAACTCAGTTCTGAGAGTCTCACGAGACAAGTGACAGTGGTCAGTTCACAGCATGTATCTGTCTAGACACGTTCTTTTCTTCTTGCCAGGAAAAAGTCAGATTTCATCAGTACCTGGGTAGAAATCCAGGCCTAAAAACTGTAACTACTTTGCAGAGTTTTGGCACAAAAGATTTGTTGATGTGTTCAGGTATTTATCCTTATCCTAATGTATACGCTTGGAAATGTGGTAGGAGACATAGAAAATACATGCTTATTTCTTATGTGGAGCAAATGTTCTGCTTTTTTCATTTAGTCAATTAAGAGGTTGTTTGTAAGTACAAAATGTTTGTTCTAGGCAAACTGATATATGAAGTCGAGCTGGGGCTGCATTTTCCAGGAACAAACAGTCCCGTGGAACACGTACCCGCCGTTTGGAACCGGGAGAAATGTCAAATGCAAGTAGATTTTGTAAAATCTCTCCAGTTTCTCAGTGTGAATATCAATGATGGTGGCTTGTTTTTTCATGATAAATTTATTCGGCTGTTAAATTACTGGAAAGAAATGCACCTCTTTAGCAAAGATGCCTGGATGAGTCCTGTGCATTTATAAATGTAAAGAATGTCATTATGATCGGTTTCTGACCCTAAAAAAAGCGCCACTTCACAATTTCCCTGTGGTTTTCATTTAAAAACACACGCACACCCCACTTTTTTGACATAATAAATAAATAGCACTGGTGTTAAGCAGAGGTTCAGAGTTAATGTGTAGTCTTTTGTCTTTAATGTAAAACTCTACATAACTTTTTGTGGGTCTTTTAGCAAATGGATGTACTGAGGGCTCTGTGTGTGTATATACACAGATATAGACATAGCTGAACATGATTGTCTATACAAGGTAACTGTGCTTATACCTATCTAGGGCACCTGCACAAAAAAACTGTAGTAGATAAACTTCAGACAGCTTCTGAAATTAATTAAAAGCTTAATAGAAATACACCTATAAAACAATCTTATTGGGAAGATATCAGGGAAGGAAAGAAAAGACAAAAAAATGAAAAACCAACAACCTCAGATGACTCTGCAGCTCTGGTATGATAAACCCCTGAGGCTGGGAGAGAAACTTTTTTATTTTTTTTTTTTCTTTTTTTTCCCTTGCTCTCCTTGGGTTCTTCTCCAATGGGTGAATCAGAGTATCCCTTCACATGGTGGGTTAAATGAGGTCCACCATGGCTTGTTCCTGGTCTGCTCCTGCTTACCCAAACAGACTGCAGTTTTCCTTCTTCGGATGCACAACTCCAATAAACCCTCTGATCTCCACCTGCAGAGGCACATCCTAAAGCCACAGATGCTCTAGTAGCTCATTTTTGGGCTCTCTAGCCAGGATATAATTAAAACAAATCCTGACTCTTTCTCCTCTCTCCCATCAGCCTTTTGAAAATCAGTATTAAATGTTGCTTTTTGAAACTCTCCGGAGGGAATCAAAAAAAAGAGGAAAAATAAAGCTTAATCAGCATGAATAAAACAACCTTTTTGCACAGGGAAGCAGCTTGGAAAAATGTGTTTTTCAGAGTAGCAAAGGGATGATTCCCAACAACTTCAACCTGGAGTGACTCCTGGTGAGCTCCCTGGCTTGAGAATCGCAGGAGCTCAAAATGATGAGCACAACAGCTCCTTGTCCTTTATAATCACTGGAGGCAGAAGCAGTTTTGGCCTCGTTATGTGACATTTATCAAAGCATGACACTGTCATCTGCTGCTGATCTTGCCCGGAAGGTTCAAGGGTGAGGTGTCCTGGCTTGAGCGAGACTGATTTGTTTTGGACAAATACCACATAATTTTAAATCATGACATCCAGCTCTCGGGGATCCTTCCCCAGCTGATTGCTGTAGGTTTGTCAGCACAGCCGAATGCAGGGGAGATGGGTGAGACACCAGGGGTGCCCCTCGCTGGCTGATGGTCGAGACAAGGGCTGCAGGTCTGTGTTCTTTTGGTCACGTATCTCTATACAGAATGACAGTTGTGGGATGTAGAGATAAAATTGGGTGGAGAGAGGTCAAATACTGAACAGTTGCGGAGACTAAATACCCTAAAGCTTGACCCCATTGATGTTAAAACTGAGGTTCCTGGCCAGTTGTGCAGCTACAACTGCCCAAATCATAAAAGTCGCTTTTACTAGGATACATTTCACAAGCTGTGAATTTACTTGAAAGCATGTTTTTTCCAAGTTCAGTCCACCATTAACAACAAAAAGGCTTTGTGGGATGTTTTGGTCAGATGCTCTGGGACCGAGCGCTGACATATCAGCAGCCAGGAGTTGTTCACCGGAGAGGTGCTGTGGGTTTTGTCAGCCCAGGTGCTGCACCAGCTCTGCCTTGTGCTTTCTGCTTGTCTGAATAAATGAAATGACAAAGCATCACAGGGCAGCGAGGGGACATCGCGTGGCTGCGTGGTTGGCCCTGCAGCAAGTGCTGGATTGCTGCTGCTTTCAGCTCTTAGTATTGCTTAACAAAATAAAGTTCATATATGTGACAAAGGCAGTGAGCAGGCACATGATACTACTTTTTAATTTTGACAAAGCTATGAAGTCACATGCCAAGATAGCATGAAATTACATTTTGACTTTTTTTTTTTTTTTTAAATTTTTTTTTTAGGAAGACGCAACAATGCTATGCTAAAATCCCAGGAAACCTTGAAGATAGTGACAGGGAGGAGTATAAATACAAAGTGCCCCACAGTCTGGAAATTTAATGAGGCATTAAAGCAGTGCGTGGAGCCCTTCACTGTCGTATAAACTGCTCTGTTGCGTAAGCATGTCGTCTTATGGTTTTGCTCATGGATATAAATTTCAGTTCCCTGCAGGCTGATAACAGGACCATGCCTCAGCCTAGAAATGTCTGTTACATATTGACTTTACAGGTTTGGGGGCAGTGAGAAAGCTGAGCCGTGTTTAACTCTTCCTGTACTTAATGGCTGCTCCATAGCAAAAATTGCCTTTGAATTGGCCATAAAGCTGTGTTGATGTTTGCTTCCCTACTGAGCCTTTACTCAAATCGTACTTATAGCTTTAAATTGCTGCAATCCCACTAAGGATTTTTCCACAAATTGTAAAAAATCTGGCATGAAGTTTGTACGATGGGGTGAAGGTGTCCAGGAATGACCAGTGCAGGTCTGGCCTTGACAAATTTGTGGGGATGCTGCCAGCATCTCTGGAGGAAGCAGAGCTGGGAACAGTTTGTGGCAGCTGGCCGTGCTGCCCAATTCGGGTCAGCCTGGACCGCATCTTCAGTGTCCGGTCGGCATCGCCGTCTGGGTGAAATAATCATTCAGGCAGATGCCACAGCTGGAAGTGTTTCTGTGAACAGCTTTTTGCCTTGAATGGGCTTAAAGCAGTTTAATCAATGTGATCCCAAGGAAAAAGTAAAGTGATATGTTACGGAGCTTCCTTCGTGCTTCTAGTACAGGCGTGAAAGCAGTCTTGGATGGTTCAGAAATGTCTTGAAATAATCCTCGTATCAAGCCAGTTCGCATATTCTGGCACGCTCTCCGGTGATGATGTTGGAGCAACTGAAGCTCAGCGATGCCCAAGAGATGAGTCACTTGTTTGTCAGAGCCTCAGTGTTTCTGGCTCCTGCGTGACACTGGCTGGCAGGATGTCACCAATGTGCCTTAGGCTGCTTTGGAGGACTGGTAATTTGGGTTGGCTTAAGCTCACAGCACTCTGCACAGCATCGTGTTTACACTGCAGAACAAAGAGCTTGTAATACTTAGTCTTGTGTGTGTGTGTATATATATGTATAATCTTTAAAAATGTCTGTGTTGCTGAAAATTTGCACTGAAAAAGAAAGAAGAACAGGTGGTTGCCTATGGTGAAGCTTCTCTGTACCTGTGGACACACTCTGGACCTCAGACAACTGGGTGTTCTACCCAAATGTGGTGTGACCCACTGTGAGAGCCGCCTCCAGCCCATCGTTGTCCCACTTTTCTTCCCAGTACATCATTGTGGGGAAGCAGCATGTGGCATTTACTCACCTGAATTAGGGCTGCTGATGCTCTCTGATGTAATGCTGGATTTTTTTTTTTTTTAATCTTTAAAAATAATCAGTATCCCCAAGCCCTTGTAGCTGCTTCTCAGACAACTAGGAGGAACCTGTTCTTAGCCAAAGGCAAACTTTTGTAGGGCTTGGCTGAAAAGTGTTTATTTTCAATGTTTTATTTCCAAAAGTAACTTTGACTGATAGGAACTAGAGAAATAAGATGTTTTTCACTTATAGCGGTCCCTCTTATTGCTGTTGAAATTATTCATATGAAAAGCTACTTGTTGGATCTAATATGAATGTTTTGGAGTTAGAACTTGGATAAATACTTGCCCAGTTCTCTGTCTCAATAGGGATGACTTTGAAAGGTGTATTCATTGTCTCGGAATTATTATTGCACAGGGAAATACACAAAGGTCTGGGACAAAACCCTCACCCGGTAAAGTTTAAACACTTGCAGCGTCAGTGCCTGCATCAGTGTGACTGTTCAGATAACTCGCATTGAAAATGAGAGCAGGAGAAAAGGCACTTCTCGGACTTGATTCATCTCATTCTGAATAGGTCTGATGAAGATGTACGTACTGCAGTTATTTAAAGCCAGCAGAACTGAATGTCATGCAGGGTAACTGAACAACACAAATCTCTCTTTTCGTTCCCCTTCATTCCCAGTGTTTCAGTTTTCCCAGTCACCTGTCAGTTATTTGATGTCCTTGAATGATGCAGGAGCACTAAAGTGGCTGCAGGGAGGTTGGTGCAATTCCTGATGCTGTTACTGGTTTGCTGGATTTGGGGTAAATTCTTTGTTGTCCCTCAGTCTCTCTGCTGTAAACAGATTATAATGCTGATCACCATTCTGAAGTGTTTTGGTTTCTTCAAGTAAAATGCTAGGAATGAATTATTTTTATTATGCTGTTACACAGTATGCCTTTCTTACCTCTTCAGCCCATGTAGTTCCTATTTTGATGATCTCTCTTATTTTCTGCTTGTCCTTTATTTTCGCTTGGATGCTATGCAAGACCCCAAGGTGCAATTTTCAAACAATTCAAAAATGAGAGGGTTCCACTAATGTATTTTCAGGAAATAAGTTTGACCTCTGAAAGATGGAGTGGAAAGGAGAGAATTTCCACCCACATCCTGGTTGCACGACTCTATGGGGTGCCTGGGCTTTGGATAAAAGCTCTGTTGTCCATCAGGGCTGGTGGGGGCAGAGGTCAGGAGATTTGGGAGCCTTCCTGCTTCTCTTGTTCAGAAAGCAACTCTTTTTTAGTCATAATGACCTGGATAAGGTGTAGGACCCCAAGATCTGGCACTACGGGTCTATCAACCATCCAGCCACTATCATTGCAAGCCATGGGGGAGGCACCTGCCCTGGCAGCCTTTGGGCGCAGGATACAACACAGGTAGTGCTTCAGCTCCATGGGAACTCCTTGCTATTGTGGATATTTGACTTTTTTTTTTTTTTTCAAAAAACCTCATGGGATACCTGCACAAGACCCTTCCAAGTTTGAGCCAGCCATTTGCTGGGTTATCTAAGTTAAGCAAGGCCTGAGTAACAAGTTACGTAAATACCATATGCACTAATTTTCGCGGCAACATGCACACATATTTGCCATTAATATTAATAGCAGCTATTATTTGCTAAATAGACTTCTTGGTTAACTGTGTATTTATTGCAGGTTGTTTGAATAAAGTCAGAGTGTGATCAACTGTTATGTAGCAGCTGCAGGCTTGAGGATGGGGAAAAGAGAAGAAATAAAAAGAAATTGCTCTGCAATTAGATGCTCAGCACTTGCTATATAATTAAAGTGACCTGCTTGGCTAATATGTCCTGTGTAACCGAGGCAGCAGACTCACGTGCAGTGCATTTGCATTGGCGAATCTTTGTAAGAAGCCAAGTTCCTTCCCAAGCTTAATTCCTGACTTGTGTAAATCCTGCGTGAGTCTTACTAGGGAAGCTGAGTACTATGGGCAAAAGTCACACTTTGGGTACTTCACTGGCTTTCCTAGTTGATTAATCTGGCAGGGACTTCTGTGAATGTGTTGGAGCTTTGCAAAATCGAGTTGCTTATTTTGGCAGCTGGATTCGTTCTGAGTTGTAATTTAAATGTGTGTTTAACAATCAGGAATGTTTTTTTCCATCTGTGAATCTGATCAATATTTTATGGGAGGGAGAATCCCCTATTTCTTGCATGCTTCTTTACACTGGGACATTTTAATTTACTTTTCCATCATTAGGATGGTAAACAGGGAGGAAGGGCAAGGATTAAGGATGCTGTCTTCTAGGCTGCAATTCATTTTAAAGAGATGGAGTTAATTATAAGTTGCCTTTAGCTCCAAGAAAGGCCCAATGGCTGCCAGGACATGCAATCTTCTTGTCAGTGCTGAACTGTGTCAGCTTATTCTAAGTCTTCTAGATGAGTATTCTTCAACCTCAGCCATTAACGCCTCTAAAATTCTGTCCTGAAGTGTGTTTAAGTGTTTCGTAGCTCTTATCATGGGCTAGTTGCACTTGGAATGTCCCTGCAGGGTGACTCGATGGTGCTTCATTGCTGGGAGTTCCTGTGCTGGTTCAGTTTCCCTCCAAATTATATTGACCTCCGATGTGATGCTGGGAAAGTTACTTAAATAGTGGCTTCCCCAAATGGTTTTCAGTCATTATGTTCCTTATTTTGAATACTCAGTGTGATATTCTAGTGTCTTATTTGCTGATGTTCCTTCAGCAATAGTCCATGGTGGACGTTCAGCACAGTCAGGATAGTCTCTGAACCAGCTTCTAGGCAATGGAGAGAAGTGGGCATTGCTGGGGTGGGTTCAGGCTGCCTAAATTATCCTCACTGGGTGCAATTCTGAGCATAAAAAAATTCAGAGCACTCAAATGCAGATGTTATTATATCATAATGTATACATGCTGGGAGCCAAACTTGAATTCTTGCATTTGCTGTCTTTTCAATGCTTGACTTAGCAGCTGTAGTAATGTTTAATAATGAGGTATGTCTTACTGGTGCTCCTACTGGAATGCTGAAAAATACAGTTATGTCACAATACAAGAGGGGAAAAAAAACCCCACACCTTTGTGTAAAATTTAAATTAATTCCCTTTGCAAATAAATAGAAGGGAAACCCTTTTCCTTTGTGGTACATTAATATTCTAGTCCGAAGAGAAGCAGATAATCTTAAATAAGCAGAACTGTTACTGTTAGAAGGCATAAAATACATGGTTTAAGATTCTCTCAGCATATGTGTGCACTTAAATTACACGTGCTTTACATTGTAAAATAATTTGAAAGAATAATTCTTGCTTTTCGTGCATCTGCCTAAGATACAGTCCAGAATTGACATATTAATAAAAAAGGCATCAAACTGTTTCCTGAAAAAATAATAAGCACGGCACTTTAGGGAAAAGGAAAATTATTATGAGAGATTATAAGAAATACCTAATGTTACCAAGGCAATACCTAATTACTTGTTTTTCTTTCAGCATAGGAATGCTGTAAATTAAACATTTAATTCATTGTAAGAGTAGTATTGTGTCTAGGTCAAAACTGAAAGGCATGATACCAGAGTGATTTGTATTGCTGGAGAGATGTATAGGAATGTTTCAAACCTTCTGATTAAATGCTGTTTGAGAATGGACTCAAATTATTCATCGCTTATTTGTCCGTGCACAATAGTGTTTTCTTTTGATTCTCCTTCAGTTATCCAGCAGGCTCTGACTTATCAGAACTGAAGTGCAGATAAAAATTCTGTTGCGTCAAGAAAGCCACAGGACAAAGCTCTGGAGACAGACTTTGAAGCGGTACCTTATGCAGTTGTTTTGCATCTATCCTTGGAGGTAGGGGAGGATAACAGAACAAAAATTATACATTAGAAATACCGAACTCTGTGGTTTGGATTTGTATGTTAGCAGTGTGATTTGCTTTGACGACATGTTCTCTGAATGTGCCTGTTTAATGATTTGATCTAGAGCTGCTTTGGTCTGCTTTTTTAATAGCCTGGATGTGGATTGATGGAAAATATTTCCCAGGTCAATGCACAAATTGGAAAAAAGGTTATGGTTTTCTTTCACCTTTTTATTAAGTCTTTCCTCCTGTGATCTTTTTGTATAATTTGAGCCCTGTCTTAGGATCCTGAAACTCATGGAAGACATCTGCTATATGTAATACGTAATGAATATTGACTGTTGGATGCTGTAGCATGAGTATAGACTGCAGGGGATCCTCCTGGCCACTGAGTGTCATTGTTAACCCAGGAGAAATGGGGTTATGAGAAAAATCGATTTAACTGGAGAAGAGTGGGAGATGGATCTGTGCGTGGAGCTTGGGAAGGCATTGAGATAATTAAAATGGTTTGCTGAATGTCCAGGTCCATCTTCCTAAAAAGTGCGGTGTGTCCGCAAGCGTGCTGGAAGCTGGATGTGGTATAAACTTGTGAAATATGTTTCCATGTTCCTATGGGAGAATGGGCTCCTTGGCTGAGCTGAGTTTAATACTATGAGTTTCAGGGATCCTCTCATCTGGGCATCTGAGGTTGCTCCGTGTTGCCCCAGCGTATCTCCCCATCAGCCCAGGTCACTGGGTTCTCCCTCAAACTGCTGGCACTCCTGACATTTTTCGGAGCCCTCTTCCTTGAGACTTGTGCTCACTGAAATAATTTCTGTTCTGCAGGGTGCAAAATGGCACTTTTCTACCCTACACCGGCTCTAGCTGGTGCAGACGCTGAGGGAGAGGGGCTGGTGCCTCTTTCAGCTCACAAAACCTTGAAATGCAATAGTCTAGAAGAGAGCCATCACCATCAGAGGCAAAATTATTTCCATAGAAGGAAAAATACTTTAAGAGAAATAGTTCAAATAGTGGTTTGTGCAGCTGTTTTCAAATAGCCACTGAGTTTTATTACCTGTAAGTACTGCCACTTTTCTTTATGGCCGTGTGTGTTGTATGAGCAGAGTGCAATTTCCTCGTACCTAAACTTGTGAATTAATGCTCTTACTGAATGTATTATTCATAGGGTTGATTTGGAGCTTTGAAATTCCCCTGCCCTACTGTGGACTATTTGCTATGCAGGCTAAACTCACCTTCATCGTCATCAACACTGGAACCAAGACAAGGATTCTGTTTTCAGGAGTTTGGGCTTAAAATTGTGCCCTGCATTAGCCTTCATGTTAGTAACATTGACTTCAGTGATGGCAAGAGGAAAGGATGTGGCTGGAAGGAATGAGCGTGGGGCTGGGAGAAGGAAACTATCACAGGTAGGAAGGAATGTGATTGCTGGGGTTGCCAAACGAGTCAGTGTAACTTTTAACTCTTCTTCTGAAAACCACCTTATTCTTACCTCTTTGTGCTACCTCTCGAAGAGCAGTTTCTCTGCAGGTTTGCCTTCAAGTCTGGAAAAAACAGGGTCTCTGCAGAATGGCAGATCTCTCTTAAAGCCCCTATATTATTGGAAATAAGATACTGGTGTTCTATTGACAAAGCAGGAGAGAAAACCTTCTCCAGCTGCCTTCACCTCACTAGGGTTTAACAGCAAGATTGCTCTTGCCTAGTAGTTACGTTGCCATGAAAACACCACCTTTCTGGCCTTAAAACCTACTTAAACTGGGCAGCTTAGGCTGGAGCGGGGTGGCCAGGAGGAATTCCACAGTCTGCCCGTGTCTCGGTGAGAGTGGAGAGGGCTGGTGTGGAGGGAGAGGCTGGTGCTTCGCCAGAAACCACCTCCTTCCGTTGCTCTTTTCCTTCTGTAGCCCCATAGCTGTGGTTTAGCAGCCCCAAAGTTGTGGCAGTTCTCTCCCATCTGCATTAAATCACTTTTATTTCTGGTGGGTGTTGGTTCACGCAGTAGAAGAACTTTGAATTGACTTGGAGGCCATTGTTTTCATTCCCATGCTGTGGGGCTTCTGTGATTTCTCAGGGTCTCTGGTGCATTTGGGCAAAGTTTCAAGTGCTAGAGGAGCATCTGAGAAGTCTTTCTGCCCAGACAACTTTGCTATAAATGTGGTGTGGGGTTTTTTTGGTGGTGTTTGTTTGTGTTGGGTTTTTTTGTTGTTGTTTTTTTGTTTGTTTGGGTTTTTGTGGTGTGGTTGGTTTTTTCTTTGTTTTTTGTTTGGTTGTTTTTTTTGTTTGTTTGGGTTTTTTTCTTCCCCAAAGTCACTCTTCTGCTGTGGCTGAAGATGTAATTCAACTCTCTTTTGATTTGTGAGCATTCAGAGCCCTCTGGGAATCCGGGTGTATTTTTGCTCCACTCTCTGAATAGTTCCCTGCCCACCCGATTCAGAACCATTTATCTTCAACTTCTGTTGTGCAGCTTTAGTCAATACAGGCTGCGAAGAGACCTTATCTGTTCTGGGCAAGGAGTAGCATTAGCATCACACCAGCATGTCCATGCAGCTGCTGGGGGAAGCATCATGTGGAGGCTGAGTGGAACATGCATTAGGACATGAAAGGAAGATAACATAAAAAAAAAAATCATATTTTCTCTTTCTTGTCAATGCTTATGTTTATGAATAGCAAATTAAAGTCCTTAATTGCTGCCTCTACCTATGTCAACACCAGCTTTTGATGTCGTGTTGCTAGTGTCCCCTGACCTGGAAGGTGGCCGCTTACACTCGGGGAAAAAAACCCAACAAATAGAGCTACTCGGAAAGAGCAAATGTAAAGAACATAAAATTACAACATCTGACCCCAAATCAGCATCACTTCCAGGTTTAGATGTCTTGTTTCCTGTGAAATAAGTCTAAAATACCTTTAAATGTCCATCTTTCCTAGAGACTTCCGTTTCTGAAACAGAGCCCACTTGCTGTATAGCGGCTGTATTGTGGAGTGCTTTCCAGGAATTAAATGTTCTTTGGTGCTTTTTGTTTTCCCTCTTTGGAGGAGGTGATGGGAGATCGTGTTATTTACCTTTAAAAGGCTTCCGTGTCTTTCACTGTTGCTTTGATGTGATACGTCTGTCAAATGTAGTACCAGTTCTTTAATAAGAATGGTCCTCTCTATGCTATGTCTATTTTTGGACAGGTACTTTATTAAGAAGGACATGAGTAGGGAAGAGATTTTACACTCTGAGTCCTCAGGTGCGGCATGATCCAGCCTTTTCTCAGACTCTGCTCACAAACTGCAGTGATAGAACGTGTTTTCTGGAAGACTGGCCACAGCGGGTGCCCTCCCATTTTTAACTTTGCAGTAGTGTCAGCTCCTCTCCATGGGGCTGGAAACTCCTGGAAGATGCGAGGTGTCTTGCACGCTGCTTTGCTTCTCATTCAATTTGTTCCCTGATTGATGGTTAGCACGGAGCTTTTTAAATAGTTTATTTCAACACGCAAAAACGCAGAGTGTCACGATTCATCTGACATAAAGCAGTTGGGGCAATTTATGACTTAGTTGTACTTTGAAGCAAACTGCTGGTTCCTTAGTGAAATTCTTCTTGCATTAGAGAAGCCTGAAAAGAATGCTGTAAAATGTGCTTCAGGGTGAGGAGACATTATCTGTTCATAATTTCTGTCGAGTATCTGTCACTAATCTATATTTTTTCTCATTCTCTTCCCAAAATACTTCAAATGTCCTGATATCAGTGTATCTAGTCTGGGGACCAGTTAAGTCTGCTGCTTTACTCCCTGCCCCAAGAGGGATGAGGGAGGGTTTCCGTGGGATCTTGCATCCCTCATTGGACATGCATAAGGGCAGGATCAGCCTAAAAACTGAGACAGCAAGTCAAGGGTCACTTTTGCAGCGGCTGAGATCAGCTGTGCTTGGTTCTCGGACAAGGATCTGTTGACCAGGTATAAAAGGTGACTAATGTTGGATAAGACTGAATAGTGAAATTCCTATACTGAATTAAAATGACTCATTCTATAGAAAGGCCTCTCTTTAGATTGATGCATGACATTTTGAGGTGATCACATTAGTCAGTTAACTTTAAAGCAGGGCTTGATGCATCGTCTCTATTTTTATTTGGATTCAATTCTGTCCTGATTCACAACAAAACCCACACACACAAAAAAACCCACCACCAACAAGGTAAATACATTCCAGCTGATTAAATGAAATATATCACAGCTTTGGACTTGGCACTTTGCTCGCTCTTCATGAAATAAAGTTTGTGTGACCTTTGTGTTGGTGGGGCTGAAAGGGGCTAAGAGCAGTGACTAAGACCTGGCATGGCAGGGAGCTGCTCCGCCAACTTTTTCCCTGGCAGCTCTGCCAGAGACCTGTGGAGAAGCTGCTTTTGCATTCTGCTTTCCCTGGACTGGGACGATGATTATTTGTGGTCTGTGAATGAGCACCTGAGCCGCAGGGCGTTCCCTTGGACCAAAACTCTTCATTTTTCTCGTCTCATTTCTAAAAGCCTTGGGGTTAACAGTTGCAACACAAAGGTTTACGTGGCAATGTGTTGTGTTTCCATATATTCATATTTTTCACAAGCCTTTTTGCAAACAAAAATCGCAATTGGTATGCACGAAAGGCCAGCAGAAGGTGTGTGTGACCAAACAGAGTGCTTGGAGAGCCTGCCATAGCAAAGGCGAAGCACTGTGTGCCAGGGCGGTCCTTTTGGGAGGTACATTGGCATCACCCCAAGCTGGGAAGCAGACTAAAATAGTGGCATACACTGTCTCTTTTCCTATTTCTGAAATCCCATTTCAGCCTCAAAAATATGCCTTTTAAAAATAATTGCATGCTTCCAAACTCTGTAGTATTCAGCTTCATAATAATGGTTCCATTTTTCCTGATGGTTTCTCTGTATGAGAAGGCAGTGACTTTCTTTTTCATTTTACATTTGGGGAGCAAAGCGGTGAAGTGACTTGGCCAAAGCCTGAGCAGAAGACACCGCTGCACCAGGTACCAAAACCACATCTGCATTCCCGACTTGTGCCTTTCCCCTCGCAGCATCAGTCGTCTCCAGTAGCCACTCATTTATCTTTGGTATTTTTATTTTTGCAAGTACATCTGCCCACAGCTCAGTTGTTATTTCATATCCAGGTGCTGTTTTGTGTATCCTGACCTGGGGGTGCTCAGGAGTAGGGGGCTCTCCCATGCTTATTCCTTGGCTCTGGTGATACTACGTCCATCAGCCTTACACTAACACACCATGCTCTGGATGGGCGCTGCGGTGCACCCAAAATAAACAAATGATGCAATCAGAGAGAGCAACCCAGAGTCTGCATGGGAAGGGCTGTCCTGGTGGTGAAGGGAAGGGACATGTCAGGTCCATCGGCTGCTTTCCTGCCTTGTTTTTAAGGCAGGTGAAACAACGTGGGGAAAATTATATGTCTGGGTATTTTCACAGCAAAAGCTAAATATAAATACAACTATGCTGACTAGCAGTTCCCACCCCTGCCATCTGCCCCTGAGTTCATACTATTGTCTGCTGCTGCTCCCATGTCTATTTTGTGAGAGAAAGGCATCTTCAGCTCTGAGGTAGAGCTTAAGTACTTTTCATTTTGACTGAGAAATGTGCACTGTTGTCGGTGAAACTTCATTTCTGTGCCGTGCTCCTGCGGGATCAGGCAGTTAATTGATTAGTGTGCGCGGTGGGATGCAGCCCTGCGTGCCAGCACCACCGGCAGCGTTCGGCCAGGATAGGACCCTCCTTTGTGGGCTCCCACCACATCCCCACGGCACGGCTCACGTCCCTCCAGTTCAGCTGCCAGAGGAATTGTCATCACTTTTAGTTATTTCCAGGGCAGAGGGAGTTATTTGCTCCCCTCTCATCTGCTTTTACACAGCATTCCCTGGGCAGGACCTCGAGATCTCCATCCCCAATCCTGCAGACAGGTCCCTTGTGAATGGTGTAAACTTGTTCCCCAATATTGAAGAGAGGGGATGCATGGCCTGGAAAAGTGCTTATTCGGGTTAGTCTCGCGATAAGATTGTGCTACCTGTAAACAGTTTGCTGCCTCAAACAACGTCAGGATGTACCTTCCTTACTGGGTGTCATTTGCCTTGGTCAATGACAGAACAGTATTTGTATTTTATTATGATAGTATTTCACTCTGAAGCAGTAGTATTTCTTTAATGAACAAAAATGAAGGAAATGAAGGGCTTTCACCATCATGACTTTGAGCTGTCCTCTACTCTCCCCTTTGTCTCTGATGGGCTGGGGAGTTTTTGGTTAAGTCAGACCCTTTACTCTGGGCAAGGCTCTGCTCTTGAACTTAAAAGTAACACATAACCCAGCCAGGGCTGAACTTAGCAGGAGAGCTAAACATTCCAGCATGCTGCAATAATGCTGGCACCTGTATGTCCGAGTAACTTGATAACCTGCTGAAAACACGAATCCTTCTCACCAGTCCCCTTCCTTAGGCAGGACTTCCCAGATGCAGAACAATGAAGCCAACGGGGAATGATGTGGCAGTTGGCGTGGCCAAAAACCAGCAACATTTGCTTGAAAACAGACCATTAGTGTTGTGGGAAGGCACTTGTGTCCCGTTGGCTTGACCTGTCCTTGAGGAGCTGCGTTGCTGATGGGTGTTGTTAAGGACACATGGAGGTACACGAAATTGTGCTGGGACCAGGGACCTGCCCCGCTTGGCTTCCTGTCCTTGAGAACAGGGTTAAATCCCAAACCTGGAGAGGAGTTAAATTCATTCCCCACCTGATTTTTATGATTTGCTTTGCAACACAAAGTGAGGACAATGCTGCCAGCACCCCAAGCTTTGCCGCTAGATCTTAGCTCTGGTTGTGGCGGTGGCACCACGTGCTCCCCATTGAGATCCGGAGCTGTCAATAGGGCAGCTGGTGGCTCTTTAGCGCCTTTTGTCCCCGCTGTCACGTCCTCAGGTGCTGACACCCCCGTCCCCACCCCGGGGCGCGGTGACTCCTCACGGCCACCCCCGGCTGGGGGGCAGGACCCGCGGTTAACAGGCGATGGCCACAGCCGGACCCGAGCGGCCTGTAACGCGGGTCCCACCGAGACCCCTTGGGGTGTCTGCTGGGAGCCCCCCGAGCTCAGGGACCGTCTGAGGAGACTCCCCGGGACTGGGAGCCCTCCCCTGCTCCTTGGTGAGTCATTTTCTTCTGGAAATTGCCTTGAGTGAGCCCTTGGCCCACCTGGGCAAGTGATTATTTCTGCTGGGTGCCCCTGAGTGACAGAGGCCTCTGGTTTTGTGAGTGTGTGCAGGCCGGGGATCCTTGTTATTCTTAGGCGCTTGTATAATAATAGTATCTTCAACCAGTATCTGAACCTGTATTTTATAATGCTGTTGGAGTGCTGAATACTTTGGATAAACCCCGTTTCTAGTTGGGTTTTTTTTGCTAAACAGTTCTGGCTAGGATCAAGTCTGTTCAGAGCTGAATCGATTCCCGGGGTACGTCTGTGACACTGGTCAGTGACCACCTGCAGCTGGTAACTTCTGACAGACTGCCGATGGTCTCTGCTGGTGCTGGCTCCAGGTTCATCCCTGGCCATGGGAGACGGGGTGCAGTGCTGCTCGCTTTTGGGGTGCGCGGAGTCCGTTCCTCGGGGCGCGTTGCCCTGGTGCTGCTCGCTGAGACATTCGTAATGTTTCTCAGAAATGTGTCCTGTTCCCGTGTGGAACTAACTCGCAAGCTGTCAGGGCATGAATAGCTCCAGGCCTCCAATTTGCTTAGGAGAGATGGTTATTAAAACGCGCAGCAGTAATTGCAAGAGGAAATAGGAAGGTTTTTGACAACCTGTTAGAGAGAATAATTAGCCTGTTTGGGGATGGTAAAGGATGAAAACATGAACTGGGGAAAACAATGAGCCAGATTTTCATTTCTTGTAAATTGGCTTTCAAGTCAAAGGAGCTTTCTACACAGAGATTTTGCCTTGCTATACTTCATTTTTTATTTTTTTGGTTTTTATTTTAAAATACAGTCCTCTCCCAAGGACTTAGACATCTTTGAGTGATAGCCTAGTTTGTTAGTTGTGCTGAATTCCAGCCCTGAAGCCAGACTGTGCAGGACTTCAGATGCTGGGGCCTCCAGCTGTTCTTTGAATAGCGAACCAAAAAGAAAAAGCAACTCTAATAATTCAGATTGTCTTCCTTTCTTCACTTGTTAGAGGCTTAAATTTTAATGGTTTGAACTCCTTTAAAGGACTAGTGTGACTTTTTATTACTTATAAGCCACTAAAGTAATAAGTTTAAGAGTCTAAAATGTCATATCTTATTATAAAGTGCCTTAATAAGAGCAAGTGAACAGGGAGCTGCTGCATGAGCCTGAGTGATGTGGTGGGGAAGAATAAGAAAATGCAAGTTTGGGAGTGGTGCCTGTCAGTGGGAGACAGGAACAAGAAATGAGAGGTTAAAGCTCCAGGTGCCCCCACCAGTGCTTAAATAGAGTAGAAAAGTAAATTAAATGAATAAATTCAAAAGAATTACTGAAGGCCTGTCTCTCCTGTCAGAGAACAGGAATAGACAGGGGAAACACAGAAAGTATTATTTTCATGCATAGAAAAATAAGAGATGTGGCAGAGCAGAATAGCTTGACTTATTAGAGGGTGTCTTGCCTGGGTACAGAGAGACAATTTTGTAAGAGTAAGAAATGGCTCCAAAGACTCTTCTCCACAAAAAATACAAGACAAAAACTTTAGGAGAAGTACATCCCCTTAAGCTTAAGACCTCTTCTCTTATGCATATCAGCAAATTTTCTAAATGTGGGAAATTATGTTTACATTTTGTTTTAGAAATGAAGGAAACTGAGGCATGGAGGCTCTGTACCCCAAGTTCCATGTTCTACAGAACACAGACTCTTTTGGCCGTGGCTCTGCTCTCTCGCACACAGGTAAGCCCAATGGTGTTACCCACTGGTCGCATCCCTGTTGAGGCACCTACCCTGTAAAACTCTTCCTTTCCTCTCCCTTACTCCTGTGCAGAAGCAATCAGGTGCCCGGAGGGTCCTGTTGCCGCCTCTCAGGCAAAACCTTTAATTCGTGACACCGAATTCCTGTGCTGTTTATTTATGGGAAGCCTTTTTTGGGAAGGCGTTAATGATCTTAATGTCTGTGAATTACATGTCTTGGTTAGAAAAGCCATTCAGAGAGGTGTCTGAGGAACATTTAGATGTTCCTTAAATAATTCCAGGAAATATTTTCCTCCTGGGCTGTGTAAAAAGCACACCCTGCGTCTACATAACTAATGACATTTTCTTGCTGATTGGACCCTAAACAATTACTGCATTCTCTGATTCCTAATAGCTGGGCTGTTAAGAACAGAAGAGGCTCTATTAGGTGACAGAGTCCCAACTGGGAGCATCACAGGCGATGCCAGCTAATGCCCTCTCGAGCGTACACCAGGAGTTCAACCTGCATATGCCTAATTAATCAGAGTGTGAGGCACCTGCAGCTCTGGGTTGGTGTTAATCAGGCCGGGCTGGGGACCAGCACGCTGCCCTGGGCTGCACATGTTGCTGATGGGGAGGGCAAGCATCTCTCAGCTGCAGAGAGGCGGATGCTCATCTATTTATTAGCAGCAACTTCATCACGCTGCCCTCCCTTCCCCATTTCCTGGTGCAGATTAACTAAGAGACAAAAGGTTGCGTCTGACAGCTTTCTGGGCAGCTATTGTGGCCAAAAAAAAGTCTAGATGACAGTGTTTTGTTCTTGCAGAATAAATGATGCAGTGCTTTCTCTTCTTGTAACAACAAAACAAAGTGCTGCCAGGAGCCTGGTTTTTCTGAGGAGCCCTGTGATAATGAACAGGAAAATGAAGCCCAGCTCTTGCGAAAAATTTTGTGTGTTAAATAACCAGAACAGCGAGGTGCCGAGACTATTTGGAAGAACACGCGTTTCTCATTGGTAAGAGGATCTGGAATAAAAACAGAATTATTAGTTTTGCTGTGTTTAGTTATTGATCGGCAAACACCACCACCTCCCTGTGGCCCAGAGATGGGCTCTGTTTGAATCCCCATCTCACCTCGTTGTAAGGAGGGAGAAACTGCCTTAGTAGCCCAAGTTTGTTAGTGTTCAAGATATGCTTCGAAGTTCCTATTTTCTCTGTATTCTTCAGGGAAAAGGATAAATGTGTGGAATTTGGGTGATATTTCTTATGAGGTTTATAGTATAATGTTGATTAAGTCATTCTGTGATAATTTTGTTTAACAAATATATATATTTCTGGTGGCACAGATATAGTTCTGTGCCACCAGATATTCAATAAGAGTGATGACAGCCATCTAAGCGTATTACAAAGGAAGTCTGGGAGTGACTTGATGAGAATCTGTTGCTCTGGTTGTATTTCATGTGGTCTGCAACTGCTTTGAATTTGGGGATTTCCATGAATGGCGTAACTCATTAATGCCAGAAGAGCTTGCGAATTTTTACAAAGTTGGTTAATACTGGAGTTTCTGGCATCCTAGGTATATTCCTTTTTGTGCATTGGTGCTTAATCTGCAGTGGAGCTGTTTTCAGAGTCCTTTTTTCACAGATGTAGTATTTTCCTAAACCTTTCACTCCAGGGTGTGGAGGACACTTTCTGTTTTTTCTTTTCATTCCTGTGGCAATGTTCGCTTGCATGGCTCTCTTCTGCATATTTCATTAAAAAAATAGCACTTAACCACTTTCTTCCAGCTGAGATTTGTCACTGCAAAATTAGGGTTAGGGTTAGTGTTTACTGTTTACTCCCAGAATCAAGTTTCCATATTCCCCTGATGACGGGAGTTTGCAGATATATCAGTCCGCAGCCTGTGCATTGAGGCTTTGCCAGAATACAGGTGGCTCAGCTTTATTTCAGAGATCATCTGGCTCCACAAAGCTGAGGGCCTGAAGGGTGTTTGTATTTGTTTTGTATTGACAGAGTCTTGTTGGCTTGAATGGGGAGTTTCCTCTGGGGATGCTATAGAAAGAAAGTCGGCTGGGACTGGAAAATGAATGGAGATTTCGTGTAGTTTGCTTCTTTCTTTGTTTCCTGTTGTCAAATATTTTGATTTATTTTATTCCCCTAAAGGCTCAATTCTGGCTGTAATGAAGCTGTGGGTAAGGCACGTTATCTAATCAGGCTAAAGCTCATGTTCCCAGAAGGAGCATCTGATCCATTAAGCCTCTCTGTCATCTAAACACTTCACTTTCCTTTTCAAACCTGCTCCTCAGCTCTGCCAGGTATTTTTGTGTGTTCTCCTGTCAGGCTGGGTCTTCAGTCTCTTCTCCTTCTCTTTTCTGGATTTCCTCCAACTTGTTGTTGTATATTTTTTTATTTTTCTTCATCTTCAGATATGATTTTAATCTACGATCCCTGGAGACTCCTTGCTGGGAGAACAAGAAGAAAGTATTTGAAGTGTTATATTGTTCATTACTGAGGCTGAATTGTCTGCTCATTAGAGAACAGGATTACTGTGTGGCTACTGGGGAATCACCAGAAAGGTGGTGGGTTTTCTTTTCTCCTCTTATTCTGCAGCTCTACAGGAGCAGCTGCTTTAATTGCCATATGCCTCTTCCTCTCATGTCCTGTGATGTGCAGACCTCTGTGCTCCTGTTCACTGCTGGAGAACCTCTGTTGGCCAATCAAAGTGCTTTCGTAATAACATGAGGGATATTTAAATAAAATCATATTGCAGTTATGCAATTCCTTATGTTGAAGTATAATCCATTTTCTCTGGCTGAAATGGACATGCTTTTTGTCTGGCTTTGGCTGCTCAAATGCTCTCTCTGTGCTTCCTGATAAAATGCTAAAATGAGACAAAATGCAGTAAATGTAAATCACATGGAAAAGGAATTAGGCATGAGATGATGATGAAAGACTCTTCTCATTTTGGGTGTGTATTCAAAAAAATTGTGACTCCAGCTTCAGTGGAATAGGACTAGGTGTGTGTTCGAAGATGTTGACAGAGAAGACCTGTAGCATATATTACAGACAGATGTTGGTAGTAATTTATTTACTTTACCTAAGTAGCTCTTTTCCTTGCTGAGGACTGGTGGCAGCAGCAGCCTGTGGTCACCTCTCCAGACTGGCATAAAGGAGGAGGGAAAGCAAGGAGAAAGACTGATTTGAAAATAAAGGACTTTTGTTTTATTGATAGGGAACCAAGATCCATCTGACAGCGAGGGCTTGTGAAGACTTGAGAATGTGCCATGTATTTTTAACATCATCAGCCTCTCCTGCATAAGTAGAGAAATTATGCTGTCAGCATTCCCTATGGGATGAGATGGCAAAGAGCAACTGCAAACGGCGAGCTTTTTAGCAAAGAGCTGTTAAGGAGAAAATGTCTGTGACTTTGAGTCTCTGGAAGATCTACACCAGCACCTTGTCCAAAGTATAGAGCTGTCCTCCAAACTGGTTGTGTATCTCATCAGGATTTGGGAAAAGGTCCCTGTAAGACCCAGCTCTGACCTCCCCCTCGTGCTTTATCCTGCCTGTTCTCAGCAGGTTTTGGGGTGGGAAGTCTCTGGAGGCTTTAAGGGTGAGGCTTTTTCTGGACTCCTGGTAAAAATAGTTCCTCAGCTCCAGCTACTCTTGAAGGGCTCTTAATCTTCCATATAGATTTTAGACAGTCAAAAATGCACTTCTCGTTAACATTATGGGCTAGTACCACAAATCAAATTCTCAGTTAAATGTACCAATCTAATTATCAGCCTGGAAGTTTCCAGAGGAAATATATAGATGTCCACAGATGTGCATATGGACCCACATATGTAAGATTTCTGCTGGAACACCCTAAATGTATTCAAGTAGTTTCAGTAACCAAATCTAAGACCTAAAGGTTATCAATTACACTATGACAGAAGCAGTAGTTTTCCAGATTGCAGGTCCCTCGGTGATTATGAATGCTTCTCTAGCACCTGCTTTCCACTGATAAGGGGTAGGAGTAATAAATTATTCTGAGATTGCTCTTCCCTGGCCAGGTAGACATGTGGATGAAAGACTGCAAGCTTCGATCTGTAATGCCACCTGTTGGGACATATATAGAGAGCAGCAATAAGGAAGAGGGAAGAGGAAAATTGGAGTGGAATGGTGATTTTTTTTAAAAAATACAACCCAATCTTTCTGCACAAACGGTCAAATAAATTAGAGAAATATGTTCCTTTCAGCAGTATAAGCTTCAAAGAAACACCCAAAGTGCCCTGAGGGCGTTGTGCATCCATTGCATCCTCCGTTTTTGGTATTCTCCCAGTTGTGCCTTCACTCTGTGCATCCCCTGTTCCTGCTGCAGAAGAGGCATCTGCTCGTGAGCTCCACGGCTGGTGTGGGCAAAGGAAGCTTGTCCTGCAAGGGGCTTTTTGAGTAACTTCTCACCACCACTTGTCAAATATTCCTGAGGATGACACAATGAAAACTAAATGGATTAAGCCACGAGATGCAGAGAAACACCTAATTATTCATTTTCTAGCTGTTCATTTACATCCTGTTGTTTTTCTGCTCTATTGCTGGTTGGAAAATTTTTCTTTATTTTACTTTTTCTCCCTCCTCACCCTTTTTCTGGCAGGAAGTATTGACTTCTTCCAAAAACCACAATGAGAAACCACAATTTTTCAACTGAGTGCAGTCATCTGTCTGGAGGAAAAAAAAGTCAACTGGATCCAAATTCAACTTCATAACAAAAGGCACTTTTGCTTAAAAATGCAGGTAGCCTTATTTTCATTGAGACAGATGAAAGCTCTTCTATTGAGCTAAATCGTGGTGTCTAACTGGACAAAACTCACTGAATCTGATGGAAATTTTGACTTCACAAGGGCAGAGACATTCAGTCTGTGTAAGGCTCCTTGTTCTGACTCTGCTTTTCAGCATGCAGCTCGTAACAGTAGTTATCACCTGCCAAAATCTTTCAGATAAAGAATTCCTTTTTTCCCCTGAAATTATGAAAAGACAACTGCTTCTTCTCATGTTTGTAGCTAAGTTTAGACAGAATTAAAGTTTCTTGTTTTGCTGCTTCTCATCCTGGCTTCTGTTTCTAATTTGCAATTTGTCCCCTTGTCCCAGTGGTCAGTCCGTGTATCCATCAATGGAAAGGGGGAGTTTTTCTCCATTTTAATGTCTATATATCTAGCATGTATGAGGCCTTTCTATGTTCTTTCCCAAGACATTGGGCATCTTTGGAAAACACAGAAACATGCGAGCTGGCAAAGCCTCTAGGTTGTTCTTGTCCTGTTGCTGATTATTTGTGATGGAGAGACAAATTCTTTCTTTGCGTCACTGGTTTCAGTGAGTGCAGAAGCAACAGAAATGCGGTAGAAATCGCAATTAATGACTGTTTAATAACTGAAAGGTAGGGCTTGATTTCTGCCTTTGCATTATGAGAAATAATGAGGAATAGATCAGCGTGAAAGTTGCTCTGGGGCCTGGGAGCTTTGATCCTGGGTGGGCAATGGGAGCATTCACTGGGTACAAATGCAGCCATTTCATGTGCCATTTCCCAATTTTTATGCTTTTCTCATTTCTGCCTGATTAAAATTGGTGTTGATTTTTTCCGCTTGAAGCGGGTAAATCACTTATTTGAAGCCGGTCTGTGTTGCAAATTGTTAGCCTGTTTGAGTGGTTTATCTTGTCATAAGCTGCTATGATCCTTATCTTATCAGTCACCCTGGCTCAGTGTCATGTCCGTCTCATGGGAGTCTAGGAATTACCCGCTTGTCTCTGCTGCAGCTTTTTGGGATTGTTCCTGAAAGTGGATGTGTCCTTCAAGATTTTGATGGAGAGATCAGTCCTGAAGATTTCAATGGCAAGTGGGGGTTTGGATTCCTTTTGTGTTATGCTATCAGGGCCAGGACGACTTTGTACGAAGTCACTTGGAATCGAAAAGAAGGGAATGAGGGTCTAACAGCCCCCAGTCCGCAGCTTAATACACGTACAGGTTCTTTGGATATCTCTGCAATGTCATTCTAAGTTCCAGGGGTGTTATTATAGTATGTATTGGAGCAGGCAGGGTGGAAGCACAATATTTGGATGGCTGCACTTTTGGGAATTGCGCATGGTGGAGAGCTTCGCTCCTGAAGCAAAGGTGGCTCCTGCCACCACTATCGCGATCCCTCTCCTTGTCTTAAAATTGCACAGGCAGGAGCTGTGGGGTTTCCTGAGCTCATCCTTCCTTGTGGCAATCACTGCTTCCCACTCATGGTAGGTTAGGACAAATCATCTGTTCTTCCTCCCCATCATGCAGTCCAGAAAGATATTGGTACAGGTCAGCTCCTCTTTGGTGGCACCTTCATTGCTACGAGCTCTTGGGAGTGCAATTGTTCCCTGGAGTGTTTCTCAAATGGTCTGGAGTCTGGAAATGACGACAGTGTGGTGTCAGCTGGCCTCTGCCGTGTGCCTGTTTTATCACAGCTTCCAGCAGTGCATTTGGTTCACTACATCTTTCAGATAGCATTGATTTCAGATGAATGTTTCTTATCTCAGATCATATCTCCATTTCTGTGTGATAAGGAAACCTATTTTTTTACTTATGAGACTATGTAGCATACATTCATTGGAGGGTAATTTCACTAATTCTCCTTGGGTACACCGACAGCACAATTATCATCTCACTTGACAGCTGTTCCCTTGAATTTTAAACATCCAAAACACATCCAAGGGCATGCGAGGAATTTGGTGGTATTACTGTCTGTTGCTAAGAAGTGTTTAGCTTTTGAGGAGAAAAAAGTGTATTTCTGCAATCCCAGAGAAGACATATTAAAACATATAGATGCCAGTTATCTGACTAGAAGGGATTTGGGAAATATTATCAGATCTAAGAATGAAAACTTACAACTAGCAAATTACCAGAGGCAGCAATTATGATCAAACAGTTGAGCAAATGAGATAAAACAGAAAAATAGGAAACACTAATTTGGTAAAATGTGGCAGTTTTTGCAAGTCGAACTACTTAAATGGACCATGCAAGTATTTACAAATGAAAAGTACTGAGAATCATTAAACAGGTAGAAAAATCTTGATGTCTTATGGTGAATTGTGCTTTCTGCATTTTCATCTCTCTCCCCATTGTGGGCCAGGATGCTGCGTAAAAGCTTCGGGGAAGAAAAGTTTGAGGACTTCACTGTGTGACGTGTTTCCCCACTCAGAATGGACCAGAGGATCCTTTTGCCTGGCGGCTGTAACATCTTCTGTATTAACTGGTGAAACAGTAAACCAGGAAATAAACGTTAATGAGATAATTTCATTTATCACACTGCTGAGGTCTGCCCCTCCGTTGCCTTGGAGACAACACAGCTATTGTCTGGCAGGGAAGGGAATGGGCCGTATAGGATTTGCCTGAAGAGCGCACTTGAGTTTCTGTTCTGCACCTGTCAAGCAGCTCATATAGCCTCAGTTTTAGGAACAGAGCCATGCTTCTGTGTCCTTCCTGCATCACAAATAGAGATATGTTTGTCAATAAACACATTTTCTTTTCTATTTATATATATGTATATAGATATTTATTTATGTATTTATATTTTCTCTTTATTTGACTAAAAGCTGAGGTCAGAAAGCTGGGGTTTATGGTGCCCTCATAGCAGAGGAGGTGGTTTAAGATGGTGAAGCATTTTAAATTGCACTAGTTTCAGATGGGTGCTTAGGGCAGAGCTCACATCGATGCAGAGCACCGGTACTTAAAACCACGGAGTGACCCTGAGCAGATAGGGCAGGATCCTGCTGTCCCTCCTGGGATGTGTTCAGCAGCTGCAGTAATTCACATTTGTGCCAGGAAAGTTCTGGTTATTCTCTGTGTTGCTGCATGAAAGGTCACTCTATACAATTACGGACTTTGCCTTTTTACGCATTCTGTTGAGCTCTTCTGCAGAAAGTGCCGCCGGACAGCCCCAAGTATTCAAGGACTAGAGAGAATTAATGTGTGCTTTCTAACCAGTATTCACCAAATTGGGCAGCAGTTTCCCATCATTACCTAAAATTAATGTAATTTGTTCCTCATTCCTATTGCCAAAGAATGAGCCCATGTCCTGATCAGCCCTTCTGATTGCCAGTTGCTTATTTGATTCCCTCTCCCCCCATTCCTGACAAAGTGAAACTGCTAAGATCCATCACCTTCCTCCTTGGCTGGTTTAATGAGATTATTTTTGCCCTTGAATCTTTGTCCTACCTTCACCTTTTGCTCCCCAGTGCATCTGCAAAGTTTTCCCAGGTCTTCTCTTGTGGATATTTTTGTACTTGCCTCCTGCAGATGTTTCCAATTCCCCTCCGTGCTCCATCGTCCTCCCAGCAGCATCTGCCTGCGTCTGGTGCTGCCTCCATAGCACTAGGTAAGAACAGTTTCCTTATGGATGCACACTAATACCTTTCCCTTTCGAACGCAATCTTTTTTGTATTGTTATTAACTACGGTGATTGTTCAGGCCTGTGTTTGGCATTTAACATGTTGTACTTACTGTGCTTTCAGTCTGTGCAATCAGCAGGATATGGGAGGGATTCTTTGGCACCTTTGCTTAGTGATTAGTATTTGTATAGTACTTGAAAAGCTTAAAATGCTGTAAGAGGGATAAGTAGTATTATTAATATTGATATGTTCTACTATAAAGAATGGAGCTTATGCATATTTGTGATGATAATCCCCAGTCTCATTTTTTCCAAACACTGTTGTCAGTGTGATCTGCCTCGAGCTTCTCTTCCACACACCTGTCTGAGCACTTTTCAAACAGCTTTTCTTCCTCTTCTGATTAAAAGCACCAGGAGAACAAAAAAAACCCAACCCTTCCTGTTAACATAGAATTTAGCCTTCAGGTTTTGGTGACTGTGCCCAGATGTGCTGGTCACAGTGGTCATTATTCAGGGACAATGATCTAATCAGTTTTCCACTAATCTCCTAATTATCTGTTGCTGGCCCAAGATCTACCATTCATTAAAACCCATTCAGTTTTCAGCAGCATTTGGGGTTTGATCTTCCTGGAGGAGTGCTCTCCTGTGTCCAGGTAATGTTTCATCTGCATTTTTTACAAATTAACTTATTTTTATGTCACTCCCTGCAGCTTCTCCTTGTGACTGAGGAGAAAATTAATAGGCACATAGAGAATATCTGAAGCCTTTGTACTTTTAATGGCTGACGCAGAGTTAATGCAAAGTTTTCGCTCTCCTTTTTCAAGCTGAGAAAGGTGGGTGAATTTTGTGTGTTTACCTCTCAGCTGTGCGTTTCTAAAGCGGTGGGTGACTGCTGGGCCTTGGTGCAGGGAGAGCTGCAAAGTCCTCAGAGGATCTTGTGTGCCTTGGGACTGGCCAGGCTGACTCGGTCAGACCTTTCTGGCCAGGGCACTCTGTGTTTTGACCTCCTGTTTTTGCACTGGTAAAGCTCTTTCTGATGGTTTCCCACACTCTGGAGCTCCAGCCCTGAGGGCTGCCTTCTTGCCAAGCACCCCGACCTGCCTCAGGCTTGTAAGAGCCATATTTAACCTCTCCACGAGCCCTTCAGAGCTCTGGTTTTGTGGGTGCTCTGCCACGGAAACCTGCAGGTGAGGGGAGAGGTTATTTTAAGCACATGCCAAGACCCTTCTTTGTTACTGCTCTTAATCTCCATAATAAAGTGATGATACCAGTCTTACAGATCTAAATCCAGACCTTCTCTGGATTTAGTTAAAACTCCTTTTGAAATGTTTGGTTTGAGTGACAGCAGTGAGGCTGTCATCAGCACTTCTGCCTCTTCCAGGGTGAGTAATATATATCCTAGCGTGGTTTCCTTGGGTACTTCTATGCTTTAATTTTGAGGAGGTTAACGCAGGATGTCCAGAAGAGTTTTGATGGAGTCAGAGGGGCTGTACACTTGCTGTGTGATGATTGTTCTGTTTTGGCAGGACCCCGTTCAGCACAAAAATAGACATGTGCTCAGTAGCACATTGGCATCATCAGACTTCAGGGACTGTGCTGTAAAACTTACAGGAGCCCCTGGCTCTGTTCTTTGCCAGCTGACCGACCTTGGATATTTTTGCAATACCTGCTCAGGTTTCCAGTGCTGGTAGCAAAATTTTGGGGTAACTGAAACCCTTCTGGCACTTTACCAGGAGAAGAAAGATAATAGTGTATCTTTGGGAAACGGAGGCACAAAAAGAATAATCTGGGTAGTATGGCACCTCTATAGAGCTTATAAACACGAATTAGAGGAAGGGTTAATTCAGAGACATCTGTGCTCCTGAGGAGCCGTTGAAGAAGTTGTTTTTGCCGAGCTCTGAAGTGTGCTGTCTGGAGATAATGGGAGGAAGGGAGCTGAAGACAGAAAACAGTGAGCCAAGACTGAATCCCCAGGGAAGGCATATGGAAGTGCTCTCAAATGATACTTTGCAAGTACTTTTTCTTTTTCTTTTTTTTTTTCTCCCCCCAATGTACCAAAATAGATTTTGAAGTTGTGAGTCAAAACTTGCAAGTGTACTTCGGTTTTGTCAGCTTTTAAAAGCAATAGCTGGGGCATTTAGGCTATGGAGGTGTCTTTACAACAATTTTGACTATTTTTCAGCTCACGCGGTGGGAGAACCAAGGCAGTGCAGGGACCAGTCTCAAAAGTAGAGCAGAAATTTAATGACTGGGGCTCCTTCCTCCAACCTGGATCACTCTATGAACCAGACCACCAGTTTTCATAGGGCAGAGAGTCCAGAGCACATATTCTGGTGAGCAGAAGGGAGGTGGGGGGCTGGTTTTGGGAACAGGTCAGAAAACAGAGCCATCAATCCTCATTGTGGGATGGAGATTCTGATTGCCCACTTTTAGACAAATCTCACTTCTCTACGTGTCCGTGATGAATATTTTACCCTGATGAGTAGAGGTGCTGAGCACTTCTTGTTCTTCGGTGCTTGAATGGAAACTGGGGATATTCAGGACTTGCAGAAATCAATTGTCTTCATTTGATTGTCCAGAGTGGGAGCACAAGAAATGAGGCTTCTGTTCCAGTGGGGTCTGCTTGGCTGCACACTCAGAACTCGTGGCTGGGAATCATGTCGGCAAAGACCCTCAAGAAAGAAAATGTGAATATTCTCAGGGAAATTTTATTTGGCCTGTCAGTCAGGTGTATCTTCCACTAGGCTGGGAGTAAGAGGGGGAAAAGGGGCTGGTACTTGGGAACTGCAGCCTTTAAAAGAGGCTGAAATCCTTGATGTACAGTGGAGACAGAACTCACTGTGCCCATCAGCCAGAAGATACAGAACTGGGGTGCACTGCATCTTTTCTGGCTGTGAAGTAGTGGTAAATTATTCCAACCTTGGAGTTTTTCAAACGAAACTTTGTGCAAGTGAGTTGGCAAATTCTGTGTTTCTCTCCCATTCTGGCCACGGCCCTGGGGTGCGTGACCCTTGCATAGGTACCCACTGCCAGTGGTCTGAAATGAAGAATTTCAGAATTTCTGCCTTATACACATGAGATTTTTTTTTTATATATCCTCTCCTTTCTGACCCAATTCTCTTAGAACTTCCAATCATCAGTACAGTAATAGCCACGGAAACATGAAAATAACTGAGTGTGCTGAAGGGGAGAATGAGGCCTTCAGAGGAAACTTTTTCTTCTTTTTTAGAAATATGTGATGGCCAGTCAAATTACCAAATCTTGCCAATAAAAAAATCAGTACTGGGTTGATGCTTCTCTTTCAATTACCTGCAGCATGTTCAGAGACTTGAGTGTAAACAGCAATTCAAAGCTGCCTGGTGCGTAGAGGCTTTAATTAATGCTAATGATAATTGCAGAGCATGCGTTGCCATTTTGGGCAACAATTACCCAGCTTATGTGGGGAATTTTGTGTGGGTGAAAAGTGGCGGGGAAGGAAAAAAAACCCCTAATATCTGAATATATATGCTTGATACTAACTCAGACTTTGTTAGATAGAGGAATATGCTTTCAGCCCTGAGAGAGCTGGAAAATGCACGGTCCTTGCTGCATGAACTTCTGCCATGCAAACTCAGGAAAAACGTTTTTACTTTGAAAAAGCAGAACCGCTCTCTTTGTTTTTATTTCAGTATTTCAACGATCTTTGAGAGGGGCAAAGAGGCTGAGTTTTTCTTCCCTAGAAGCATGCATGCTTTGAAAACTGGAATGGATAGATGTTGTTGTTAGTAAATTTAGGCTATTTTGAAGGAGCCTATGCTAATAAGGTTGGCACCCATGGGATTTAGTCTTCAAGCTTCCTTTGGCTGTCTTGAAAAGCCCAGCCTAACTGTAGCTGTTTTGAGAGCACAAACAGCCTGTTCTTATGCAGACCTATCTTTATTAATTCTGGAAGTTTTCTTGGAGGTAAGTGGGACGTATCCTTAGTGAACAAACAAAATTGCACCAACAAACAACCTCAAGTGACCTCAGTAGCTTTCCTTAAATGTACCCTTCTTCTTCCTTCTCCTTTTCTATGACTCCATGAGAATTAAAATACTGAAGACTTGCGGTATGTTAATCTTGCCCTAGAAATGGAGTCCCAGCTCCGTGGGGTTCCTGTTATTGTCCCTTGTAGGGACAAGTCACCTGCTTGGAAGCATTGCTTCTTAAAAAGTGAGCATTTCGTTTTTATTTCAAGAAGTTGGGAACTAACTCAGTTAAAAAAAACCAAACTTGCTCAGTGTTCTTTTGGGTTTTTTTTCTTCTTTCTTTTGCTGAATGTGTTTGGACTTTCAGAATGCTCTTATTTTTGTAATGAGGACTCTGAAATGATCCCTGAATGCTGCATTCTACATTTAACAATAATCTAAAGCAGAAAAAAGTGGATGAAAAGCTGGATTTTTTACTTTTGACTAGAAGAGGTTGAAAATAAAAACTAGTGTTGTGAGGACACAAAAGAACCTCCCTTACAAAGACTGTTGTGAATGTGAGGCTGTATACATAGACATTTTGAAAGCTAAGCTAATGGCCTTATTTCAAAAGCTGAAACAACACAGCCAAAATGGTTTTTTTTCTGCTTCCTGATGTTAGAAAACATATCAGATGGGCAAAATTTTTTAGACTTAAAAATAAATTTCAGCAAATGCCTTGCTCCAAAGGATCGAATTAGGTTGTTTATAAACCCTCGTATGTACTTATTGCTTGGAAAGGAAGAAAAAGAAACAAAGAGAAGATAATCTTTAGAGAAGGTGTTGGAGGTTCTGTATTTGGTAGAAACATTTCCTTAACCTGAAGAGACCGTGGGGTGATTTAATAAATCTTTCCATATCTATGCTGTGTCCTGGTCTTAGATGGAATGAACTTGATGCAAGCTGAGAGGAGGATTGCTTGGTTAATTCATATCTCCTTTATGAGTTCAGCCTTATTCCTTCAGCCTTAGGGTTCTTGCAGAGGTGACTTCTAGTTTAATTGGCAGTATCCACCGCTTGATCTGACACCCTTTTGGGACCTCCCGATGGGTCATTACTAATAATTTGGGTAAGAGATGAGAGAGAACCAACAGAGAAAACAACCAATCACTGTGGTACTATAGCGACAGTAATTTTTGTCATTTTGAGTTCAAAAGGAGAAAAGGACCCTTTCGGACACAGATTGCAGTTGCTGGGTGTCATTGTAAATATATTTCTTCGTGACTCTTTCATGCTGTGGCTCCCTGGAGTGTTCAAGATGATAAAAGGCTGGTGAGTCCTGTTTTGCATCAACTCCAATCAGGCACCGATTCTACAATAAAAGGCCTGGAAATGATTCTGAAAGCGTTATACCACCCTATGATATATGCTTGCAGAGTATGTATGTGTGCTTTTGTGCATTGTCCACTTGAGGGGAAAAAAGGAAACAAAGCTGTGCTTTGTCCTCACTGAATTATGAATTCTCCAACAGTGCTTATTTTCCTGGAATTTTGAGGAACCACTCTTGACTCTTACCATGACATAAAACCATATCTGGTCATGAAGAAGGTCAAACCTGGAAGATAAAACTAGCTTTTAAGTTTTGCTAGTAATGCTGACAGAGAATGCTGCTCTAAGTAGTGCACTTTGGAGTAACACAGCAAGGTGAGCACTTCCCAATGTTTTAATATATGCGGGACCTTAGCAATTATTCCTCGCTATTGTATGATAATCAGAATTGCAGACTTGCAAATGACTGTGCTACTGCTGTGCCATCGCTATTTTTTCTCTCTCTGGTTGTGCCAGGAAAAGACCGTTAATTAAAGCTTTAACGCTCCAGCAACCAACCACTCCAGTATCAAAAGTTGTATTTCCTCTTTTCTTCTTTGTTAATCTCTCAGAATTTATTCATTTTCAAGACTGTATATTTCGCAGCTTGGAGGAGTTCAGACTCCAGTAACAGCGTGAAGCTTCTTGGTCCCCACAGAATGGTCTTTCAGGAAAAAGTCCCTGTTCCTGTGTCCCATGACATGGAGACAATTCTTTGCCGTGCTGGGTTGGTAGGCATTTGACTTGGAGGCAATACTGGTGGTGACAGACGTTCTCTGCTAGTCTTGTTTTCTGCCTGGGCTTATGCAACCACTGCTCTCAAATGATGCTGATGTTGACTTGGCTCTGTCTCCAGTGACAATAGTGATCCTGTTGTGGAAGGGGACTCAGGCAGAAAATATATTTCATCTCCTGTTGCTCAGCATTTTTTGTTGGTGCAAGAAGTCCTCTTTGTTTGGTGAGAATCTGTGGCGTGTCATACTCAGTTTGGCTCTTTGCCCTCATAGTAGGAAAATTAGGTGCATAGTGACACAATAAATGTCCAAGAACAAAGTCCTGTGTTTGTGCTAGAAAATATATAGAGACTGTGAAAGAAATGATGGGTAAAAAGCTGGATGGGATTGATCGGAGTGCCTTTGGTGGCTGTTCATGGGCATGGAGGAGGATGTTGTCAGGTCTCTATATAAACTCTCATGAATTAGGCTGCCATGAAATAACTTGTCACTTCTTGTGCTAAGCCTGAAGTATGGGGACAGCCCAAACTAGAGGTGACACCAGTTCTTTGGGCAATTTCCTTAAGATATGGAAAGAGGAACCTGAAGTCTGTGGTGAACAGAGGGTAAGTGCTGGAATACGGGCTCTGCTGTACAGCATTTCCCAGCTTGTCCTTGCTCACAGGTCCTTGAGGGCATTAAATGGATACTTCTCTCAGAGCTTAGCAACCAGGTTAACCAAAGCCATCATATTACTCGGACTGGCTGTTCCTTGAGCTTGTCTAAACAATGTGCACAATGGTCTCCCAAGTGTACGCTATTGATTGCGTTCACAATAAGTGGCTTCTGAGAAGTCTCGCATCACTGCTCTGCAAGAAGATTGTCTGATGCTAATTGCTCTGACTCAAGGGCAAAGCAAACTTTAATTTATAAATTCATTACTGCACTGTAGCTATGGCCTTTATTAGCTTCTCACAGGTAATTATATTGCTGAAAACTCCTCTGATCAGGAACAAAATTATTTATAAGGTTTAATAGCAACCAGTTTTAAAGACATGGGGATCATTTTCAAAACCAGTGGAGCAAAAACTCTGCACACTCTGGTAAGTGGAATAATTCATGCAAACTCCAGAATTATTAATCTCTCAGCACAGTGTCCTGTAAGAGTAATAGCAGATGCAGCTGTGGGTCCAGAGAGAAAGAGGTCAGATGCACACCTGGAAATAGATAATGTCCTTTCTGGCAGAAGCTTCCCAGCCCTGTTGTGAACAGAAGCCTATCCCCATTTAGAGAATCTACCTGCAGGTGTTCCAGACAGGCAAGGTTCATCCCTCTTTGAGCTCTCTGGTTGGAGCTTGGGCCACTAAACATTTCTGTATGGGAACATATGGAGACCTTAACTCGATGAGTGAATTGGAATGATTAAGCAGCCTGGATTTCCATTGCAAAGTGCAATCACACAGTTATGCTGCCACAGATGCCCAGCAAAGTTCTCCAGAGTTTTAAACAAGATGCAATTGAGATACCCGGGCTACACAGATACAGAAATAACGATAGCAAAGAGTTTCTGATTCAGAGGGAGAAATACAGAGTTTTGTTCTCCTTTAAAGACTTCCCCTGTCCTTATTTGTAAGATTTTAGGAATATTTATTCAAGCACTTGTGCTCCAGTTGTGCACAGCACCACAGATCCTTTACAGCTGACTTGAGGCACTTGAGAAACCAGAAGGACATCATTTCCTTCTGAATATTTTGTCTGACTTGGTGGCAGCAGTGGGGTGAATAGCATCCCTGGCAAGAGAAGGTACCAGGTCAGTGCTGCACTGAGATGTTCAGGGAAAGTGCTGGAGATCAGAGGCTGAAAAATGTGCATTTCTTGTCCCAGAAATAAGCAATTGTACAGAAATCCATAAAAATAGCAATTGCGAGGAAAGGGCGCAGTTGTCGCAAGGGTCTGAGGGACACGACCCCCAAGCTCTGGATCAAATCTAGTATCTCTCAGTACACGGGGAAACTGAGAATTGGCTTAAATGCTCTTTTGGAGGAAATTAGAGACATTAAGGATCTTTGGAAATTCATATCCACAACTAGATTGAAGAATAACAGTTTGAGCATATTTTGGTTAGAAAACAACCAAATTACAGATGATGCAAGGTCCCTTTAATAGTGGTGGTAATTTTCAGTAGTGGCCTATGGCCCCTTTTGAAACAGAGCTTGGGCCAACCTGAATCTTGGCTCATCCCTTTCTCACTTTGAACCGTGATGATCAGCTCTTTGCCGTTTAAACTAAGATCTGACTTGGTATACAACAAATATGTTAGTTACCTGGGGAAATGCTGGCAAACCTTAATTTTTTCACAGCCATGAACAAATCTGCCTTTCCAAACAAACAGAAGCAAATCTCCTTTCCTTCTCTAATGAATCCCTGGAGGGAAGTGTGGATTCTGCATGTAAATGTGCTTTGCTCAGATTACCTGGTTTTAAGTGTTTTTTTCTCCCTCTCTCTTATTACTCGGTTCGGCAGTATAAATACTTTGCCTCCTTCCCAAGCCTGAATGCTTCTGTAGCAAATCTTTCTCTGTGAAATTACCAGCCGACCACAGAGTGTACCCAGGCACTTAAAAGCTGAGCAAATAGCCCAGTTAAAAGCATTCGACAAGCGTCTGAGCAGAGATCAACCCTGTGCCCCGCGTGTCTGAGGATCCCAGCTATAAAAAGTCTTGCCGTCGGCTTTCAGTGCAGGAACGAACGTATCCGCCCACACCAAATCACTAACCAACATTCAGCTTTATTCAGCCTGTCTCTGTCTCATCTCGCGGGCATCCCCTGGGTGCAAGGTGGGGACAAACCATGAGGGGACTTCAGGCATCTCCTGGTTCCTTATAGAAGGCAGCACTGGCTGGTGGGTCAGCTTGCTGAGGAAGATTGTGCAGAGTTGTTTACATGGTGACTTGAGCCATTTCCAGGGTCATGGTGTTTGAGATGTGGGTTGGATATGGGTTGGTGGGACATGGGGAAAATCACCAGGAAGCCGTAGGGGTTTTTGTGTGTTTTCAGAAATAACTGTATCTTCAGACTTGCTTGTTTTGTGGCTATGTTCTGCTCTGGTTTTGTGGACTCTTGAGATCAGCAAAATGAAATTGGGAAAGGGCTGATGGTAGTACTCTGTAGGAGGAATATAGAGTTTGATCCTTACGTGGTTTAATATGTAACTCCTCTAATTTATGCCATACCTTTCTACTGCTTGCTAAATGTGGCTTTCAAACTGGAGGCTTTTAGGCGATTTATGATCTTTCAAAAAAAACCCCACAACCCACAACAAAAACTGAAACATGTTTAATCAAGTTTTGTGAACAGCCTAGAGTTTGTTCTTTCTGGGAACAATAAGGTATTGGAGGTGACGTTACGTGGGAAAGAGCAATGAAGAGCATGTGTCGCAGGCTGGTTTAAGCCCATTGCTTAAATCTGAATGTCCATCAGTGGTCACTCAAGTGAACCATGAAGCTCTTCCTGGGACCAGCTCTGGGTTGAAGTTTGGTGTTCACTATCACCGCCTAATGTGAAAGTTCATACATTTGCTACTGGAAACTCAGGTCTGAGGATAAAACAAATAGATGTTACCTGATGTTTTTAAACAGTCACCAGGGACATACTCTTGTCTTGGCTAAATTGATATACCTCCAGGGCAGATCTACTAACCTTGCTACAGTTGCTCTGCACTTCCATTTTAAAATACGTATGACAAATATTGGACTAGAATAGTAATTTTTAAGGCAACTTGCTTTGGGGTTTTATGATAAAATCACACATTCTGGCTTGGGCCCAGACGCCGTTCGCTATGCACTTAAGGGGTAACTTCCCTCAAAGTAGATAGCAGTCTTATCACTAGATAAATCACTCCTGTGCGACTATATATGCTGTTAGCAGACAATAACCAGATGATTGCATGTAGAATTACAAGCCAGAAATAGTAGCTGTGGTTTTTTTTTCTTGCTTGTGGTAGTTACTGAAAACTTAATGAGAGAATTACAGCACGTCAGCTGCCGTGCATTGGCCAGGTATTTGTTGGGTACCTTGTGTTTGCACAGCCAGTGCGCACCAATGCATGTTATCCACCCTGAGGAGCAAACTCGGTGGTAATACGGTCTGTTATCTCTGGGACAGTGATTCCAGTCCACCTCCAGTTATGTGTCGAGGAACTGAGATCTGGATCTGGTGTGTTGGCATCTGCCCTCTTCAGTAGTTTGAAAAGCTGAATCCTCAAACGTGGTCATTAATGAGTATATTTTAGACTGTAGGATCCCAGGCACTGATCTCTGATTACATTACAGGAGTGATTTATTTCTTTCACTTGTGTCCAAAGGAAACGCTGAATTTCCTAGCTTTCATTTATGCCATTAACGAGGCACAATTTTTTGCTAATAGGTACTAACAGGCACTCGATCACACAAATTAAGATCTTAAAGATCTAATCTATATAATTACCAAATAATTCAATTCTTGACAGTGGTGGAGGGAGGAAGGGAATCAGGAACACCATGTCTGCTTCCACTACCCAAGTGTTCCTCCAGCAGGAGAGAGCAGCAGCTGGGATAGTTGTGTTCTCCCTGCCCCGAGCCTCTGAGGGGTTTGAACCTGGACCTCACATCAGACATAGTTTTGCAATAGAGAGAAGCAAAAGCCCAACTGTGGATAGTCCTAGAGCATGGAAGATACTGGACCATAGCCAAGTCATGTTTCTTGACTAATCTTGCTGAAATGTGGTGATACCTTCTGGCTTCAGACTTCCTTTCATTATGTTCTTTTGAAAGTCCATCCTCTGCTTGAGGATGGAACCTCCTAGAGACAATTTGATAACTTCATTTAATTAAAGGTTAGAGAATCATTTCTTATTGTAAAACAACTGGTAATTATTGCCAAGGCAAATGTTGCACAACTTTAGAGGAAGCATCCCATTTTCTTGAGTTCAACATCTTCTGTATGACCGAGCCGTCGTGGATGGCCTGCTGCGTCGTTAGCACAATATGAATCATTCCGGCAGCTCCTTCCCCACACCATATGGCTCCCTAATGCCCTGGCCCTGGTAACGTGCTGACAAACAGCAGGTGCCACTGGATGGAAAGTGAGAGATTTGCAAAGCTTTCCACCCACCAGCTGGACACATGCACATTGGAGCCGTTAAATGGCTTTTGCAGGGTGGTTTTGTGAACTGCAAAATGGTTCAGATGGGAGTGCATGGTGCCATCTGGGCTGCGATGAGCAGGTTTTGTTTTCTTTCATTTCAGTCCTTCCTAATTGTTTGCTTAGAAATAACTGGGGATTGCAGTGGCCATTCAGATTTTCCAGAAACGCAACTTTTCTGTGTATCCAGAGGTAGTGGTCCCTCGCTGGGGGACTGTCTCCATTTGGGGTGAGCAGTTGTTTCAGAAAAATTAATATCTCTTTTATCATCTGCTATAACAGAGTCAAAGGTTCTGAACTGCTTCAAGCCTGACTCCGACATTTTTGCTGTTTGGCCTAGGTCAGCAAATGCTGAAGATATCGTCCGGTTTTACACAAACAGCACAAGTAGCCCCTTTGAGAGATGAAGATCGTACGCTACTCGGAGCTAGCAGAGCTAGAAGCCTTCAAAATGCTGGAGATTATGCGGCAAGTTAAGTAAGGTAGAGCAAAGAGTTCAATCTGTTAATAATATTTGGTGAATATGTCTTGAATATATCTAGCCCCAAAATATCATGGTGATTGGCATGCATGGGAAGGTGGGCTGGTGTTGAGGCTGGATTTCTTTCCTCTTTAAATAAAACACTACTTTTATGAAGGTTAGTTAGCCAAGCAAGGCACGGGCATTAATGTCATTCAGTGCCCTTTCTGTTTAACTGGGGAATTTTTGTGTCTGCTGATGGCTGGGGCTGAGCTGCAGTGACTTGTTTCCTTCTTAGTCATTTATGGTGTTCATCCATCAACCCTACTAAGGCAAAATTAAACAATGGTGTTTGTAAGCCATTGAATTAAAAAAGAGTCAGGAAGTGCATTAATGAGTCTATCATAATGGATGCTGTTATAATGCAGACAAAACATGGTTTACTATTAATCACAAGAGGAAAGAAATCAAAGGCCAGATATCAACAGTTCTGATCATACAAATAAGAAATCTTCTAAGAAAGCCTGTGTGAGCTCCGCAGCCCATGAGCAGAGAGGTGGGGAGCACATGTTTTGTCTCGGGGTGGCACCTTCTGAAGGGGTTTGCCTTGGTGGAGAAGAGCTTGGGTTGCACTTACAGAGAAGGAAGAAAATCAGTGAAATTTGGTGGCTCTTTAGTTACATGACAATTTCACTGCTCAGACAGAAAACTTAAGTTTGAAGGAGTGGATTTGTGGACTACATTTTCATAATACATAATAGGCAGGAATAGAAGGTAGATGTGTTTTCTTTTTAGTCGCTCAAATCCTTCCTAATCCTTTTAAGAGCCATGAGATTAAAAATGTATTGGGTAATGTTCCTGTCAACACCTACGCACTATTGAAATGTTGGGTCTGAGATAGGAAGTGGCAGTTGTGCTACATGACACATTCTCCTGTGCAGAAAAACTGCAGTTAAATTTTTGGTGATGCTGTTAGAAATTTTCTCTTCAGGGAAGGAATTATCCATTAGGAAGGGGCCCGGATAACTGAGATAACAACTGGTAGAGGAGACAGCTCTAGGAGCTATTAGGAAAAGTATCCTTAGGTGGGCAGAAATGTTGACCCTATCTTGAAGTGATTGAAATATGGAATCTGAAATTGTAAGGAAACGTTATTTTCTGTTTTTCTGGATGGTAGTTTTCTGGTGTTATGAGGTACCGCCACCTTTGCTGGGTGGTGTATCCCCTGTTATCCAAAGAAGCACTACTGTCCAGGTTTGGGATACCAGAGAAGCATTAATTGGGCAGGTGACACAATATTATTGCATCTCATTGGCATTGAAGAAATCACTGATGAGTGTTGCAGGAAACCTGAGCTTGCCAGGTATGTGGTGTAACCTCATGCAACTTCCTCTGCTCTCGGTGCGTTTGAGACGCTGCCCACTCCTCCTGCCTCTCTGTGTCCTCTTGGGGAGCCCAGATAATTGGGGGGGGAAAAAAAAAAGCCCTGCAGCAATCCAGTTTCTTTGCTTCTAGGATGTATTGCACAAGTTGAAATTCTCCACTCAAGATTTATTTTTTACGGCTGCATTGATGTTCCTATATGTCTATACGCACACACACAAAATGTGAATCTCCCCCTCTTGATACTTGACTTTAAGCCTTCTGTTCTTTGAATTGTTTTCATTTATCAACCACCTTTTACTTATACAGCAATTCAGTGCATACCCATCTGGACGTGTAGCACCCTCTCAGTTTTTCTCTGATGCTGTTAATGTATAGCTGGGCAAAAACGTGTAATAAAAGACCTTGGACTTGAACAGCAAGGCAGTGTTGCTGGAAATCTGCCTGCAGCACAAAGCAGGCAAGTGTTTTCTGTGGTGCTTAGAGCCTGCAGCACCCAGGGATGTTAAATTATAATGTCAAGTGTTTTATGTGTTGGGTTTTATTTTATTTTATTTTATTTTTTATTTTAATTTTTTTTTGTTTTTTTAATGTTGTTTGGGGGGTTTTGTTTGTTTTGGGTTGGGGTTTTTTGTTTGTGTGGGGTTTTTTTTAAATTTTTATTTTTTAAAGAGGTAATTTTAAGCTGTGTATCAGCAGAAAGACAGAAGGCCTGGCCTGTCTTTTGGGGAGGGTTAAGCCAAACTGCAAAACTCAGCCCATGTTCAGAGGGTGGACAGAGCAGCAGCAACACGAGGGCTGCAGGTTTTCTCTATATAGGCAGCTAGACACCCCAGCAGAGCTTAACCTTCTGCACAGCCTCCTGTGCGTTAGAACCAGGAGCCAGCCCAAACAGAAACAATGGAAGAAAGGGAGATCGTTGCTGAGTTTTGAATTGGGTCTATTTCCAGAAAAGACCTTTGGTATCCAGCATTTCATCCAAGAGCTTGAGGTTGCTGGTCTGTGATGAGTTTAATAACTCACTTCTGCCATTTAACTTAGTTTTATCTCCAACTTCTGCTGCGCTCTTGTGCCCGTTCATAACTGGTTATGTCAAAATTCAGTAAATTATTCTAAGCTGAATTGGCATAAAATCCTGTGTACAGAGTTGGACCAGTTTGACCAGACTGACATCACGTCACGTCTCCATGTGCATTGTACAGAGATGTGCCTATGGGCATCTCTGTATGTGCATAAAGAACAGTGTGTGTGTCCCCAGGTCACACGCAGGTGGGCTCTGTCACCTCCAGCAGTGGGAGGTGACACTTCAGCCGTGCTCCCACTCAAACCCTCACTGGGCAGGGGGCTTCTGGCATCTCTAGATCTCTGTTTCTGCAGTCCTTGCCTGTCACCAACTTGTCCCTCTCCAGCTTATTACTGTAATTGGCTTTTTGCTAATTCGTTTGGTTATCTCTTGGAATATAAAAAATGAGAACGATGAAGGTGACTTGGCATAATGATTCTCTGGTGGGTTAATGGGGCCCTTCAATAAGCACACAGTGATCATAAACATTAAGTCCAATTAGGAACATGGATAACAGTTCTTGGGAGAGATACACTTCTATATTTTCTGAACTGTGATGGATTTCCTCCTTTGTGGAGCTCAGTGTGTTTAGCTTTTCTGTATTTCTGCAGCTCTTAGGAGAGAAAAATGCCCATAAATACAGGGCAACAGCCCTTAGTAGGGTAACAAAAAGGGGATGTTTTGATTTCTTTAGCCACTAGCCCTATGAATTGCAATAGGATCCTCCAGGAGGAGGAGGAATATATCAACCCCTGGGGAAGTGAAATGGAAAGAAAAAATAAAACAAAAAGAATGAGGAATAGAGAAATTTGCAAGGCCAAAAAAGCAAAGGCATTAATAATTAAGAGCTCCAGAGGGGATGTGAAACAAGGAGCTGACTGATGAGTGCAGGAGGCTGAAGCTTTCTCTGGGGGCTCAGGAGATCGAGGTTGGGTCCAGCATATCAAGAGGGAGGTGGTAGCCTGAGGTTTGGCTGGGGAGGTTTTGTGGAAGGCACGGTACGTGAAGGAGAGGATCAGAATTGTCTTTTAAATGCTGGTGAAACGTTACAGGGTTTATTAGTCACCCAGACTGCAGGAATGCAGCATGGAGAAGAATGGACTTCTCAGACTCTGAAAATCTGCAAGTCACTTTGTCTCTTTTTGTTTTATTGGCCTCAGCCATAAAATCATGCCGAGCGGTATGTATTGCTGGCTTATAAAGTGCTTGGATGTCTATGGGCAAAACATACTAGACAGGAATTGACTGAAAAATCTCCTCTGTACTTTATTTGCAGTGCTTACCAAGAAATGGGCTATGAAAGTGGCCATGTACTTCAGATGGCAGAGCCTGTTATGGATGCAAAGGATTCACTATCGACATAAAATGTTGCAAAAAGTATAAATCTAAGAACCATGTGAGTCTTTGATGTAAACGAGATGAAAAGGGCAGGAATGGGAAATGCACAGGGTCATATTCTGATAGTTCTGCACAAAGCAGGTGCTGTTGACAGTAAGTGAGGCAAGGCAGAACTGTAAGATGGTGACTGATTTGCCTGCCAGGTATTTGCTACCAAGAAAAATACTCTTTTTCTGTGCCAGGTTGACCATGCTGAGGACATAGCTCCAGTTGCTTTGATAAAAACTCCCCTGCATAGCTGGCTTGTGTCATGTGTGCAGCAAGGAGTGACAAAGTGCTGGGAGCCATGATGAGTCTGCTCAAGGTCACGATCACAAAATTTGCTAAGTAAACTGTTAAAATTAACGGTAGAAGAGGGTGGTCCCAAGTTGGGCTTTGGGAGGAGAACCAACAGGCAGCGGGTCATTTAGGCAGGGAAAATGCCAAGCTCTTAAATAGTCTGCTGGAAATACACTCATGGGGCAGGGACTCTTGCAAAAATAAGCCTGGGCTCCAAAGAAAATGAGTGTGTGGTAGTGTGCCGAAAGCCAGGGCTGTGCTGGGACCTGCCTGCCAGCTGCCTGTGGGGAAAAGGCACCAAGCGAGGTGGGGGGCTGGCACCAAAACCCCTTCTGGTTTTCTTTGGCAGGAGTGGATATGCTGACCCTGCTGTTGCAAAGACGGGCTGAATCCTGAGCAGCAAAGGGATGGATGGAGGAGAAGGTCTGTGGGTGTAGAGGAGCTGGTGTGGACAGGCTGCGGTCATAACCCAGGCTGGAGCTGAGCTGCCAAATGCAGCTCCGAGGTAGATGAGCATTGTAAGGTTGTGCTGCTCTAAGACCACCCCAACAGGAATACTCTGTGACACAGTTTTAAAGGTTGAAGATGTACGAGGATGGAAAGTCTCCCCAGGGCAGGTGAGGAAGGGTGTGAGCTCTCAAATTTCAAGCTGAGAAGAATTAATAGCAGTGTAAGTCTGTCATCAGCGCTCTTCTGTCTGCTGTGGGATTGACTTAGAGCGGTGATGCAGGAAGCTGTCGCAGAGCAGAAATAACCTAGTTAAGTCTGAGATACAAATTGGAACAAAACAGGCACCAGAAAAGTCACTTAAAGACAAAGGTAGAGCAAGGCAAGGAGTAGAAAGCAACCGGTCAGTACAAGGTGGGAATTAAAGCAAAATACTCAAGAGTTGTTTCTTGTCACCCTCTGTCCCTGTAAGATATTTTTGCTTGGCTTGCTTGCTGAAACCTCCTTGTACAGTGAAAATCTAATTCCCTCTCCATCAGTTCCTCTTGTAATTAAACAATTTGAAAGCATCCACCTGAAATCTCCAGTTAGTTGTACTCTGCCTGCTCTCCTCCCGAACTGGTCGCAGTCAGAAGGGTTTCGGGAGTTGGCCGGCTTTGCTGTGAGTTGTCTCCGATTCATATTTAATCAGAACTTGGACAGAAGACACCGGGTCCGAGCCCAAACCACTAACACTCAGTGGAAGATTATAGTTCAGAAAGCTGTGCTTAGTCAGAGCGTGGGTACAGGTGGCTAGATTTTTGCCAGTCTCCGGATTAATTATCTTTTATTAGTTGTCTTTGGTCTCAATGCCCTGTACCTAACTTGTTCCACAGGAATGCAAATATGGTTTGGTTTGGCTCAAGCTCTCCTCTCCCCTGAAATGTTTTGGGTTTGTGCAAGTCACTCCTGTTTTCCTTTTAATTTCCAGCGTTACTTTGCTGCCCTGACTGATGCTCATACTGCTGCATCTATCTCAGCCCAGGAATGGCCTGTGTTGGTTAAACCTGCTCTGCCCAGGTCCTGGCTGTGGAAGCGGAGTGACCCTCTGCACCGGTGGGTGGATGATTTCCATAGGGAGAGCTGTTTAGCTCCATGTCCACACAAGGTGTCTACAAACCAACAGTCTGAAATCAAAAGCTCGGACTGTGTCCTGGTTTTGGATCGTTGTGTGGTACAGGAAAGGGAGGAGGCTTTTATTCCCCAAGGAAAACCCATTAACTAGTTTCAGATGAGATTCTTTTTCCAGCGTGATAAATATTCTATGGGATTTATACTATAATCACGGAGCTGAGAGGATACCTGGGATCTGGTCCAATGTCACATTTTATCTTCGCGTGCTATCTCCGCGTTGTCTGGGAACACTCGCTCCAGGAGCTATTTTGAGAGGGAGCGATTCTGCAGCTGCCAGTGCCCAGGGCCGTGCAAGGCTGAGCCCGGGCTGCTGCTTCCCAGCACCTCTGGCCTCTGCCACATCGTGGCTCGTTAGAGAGAAAGTTTAATTTGAGCTTGCGGTGAGCTAATTCTGTACTGTCTGGAGTTTTGGTTATGTCATGCGTTATGACACCGTTCATCCCCCACTCTTCAAAGCGCTACCAAAGTATTTTTCATCTTTTTCTATTCTTCATCTGGCAAGTCTTAAACTGGTAATTTTTTTTTTTTTTTCTTTTTAGCGCACGCTGCTTCCCGGGCTGGTTTGATTCCTTGGATCTTGGTGATGTTGCATCAGGGCACAGAATAGCAACTGTGTTCACAGTAACCAAAATAAAAGTGACATGGGCTGTTGATCAAGACAAGTCAACCGGGGTCGGAGAAACGTTTCCAGCCATTTTGCATAAGCAAGATACGAGCTTTAAATCTTGTTGCTGAACAAGATTAAACGTGCTTGTGGCCTCTTCCACCACAGGAATTCTGACATTCTGGCGTGAAAATGCCGAATGTTTTTCTCTCGCCTTAACCTTGTGAAGTGTGGCAGCCAAAGTCTTTGACCAGAAGGTGCTTGATTCATTTTATCCAGGGTCCAAACACACATGGAAGCCTGGATTTACCCCATGTAGTTTCAGCATCTGAAACTCCTGCTTTGTATCCAGTCAAGGAAGGGAGAAACAAGCACTTCCAGAGGACACTTCAGTCACACTAAGATTTAATTTATCCCTGATTAGCCCTGGCTTTCTGGACATGAGTCCCCATGACTGTGGTCCAGAGCTCCGTGCTGTATCTTGGATGTTGGAGCTGAGCAGGATGAATGCAGATCTGCCTGTGCTGCTCAGCAGCCCCTGCACAGCACACAGGTGGAAACCAGGGCTGAGGTTCATTAGCCAAAAGAGTAGCTTAAGACATTTTACTTGGTCTAGAACTGGAGCTTCAGCCTGGGATATCATATCCCTTAAGGCAGAAATTCAAGAGGAAAAATCTTGAATGAAATGAAAGAGTGTATGTGAGGTTAAAATGCTCTATATTGTTGTCTCATGCAGTCAAAAATGTGAGTTTGTCATGCACATCCACCCAACTGAAGGTGAATGCTCTGTAAGGCTCATTGGCATCGCAAGTTGGGTTTTGAAAGCGGGCAGTTAATGTCTGGCTGAGATTGTGCCTTGGTGGCAAAATATCAACAGCGTCTGTGCAGTGGTACGGGGCGGTGCTGTGTGCGAGAGCGTGTGGCTGCGTGTAAAACATGGAGAATTACGTTCTTTCCTTGATGACGTTGCAGAGAAGTGTCAAAGGAACAGAGCTGGTAGGAAATACTTTTGGTTTGTACATGGAGGAGAGGGGAGAAGATGTCAGTGGGAAATAAACATCAGTGCAGTTTCATGACTTGGCTGTAGAGCTTGTGGGAGAATACAGTTCCCTAAGATACACATATATATATATATATATGTATGTATGTAAAGGAGCTCTATTGAGTGATGGCTGCAGAGGCGTTGGTTTGTTCCTTCAGCGCAGGAGGTGACTGGTTTCTCCATCACCACCTTTTTGAGGCAGCAAGGAAAGCAGAGGCTGCTGTACCACGGGAAGCCTCACTAAGGGATGACCAACCAGAACGGCTTAGAGAAAACACAAAAAGCAAAAAAAAAAAATTCTCCCAAGCCTATGTCTTCTGGAGTCACAGTGACAAAACACTGCTTTGGGCTGTAGGGACTGTCCAGAAGTATGTGGGTTACATGCCCAAAATTGTCATATTTCTTCCTAGAGGGGTATATTGCAATGTGGGCTTGGAGCCATTGGACTGGACTGGGGTAGATGTTCACTGGATGTGTCTTTGCATCTCTTCCCAGTGCTACCAAAGCGTCGCACATCAGCACGTTTTTGAGCAGAGCCCACTCAAATCAGTCTCTCCCTTGCCCCAGCGTTTCCCTTGGCAGTTTTGTTACTGATCACAGCTATATCTTGTTTGACCAAGTTGTTCCTTGTCTGCTTTCTTTAGCTCCCTTCTCTTAGCCAAGTCATAAATCTGGATTTGCAGCTGATATTGTTCCCAGGGAAGCAGGCAGGGAAAGTGCAGACGGAGGGTTATGGCTTCCCTGAGGCACGTGGTTGAGAGGAAGAATTGGCCTATCAAGTGGAATAGATGCAAAGTAGTAGCCTGAAAATAATGGACAAGTGAACTGGTGTGGAAGGAAATCACCCCTGTTTTAACTACTGTCTTCATGGGAAAGCCTTTAATCTCCACATCCCCTCCCCTCTGAGATCTCAGGCTGTTCTTGGGATTTGAATCATGTCAGCTGTTTCATCACTTGCATTGTTTGTGGTGTGTTGTGTGTGGTGGGGTTTTTGTTTTCTGAGATCTTTTTCTTTTACCAAGTTGTTTATGAGACTGAATTACAAAAAGTGATTCCCCAGGGACTGTCCCCCTTGGGATCTAAAGTGGCTGCACAAACAGGTAAGAGTTCTCTCAGAAATCCCACAGATCCAGTGCAATGGCTTGTGAAAAACAAAAGCAAGCAGCACGAATTTCTCAGGTACCATCTGGGTTTGGTTTGTTTGGGACCAGGAGTCCTATTTAGCTCCCATTTGCTGAGGTGAGGAGCAGCTTTAGGAGTCAGTGAGGAAACGTTGCTATTTCCAGCTGCTGCAACCTGCTCGAGAGTTATCTGGCTGCTAAACTTGGCATCAGTGGAAATCCTGACTCCGGTGTATCCACCTGCCACCGTTGCATGGTTATTTATCTCTCCATGGCTCTTACTGAGGTTTAAGAACTTGGTTTGTTTAGTCCCTGAATCTGTCCTCCACTGTGACGATGTCAAGGATTTTTCTGCAGTTTGTAAAATTGAGCATTTGTATAAATGCATCTGAATCGTTTCCATGGGAATGGGGCACTCAGCTTGCTCCATACTGGGAAATATGATTTGCATGTGTGAATAAATATGAAGCCTTGCTACCTTGGAGACCCTGGGCTGGAAAAGGAGCAACTGCTGGCTAAGAAATAGAGTTTGAGGGGCAAATGCAAGACTTGTGCCAGTGCAGCCAGCAGAAAGGCCAACGTCTGGGTGAGAAGAGGCTCAGACCTGAGCTCGGTCTAAGCCTTCGGGTGCAGCACTCTTGGAATAGGACTCCTGAGCATTTGAGAAAATTTGGACTTTTCATTTTCTGACCATGAGATTCAGCAACTTGTCACAGGTCTTATTGTCGCCACAGCGCTAACTGGTGTGATGTGTTGTAGGGCTTTCATGTTGAGGGCACAAGGGTCTGAGGTGAAGGTTTTTCAATTATTTTGCAGTTCACAACACCATCCTGGGGCTCAAGAGGGAGCGTGCTTTTGCAGCAGGAATTAGAAAGGTAGTTGTAAATATAAATTGAAAGGCAGCTGTGAATGTGCGGGACCAACTCTATTCCTGCTGTATCTCTGGGGTCTTGATGGAGACACACGAGGGGTTAGCTTTCTCTTTCCAGCTTATTTCTGCTCTCTCAGAGGATGGGCCTGAGAAACTGCTTCGGAGTTGTCTAACTGCCTGGAATTCTCACACCTTTGTACTCTCACTTCATGTGGTTTTATCTTCCTGGCAGATGACCGACTCCTACAGTTAGAAGTTTCTGTAGCTCCAGGGCACCCAGTTCTGTTTTAACCCTGCGTGGCAGGGCTGCAGCCACCTCTGAAAAATGCCTCGAGGGTCCTGGTCACCGAGCACAAGACCCTTATTTTATGGTAACTTTTTAGGACACCATCTTCCTCGTATTGTTAACTATATCCTTGGCCTCCTTCTCTGTCTCCTGTTTTCTCAATTTTAATCTTGCTCTTTTTCTCTCTCAACTCAAAATCATTTTTGTCTCAGCCTCACCGCTTGCCCTGCTGCTGCGTCTGTCTGAGCCTCTATTGAACTTGTGGTGCTTGATAATATCCAAGACAAGTCAGCTATTCCTACTCCCCATTCTCAATCAGACATATGTGGAGTGACGTTTTTCTGGCTTTATTAATTCCATGGAGTGTTAAACTTGGAGATAAAACTTAGGAGTAAAATCAGAACTGAAGAATAAAGCACATAATAGTGCTTTTTTTACCTAGCATCCATGTTAAAACAGGAGAAATGGTTGAATACTGTAACTGTTTGCTGCTTTTAATGAAATCTCTGATTTTCCAAAGGGAATGTGCAGAGGAGTTATGCCGTGGTACGTTTGGGCAGCAGAGGCCAGCAGAGGGATCTCCTGGTCCACTACTTTCCTCCTTTGGGTTATTCTTGCTTTGTCGAGAAATTTCCAGGTATGACAGAAAGAAAAATGCAGTGATGGGACAGTATCCATTGTCTGCTGGTGCATCCAGGCTACTGGAAGCAGTCTGTGGATGATGTTCACTGTCTGCCCCATCCACCATGCCTTGGTGCTCCGTGTGTCTGTGCCTGCTGAATTAACGAGCAGGTCAAGCTGGGATTGATTTACCAGAAGGAGGGAAAGGCTCTCAAAATCAGTGTCTGCATCCTTGACCCCGTTAGAGCTGGTGTGGTGCCCACATGTCACGGATACCGTGCAAGTATGGAGAGTGAGGATAATTTCAGGAAAATGGAGTTTTATTTTCCATCTCTTCTCAACGCAGAAGAATTACAGTAACATGAGTCTGTCCGAGTGACAGCATAGCTCTCCGATGTGCTCATGGGCTGGGTACCAAGTTCCTGCTCTGGAGATGTGTGAGGGCTGGAAATAGCAGGTGAAGGCATGAGCTGTTCCCTCGGCTCTTCGTCTGCATCACAATTTTTGCAAAGGTCAGCACTGTGGTACCAACCCAATTACTGTTCTCTCAGCTGCGATCGTTGCTGGTAGCTCAGGGACTGAAGCAGCACTGATGCTGCCTGGAGCCGCCGGCTCATATCCGAGCAGGGCTTGACTCGCTGGTGTTATTTAAAGCTGGATCCTGCTGTTTTCCTTTGAATTGTCTTTCAGACAAGAACTTAGTCACTCTCCTTTCCCCTCGTCTGCGGTTACAGAGTGACCAAGTGTGTTGCACGCTGTGGGATCATGCTGGGATGCGCGGTGACACGTGTGCACTTGGATAGAATCTCAGAATTATTTTGGTTGGAAGAGACCCTCAAGACTGAGTCCAACCATTAACCCACCCCTGGCACTAACCGATGTGCCTGAGAACCTCATCTCCGTCTGTCCAACCCCTCCAGGGATGGTGACTCCAGCACTGCCCTGGGCAGCCTGTTCCAAAGCCCCACAGCCCTTTGGGGAAGAAATTGTTCCCCAGATCCAACCTCAACCTCCCCTGGTGCAACTTTGAGGCCATTTCCTCTCACCCTGTCACTTGTGACTTGGAAGAAGAGACCAACACCCTCCACGCTACAACCTTTGGCTTTCCTCTTGTGTGCCACCCTGTGCATGCTGCAGTTTTACCCCTGCAAGGGTACAGGGTTTGCTTTGGTGTACGGGCTGCCTGGAGAACCAGCTGGAGGTGCTGGTGTGGGGACATCCCCACTGTGCTTCCCAGTGCCACGAGCCCCTGAGCCCTGACCCTGACACCAGCTTGTTTCTCTGCCTTCCTTGCCCTAGGAGCTACCTGTCAGCTCAGTGATGCTGAATTTTTAATCCTAGGATGCTATTTTTCACCACTTTTCATAACTTTCTCCCTCTTTCTTTCTTTTTTTTTTTTTTCCCCTATGTTTTTGTCCTGATGTCCCATGTCTCCAAGAGGAAAGGTCTGGCCAGCAGCTGCATAAGCCAGTGCTGCTGAAGCCATCGTCCTGCTGCGTGTAGCTTTGCATTTGCCTTCTTTACCTTCGAGACATAAGAACTCTGAATTTTTTACATCGCTTTCACCCTTTTCAAGACAGCCATCAGGGAGAGATTTTCATAAAACGGCTCCACAAATCATAATCACTATTAAGCAAATCCTGTTTTACTTTTGCAGCAGCATGGCTGTTTCAGGAATGGCACGCGAAACCCTGAAATTTCTCTTGAAAAGCCATCATCAAACAGTCTGTCTCACCCTGACATCCCGAAGACCACAGGCTGCTTAACATCTGATACATTTTGGCACCCTGACTAGTTTGTGGCCATTTTTTGGTGTGTTACTTAAGATGCCTTTTGGCAACCTGACTAGTTTGTGGCTGTTTTTCTGTGTGTTATTTGAACTTGCATGAAAATACATGTGATCTATTACCAGCAAAGCCCAGCGACAGACCAATAGCACAATTTATTTTCTCCTAGAACTAGAAAACAGTTTCTGTCTCTATAAGGGCTTCTCTCCCAGCCAGTATCTTTAATTCTTCCATCTAACATCAATTAAACGTATCTTTGAGAGGATCTTTTCTTTTATCTTAAACCTTGTGGGTTTTAAGCCCTGGAGGTTAGTTTAATACTGAAAGCAAAAGCTGCACAGCTCTAAAACCACCAGGTCTTTGTTGTTGAGAAGGGGTAATATGTAAACATCAGGGCTTGTTTTCACAGTTGTCTGTAACAGAGGCACATACATTTGGGGGCAGAGAATTACCCGGCCATCTGAAATCTTTTTTTTACCTTAAATAGACGAATTAAAAAATAACGTGGGCCATCAGTAGATTAGGAAGCATTTAAGATCTCATAGGACCAACTAAAGCACATTTACACACAGTAAATGATTTGACATGGGTCTTCGCAGCAACTTCTTCAGATTTCAGAACAGCTGAGGTTTGACTGCTTCATTTTTCTTCTGTAGCTGTGCAGAGGCTTTGAGTCACTTTATCGATGACTGGTGCAGCAATCTGCTCTTGGTAGCATGAAAAAAAATACATCGCAATGGAATTTCTTAGCTGTTTTAAAAACCGCAGGCCAGATTTTCAAAGGCAAACGCTTTTACGCTTGCCGAACAGGACAAAGGCAGGTGGGTTGTTGGGGCGCAGCCCCAGAGGGGTGCTGGACAGCGGGCCAGGGTGTGGCCCCGCCGCTGTGTTTTGGGGGAATTTGGCCTATTTTACCCTGCTCTGCTGGTGAAGTGCTTTCCTGACTGTAGGAATGTTTCTGTTGAGCAATGTAGAACTGTTGCTGAGATAAATAATTCTGAATAATTCACAGAGTAAGCAGCCATGGCAGAAACTTTCAACACTCGTTCAGATAATTTTTTTTTTTTTCCTTTTTTAATTCAGGCTATTGCCGACCTAATTTATCTAGAGGATGAACTTAGCTGATCTGGACAGACAGGGATTAATTTAATATTAGAAACTGAGGGCAATGATGTGATAATGAAATACTAAACCCTTTTACTGCCTGGCGCTGCTTCCCCGGCCAGCACAGGCGTGTCCTGTGCTCAGTGTCCCCGCTGAGCCTCTGGCACCCGGTCGAACACGTGGCTCGGTACCTGGGACCGGGACTCAAGGCTTTGGATGCATTTCAGCTTTGCCCTGTTGAGTGAATTTGGAAAAGTTACTTCACTTTTCTGTGCCGATGCCACCGGCCGCTGTGGATTGCTTTGAGGGGTGGGAAACACAACCGCAGAGGATTGTTCTGCAATTTTGTGCCGGGACCTCCACAAAGGGGCTCTGCTCACGTGCTCCGGTTGTGGAGGTGTCTTCAGTGTCGAGAGCATAACGGGGCTCTCATTTGAGAAAATATTCACAATGGTTTTATTATTCTTTGTGTTTTCAGGTGTCTGGATTTCTTGTCTTCCCCTGGTAGACTTGAATATGGCAAAGCACAGCCTGTTTTGGGGGCGGGAGGAAGGCTCTGAGGAGTGAGCATCATGTCAAGGGTGACCGAGGAAACCTGTCATACCGGATGAGAAACCTTGTCCTGTGACAGCCAGGGGAGCCTCACTCTCTATGGTTATTTTCTGCATTTCCTTCAGTGTACTTTTCTCTATGCACTATATGATTAACAGCTTTAATATCAGAGTCATATTTCATTTAACTCCTAAATTGCTTCTGCATAAAGCTATCTGTCATAAGACATAAAAGAAGACAACATGTACGAGTCAAGGGGCTGCTGGGCCTTTTTGTACACCAAACAGGATCCTAAAGCCATGAAAACATCTAGCAACCACCAGCAATGAGCACAGCACCCCAAGAGCAGTGCACAGTCCCCTGTCCTTTCTGGGGCAATATCTCTTGTTTGTGGCAGGGTCTTGGTGTGGCTGCTGCATGCAGTTTAATTTGAAAATTAACATGGCATTTTGAAGAAATTAGAAGCAGCAGTATTACAGAAAAATATCTTTTTTTTTTGTACAATTGCAACGAGGGTTGAGATGAAATCCCCCGTAGCTGGTAGCATGACTTTTGTTAATAGTGCTGGTTATTTTTTGATCTCAAATGTTAGTGCTTTTACTGACTGACTGTATCGGTTTGCTCTGGGGGTTTCTCTACATGACTTTCAGCCAGTATTCAATACTGCCTCTCACCACTGCTGGTATATGTTCTTATTTTGTACTTTCTCTGAAGGTATTGTGTGTTTTCTTGCCTACTACTCTGGTGTATCCTCTTACCTCCTGCCATCGCTCAGGAGTCCGCGCTGGATGTGGGAATAACTTCACTGCCATATCCACTCAAAGAAAAGTGATTTTGTGTGTCCTGCAGGTCAGAGATATTCTCCTCACAGCCCACAGTGTGTAGCATAAGCTTTATAGTCAGACAAGAATTTGGAGGCTGGCATTAGTTTTTTTTCCAGCACCAGCAGCAGGGCTGGCTGTACCCTGAGTGCTTCCCATTGATCTGTTCTCTGAGATGGTGCTCAGCAAACTCAGCTCTTCTGCCTCAACTTGGTAGGTGTTCCAAAATGAGAGATGAGGCTCACAGGAGAACAAGTAAAGATTTTAGTAAGATTAAAGCTTGAAGAACTTGAGGCTTTCACTGTAAACCTGGAAACAAACAACTACAAGTACAATCAGTCCTAGATGATTAGGTTTTTTAGTTGTTTTGGTATGTCCTCTCCAATTTAAGGCCTTGCTGAGCCTGCAGTGTGGGCTGACGAGGGGGGGTTGCGTGCTGCTTGCCCTTAAAGTAGTGCCTGGGAGTCAAGATATTTCTTTTCTTTGGTGCAACAGAGTTCCCCTTTCCTGCCTGTATTGTCTTTTAAATTGCTTCTGCCCTGCTTTGGCGGAGATGGCTTAATGAGTATTCCTGAGCTCTTACTAGAATAACAGTCAATTTTGCGTCATACAGGAGGGAATTTTAAAAAAAAAGAGATTAATTATAAATGCCTTCTGTGATGTGTATGCAATGCATCAATTACCAGTGTTTTATGGAGAGTGCCCAGGACACCTCTTGGTACATTATTAACGCAGGTAACAAGGTGCTTTGTCTGAATATGTCTGTAAAAGCAAACATATCCACCCCAGGGCTTATGCTAGGATCTTGTGCGCTACTGTCTCCCAAATCAGGCAAGAACCAGCATAAAAACTGAGATGGTGTGTGGTGAAGAGTTGGCATTGTCTGGGGACACAAGGGCTGAGGGATGTATGTTCTGGTGGGGTCAGGGGAGGTGTGGAAGAGCGACCAGCTGGAGGTGACCTGGGAGGCCTGGTTAGTCCTTCTGGGAGGCCTGGTTAGTCTTCCCGGGAAGCCTGGTTAGCTTACTTTGAGCAGCTGGCTGAGGAAGAGCATCCACTGGGCTGGGGAAGCAGAGATAGGACAGTGAAAAGCAGGAATAGGATATTGATCCCCACTGAGCTTGGAGACAGGACTATCTGAGCCGTGTACATTACCAGGACTTCTTCCTGGAAGTATGATCCCACATGAAGTTATTTTTACAATGGGAACAGTGTACAGAGGGTCACAGGACATTATATCCACCCTGGCTAAGCCTGTCTTGATCTATTGATAGCAGTCATTGGACTCCTCCTGAAGTCATCATCATCATCACAGGAATTCCTCTCCCCAGGCCAACCTTAGCAGACTTTTACTTTCAAGGACAAGCAAAACTCAAGTGCCAGGTGAAACCTCTTGTCTTGCTACAGCACTTAGTTGTACCCTTGTTGAGTTACCCAAATCCAGGAGACTGCTATGACTTCCAGCTGCCCAGGAGGACCATTCATGCAAAGGGTTTGAACAGAAGGTCTCTGGCACATCTGGGTGCTCTGGCTTAGCAAGGTCCTGCCCGCAGAGTGAAACCTCTGTCACCCAGCGAGGTCACAGGCAGGAGAGTCCCAGGCTGTCCTGGTTGGGGACCCTGCATGTGTGGGCAGTGATGAGGAGTTACAGCCCCAGGTCCTGTTGTGTGGATTCTCCTCTGTGGGGTGGTCCATGGCACAGGGGCACGATGAGTAGGTGGGGTAAACTCTTGAGCCACCTCACCTGTTTAATGATTTTTTTGAGAGTCCTTTCCCAGTTAAAAACCAGAACTAACAGGAGAGATAAAGTTTTACTCATGCCATCTGTCATCCTGGTGTCAGAGGAGGAAGGTAAATAAGTGTGAGAGGATTCCTTGAGCTTTCATTTGAAGTGACTTTGGTTGTTCCATTGAGCTAACATCCCACACACCGATGTATTTCTACACTTGCACATTTGGGTCATGTCATGGTAGTTAATCAAAGCTATCTCTAGTACTATTGCTGTGCCCCTGAACAGGCTGATAAAATCTAGAAGCTGTAATGCTGCTTGGTTTGCAATGCAAAATATTCCTGAGCTCAGCTGTTATGACCGCGCCATAGTCCCGCTTTATTTCTGTGCTTCTTGCTGCTCAGTGCAATTCAGCTGCCAATTGTACATGTACCTCCCAAATCATAATAATTTAACATTAATAAGCTTACAGATGAGTAGGTTGACTGGATTCTTGGTGTGGAGGGGTGAAGGATGTGCTGGGGGTGAGTCTGAGCTGTGAGTTTGAAGGTCTGTGTACTGCTCCATGGAGAGCCTGTGTTCGCCCTGGGTTGTGTAGTTGGACCAACTCTGGGACCTCTGTGAGCTCGAGTATCTCAGCATCGCATGGGAGCCTCAACACAGCACTTCACACTTGCTTTGGGTTTACCATGAATATTCATGTCACTGCATGTTTTGCATCGATGGTAAATGAGGTCTCTGTATCAGCTGTAGGTTGTGGGGGAAAGGGTAGACTCGGCTTTATTCCCTTCGGAGAAATTCTTGGCATTTCTTGTAGCTCCCAAATCTCTGTGTGTGGCCTAGGTCCTAGTTAGCTTTAAGTTGTGTTCTTGGGGCAGTAGCCACACTGTCCCAAAACTTTCTGAAACCAAACTAAATAGCAACTTTCTCCCTTGGATTTCAATGATGCAGCTACAGTCACATGTCCTGGTCCATGCCCTTTCACGTTGCAATTCCCAGCTGAGAGCAGTGTAAAGGCCAGTGGAGTCTGGGGAGGGAAACACTGAGTACATGCTCAAAAACACCATTATATTTTGTATTTTCTCCTTATCGAAAAGGTTTGGGGATACTTTCAGAGCAACTCCGAAGGTCTCTTTTGTAGTATGTAGTTGAGAACTTGTGCTCTGCAGAAGAGCTCAAGTCTGCTCATAGCTGAAGACAAGATTTTATCTTTCATGTAAGTGTTACAGGCCAGGCCGTGGAGCTGGTTTCAATGCTCTGAGGCTTTTTTCAATGGGGGCTAATAAAAGGTAACTCCAGAAGCATCTTAGAAGAGGTAGCTGATGTCTTTTGGAGCCACCATAGCCCAGATAAGACACTGCAGAGTCTAAATGAGGGTGTCCCTGTATGTGCCAGGCTGTTCCATAGATGTTCCTTAGGCTTCCAGGGGGGCCCATGGAGCTGGGAGCATCCTTTGTCTACCAAACTTTGTCTACCAACCTTATCTTTTTAAAAAGATTTTAGGCACCCGTGTTGTGAATTGGACAGCTTCCTGATCCGTCCTAGGAGTGTCATGATTTCTTCTGTACCTTCTTATCTTGGTTATAGATTTGTGCATAGATCAATGCAATTATTCATACAGGGGAGATAAAGCTGCTATTGCCATTTTCATCAAAAAGCTGTGAGCAACTCCTGAGATCTTCTGGTCAATCATAAACTTTCTAGCTGAAATCCATGTTGGGTCATATCATTAAGGTCCCTTTTTGTGGGTTACAAACGCCAGCTCAGCTGGAGGCAATTATTATCTGATATGTACCCTGAGTAGAACATAATTACACTTGTCACTAAGTGGCACTGTGTAAATTACTCTTTAATTGCTACACATCAAATCAGCAGCTATCCAGTCATTTTTCTGGGAAGATAAAGAGTTCCAGTATTAGCTTTGTCAGTCTGGCATCTGCCTTCACCCAATTTCTCTTTTGTTCTCTTTAGTGCTTAAGATGTAATTTTATGTGATAAAATCTTTTTAATGTGTTTGGCATTTGTCCTGTAAACCCTCTGTTGGACTTAAATATGGTGATCGAGTTTAATGTTAAAAAACCAGGCAGTAATGTAGAAGATATGTCCTCCACATACTGCTGTTGAGATAATTATTGCATTATCATCTGGGGCCAAAACCTCTTTTCTGGCTGGTATGTTGATAAAACAGGGGCCGTCACAGGGGCTGAGGAATGTGATCCGTTATCATGATTTGGTTGGGCTATGCTATATATATTTTTTTTTTGGCTTTAGTATGGGGTAGATAACTGCATTCGAATGCTATTAATGTGGATACACTTTAGCCCTCTTAACCCTTGGTAAGTTACGAGCAGAGGGCAGGGAAAATCCGATTGCCGCAGTACAAAGCTGTTTATCTTATCTGGGAACATCTAGAGGCTGGGACTTGGACCAGACGGCTTCATTTGGCCACATTCCCATGCACTGGCCGCATTGGAGTGGATGGACACGTATCCCGCTGGTTCCTGCTGCTGAGGCTGGGGCTGGTGCGCTCCCGGTCCGTGCCCCGTCCTGCTCTCGGCTCAGGGTCGAGCCTTCCCCAAACCCGCTCTGCAGCAGCAGCTCTGAGTGCGTCCCACCCAAAATACTCCTGCGTGCTTTCCACCTCCGTGCTGATGGATCGAGAGGCCATTTCAAGAGGCTCAGTTGTACGGCGTTGGGTTAAAATCCAGATGTGGAGTGGAAATGTCAGGGGAGTGTATATTACAGAAGAATTGCTGGAGGGCTTGTTGTGCCCCAAATGTGGGCTCTTTCTGCCCCCTTTTTTTGCAGCACAAAGCAGGCAGGCTTGCTCTGTTGCATGGGTGGCTGCTGGAGCAAGGTGTTTGCTTTTTTTAATGCTTCTGCCCCTCTTTCTCTTGCCGACACCAGATACCCTTTGGCAAAGAGGCTGCGAGGAGCAGCCAGGGCCAGCAGCCAGCCTGCCCCGGCTTTACATTCCAGGGCTGTAATTTCGAAAGCAGTTTATGCCATGAAGCATGGACAGACTGTTCAGAATAACAGAAGGAACGTTTCCAGTTAGAGAGAACCTCAGCAGTGTGCTTATGTGAAGCCTTTTCAGCCTCCTGCCTCGGGGAGCAAGTCCCGCAGCTGGAGCAAACCTTCTATCCAGGGAAGGTGCTGCTGCCCTGCCTGCAGCTCAGACGTTAAATTCAAAACGTTATTGATTCAAAGTGTATGTAGCTGTATGTTATAATCAACATATAAGTGCAGTTGAAAGCCAGCATTTCAAATTCCTTGCAGCCTGTGAGCCTTCCATCTCAGGGGTTTGATTTGGGTCTGCTCTGGTGGTGCTTTCTCCAGAAATTTGCCATCGTACTGAGGAAACGCTGGATCATGAAGACCCAAGTGGCCTTTTTAGTTTGCTGGTTTTAATTATCTTGATTCTTTTATCTTGCCCCTTGTCTTTGGTACAAGGCTTTCTCAAGACAGATGTGCTGAGTTGAGGGCAGACAATGAATCTGTGGGTGCTGGGGAGCAGGAGCATTAGCCCTGAGCTGAGCCTGAAGTCTGGCCTGGAACTGGCTTAGGTATCACAGGATGGTATGAGAAAATAGACCTGGGTTTCTCTTTGTCATCTTTATGAGCTAATCCATGCAACCTGAGGGGCTAGAAACTTAATGGTATACTATATTTCTTTTTTTTTTTTTTTTAAAGAAAGTTGAGGTTTTCCAAGAGTCCAGGGATTTCAGAAACTACAGTGTTTTAAAAAAATCACTCTACATCTGAGACTTGGTAAAAAAACTGCAGGAGTTGGTGGCACAATGTCCTGCTGTAATCCTGATAGGGCAATGACAGATCTGGTTTTAGAAGTCCTTGATTTACATCTCTGTGGAGTCGTCATTTCTGCCCTGCGTATACACTAAATAATATAGATGGACTTTGACATTTATTTTCCATATATTTGATTCATTGAGATCTCAGTTGGGGTGCTATTTAAATGATGAATTTAATGTTATACAACACTGGGGAACTTCAGGACTGTGGTTATGGTTTATAGCTGTAGACGTTTACTCTAGACACTCTACCCCTAAATGAGACCTCAACACCATCTTTAATACATTCAAACCATGAAAATCGTTGCAGACTAACCACATAAATGTGCGCTGCTAATGAGAAGCCGTGGCAAACTCAGTGTTTTCAATAATGAGCTGCTTCTATCTGCCCTGTGGAAGGAAACCAAGATGTGGTGGCTGGTTCCAGCTCCGCTGGCTTTGTCTGCACCAGGAGGATTTGTGTGGTGGGGTTCCAAGGGAGGGGTCACTTTACCCTCACCTAACCAAACACTGAAGCTGGTCACTTTATTTACCTTGTGGGTATGATCATACGGTCTCCATCCAAAGACGACGTTACATTTTTCTTCTGTTGACTCCTCTGCTCTGAGAGCTCCAGGATAGCAGCGAACCCCCTGGAACTGTAAGAGACACAAATCTCTATAATTACATAAAACAATCTTCTCAGAGGACCCTTTGAAAGGTTTCTCACTGTCATCACTGACAAGGGCACATCTGTGAGCTCCCTCAGAGATGTGCTTTTCAGACCCTGCCTCACTTTCCCTTCAGAACACTGCCAGGAACTTACTGATGAGTCGACTCTTATTAAACACAGACTTCTGTAACCTACGGCTGGCAAAATTTGTCCTTAAGCTATGCTTGGGAGCTTGGTAGGGCTTTCAGTGGCTGATTGCAGCTGCTAGATTTTACTCAAGGTAAATTTTGTTTCCCCAGAAGAATCCTCATGATTTCCTTCCATTTGGGCTTTCTAAATTAGACACGGATGCAAGGAGTATAATTACTGTGGGATGGCTGCGACAGAGGATAGGTGCCATTTTTTAGTAAATATTTGTCAAATTAAATGTTGTGTTTGCTTCTGCTGCTTTTTGTGGCCCTCTGTGGTCAAATCCCCAAATACGTGAGCTAATGCATTTGCTGGCAGGAATGCCTTTGGGTAAAGCTGCTGTGATTATTTGCAGGAAGCAAATGTGCCGATTTGCAAGTGTGAAAATTTTCATCAGAAATTCCAGGTCTGCGAGTGTTTTTCATGTGGTGTGGGAACAGTAGCAATCCCATCTGGCACTGGTGTCCAGTCCAAACTGAGCGACAAAAATCAGAGCGTACTTTGAAGAAATACCTGCTTGAAATGAATCCAGTTGAGAAAATAACTGGGTCTTTTGTAAATCATGAACAGAAAAGAAGGAAAATACATGGAAGAAATTGTCTTTGCCTCACTCTGAGATGTGGCTATGGTGACCTTGCGCTTGCTGATTACAGTTGTTTTACACTACTTTGATGCCCACATTATCTCTCCTGGATGCAAAAGAGCCATGTCGCAGGATGGACAATTGGGTTCAGGATCCAGTTAATAGCATCACAACGGATGCTTTCCCAGACTGTCCTATTACGGCAAATGAGAACTGTCCTCATTGCACGAATTCTTGGAACTTGTCACTTCTAATTCCCCATTAATACATCAGTTGCCCAGAGCATGAAGGTAACTGCTATCTCCATAGTGGAGCCAGCGAACTGTTCCCATATCTGTCTTTTTTTCTTCCCCGTACTCATTAACTGAGGGGCAAAAAGTGTTGTGGGGCAAATACATTATGCTGGTAGTTTAATGAGTTTGTTGGCTTGTGTTTGAAAGTGCAGATGAATTGATTTAGAGAAGATCATGAGTAGGAAAATATGCTGAAGCACTAAAGCCACCAGGCATTAAGGTATGATTTCTTTCTTCTTTTCAAGGAAGTTAATCCTCCAGCCAGCCAGCTAAGTCTCTGGTGAGAAACACTGATGATGATTTCTCTTTACGTTTCGATCATCTCAAAAGTTACTCATTCCTGTGCAACTATTTGATCTGTTTCAACTGGGAGCAGCAAAGGAAAAGCTGATCTTTAATAAATACTGGATAAAAGACTATAGATGCGACTGGTTAGTTGTATTTATGTACCGTAGCTTGGGGAGGGGTGTGTCTGTGTCTGCCACTTGTATTTACAGCTGGTATGAGATGCTGATGATAGCTGCAGCATCAGAAGTACTGGCACAGCCATATTGTACAATAGCATCTTTCTTCCATTTTTCTGATGCTTCAGGCTGTAGCTGTTGGTGTCTCTGCTCTTCCTGTATCTGCTGTTGTTAATTTTAAGCAGTGCTGGCTTTCCGAGTCCTTTGCACACATGAAGCGAGGCAAAGAGGGAATTGCCTTAGGATGACCAGATGTCTGGGTTTGGCTGGGGTAGCCACAGAATACGGGTCCCTGTCTTCCTGCCAAAGGTTTCTCCAGGATACACTCATTCATGATTTTGGTCTTGGCTACAGGATTTTCCCCATTTTTCCCCTTCCGATTATGATTTTAGCAATTTATCTCTTCCTGACCTGTGGTGCTAGACCAGGACACGAGTCACATACGCTGTTAGAAAACCTGCTGTGAGGTGTGTGCCTGCTGAATATCCCATACTGGGTCACATGCAGAATGTGTGCTTGTTTTTTGCCCACTGTCAGCACAGGTTGAGTTTTACCTGCCAAGAATAACATGGATAAGTACTCTGGTAAAGCTGTGGAATAACAGGAGCAGGAGGGCTCTTGTCCTGCAGGGTATTTCCTCCCAGCATCCCCAGCCCCATCAGTGGTCCCACTTCATGCTGAAAGCATGCATGTTCTCTTTGAGGCAATGGAGCTAATTAAAACAGGCTCACCTGATGCAGAAGAGCAATGCCAGCCTCTGACGCTGTCCTGCTGGCATCAGCAGCGCTGGCAGTGGCTTGTGCGGGTGCAGCGTGGTGCCCATGTGCCCACCCAGGGCCAGCATTGCTCCCCACCGCTGCTCCCGGCTGTGTTGAGGGCCGTGTCACTGGAGGAGGGCACAGGACAGATGCTATCAGGTCCCCATTGCTCAGGGGGAGCCTGGCTCCATCCCCAGTCTCTGCAGTATATCCCTAATTCTGCTGGTGTGGGGTCTGACCTACGGAAGATAAGAAGGGGACAGCATCTCCTAGTGTCGCTTGCTTGTGCTTTTTGATTTTTTTTTTCCTTTCTGCTAAGCTAGTAGCGTATCCTTGCCCTTTACTTGTGAGAGCAGACCTGCCCTGCACCTTCTTGCCAGCAGAACATGTCCCTGCAGATGGAGTGAGGAGGGAGCCTGAGCAAGCACGACCCTCTGCAGAACACAGGGGGGTCCCACTCCGTGTTACCCCACGAAGTGCTGCACCTTGATTCACGTCGCTTCCTGGGAAGGGAGATTTTGATATTTGAGCCGGTAAAGATGATCTTTAAATTGCTATGAAACAGTTAGACACCAAAAGTCCAGGAGACTTCAACCCATCCTGTTCTGCACTGTGAGGTGCAAACCAGAATTTGTTCCATTTGTTGGGCGCATAGAGACCAGAGTTCCTGAGCGTGAATTGTGCTGGAGTGCTTCAGGGCAGCTGCTGCTTCTGGGAGTAATGACACCAAGCCACTAAATTCTTTCAAATATCTATTCAATGTGACATCAGTGCTGGCACTAGGATGTCTGTGGGTTGTTTCTCCCACTGCTGTCTGCTTTTTCACTCTGCTTTTTGCAGTCCAAAAGCCACTAGTGTTACTGCTGAATGGAATAAAACAAAATGCCGAGTCCCATCGGAGATTTAAAATCATTTAGGGAGGAAAAAAAACAACAACAAAAAAAAACCAACAAAAAACCCCCCACCACAACCAAAAGCCTGGAATAAATTTCAGTGCTTGTGGGAGATGAAACGAAGAGCCCTGTCCAGGGCTGGCGCTATGTGAGTGTGGGTTTCTCTCGGCCAAGTTCTTCTCGTGCTCCACAGGGATCTCAGTCCGTGCTCTGTCTTGGATGGAGAGAGAAATTAAAAAGGCTGGTGATTTCATAAGGTGGAAAAGTGTCTGTTTGTGAGAAAGTTTAAACTACTGAGCTCTTTTGAAAAGGCCCATGTTGGATGCCAAGGTAACATTTCCATAAAACATGATGTTCCAGGATGAATCTTAGTTAAAAAATCAGTGGTGATAGCATCCCTTCCTCTAGAGAAGGTTTCAAATTTCTTTCTTGCCTGATGTCTATGGTCTTCGTTTCTAGACATCTGTCCGCTTAATCTGTTCTCATTACTGTAGTAGCACCAACGGCCAAAGTGTTTGATATCTGTCTCTTGACACCGTGCCTTGAAATGGTAATTTGTTCTTCAGAAAAGGCAGGACCTGGATGGTTTCTTCATCCCGATGTCCTGGGGCCAGCCTGTCCCGCTGGCTGTAGACAGGACTTTATCCCCAGTACTTCCAGCCCAGCGCTGCTGGTGGGAATCTGAGCACCGTGCAAGAGCCCAGCTCTGCAGGAAGGTTGTTCTCAAAGTGCTTACAGGGATTTGACGGGTCTGTGACAGTTTTGAAGGTTACTCTTCATGTAAATGCAGCTGCCTGAAGATACAGAAAACAATCCCTTTCCTTTCTTTGTGGGCCATGCCGGAAAAAAGTTGGAGTTGTAAAATTAGAGGTTGATCTACAGCAGTTTTTGAATTGTGACAGTATGCTCCTCTGACTCTGGATGAGCTTCCATGTCTTAAGCGTGTAGTAAATCTTGTGAGCCTCTTGAGGCAATCTTGTGCTGTTAAATACTTTGGTTTGGTGAGAAGAGCGAGGGGCCAGGAACTGGGGAGACAAGCAAATATGTATGAGACTGCAAAAAAGGGGGCACACTTTTGAGGCCATATCCAGCATTTTTGTTCAAACCACAGTGCTGAGCAAGAGGGAGGACAAGGGAGGAGCTGGGTGAATAATTGGACAGACAGCTCTCCGTGTTTTAAAAGTGTTTTGAGGGTGAATGAAAATCTTCAGAGAAAAGGCTGTGAGATAAAACGCGTATTTCTGTTGTGCCTGTGTGAACAGAATAGGCACTGTCAGTCCTGCCAGCTGTTAATGTGCCATTACCTAAGTATCTTCAGATACAACATCATTATCTAATAATTAATTTTAAAGTGCTTATTTTAAAGCTTTCCCACCCATGCACACCTGCTGTTTCTCTCTAGTAGCTTCTTTAATTTCTGATGTATTGAATGCCTTGGGGATTGTCACAGAAAACAGCAGCAGTCGGGAGGGGAAAAAAAAATAAAAAATTCCTGTCTGTATCTCTGCCGAAACGGGCAGCATTCATTTCACACCCCAGTGAGCGGGGGCTCTGTGAGATGTACCCGTGTGCTGCAAAATGTGGGCAGGGATTCGAGACAGCAGGAACACACAGTCTTACGGGGGCTGATCTGAAGCCCGCTAAGGACAGCGGGGTGCTCAGCACCCTCTGCAGTGGCCTTTGAACTGGTCCCATATTTATCGTGCTTCAAATAATAGTGATTTGCCGTAGGGCCCCGGTGCTTTGAGCTGCAGAGTTATATCAAGCTCTTTTATTGTGGCTTGGTCCAGCAAGGTACAATTTCCTGTAGGATAACCACATACTGTACAATGCCAATTATACTGATTTTTCTGTTGCTGTCACATACTGACTAATGGTATTCAGGCTCTGCTCGTTATAGAGGATGCACACTGTTCCTGCGATATTTGATTTCAGAACCAGCCAAATTTTCTGTAACTCCTGTGCTATCTACAAAATTATGAATCAAATTGGAGGATCGGACATGTTGACCCTGTGACTCCTGAGTGATGCAGATCTATCCCAGGGCTGTGTGCGGAGACTCTTCATTAGGTCTAGTCCCTACTGAGAGGTGAGTCCGTCCCAGGATGGAGAACAGCCATGGAGTGCACTTAACTACATCAGCTGTAGGAGGGCATAGACACCAAGGTCGCCTCCTTGAAGCTGGGATGGGTTCTCACCCGTGTGCCTCTGGCTGTTAATAAACTGAGCTTCTGGGCAGTCTTTACATCCCTTTGCACATTTGTGTAATTATAGGTGTGGCAAAGTGCTTGCAAGTGATGCTTTCCCCACCCTTCGCGTGCAGAGACGGGCCCTTGCTTTGTGAAATTGGGTTTGCCAGCTGTAATGGAGCTTGTGACATATTGCTGCTGCTGAGGATTTTCCGATGTAGCGGATACAGAGAATGTAGAAATTAATTGTAGCCCAATATAATTTTCTGCTACAGGAATGGTGAAGGACAAATTGTTCCTCCCTTGTGGGGGGTTTAGGTGCTGTTATTATAAGGCTCTTGTATTCCCCTGGCTTTGCTAAGCTGGTTTGGCACCTTGCAGCAGGAGATGCTTAGCAGCTGTGGGGTGATGCTAAGCAGATGTGCTACAGAAGTCTGGGAAAATTCCTTGGATGAAAATCAGTGCAAATGGCTCCTGATTGTCTCGCTGTGACCCTTTATCCAAAGCATACACTTGCTCTTTCCAGATCTGAAAGACAGCTCTGTTGTCTTTGCTGCCTGCCCACCAGGAATGTTAACAAAGCTGCCTCGGAGCGGGTCAGGAGGAATGTGGTGCTGTTGCTCATGTGCACAGCCATATGTGTGCACTGAACGCGGCACGCGTCTGCCTCTGTCATGCACAAAAGGACTACACAGTTGCTCTTCCCAATACTTTCACGTTAACACGACCATGTACATATGCCCACTGATGTGTATTTACTCTCCGATGTGGTTATTCTGCTCTCCACAGACAATTTTTGGTTCCCCCATTGATGGGCATCAGCAAGTCCCTTCTGCCACGTGGGCTCTGCACAGCCCTGAAAGAGAACTACAAGTTCTCAAGACTTACATAAATACATAAACCAGAAACCTCCGCAAGAGTGCTGCCTTGGGTGGTGCCAGAACAATCCTGTTCTGCATCCTCCGCCAAGCTTCAGTCTAAAGAAACATCTGCCATATAACTCAGCTTGGGTATATTTTTCTTTAATTCAAAAAAGCGGCCTTATAAACATCACTTCAGCTTGGGGGAGCCCTGCCAAGGATAACTTGGCGTTGTCGTGCCTCTGTGTGAGCGGTGACATGCTGAGCAGTGTTCACATTTCAGCTTTTCCTCAGGCATACCCTAATCCTGTGGTGAGGAGGTGCCCAGTCTCTTGGGGATGAAGTTGTCCTGCAGCGTGCCAGGTAGACCGTTTCGGCTCAGCGTGGCCTTGGGCAGAGCTCTCAGGTCTCCCTGGCTTGTATCCCGGCATTACTTGCTCCCTTTCCCAACCAACCTGGCAGATCCTCTCTCTTCCCGAAAATTATTTCACTCAGAAATAAAGAAAACATACAACTCTGTGTTAGTTTATGCTAAAGCGAAGATCCAAGAAGTATACAGTGTCGTGGTGTTTTGTGCATTGATCTCAAAGGACTTCAGTAAGGAAAGCAAATATTGTGAGCTTTTCTGCATTGACACTTGTTGAAGGTCCAGACCTGGGACATGAGCTCGCCTTCCTGAGGAGAGGCGGAGGGGACAGCCTGACACGCCGTTCCTCCCGTTCAGAGCTCAGCAGTTTGAGGTATGGGCTTTTCTAGAGGTAACCCCCAGGAGACAGGTATCCACAGACCTTCTCCGTCCCTGCCTGGCAAACTTCTGTTATCCAAAGCTGCAAAAGTCCTTTCCTCCATGCACACCGGCTCGTCTCCCTGTTTCACAGCTTTGCTCTGGTCTGATGTTCCCCACCTCCTACCCCAGAAGAGCAGTTCTGCAGTTTGCTGAGGTGCAGCCAGGAGTAACACATGCAGGCATTAGCGGGCTTGTGTGGAGAAGCCCCATGAAAGGCAGTTTCTACAGTTTCTAAACCCTTCAAAACCAATTTTCAGATGTAGCTTGTAGGCTCAGGTTGGCTGTGGGGGTGTCAGGACAGTGCTGTGTACTGTGCCATGGATACTTGAAGCTCCCAAAGCTGTAAATTCAGCTGGCCTCTCAAAGGAGAAACAACTGCATTTAACTAATACTAAGGTCATCTGACATTAGCCTGCTTTCCTTAGCCAAGATATGCAAAGTGATAGCTAATCCATTTGGGCAGCATTTTTACATGTCAGTGATGGATTTACCTGACCAGTCAGAGAAACTCCAAGTATGCCAGTGCAGCTCTTCCATAAGCACATATCCAGAGATATCTGTTTTTTTTCACAGCAGGGCAGAAAGGCTGCTTTATTATTCATTGGGAAAATAAAATAAAAAAACCCCACTGCACTGACTCTGGAGGCAGCTCTATAACCTGGCTTGCGCGGGGCAGAGATGTCCCACAGAGCGAGGTCTCTGCTGCTGCAGACACATGTCCTGTCCCTTCCTCGCTCAGGAGCACAGATTATGTGTGCTATATACTCTCTTTCCCCAAAAATAAGACATACCCTGAAAATAAGCCCTAGCATGACTTTTCAGGATTTTTGAGGATGCTCACAATATAATCCCTACTCCAAAAATAAGCCCTAGTTACAATTCATTTTAAAAAGTCAATTTAAGTAGTGTCTAAGCAGCTATGCATGTAAAAAAGTAATAAGTTCTAGAGCAAAAATTAATATAAGACTCTGTCTTATTTTCGGGGAAACAGAGTATGTATGGACATCTGACACCACAGCACCAGCTTTGTCCAGGATTAAAGCCTCTCTGTAGTAAACACCTTTGCTTTTAACATTAGCAGCTGAAATTTGTTGTTTGTATCATAGCTGGTTTTGAAGTCATTGGTCACCTTCGTGGCCCTGCTGTACTGAACATCTACGCAGGTTTTGCGAGAGGTACTCAGTGTCCTGGGGAATTTATATCCTAAATAGCCAAGAGGGACAAAGGTAGGGGGAATGAAAGGGCAAGTTAGTGATGAGAAACTCAGAAAAATTAATTGACTGGCCTGGGTTCACATGAAAGTCTGTGTTGGAGCCAGTTTAATTAGAATTTTTTCGATTTTAGCCACATGTCTTCAGCACAACCCCATTGCTCCCCTTTGTTCTGGGGGACAGTGATGCCCTGGTGTGGGGGGGGGCACAGGAACCACCGCCTGTCCCTGAGAAGGGTACTTAGTTGTTCAGGTCTGTGGATATAGGCTGGGATTTTGCTTTTCACCACCAAGGCTTTGAGGAGGGTTTTCTCCTCCAAGAAAATTGTCTAAAGCAGATATTTGTGATTCTTAAAACATCCGAGATAATCCTCAAGCACTCCAAGCCCAGGTATCAAAGCCTATAGGCTTCTCTTTTCAGGCAAGGATTTTAATAGTCTAGTGTTCCTGCAGAATGGGAGAAAGATGACTTTAGGTCTTTGGTGGCTGAGCACCATTCTTCATGCATTACAGTGTTTGCTTCAGGGTATGTCCTGGTGCACATTGGCCCCAAAGCAGATCTTTTCAAGCACAGGTTTGTGCCTGTGGTTGCTGCGACTCTGGGACCTGGGCAGAGGGTGTTTGCTGCACCGCTCCCCACCGGGGGTGCCCACCCCATCCCGGCCGGTTTTGGACAGGGATGCACAGCCTAGGGAGCAACTGCTCTCTGCTTTGCAACTTGAACTTTTTGTGAGAGTCCTGTGGTTTGGACAAAACGGGCAGAGGATTTTTAAAATTGAGTGTGAGAAACCTGATGAATAAAACTTCATCTTGAAGTGAGAAATTGTGTTGTTTTGCCTCCTAAAGGCTGAAATGAGACTATTCAGTATTTGGAAAAATTTAAAAAACCCCACCACGACTTTCCAGAAGGATTCTTGAATTTCTGGGTGGATTTGCAAATAGTTTGGGTAAACACAAAGGTCATCCTTTTTGGCAAAGACACTATCCAACTGAAAACATCACCTGGCCCCAGCTGTAGTTTGCTGCCTGTTTCAGCCACCAGAGTGGGTACCAGCCTTTCCCAGCTGGTAGGAGCTCCACAGGGACCAGCATTTCTGTCCTGGCCCTTTCTGGACACCCTGTGTATTTACAGCTACACTTTCTGTGAATTTTGAGGCGTTGCTAAATGCTGCCTGGCTTAAATGAGCGAAAAATCGGAGTTTTGACTTTGCCACCTGGAGCATCCCTATTGCACTGATTTCAAATTTTGTTTATGAAAAAATCAGCTCTTGGATCTTTGACCGATGATAGATTTCTGCAAGGAGGAATAAATAGGGCACAATAATTATTTTATAGCTATTGCTAACCAAGCAATTAATTTATGTCTTGGAGGAGGCAGTTCCATCTTTGGACCTCACTGACTGCCAAGACCCCCCCGTTTATATTCAGCAGGCTCTCGTGGTTGAGTTGCTGTTTGGTTTCAGGGTGACAATTGTCTAATGTTTGATATCTGAATGTGGCTGGTAAAGTTAGTTGGGGATGCAGAGCTGGGGCATATGTTGCATGTGAACTGCTCAGAGCCTTGCTTTTACCTGTAGATATGGAATAATATTCCCTTGTGCTGAGTGGTGATGGATGAAAGTGTTTGAAGGAGCGAAAAAATCTCAGCCTGGGGGGGAAATTGAAATGCTTTAATGGAACATCTCAGCATTCAAAGATGAGCTGGTATTGATGGACATGACCCCTGCAATCATTCCCTGACTTGCGGGTGTCTTCTTTTCTCTTGCCTTTGTTGTGCTGATTTGACAAACACACTTGCAAGCCCCTGCGCAGAGCACAGCACAAGCTTCAAACGAGAAACGAGAAACAAGCCCGTGCAGCCCAGGGCTGAGGCTGCATGTCCTCCGGGGGGGCAGGGACCCCCTGTGCCCCACGTTGAGCCCAGCTCAGCTCCCAGGGCACGGCAGGACCTCCGGCACGGCCCCGCTTCCACGGCACGATGCTCGTGCCGCTCTCAGGGTGCCTGTTGCACCTACAGAGCCATGGCAGGCTTTTCGCAGATATTTTCTCTGAGATGCCTTGGTCGTGGTGGGCTTGGGGAAGTTAATCAGAGCAGTCCCGCTGGGGATAAAGGGATTAGACTGATTAATTCTGGGGACAGATCTGCTGCCGTGTCTTTCGGTAACTCTTCTGCACTCACTGGTGTGTAAAGCCTGGATGAGTTGAGATTTCCAAACCACCCTCTCATTTGACTGTCTGATATAAGCAAAGGTGGACCGTGCTGTCTAAAGGTTCAACCCGCAGTGTCGTTGCTTCACAATGACAGGAAGTGCTTGTCCTGAGCTTGTCTGGCTATTTCTGAGCAAGGAGAAGTTAAAATTGCGATTTCAAAAAAAAAAAGGAGGCCGAATTTTGCATTCTGACCTATGATGAACACCTGACTGTGAAAGTGGAAAATGAGTTAATGAATATAGCAAGTCTCTTCACCTCCCATCCATGGACTCCCTCTTCCTTATGAAGGGGTGAATGATGCTTTACTCTCTAATGGGCTTTGACTAGTGTGTCTCCAGACTGAGGAGTGTCTGAAAACTAACAAGTACTGTTGGTGTAGGAAATAGCCAAATACAATGGTATTTCTGCCCCTCTGAAATCTGATCCTGAAGTAGGACTTGCTGGCCAATGTACTGCACTGCAAGCAGGGTCGTAAAACTGCATGCACGAGAGTATTCTTTCATGACATGTGCAATCTTCCCCATACAAAACAAACTTTATGCATGAAAGAGGCAATTTCTTTTCAAAGTGTATCACCCAAGGAGGCTGGAAGCAGAGTTTTCACTGTCCCCATGAGCAATGACCATCTAAATGCCTTGGAGGGGAATAGATGCTTAAATCCTAAATTCAGTTTCTGTATAAGCAAGCAGAGTTCACTGCCAAATGGAGTATCACACTAGAGCCCTGAATTTATTCCTAAGTGTTAATTTGCTTCTAATTCTGTAACTCAGTTAGAGTTATGTTAGCATTGCATCGTTGTATCCTTGCTAATGAGGTAACGGGGCTAATGCAAGCAGAGGACTCCTGTACAGATGTTGGCAACATCCCAGAGAAGGTACTTTTAGACTCATTGGACAAGCGCCAGACATCATGGAAGATATATTTATACCGATGATGCTTTATTATCAGTGAAAGCCAGGGCAGGCAATGTGTTTGTGGTGCAGGCAGGGCTATATTCACTTTTTGTAGCAGTAAAGCAAAATAATCTCTTGTGAAGGGAACAAGTAAACTCACTAGAAGGGAACTAGTGCTTTTATAATTGAGAACATTAGGTCAGATAGCATAGCTTTGCCCACTGGAAATCACATCTCCTCACCCTCCCTCCTCTCCCTCTGTCCTTTCCTCCTGGACTCGGTGATGTCGGTCTGGTCCCTCAGGCTGGATGTTGCAGTTTGTTGATGGATGCCCTGAGAACAGCAACAGCAGAGGTTCCCAGTTCCTCCTTGGACAAGGGCAGATACCTGTGTCCAGGATAGATGATGCTCCCCCACACGGGTGCTCATGTGTTTGGGGTCAGCACATTAGGGGATGCTGAGTGTTCCCTGTGGCACTGCCATGGGAAGCCTGTCTGGCTGACGTGAACCATGGTGTAACTCCACTACAGACATCTCTGTGAATGGAGCATCAAGCCCAGTGCACAGACGAGTGTAGAATAAATGTGGATACGACCAAAACCAGGACAAACACCCCTAGATGTGCCTCATCCGCGTTGTCCAGTCCTACCCCAAATTCAAACCAAATTGTATGTCAGCTGCTTTGTCTTTATTTCTTTGTTTTCAGTCCTCATACAACTACAAATTTAGCATTACTGCTAAAGAAAAGAAAGAGCAAACTACAGCCATTCACGGGATAACATAATTTTAAACTCTGTGAGACAGCTGATACTATTAAAAAAACATGGCCCTGTTATAGGCTTTCATTATTGATGGCTACTTGAGGAGATGTACACTATAAAATATAAAGATAAAAAGCGAGAGGCTATTTAGATAGATGTTCAGCTGAATGTTGCTAGCATCAAATCGGTGGCACTGAAGAAAATGAGAACAGACATACGGCACAGCCTCCGGACTAAATATGTGCACATGATGGATCTGCTAAGGCTTTGCCTTTACAATGTACACTTTAAATCAAAGCAACATTGAAGTCAATATTGATTGTTCTGGGAGATACATTTTACCTTCAGGCGCTGCTGTTTCCCAAAGGAGCGTGAGCAAGAACGTATGTCTCTGTGCAGTGCTGACTGCTTGTGGACAGGGATCTCCCCGAAATCCTCTGAAAACGATTCCTCCGTTGGAAGTACCCGCTGTTGCTGCTAAGGGACCGCTGTCTGTTCTTCAGGTACTCCCGGTAGTTTTTGGTGAGCAGGGTGTAGAGAAAAGGGTTGATACAGCTGTTGCTGTAGGTCAGACAGGTTGTCAGATAATTAATGTTCTTCATCACCTTGGGAGATAAAGGTAAGGATTCATAATACTGGAAGAGGAGCTGCCATATCCAGAAAGGCAAGAAGCAAGCCCAGAACACCAGCACTATCGTGAAGATTAAATAGAGCACCTTTTGATTTGGCAGCCGCTTGGTCTGCTTGAAAGATGCTGTTTGCGACACCCAGTAAATCTTAGCTAATCGGATGTAAAGGTAGCCAATGATTACCCCAGGGCCCACGATGCTGGTACCAAAAAGGATGGTGAGATAGACTTTGTAGGACGTCTTGCTCCAAGTGGGCAGGCAGATGCTTTTGTTGTCCCTTTGCACCAGCTGGATCATGATGAGCATTGGGAGGGTGAGCAGCAGCGATACCAGCCAGATGACAACAGCGATGGCCTTTCGGTAACTCTTGGACCTCTTCACTGTGTCCAGGGGCTTCAGCACAGCAAAGTAACGTTCCGTGCTCATGACTGTGAGGGTGAAGATGCTGGCGTGCATAGTGAGGAAGTCCAGACTGAACAGAATGCGACAGCCAATGTCCCCAAAGTACCATTTCTGAATGAAGTAGGTCCCAACGATGAAGGGGATGGTGAGAAGGTACAGCAGGTCCGCCAGTGCCAGGTTGATGATGTAAATGTACATGGAGGCAGATGATCGCAAGTAATGGCACATCACCAGCAAGGTGTAGACGTTGCCTGTCACCCCGATCACGCACATGAGGGAAAGGATTGTCCCGATGGTGCAGATGGCAATCATGTCCTCCATGGAACTGGTGGCTGGGACACTGTCCCCGGTGGCATTGGCGGAGGCGTTGGGACCGATTCTGAACAGGCTGCCCTCGCTTGTGTCTGTCACCATGTAGGGGGTTGCGGAAAAGTGGCTCTCCAGCTCATCGGTGAGGGACATCCTCCTGGCCTTTGAATGCCAGAGGTTTTGCTCATGCCACAGGACTCCGAAGATCTGTTCTTTCTGCTCCGAGAAATGCGACCATGGGGAGACGGTGAACCATTTTGTAGCAGGATCTCATCCAAGGATGATCTGCATTCCCCACTAGAGGAAAGACATCAGAAACCAACATATTAGGAATCTGCCAAATCAACACAAATTATCATTTAGAAGGTACCTGTCCCTGAGTACACATCTGTTTACGTGTACCAAAAGTCTTCTGCACTGAGGCCACTCGTGTAAGGTTCATTCTATTGTTACAAGAGCACAGCTTTGAGGAGTGACATGTTTTAGTGTGTCCATGGAAAAGAGACAAGAGAGACTGTGTTGATCATTGGAACCACTTGCTGCAATCCTTAAAGTTAGTTTGGGGTTGAGGAAAAAAGCGTCCACCCTAAACTCGTAACAGCAACTTACAGACCTGTCAGCATGATTGCTTATACCTTTTTGCTAAGCTCTTAGCTCTGAAGGAGTAAAAGACCCCAAAAGAGGGAAACCAACCTTTGGATTTACCACTTGCAGCCAAATTGTTGCCTATTTTGTGTAACTGATACACTCAAAGTCCTGCCCAGCATTTCTGCAGTGCTTCCGCAAAGCAACGTTTCCTTGAATGAGAAGCTCCTGCTGTGTCTTGACCTGCAGTTTCAAATTGTAGTTGAGTGCTGGAGAAAAAAATGCATTTTCTATCTATAGAGCAAGCTGTAGGTTGCACTGTGGGTTTCATATGTCTGGAAACGCTTTTTCTTTTCATGCTCTCTGTCAAGTATGATCCCACGGCTTTTCATGTGCATGGAGGTATTTCAGACAGACCTGTCAGTGAACCTGACTAAACAGCCTTACACGGCAAGGTGTGAGATTGTTCTGTAGTGTGTTAGGCAAGCAATCGCTCTTTGTACACGGGAGCTTTGGGTGAGCTCGAGCCCAACGCTACACAAATCGTGGCTGCGTTGCATTAAATTTATACTGGCTCTGCATGTAGGCAAAGGGCGATCACACCTACCTGAGGGAAACACTGAAGAAGTAGCTAAGACGCCCAAATTTGAAGGCATACTAGAAGCCTGTGCCAACCTAAAGGTCACTGCGCACAGAAATGCGTTTGCGCTACATGTTTTATGGAGCTCAGATTGTCCTTTTGTTTGAAAAATGCTGTGAGAAGGGGTTCTGGACCACCTTGTCCTTGCAGGGCTCACTTCCCTCTGCCTCATTCTGCTGGGCAGGTCGGGTTGGTTTTGTCCTGGGAATTCGATAAGTTTTGCAGCTTTTCCCAGTGAGTTCAGTGTCACTTTGCCTCCACACCAGCTCTGACTCCTTTCCCTCTTTCCTCCCACTTGCTCCTTGGCAGCTGGATCGCAGCACCAGACCCTCCTCTGCTGCCCTCGTGTCACAGACCCTGACAGTGACCTCTGTAGCACTAGAGGAGGGACAATGTTCATCCTCTTCAGGGCTTACTCTCATCTTCTTCCCATTACCACCTGCTGTGGGTCACGGGTGCTATGGAGATGTCATGCAAAAACCCTGCATAAAAGAGAGCAATGCAGGACAGAGGGAGATTTCTCCTTGCTTAACAATTGAGATAGGGGTGGGGGAAAAAAAAAAAAAAAAAGAGAGAGAGAAAAACACAATACAGAGAGCTCATCTCCCACCCGAGTTCTTTTTGGTACATCTGAGAGGGAGAGATGAAGCATGGTCCTGCAGTGGTCAGTGCTCCTTTGGGACATCATTCTTCTGGGCTGCTCTCCAGCAGCTTCACCAGCACCTTGGCTTTCTTGGACCTTGCAAACCCAAATCTACCCCCTCCCACCCTGGCTGTGCTGTGCGGTCTCCTCCTGCATGGCTTTGGGTATGTGTAGCCAGCCTGTCCATGCCCCAACTTGTTCTCTCGTTGTCCCCTTTACTGATATCCACGGACGAGCTGTGCTGGCAGCAAAAGCATCACGCGTGAAGGAGATGTAGACGCTCGGGGAGCTCTGCCTGCTCTTCTGCCACACGATCTCCAACACACTTGGTCAGAAACAAATGGCTCTCCATGGGATGCTCAAGCCCAGAGCTGGTCACACACGCAGCTATCAAGCTCAGTCAGATTTGTGATAGCTCATTTTCAGGAGTGTGTTTCCATGGCCCAGGTCCTGTCCTCTTGCAGCTACTCCAGGCACTTGTGGCAGATCTGTGCGGTTCCCCGGCGTGACAGCTCCTGCAGAGAGAGCTCAGCACCCCACATCTCTTGCTCTGCTCCTCTGCCACTGAACCTGCCGTTTGCTTCATTCATAAAATTCCTACAGCACTAAATGCAATCCAGACACTTCACCTGTCTCCAGACAGAGCCCGCAGCGAGGCAAGTCCTCACTCCTACAGGAGGAAAATCAAGCAAACTGGGGAAACCTTGCATTTTTTTAAAGTTACTGTCATTGCTGCACTTGTACATAAATACACACACTCACATGCACACACGCAATAGAGAGCTTGTTATTCCAAGCAGCCATTCAAGCATCTTACGGTCTAAGCAATTTTCCCAGCCAATCCTGCCTTTTCCTCTACATTATCATCACACAGGAGTACCACGCACATTCTGGTAGCTACAAACATAAATTAATTCCTCCTGCTCAAACCTTGCTTTTAAATCCAGCAGATGAAGTTTCCTACAAGAAATAAAACAAAAATGAATCTCGTAGCATTAAAGCTGAAACTTAAAAAAGTAAAAAAAAAAAAAAAAAAAAAAGAGAGAAAAAGATAAAAAAGAGAATCCTCCTTCATGGGCAGCCAGTGAGAGATCCCCGTGCTCCGTCGCATCTGGAAGGGCAGCAGCAGGAAGGGAGCACGCTACCTCGCCAAGTACGTTTGAAATCTGTGCACTCTTAATACTCTCATTCTCCTCCCTTCACTCATGCCTGCTATTTCTGTTCCTCGGTGACGTGAGGCATAGCGTGGTTTTGACTGCAGCCAGCGAAGAGCCTTTTTAAAGCAGCAGCATTTTGATAGCCGGGGCTTGTTTAGGCGGCTCCCCCCGCCCGGCCGTGAGCCAGCTAGGGATGCACGATCTCAAGGGTGTTTTCATCCCAGGACCGGTGATACAAAAAGCCATCCCACCCCTCCTCACATCGCACTGACGAGCACAAATGGCTAATATTGCCTGAGCAAAACCATTGTGAGAGCGGTTGGGCCAGGGAGGGTTAAATTCCTGCGGGAGGGTGGGTTGCCCAGGGAAGTGACAGAGCTCCTCGGTTTGGAGATCAATTCCAAAGTGAAGCCAAAGTTTATTTGGGTTGGATGAATCTGTGTGGTGGTATCACGCACCACAGCATCTGAGATATTTCAGACTGGCAGTAACAAAATGTTACCCAGGTTGTTTGGGGTTCAGCTGGTTGCCTTTCCCCAGTGATACTCAAGGAGGGTAAAGATGGAGTGAGATCAACCACGCACCTCGATCAAAACGCCTGAGGAAGGAGCTGGTGCTGAGAAATGCCAAAGCTAAACTCAGGATTATTTCGTTAGCAGCTGCATATTGCACTGATTGTGTGCATGCAGTGGGATTGCTGGTCCTCCCAGTTCCCCTGCTCTGTGGACTGCAGGGAATTACTCCTGATTTGTGCCGGTGGGAAGCAAGGAGCACTCACCTCTCCCGGGTGTCTCCTGATGGACACAGGGGTGTGAGAGATGCCCGCCAGGCCTGTTGCTTGCTCCACCAGTTTGCATCTGGGCAACCATTGCAACTAGGCGATGCTTCCCAGTGTGGGGCTCCCGGCAGGCGGTGGTGCCTGGCCAGCCCCGGCTCATCCGTCCTGCATCGCTGTTACTAACCGAGATCTATTTCCCCCTCTAAGTCCTTCCCCTCAGTACTTGTATAATTTCTTCCTTCTCCTCAGCCTTTTACACTCTGCTATCTGGGTGCTTTGAGATGCATCTTGTGTCTAAGGTCTTGTGCTCCTGCAACGTGAACCCAGTTTTGCTCGAGCTGCGCAGGGCGACTGTGGTAGCACTGGGAAGATTGGTGAGCACGAGCTGTGACTGTCCCTGGTGTGCACAGCAGGGTCCCTCAGCAGTACAGGCTTTTGAGTGTGCTGAGGTCTTGGGTTAGGAGCATATCCTCTCGTGTAGCCTGGATTTTTGCAATGAAAATAGATTTTATGTTAACAGCTCTAAACAGGGCTGCCTGAGCTCCGAAATCTCAGCCCAAACACCCTCAAATGGATGAGTGTTCTGCATTAAAGATCTTTTTCTAAATCTGCATTTTGTGGCTGGCCCCTAGAAATCTTTGGAAAAGTGTGGTCTCGAAGCTTCTTCTCACGCTGCTTTCCAGGTGAGATGGAGCTGCCCATCATCTGCACGACTCTGGCGAGCGGCAGCGGTCCCTTGGTGAACACCAAAGGCGAAGCCGTTGGCAAAACACTTAACTTGTGGGTGATCCACTGAGAGCAAGGTCATTCACGCAGCAGTCTCCTCTTCGACACAGAGCAGGGACAACCTGCTGCTGTCCCCAAATCCCTTTGCTCCTGTCTGTGTGCAGCTCAAAGGGCACATTAGTACAAGACCTGTGCGAAGGAACGATGCCGACTGGGGAGGGAGGGGGGTGTCTCTGCCAGGCACGGCCCGGCCGTGCTTCTTCCATCTCCAGTGCCTGGTAGGTGTGTGCAGGTCTCCAGGCACCTACACTGGAATTGTCGCACTCCTGTCCCTCTGTCACTGAGGTTCCTGTTGGGTTGGTATTGACCCATGGCCAGGGGAATGAAGGGGGAATGGGATGGGGGAAGGTTGTTGGTTGTTGGTCCCAACCTGGTACTTCCTTTTTTTGATGTTTAAACCTTTTGACAAAATTATTCCAGTGGGTTTGTTTATCAGGAAATCTCAGTGCCCACGAGGCTGCCATGAGGGGAAGCTGGACACCCATACATCTGTGTCCTGCTGGAGTCATTAGAGGAGGTGTCTGGAGAGGCGTTCGAGAGCAGCATGGACAGTGTCAGGTTCACAGACCTGGCTTGGAGGGTTGTTTGTGGTTGTTGTTTTGCTGCTTCTGTTCCCCTTCTTTCCTCATCAATAAAACAGAGATCATTGAGCTCACTTATCTCCCGGTGCACTGAGTTTCAGGGCTTTTCACTTTTGTCAGATGCTGTTAGAGCTATGGACAGGAGTTCCAGCCCACATGATTTTTAACAGGACTAGGAACTGCACAGTCAATATTGGATGAAGGTAGGAGCCCTCTGGGATATGAAACAGGCCTGTTTAATCATTCAGGCAACATCCACTGCTACAGGGCACGAATTCTGCATAGGGGCCTGCTGAAGTTAGTGCAAAGGTAATAACCACTTATATTCTATTATATGCAGGGCAAAAAGACTCCTTCTCCCCTTTAGTATGAGGACTTATGCCAGTGCTATGCAAATTTGATTGTGTTTGATTAATCATTCAAACCTCATTGCATCCTGCCAGCTGTGCATCCCTCCGGTTGTGCACCCCACCAGCTGTGCACCCCACCGGCTGTGCACCCCACCGGCGTGCACCCCACCGGCTCTGCACCCCACTGGCTCTGCACCCCACCGGCGTGCACCCCACCAGCTGTGCACCCCACCAGCTGTGCACCCCTCCGATTGTGCACCCCACCGGCTGTGCACCCCACCGGTGTGCACCCCACCAGCTGTGCACCCCACCAGCTGTGCACCCCACCGGCTGTGCACCCCACCGGCTGTGCACCCCACCAGCTGTGCACCCTACCAACTGTCTACTGCCTCCCCTGGTCTGTGCAGAGCCCCTTCAACATTTTTCACTTTTGCTGGAGCAGTTTTAAGACCAGGTTTGCCAGCAGCCATAGGCTCCCTTCTGCTCGAAGCTGGATGTATGTTTGCCTATGTATTCCATTTTAAAAAATGTAATAAAGTGCTGCTCCCTCCATGTAGGGAAGTATATGTACCAACACAGCCAAAATTGATATAAGAAAAGAATCTCGTGAATGTGTCTGCATTTTTGGGCTCAGTCGAGTCTAGAGACCCGTGCAAGCTCAGGGTAAGATGTGAATCCCATTCACCTGACTCAGTTTACTCATCTCCATGCACGACTCCCTTTAATACCCAGAAGTAGTCATGATATAGCGTACGTCTTGTCTCCACTGAAAATGTTATCATGCTCACACAAATTCAAATTAGCTTATGAGAAGCTGCCCTGACAAAGCAGACCGAGCACTTGCAGCATCCTGCTGAGCTCAGGTTCTCCCGAAGCCACATGGACAGCCAGGAATGACACAAATGGCAGCAGCTCCTGAGAAAGAGCATCGGTGGGGTGGTTGTGACCCACCGAGCAGGACCTGGCAGTCCTCATGGTCACCTCTTGTTCCTAGGAAAGTTGCATTTAAATCCCTCTGTTCCGGCACTCATAGTATTGGACACATGCAAATGTGATATCCAAATTCCCAGCTGGTCCCCAACTGCTTTTCTCACTCTTCCTGCTATCTGTCCCTGCCAGTGAAAGAGCCACCCAAACTCGGCCAACGCATTTGGAGACTTCACTGAGCTTTTGGACATGTTTGTCTCCTTTCTTCCTGTTTTTTTTGCAATATGAACCTTCAGTTGTCCTTTCTGAGCCGGTATGGCTTTGCTCTTGCCTGCTTTGTGTGAAAGTGAGACTGTGGGGGCTGAAATCACCAGCTTGTTTTCTCTCATCCAGGATCTCTTACTCAGATACCGGGTTTATAGTGGCTCTGCTCAGGGATGATACTCATCCTTCGCTGAGCTCTCTACCAACCCTGGAGGATTTGTGTGTTGCTGTCAGCTTTTCCCCTGCACAGGGATAAATTGCATGGACAGCTTGAGGAGTGGTGCTGAAAGGGGACTGAGATGCTGTCCTGGGTTTTTAGCTACCACATCTGGTGTTTCTGGGCCAAACAGTGTCACTGTCCATGTGTCTTTCTGTGCCTGGAACTAGGTGGCCTTGTGTGTCCATCAGGCTAAATGAAGTGGTTCGGCTTAGTTGTTATTTCCCAATATGCAGGCACTGGATATTCATTGGAAAATGAGCATGCTGGTGTATCCTGGCTGGTGTGTATGCATTTCCTTGCTGTCTGTTGTACCAACACACTCACTGTGCTGGTTAGGCTGGGAAGAGACAGGTCTGAACCCTGTTTCGTCCCTGATTTTGGTAAATTAAAGGAGATCCTTACTGCACAGCAGCTGAATGTCTGAATGAGGCTACAAGACAGGACAGCAGGGAGCAGCTCCCTCAGGCACAGCCCGCTGTGTGACCGCAGTCTGAAATAAAATGAAGAAAACAACACGAACACATGAATACAGGTGCTTTTTCTAATGCAGAAGCCAAGGTGCTTGGTGTTACCACATCAAACTGGCCCTTGGCCAAATGGCATATCTGTGCATAAAAGTTTCTGCCAAGAGGGAGGCAGAGCAGCGGCTACACTTCTTGGTTGTTTGCACGCAAAAAAAAGTTTTTAATGTGCTCCTTTATGAGCAGTATCTAATGCCAAAGCGCCTTGGTACAAATGCAAACAAGAACTTAAATATATTGGTTTATGATATATTTGGGCTTTGCAAGTCTGCTTTGCCAAATCCATTTACCCCTCAGTGTCTGGAAAAAAACAAGCATCCAGGACCTGCGAGGAGAAGTTTTCCTCACCTCTTTTCTACTGCTGTATCAAGAGTTGTTCTTCGGGGTACTGAGACCTGCAGAGGACAGAGATAAGGATGCTGGAAACCATTGCTAATGAGCAGGTATTTTATAAAAGTATAGCAAATCGTGATTAGCGGTGAGTGGTTTTATATCTGACATCAGTGATTAAATGGCTGCTCATGGATTTGTCTCAGTCAAACGTGTCCCTGGCCAGGCGCTGCTGTCTGTGGTGGAAGAGATGGGTCCTGCCTGTGATGGCCCGAGCTAATTCATAAGCTTGTCTTAGTTGTAGCTGTTTTTTGGAGAGGTTTTAGCCGTGCTAAAGCTATTTCAGCAGTGCCCATAGCTGGGTGCTGCTCATTCAAATGAGCTGGTGACTTTGCTGGCAGCCTTCTGCACTACATAGTATGGCCAATCTGTCATTTGCACAGCTGCCTCATTAAAACTTCTAAATCAAGCCATCCTGCCAGATCTTCCAGGACTTTGTGAAGACAGTTGCCATCCCAACCCAGTCTGCACAGCCCCATTTACATTTCTATTTACAAGGTCATCACTGCCCGTTTAGCTCTTGCCTTTTGGGAGAACCTCTTCAGCACGGAAGAGAATTTGAACTGGGTAATATTTCACATTTTCCTCTGTGCTAATTACAATATGAGCATCTTTTTGACAGTATTTTGCGAGTGACTGTGGTAGGGGGAGACAGGCAAATGTTAATGAATTCTCTTGATTGCAAAGCACTGAAGATTAACAAATGAAAAAACTGCAGCAGAATTCTCCTGGAAATCCTCCCAATCATCATCAGAAAAGCCTTGGGGAGTACAGCCAAACTGAGAGAAGCACCTTCCATGGGCCAAAAACCTGGTGCTAGACTAGAAACAAAAGTTTCCTTGCCGTTATTTGCCATTACTTATATTTTGTGTAGCACCTCCATGTTCTGGTCTGCACGACCGTGCTGACCACGGCGCTGGTTTGCAGTCTGGTTCAGTGTCCTCAGTCGTCCTCTACTCCTCCCTAGCTGCCCTGTTCCCTCCTAGGAGATATTCGGTATTTCTCAGCCCAGTTCCTCATAGCTGGGAATCAGAGGATTTAGCGAAGTGTTTTGGGGCCAGAAGACTTGTGGGGAAAAATTCAGGCTCCCACCATTCCCAGATGAAGCTCCTGTTGCTGGTCCCAGGGGTTTTCTCAGCACGGAAGGCAGCGCATCCTCAGCTCTTGCTGTGTCTGCCTGGCGGCAAAGATTTCTGCTGAAGCTTTCGAAAACCTCTTACAAGATACACAAGATGAAGCGTGAAAGGTTGTCTGGCAGCTTGTAAAGAGCAGCAAATGTCATTGCATAGAGTTTATGGACTGTGGACTCTGTGGTGGCATTTGCCATCCTGCACACATGGGAGTAGAGCTGGGAGGACCTGGGGATGGTGACAGTCACTGACAGCTGGTAGGGGTCACCTCTCTGAAGCACCAGATGCTAATTCAAATTCTCCTTTAAAAAGCTGCTTTTCTATAATAAATCATACTCCCACATAATACATTTTCTTGCTTACTCTGATGAGCAACTTCTGTTCTGACTGGTGATAGCTCAGTGCTGACTTCTAGTGCCTGTCTTCACATTGCTGTGAAGATAGTAAAAGAGATGGTCAAGTCCTTTTTTTCCTCCTCGTGGCAGTGTCACCAAACTCTGAGCTGGAGTGATGCTGTTTCGGCCCCGCATGGGGCTGCTCCCCTCTTTCTGCTACACACAGTGTTCCCTCGAGTCTTTCCAGGTCCTCTCTTGACCAGAAGCATCCAGTCTGTCCCAGCAGTGTGGTGGCAGAGCAGAAGTTTGGGGGTCACCACGCAGGGACAGAGGCTCCGCTCCCCTCCATCAGCCACCCCTGGCTGCGGCATGGGCTGTATAACATTTACATCCCATGTTCCGTGCACAGCCATGAGGTCCCTGCCAGGGCAGGCGGGAACAACTTCGTGCAGGGTGCTTGAAAGACTTGGAGCTAAAAGCACTGCCAGAAATGACAGGTGTTAGTTAAAAGACTCAAAAGCAGTTTTAAATAAAGCATTTTGCTCTCCATGGTTTGCTTCCTGTGCTGAGGAGCAGGTAGCAGGTGTGTCACCTGTGCCGGTGACACAGTCCCTCTCTGCAGGGACTCCTGCGTCACCAGGACAAGGGCTGGGCAGCAGCGATGGACCCTGCGGAGCACAGGGGAGATGGTTGTGTGGCGTTCGTTCCTCTGTTTGCTTTTTGATGTAGAAACTGGCTGGAGGACGCTGTGCCAAGCAGGCAGGGGACACGGCACTTCACCCTGAGCAGGGACCTGTTCCCCTCGGGCAGCGGTTGCTCCACTTCTTTCATTCCGCTTCTCCAGGGCATGGAGCTCCTCTGCCCGCTGTCCCTTCCCACCATTGCCTGCTCCTGCCTTTTATAAACCCTGCCTGAGAAGGATGCAGCCATTGGCATTTTATGTCAGAGGGGAATTCTCCTGGAAACGGCTCTAATGTAGAAAAAGAGGCTTAATTCCCCGGTCGAAAAGCAGTGGGAAGACTGAGCAGGCACCTGGTTTCACAGTTGGAGAGCAAGTTTTATTGTTTGAAAATACTTTTCTCTGGCTTGATTTGGTCCGAAGTAACACTTTGCTTAATGGAGGCTTTCTGGTTGTTGAGTGCTGTACCCCTCAGTGGGAAGGGGCTGCGCGCAGCAGATGGGGGGACTGAGGATGGGGTTGGGGTTGCTGGGGGCTGCACCCCAGCACTGATCCTGCAGAGAAGGGGTGTGCAGGGGAGGTAAAACTGCCCATTTGCAGCCCGAGAAATGCCTTTCTGCCCCTGTCAGACTGACTGGGCTGCTGTAATGCCATTTATTGTGTGTTTGCATCACTGTGGTGGCTGAGGACACTGGCCACGCCAAGGGAAATGCCGATGCCCATGGGCTCGTCCTGCCCAGCTGTGCTGCTGCCTCCTGCGCTCGGCCGCGCTGAGCCGCTCCGACAGCGCCCTCCGGCACAACTAGATCATTTTCCTCTTATTCCTGGAGTGCTTGGTGCTCTTCAAAACTGCTCTCGCCTCACTTAAACTCTGCATATGGACGCAGCATCTTTCCCGGATCAGCCTCACTGCAAATATTTTATTTCATCTCTGCTGCTTTCCCAGCAGCGGCTGAGCCCAGCTGTGCCATATCACAGAAAAGCTTGTTGGCAGCAGCCGCAAAAAAACATTACCACAAAGCTGCCACATAAAAGTCACCGTGAAGCTGTGGCATAAAAAGCCGTAGTGGCTTTAGAACATTTTTATTGTACCATTGCTGCACATTTAGAGGTCTTGTAAAGTCTTCACGTTTAAAACAGGCTGTTCTCCATGGGCTGGGAAGTGCCTTTGAAGCGTGTTGTGGCCTTTTGTTGCTGTGTGTGGCTCAAGAGTGGGGTGTTTTCTAGGTTTTGGAAGTGGTGTCAAAGCCACAGCTGGTTTATTGCAGAGTCAAAGGGAGCAGCGTCCCTTGCGCATCCCTTGCTTTGCAGACCGTAAATGCCAAAATATACAAACACCTGCATTAGTGAAACAAAAACAAACCAAAACAGAAAAACTTCCATTTCACACAGAAATCAGTAGTAGGTTGACTTGCTCTTCTTCTATGTCTCCAGATCCTGAGCACGTGACCTCTCAATTCCCATCAGGGTGATGCGGGATGCAGTTTTTGGCGACATGACTGAGCTGTCATGGCTGGTACAGCCGCACCTGCGCCTCCTCCTGTTCCATCCTCCTGTTTTGGATCCCACCTCACTCTGTAGCATCCTGGGATTTTACAAACGAAGAGGTTCGCAGGAAAACAAAGTGCTTCATTTCACATGCTTACAAATCATAGCTGTGCTTAAGGCCGTTGGTATTTCAACGTGAAGGAGCTGCGGAGGGGTTTCCCACGCAGCTCCTGAGCTCCGTGTGCCGCAGGCCAGTCCCTGTGCCTGCCGGAGCACCCAGCAAGGGGAGAACACCAGCGCTTTGCCATCCCCGCCACACAAATCCCCGCAATCTCTTCTTAACCCACAACCTCGCTCTTCCCGGGCTGCCAGCACTGTTTGATGTCCTCAGCTGACTGTATTGAATAAAATGGTTCTCCAGGCTAGAAGGGCAGGAATAGAGACAGGCTCATGGGGCTGGGGCTGGCGGGATGCCTTTAAGCAGTTACCACTTTGCAAGTCAACCGTGTCCAACACAAATGAGAGATATTGGGCACCTGCTGTGTAGGCTGCGCGGCTCTTGCACAGCCCGTCGCTGCTGTGAGCCTTTAAACACCTCAAGTGTTAACTGCAAGCAAAATGTTCACGGATCGTAGCGACTTACAGCTACTTTTGCCAGCCTGCATTAGCGGTGCGTGACTCAGTGCAATTAGTTATCCCACAACTTTTGCAAAGAGGCTCTGGGTGACCTGTGCCACCCCTGTCTGAGTCCCAGTCCCCTTGGGACATTACCCAAGTGTTGATCCAGGACTCTGTGTCACTGCAACATCTGGCCGTGCCCTTCTCCTCGCAGCTCCTTATTCCTCAGCTGTGCTCAGAAAACAGCAGGAGCTGACGGCATCTCCCTTGATCAGAAGGGACGGGCATCTTTCTACCTTTGCTGCCTGTGCCAGGTGGCAGCTCTCGCCGGCAGTATCGAGTGTTTCTCTTTCAAACTCATCTACCTCTCACCGCCAGCCGTTCTCCGGCGCTGCCCCTTGCCGCTGGCTCAGCCGTGCCCGTAACTCCGCAGCACCGCGGCCATGCTGGGGCCACGCAGCGCAGGGACCCACCGGACTGCTTTAATTGCCTCAAATTAATTAATTGCAAAGGGCCGTCATGGTCTTTGTAAGTGCAGAGGAGTATTTGCTGTTGGAGCCCTGTTCTGCATGCAGACCTAGCTGTAAGTCTAAGATACTATCGGAATCAAGAAGAAAACCAAATTTTCCGGTCAGACCTCATCTTTACTATCCAGAATCACTCTGTGTCATCAACAAACGTTGTCATTTTCCTGTTTGCTCTTTTTTTTCCAGATCATTTGTGAAGGCCCTGCATGGCTGGACACCATGGGCGACTCAGCCTCCTCTGAAAATTGACCATTTACTCCCACACTTTGTTTCTTATCTTTTAGCCAATTATTTATTTGTATTATGATCTTTGCTCCTGTCTCATGGAAGATTAGTTGTTGAAGGAACTTGCTGAATGCTTTCTGATAACCCAAGCGAACTACATAGCTGTATTTCCCCTCCTTACACCCTCATGGGCTCCTTCAGAGAGCTCCAATCTGTTTGAGGCAGAACTGCTCATTTGAACACCTGTTCTGCCTTTTCCCCAGTATCATTATCTATATTCACTCTCTTCTTTATTCCAGTTTCTCCTAATTCATCATATTTACTGCTTTATAGCCCCCCAATCATCATTGAAACCTTTTTGGAAAGTTGATGTCACATTAACCACTTCCTAGTAATCTGCTACAAAGAGAGCTTTAAGCAAGTAGTTAATGCCATAGTTAATGCTGAGGCTATTTCATCCCTAGACTTCTTTATAGCTTTTGGGTGAATGCAGTTCTAAATCTGGCATCCTTGAAATAAGTTCATACAGGAGGAAGATCATAGCCTGGTGTATTTATTTTACTTCATTGACTGTCTGGCCTTTAACTCACTGTATAAAAAGAAATCTATGTTTCAGGACATGTGGTGCATCACACTGACTTAAGAATACTTGGGCTGGGAATGTTGCTTTTAAAAATTCATTTGAAATAATGAAGTCTGGACTACTGACCCCAGCTCTTTTCAGATGGGATAAAGGAGCTGTTAAATGTCCCACAGAGCATTCCTCAACATCTGCAGCTCTTAATACATAACCCTTGGCATAATTCGGGGGGCTTTAGAAAGAAAAGGAACAATGAACAGGAAGAAAAATAATAATAATCTTTCTACTGTACAGAACATATTCTTTCCTGCTGGGACTGGTCGTGCCCAGGCTCTTGCTGTTCCAGGCTGCCTGTTTGCAGCTCTTTGTTTGCTCTCTGCCATCATAAATCTTGTCATGAATCTGACTGTTTCTGTGTCTTTATGCCGCCTTCTTAGAAGCACTTTCTGTAAATTTTGCACACATGAGTCTGGAAAATAAATCCCCACAGGTGCTGTTAATGCAAATTGAGTGTGTTTAAGCTCAGTGAGCATGAGTGGCCTGTCAGCTGTGATGAGAGGTGGGCTGCATATATCTGTTTCAGCTGTAATTAGAGGGTTAAACCATGGAAAAGTAGCACCAGCATTAGCTGGGGAAGTCCAGGTTTGGGGGTGGCTGTGGCTTGAGGAGCTGCTGAAACTGCTGCAGAAACCTTGTAGGTCCAGGAGGGCAGAGAGGCAGCAGGAGTCTTAAAACGGGAGCACGAGCACGCAAAAGCTCTAAGTTTTGTTATTCCTAGTGAAAGGTCTTGCTGTGTTTTGTGTTTGTACCCAGCAGCAGGTGGGCCAGGGGGTAGCAGAAGTAACAAAAGAGCCTTATCATTATAATAAATGAAAACCACGGTTGATACTTGAAGTACTTGAGCATCCAGTGTCCCCAAGGGTTGCAGAGCCGCCCCTTCTCTCTTGTTTAGCATCACCCAGCTGGGTGGGAGGCTGGTGTCTGCACCCAGCTCCAGTCTGGCCCTTCAGCATCTCCCTGTGCTGGGAAATCCTTTCTTCTCTGTCCCTCCACAGGGAAACTGTCCTTTTTCCTCTCAGGGCCCCGGCTCTGCACAAAGAAGCAATCTTTTTTTTTCCCTGCACAGTCTCTACCTGTTTGCAGGTGATTACGCTGTGGCCTTTGCAGTCTTCTGAATGCTAAAGCGCTTCAGGTCTTTCCCATTTGAGTCATCCTTCTGCCTTGGATTTTCTGCATTTGTGATTTCTGCTCGTTGCTATTTTTTTATTCTTTTCTTCCCAGGTTAAGATAAAGTCAACCCTGTGGCTCTTCTTTTTATACATCTCATGTAAAAGTGCAACCCTTCACCTCCCGCTGTCACGGCTCAGACTCTGATAAAGCAGATCAAAGTGCGGGTGATGTTGGTTTTGCCAGGGGAGCCTGAGAATTGGGATTTAAAGCTGACATGCTGTTCATGCCCTTGGTCTGACAGCAAACCTGCTGAGATGCTGTGCCTCTGCCGACTCCGCTTCCTCCGCGTCTGGGAGATGCCAAGATGGGGAAGACTTTTGCTGAGGATGGCTGTATCGTTTTCCTCTTTACAACAATATCTCAAAGCGGACAGTGTTTAGGTTAGTGGTGCTCCCTCCCTGCAGGTCCATGATACCAAACACTAGAGCTCACTCAGCTCTGGTTCATTACGGAGTGGGTGAAAAAGCTTGATGAAAAACCATGCCCTCCTGAACTCGAGCTGATGCTCTCCCCTCCTTCCCAGACAGATGAGGCTGGAACACGAGACGTGCGTAGACTCGTGTCTCTTTCCCGCAAAAGCATCCTACGTGAATAGTTTTGCCAAAGGGACGAGTAAACTTGCAGAAAACTCGCTGTTGGAGCCTGTCCCAAGAGCTGCACTGGATGTTCCTTGGAGCTGTAACTTGCAGCTGAACAGCACAGAGCTTTTCCATCAGGGTAATTTTTCAAGACTTCAGAATATATGGGGGGGGTGGGGGGGGCGGGGAATGAAAGGGGTTTTCTCCCATTTTGACCAGAGCTCCTTCTCTCAAAGTTTGGTAGGATGTTGTTCAAAAATACCCCAGTTCTCACTGGCCAGCCTTTCTTGACAAAGCTTCTTGTCAGGACATCTGACAAGTTTTACTGTGATTTCTGCTGGTGTCTGCCAGCACCTAGGAGACAACATTTCTCAAACACTTCAGTCTGCATTGCTCATTCCTCCCTCATGTGCCAGATCCCACCTCACCTGTTTATCTCTCGTCTTGCACAACCCTTGCATTGTGCCAGACTTCTCCATCTCTGTCACTGCTCCGCTCCTGCCTGCATCCACACTCCCTATGCTCCGGCTGAGCAAACCCCAAATGTCCTGGTATGGGGGGCATCTAGTAACCGGGCAGCACAGGCAGTGCCTGGGCCTCCAAGGTCTCCTTGGTGTGCATCTTTGGGCCACTTTCTTTACTTTCTGTGGATGCTTTGAGACTTGACCTTGCCAAGAGCTGCTGTTCCCAAACCTGCGCCCATCTAAAGGTCCCTGTGTCTGTGACATCTTCGGCAGCAGCAAAAATTGGGTGCATTGGCAGATGGCAAGGGGGACCCAGTGGCTTGTAGGAGAGCATGGTAAAAAAATGAGAGTGCAGAGGAATTAGGAAGTTATAGAGTGAGGAACGAGAGAAAATCTGGCAGGTTCTTCTTCGGATTGCTCCAGTCCAGAAAGCTGGTCAAAACATCTGCTGGCTTCTCTGAAGGTTGCTAAAGCCCACCCTGACCTTGGTGAAACCTTGAAACGGTGGGTGTTGCTCACATAGCTCAGTGTAAGCTGGGTAGACATGGGTTTAGTGTGTGGGGACCCTGGAGCCTGGTGTTAGGGTTACGTGTGGGCAGAGACCCACTTTGTGCTTTTAGTTTAAGGGTCAAGGGGAGAAGCAAAGATGCTTGTTTGAACCGGTTAGACCAGATCGTGTGTCTGTCCTGGGCTGTTTCTGACAATGGTGGAAGGAAAACTCCGTGTTCTTTCTCAGAGAAGCGTGGCAGTTGGGATTCACACCCCCCACCTTGCCCCAATCACCCCCCTGCAGAGCAGCAGAACCTTCTGGACTGATGAACCACTATGGTCAGACACACGCTCCTTGGTTGACAGACAGAGCCTTTGGCCAGTGAGACGCCTTGGTTGAGAGGAGTTTCTGGACGACTACCGTTAAGTGTCCACAGCACAGACTCAACTGGGGTATAAAGGGGGCTGCCAGAACCTGCCAATTTGTTGTTCCCCTCAGAAAAGCCCGTGGGTGGTTGGAGCTCTCCTGAGACTGGCCACCTAAGGAGCATTCTCCAGGGACTGAGGCACCTCATGAACCTGGTAAGCAATCTGGGTACCCTTGAGGGTCCTCACTTCGACACAGAGTGGGAAGATGCATATTTTGAATCATTACTCTTAGAGTTTCGGGGTCTGATCCCCTTGAGTTGGTTGTGCAGTAAGTGAGCCCCTAACTAGTATCCCAGCCTGTGTCATACAAGGTTTCTAGAACGCTGAATAATTTTGGATAAACCATGGTTGTAGTTGGTTTCTGTTAAGCAGCTCTGGTTAGAACAAAGTCTGTTGGGAGCTTGTTGGCTGCCCGAATTGACTTTTGGGGTGCACTTTGTGTTGGAGGGAGCTCTGAGCAGACCCGCGTGCTCGGTGCCGTGCTGAGCTCCACTCCTCAAAGCTCGACAAGCACGCGGGTCTGTTGTGGTGCCAATTAGCCCTGCAGCTCATCACAACTAGTTATAATTCGGGTGCAGATCTGCACTGATGTGATTATGCTGCTTCTGCTCCCCAAGCAGGCTCTGTGCAGCTTCACAGTGATTTCGTGGGACTGCAGAGCATCTGCGGGCTTTATATAAAGGAATTAAAAAGGAAATTGCGGGAGGGAGGAGGCTGAAAGCAAAGGAGCCCATGGGAGCAGGCACCCAGAGTGAGGAGCTGTTGGATTTGATGTTATGTGTGAAGTTCGTGTGATGAAACAGCTTTGAAGCAGGTTGGACATCTCCCGAAAGTGCCCCAGGGCTGTGCTGTGCTGCTGCTATGGGCAGGCTTCCCGCAGGGAAATAATAGACCAGCTGAATGGCAATAACAGCTCGTGCATTGTAGATTACGCGATGGCCTGCCCCTTTGCCCCACGGTTCAGTCCTGCTCCGCTCTGATGCTTGTTTTTACCAGCACAGGCTCCCAGCTGCAAGAAGCGCAATCTGCCAAAATCCACCCCCCACCTCCTCTGGCCATGGTGTGGCAGCGGCCGGGCTGTGCCAACATCTCCCGTAACCTTCTCCTGTTTCTCAGCTTAATAATTCCAGATTTCAGCTGTGTGTGCACAGAATAACAGAATAACCATGGGGCTAATTCTTTCTCTGTTGCATTACTTATAGGTATGAAGTAATATACTGTCCACGATGGGAACATCTGGGTGCTTGGCTGTCAGCATGCGGTGCAAGGTCTCTTCTGTTTGTCTTGTAGCAGCCTGTGCACAGGTATCTCTCTTTTTTTCTTCTCCTTTTTACAGGAAAGTTGGCTAAAAAATACCAAAAGATGAGCCAAAATTGTAGCTAGTAAGTCTTTAACTTAAGAAAAACAAGCATTTATCCCACTGGTACTGATTGACCCACTCACAGCTACCGTATTATTGATATTACCTCTTAGTCTGAAATTTTTCCTGTGCTTAGACCTAGATCCCCTAAGCAGAGCAGTCCCCATGTCTCATACTTGTCTTGTCACTGTACTCCCTGCCTACAGATGAAGATGACACAATTGCCCTGTTCAAATGCTGCTTTCCAGTTCCAAGATCTACAACTCACAGCCCTCATGCCAAGTTAATCATCAATTCATATACCTCTTCCAAAAGCTCAACCTTCTCCAAAGCCCCTTCATAAAACAGAAATGTCAGAGCAAAGAGGCTTTTTTTAAATTGAAAAATGTGGCTCCACTGATACTTTCCATGGTAAAGATTCATTGAGACATGAACTTCTTAAAGCTTTTCTTCCTGTTGCTTCATCTGAAGCACAAAAGTATTTGGATTTAGCACAATACTGTATTTAAATTGAAAAGAAACTTTCAACTCTTCTTATCCAGAACTCTTCAATGTCCCTTTTACAGCTCATGAAAGATCTCAGCAGTCCAGTTTTCCATTCCGGTTTGGGGTAGAAAGTAATTTCAAATACCTTAACTTTTTTGAGGGGAATCATCACTTAGCCCCAAAAGGGAATTAAAACCAGAAATAAAATCTCTTAGTTAGTCTCTTCTGCTTAGTTTTAACTGATGAATGTGTGTAAGTATTTCCCTAATGTAAATAAAACCAGTGTCTACAAGAAAATTCATGTTCTTACTTTTAACCTGTGCTTTGTAGTGATGCTTTAATTTCACTCAGCACCAGCTTCTGCCTCGCGCATCCCAGTGTGAATTGTATTGGCGAGTCCAGTGGTTTTCTCAGCATTAGCTCTAACTGGGAGAACGCTCCCATAAAGATAAATCGGATTATTTAATAGCCTTAATTGTGTCTTTATGTGTATAGAGCCAAATACAAATGCTATTATAAATACTGCTTTTCTCTTTTCGCTGGAGCCTGACGGGTTGTCACTGCTCATATCATCTGTTGAGAGAGTGAGGGAATGGAGCAGTGAACTCGAACTGGGGGGATTCTGGTGAATTTGGTGAAGGGTCTGAAGCACAAGTCAGATAAGAGTCTTAGTTTTTCCAAACAGGAATCCACACTAACTTGCGTCAGTCCTGACGGCAGCACCTCATATGGTACATATGTGTCCTTTCCAGAAAGGCTGTGTTGGGTCACAAGGGCACCAGTCGTTCCTTGAATGTCCCATACAGATGTGTCACCTTTGGTACCAGCTGATGGGATTTGAGTTGATTAATGGGGAAGGGCAGGGTAGGTTTTGCCTTGATTTAATTCTTTTTCTTCCTGTCTCCCACCCTGGGTTTCTCAGGACACAGCTACTCCTGCTGCGAGGTGGATGCAGGGCTGGTTCGGAGCCAGGCGCAGGTGAGGATGCTTGGACTCCCCGCTTTCCAATTTCATAGTTCATTGAGATGCACAGACAGGAGAGGAGGATTACTGCAAAGCCAGCCCTCATCTCTCCTGACTGCAGAATGAGGATGGGAAATGGAAATCTCTGAACCCTGAACTGTCTCCCTCAAATCCTCTCAGGGTGAAGGACCTGGAGGTGTAGTCCCTGCTCTGCCTCTTCTGGGGTGAGCCCTTGAAGAGGGGATCTCTTATTTTGAGATTTTGAATATTATACTGAGGATTTGACTGCAGCTGGGTTTTAGATGTTCTTAAGAATAAGAGCTGACTTCATTTAGAGCGAGAATCTGGAATTAGAGCAGGTGCAGGAAGGGTGAAGCGTGGCTGGCTCCCCAGAGGGGATTAGGGAAGCTTTGCTGGGCTCATTCCACCTGGCAGAGCCGAGACTGGCAGGAGGTGAAGATGAGGGAAGGAAAAAGCAGCTTAAACCGAAAGACTGTCTTAATTCATAAATGAGAGAGTAGATGCCAGTTTAGGGGTTCCTGGGGCATCTCCGCAGGCAGAAGCTGTGCTATAACGCTTCAGTCCATGAGTACCTTTTCAGAGAAGATAATTGTGTTTTCCTGTTGCAGATCACAGACACATCTTAGATCAGTGACTAATTCTTGCTCTGAAGGACCGAACGGCTGCAGACAAGGCAGTTCCGTGGTGCTGGGTGTTCTGTAGGCTCTGTCCTGTGTCACATCGTGCATCAGTCCCCAGCCCAGGCTGGTTGTACCCAGACCCAGAGCTCTCCCTGCACTGGGTGTAACTTCCATGGAGACGGGAGCAATCACAGCCATTCTCGTATCTCCGAAACGCAGAGCTTGGAAAGCGCTTCCCGTCTGGAGCTCAGCTCTGGCTCTGTGAATCTTGGCACATTTGACTCAGTAATTCCGTTCCAAGGCTGGGAAACCTTAATCCAAGGAGGCGAAGGAATGTAGTAGGGAGTGGAGTGTGGGGGTGTGTTTGTTTTTTGGTTTTTTTTCTTTTTTTAAGGCTTTTCTGTGTTATCAGCACATGCCCAGCAGTGGTACTTGCTTGGGCAGCTATAATTTTCTCATTCCTTACAGTGCAAACCTGCCTGGCATCTCAATGCTTCCATCAGCCATTGCCTCCAAAGGATGGGAGGCAGGAGCTGTGAGCATCCCATGGCTCTCAGGGAAGATGGGGAGCTGTTGTTGTCTCACCTGCCAGTTTTCCAGGATGATTTTGGATTTCCACCCTCTCCCCACCATCCCTGGTGGAGGGAGGGATGTAGATGTCCCTTGAGGCTTGCTAGCCCTGGCAACTGCAGGAAATTTCAAGCAAGGGAAGGGGAGACAAAGCTTTTGGTGAAAGGAAAAAAAATTAAGGAGTGTTTAAAGGAATATCCATACTGATATCTTCCCACAATTTGGCCAGCCCTTGTTCTCATCCAGCTCATGTCTCCCTGTATCTATTGTATTGTGCTGTGCTAATTTGCTAAACGGTTCCTGTGTGTAAAAAGGAAAAAAACAAACCAACCCACACTCCAAAAACCACAAAACAATCAAAAAGATACCACCTCCCCCCAACCCTAAGGCCACATTTTTTTTCCTGTACTGTTATTAAACACAGTCTTGAGATTTTACTTCAAAGGGCAGAAGCACAGAGAAGAACAGGCAGAAAAGCTCACTAGAAGTCTCAGTTTGCTGTAGCAAATGGTTCAAAGCGTGGTGAAAAATCATCCTGGATTTATGTGACTCTGGGAACTACAACAACTTTATTAGTCCTGGTCTGAAATGCCTTCTGAGATACCCGTAAATAGGCAGGGATGGAGCTGACTGATTTGATTAATGCCTGCGCCGGTTTTGCTTTGGTCCAGCCAGCAGCCCTACCTTGCCTGGCCTCAGTTTCAGTGCTCCTGATCTGAATGGCTCTCTGTTACTCTAACTCTGCCTCTCTTGCAGTTTCTTCTGTTAAATAATCCAGCATCAGGGAGGGGAGAGGGGAAGCTTTAAAATTGAATATTTTCTTTTATATATAGGAAACACTTGTTCACAAGGGTCTGTTTTTCTCTCTCTTGCAATGGAGTGCGATCTGTGTGGCCCTGTGCAGTGGTGAAATAAAGCTTCAAGTTTAGTGTTTGGTCAGGGCCAAGAACAGAAAGCAGGAGAATCACAGAATAGTTTGGGTTGGACTTTCAAAGGGCACTCTCTGCGATGTGGAGACAGTAACGGTGATGGAAACTGGAAACAGGGTGTCGTCTTCTTAGAAATAAGACTACAAATCTCCTCTTGCTCTCTGCAGAGCAACTAGATCTTTCTTGCCACTGCACAGGGCTGTTGAAGCCCCGTGTCCTGTTTCCCTTTGGTTTCTCTGGTACTGTGAGAGCCCAGTGGCTCATCTCAGAGGGACGTCCTGATGGACACATACTTGGCCATGCTCCTTATGCAGCTGATGAGCACGTTTGCTGCTGTGTTAATGATGAACTGGACTATGGGGACGGGCCTTGCATCACTGGTGAGTCAACATCCCCCTGAGTCACGGCATTAGTATTCAAGAGTGAATTAAAACGCAAGCGGGAGTGCGTGCACCGACCAGGAGAAAGCCATTTAATAGCCACGTGGTACAACAAGTGGTCATATTAGCAGAGTGGTGTGAGCATCACTTTCACATCCTGGGAACTACTTAAGGATTTCTAGATGCCTGAAGGAAAAGTCTGCAGGGGAATAAAAAGTACAAAAGTATTTGTAAGGCTTTTGTGTCTTCTACTGTTGCTCCCTGGTCACAGTGTCGTCATCTTTTGTGGCACGGGGACTGAATGGTAATCAGACCTCTGGTTTCTGAGGTGATGTGGGGAGCAGCTTTTGGTGCTTCCAGAGCAAGGAAATGAAGGAATTTTGTTTGGTGGTGGGAGGAGGGACAGTACAGGAAGGCAAAAGATGTTCTGAATCAGACCTCTTTGCTGAAGGACATATAACCTGTGTGAGAAAAAAACCTATAATGACATTTCAAAATCAAATTATGCGTAACTGCAGTGCCAGGTTTTAGCCTGATTTCTCCTCCTGTCTTCTGATGAAGCCTGTATGACTCTTCCTCTTCTTCTGCCCCATTTACAAAGCGTGTATTCGTGCATCTCTTCTTGCTGTGGAAGAGGTTGGGGCTGTGATGGGGTGGCTGAGGAACAGGCTGGGGGTCAGGTTTGCCCTTCTGCACTGGCCGCTGTGGGTCTGCTTGCCACTGAGCTTGTCTGCAAGCCAGATGTCACTGATGGCTTTGGCTCTCAGGACAGCATCGCCCTGGTCTCCCTCCTGGGTCTCGACAGGTCCCTCCTCGTGGTGTTGGCCTTGTCCTGCCTCGGTGCAGCAGAACAGCGTGTTCTTTCACAGGCGTTCGTGCTGCCCCAGCACAGCAGCTCTTTGCAGACATGACAGCTCCTTCTTGGGCAACTCATCAGGAATTCACCGCGACTTTGGAGCGCCGTGTTTGGGAATGAGCAGCGTTGATTTCTCCGTTCCTGCCCGGCTTGGAGCAGTCACGGTTGGTGCCTCTGTACAGGGCCCGTGGTTTGCTGTGCTGACGGTTACCGTAAAACTTCTTTGCTTGCAAATGCTGCCTGGAAGGCCTTTGCATTCACCAGTTTAGGGGGGTTTAGGTGATGGCAAAGTCAATCTGCCAAACTCTAGTGTCCCATGGGAAGAGTTTTCCTTCTGGCACATGGAATAGGGACAGTATTGTTGACAAGGGCTTTCTTTATGCTTTGAAAAATCAGTGCTTGTAGCCCCGTGACCACCCGTGCTTAGGCATTGTTCAGAGATGGTAACACAGCATATTTCCTTCTTTTTTCTTTATTTTTTTCTGCATAGGTGGTTGCCAAAGCCTCTCGAAACAGGGAAAGTGGTAGCACTTTATCTGATGTGGAACGGTCTGTCCTTTGCTTGTCATCTATTTCTGTCTTTTCTCACCTTCAATTTACCTCCGTAAATTAGGAATATTCCCTTGCACTCCTTCGAGGTCAGACTGCATAATTTGGTAATAATGTTATGCTCAAAAATATCTGAAGTTGCAGAAGTTTCAAAAAAGGAATTGTGGTATTTTGGCACAACCAGCCTGAGGCTTAGTTTTCCCCAAAACCCTCAGCAAAGGAAGTTCAACATCAGGAGTACTCATATAGTAGGATACATTTACGTTAGTAAAGTAAAACTAAATACCACTGATCGTCTCTGCTTCTGTGGTGTTCTTCTCTGAAAGGTCTCCAGGCTTCTATAACAAAGTTTAAATTTCATTGTTAACAGCTGAGAATTTAAAATCTGATTCTGCCACAACTTCCTTTATTGACCTAGGGCAAGAAATATATATATATATATATATATATATATATATATATATATATATATTTAAACTCACTTGACGGCATCCTCTGTGAAGCCAGTGAAGTTTGGGCTGGGTGAAAAGTTCCCTTGAGCTGCCCCATGGGCAGGACATCTCCCCAGGGAGGAGAAGGCTTTTGAGGGTGATGGACTTTGTGCCGAGCTGACAAATGATCCAGAGCTGGTTTTACTGCATTGAACTTGTACTGCTGCTCCAGAAGCCAAGTGGTATACTATGGTCTTGAGTGTAGTCTTCAGGGACCTGATTTAATAACTGCTTGACACACGCTATCCTCATAATGAGATCAGGAGTTACAATTGTCAACAGACACATTATCTCATATTTTGCTGATGAGAGGAAGCAGAGGCTGCAGTAAATGCTGGGGGAGACTGCCAGGGTCAAGAAACCTCTCTGAAGCACCCAGCCAGGATCCTCATAGGCAAGCCCAGCTCTGTTGTGAGCTGGAGATGCTCACCCCGAGCTGGAGATGCTCACCCCAAGTTGGAGATGCTCACCCCGAGCTTTGCTGGAAAGGCTCTGTGGTCCCCACCACCAGCGGTGCTACCGCGGAAATGAGTGGCATCTTCCCTGGTGAGCCAGACAGCTGTTGTATTGAGACCAGCGCTAGTTTTGTGTTACATCCCTGCTCTCAGACTCTGGATTTTCTGCCTGCGAGTGCCAGAATGTCTGTCTTTGAGGGGAACAGGGGAAGTGAGGAAAATGGCTCAAGTTTTAAAAACCAAAGCAGCAAATACAGAATCCCATTCAGCCCAGCTCAGGAGGCATTTACCTTTAAAGCTGTGGGGAAAACCGTTAGAAAGCACAACAGGACCACAGAACAAATGCACAAACAGAAACTCTTTTCTCCCCAGCGATAATCTATCCACTGAAAAGGGAATTAGCCTGTTCAAAGCGTGACTGCTCGGGCTGGGGAGGTGCAGAGTAAATTCAAAGCTGCTTAGAACAGTACGACTCATGTTCCCTCTAATGGCCACTTCTAATTTCACCTCCTGTTTTCCCTGGAAAGCAAGCAGAGGCTTGTTTCTTTTGGATATAATAGCTTTGGGGGAAGCCAGGGTATTTTTCATATCAGTTTTCTATGGTGTTTAAATGTGAGCAGTGGGAGAGGCTTCACCATTGCGGTCGGTGACCGAAACCTGGGGCTGGATGCGCTTTGGTGGTGGTTTTGGTTGTGCTGTTGACTTGCTGCCTGAGGTGGACTTGTGCATTGGGAGGAAACCTTGGATGAGGCGTGAGCTGTAGAGCTGAAGGGAGACCCAGGGTGTTTGAGCACTGGGGTGACGTGGAGCGAGACCCAAACTGTCCCAGGCTGCAGTTTCACAAGGGTTGGGGTGCTCCTTGTCAGTGTGGGCTCATGGGTGTATTCCTCCTGAGAGGGATGCTCTACCAAGCCCAAAGTCTTGCAGTTCAAATATAAACCCTCAAAACTGTCATACTACACAAGTGCTCTGTGTTGTAGGACCATGGTGCTGGAAGTCCTTCTGGGGTTTTCTGCCAAAGGAGCGATTGCATTACTGTGAACCTCAGCTGCAGCCAGTGGAGTGACAAAATGATCTGCTTCCCCCCTTGACCTTCTCATACTCGCTGTACAATGAGCAGAGGGGAGCAAGAGCAGCTTGATCTGCCTGTGTGCTCTGTCATGCTGTCAGCTCCTTACACTGATGCTGGATGAGGTGCTTAAATCAAACACCAGTGGTACTGCAAGGTGCCTGACAAATCTGTGCTGCTGAGGTTTGGCTGTATTGACATTGGGATGAAAATGAAAGCTAAACAAACAAGGATGTATCTGGAATTCTGAATAGCTTGTTTGCAGCCCAGTTAGCTGGAGCTTTGTGGAAATTGGGTTGTGCAGCAGAGAGCCATGAGATGAAGTATTGTAGTTTTTAGGATGAAGTTGCAGGAAGTTTTTAAGCAGGTGAAGCTGTTTTCCAGTATCCAGCAGAGCTTGCAGCCCTCAGCCCCTCTTCACGTTGGTCACCACAATCCTGTCTATTAAAACTGATCCAGCAGGTAAACACCACCACTCTTAGCATCGTTCTGGCTCCGAAGAAGCACAGTTTAGGGAGCTGCTGCAATGCATGGCATAGTTAGGACTTTGGTATGCCCAGGTGGGACTGAAATGGATGTAGTTTCTAAACTGAGCCTCTGCTTTGGAAGTAAATGGTAATTTTGCTTGGCTGGAGTCATACATGTAACCCTTCTTGTGGTTCATGGCTTGGCTGTGTATGTATTACAGTGTTGCATAGGGTCCCTGGCTGTGGTCAGGATCCTGCTAAGTTGGCCCTGCAGGGCGATGAGAGATGCTCCTTCATTTGAGGCCACGTGGGACTTGCTCTGGTTGAGCCTTCTTGAGCAGCACGTTTTCGGTGAGTGAATGGGTTGGGAAAGGCTCCTGGGAAGAGATCAAACCAGGCAGACGTGATGCTAAACTCCTGGAAGGTGGCGTGGTTACGATGGCACCTCATTTGAGGACATTGGGGAAACGGCATCTCTCTGCATGCGCTGCCATCTGTTTGACGTGCTGCTTGGGAAAAAACTGCTCCTTTGGAAAACTTACCAAAAGAATCCCAGAATGAATTGCTAACCTTTTTTTTTTAAAAGGAAGTTGTCTCACCCCATTACATGCGCTGGGGTGAAAGCGTAGCTCAGCTTCATTAGACATAGCTGGTTCCTGAGAGACATGAAGAATATTCATGAAGCTGTATCTTGGAAACCATGGGCCACTTAGTAATTAGTTAACAGACTGTGAAGCAAAATTCCATTTTCCTTTTTCTTTCTTTTCAGTGAGACAGCCTATGCCTGGAAGAATGAGAACTTCTGTCCTTTCCAAAATTTGTGGCTTTTTTAAATCTTTATTTTCATGGACTGTGGATGTTTTTCATAGGGTGTGTGAATATTTCACCTTTCCTCCTCAGCACGCTGTTGTGGGTGCTGCACACACAAAGCAGGAGGCACAAGCATTGCTATTGAAGGAGCTCTCAGGAGTTTTACATCTCTAGTAGCACTCAACACTCTGCACAGGTTTTTTAATCATTTCACAATGATTAGTAGTCCAGAAAATCCCATGAAACCAATTAAATACTGTGTACCTGACTGAAGGCTGCTGGCAGGATCCAGGGGTTGCAGAGCCCGGTCAGTCCCCGCAGGTTGAGGATTTGCTCTGGTCTGGGCAGAGCCCACCAAGGGGAGGAGAAGCCTCCAGACTTTTGCACCATCCTTGTCACTTGGATGAGGAATAAAGGCAAAATGCTACAGGTGTCAGGTCTTACAGATGATTTAACCATTGCACTTGAGTGCATTTGCATTACATTTGGCTATATTAAAATTCTGTTTAAGGAGGAGCTCCTGGGTTAGTGGGGGACACACAGGGTGGAAAGGAGAAACCTCATTTTCACAGATACCCTGTCACTGTTCTCCCCTGGGAGATGGTAAGTAAGAAAAAATCTTCACTGCTCCAGCTCAGGGAGAGCAAAGGTTTGTTGTCTCAGCAGAGAGTGCTAGTATGTGAAGTGGCACTTGGTGTCATGTGTAATGACTCATCTCACCTGGGTTGAATGGATGTTCCCAAAATTAAGTGTTATCTGAACTGCTGCAGCTGGGTTGAAAGAGCATCACAACTGACAGGGTTTTAAACAGGCATTTCCTCCCTTTTATTATGCAGGCACCCTGTAAATGATTTATCGAGTTAATTATTTTTGAGCTCAAACAGTAGTCGCTATGTATGGATTTAGTAATGATGCTATTATTAGTAGTAGTAGCAGCAATAATATTTTCCCTGAATTACTGTGTCTGCTTCTGCTGCTCGTGCAGGAGGTACCAGGGGTGATGCTGCCCGACCTACCTGGAGTAAATCAGCTACACAGCCCTAGTGTTATTTGGACTCAGTGTATGCTCACCTACCTTGTAGGTGGCTTGGAGAGAGTGTTCAATTTGGGGAATCAGCTGGGCAAGGAAAAAGCTGTTTGTTTCCCTCCCCCTGGCCTGCTTAAAACAACTTTTAGATGCGTGACTTTTGTCAATTTGTTCTCGTGCCAGAAGAGAGGTGGTGGAAGGATGTTGACTGAGGAGGCTCTTTCCAAAGGCTCAGATGCTGAGTTAAAGCTATCGCTGTGTTTAGTATTAGGCAATGCTATGGTACAAGTCATCCGAGCGGGACCGATGGACTATTTATATTCGTTATACTCGGGCAGTGTCTATTGAGACAGAAGCAGCAGCTCCATCCGTGTTCTCCGGGAGCTCTCCAGTGGACTTGGGGTGTTATTACACCTTTGATTTTGCACTGAGCAGTTGAGTTACCGGCAATAAATCTCTTCACAGGTTCCCCATCTCCTTCAGACTCCTTTGAACAGTTTTGGAGAATTTTGCTCCCCTTGGGATGTTCCCAGCACCGTGCTCATATTGGTAAGTGTCCTGAGTGTGTTCCACTCCCCCCCCCCACCCTCCCTCGACATCCCCAGGGCCTGGGCGGATTTAACAAGGTGATGCCCCCCCCCGCCATCCCCATGCCTGCTGCTTATGGACCTTCCCAGGAGAGCTGGGAGGCTTTTTAGTTTTCCTGCCCCAAGGCCCCCCCACTCAGACAACACCAGCGCTTGGCTGCCCCTTTATTGCTGCTTGCTCAGTGCCCAGGACCGCCCGTCCTGCCCGGCTGTCAGGGCGCTGATCCATTTTGGTGGGGCTGGGGGGGCGGGAGCAGCCCCGGTGCTGGGGAGAGGTGACCGAAGGATGAGGCTGGTCCCTGGGACAAGGCTGGTCGGTGCTCCGGCGAGGAGGGGGTGCCTGGGGGTGAGGGGCAGGGTCAGCACAGACCCACCCCCCCCAGACAGCAGGGTTCTTCTGTCCCCCGGTGCCCCGATAAGGCCATACCTGACTGGCTCAGCGAGGACTCGGTGTCTGGGCTGTCCCTTTGCCTTAGGGACAGCTCAGGGTTGTCCCTCGGGAAGCCTGGCAGGAGAGACCAGAGCAAGCCAGGGGAGTCGGCGGGGGGGGGGGGCGGGTGGGGTGGGGAGAAAACCTGGCACCCCACGGCCATCCCGCCCTCTCCGCTGTCCCCTTCATGCCCCAGGATGCCCTCCCCAGGCATGGCCTGGCCGTACCTGCCTGGTCCCCCAGCACAGGCAGCTGCCCGTCCTGCTGGCCCGCACTGATGCCGTCCTGGCGCAACAGCATCACATCCTTCTGGGAAGGAGACAGCACAGAGAGCAGGGGGCTGAAACATGGGACCAAATTCAGCTCTCCCTGGGGAAACTGAGGCAGAGATTTCCCCCCGACACCATGCTCATCATCCCAGCCTCAGTCACCCCCACCATATTCCCACCTCTGTCATCCCAACCTTGTTGGGGTGCCGGGCAATGGGCGGGAGCCGCCGTGCAGTGCTGGGCAGGTGGGGCTGAAAGTGTGGGGGGATGAGGGTGTGTGGGCCCCCACAGCTCCGCAGAACAGTGGGGTATCTGCACTCGCCCGTCTTTTCCCTGTGAGACAGGACATGGGGTGCTCAGTGCCTGACACAGCAGCACCCCAGGTGTCACCCAGTGCCAGGGAGGGGCCAGGGTCATGTCAGGGTGGGATCCCCAAACCCTGGTGCCTGGCACTGCTGGCACCCCCCTCTCCCCGTCCCCCCTGTGGGGCTGGAGGCTACTCACGGTCCAGGCGCCAGCATGTTGAGGGGCCGGTCACAGGACAGGCAGTGAAAATCAGCCAGCAGCTGCCTGGAGGGAACCCGGGGGGTTTTGAGCCTGGTTTATCCTCCAGCCAGCCCAGCTAGGTCCCAGCCTGTTGGCTGGGTACAGAATAAAGGGGGTGCAATGGGGGAAGAGCTGTTTTTTGTGGGATCCCACCTGGAAAAAACTCCAGCTCATATCAGGCACCAGAGACTCCATAGAGGGGAGCGCCCAAACCCACCCCCCCAGCATGGGAACTGCTTCCACAGCACTCCAGTCCCATCCGAACTGGGGGTGCTGGCAAGGACACCTTTGAGGGTTCTTGAACTTCTCATGGCAGTGGGATGCCCCCAGCCTGAGAGCAAATGCTGGGTCTGGGGGATGCAGAATTCTCATGTTTTTAGGATGAGCTTCGTCACAGCTGCCGCAAGGACCAGGACATGCCGGCAGCTCTGAAACGTGGCAGCTGCTCACAGCAGGCAAGGATGTGGGGTGAAGGACACGGGTGCCCACATGGACACCGGCTGGGACAGGCAGCAAAGCCACAGCCACCAGTGTCCCCATCGCACTCACTTCCTAATCCCAGCAGCATCGTCACCCTCTGGCGGCAGCACCTTCTCCTGGCCCTGCCCCCTGAGACTCTTCCACTGCTCCTCCAGGTGCTGCCGGAACAGCCCCAGCTCCCGGCGCTCCAGCTGTGGATGGGTGACACCCTCAGCCATCTACCCCAGGATGGGACATCGCGGTCCCCGGGGGGACCGCCGAGAGGGGGGACCCTCGCAAGGATGTTGCCTTAGGCTGCCAAGCCCCAAAGGTGCCAGTTCTGCGTGGAGGGGACGAGCCCTCACCTTGGAGTCCATCTCTCTCTGGAGCTGTCGCTGGAACTGGTGCCAGTCCTGCTCTTGGCCCGTCACGCGGCTTATCACCTCCTCCATCATCTCATTTAGCCGCTGCACACTCGCCTCAAACTGGCTATGACTGACTTTGTCGGCCAGGGTGGCTTTGTCTGCTTTCTAGCAATGGGGAAAGGCAAGAGAGCGGTGGGGAAAGAATGGAGGGACAATGGGAGAGGGAGAAGTGGCTATGTGGCCCTGTTCACCCCATCACCCCCATGGGGTTGGTCCCACCAGCCGAAGGGGCTCGAGGTAGCAGAGGGACCTGGCAGGGGACCCGCAGCTGGTCTGGAAATCCTCCCTCCCCTTGGCTGGCACCAGGGCCCCTCGAGCCCATACCTCATCGATTCCCAGCAGCAGCAGCTCCTCCTTGTCTGCTTTCTGCTTCTTCAGCCTCTCCAGGGCCTGGAACAGAGTCTTCCAAGGCAGACAGCAGCCCGTGATGCCACAGCAGGCTCAGAGCCGCCCCCCAGCCAGCCAAGCACCCCCTGCCTCCCCACCCCATCAGAAACCTCCAGGAAAGGCATTGGGAAGCTGTGCAGGGCTGCCAGCAGGGTGGCAGGGGGACAAATCCCTTGGGGTTCCCAGCCTGGAGGATGCTCTGACTCCATGGGGGTTTCAGCCACCCACCTCAATGGCTTTCTGTCCCTGGTGATGGTCATCCAGGAGGTTCCTGAGGACAGAGCTGAGCTGCTTGTAGTCCCCTTGTACCTGTGTGAGGGTGGCCTGGATGCGCTTCAGTAGCTCGTCCTGCTGTAGGAAGATGACAAGGTGGTGCTGAGCAAGGACGGGCAGGCTGCTGACTCACGCAAGACAATTTGGGGAGCAGCAAGATGCTCCCCCACATGACAGTGAAGCACAACCAGCTGGGGGGATTCCAGCAGCTGCCCCCCACGCCAGCATCTCCCTACCTTGCTCCTTCCCAGCAGCTGCCTCACCATCTTGCCCACCATCGGTTGTGACATGAAGGACTCCACCAGCTCCTGGAGCTTCTCATAGCGCTGGAGGAGCTTTGCCACCTGCACCCTGGTGTCTGAGTTGCAGATGGGGCACCCTGCCTGCTCCTGCCCCCCGCTCTGCGCCGTCACCCTCGGCTTGTCCAGCTGCTGGTAGAGGAAAAGGAATCTGCGCTAAACTGGGCTGGATGCCGCCCACAAGCCCAAGTGCCATGGAGGCTCAATGGCCCCATCCAGCCAGGGGACGTGACCGGGACCCCGCCAGGACTCCCCCGAGCCAGTGGGACTGGGAGCACTGCCCCTGGACCTCACCTCTGCCTGCTGCTGCTCAGACGTCTTGGTCACCAACTGCCCCAGCATAGCCTTGGTCATCTCTTCCTCTCCCTTCAGATCTTGCTTTATCTCCTCCTGCGGGGACCTGGCCAGCGAGACAGAGGCATGGGCAGGCTTTGCTTCCATGAGGCTGCTCAGTGCGGGGGGCCCTCACCCCCCCCCCAAACCGGGATGCTCCCAGACCCCCAGGTTCCCTTGCAGCCCTGCAGGGTAGGAAACCCTCTCCCAACTTCTTACCCCAGCGGCAGGGTGATTTGGCCACTGTCGTCTGCTTTTCTGCCGGCTCCATCGATCCTCAACTTTCCAAGGGCATTCTCCAGCTGCCTAATCTGGGAACAGCAGTGGGGGCAGAGTGAGGGCACAGCCCCCTGAGTCATTCTGGCACGGGGGGCCCTTCAGCTGCTCCCTCTGTGCCCAAACTGCCCCTGGCATCCCCGCAGCCCCGTTGGGGAGTGCTGCCAGCTCACCTTTTCCTCCTTCTCCTGGAGGTTCTTGGCCAGGCCTTGCACGGAGGACACCTGGCCCCGCAGGTTGGCCAGGATGCTGGTGATGCTCTCCTGGCCTAGAGGGACATGGTCCAAGGGAACGTGCTGTCAGTGAGAGGGTCTCACCCTTGGGGCCAGGCTCTGAGCATGACGAGCCCCTGACCCAGGGTGTCCCCACAACAAACAGCCCCCCCAGCGCTCTCGCCACCTTCCGGGAAGAGCCAGCGGAGGTTCTCAAGCTCAGCACGGTCAGACTTGGTGGTTTCCAGCTGAGCCACCTGCTCCTTCAGGGCAGCACAGAGGTGGCCGAGTTGTCCAATCTGGCGGAAAGCCTCCTCCACTTCCGTGGCAGTGCTGCTGGAGCCCGACGATTCCCAGGGCATGGCTGGCTCTTCCCAAGGGGACATGGCCCTGGGATCAGTGTCAGGGGGGAACTCAAACCCCTGGGCTGTTGGCAGTATGGTCTGCACTGCTGGATGGCCTGCCTTGGCAAGTACCATGCTGGGCAAAGCTTTGTCTGCATGCCTGGGGTTTGCAGCATCCAGCCATGTCCCTTGAGGTGCTGACTGCGTCCCTGGGGTGGCGGCCTGAGTGCCAGGTGCCCCTGACTGCATCCCTGGGGTGGCGGCCTGAGTGCCGGGTGCCCCTGACTGCATCCCTGGGGTGGCGGCCTGAGTGCCGGGTGCCCCTGACTGCATCCCTGGGGTGGCAGCCTGAGTGCTGGGTGCCCCTGACTGCATCCCTGGGGTGGTGGCCTGAGTGCCGGGTGCCCCTGACTGCATCCCTGGGGTGGCGGCCTGAGTGCCGGGTGCCCCTGACTGCATCTCCAGGATGATGGTCTGGGTGCTGTGGGACCCAGGCTGCATCGCTGGGCTGGTGCTTTGGGTGCCAGTGGCCCCTGGCTCTGTGTGCAGAGTGGTGGTCTTAGTGCCAGGAGACCTTGTCTGCATGCCCGGGGCAGTGACCTGGGTGCTGGGGGACTCAGGCTGTGTCCCCATGGTGGTGGTGGTGCTGGCATCAGAAGTCCGCGTTTGATCTGAGGGAACGCCGGCTGACTTCTCAGGGGTCACCGGCGCTCCCTGTGACCCTGCTTGCATCCCCAGGGAGCCAGACTCCATGCCCGGAGTCCCCTGGCTGGTGTTTGTTCCAGGCTGTGTCCCAGGTCCATTTGGACCCCATGCTGAGCTCTCTCCATGCTGGGCGTCTACATCAAACTTGGGGGGCTCAGCAGGGGCAGACTGGCCCCCACTGCTCTCCTGGGAAAGGAAGGTGAAGGGCAGCATGTTTACTGGCAGCCACGAGGACAGACCCCCAGAACCCCCTGCCATGTCCCCAGTCCCTGTCCCCAAACTGCCACCTCAGGGAGCCAAACTGATGTTGACAGAGCCAAAAGGCAAAGGGATCACAGGGTCAGCCCGGGCATAGAGCCAGGGGGATGGGACACCCAGGGATGGGACCCGCAGAATCACTGCCCAGAATCGCCAAGCCATGGGCCATGCCCCGAGGCAGGATGGCTGGTGTCCCCGAGGGAGCCGGGGATGCAGCCACCTCCTGTGTGGTGCAGGGTCCAGGCACTTCGGCCATACCACATTGCTGCCCCGCGCTGACTGGTCTTGGAGGCCTGACAGCTGCCCTGCAGCGTCCTGGAGGGGAGCCCTGGTCTGGGAGAGCGGGTGCTCTGCTGCCTGAGCTCGGGCTTAACCCAGCCCTTGGTTTGAGGGCAGCACGATGGCAGCATGGAGCCCAGAGGAGGGGGTGCCTCGTGGGGGAGCACCCAGGGGACCACCAAGAGCATTTACCTTGGCGATGTCTCTCTTCTCTGTTGCTTTTAGCATAAGGTCCTCGGCCGTGGAGGTGACCTGGGAGTTGCTCTTGGTCTCTTCCAGTACGTTCTTCCTGGGCAGCTGCTCCTGGGGCTGCTGCCCCATGCCTGGGGCTCCATCCTCCTCCTCCTCCTCCCAGCCAGGCTGTGCCTTGATGTCCTGGTCCTTACCCAGGCCAGGGGTCGGGCTCTGCCCTGGCTCCAGGACAGGCAGCTGCTGCTGGCCCAGCAGCCCGATCATGGCCTTGAGCAGGTTGTGCAGTGCCCCAAAGTTGACAACTCCATCATGGGGTGTCTGAATGGCAGTGTCCAGCATCTTCATGAGATCGCGTGAGGCCATTGCGCTGTGCTGGAAAACACTGCGCCTGAGATGAGGGGGACAGGGGCTTTTCCGCCAGGAGATGATCTTGGAGGGCTGGCAAGCCAGCGGCCTTTCTCCTCCTCCCCAGGGTGCGCAGTGGAACCCTGGCCTGGGCGGCGATGGGCGGCGGGGCCGGTGCTGCCCGGGGACCCCACGCCGTGCTCTGTGCCGAGCCCGCCCCCCGGCTTTGCTCATTGGCCAGTACCTGCTCTCTCGCCGCCCATTGGCTGAGGCAGCTGTCCACTGCTAGGGGGCGGAGCCAGCGGAGCGTCTCCTGTTGCCTGGCGACGCCCCGGCTGCCTACACTTGTTTTCCCTTGCAACCGCCCCGCTGCCACCCTCCCGCAGCCAGAGCACTGACACCTCCCTCCTTCGCAGGTACTTTGAGAGAATTTCCAAGAAAGGAGGGTGGGCAAGCAAGAAACCTAACAGATGCCTTGCTCGTTTGAAAGAGATGCAATAGCCATTTTCAGGCGTTAAAAGCATACATATCCACGGTATGTGCGTGTGTACTTTTCCAAGCTGGGAGGCGTGAATTCAAAGAGGGAGACACTGGGATGGGAATGAGATGCACTGAGGGGAGAAGCCAGCACTCTAGGGGGGATCCTAGACCTTGACTCTGGCAACTGGCAGAGCTGCTGGCTCAGGAACTCTAGAGCTGCACTCAGGGACTGCTCAGGCTTCTAGACAGCACTTGGCACTTCAAGGAAAAGCTCTGAGACCCTTCAAAAGGCCCAGGGCCACATCGGCACACTGGTACAGCACCAGCAAGGGCTGGGGATCAGGGCAGATGGGAAAACAAGACATGAAGCTCCATGCTGAGGTGATGGCAACCTTGGCCCAAGCCTGGTAGGTTAGGCACATGCCATGTCCTGGTGTCCACCAGCCCAAACCCACCATCTCCTCCTGAGCTTTGAGGCCCAGTGGATGTGGGGTACCACTTTTCCTAAAGCAGTTAAGGAGCTTGAGACAGGAACATCTCCTGGCTCTAGTTTAACTAACTGCCCCTGGCTTACAGGCAGGGTAAGGTTTGAACCAAGGCCAGGGGATAACTTGGGCTGTGTCCTGAGAACAATCATGGGGACAGCGGCACAACCCTCTACTCACTGGTTCCACGGGCTCTACTCAAACAGAACTGTAAAGGAACCGTGAGCAGGCCGACAGCCCTCAAGAAGCCCTGACCTCACTCTGGCAGGTCTGACATGCAGTCTGAAGGGGAAAGAAGAGCAACACTGCTCACATTTTTAACAGTGGTTTCCAGTATGCAGAGCGTGTTCTGGTACTGGCTCCGAAGAGGGCAGCACACAGGCACCTGCAAGGACATCGCACACTTGTGGATGTGCTCAGGAATACGGGCAGCACAACAGTGCTGTCACACCAGGCTGAGGAGCCACACTGTGGTCACACAGCACAGCTGCGACCTGTTCTTGTACTTGGAAAACAATCAGCAGCCTTAAGACCTCATCCAGCCCTGCACACTCCTCCTGGGATTTGGCTTGGAGGGATAATCCATGCTGGATGCTAGAGCGTCTCTGTCTGTCTCATCAAGGGGGAAGATCAGAGTTTGGGGATTAATTCTTATGCTAGAGACAAAGCCCTTCACAAGCACCTTGTGCTGCTTTCTCAAGTGTCCCCTCTAGCCAAGGATTAGCATCACCCAAGGAAGGAACAGCGAGTCCTACCTTCCCAAGCAAGGTGGCTCCAAGCTGCCCAGTGAGCCTGGTTACAGCAGCAGCCCCAGAGTTCAGACACAGCAGCTTGGGCAGAGGGCACAGGGTTCATGGGAAGCACCAAAAATCAAAAATCCTACGCTTTTTATTGCAGAGTTGGTGTTAGTGTTTTGGAGAGCACAGCTGCATTAGAGACAGATATTGTTCGAAGTCCTCTTCCCCACGATGCCGCCACAACTCATTAGCCCCAGGCAACACCAGAAATTGCGCCTGGTTTTGCAGTGCAGATGAGTGCTCCAGTGAGGAGCTGGAGCCTCCCATGACTTGCCACTGAAGAACAATCACAAGCCAAGCCTCGCACAACAACAAGGTCAGCACACTAATGAGCATCCCCTGCCCTGCCGGGAGACACACATGAGCTTGTTCGCAGCATCCCGACACAAGGCTGCGAGCAGCCCTGCCTACGGGGTACCCTGAGCCGCCCTTTCTGCACGTTCCGCTATTCAGTTTCCATCAAAGTCTCTGCTGTGCACGGGCTGAGGCTGCTGGGCTGGCATGGAGCTGCCGTGCCCTCAGCTCCGCCAGCAGCCCAGCCCAGCCGCCCCAACAAAGCGCTCCCCGATGTGCCCTCAGGCGAGTCACGGTCGGAAACAGAAACCCACAGGCTGCCCACACGCAGCAATGAACAGTCTCTATTCTCTTCTCATCAGCTGACAGCTACTACTTTTTTGCTTTTCTTCCCCTTTACAGGGCAAGAGATAACACACTAAAAAAAAAAAAAAAAAAAATTTAAAGCAACTCAAAAATTCACCACCACCTCATTTCTCCATCTCAGTTAAGGTGTAATCCTCCCCACTGCCAGTGGCCGCTTCTATTCTCCTGTAAAGTGCTGGTCAGGTTGATTTTTTTCTATTAGATCTCATGGCTCAAGTCTCTGAAAACCTTCACCCTTCTATAAGAATAAGCAGTTGTGTAACGCCTATAATTTATGGTATTGCCTTTTCATGCATATTTCCTTCTCTTGTGGAAGCCAGGACAGGAGCAGCGCCAGGTCTAGTCATCAACAGTGATGTTGCGAAAGAGATAAGCCATGGACTCGCCGTTGTGGATTCGCCGGATGGCTTCAGAGAGAATCAAACTGATATCCACAGTCTTTATCTTGGGGCACTGCAGCTTCTGCACCTCATGAGGAACGGTGTTGGTTACTACCACCTATGGAGAGCCAGAAAGAAAAGACCATTAGTTGTGCCGCTGATACGCTCACCCTCACTGAGCTGCCACCCTGGATAAACTCCACAAGTGGTGCAAACCTGCTGTTTCACTCGGGGAGAAATCCTGGTATGTTAGAAAAAAAGATTAAAAATAAATGTTCTCCACCACAGGACAGTCAAATCTGTTGAGGGACCAGCATAACCAGCGCTCTACAACCACCACCTCCACACGGGCTGGTGGGTCCCACTTCGATCTCAGGATCTTACATGTTTGTAACTAAGGGCGAGGTTTGAAATCTTGTCCTCTCAATGTACCCAAGAGCCCAGCGTCAGCTTGGGAGAGGGGCAGGTGGAAGGTCTGCGCAGTGAGAAAGCAGCCGCATGCACCCAGCTGCGGCCAGGGAAGCATCCCAGCAGGGATGACTAATATCTGTGCATCAGGGAGAAAACATACATAGAGGCAGATCTGTCTGAACAAGTATAAATCACACATGCTTTTTTTTTTTTCTCTCCAGTGAAGAACCAGCTAACTGAAAGCATCTGATGCAACCAGTCACTTCAGAGAAGAGCCATGTGGCAGTGGAAGAACATCAGCTTCTGGTTTAAATCATCACAGCCCCCAGTGCCAGCCCTTCCTGTGCAGTCCCAAAAGCAGACGCACCTCATCGATGGAGGATTCCTCTATGAGACGGGGGGCATCTGCTGACAGGAGCCCATGAGTAGCCATCACGAATATCTTGTAGGCTCCACGCTCTTTCAGGATCTCTGCAGCAGCTACGAAGCTTTCCATGTCATCGATGATGTCATCCTGAGAAGAAACAGAAGTAACATCAAAACCAGAGGTTTACCATGCCTGCAGGGCAGGAGGGGATCTGCAACGTGCTGCAGCTTTGGCTGTGCACACAGCCAAAAAAAATAATCTATGGCCACTTCAGCTGCTGAGATGCAAGGACAGCCATGTGCACAACTTAAATCTGTGAACACCATTTCCCTAATTCACAGACTCTTTTGGCAGCGTGCAAAACAAACACTATGTCTTGGAAACAAATTAGTCCCTGTTCGTGCACACACAAAAACCTCATCTTCAGCAAGGTATTTTTTTCATGGGGATAGTAGCTGCATGTTGATTCCTGACACTGCAGCATGGCACAGAGAGTATGAAAAGCTCAGCAAGGTTTTTTTTTTTTGCTTGCTTGGTTGGTTGGGTTTTTTTTAAACACTTCAGGAGATTTCTCTGCATGTCCTGGATTTTTTGGGTATTTGTAGACATCTGGCATTTGTAGATTCAAGAGAACGAGGAAATTTCAAGGCTTAAAGTGCTGAAGTACAAAGGGTTTTCAACAGAAATCTGAAATGGCCCAAGCCACCAGCAAAACTGGAGAAAACAATGGAACAATCACGTTCCCACCCCTACACCAGCAGTCCATCCCTCTTTATCCCTCTGGGATAAAGCAGCTCAAGAAAAGATGCTGGGAAGAAGCCACCCCCCCTCCTCCCCATTATACACATACCACAATGATGGCAATTCTTCCTCCAACGTCTCCGACCACAGTTATTGGCGGTTTCTCCTTGGCCATCATCACTAAAGAAAATTTAAAAAAACCTAGGTCAGTCAGCTCCACCACACGAGAGGCTCAGCCCTTAACTGCACCTTATGTTGGTGCACAGACACAAATGTGCTTTACATGATCCTGACACCCACCCAAGTGGGCAGCCACTCGCTTTGGCTCATGCAAAAACTACACATGTAACAGGCTTTATCCTTTATCCTGAAAACCATAGTATAACATAGCAGTATAAAAGAGAACAGAAACATGAACTAGGATGCACTGAGAATGTCCAGATGTAACAGTCTACAGACTCGCATCAAACAGCAACCAGCCTCTGATACTGGTCAGGGACTTGCTGTCCACAAGCCAAACCTCTCGCTTGGTTTATCCAGTGAATGCTGTACAAAAACTCCCAGCATGGAAAGGACACAGTGCTGGGCACGAATGTGGTGTTAGGTGATAATCTAGGCTGATCTAACCACTGCAGCAAACAGGAACACCCAGCATTTTGTAACACTTACCTGGCCCACCTGCACCCCTCAGATTTTATGTGCTCTACAAGGAGTGCAGCAAAGTGTCCTACACTTTGTACTCTCCTCTTGGTAAGCTCAGGTCTTGCCAGCACTCTGGCCCCAGATGCTTCTCAAATGCCAAAGAGTTTTGGACACCCCACATAGTAGTATTTTTCTCCTTTAAGATAACCTGCTTTGACATAATACTCCACACTTGAGCGGTATGAGAACAAGCACCGCTGCCCATCAAAAAGCCTGTCTGAATGCTGATTTCTGCCCTCCTGGGTCAGAAAAATCCTACACAGAACTCCCCGTCCTGCACAGCTGATCCAGTGCTATTCCCACACTCCTCAGTGCCTGGGAACACTCACGGCACAAGCAAAACCAGGCGAGCGAGTCAGACTGAGGGATGCGACGAGAGCAACTGTTCCACAGCTCCGAAGATTCAGGTGCAGAGCTGTTCTTCACACGCACGGCACACCCTACAGATGGGTTTTCCATCAGCCTACCAAAACTGCACAGAAGGTGTCCAATGGTTCTGGTTTGACCCAAGTTGCATCACTCACTGCTAGGTTTTGCAGTGAAAGTCACAGCTACCTTGGACTTGAGAGTTAATTGCTCTTTGGAGCACAGATTCCCCAGCCTCCCTTGCGCTGCCATTCCTGAGTCTCCTATCAAATGCAACATCACATCTAAATCCTGAGGGGAAAACACTCTTATGAGAAGGAAGAGTATTTGTAATGAATGAGGATTAAGCACCACAAAAGCTAAGCAGATCATAAATTTCAATTACAGGCACTACCTACCTGCTTTGGTTAGTTATTAGTTTATTATCCAGTTTGGACAGTAACAAAACTCCTGGTGGGAGCTGTGAAATACCAAAAGGATTACATCTGGCTGCCATCCCATCCTTCGTGTGCATCCCCAGATGAGCACCATTTCTGTTTAAAACAGCCAGGCTAGGGAAAACTCTTCTCTAAGAAATGGTGAACACACCTTAGAGAGCTAAAATTCAATACTAATTTACTGGCAAACACGTGAAATTTCAGCAAATCAGTATCCTCCCATTCCATAAAGGAAGCAGATTCCTCGCTATGCTCAAAGGCTAACACAGCAGCTGGCAACATCAGCAGTGCTTTGCATCTCCTGTCTGCTTTTAAATGCTGTATTTCAAGTTTGCTTTATTTTTGAAGTATGGTAGGCAGCGTGTCGACCTACCCGGATCCTAAAGAGATGTTTTCCCTTTTTCTTGTTCAATTTTCTCTGCAAAGAAAAGAAGAAAAAAAAAATGCAAGCCAAAGATCTACGCACAACCACATTAAATCGCACGTGAACTTTGATTGCTCCAACGTGATGAGAGCTTATGCAAGAGTTATTGTGGCCAGTTTCTCTTTCTTCCAAATCTTGGGACATACCAAGATGTGCAAGTCAGAACTGCTATGAGAAGGCAGCTTGAAAACTAATTCGAACAATAAAGAATATTTTCCTCCCAGATACAAAACCTCCATTTGTATGTAGACAAAAGAAGGCAACAGGAGTAAGCCACAGGTGTACTTCTGCCTGGCGTGACCCCTTGGATTATGTACAAGTTTAGGTTAAAAGAGTTGCTATTTTTTTCTGGAAACTCAGAAAAGGTGCTTATGGTATCTGTAGCTTCTGGGCAGGGGGGGAATAAAGAAAAGAGATTTAAAAAAACCAACTACCATTTTTTTAAAGAAACAGGATATCGAAGAACACTGAGGGGTGGCGGAGAAATAAGTTAATGAGCCAAACGCTCTAACCCACGCTTTCATTCTGATGTAACATACGCCAAAGGCGTGATGATCACTGGCATGAAGCAGCAGCATTTCCCAGTGCATAAACCTGTTGCTTTAATCGAGCAGTCAAAAATGGGTGAAGGAATGCTAAAACAAATTTGTTATGGAGCTGACAGTGTGTATTAAAGTGATAATCACAAGTAAAGCGATGCTGTATTTACAACAGAGTAAATGAGCAAAAGGCTGCTCAAGAATTAACTGTTTTGTGGAGAGACCTGAAGGACAGAGAACATCCCTGTGCCCAGCCCAAACAGGGGAAAGAGATGGGCGTAAGGGAGTAGGAACAGACCACGGTCACTCCAGTTTTCACCCAAACTCTCTTCCTTCACGGTGGTTTGCTGGGCTCTGGGTTTGGAGCAGACCATTAGCTATCTGCATAAATCACAGAATTCCAAATCTATTGAAATGGTTTAACAGCTGGTGCTCCACTCCTTTTCTCCAGGACGAGGACACGCAAAGAGCCCCCATGCACTTGTCAAAGCACGGCCCCCAGCCAGCTGCAAGCTCCGAGACACAAAGACCACAAAGAATCACCTCAGACTGACATCCCATCTCAAAGGCTCCAATTTCTGGGTTTTGAGTGACATGAGCTGCTGCTGCCGCTTTAGCACAGCATTTTAAGAAGCACCTTTGGCATTTTTCTGCTGTGGCCGAGTAGACCCAGAGACCGGTTCTACTTTGAGAAGTGGAGGTTTTTCTGGCCAGTTTTGGTGTAAGGAGGCACAGAGCTCTGGGCGAGTAGTGCGTGTTCTACCGCTCACAGACACCACGGGGACACGGCTGAGCCCTGCATCAATCTGCCATCAGACCTTACAGCACCGGGATTGCTGATGACAGTTCACGCAGCAGAAAAAGCTGATCCAGGGGTTTGTTTCATGTGCCACACAAGGGGAGAAGACACTTTTCAACTGCCTGAATTGGACAAGAAAGGAGCCGTAGCGCAGAGGGTAAGTGCAGACTCCCAGCACTGCCATCCCTGACCCAGCTGCATTTTCACATCTGTCTGGCAGAGCCTGCGACACAACCAGGACGCACGAGAAGCTCAGGCTGCTTTTAGACAGACATTACCTCAGTATTCTGCACCTCCAGTAACAGAGCCCAGCTCACTCAAAACTCACTCAGAACCAAGTATCTACTAAGATTAGAAAACTGGAAAGAAAAGCAACTTTCTGCTGAGAGTTCTGGACAAGCTCACCCCATAACCCACTCCACATCTCACCCCCAACAGCTACCAAGCCACAGCTTGGTTGCTTTACATTTGCGCCTTGAGCATGCAGGAATTTAATGTCATTAGTCAAGTGCTGAGTGTATGCAGGAGATAAAATAAGGAAGCGGTGATACACAGCAAATTAGTTAATGTGTGGATAGCTAGGGACTGAAAACATTTTTCCACTGGAATAATAACTGAATTGGACAAGGGCACATTTCTGTATGAGCTACCATTTATGGGACTCTCCAGCAGCACAAGCTCCTACAGCTGAGCTTCCTTGAAGTGACACGATTGGAAATAAAAATACAGTCACATCAATGTCCTGGTAGTGGACAAATGTGAGCTGGTGATGTTTTGGAGGACAGTGTCCTCTTCAAAGGAGGAGGGGAAAGAAAAGGCCAAGAGTAACTATGCAAATTCCTGTTTTGTTGGAAAAATCCCCTCATCAGAAGGGGAACAATCAAGGTGAAGTTCTAAACTTCATTGCCAAACTCCACCTCTCCCCAAGGCCCAGGAGGAGCTTCACCAGCAACATAAGCATTGTTTAACTGATTGTATCATGGTGAGCAATGACTGGGGTAATGTACAATGCCTGCAGCCTTACTTCCCTACACACTGGTTGAATGTTCTCCTTAGACTCCAAAAGACAAGAGGAGATGCTTATCAGTAGCCCCAGCCACTGTCAGTAGAATTAAGTCTGGCTGCAGGACGGACATCTCCTTACCACCCACAGCCACACGGATCCTTTCTCACCGTCAGTTCTCAGCCATGCTCACTGTGCTCATGATTTCTGTTCTGCCACCATCCCCCTAGAAAGCTAAAATCCTCCAAAAGGGAGCTGCGTTTTGATTTTACTGTTGTTGCTGGATTGCTGCTGCAGGAATACGAACAATACTAAGAGTGTTGCATTTCCCAAAATACAGATTTCCTCCTTTTTGCTTTGCTCTGTGCTCTCAAATCAGCAGCTTATCAACTGATGGCAAGAGCACACAAAGCAGCTCAGCAATGCTCTCAGAGAACCTGTTCGCCCCAGCCACACAAGCCGCAAAACCTCATCAAAACAGCCACTGGAACACGATCATCAGGCTCCCAAGACGAAGAAAATCTCCAGCAGTAACATCGGCTGCGTCAGGAGGGGAGGACAAAGGGCAACCCTCCCCTCCACGCTGCGGACAGCAGCCTGTCTCAGTGGCTGTTCCCATCTTAGTTATGCTTTTGTATTTATTTTCTGTTTCATGAGCTCGACAAGTTTTGCTGCTGAGCACTGTAAAAGCATCACCTTTATCAGAGGTTTGTCAGTCCAACACTGTTGAGTGGGCACAGCCAAGGGGAGCAACGCTGACACTCTGCCCAGCCAGGAAGAGTTAAACAAAAACCTTGCCCTGTACCTTCTACAACTCGCTGGTATCAACCCTTCCATTAGAAAAATTCCACTGGTCCAACTACCAATAGGCTGGTTCCACCTTCACAGCTAAACCAACAGCTATTTCCTACCAAACTTTTCTTCTTTAGCCCAAAGATAAGCAGAGAAGCTTCATCTTACATGGCAGCTCCAGACCAGGATGCACTGTTGCATTTTTGACCATGGGAGGGGAGTGACGTCCATCGTCCATGTCCTGCTCCGTACACTGGGCCTCGCCATGGATCACCGCCAGTCCCAGCCGCAGCCTCTCGGCGTAAGACTGAGCCCTGCGGGAGAACCACAGCGGGTCAGGACAACGTTGGGCCGATGCAGCTCCTCAGTGCAGTGCTGCAGGCTGCTCCCAGAGCACACAGGGCAAGCAACAGCAAGAAACTTCACTGGAAGTGACTTTTCATCCCTCCTTAACACCCCAAAGCCCACTCTTCTCCTTGGCTCCACCACAGGCATTCCTCCATAAACTAAACACTTTCTGAGGTGGTCAGGCACTGCTGGAACCCATGCAGCGAGTGCGATCCTGGCCCCAGGTGAACCACCCAGCTCCGCAGCAGCAGAGACCTCCAGAGTTTACTCCCACGAGGCTGGGACTGCAAAATTCAGCTGCCCCTCTGCACCACTACAGACATCCATCCCATTTCCAGCCACAAAAGGCTATGGACCAGATTGCTGATCCATTTGCAACCCTCCCATATTTTTCCTGGTGTGTTTCCCATCAGCCCAGATCTTTTTCCAAGTGACTTTTAACCAGCTAATAAAGCATCCATTTACCTTTTAGCTGCATCAGGAGATTTGGCTACGATAACTGCGTTTCTGTAATCTGGAATCTGGATGTGATAAAAAGTTATTTAAGTAAAGACCTTCTTGTGATTTGATACATGGCTGAAGAATCACACCCACTCCCTTTCCCTGGCCCCAAATCTTCATTCTGTGGTAAGAAACTAGAGGGGCAGTTGGACCAGCTGCAGCTACTTCTGTCTGCAGGGGAAGGTCCGAACCCAGTGCCCGCTCTCCTGGTACGGGGAAGCCTTGTTCTCACCACGTGGGCACAAATCATCATCTTTTGCACGCGGAAAAGAAAACCTCCATGCCCTGCCCTCAGCCCCGCTGTGCTCAGCATTCCTACGCTCAGCCCAAGACAAAGTCTATCAATAATTCAGAGCAGTCAGACATCCAGCACAGAACAAAGAGCAAGGGGAGACAGTTTAACAGGATTTAAAAGGTGATCAGAGGCAGAAGCATAAAGAGCATCTCTCAAATGGCAGTGAATCTACAGAGAGCATGCTTATGGTCAAGAGTTCGATCATGCAATATAATATAACATTTTTCCACTTTACTGAGGAACATGCAATAGGTACCCACTAAGAAAGAATTAATGAACAGAACGACTGGCCTGGCAGCACAACCTCTGCATGATCAGAGGCCCAATGCTGCTATCACATAAAGACAAGTTGATATATATAGAACTAGAGTAACCTCACTTCTTCCTGTATATACTGAAGCAAGAAAGGGGATGCTCTCAGGTTGTCTACTGGGAAGCTGAAGAAACCTTGAATTTCCTTTTGATGAAGGTCCATAGTGATAATATGTGTTAAACCTAAGGGAAAAAAAAAAAAAGATAGCAATTCATTAAGATGACTCCTACGTGGCTGGAGTTCCTCAAACATCTATTTTAGCTATTACTCAGACTATTATGCCATGTGATATAACAAGCATAAACAGGTTAACGTAAAAAGTTCCACAGACATAATGAGAAACAGGCATGTGGTAAGTCCCAGCACTAGGCTGACACCGTATTTCAACATGACACTTCTAGGCCACTTCCCCAGGTGCGAGTTACAAAGAAATAAAATGAAGGTGAAGAAAATGGATTCAGCCAAAGCAGCTCAAAGGCTTGGCAGCACGTCCCCACATCGAGCAGGAGAAGGAAGGAGGGACAGACACCCTCTGGGATGCCCAGCAGCGTCCCAGTGACACTCACCAGCCTTGGCCAGCATCGATGCCAGCAGCTTGCAGACTATGGAGCCCCTCTTGCGCATCTTGCTCTGTTTGCTGTAGGGGAAGTATGGGATGACCCCGATGATGTTCCTGGCACAGGACGTCTTCAGTGCGTACGCCATTATCAGCAGCTCCATGACAGCGGTGTTCACATCCCTGGGAGATCCAAAAACCATTTCACAATTAGTGGGTGTTTTCCCAATGCAACTTCTTTTCCTTTTAAACCAATACCTCTCCTCAAACTTCCAGACAAACAGTGCTACATCTTATCCTAATGTATGCAAGACCCAGATTGCGATCTTAAAGCTCCTTCCATCAAGCCACAGCACATCACAATCAACTGTTACATGCACAGGACACGACTCCAGCACTCGAGAGCTATGAAATGGAATTGGATTTTGTATTCTAACACTAAGGTGTATGGTGATTTCTCTTCATCATCATAAATGAAAAAATGCCTTTTTTATTATGTTGGAACAAACGTCACTTCATACAGTGCATTTTGAAATAAAATAGCCTTTTAAAGAAGCAGCACACATGCAGCCAGTACAACTTCATCCACACTGGATTTATTGGGGTATTTTTATTCTTAACAACATAAGGCAGGTTATTTTTCCTGCCTTAAGAAATACTGCATTCTGGAGCAGTACAAACTCCAGACACATGATTTTGATGGAGGTCAGCATCTCCACGCTAGCTAGCTTATCTAGAGATGGAACAACAGCATAGTAAATGCTAAACGACTTTTACTTGCAAGAAAAATCAGAAAAAGCAATGTTGGCAGAACATATCTACAGACCACAGCAAGGAACACACACAATGAACACCCATTTTCAGCTAGCTTCACCATGACGGCTGAAGTGGCCCTGCAGGAGTGTGTTAATCTGCACCTGAATTCATTGTGGAAATAGCCAAGCCCTTTTAGCTCCTCAAAACCAAGAGACACTGCCTGCATCCTCACAAACTGACTCGAGAACATTTGGGAACTGAAGAACATCCACTTCAGAGGAGACGGAGGGACAGGGAACCCTCGCACAGCACAGATGCCCTCGCTTGGGAGCTTTCAGCACAGCCTCAAATGACACCCCACGTCCCCAGCCTGGTCCCCAGGAGGGTCACACGGGGGTGGCTCAGCCCTGGAGGTGACGGAGCAGGGGCTGACCGGGGCATCTTTCCCAACAGCAGCAGAGGAATAAACAGCACAGAGCAGCTGAAAGATATTCGAGAACCCCTCTTCCTCCTGACCACTGGGGAGGGCTTCCCTGAGAGCTCAGATACCATTTCCCAAGCCTCTGTTTGTGTGTGACCCATGACAAACCTCTAACCACCCCCATTTCTCCACTGGTCCCCCTCCCTTCAGAAATCAACCTCCATTTGTGTCTCTTCAGCTGTGAGTGCCCCGGGTCTCTGCTCTCCTGCTGCCCCCGGCCCTCACGCACAATGTTGTTTGCACACAAGAAAGCTTTGTTAGCTCTGAAGCACCCAGCCAAGAATTACATAAAACAAAGCCCCTGCCACACAGGACAACGAGCAGACAAAGAGCCACTTCTTCCCTTTGGTGTTTTAGCTGTGCCAGTGGGGCCACGAGATTGGAAAAAGATGCTGCTATCAGTGTTGTGTAAAAACAAAGCGGCCAAGTTTAAGCCTGTTTAAAGGTCATCCAAAAATGCAATATTTTCCATTGCTATTTTTCAAATTACTTTTTAAAAAATGTATATATATATATATATTCACATGGAAAGCAGATAGAGAACCAGACTGCTCCTGGGAGAAAGTGTTACCACTGATTCCAAAAGGCACCAGCAGTCCCGGTGCTGCTGTGGGACGCTGGTAGCTACACTGATGGAGAAGTTACTGGAGGAGAAAAACTACTTTGTTTTTCCACAGTCTAAACAGGAGCCATTTGGTTTTCCCTCATATGAATGCTTGTCCACACACCAACAGTCCTGGACGATACTTGTCTTTGTCACTGGTTTAGTTCTGCTGTAGGCTTTTTGGACAGGGAGCTTCTATCAAATATCAAATATTCGGGTCCTTCTGTTCTCTCTCTCTCTGCATTTAAGATGCAGGCTGAGAATTCACACTGCAGCATAACAAGGTTGTTTCCCTCTCTACTCCTTTCCTACTAAGTCCTAATATTTTGTTTGCTTTTCAAACTGCTACTGAGCATGGAAGTCCTATCCTCAGATTAATCAACACAGTTGTTGTTTTTCTCTCCTGCAAAGCTCCCTGAAACCCACAGCAAAATGGAGATGCCCTTGAACCTGTCCTCTGGAGCAATGCAGCAAAGCACAGCTGCAGTTTAAGAATAAAAGATGACTTGGCTGCACAACAGTGGCTCCTTGCCTGAAGGGTCCTGGACATTTTGGCTAAAAAGGACCCATTTCTTAGCCCACATCACTGAATTCAGTTTATGGAAAAACAAGGGGATCGACAAATTAAAATCAGGGTAGGTTTTCTCCTCCCAAAACTATTGCTGTCCCTAATACTACAAGTTATCACTCTGAATACCTTCTCTGTTTCTTGCTTACACAGTTCTCAGTTACAAGTGATTTCAGAGAGCTCTCTCACAAGGGACAACACCATGGCACTATTCACACAAAACATAATCCTGATTCAGTGGGTTTTCACCTTGCAGTGATTTACTTGCTCCCTGAGGGAGGAAACACTTGGAGCATCTCTCTGGAGAGAAATGAGCTCTAGGAAAATGTCTCAGCCTGCAAGAGGAACCCCAGAGGTGAGCAACCTGATCTTGTGGTCCGACTGATTTCTTTAACAAGAGGCCAAGCATTACTAAGAGGGAATAAACTTCAATTCTCACTGGGCTCTATTTCTTCAGCAAGCAAGAAAAAAAATTCTGTTTCCAGGGAATTCTGCTATCTGCTTGAGCTCTGGTACTTACTCGTTTTTGTGAGCACCAAAATCTGAGCAGAATTTGGTCACCTGAAAAAGGTACCAGAGCAGGAATATCCTTGTTTTGCTAACTGTGCAAAAGACATCCTATCAATACCTCATCTCTGAAAACAGCATCTCCCTGGCTCATAGCTGGTAATTTTGCAGTTATCATTTGTGTATCATTGTGGCTCCCTTCCACCTTCTGCTAGCTTGGCTAATGGTGAGCAAACCTATCGAACCATCTGTGAACCAGAAACTCAAAGCACATCACAGCTGTAAAACCGTCCCTTACCTGGGGATTGTCTGTATAATGAAGATATCCTGTCCCCGGACGGATTCTTTTATTTCAACTCTTGTTTCTGAAGGGGATTGAAAGCACAGTCAGTTTTGTTTCCAAACACCAGGCTTACAGTGATAACACAGCATAACTCCGCTGAAAGCAGAGTGATGTGCTGTGCAGCGAAGCACTTCAGACCTTGTAGCAAGCAACTTGATTTACAGCTAACCCCAAAGGGCAGTGAGCTCACACCGGCACGAACCCAACACCAACCTGACCATCACCACAGCAGCTTTCACACAGCGTGGCCCGTTCTGGCTGTAGGAGCCACAGAACTATCATAAACCCTCATGCCTACCAGCACCGTTTCCAGCCCTTCCTCTCACCCATATCGGCTCTCTGGTTCTAGGCTCTTGCAAACACAGTAACTGAGGTCTCAAAACAGTCAATGACTCTTAGCCACTGAACTCTGTTAGCCAATATCCTTATGTTTTAGCCCAGCATCTGAAAACAGACACTTCCTATGTTTAAAGACGACAGCAAGCTCCAAGAGGCACGCTCCCCAGCACGGCCCTGAACCTGCGCTCTTTAAGGCAAGAGACAGGTCCTTGCTAGGGCAGCTATAAACTGTTTGTGGCAGGGGAGGGCTGGAAGAAGAGGATCACGTTCAAGTTTGCAAGGCAGACACTTAGAAAGCAGGCCATTGCTTTTAAACCTGGGAAATGTCTTGCTAAGCACAAGGGCGTGTAAGATTTTGTAGCAGCTAACATCCAAGGTAGGACTCTCCTTTAGAGGAGAATCAGCTGATGAGCAAACAAGACAACAGGAAAACAAGGAACACATTTAATTGCTTTGTCTGAGGTCAGACATGGAGCTTTAGCACTGCCAGCCGCAGCAGGAGCAATCACAGTTGACTTGCTGCACTTATTCGACAGGTTTGGCAGAAGCAGCTACCTGGTATTTCTAAGATTACCTCAAACAGTTGCAAATAGTAAAGATTCCTCCTACCTCCATTGGTTTCCTGGTACACCACAGATTTCCCCAGCTCAGCACCCAGACGCCTGGAGAGAAATAAGAAAATGAAAAATGGAAGAACCCAGCAGTTCATGATCCAAAACAGAGATTTGACCAAAGATTACACGCCAACAAACCACAGCACTGCCTAGCAGGGAGCAGAGTGCCCCAGGCAGGCTGCAGAACCACACAGCCGCCCCTTCCCTGGGGTCTCCTTCCCTCTGAGGGCCCTGGGACAGACCCCGGGACACGTTCCTCTGTAGCAGGTCGATGCCAGTCCTCGTACGACTGACCAGAAGCTGTGATTCCTGACGGCAAAGGACATCTTGCCATCAATGCCACCTTAGGTGGGTCTGCTGTGGAGCTAAACATTAATCATTTAGTCAGACTTGATTAATGGCAACTGAGTCACTTTTTTTGACTCCCACGTCTTTCTCTCCCCCCCCGCTCCAACTTTCCTTCTGAAATAATTCAGATCATAAACTTCAAAAAGTTCACTCATTTTTTCAAATTACTCCTTCCTCTTCTCAAATGTCAAACCTACAACATTCATCACAACAAAGATTACAGTTACTCACCTTTTTTTTTTTTTTTTAATTTATTTCTTATATAAGAAATACTCCTTTTGAGGAGCATTTTAAAAGGCTCCAAAAGGTAGACTATTTCCTCAGGTGACACTTCTGTATTTAACTGTACTGACAAGTAATCCATCAGTATTTTGACTCCAAAATACCTTTGTTCGACACGTTGATTACGGCGGCAGTTTCCTGTCTGCATATAAACTGCATTTACCTGGACACAGGCCAAAATTATGTGCATCGGGACTAACCCCAAATGAAGAGCCCACATCTGTCGCTGGCTTTCCCCTGGTCTCTCCGCATCTCCACAGCCACAGACTCGGCCTTGTCCTTCAACTGCCACAAAGATTTGTTCTTTCAGAAGTAAAGGAGCAAGGCAGCCCGACCCTGGCATGCTGCTGGACTCAGCTGCGAGCCCGCACGCTGGAGCTGGCCTGGAAAGCGTGGCCGGGACAGCTGCGATAACAGACACTCGAATGCAATGCGATATATTTGCATACAAAGCGTGTATTTGGCACGCACACATTCCCCGTAATGTGTCTGGCAAGATGTTTTGCCGTGGCTGGGGTTGGTGGGTAAATGAGCACACTGAGAATTGTACAGACGAGACTGTAACTGGCACAGGTACCAACTGCAGTGTCACCTGGGGACCCTGCAGGGCAGGGAAACCTCTAATCCAGGTGAGTTTTGCAGATGGGATCCCTCAAGTTCTCACTGCCCATTGGGATCCCGCTGTCTTTCTGATGATAATCGGGCATCTGCAACAACTAAGCTTTGGCTTAACCCCTGCCAAGGCATCCAAGTCCGAACGAGCTCAATAATCACACGCACTCACACAAAACAAAACCATGTGTGGGGGGAAACGTCTAATGACTCACACTTGTTCCTCCAAAACCACACAGCAAGCCTTGCAAGCTCCCTTTGAAGGCACGTGTGCCCCGACTTCACTGCAGACAGCACATTCCTACCTCACTAATAGAAAAAAAGGTCCATTAACGAGGCTGTGCAAGTGCCTTTGGTCAACCCTGCATCTCATGGAAGGAGGGAAAGCTTCAGAAACAGTCCAGCTGGACACATCTCAGCAAAACACCCCTTGGAGGGCGGCACTTCCAATGCTAAGAGGTGGCAAACACACCCGGTGGAGCTTTGTGATGCTCTGCGAGGACGCAGCTGGCAAGAAGAAAGCAGAGCCCAGTGCTCCACGGTTCGGACCATACAGCAGCGAGGCGGTTTCTGTGCTGCTGAAACGAGAAATCGGAAACGCAAGTTTGCTCCCCGATGGAAAGGGGGATACTGAACAGCTCAGCTTGTCGAACCTAAGGGGCAGAATCACAATTATCGTACCACTTGTCTGCACACACGGGCACATCTACACAAGGGAAGGAATGGCTGCAACTACAGGTAACCCAGAGCACACACCCCCTGCCCAGATACAGCTGCTTCTTGCAAAAATAATACTTTAGGTCCTGTAGATAAGTCACATCTCCAAGCAAGATGAGCTCCATCGACAAAAGCTACACTGTGTGGTGCAGTATTTGGCTACAGGAAGATGGGGGCTTTTGCTGATTCTGAATTGTTTAAGACTGGAGAACGGTCAGGCTGATTTTACAGAATTCACAGGAATTTCACTTATTAACCAGCACTGAGCAGACACCAGAGCCGAAGTTCACTTCTGGAAGCTCCCTTCTGCATCCAAGAGAGACAGAAACCCAGTTTGGTGTCATTTTTGTTTTTAAAAGCAGCAGTCCTCAGAACTGAGACCTGTTCTAAAAAAGCTCTGGACATGTGGTCCTGCCAAGCGCAGTGCAGCGGGATCAAGGTGTTACTGCTCCAGCTTTTGAAGTTTTTAACGTCACCTCAACACAAGCTTTCTCTGTGTGACCACTCACTGCTCCTGATGGGGAAAGCCCAGCTCCTCACTCTGCCATCCGCTCAGCAGCTCCGTCACTAAACCAACTCCTCTAGGACCTGAGAACATCTAAGAGAAAAATTCTCTTTATGGCTTCAAACATCCTACTCAGAACAACTGGCCAGCAAAAATTCATATTGATCTGAAATCTCTCTGTCTGCTCAGGAAAGATGATCTAACTTTCCACAGTTTCAACACACAGCAAGAGGATATTAAGCTGTGGCTACAACACTGTTTATAAAATCTGTCTCAAATTCAAAGCCTAAATGTGAACAGCACATAAGTCACCTACAGTTTAATGAGGAAGTGACACACTGGAGTATTTTAGGAAACAGCACACGGTTGTGTTAGACTGCACTTTAAAACGTCCTCTGAAGGCTGTCAAAAGCCACTGTATCAGCCTCTCGAGACAAAGGACGGTCAGTTTAAAGAGACTTGATGTTTAGCTGAATCAAAATTCAAGAGTCAAGCTCACTTGCAGTATTTCATGCCACCAAAGCATGTTTCAGTACCGCTGGGAAGGGCTTTCAGTCTGGACTGCATTTCCTTCTCCTACTCTATGACAAGCACCTAGAAGACATTAAAGAAGTAAAGTTATTGTCGAAGGAAGACTGAACAAGGAAGGCTGCCATTATTCTTCCTCCATCCCATCAGAAATGCTCCTTCCTTCAGCTGAGGAACGCTCCTGAGAATCCTCCTAACGTGCCATGTCTCCCAAAAGCAGGGCTCACCTTCTGCTCACTCACAGAAACCATCACCCTGGTTTCATATCCAGTATTTGTGCCCTCTGTGCCAAACGCTGCAGCCAGCAGGAGATCTCAGCGCATCTGTTGGACTCCAGAGATTAAAAATATTTGCTAGACCTCCCTCCCCACAGCAGCATACAAGGCCCATCAGGGATCAGCACTGGTCACAGAAATCATCTTTCTCCCCTGCAAATGCAGCTTGTAATCAGGTGCCAAGTGTCCTAATTACAGCAGGAGTCTTCATTCCATCTGGGAAAGAATTAAAAAAATATCCCTCTCGATTTATAATATACAAGTGAACATACGGTTTTCTTTATGTTTCAGTGGTCCTGAATCTTAGGAGCATCTTTATTATTTAAAGTTTCACAAGGTAGTTGGTTCTCATAAACCAGAACCATCTCTTCTCCCTAGCAGACACTAACGTAAACCAAAGCTCCGGAAACTCAAAGTGAAAGATTAACCATTTAGTCATTCCTCCTATAACCAGACCAGAATGCATAATGGGAAACTGTAAAGATGGGAAGCGTGCCAGAATGCCACACTCAAGAGCCTGAATCGAAAGCAACTCTGGAAGTTTTGCATTAAATGAAGCCAGGAGATTGAACAGCTTTTTTATGTCTGGTTTATGTCACTCTGCTCCTCCTCAGGCCTGAGATTTTAAAAAAGGATAAGCCAGGACTCCTCAAGTACTGATTTTAACATACCTACAGGTAAAGAGCAACAGAGCCTGGATGGACAAGTGCCTCAAGGGGCCCTACTCCCAATATTGTGTGTTGTTTTAAAGTTCTTTTACTACTCATACTAAGGGTCATAAAAAAACTTTAAAAAGAACGCACAATATTAGAGGACAGACTCACCCTTGTAAGACTGCTCCAACCCTATTAAGAGGCGCAGCTGACTCCCCAGCAAAACGCGGGCTGGGATGTGACACAGTGGGACAGCCAGCAATCACGCATCTTTTGTGACCTGAAAAAACAAGGGATGGATTACAAACGGGTTGAGACAGCCCTGCGCTCCTAAGGGAAGCCAGGAGGTTGCTCTCTGGATCCTGCTGTCATTCCCCCTCAGAGCATCCCTGGGAACCCTGCGCAGGGTTACAGCAGCACGTCACACAGCCCGGAGAAGCCTGCTCTGTGTCTCTTCTCATCACATCTTTACAAAAAAGTGAGTTATTTAAAGACAAAGAGCAGAGAATAAAGATTGCCTGTTTGCTCTTTCGGTCCTGAGAACTTGGAGCTCGTCCCCAGGGGACTTCAGCTTTGTTCAGTGTTGACACAACAGGACAAGCCTTGTAAAACCACGACCCATCTCTGCAGCAAAACTTTTTTATAGAGGGACTTTCTTTTCAGAGTTATATCAGTGAAGGGAAAGTGATACGGAACTGACCCAATGCAGCAAAAATACATGGACGAAAAAGAGCTTTCCACTCCCAAACACAAAGGTTTCTCTTGCTGCCTCACACCCAAAGAAGTCCATCGCTGTTATCCACCATGTGTCCCATCGACACCAGCGATCCCAGCCAAACAGCCAAGTCAGCTTCATGGAGATAATCTGTGTTGGGATTGAACACACTGTTTGTTAAGCTAGCTGGACAAAGAGCAAAATGGTCTCGCAGTTAAAGGTGCCCGCACACCTGTATTTAGTAATGGTTCCAGTCTAAGCACACCCTAGTCCTCTCAATCTTGGGAGCAGCTTCCCATGAACCGTAGCTGAGAGGAAACAGAAAGGAAACCCAAATCCTGCTTCAGGATGACAGCTCCCCAAATCCACAGCTTCCTGCCTCTTAGAAAACCACTTTCAGCAGGGAGTGCACACACGCCAGGTGCCCTGATTTGAAGCAAACTAACTCAGAACAAAAGATCAAGTGCTGGGGGAAACCCAGCACTGCTCTGAGCGCCAAGAGCCCTGTTTCAGAGCCAGCTGTTCCACACCTCCGGCAGCAGGACCCGGCGCATCCATCCCTGCCAAGCCCAGGTCAAACTCTGCCCCAATTGATGGGCTGGACAAAAAGGGGCTCTCTTCTATCCCTAAGCTAAATCCTCTTTTGTCAGCATGTGCTGCCCATCTTTCCTGCCCCACCAAAGTGCAGATTAACTGATCCACTTTGCTCAGTGCAACTGCAGGTGTTGCACCCAGGTCTGCACATGCAACACTCTCCGAGCACAGAAGCTCTTGAGCAAAGGAGGTTGCCAACCTGTCCCCGCACAAAGCAGCAGAGAAAGTTCTGAGCATCTCCCAAAGCGGTTAAAACGTTTTCTGAAGTTTGTTCAGCCCAGTTTCACCTCCTCCCTTCCCAAAACTAACAGCCTTTGCTGCAACCCGGCCTTTCCAGCATCAAAATGGGTGTCAGAGAATCAAGAGGCAGAATGCAGATCGTCTGTTTTCATCGCTGGCTCCAACCGAGTTATCAGGAGGGATGAGCTGGCGCTGCGGAGGAAAAGGGCAGAGCTGCTGAACCTCCCCTGCAAAGGTGTTTGCAGCAGGCGCCTCTGGCTTGGGAAGGCGGGGGGACACCAGGAGCCTCTCCAGCCGCTCTGCACAGATCCTGCTGCTCGGGGAGGGGAAAAGAAACTTGGAAGAGAAGGAACTTACTCCGTGATCCTCTTGGCCAGCTCGGTGCAGGCTGCCGTGGAGTTGGCCGAGAAGACCCGGTAGCCACTTCTGGCTGCGTTCATCGCCAGGGAGTCGTGCAGCCCCGGCGGAGCTCTGAAGTGAGAAAAAACAGATTTATAAGGCAACAACAGCTTCCGTGGCATCGTTCTCTTCCTCTCCGCCACTATCACCGCCCCACAAGGGGTGGGGAGGAGGAGGAGGAGCGGAACCCTCCCGCTACCTGCGATTCGGCTGCTCCGCTGCTGTGGCCCGTGTGAAACGGGGGGGAGGAAATACGAATGTGAAAATAAACCGAACAGCAGCGCTCCCGGGGGGGAACGGGTTCCCTGCAGAGCATCCCCCCGCAGCCAGGCCTGGGCTCAGCCCAGCCCAAACCCGCCCCCGCTCACCCAGAGGCACCTCAGACACCAGGGGACAAGTGACCCCGAGATGGGGGGGCGGCCGGGCAGGGAAGGGGTTCCCTCTGGCTGGGGAAGGTGGGGGGGAGATGAGGGAGGGCGGGAAGTCTGGGAAGGGGGTTCCCTGTGAGGCAGCAAGGCTGCAAGGGGCCCCGTCCCCTCAGCCAGCCGAGCGAGCCCCGCCAGCCGGCTGCAGCGGGGCCGCCCTGCGCCGCCATCGTGTCCGCGGGAGACCGCCCCCGCCGCCATCTTAGGTGAGGGCGCAGCGGCCGCGCTCTCCCCGCACAGAGAGGGGCATCAGCCACTGCCCGAGCGGCGCCGGTACCTGAGGAGGAGGCGTGAAAACGGCGTAAACTCCCCCTCCTCGGGGGATGCACAGCCCGCTCCCCGAGTGTGGCTGGCAGCGCGCCCACCTCCCTCTTCTCCCCGGCGGTACGAGGCGCGGCCTCAGTGCGGCGGCTTCACTGCCCGTGCTTAAGATGGCGGCCGTGCCGGCGGAAGCGGCGCGGCGACGCTCGAGCCTCGCTCTATGGTGTACGGGGCGGGAGGCGTCCGGGCTGAGCGCGGTGGGACGGACGGGAACCGGAAACCCGCCGCCCCACGGCTCTGCCGGACCCGTGGGCTGTGGCGGCGGTGGGACGGCGGTCCTGAGGTGCTGCTGGAGCTGCTGCTGCTCTTTGCACCGTTTCCCAGGGGAACACTCGCTATCGGGCTCTCCAAGGTCCTCCAGGCTCCTTGGACGCGATGACAAAGTCCCACCGGGGTGCGGGCGCTAAGTGACTGAGCTAAGCAGTAAACTTGTGTGCCAGCCCCCCTGGCAGAGCTGCGTGCTGACCCTTCCAGGCCCAAGAAATGTGCCTTATACCCCAGGGAAGCCAAACAGCGTTAATTTCATCACCAGAATCGCATCACTGTGCTCGCCCTGGAGGGACAGGTTTTTCCCAGCGGTTCCTAAGCCGCTGTATGAGTTCCTCATCCCTTGGCCTCTTATCTGCGGGCTGAGGGGGGAGGTTGCGGACACGGAGGATGCTCGTCCCCCTGCTTCAGCTGCGTCTGGCCCCGCTGCCGGGCTGCTCTGGGGCACGCAGCCGCTCGGGCTTGCGTACGTGACGATGGTGGTTCCTCTGGCGACAGCTCCCGTCAGAAACATTTCGTGTTTAGCTGGGAGCCACGGCATCGCCATCGGTCCCTTTCCGCCAGACACTTCAGTAAAGATTGTCTCCCTCCAGCCTTCACTAAGACGCACCGTCCTCAATGTGAATAAGACGCTAATGCGCCGATGTCTCCTCCGTGTGCCACAGCTGCACCTCCCGAGCACCAAGATGGGCCGTCTTGCCTCCCTTCACTGTGCCTGATGACATGTATTTGTCCCTACAGTGGGGATCCATCCCCACATCTTCCTCCACAATCACTCAAGACCAGCCCCGTAGTTAATTACAGGGTGTATAATCCAGGAGAGCCCCCTTTTCACCTCATCAGCCGCCTGGGTTTGCTCCCACAGCAGGATCCACAGGGATCCCCCGGAACAGCCGTAGCCCGGACCGGTGATCCCTGCTGGGTTGGTGGTGACCCTTGATGTCCCCTCTGTCCCCTGCAGGTCCTTCGTCCTTGTCCTGGCAGGGGCTGTTCTAGCTCTGCTCTGTCATGGAAGGATGCAAAAAGTCAAGCCAGGCAGATGGCAAACTCAAAAGCAGAATTTATTTTTACCTCTTCCAAACAAAGTCCTTTAACCAGTGATTCTCTTAATCAAAATCGCTTTATGCTCCAACAAACATTCAGTAAACCACAGGGTCGAGACACCGAGGGGAATCTAAATAGTACACAGCAAATTCAGACTCAGGGGATCCCCAAAACCTGAGAATGGTGATTCAAAACGTGCATTCCCTCACTCTCAGAAAATGAGGACCCTCAAGGGTAACCCAGCAGATACGATCACTCACCAGTAAGGCAGGGGCTCCCAGTCCTCAAGGAAGTTTCCTTAGACAGCGTCCAGGATGCAAGGAGGAGACTCTTTGACTGCAGACCCACTGATCAACATGAAGGGGGTCTCAGCAGCTCCATTTACACCCAAATTGAACCTGAGCTGGGGTCATTTACAGTCAGTGGTCTAGAAATTTCTCTCAGCTGAGGATCTGTCTGTCGACCAAGGAACACATACATGACCGTAGTGGTCCATCGATCTAGAAGTTTATGGTTCTTTCAGGGCACCTGCCACACACTCCCACATCCCCGCTTGTCCCCCAATGGCAGCATAAGTGAGGGGAGAGCTCACAGCACCAGCTGCTGGGATTCGCTCTGTGCCCCCACAGAGGCAGCACAGCCAGGCGTGCGATGCTAATCCGGCCTTCAGGCTGGCAATTACCCTGCAGCTCGGGGTGAACTGGCAGCATCCATTTGCCAGGCAGCCCAGAGCCCCCTCATGGGCACCCCTGACCCAGGCTCTCCCTCAGCCACATACGCAGATGCATGTTTAGCAACGGTTGCTGCTGCCCTGCAAGGCACAGTCATCTGACAGCAGTCACGGCACCCGTGCTACAGCTGTTCACTTGTCACAAGTTGCTGGCTTTGTCTTTCAAAAGGAAGAAGCTGAAAAAAAAAATAGGGGACAGGACACAGGCTATTTTTGTGATGTGGGGAGTTGGCAGCTCCCTGAGGTCCCTCTTGCACCCATCAGAGAAATGGCAGCTCCCAGGGGAGCAGGGAAACCCCAAGGGATGGGGACAGCAGGGACACCTGCGTGTGGGCGGCAGCAGCCAGGGGACAGCAAGGGGGAAACATGCCCTGAGGGTGGGGATGGAGCTGCAGTGCAGGGTGCTCAACATCATCAACTCCTTCCCAGCCCCTGGGGAACAAACTTGCTGCTGCCTCCCGCTTTTAAAGCCCTTCCCTCCTGGCTTGTAATGCAATTCAGGTGTGCTGGAGAAGGCACGGCTGTTTAACCCCTTCCCACCCAAGGCCTCAGCACGCCAGCCCAGGGCTGATGCTGTGGCTGCTTTGAGTGTCCCCTGCCTCTGCTTTGTCCCCCAGGTCCTCCAGCACCACCCCTGGTCCTCATCCCTGCTGCCCTGCAGGGTGCTCAGAGCCATCCCAGCTGCAGGGGACGGATCCTGCGCCTGTTGTCACCTCCCCTCGCTTTCCCAGCTGCAGGGGCTGAGATGCAACGAGTTTGTACGTTCCGCGGCGGGGCAAACACTGGCACAGCAGACCCCAGGTAGCACCTCTGTGGTCACCTCGGAGGGGCTCAACAACATGTCCTGCCCCAACACTACCCCACTGTTGTGTTTCTGAGCCCCCCCAGTGCCACCAGCTTCATCCCCGTGGGCCAAGGCTCAGCAGCCTTGCCGGGATGGCCCTGGGGGTTCCATTGGGGTGGCCCTGGGATTCCCACCGGGATGGGCTCGTAGGTCCCACCAGGATGGATGCAGGGTCAGGATCAGCCCCCGAGGAGCCAGGGCAGAGATCACGGCTGTCATCGCTGCAACATCCAACCATTCTCCTGGGAAAAGGAGTGACTGAGATTTCTCTGCAGGCTGAGGGTCACACCTGGCTTTACAGCCAGGCGAAGGAGAAGAAAGAAGCAATTCTGTTTACTTAGGCAGCAATTAATATCCCAGCTCCTGGCACGTACAAACGCAGAGGAAACCTCCCCCACAGCATGGAGAGCAAGGCTCTGCAGCCCTTTATTATTTCATTATCAGCCGAGCAGGATTAGGAGGGCGGGTCAGGGAACAGCACCGGGTTTAAGCAGGTTTAGCTCCTTCGAAAAAGCTTATCTGGGCTCAGCCTCACTTGCTGGCTGCAATGCAGTTATTTGCTGAGTGGAGGGGTTTGAGTAATGTTGGGAGGGGGCGGGCAGGGGGTGATGCATTTTTAGTAGCAAAAAATGGTAAAGCTCAGCAGGGAAAACCTGGAAGGTCCCTTTACCAAGAACTGTCTTTATTTGTTGAATTTCCACGAGCAAGGAGGGCAATTTCTCAGCTCTGCCAAGACCTCCATCTCCCCCCGGAGAAAACCAGGTCCTCGGTGCTGCCCTGTCCATGCTGGGGGCCTTTGGAGCTGTTTCTTGCATGGGATCAACACGGTGCTGGAGTGGGACAGACATTGCCAGGAGCTCCCTCCAGAGCTGGATGAAGTTTTGCCCTTTTCTCCTTTACCAAGTTTCTCCCTGGAGCCCGGGTGGGGTGGCCGGAGTGTGCTGATCCCAGCCTGGCGAGGGAGGAGAAGCCATGGGAATCACGGCACCAAATCCCTCTCCTTCTTCTTACCCAGGCCAGAAATGGTGGGCTGCGGTGGGACAAGCGTCCCCCATCAGTAATTCTGCCCCAGGGATGCTGCCCGCAGGCGCCGAGCATCGTGGTGGGGATCCCGCTCATCCCGGGATCCGGATCAAGTCTGCCAGGTGGTTCTCATTGCAGCCGCTGACTCACCTCCCAAAAATGCCGGCGCTCACATCAGAGCAGGAAACTGCTACGGGGAAGTGGTGAAAACCCTGCAACAGCCTAAAATTTGTCTTCCTCCGGCTAAGGGGGAGATCAAACGGCAGCACTTGGGCCTCAATCCCTCTGACGCCAGGGCGAGTCATCAGGGTGATTTTTCAGCTGAGCAAGTGGGGCTTGTGGTTATTCCAGACTCAGCAGCTTCTCGTGGAGTGTTTGGGAGTGTTTCCCCGTAGGAGGCCTGACCTCAGAAACATTTCTGAGTAATTCGTCAGCTGAGAGGAATGAGCCCAGCTTGCCAGTGTTGTCGAGGGCTCTCCAGGCGAGCCCTGTGGTCCTGGGCTGTGCCAGCAGCCGCGGAGAGCTCAGCCGAGAGTTGGGGCTGGGTAGCAGCCCACAGTGGGTCGCAGAGCTGTGATTTAGGAGCTGCTGTAACCCACAGCTCCTCGGAGGCCGAGAAGCCTCCTGGGTCAAGCCCTGGGTCCCATGTGGCACTAGGATTGTGGGTGCTACCTGCTGCCTGTGGGTCATGGAGACAGAGACCTAGGGTGCAGTCACTTGCCAGAGTCCTGCAGCAAATCAGTGGCAGACCCAAAACCTGTGTCCTGGCTTGTGCATCTCAGGTGGGATGTGATCCCAATCGCTCTCCTCCAGGAGATACCTCTGTTATTTCTGTCCCCTCCTGCTCAGTGCTGGTCCCCTGTGTCGGCAACAGCATCTCCCCGGGGAGATGCAGGGTGACTGCTCCCTGTGAGCCCCCATGGCTGGGGGCTGAGAGGGGCTGAGCCGCAGTCTCTGGGCTGCGTCTGCCACAAAACTGCTGCGTCTGCCCCAAAACAGCTCTGTCTACCCCAAAACATCTCCATCTCTGCACCGGCTGCTCCCGCAGGCGCTGGCTGGAAAGTTCCCACTGCTGCAGTCGGTGCCTGTCCCCCTGCCAAACCCTGCAGCCCTGCCAGCCCCGATGCAGCGCAGCGCTGCGCTATTTCTGGCTCCACCTTGAGACATGTACCTTCAGCAGTGGGAACGATGCTAAAAGCGATGGATCTGGGATGAGTGCGTCCCCTTCCCGTTCCCATCCCTGGGCGGCAGAGCGGGCAGGGATCTGGAGGAGCCTCGAAGTGAAATGCTGCGGTTCATCTTGCAGCAGAGCTGTGTCCTCTGCACGCCTCCCCTGAGGCTGCCCTGTGTAGGCAGTGGGAGCCCGAAATCCCAGCCTGCGCTGGCACAAAGAGCCCCAGGTCTGTGCTGCTGCCGGGGGAGCAAATGGTTATGGCAGGGCCAGGGAGCCCCCAGCCTCTCTGCATTCTTCCCCCAGGACATGCTCCCTGGGGGGACCAGCTGCTCTGGCAGCTGGGGGCAGGAGCAGGAAGAGCCCAGGGACAGGAGGAAGCTGGGAGGGTGTTTAATTGCCATATTTAACCCTTGGTTTCTTGTACAACTCAAGGCAAACCTTGTTTGCTGCTTCTGCCCCAGTTTCCCCAAACACAGAGCATCCATCATTTTCTCCAGCGGGCCCAGGGCACAGCATGCCAGATGTACAAGCCTTCTCCTCCAAATTACATCTGTGGGGTCTGGGGTGCCCCACGAGCCTTCCCAGGAGAGGAGTTTGAGGGGTGTTTGCTCTTGAAGGGAGCCTGGTGGCCTCTGTGGTCATGGCCAGACCAGATGCCCTGTGCCCTGGGTGAGCCCCCTGTGCAGTGAGAATGGATGTGGGGGGATTCACCACCAGCTGTCCCCACTGGCACGCTGGCTCCGTGCCACATCCCCACGCCACGTCCCCGTGCCGCCCTCCCACGCACACGGGCTCTGCAACACCGCACGGGCAGGAATGGAGCCGATCAGGGCAAACCTGACGGGCAGACACCTGCCCACGGCGCTGGAGCCCTGGCTGCTGAGCACATTGCTGGGCTGCGGGTCAGGTCAAGGGAGCTCGTTAAGCCTCTCCTAATTAAGATAGCCCCAAACGACTGTTTATCAGCACTGAGCGGTGACGGAAGTGATCCCACTTCCCTATTAGACACCACGTCTGGAGGCAAACAAGTAGCGTCTGAGCAGGACCGGGTCTAATCAGCAGAGAGCAAAGGGACCGGTGGTGGGCACTGGGCTGGCCATGGCACAGAGCGGGCATCTGCCAAGGGTGGCGTGGCATCGGGATGGGCTCACGTGAAGTCCCCATAGACCAGCACCAAGGCAGAAAAGCTCTGCCTGGGTGTCCTGCGCCATCACGGAGGCTGTGATTGCGCTGGTCCCATTCCCCACCCAAGAACAACCTGGCTGTGGCCCCATCATCTCCCTGCCCCGGCCATCCCCACCACGGCCATCCCTGCGCTAACCCTTTCCATGGCCAAGTGCTGCAGCATCGCCGGCTTCCACAGCGTGCAATGAGGCCACTCTCAGACCCTTTCTCCAGCCCACAGCACGGCCGTGGCCAGCAGAGCCCGGCTGAGCATTCGACTCCTATTTAAAGCACAGGCTGGGTGAGGGGGATCCCTCTGGCACAGGGCCACGGACGGATGTAGCGCGGTGAGGACAGAGCCCAAAGTCGTCCCGTGCCACCTGCCAGCAGCAGTGAGACAGCTGCTCCCACATCCTCCCACCACTTCTCGTGCCTTCCTGAGCGGAAATCGGGAGCGGGTTAGTCACTGGGAAGGGTGAGGAGCAGGTCAGGACGCTACAATCCCAGCATCCAGCTATTTCCTCCCGTGACACCTTGCTGAGGATCTTGGGGCTGTTTACAAACGCTGGACCATGGCACAGCAGCGGCTGGGGAAGTGACCATATCCAGATTTCACCCAGAACTGGCTGCAGGTGCTGCTGTTCTCCAGCCAAAAGCATCAGCCAGCAAATGGCTGGGAGGGGGTCTTGTCCCATTTCCCACTCTAAGCACCTCTTTGAACCCACAGCGCCCAGGGAAGTTTTTTTGGAAAGCACGATGCTTCAAATCATGGCACTTCACCTCTCATTTTAGGTCACTCTGGGAAAGCAAGACTGAACCACATTATCCATCCAGCTGGTCATCCTGTGCCCTCCCTGCAACTTTTGGCCAGTTCCAGCAGGTTTAAGCAGGGACAGAGGGCTGAGGGCTCACTGTTAATTAAACTGCTGTAAGTGTGAAGAGTGATGCCTCTCCAAGGTGCGGGCTCAAGGTTACGGGGTCTTAGGCTGCTGCCAGCCCAGCAAAACCCGCATGAGCATTGGCACAAAGGATGGTCTGAGGGATGAGGAAGGGGCGAGGAAGGCCCGGGGAGGAGGAGGGAGGGACTGAGGCACCTCTGTGTCTGCCTTACCATTCCCATGGCGTTTGTCCAAGTGCTTATCACCCGCTTCCCCATGCAGAGGCTCAGCTTTGTTTTTGTTTGAGCCTAAGGAGAGCAAAGGGCCAGCTGGAGCACATGGAGCAGAGATACATCCAGGGGAAACTGCTTGGCCAAAAAAATCCTCGTTGGGCTGGGCCAGACCCCCTGGAGCCCAGCAGCTCCTCGGGAGGGTGAGCTCAGTCCTGTTGCCATCAAAAGCTGCTGTCAGTGATTTTTGCCAGCCATCACAGACATGGAGCCGCTCCCAGCTGTGCTGGCACTCTCCGGGCAGGTCCCCAGGGCTCTGTCCCCAGCGCTCTGTGCCCCAACGTGGGGTTCATAGTACAGCCCACCCCTGCATGGGCTCCATGCCCATGGCACCCTCCAAGCTGCACAGATACCTGCTGGCAAGCCACCGGTGATGGGCAGGACACGGTCCTCCTCCATCCTCTCCTGGAGGTGTTCTCTGCCCGCTGTCCTCCTCAGCCCTCACCGTGCCTTGATTTCTTCACGCACCCGCTCTGCTCCTCTCACCCTGTTCAGCTGGAGAGATGCAGAAATGGTGTTAAATGCTGTTCAGCCCAGTGTGGGGGTCGGGGGACTCAGCCAGCGCCTATCCGTGCGTTGCTGGACACGCTGCTGCCCGGCGCTTCGCCGCTGGTCTCCCGGCATCACCGCGGGTGGGTGCTGTGCCAGCCCCGCACCGTGGGAGCACCCACACCAGACACCCACCCCGGCAGGGCAGAGCCACCCACGGCAAACCCCCGCTGTCGCTTTGCCCCGTGTCTGCGGGGTCTTGCTCCAGCCGGGCAGACCGGGTGTCCCCCGCCGGGTGTCCGCCCCGCCGGCCGCAGCCCTGCCCCGGAGCGCGGGGCGGCGCTTGGGGAAACTGAGGCAGGCGGAAGCGCGCGGGGCCTCGGGGCAGCCCCGGGACGGGCCCCCCCCACGCCCGGCGTCGGGGGGGTGGGTTAAATTTCTCTGAATGGGGCCGCCCCGCCTGCCATTGCCGGGCGGCGCGGCGGGTGTCAGCAGCGAGCAGCGGCGGGCGGCGCTCCCCGGTGCGTCCCGCTCCCGCTCCCGTTCCCGTTCCGCCGCCGATGGCCGCCGGCCGCCGCGCTCCCCCGGAGCCCGGGGGGGGCCCGGTGTTACTTCAAGGTATCTTCGGTGCGGGACCGACTCCCGGCGCTGCCGCTTGCTCGTTGGCTCTGACGGCCCGGGAGCTGCAGGTGCGGCGTCCCGGCGGTTCTTCCGGGGGCTCGGCCGGTCCCGACGCCGCGCTCCGCCTGGCCGATTGCGTGGGCTCCGCCGCCTTCCCCGCCGCCGCCGCCGCCTGCTTCTCCCTGGTGTGTTACCCGCTCCGCGGGCCGCGCTGGGGCTCGCCCGCCCGCCAGCGCCTGGAGCGGACCTTCCGCGTCTCCCTGGGACCCGACGCCGAGGACAACCTGCGCATCGCCCAGGCCTGGAGCCGCAGGATCCGGGAGCTCTCGGTGCCCGCCGTGCCCACGCAGGACGGTCAGTACCGGAGCCGCCGCCCGCAGCGGCCGCCCCCGCGCTCGCCCGGGGAGGGACCGTCCCGGCTGCGCTGCGGGTCCCGACGGAGCGAGCGCCGCGAACGGGCCGGGGCGGGGGTTGTGGTGGGATCGGGGCCAGCAGCCACCCGAGGGCTCTCCGCTGCCTGTCCCGCCGCGGGACGCCTGTCCCCTGTCCCCGAGGGGCAGCTCGCACCGAGCCGGGGGCGCTGCGCGGTGGTCGGGCCCCAAGGGACAGGTCGGGCTCGGAGCGGGATGAACGGGGGCGATCCCCATTTCTGCAGGGTCACCTGGGTCCCCCCAGGTCACAGGTCGGGGGACGATAGGGACATCCCTGTGCACAGCCCCAGGGTCGGGGGTGGCTTCTCCCTCCTTTCACCCTTAAATCGAAGGGGCAGCAGGGACGTGGCGGCACCACAGAGGCCCTTTGCACGCCCGCCCCCCCCGCCCCGCATCGCTTTGGTTCAATAACTAGTAAAGCTCCAAAGGGCAGCATTAACCAAGAAAAAAATAAAGTCATCATTGCTGACGCAGGCAGGACAGGAGCCAGGGACTGTGCCCAGCAGGTCCCATCCATCACTTGGGAGGAGGCGAATCCCCCCGGGGACCCAGCGGGGTCCCAGGATGGCACGGAGGGGTCCGGGTTTCAGTTCCCTCACCCCTCCAGGAGCTGCCACCAGCTCGAAGGGGAGCGGCTGGCTCGGGGACCAAGTCCCCCAGCTCCTGCAGTCAGGGCAGGGCAGGCTGGCATATATTTGAACATCTGAGCAGAGATTCAATTATATGCACTACTTCATTTATTTAGCTGTCCAGTCGCACTGATCAGACTTGGAAATTAAGAGGCATGCGGTTAGAGGGATCCTGTCAAATCATATTTAGCCCAGCTCTTCCCTGCTTGCATTTTAAAATGCAGCTTTTTTACATGACCTGCAGCTACAAAACAACTTTCTGCTACTCCTCCAAAAGAACAACAAAAAATCCAGTGGAACAGGGTGAGGGCAAAACCAGCTCCCTGGCTCTGTTTCCAGCCTGAACTCTTGCAGCTGTAAGTCTCCAAGCATTTTAAAACCCTCACCCTTTTAGCAGGCGGTGCGAGGGTGCTGGGGCAGGAGCCACTCACTGCATGGCACGGACCTCAGGGGAGCCTGAGGAAGGAGGACGGGAGAACGTGGTGTGGGATTTTGCAGTTATTTTTCTAGCTGAGGGCCAGCAGGATTTGCAAACCTCCTCCCCCAGTTTGGGACAGAGCTAAAAATGCCTCTCGCCACACCCTGCGCTCCAACGCACCCCCACGTGCCGGCATCGCAGCGTGTGCGGGACAGATAAGGCCGTGCTGGGAAGCTGCATGCGAGTCTGTGCAGAGCAATCCTGCCACCCCATCCCCATGGGGAAGACAGCCGGGGAGCCACCAGCGATCCCATCCTGGTGTCATCTCAGCTCCAGCATCCTCTGGGATAAAAGCCCTGCGGAGAGCTGCAGCAGGGGTGAAGTTTCCCCCTCCTTATTTCAACTCAAGGGAAAGAAAAAGTCCCTCAGCAGTTATAACCACAAAGCTGGGGCTTCCCGCAGTGTGCAGGGAAGTGTCCCACCCTGCAGCTGGCCAGGAGGGACCAGCTGTCCCCAGGCTTGTGTCCTGGTGGGGAAATCCAGCCCCAGCCACGGCAGGAACCTGCCGTTGAGCTGTCGGCAACAGCCATGGCATCCTGGTATGTTGGCAGCAAGTGGGACTTGGCCCTGTTGCAAGCCCCTGTTTTGGGAGACCCCCTCCCTGTGCTCATCCCCTCACTGTGCGGGGGACAGGAGGTGACACTGCAGAGAGGTGACACGCAACAAGCACGTCCCGGTCTGTCCCAGCCTCATGCCACTCGGGTCACTGGGCAGGACAGCCCTGTCCCCTGTCAGCCTGGCGAGCTTGTTCCTTGTGCGCAGCGAGTTTCCAGAAGTATGCGGGGACACAATGGAGCTGGAGCAGCTGGGGTTGCTGACGGTGGAGCCGCGGCAGCGTGGTCCCCGCCTGAGCACAGCCAGGACACGTGTGCCATGGGGGGACGTGGGCGGAGCGGGGAGAGCAGAGTTTGTGCGCTGGCAGCAGCAGCTGGAGCCCCTTCCTCCTGCTGACTCAGTGTCTGCTCCGCGCAGCGTTTGGGGTTGAAAGCAACCGCACTGTGCTGGGAAGTGGCCGGGGGCCGGCCGGTGTTGTGCAAGGGAGAGGGATGCTGCTGAAATCTGTCCCGCCTGAGCATCGCCGTGGCCGAGGCTCTGAACCAGCACCCCCTGCTCCTGCCGTGGGAGCCCAGGCTGAGCCCAGCGCTGCTGGTGTCACTGGTCCCACACTGGGATCCTGTCCCCGTTCCTGTTCACACCCTGGTAGCAGCAATCTGTCCCTGGTGATGGAGTCACACCATCTCTCAGTGCCCTGACAGGGTTTGCCTTTCCCCCTCCAGACAAGGAGCGGGTCCGCGGGGTCCCAGACATACCCCGCTGCTATTCAGGGACCACGGGGTCCAGGCAAGACCCAGCTGCAGCTCCGTGTGCATGTCAGGGATGATGTGGCTGATAAGAAACATTATGGGTTTAAAAAACTGTGTTTAGGCTCTTGAAGTGCCTCGTGCTCTCGCTTTGCATCCTCTGGAGTGGGAAAGGGAAAAAGGAGAGAAAAGTCCCCCCATCCCCTGCCTCTGGCAGGTGGGACTTGAGCACAACCCCCTTGCCCAGGGGCTCGGCTGTGTTTGCCCAGAGGAGATTTAGTGCGGGTAGGGACTAGGGAAGGCTCCGGAGAGGGGGGACCAGGGCCAGCCCAGTCCTGGCGCTGCTGCCTGTCATCCCTGACCAGAGCTGGGGTGGCCTCCCTGCTGTCCCCAAGGGCCGCTGGTCCTCTCGCATCTGGCGCCCACTGATAAGGGGCCGGGGAGGGCGGGGGGCAGCCGGCCGCTTCCCCCGGCCCTGGCTGGCAGTGGGGAGAGACCCCAGAGCCTGGCCACAGGCTCAGCCCTGCTCGATGTGCTCTCATGGATGGACCTTTGCTGCGGGCTCGGTGACAGGTCCCCAGGTATGAGGACAAGGAGGTGTCCTGGGGGGTGACAGCCTCACCGGGTCGTTGCTGGGGGCAGAAAATCAACCTGATAGTGTCCAAATCCGTACAGCTCTGTGTGCTCCCCAGGGCTGCGAGGGACATGGAGATGGGGTGGATGGAGCTCCAGGCACGTCTCCCCGGGGGCAGCTCTGCCAACCGTCAGGGCAGCCCCAGCGTGGCTGCGATTGGTGCGATGCTGGGTGTCACCCAGGAGGGGTGGCACACGTGGGGACCTCCATCGCCCCAGGCTCCCCTCGCCCCGCTGCGGGCAGCAGGAGGGGCTTTAGCTGTAAAAACGCTGCTTGTGTTCAAACAGCTCAAATCACTGTGTGTGTGCAGATCGGGGGGAGGCAGGTTGCTGACCCCAGCCCCCCTCTCTGCCCGGGTTAGAGGGGGGTTCCCAGCCCCAGGCAGTGCCGGGAATCCCGTCTGCTTTGGTGACTCAGCTCCTGAGCAAGCAGCTCTTTCTGCTGACTCAGCAGGCACAGCCCCCATCCTGTCCCGCAGAGCCCCCGCGCCCAGGCTGGCACCCACCGCCTGCCTTGGGGCCAGATCACGGCTTAGGGGGCCCAGAGCTGGTGAGGACACCCGCACACCTCCCCAAAACTGGCGTCACCCCGCAGGGCTGGGGCTTTCCAGTGCTGCTGTGGAAGCTCGAGGCACCCTGCCCTGCTCCTCGGGGTTTGGGGTGCCCAGGGAGCACCCAGGGGCTCTACCCTTGAGCGCGCTGCCACTAGCTCCCCCGGGTGCCATCACATCCCTCCCCCTGCGTGGGGACCACTGCGCTGGGGGGCTGGCAGAGGCATGTGGGCCCCTGCCAGGCGTGTAATTACAGCCCAGCCAGGGCCCTCACACGTGAAACTTGAGCCCCGTGGGGAGCAGGGGAAGCAGAAGCGTCCGTCTGCCGGCGCAGGTGTCTGTCCTGGCCCTGTTCCATTGGGGATGAATGTGGGGAACAGGGACCTCAAGGCCCCCTGTCCTTGGCTCACTGCACATTGTGTCATGAACTGGGGAGTTCACAAGGGAAAACTCACAGCCAAGGGTGTTTGGGGCCAGACGCCCTTGGGGAGGTTGGGTTTCAAACTTCCCCTTTGCTCCCCCTTTTCTTTCCTCGGTGTGTCTGTAATCGCAGCCAGCGGCGCCCGCAGCCCCGGGGTGCACAGGAACGCTCGGTGCTGCAGAGCCCCCGCTCCGCTGCGGCATCGCTGGGCTGCTCGGGGCTCTGGCCTGGGTGTCGAACATCTCTGCTGATTGCAGGAGAGCTCAGGCTGAGTCCCTGCAGGGCCCCCTGTCCTTGTCTCTGTCACCTCCCCTGCTTTCCCAGCAGGGACCCTCCATCCCTGCTCACCTCTGGGCAAGTGGGGACAGGGGGCAGCTCCCCTTCCCGAAGGGCTGTGACAAACGCTGCCCTGGTTCGCAAAGCCCTCCCTGGGCAGCACCGCGGCCCCGCCACCCTGACCCCCTCTCCCCCGCAGGTGACAGCTATGGGGTGCTGCCCCGGCCCTGCCGCGCGCTGGTGCTGGTGAACCCGCAGAGCGGCGCTGGCCGCGCGCTGGAGGACTTCCAGGCAGTGGTACAGCCCATGCTGGCCGAGGCCGACATCGCCGCCACCGTCTTCATCACCGGTGAGTCCGCCAGCAGCTCCCTCACCTCCTCCTCCCTTCCCAGGATCCTACCTGGGTGCTGCCACCCTGGGACGGGCTGCTCCGAGGGCCTCGTACCCTCCGCATCACTGCGGCTCCGGCTCCTGCGGGGCTGGTTTGGACAACACGATGGGTGGGCTGTCACAGGTGGAGGTGACAAAGGGTGTGAGAGGACATGACTGCACTCAATAGGGGTGACAGCCTCACCTCCTGCACCCCCAGCTGGGACCATGGGTCTGGGGTCACTGTCTGGGGGCTGGCAGGAGGCTGGAAGGTGATGCTCGACTCTGCTTTTCCCCCCAGAAAGGCCCCACCATGCTCATGAGAAGGTGCGGGATGAGGACCTGTCGCAGTGGGACACGTTGGTGATCATGTCCGGGGACGGGCTGCTGCACGAGGTGAGAGAGAAACCATAGAGCATCCCCAGGCCGGATGGGCACAGAGCGGGAGGACAGGGGTGCCCGGGGCAGGAGCCAGGCAGGCAACGGCAAAGGAGAGATGACACCCCAATTGGAGCAAAGTGGGGCAGCCGTGGCCTCAGTGTTGCCCTGGCCAGGGGCGCCATGGGCTCCACTCTCCCCGGTCCTTGCACGGCCCCAGGTGCCACCAGCTCCATCTGTCCCCACAGGTGGTGAACGGGCTCATGGAGCGGCCGGATTGGGCAGACGCCATGAAGAAGCCACTGTGCATCCTGCCGGGGGGCTCTGGGAATGCCCTGGCTGCCTCCATCAACTACTACGCTGGGTGAGTCCCAAGGCAGGGGGTTCGGTGAAGCGAAGGGCTGAGTGCAGCTCCAGCCCAGGGGACGGGTGCCACATACGGAGATGCCCAGCATAGGGGTGCCCACCTGGGTCCCCACCTCCTGCGGTCCCTGCAAGCATCAGTTCGCACCCCTGCATCCCCGGTGTCCCCCACAGCCTTTGTTCCCTCCAGGCTCGGGGTCTGGCACAGCTTCACTCCAAAACAGCCACCCTGGTGTGGGAGCCGGGATTGCCCTGGCCCCACAGCCCCAACCTGGTTCCCTCTTTCAAAAGCTGCTTTATCCTTCCCACCCCCAGCAAACCCTTCCCTGAGGGACACTCACCCAGCTGGGATATGTCCCAACCACAACACAGGGCTGAGGGCTGCACGTGGATGCTGGGACAGGAGGGCAAAGCCCTGAGCTGGGCTCAGCCCAAACTCACCCTCTCCATCCCTCGCAGCAACGATCACGTCGCCAAGAAGAAGCTGCTGACAAACTGCACCTTCATCCTGTGCAAGGGGCTGCACACGCAGATGGACTTGGTCTCGCTGAGCACGGCCTCGGGCAAGCGCCTCTTCTCCTGCCTTGGCTTCGGCTGGGGCTTTATCTCGGACGTGGACATTGACAGCGAGAAGTACCGCCGGCTGGGCAATGCCCGCTTCACGCTGGGCACCCTGCAGTGCCTGGCCAAGCTGCGGGTGTACCAGGGCCGTCTGTCCTACCTGCCCGCTGTCCCCGAGCAGGGCACCCCCCCGGCACCCAGGGACCCCCACGCACCCGTCACCAACGGCAAGGCTGCTCACGTCCTGCCGCCAGCGGGGACAGAAGCGCCCGGGGCTCTGCCCACCGACTCGCTGCTGGTGCCGCTGTGCCAGCCGGTGCCGGCGCACTGGACTGTGGTCCCTGAGGAGGAGTTCGTCACCGTCTATGCCATCTACCAGTCCCACCTGGGCACCAACCTGCTGATGGCACCGGCGGCCCGTCTGAACGACGGCTGCATCCATCTCTTCTACCTGAAGGCCGGCATCAGCCGCCTGGCGCTGCTGAAGATCTTCCTGGCCATGGCCAGGGGGACACACCTGGACTTGAACTGTCCCCACCTGTGCTACGTCCGCGTCCGGGCTTTCCGCCTGGAGCCGCGGGCGGCCGCGGGCATCATGACGGTGGACGGGGAGGCGCTGGCCTGCGAGCCGGTGCAGGGCCAGATCCACGGCCGGCTCTGCCGCATCGTCAGTGGGTCCTGAGCAGCCGGGTTCACCCCCCGGCACTGAGCTGCCGGCACGGCCCAGCACAAGGGCAGCAGAGCCTTCCTCCCACTCAGGAACCTCCTCCTCCTGTAGCAATAGCTCTTGGGGGCCTGGGTGCTCATCCCTTCACTTGCCCCCATGCTTAGCTTTACCCTCCTTGAGACAGCCAAAGTGCTGTCCCAAAACTGAGCCACGAGCCCCATCAGGTACTTGGTGCCGACGAGACACCGATGTGTTTTATCCCGGTACGAGGTCCCGGCGCAGGCGGCTGGGCCGGCACAGCCCCCTCCCCTCCCCGGCTCGGACGCACACGGTGGCATCGCTCACGTCCCCGCCGCAGAGCCGGTGCCACCTCCCAGGGATGGTCAGGACCAATATATCTAATACAAGAAATCGACTTTTTTAAAGAATGTTTCTACCCAAAGCTTCCTGTAGAAGCAGAGTTTATTCTTGTGAGAAATGCAATAAATATCTAGAGTTTTCAAAAAAAGTCCTCGCTGGGTTTTCAGTCCGAGCTCCCGGCTGCTGTCAGGTCCAAGGCTGTGGTGCTGTCACCCTGGACCACCATCGTCTGGGGTCAGGATCAGCATGGAGCGACGGCCACAGGAGATGCTGGCAGGGCAGATGCCTCAGAGGCAGGACATAGGGCAGTATTGCCACCCGCCCCAGTTTTTGGGGTGTGCTGATGCCTCCTTGCGCAGTCTCACACTGGGGCCGATTGAATCCTGGCAGCTCAGCACCACAGCAATGATCTGGGACAGCTTGGGAAAGGCTCAGTGTCTGTGAGCGAGGGCGGGGAAGGGGTCAGGGAGGAGGCTCAAGGAGGGGGGTGTTTGGTTTTCCACGGGGGCCCTATGGGGAGCTCAGGCCTCCCCTTTTCCTGGGCAGCCAGGCCAGCTGGAGCCCTGCAACAGGTCTCTGCTCTGGGGCTTGCCTGGAGAGCGGGATTACTCAGCCTGTTTGGTATAAAATTGCAGTAATTAAACCTCATTTACAGGGCTCAAGTACAAAGTAGAAGAGCAAACAGTGGGGGCTGTTTGCATTTATTCATCTGCAAACTATGCAATTAGGATTGCAGAGCCAGGGAAGAAGAGCACGATTGTTCCTCCCCCTCACAGTCCCACTCGCTCGCAGGGAGCTTGGGTTCCCAGGCCAGCCACCCAAAATAAAGTTATTTCCCCCGTGGCACTGGGCCAGGTGTAAAAAGAAACTCAGCGATGGTTTGCTGAACTCTGGTCATGCCAAACAGCCGAGGGAGGCTGCGGGGGAGCCCAGGGCAGGGGATGCGCTTGGAGCTCTTGGCTGCCTCTGCCAAAGGAGACGGGTCACTGGAGCGGAGCCGTTGGGGTTCACAGCACCTGAAAGGCTCCATGGAGCCAGCCCTGGGCCTCTCTAGGGGACAGTTGTATTGTTCATGGAGTCACAGAATGGTTTGGGTTGAAGGGCCCTCCCCAGCTCCCCCAGTGCCCCCCCTGCCGTGAGCAGGGACATCTGCACCAGCTCAGGTTGCTCAGAGCCCCGTCCAGCCTGGCCTGGGATGTCTCCAGGGATGGTTCAGCCACCACCTCTCTGGCCAACCTGGGCCAGGCTCTCACCACCCTCAGGGGCAACAATTTCTCCCTCACATCCAGCCTGAATCTCCCCTCCTTTAGTTTAAAAACGTCACCCCTTGTTGTTTCGAACAACCCCAGCAAAGCTGCACACTTGTGCCGCGAGGGCATGCTGAGGATTTGCTTCAGTCTGTGGGGCAGCAGCCAGTTGTGGTTGGACCCGAGCTGGCAACAGAACAACAACAGCTGCTCACTCACTGCCCCCCTGGCACCAAACAGGAGAGAGAATCAAAAGGGAAGGGAGAAACTCATGGATGGAGATAAGCACAGTTTAATAAAATAACAAAATAACACTAATATACCACTACTACTGCTAATATATATATACACACAATGGAAAACAGAACATAAAAGAAGATAGTGCAATTCCTCACAAACTTTGCCTGCACAAAGCAGCCAGTCCCAGGGAACAGCACCTGGTCCCAAACAGACAATCCCAAAGAGAAAAAAGCAGAAAGGCCCAGAGGCCCCTGCAGAGCAGCAGGGTGACAAAAGGCCAAAACTCCCAAATGGAATTCCACCAAAATGGAGCAGAAACCAGAATGGGTGTCTGTCTCTCTCCCCCCCAGCCAGAAAATCCAACTCTCAAATATGAAGTGTAAGGAACATTTAATGAAGAAATGTTGTTTTTACAAAACTAAGGAGCTGGTGCCTGACCCCAGCAGGGCAGGAGGGAAGGACTGAGAGACATCAGACTGAATCCTTAGTTAGAACAGACTTTGTTTTACATTAATTCCAGAATGCAAACTGATACCTGTATTTACAAGTTAATCTAAGGGGAAGGGTAGCCAAAGAGCCAGGAACCCATATTTTAGATTGATTGATAAGGGGAAGGGTATTGTTCGGATTACAAGAATGAAATATGTAAACTGAGGTAGGCAGCAGGGTAGTCGGTAAACCCTGAAGAACCCAAGCAATGGGGAATAGAGGAGGGAAATTGCGGCTGGGATTTGGGGGGAAATATAAGCAGGGGCTTTTTGCCCTATTATGTGTGCCTAACTTTAGGTAGAACACCCGATTTTGCAAAATCATTATTAGAATATGCTTTGCTGAGAGATCCTGCCTGGGCCTATTATATTTGCAAGGTAATTGTTTCCTAGAGGAAGCACGACACCAAGGGCATGGAATGTTTTTAGCGATCAGCCTGGATGCCCACAAGGTCTGTCCCATCCACGTCCCCTTCCCAGCTGCCCCACACCTGTGGGCAGAACTCAGAAACCTTGGCTCCCAGACAACAATTAAAAAACATTAACTCTGTCCCAGGGTGTTATCATCTTGTTCTCAAACTAAATCCAAACAACGATCGTGCCAGCTATGGAAAAAGAAGAGGCTTTGAACTACATGGAGAAAATTAACTCACTTTTAGTCAAACCAGCGCACCAGTCAAGCCCCCCCAGCACACGCTGGCAGCCCGCGAGCACCCCGTGCCAGCAAAGAGCTGAAAATAATAATAAAACCCACAGCCTGACAGATGTCTTGTGAATCAGGGGTTTGGGGAGCTGCTTCATCCGGAGCCCTGGGGCAGCCCCTCGCTGCCAGATCTGTCCAGCTCCCCCCAGACTCACCGTCCCCTCTGTGCCATCGACCGCAGCCAGTGGGACCCCGTCCAGCCCCACCGCAAGCGCCAAAAGCGTGGCTGTCTGGGGGAAAGAAAGAGGCAAGAGCCAGGACTACTCACAGAGGCAAAATTTAATGGCAAGTCATCTTCCCTCCTTTATTACACCTTGGTTAGCCAAACAAACAAACAAAAAAATTCTGCAGGTAAAAAAAGTTTTAATGGTCACACAGCACTTTATACATATATCATAAGCAACCAAGCATCCACATCTGCACATGAACGACACACCTCTAAGCATGGCCTCAATAGTCAGGTCTTTTTTTCTTCATTAAATACTGTACAGAATCAAGGCTACAAACTGATTTTGTAATGCTTCTTCCCCAACCCCAGCACTTAAAACAGTTACAGGCTGCTCTCATTTGTACATCACACAGTCATGTAGCCAGTTTTAAGGCTAACAATATGCATCATGCTTTGGCTTTTTTTGTGTGTTTTTAACTTTTTTTAAAGGTTCTAGCCTTTTAAATTGTTACCCTTAAATATTACATACATACACAAAAAAATTACATAGCTGCAGTGTGCTCACCACCAACCTCATCACCCAGGAGCTTCACATTATCAAAAGCTTTAGAAAAAAAAAAAATCTGTAAACCTCTGTGCACGCTTCAGTTTGGGACAGCCGGCTACAGAGAGCGAGCGACGCCGGGGGCAGCATCCCCTTCCAGAAGGCCGATTCACACCTCCTCGGTAGACAGGGAGCCCCAGGAACCTGTGCAAAAGCTCTTGATGAGGATCAGAGGAAACAAGACACTTCTTGGGCAAAGGGGAGGACTGGATGACCAGCCCCCACTGACCACCTTCCCATAGGATGAGAGCTGCGGAGAACACAGAGGGGACAAAGCTGGGACCCCAGAGCTCCCCTGTCTCTCCACCCCCAGCCACACTCAGCCCTGAAGGGTTTTTCTCCCTCCCTGGATGTCCAGATTAAGGACAGCCACAGCCCTGCACGGGGACAGAGAAATTTGCGTCCATACATCACCAACTGCAATTTTTTGTGGTGAGTAAGAGGTTTAATCATCTGTGCAACAAGCCTCTGCGCCTGCCCTTCCCCTGCCCCGAAGCTGCAGCCTCACCCCTCTGCCCCAACCGCCCCTTGATATTTTGGAGACGCCCCCGCTCCTCGCTCAAAGGGATTCATTCATGTAGCACCAGCCACAGGCGGAACGTGTCTGGGAGTTACGCGGGCAGCTCAAAGCATCTCTCTGCACCGCAATGGGGTCAGCCAGAGCTGCTTTGCAGGCGATGCACCCGCAGAGCGGAGCTTGGGGAGCTCTGCAGACCCAGGTCTTTGTTCACAGCCAAGTCCTGCTACCTCCGGAGCACCTTCCAGGAGAACCTTCCAAAATCCTGACAGCGGATGGTGACACAAGAAAGGCTGTGTGCAGCCAGTCCCCTGGCTTGGAGCATCGGGCGCAGGGAGCGGGATGGGGGAATCTGGGCCAGTGGGGGCAGATCTTGGTGTTTCAAAGAGCAGAAAGCGCCGTGCAAACATGCTGAGATTCACCTGCTGTTCTCTGTTTCAAAATCAGAAGATGCTGGCCTGGGCGTGGGGAAGGGACACAGCCCTACTAACCAAGAGCAACAGAGTTTTGTCTCACCCTCAGTTCTGGCAGAGCCAAGTGCTCAGCCTGACTCTTCCCTGGGAAGCCTGGAAGGACCAACAGACTCTCCCTGACAGACTGTGCTCCACACGGATACCAAGTGGGTGCTTCTCTAATGCCTAAACGCTGGGCAAATGCAATAGTGCTGGAGGGTGATCTCCCAGCTCCAGAAGTGAAATTAAGTGCATGCAGACAGAAAAAAAGAGGCTTCAGGAAGGTGTCTTGACCAGGAGACTCTGGCAAGTCCCTGTTTCAAAGTGCTCACGGTCACCAGCTCAGGCAGCTCCGCTGCTGAAGCGTGGGCTGATCTCACCAGCCGTTTCCCAGCACGGTTGGGATTAGGGACAGTGTGTGCTGTGCCCACAGGGGACCCAAGCCACCACGGGAAACGGCTGGCAAGGGAAGGGATTGATAACAGTCTGCACCAGGGGCTGATGCGCTGAGGAACAGCGCAGGAACGGTCACAAACCGCTGCTGCTTCAACAGGACCTCGTCACGACACGACAGCTCCTTTCCCTTGGGTGAGCTTGGCTAAAAGAGCTCTGAAATACCCACCTATAGTTGAATGACGGAGAAGCAGCTGCCATGCCAGGTTCCCCTGCCAGAGTAGCTGCTGGATCCGCAATACGCCCCAAGATCACCCGGTGCTGCCTGGCCAGGCAAGGACGAGGTCCAGGGTGGGTGCAGAGCTGCAAGACAGCCAGGGAGGCTGGAATGAAAGACGTGGATACCTCAGCAAGTCACATGGGCAGAATCCTGCATCCTGGGTATTTCTAGAAGACAGGCATGCATGGTAGGGAAAGGGAAGTTTGCCTTACTCTGGAGAAAAAGAAGCGGGGATGGCTAGAATTGCTTCCAGAAAACTGACTAGAAGTTGCAGAAGTGGATGGAAACCCCACAGCACGACCAGGGCAGCACAAGCACTAGTGCAGAGCTCTGGTTCTGCCTACCAAGTCCTGACTGGAAGAACTTTGTAGCTGTCATTCAACAACCAAGACCAGAGCAACTCCGTATGGTGTCATCAGCTTCAATGCAAACACAATCCAAAGTCTAAGTACATATAAGCTGGGGCAGACTTCATAAAACGCATGGTAATGCAGAGAAAAATGAAAGACTGGGAGGGCACTGCCCTTCACTTCCAGAACTACAGCAATTGCTTCTCCTGGCTTGAGCCCCACCAGAACCAACTGCTGGGTTGGGAAGAGTCCTTGTGTGGAAAGGTGCCCCAAGATGAAAGTGCAGAGGGAACGTGGCTGCAAGACTGCTTCTGTGCAGGTCTCAAATCTTACCATTGCAGGGTCAAACTCGCAAGAGGAGCATGTACGTAGGACAGGGGAGAGGAAGAAGGGCTGGGGGCAAAGAGTTATTCATGCTTAAACCTTTCCTCAGAGGAGCAATCAGGCCTATCACCTTCTTTGGAACAAACCACACTGAGGAAGAAAAGCTGGAAGGAGAAGTCAGTTTACTGGTAACAGTGGTTGCCGATTTATTTTCTGCTGCTTTCCTTTCTCCTCTGCACCTGCCTGTCCCTAACCTGATGGTTTATTTGTCTTCTGTCCACTCTGGGATGTTGGCTCCTGCTAAGGCAGCCCGGTACTGCTGCAAGACACCGCGGATGCTTTTAATGAACCCCTTGGACAAAGGGAAGAGGGGGAACCCAATATCAGGGTAACCACTCTTCTCCGGAAGGAAACTCCTGTAGCTCTTTCTCCGTTTCTTTGGTTTCACACTAGGCTGCGAGGCAGAGTCCTGGGCAGCCTTCCCCTCGTCCGTTCGGTCTCTGGCCAGGTCTACCCCCCTGGCTTGGCCTGTGCTCTCCGAGTCTGAATACTGTTGGAGATCACCAGCGTTGGGCATCGAGGTTGTGAACTCCGACTCGTCCAGCTCCTCCTTCCCGTCCAGCGCCGAGTCGGAAAGTTCGGCGGCCGCCCCCTGCTCCAGGCTGCTGCCGTCCTCCCCCAGCGATCCCGCATTGTCTCCGGGGCTCTCGGCCAGGGTGCCGCAGGCAGAGAGGAGGGAGGCAGAATCTGCCCCGTTGGCTTGTTCGTGGCTCCGCTCTACCAGCTCGTTCGTCTCCAGCCAGGACTCGATGCGGGACACCAGGCGCCAGCCGTTGCAGCGAAAATGCTCACGGATTTCGTGCTCAAAGACTTCGACCGGCCTGCGGAGCAGCTGCATCATGGACTGCACCACGCGGATCAGCGTCATCTCGTTGTAGCAGCGACTGTTCTCGTAGCCCTCCTGGAGCCCCCGGTCGCTGTCAAAGCCCGCCTCGTTGTAGTAGGGCTCGTTCACTAGGATGAGACCTGCCAAAAGAAGGGGAGACCAAGGGGTTAAGGGAGGAACTTTACTGTGGATTGCCACCTGAGGCTGACACGGCTGGGCCCCGATGTCTGCCAAGGTGGTTGAGATTTGAGGGTCACAGCACCTCTCCACCAAGCCATCACACCAGCTTCACCCACAGTCGCACCGATGTGGGCAGCAAGCAGGAGAAGGCACTGCAGGGAAGCCATGCTTTGGCTTCGAGCAGAGGTTAGGCTGGACAACCAGGAACCTGTAAGACCTGCAAGACTGCACGGGGAGCGGCCATGTGAATGGGTCTGTGGCCTTCTGCTAGGGCGGGGGGGATCTCGGACGCACCCGAGAGTGGCATTCAAGATCCTTGGCTGGCAAGAATAGTCTTCAGCAGCGTGATACAGAGGGCAAACACAGCAGAGGAGGTCAAAAGAGCAGAAGGGGAAAAGTTTCACCAGCTTCTTTCCCTTCCCTCCCCTTCTAACAAAAAAACCACAAATGCAAACACACCCAAGGCTTGCTTTTTTTTTTTTCTCTCCTCCTCTTAATCAGGACAAAGGCCAATCTTCATTAACAGGCTCTGAGCTGGCTGAGTCCTGTCCTACCCAGCACAGCCCCATCAGACAGTGCATTTCTGAGACAGTGAATGCTGTGACAAGTCACCCATGCCGAGCTTTCTCCTGCGTGCGCCTGGTCTAATGTAATTACACGTATGTGGCGGTGGCACCAGCGCTGCCAGGCTGCTGGCAGCCTGCCACCAACTGCATTAGAGCTGCTGGAGGTGAGATCATAAGTCCCTCAAAGCCCAGGCGGCAGGAGAGGGAAAAGCAGATTTTTCACTAGCACCAAGTTGCTCCAGTAAAACATTTAGTATTTCATTTTCTAAATTTGGATCCTCAGCTTTGTAGATCAGAAAAGGCTTTTCTTGTCCTGTCGCTCCCTCACCGGAGGATACGAGTGAACTGTGAGTTCAGAGAAGCAGGAGTCGCCTGCTGACAAAGGCAGGAGCCTTTGCTCTGTGTCAAAGGTTTCGCAAGTCACATGCCTGGGCTCCCTGCATAGAAAGTTGGCCTTGAGGAAGAGATTTGATTTAGTCTGTGCTCAAACTAGATATGGCAGGCGAGAGCCCTATGGCAGGAAGCCCTGGGGCTGGTCTAGACACACCCCTGATTATTCTCTGCTTCAGAAGGAGCATAAACATCATCATGTACAAAAACATGCCCAGTGTAGGATGGGCGGGTGACTCAGCGAGGATAAAACACAATCCTGTGACTGAAGCCTGGTTCAGCAACTTCAAGTGCCTTCGGTAACTGGATCAGGACACAGTGGTTCACCTTTGTCAGCTCAGAATAACAAGTAAAACAGCTCTGTGCTTCACTGCCACAGTGAGAAGGGGGAAAGCATTGTGTCAGAGATCTGGGATGAAGCCAAAAATCAGGGCATGAGGAAATCTTGCACCTGCTCCGACTGAAGAACTGGAGAGATAAGGACACTGCTTTGTCCAGCAAGGCGACAGCAAAAGGCAGCACTAACCCAGCTGGGGTGGCATATCCCAATTGTGTCCCCGCTCATAAGCCTGCATCCCCTCCTCCCCCCGCCTTTTCCTGTCCCACAGGCTATGCAGGAACATTTACCTTGGATGGAGATGAGTACTTGCAGGAGGCTGGATTTACTGGTCCACCTTTCTGTCCCCTGAAATGCACATTCAAACATGTTAAAGGGCTGAAGCACCAACAATTTGCTCTGTGGTAACTGTCAGATGAAGTGAGGCCCCAGCTTTTCTGCATTCCTGTCACTGTGGCTCGCACCAGGCGCGAGGGACTGACTCGACAAGCACATGATGTGCTAGTGGCCATTGTACCAATCCATCTCTCCATCGCTTTTTGGCAGCACCGCACCCCATCAGGCCAGTTCTGCCTGGAACGCTGTAACCCCACACACCAGACACCAGTTCCAGCCCCTTCCCAGCTGTCCAAACATAGCATTTCCCTGGCTCTGTTCATTTCAAGTCTCCAGTTGGACTTTGTGGCATACTACCCGATTTGTCTGTAGTGTGGGAGACAGGGACCAAAACCACAGGAGAAAACCCATGTTGGTGTTGGCATCTCTGCTCTGTTCAACCAAGACAGCCTGGCTGGTCTGACCAGAGGCTTCTCGTCAAGGAAGGACAGACGAGAGCCAAATACACTCCCAGAAGAAGCCAAACTGCACCAGTTATCTGTTCCAGACATCCAAAACAGAGCCCAAAGCCACAGCTACCCCCAGCTCAAGCGCCACCTGAGACCAGAAGCCACCCAGGACTCTTGGCCTGGTAGGAAGTGGCTTGTTCCAAAACCAGACTGGCACAACCACCACTCCCCACGGACGGGGAAATGAAGCATTACCTTGCCTATCCACGTCCCCAGGAGGCTGACGCACACTTTGCCATTGTCGTACAGGTTGGGATTCAGTCTCCCGCTGCACTGGGAGAGGTAGCGGAAGAGAGGTGGGACAGCAGGGTAGATGTTGGGGAGCTGGATATCAAAGAGGAAGAGGCCATCTTCATAGGGGGTGCGTGTGGGGCCTTTTATAAGTGCTGAGAAGAGATCCTGTGGAGAGAAGCAGCAGAAGCCAGGACTGTGTAATGTCCTCTTACCTTGGCAGGGTTGTATTTACATAGAGGGAGAGAGGGGATGCGATTAACTCAGCCCTTGCGAGAATTAAAGCAAGAAGCTGCACTTTTTCTGTGGCCTGGTGGCAACCCAAGCTTTCAGATCTTTGATTCCACAATCTGAAGGAGGGCTTCAGCGGGCAGCCAGCAATCCCCACAAGCCACTCAACTGTTCACACCAGCCCCTTGCAGGCTGTCTGCCTTTCCTGCTCGGTGGGACAGGCAGCACAGCAAGCAAAGCACCCGAAATAGGCTTTCCGCAATGAGGAGCTCGCCATTGTTTGTCACCGTGGCTTGGGGAATGCGAAAGCAGGCGTTTACGGTAATTACAGCCATATTTCACATTCCGCACACATTCCCATGGCTCTAACGCAAAGGCTTAAAGTTAAGCAGGGAATTCCAAAACAAGCAATCCAGATGCTGAGCCCAGCACTACCACACAGGCGTCTGAGAGCGACACTTGCCATTCGATCCTCGAAGGTTTTAACCATGATGCCATCAGGCAGGGAGGTGGCCAGGAGAGCCATCTCTTTCCGCACGGTGCTAAAGAACTTCTTCGCTTCTGGGGGCTGGAACTCCATTTTCTTGAAGGCATGGCTGTCTGTGGTGCAAGAAGGAAAACAGGATTAAAGTCAGCCTTTAGGAACTCCCACAGGTTCCTTGGGAAGGCAAATTTATCCATGTGTTAAACCTGTAATTTGGAAGAGAAGAGCTGACTTGCTTTGGTGCTGAGCCAGGAGGCAGCCTAGAGATTATTTGACTCTTCCCACACTGCACAGCAGCCACAACCTGCATCTCCTGTTCTCCTGGTCCCACACAACATTGTCCCTGTGCCCCACAAGGAGCCCTGTCCCACAGACAGGACAATAACACATCGCACAGACCCTTTCTATGCAAAGCCTAAGCATAGCTCCCCATCTTTATTTATATACATCTGCAGGTTTAAAATAGGTTGGCCATCTTCTCTTCTCAAATCTGGCCCAGCTACCTGGCTCGCCGAGCACCTTGGGCTCTGCTGTCACCACACAAGCAGATGCTCTGTTATTTTTGGCTCATTAACATTGGCGCAAGTGAACAAGGACACTCACCCACCAAGGACACCCAGCACAAGAACACCAGCTGTTCCTGGTCTGCTTCTCAACCAATCCATCCCTGTAAAAAAGCCTGAAGAAACCCTGCAGCTTTCCAGAAAGTATCCACAATGGAAAGCAACTGATGCCCACAGCCCTCCAAAGTTATTTCCAACATGGACAAATGGGAAGGCCACTTCTGTGGCTTGAGAAATTATGGTAGTGCCTACAGACGCCACCAAAAAGCCACATTTAAGTCCCAGAACAGATTGTGCTACAGAAGTTGTCTTAATTTTCTTCCCCAGTTAACGAGCTGTTGAAAGGACTAGCAAGAAGAGAAGAAACTCAGTCTAAAAGGCCTAGAAGCAAGTGGTTTAGAGAAAAAGAAACACAGAAGGATGGCAATGAAGGGCAGATTATCCCACATCGGCCCGACCTGACACACTCACCTGGAGCGTACTCCAACACGGAGAAGACTTCTCCCTTGGCACTGGTGAAGGTGACGCCAGGTTTGCCTCCACTCTGCTGGCAGAGCACTGGTGTCTCACTGGGCCACTCCGACCTCACGGGTGTCTGAGCTTCTGCTTTTTCTTCTTTCTTCTCTGTCTCCACCATGGCTTCCATCTTTTCTTCCTCTGCAATAGCCACATTATCCAAAGTCTTCTTTAGATTTTCCTGCAGCTTTTTAATATCGTCCAAGAACTTCTTCTCCCGAGTGGGTTTTTCCAGCTCCACAGTTGGGGAGGTGGGAGAGCCAGTCAGCAGCTGCTCCACAGTCATGTTTTTCAGGCTTTCCAAGATCTTGATGGCCTCCTTTAGTTCCCGGAAGCTCTTTGGGGCTCCGTCCTTGCCAGCTTTCTCTGCAGCAAGATCTGCAACTGCCATAGCCACAGCTCCCTGTACTTGCTCCTCCACTTTTTTCACCTCCTCTGCTGCCGGCTCCTCAGGCTCTAACTCCTCAATTTTTGGGTGGTCGTCTTCCATGAGGCCATTGTCTGTCTCCCAGCTGTCGCTTTCATCCTCCCACTCAGAGGACGCCCCGCTGGTGCTGCCGTCAACAGAATCGTAGTCTGACTCCTCAATTTCTGATTCAATGTTGTATAAGTGCTAGAGGAAGGTTACAAAAGACACCAGAGTAGTTAGGTTTAAACACAGTGATTTTCTCCCCAATACAGGCAAGTCAGCTCTCCCCATGAAAAGGGAGCTCTCAGCTAGAATTTGTTCAGCTGTTTCAACCTCTTCCATCTATACAAGGTGGACTGTGTTTGATCCAAATGATGTGCGCAATGACCAGCACGGATCACGAATCCTCACCTTTCAAAGCAGGGCAGCTGGGGAAAACTAGGGCAAGTTCTAGGTGGGCTGCAGCAATCCAGATGGCTGAGATCCAGCCACCGAGGAGAGCACGCAGGCACCAAACAGCCACCTGGATGCCCCAAGGTTTCTGAAAGCCGAGCGAGTTCAGAAGGTTTTGGGTATCGCATGTGGAGTCAGTATTTCTGCTCCCGCACCAGCATCTGTGTTGGCACAGAGCCCTGGTCTGGCTGCCTCCACGCTCCATCCTTCCACAGAGACAATGCTGGAACCAGGGAAACATTCCCATACCAGCTTTCTTCTCCTGTGGCACACACTACTTGCCCTCAGAGCCCCGCTACGCTGCTTTAGCTGTTATATGTCATTACTGCTTAAAATTCAGCTGGGACAACAAAGCCTAACCCAAGCTGCTGAATAAGGTCTTACACAAAATGCTCTCCTCCCCTTCACTACTGGAAGGCAAACCCATCCACATCCCATCTAGCCTCACCTCTTATCATCATGCTTTTGTATACACTACATATCTCACAAGGTTTCCCTGCAGAGGCTTATAGACCTACTCCAGCTAAGAGCACCAACATAGACGCAGAGGAGCAAGAACATCTTTATAGGGCTATGTCAGGAGTTAAAACATGGAACATTTTATCCACAGGCTTCTGACGCTTGAATGACAGCCCAAGAATCCTCTTAATCTTGCGAGATACAACCCCAGAGGCTAAAGCACATGGACACTCAGCCATCTTGTCAAAGCCTTGAACTGAACCAGCTCTGTTTAGCCAGGCCTGTGCCACCCGGAGACAGGCAGTCAGCAGGGGTTAGTTGGGTTCAACACAAGTGACTGCAGGCAGGAAAAGCCATCAAAACTCACTGCCCTCGAAGCTAATCTCAATCCGAGTCGGAAAGTTAATTAGCCAGTTATGCCATCTTTATTTTTAGATCTGAGAAAAAGCACCCAGACAGCTCGTCTCTGGGCACATGGACAGGCATTGATAAATCACGGTTTTACCAAATGATAATTCAGGCTCCTGGCGTTTCCCCAACTCCCATAATTACGCAGATGAGCAGAATCGAAGGGACCAGCGTGACACAGCAGGAGCTGCTGCAGAGCCCCAGCACCGCAGCATGAGAACAGCCCTTTGTGGAGCACACATCAGAGCTCCGATTGTGCCGGTGATCCGAGCGCATGTGACAGAGGGAAGGGAGACAGCAGCCTGCTTTGTAACGCTCTGCTCCACTGCCATAGTGCAGGCATTGACTATTCTACTGTAATTAATGCAGAGCTGCTCGGTTTAAAAAAGAAATCTTGATCGAGTGCTTTCTACTTGCAAACATGTCTCTGCAGCGGAGGCAGTGGTGTTCTCTGCCACCATGATGGAGATGGGACCCTACAGAAGCAGGTCTTATCTTTAGGCTATCTGCCTTAATTTGAGGCAACAAAGAGAAGAGATGTGGGATGAAACTGTATGTGGAGTAGTGAATAAAATTACAAGACAGTACAACAAAAACCTTAGACCAATGCAGAAGACAAATCAATGAGGTTAAGTGGATTAGTGTGGCTATATCTGTGTTTAAGTTTGCACTCAACTCCTGGGAAGGGGTCTGGGTCTGATCCCTAGGTTAGCTAAGGTTACAACCTGTGGCTGTAGCGCAGCTTCTGGAGGAGCTTCTTTAGCAGAAGAAAACACTGCAGTGCCATTTCACAAGCGAGATAGAACAAGCAATTGTCTTTCAGCAATGCCATAGCTGGGCAATGCAGTGAACTGGGGTTCAAGTCAGAACTGACGATCCCTGAGCTCTGCAGAGCAGCAGGAATAGGGCTGTGAACATAGTGCAGCTTGTGACAGGAGCTACAGCCTACCCATGCTCTCCTGTTCTCTGTATTCCAGAGCAGTGATGACCAATTAGCTGCCCAGTCCTCCTGACAAAGGAAGGATTTTTGTGTGCTAACAGAAGTGGGAAGCCACCCAATCACACAGCAAGGCAGCAATAAACAGAGCAAGGTTCCCTTACCCAGTGAATCTCTCTGCACCCAGGATTTAAAACCAGGATTTGTCACCCAGCTTAGAATTACAGGGATATTGTGAGCTGGAACGGGACCTCACCTGAGGCAGAATGATAGTCTTGGAGTTGTCAGCCCACACCACTTCCACTTTACTGCTGACATCCACGCGAGCCACCTGCCCGACCGAAGGCTGTGGAAACAAGAGCGGTTTGTCAGTACTTTTTCTTTCCCAGGTATTTCAGTGCAGAGCCAGGAAGGTTTGGAGAAACAGATATTCCCCAGCCTGAAGACCCGCCTAAGCAATGATCGCAGCCTGCCACAAAAGTGGCAGGAGCCCTGGGAAGGAACGACCCCACAGACAGGGTTTCCACAAGAAACCCCACAACATCGCCACGGAGACGGGGGAAATTCCCCTTCAAGGAGGAGAGGACCAGGAGGACTCGATCTGGCAGCAGATCCCAACTTCTGATCATGAGGCAGAGCCATGGCCTTTTGGCAGGCTGCACCTGGGGTTGTGTCAGCAAGAGGACAGGCCCTTTCCCTGAATGGGGGTGCCCTCTTGTGGGGTGCCAGCGGCCAGCCCTGCGCTCAGCCACCGGGCAGCAGCTTCTCCCAGCAGGGAGAGCGCAGGCGTGAACAGACAAGTCACAGTTGGCACAGGGTGTGCACAGTAAGTAGCATTTTGCACTGGAAGGAGGTTATTTAGGTCAGCTGAGAGAGCTCAGATGTGTTTCATGCTGCTGAAACTAGAACCATAATAAGAGCCACACTATACCTTTGAATACTTTTTAGGGTAGCGGTTTCAAAAGCCTTCCCTGCACAGTAAGGAAGCCTGTTTCCTAGCAAAAAGTGTATCTGCTACAACACAAATTGTCTCCTCTCTCTCCCTAGGAGATCAATCAGCTCAACAAAACTAACACGTACAGAACAATTCAATGAAAACCAGAACTGCAGTCTTCTGTTGCCAAGTGAAACTTGTTTCCTGACAAATCACCTTCACTTTTGCTGAGCAGCCCACAGAATATCCTCATATTAGAAGTTATTCTGAAATCCTAAGCAAGAGTTTTTATGAAAACCCCTCAGGCATATATTTGATTCTTACCTCAACTTTGTTCTTGCGCTGCTATAGACTCTGCCACCAAGGTGAAAGGATTTCAAGGTTACATCTCCAGACTTAAGAGACTGGATATGTTACTCGTGACAGCAGGTGACACTGATACAAAACTAACAAGCTGGGGAGTTTAGGATGCCCATATGGAGCTTAATGCCCTCCTATCAACTCTTCCAAGTGTCTTCACTAATACCTGGTGACAATGTGGTCACCAAAATGCACCCAGCACCTACCTCATCTTCCTTAGCTGTGGCTCCATCCGAGTTGCCAATGCGAATGACGATGTCAGTAGTGCGGAAGCGAAAGTCTGGATGATCAGCAATATCGTACACACTCACATCCTCCTCCTCCCCGATCAGCTGCATCGGAGACAGAATAGGAACACGTCAGCCCCAGGATGCTGCACTGACCTTCAGAGCACACCTTCAACACTTGGAAGTACTTCGTGTTATATTTTTGTCATTTTTCAGCTGCTCCAACAGCCTGCAATGTCCCTTCTTGTCACCTCATCCTGTAGCACATCAATCAAGGCACAACAAGGAAAGGAAGAAGATATTCTGTCTCATCTGCTCACGCTCACCTTTACTTCAGGTTCACTATGATCACAAGACACACAAGAACAACATTTTATTCCCTTCTGAACACCCCAGTTTCTCAAAGCAGTTCATTGGGGCCCAAAGGGTCAGAGTTTACTTTTGAAACATCCACAGCAACAGGAAGTGTCTGACAAAAAAACTTGTCAATTAGTGGGAAACACCTTTCCATTGATTTCTACTGGAGGAAGAGCGCCAGAAGCCTACAAATGAGGAATGGGTAAAGTGGAGTATAACTCCAGGCCAGACTTATGTCCTGCTTCTGGATACAAAGGGCCCTGCTTGGTTATGACAATAGGGTCTCCCATCCTAAGGCAGAAAACACGATGCCAGATTTGTGTGGTTCAAGTCCCCCCTCCCATCGGCAACTAGACTGCAGTCTATCAGGATTCTACGATTCTAAGACTCCACAAAATACAGCATTCCTACAAGCCCTGAAAAGAACTTATTAGGCTGATATAGGCAATAGTGTCTGGCAGAGGCAAGCAGGACAAAATGCAATAAATTGATTATTTTTCCATGAGCAAAGACATAGCAAAGACATAGTGAACCCAAGAAATCACTGTCTGTGACAACGTCAGCAAAAATCTTCATCCACACTAGAGCCTGACGTTGACTATGGGATGTAAACTCTCTGCTTGGTCTTCACTGCCTTGCAGGCAACTACAAATATGAAATGACACCACCTCTAGCTAAGCCTCCCGGGCCCAAAAGCACATTGCTTTTCCCATCTTCAAGGACAAACTCCACCGCAGAGCTGACTCCCAGGCTTATTTGTGTTTATCTGTGAAGGCTGTGCTGTTTTGTGGCCGCTTTCTCATAGCTGGTTCCAACAGGCATTGACTCCTGCACTCACCTCCACATCATCTCCGGTGGGTTTCAACTTGAACCACTTCACCACGCAGGTACGGCCAATGTGGTCACCAGACTGCACGACTCCGTACAACCCGGGGTCTTGGGAGCTCTGAGCTTTTGGTTGCAATGGTAGGGGAGAAAACAGACAAAGTTAAGTGGAGCAGCGCGGACTTTGCACAGCAACTGAGGCTGTCAGCTCCCAAGCTCTCACAACTGAAACATTCTATTTGTGAATGGCATGTTCTTCCTACACAGTTAAAATTGCACTCCGCTAATGAGTTGCATTTTAATGAGGCATGGTGTGAAGACAAAAGATTATGTTGCATTGGACTGGGTGAACACATCCACTTTGAAACCACTTCCGAGCTGTCACCAAGAAATAACACACTGTCACCTTACTGCTCTGCTCTCCAAACCAGCTCCACACCAAGGCTGTCAGTGTTTTTGGACAGGCTGGCCAAGAGCTTCCAGAGAGCTGCCCTGGCTGCCAAGTTCTTCATCTAGAAATATGCCACCCACAACAGTTTTGCTGCTCTGGAAAAACAGACTGGAGAGCAAAGGTGGAAGGCAGGCAGGATGCAGGCAGGGATACATGTGCTCATGCATGCATCAGGGATCCAACAGCATCAAAGCTGGGGCTAGGCCACCTCTAGGCCTGGGCTGTTATCCAGCACGCTGACATCCAGACATCTTGCACATTTATCTGGCTGACAAGGATCCACCACCCAACATGCTTAGCAGGGGACACGAGGAACTGCATGCACCCCAGGCTGCTTGGAGAGCATGTCTGACACACAGAGGAATACAGATTCCCAGGGGCCAAACTAGAATCATAGAGCTGGAGCTGATGGATAACTTTAGTTTCCACAAACTATATCTAATCCACAGCACCAGACTATTACTCATCAGAAATGGTCAATGCAAAACAGCATTTTTTTTGCTAAGCCAGCTTTCCCTCTTCCCAGCCTGACAATATCTTGTGCTCCTCACTGTTGAAGGTCTAACCCTGCTAGAAAAGGAGCTGAGAGCCAGATGGTGTGCCATCAATATTTCATATCCAAAAACTGTAAGTCTCCTTGAACTTGTACTGTGACCCTCATTAGTACCATCAATTGGTTTGGTGAATAAAAGAGATACCATTCACACTTTGAAGGAGAAGGTGAGCCACCTCTACAGAAATACTGGGAATCCTAGCTCTGTTCCTTGGCATTTATTCCTTCCACATCTTGCTTGTTGTCATAGCTCAACTTTGGTATTTAAATAACAACTCTCTGCTGACATTCATGTTAAGTTGGCTGAATCATTGTCTGTCCCTTATTAGGCTCTTGTGCCTACCTCAAGTGAGTACAACTATCAGTCACCATAAAAAGGGCTACAATGTACATTAGGAGATCCAGATTGAAGAACACTTTGCAATTAAGAGCATGTTTGTCCCCCTAGGAGAGCATTGTTTTGACACCCAATACCTCTTTTGTCCACCACAAAATCCCCAGGGCAGAACTCGTTGTTGTCCAGATGATGGACTGGAATCAGCTCGTTGGAGCGAATGTTTGTCTCCACGGTGCCATCCTGCCACATCACGTCAGCTGAAGTCATCGTGGTCACCACCTCTACAGCAACCCTGGGAACACAGAAAGGCAACGAGTTACCAGAGGAAACATGCATGAGCACAATCAAAATATGATGCATCAGGAATCAAGATGGATCTCAGCAACACAAAGACACACGTATCGTCAGGCTGGGGAGCGGGTCAGGAAATCACATCTAGTCCCAGTGGAAGCAGCTACACAGCAGGCTTGGTTTTGATGGGTTCTCAGTCACTGCAGATGTTATATTGCTCCAAGTCTATATTGCAGGAGGACTTGCTTTCCAGGGAACCGATGCTGAGCTCACTTTTATTCCTAGTGGAACAAATCAACAGCTACAAGCACCCACTTTCTACCCCTGGCAGAGGCAAGACAGGAGCTTCAAATACTTCAAAACTTCAAATCTTCTCCACTGAAGCACCTTCCAGCCCAGCAGCTCTGAGGAGTCTTTGAAGCTAGAGGAGCATGGGACTGGAAAGATAAAGCAGCATCCATCTCAGCCCTTCCAGAAAGTGAGGGGAAAAAAAAAAAGAAAAGGAGGCAACATATTGAATGTGGGTAAAGCAAAAGGATTTTGTTTAAGAAAGAAAAAAAATCTCCTTCCCAGCTGTTCAGACACATGCATGTGTGTCTCTGCAGCTCAGAAATGAAACCCAAACATGCAACAATGGACCACATGCTGGTGCTCCGTGGTGGAGCTTGACAGAGTTGCTTGGAAAGGCAAGTTGCTCGGGGGCAGGAGGAACGGAGCTGCGGTCTGGCTGGGCAGACTCTTCTAATGAGCCCTCCACCATTTTCATCTCTCCTACAGCACAGAACAAACTGAACCTCATGCTGATTTTAAATCTTTTCCTTATTTTGCTGGCCAGGCCTTTGAGCCGTAACACAAGTGCTGCATTTATGTTCCTTTGAAGTCAAACCATACAGAAGGCACAATAGGCAAATACAACTGTTTTCTCCCAGCCCCGTTTCTATGAATATCAGAGAAATATTTGTAAATGGAAATAACATGAAGTTTCTAGTAGGGCCAGCACTCAACAACAGAAATTATCAGAGAAGAAAGTCTGGAAGAGGTCAGGTGTGGTGGGTGACATGCCAGCAGATGGTTCCTTGAGGGAAGTGCAGCTGAGGATGCGAGAGTGGAGAGACAGGCTGCCCACGGAAACGATACAGTCCTGTCTGCAGCGCAGTTTGTGCAGCTTCACAAATATAAATCACGACTTGACATTAATAAAAACCCCTGTATATCCTCACTAAAAAATAACCAGGGGCCTACGTGCTGCCCAGAGAGCTGCAGCAGGTCACTAAATGATGGTGAAGCCACATGCTGAGCTGGCCCCTGGCCTTCAGAGATGCCACGAGCTGACACATCAGACGTGGTGACAAACTGCAGCGAGCCCAGCCACTCTGCATTTTCCAGCAGCGCTTGGCAGCACCTACTGATGGTCTCACCGGCTTCATCTGAATATTAACGCAGTGAAGATCCCTCATACTGAGCTGTGACCAGCTGCCACACAAGCCCTTGAAAGTATCAGCAAGGTTTCACACTCTGTGCTGAAAAAGCCTCTTTCATATTCTCTGTGACATGGTCATCTCTGCAAAGTGTCCCAACACCTGATCTCTGCCTTTCCTTGTACGGAGCTGCCCAGATCCAGCACAGGAATCTGTCTTGTCACAGGGATTTCTCCCCACTGCTTATATGGTGCAAAAGCTCTTAGGTTTACTAGCTAAACTCTGCTTAACAAAACCGTTAGTGAAGTAGAGACACTCGGTATGGGGTTGAGAAGTGAAAAGTGAACCCAGAGTTCCTGGAAACTGATTCTATCACACACCCCCATTTTTTCTTTCACTCAAATACTGCTCTGCTGAGGTTTGTGACCTTCAAATCCAATTTCCTCAAAACCCACGGGGACTGAAAGAACGGCTCTCCTTGCATACAGGCAAAACTAAAATACCTAAACAAAATGCCAATGAAGTTCAGGGCTTTCTCAAACTACTGGATCCCTTGAATCCTGATCATGTCACTTTTCTGGGAGGATTCTCTCCTATTATTTTGCACTAGTTCATCTCTGATGCAGGATCTGTATACAACTAAGTAGGCCAGGGAAGCCAGCAAGACAGGCTAGCCAGTCATCAGATGTCTTTGCATCCCCTGAAAACAGTTTAAAACATTCTCAAGTCAGGAAAAAGGTAAGAGCTGCTGAGATCTCATTTTATCTAGAAATGGGCAGATACACACAATGCTCCCCCCCCAAAACTACTGAAATCAATTCCTCCAAGGCTCTCAAGGAGTGCATTTTGTTCATTAAAAATCCAATAAAAAGTATACTGCTGGCAAAAGTTGCAGATTTCTCTCCAGAGCAGGGTAAGGATAACAGAGACCACTGCAGCATGAACCCCTGCCAGCACAGAGCTCCATGCTGGTCTGGAGACAGCCTGCAGAGGATAAAATGCCTGTTCATGGTCCATCTCAGCATCTTTGTAGAAGTTGCCAATGAGGTGACCAATTAGTGTCATGTTGAAGCTGTATGATCTGGAGTCACCTGTCTCTTTCTCTGCATACAGAGTCTAGCGCAGCACAGAGATTCTGTCAATGCCCTGAGGTGTAGCTGAAATAAAACAGCGTCGGTGTCACATCACGTGGCCCCAGTTTCATCAGAAGCTGGACTACGACCAAGCTGATTTCACACAGGCCACTGCACAGTCATCACAAGATAATCGCTGTTGGTTACTAACACAAGACATACCATCATCATCTACCCAAGCTGTGGAGGTGGTTTACATCTAAGAACTTTGATAAGGGAGATTTTGGCAAGTATACCTGGGTTTGGAAATCCAACTCACCTGTCTCCGGGCTTAAACTCTCGTGAAATCTTGGTCTTCTTCTTCTTGTGCTTCCGCTTCAAGTTTTTGATGGAAAGAGGGATGCTTTTCTTGCGGCTGGTGCCACTGCCACTCTGGGATGAGGCAGTGGAGCTAGCGGAAGAGGTGACAGAGCTAGTGTCATCGGTGTCATCAGCTGCCTCATCGTCAGCATCTTGCTCCATGGACTGAAGCCGGTAGTCAGACGACCCTTCGTCTTTGAGCAGAAAGGGAGGCTGCTGCTGCTGCCGTGTCGCTGTTCCCCCTTTCTCCTTCCCCATTTCTTCAGGCTGCTCCTCCTTCCTCTCCCCAGAACCTGGTGCACTGTTGGAAGAGTCATCCAGCTCACACTTTGATGCAGGCTTAAGCTCTTCTGATTTTTGGTCAGCAGCTGCAGTAGACTCTTTGTCAGCAGCTTCAGTGGTACCCTGAGGCTCTGTGGAACACGACATGATCTTCACTATCTGCTTCTTCAGCAGCCGCCTCACCTAGACAAAGCAGATCTGGGTCAGACAATACATCCATACACTCAGCAAGCTGCCAGCCAGCCTGGGGAAAGGTTTGCTTGGACACAGAAGAAAACAGCACCTCATGGGCCTCTGCACAGTTCACCTGCACCAGCACATTCTGCAAACCGGCATCTCACCAGTGCTTTACTCAGGACTAGTCTGAGGAAAGCAAGTTTTGCTCCTTAAGGCTATTTTAAGCATGTTCTGAACTTTTTGTTATGGAAGGTCACAAGAGGCTGCACAAGTTAATCTGTGTAACAGATGCAGCTAAGCAGGGAGGTCACCATTCACACTGCTGATATCCTGTTATTCTAGGAACACCGCTGCTCTACAGCCAGTGTGCAGAAGCCATAGCGTGACTCACTTGGCCTAGGAAGCAGGGAATTCTTTCTTGTCTCCCTGTGGCAAGTATTTAACTGAACAGTTCAGCTCCATAAGAAACCTGAGGTCACGTTAATGAAAGCGACACGCGTAACTGTCCCGGCTGTCAGAGCACATCAGCTCAGACACAGCTGGACCCCTGCAAGGTGACACCTCTGTGCTCAAGGTCCTGTTCATGTTCTCTGGCAGCATTAGCTGCGTGCCTCAGTGCAGTGAGACTGCTGTACAAGGTGACTTTGCTGCTGGCAACATGAGGCTGTTACTCTTTACAACTTTACAACCACCACTTCAGGAGTCACATTTCAGACCACACGACTACCAGGAAGATTTCTGCTTTAAAAGCCACAGTGACCAGAAACACTTAGAGAAGTCCATGCTGCTTTTGACCCCTCAACTCACCTTTCTGGCAACTGCTCCTTCGCCCAGGACACAGTTCCTCTCGGGGCATTCACATGTGATTTTTGCGGGTTCCACTTTGTCTGGGAACACATAGAGGCACCTTTCTCCAAGCTGCCTTTGGGCATGGTCAAAGCACCCCAGACGCTTTACCCTGGCAGAAGAGGAAAACGGCCATGAGCAAAGCACAAAAGCAGTAACAGAACCCGGCAGTGACCAGGGCCTTTGCAAGGCTGGCGTGACACCATACCAACGGCACTGCTGTGGTGGCAGAAGCCAACACCACACCAAATTTTTTCCAGGCACACAATTCTAAAGGAGGAGTGGGAATCTCATCAGGGACTGGGTGGGGATACAAAGAGTTTGGGTGAGACACCAATCACTCCTCTCCTTCTTGCTCTCTCTCCCAGAGACAGCTGCCAAGACACCTTTGAAGTTGGCTTTTTTTTTTTTTTTACTGTTATCCCAGAGCTCCTCTCCTCCAGCTTCCTCATGAGCTCCAGGCAGGAACTACACTGCATTGTGCTATTATTCATTTGACTTTTTCTTTCTGAATTTTGTCCAGCCCATTTTTGCAGCTGTAGCCTGCAGAGGGCACCAGATGATCCCTCAGCACCAGCCTGGGTCCAGAGCAGGACACCAAAGCTGCCTATTGCACACAAACCCGTAAAAGATGTGGCCTGCTCCAGACACAAGCAGAAGGACACAGGAAAAACTGAAGTGATGCCAGAAACTACTTTCTTCGATGCACTTGTCAGTTGGAGAGTACTTGGAAAGGACTGGTGGGATGCCAGTCCCTGTACTGGTAACTCAAGTGTCTGCTAAACTAATGTTGAAGCTATTATCTCACATCTTTAAAGCTCTGGAATACATAGTCACACAAGGAGAAAAAACAAACCAACCAACCAACCACTGGAAAGAGTAGCATTGTGTCTAACAGCTGGTAGGCAGCATGTCACACATAGTCTGTGCAGGCCATGAAAAAGGGTTTTCAACTGATCTCACCTGGACAGGTTCTCCTGGCTGATTATCGAGGGAGGAGGGCTCACACTGTCAGTACCTCCAGGACAGAAGCTTTTAGTGATCCAAGTAACCTTTAGTTCTACCACCTGGACCTAGAATGTAAAGAGACAGAAATAACTTAATTTTTCAGAGGCTTTCCTAGACCAGTGTCTAAGATCTGAATGTTTAAGCACAGCAAAGCAGCAAACCTGCTTTTATCATTTAAGATGTCCAAGCACAGTTTCACCACATCCAGGACCACTACAATGCTCTCATAGCATGGCTCTCAGCAATGCCAAGAGCTTCTACTGTTTTTACTTTCAAGAAAGATGACATCTGGCTTGGGAAGAAAGCTATGGTACATATGAATCTGCAGTTAATGTCACAAAGAGACATGGACTTGGAACTGCTGCCTCTTTCAGCAAAGAGTCAGCAACATTCCTCTCTTTTTGTATAGCATGAAACTTTAAGTTTCAGTAGAAGAGGTGTTTCTACTACCCTAATGATCTGCAGTACTGACTTTAAGTATACTGGCACACAATTCACCTTAAAGAGTGCCAGCAGGGACCCTTGGGAAGAAACGCCAAGCCACGCTCAAAAGTCCCGTCAGTCCACAATGAGAAAGTTGTCACCTCAGAAAAGCAGAGCCACAGTGCGTTTGCTCTTGGAAGGTTACCATGGCAAGCTGACTCTGCTCCAAAACACCAGCCGGGGACTGTTCTGTGCAGAAGGTGGCCGTGTGTCTGCTTGCCAGTCCTTACCTCTTCCACCACCACTCTGAACTTGCTCTTTGTGCTCAGAACAGGCTTCACACCCGAGAGCCACTGCACGCTGGAGAAGACTTTTGAAGGTCCGATGAGGACTTGCCCAGGATAAAAGCCATATGAATCATCAAAGAAGAGACCCTGGCGGGAGAAGGGAAGGGGAAAAAAAAAACAGCATAAAGGACTCTTGCTTTTAAGATTTAAGATTCCGGCATTTCTTTTCTCTCATTCATCATCAGTAAGATGAACCGCAAAGGAAAAGTCTGCAAGTTGCCCATTTCTTAAAGCTCATTCCTCTCCTGAAGTCAGCCCAGCAGTTCCTATAGCAACCTGCTCTGTCACACATCCCTACTGGACTGACTCAGTAGAGGAGAAGCAAAGGTACCTGGAGGAAAAAGATGTGGGTTTCCACACAATTGTTCTCAGTAATGAGGTAGCCAATGTGGGCTGAGTCCCAGGCAAGGACACCCCTCTCTTTTTCCATGCTCCAATTCAAGCACCTACAGCTTTCAGAGCCAGAGGACGCTTGCCTTCACTCCTCTGCTTGTCAAATTAAGTGTGTACGTATTACTCCTGTCTTAAGCGGATTAGTTAATGTGACACTTCCCTGAAAACAAAACAGGATGATAAACACAACAATCGCAGTCCTGGAGTTCTTTCCCACTGCTATTTAGACTAACTTTGAGCTGAAGATTCAGAATGTGGGGGTGGGCAGAGCAGTTTAGGGTAGATAACATACTGAGCACAAAACTGTATCGAGTCTTGTAATTTGTCAGAAAGGATAAGAGCAGTGTGACAAGATCTAAGTAAGAATCTAACGCACAGCAATTCTGAGTACAGGATCAAGAGAAGCACTGGAGACAACTCACGTTTCAGACCAAGCCGCAAATCTCCAGAGGAATATGTACCTTTTAAAGGCAGCCTGACTTCAAACAAGGTATCTCAAAATTGCTGCTACAGCATCCATTTAGCGAGCAGAAAACACACTGCACAACCCAAAGCAGCAGAGACTAGGACACTGGAGAATATCTAGCAACAGACCACACCTTTTGTGTGCAGAACAAGAAAACCACAGCAGCACATCCTATTAAACTGATATTCCATTTACTCTTCAAGAAACAGGCAAATTTTAACAGAAGTGCAGTTTTAGATCAAAGGGACCTTTGCTTTGAAGGCTGGGAAGGATAAGGGCTGACTGCATTGCTAGTTCCTAAGAAATACACGTCATTCTCAGTCAACTCCCAATATTGCTGCCAGGAGTGCAGCAAGGCCCTACTGATGGCATTCGGAAGAAAAAGAAAGCTGTCGTCAGCCTTTGAAGGTGAAAGGTTAGATCCCATCACCACACAGGGCACTCTGTTTTACCCAAAAGTTAGCAAAACCCTTCCCACCACGTGATTTAGAAAATTCCAGTATGGTGGCAGGTCTGCATACAGAGAATGTGATGCATGACAATAGCAAGAGAGACAGTATTTTATATGATCTGGAAACATGCTTCTAGCAGGACACCTTTTAAACAATATGACCTTTTCCAGAAGGGGAACAATTTTGAAAGCATTAAATGGAGTAAGAGCCTTTTTAGGCACGTACAGATAAAATGAACAGACAGTGAACTGCCTTGACATCAGCCATCTGACTGCACGTTACGCAAGTTGTTTGCAAAGAAACCAGTTGGATGTACTAATTGTAATATCTCCTTGAAACCCGCTCATTACCAATATTACCTTAAAGCTACATCCTGTTGCACTTACTTCAAGTAAAGATCTAGTTAAGTGTTTTTCAGCTGTGATGCACCATTTAATTTTTCAGATTTACAAATGCCTATGGTTTTGCCTTCCCTCTCCCTCCTGCACAAAAACCTTACAAGATGAAGCTGATCAAAAGACTCTCAGGAGAACCAGAAGCTCACCGAGTCACTGACGTGAGGACAGACGTCATACAGCTTGGCTCCGTCTTCTGTGCTCATAGAACACCTGGAAAACAGGCAAGAAACAGTCATATTTCCAGAGCCACCCACCTCTAAAGCAAACAGCCACTGCCTGAGCGGGTCCATCCATACGCCCAGCAGTATATTGCCGAGAGCCTTTATGGTCCAGAGCAAAACTGGTTATAGACAAGCTATAAAAGCATTGCCTGGTATCTAAAGGTTCCATTCAGCATGTGAAAAAAATTAAAATAATTAAGTAATAGGCGGGGTGCTGGACAAGACTTGCCTGCTACAAAGGTCCCGTTTGTTATTCATACCAATGCTGGACTCTAAAGGCAATTTGCGTACACTTGCTTCAGTAACAGCTTAATTTCCAGAGCGAGTTCTAGTGGGATTTCAAATGATTCACTAGGAAGAGATTTTGAGAACAGCTACCTCACTTTACATAGCCATGCATGAGCTCGTAACAGAAACCAAGCAAGGTTTTAAATTGTACCAGTAGCTGCAGGCGATACAGACAGAGAAGTGTAGCTATTTTTCACTCCCAGTTTAACATATGTGTAAGAGCCTTCCAGCCTCATTTAACCAAAAGCTAAAACAATCAAAATCTCAGACACATCCACCAATCACCTGTTATAGCTCTCGCATTACTCGCCTTTCTTTGAAAGACTCAGAGCTGGCTGCAGGGCTGTGGGTTTGTTTTTTTTCCTTTTTTTTTTTTTAAGCATCAATGTCAACACTCAATTTACAAGACAGATGGGTTATTCCCCAGCTGCCAGGCCTATAAGCCTCTTGGCTCTCCACTAGCTCCTTCCTCCACTTGCATCAATAATAGAAGTCTGTTGGACGAGACGGGGCTCAGTACTAGAGTGAACATAGCAAATTCAGAGTGGTCCACAAGTAACTGTCCAACATGCACAAGGAACAGAATTCAGATCCTTCTGCTGGCTTTGCAGAACTACAAAATAATTTAACTAGGTATTTCTTTAAATCTCTCTGGTTAAATCTCTCTAGAGATACAACTATGGAGTATGTCTGCATTGAAAAAACACTCCTAATACAGTTGCAAATAACAGTGCAAAAGCAAAGCTGTTCAATTTGGGGCTGCCTTTTTGTCTTTGATAAAAACCACTAGCCTGCAGGTTTCTCCACAGATTTTATTTTTTTCTTTTTAAATAAGAAATCTCCTTCCCTGCACCTCCGTTAAGTTATGCTCTCCTACTGAGAAAAGGTCTGGAATATTTGATCTATCTTTAACAACCACTTTTCCATGGGAGATGAGCAGTTTAAAGACCAACGTGCTTTAATTCTGGAGCACTGATCTGCAGCGATTGAAAAAAAATCGTCACCTTTCAGACAACAGCTTTTCCAGAAGGTGAACAATGAATCTCAGTGTTTTCAGAGAAAGATGTTTTCTTACTCTACATGTAAAGTTAGCACAAGCAGATAACTCAGTGTGTGGATGAGAAGCCCGGTCTTCTTTTAGCTCTCTTAAAACCGATCACGGTCATGAAACCCAAGGGGACAGTCTTCAATAGAAAGAAGTACCTGGCTCCGTTGGAAAGCTTGAGGATGACCTGGTTCTTCAAATCATAGACCTTGCCCAGCCAGCAGTCATAGGCTATGTAGTCACCATACATGAACGGCTGTGAAGAAAACAGGAAACAAAACCTTAAAAACATCAACGCTTGTACTTTGAGCCATCAAGTACGTACTCACACAATGCAGGCTAGATAGCAATCTCAAAGGGATTTATACAGCAACTACAGATCTTACTGTAAACTGGAATAAATGTACATTGAACAGGTTGCTTGACAGTCAGCACGCAGCCTGGATTCTCCAGTTATATAGCTCAGGCTTTCTGGGATTTTTTTCTTCAGATCTTAAACTTTCTAAGTCACGCTTGCCTTCAGGCAATATTAACAATGAATTTTTATTACTGAGCCTAATATTCCACCCCAAGCAGAGAAGCCTGTGTCCCACTGCCCTTCCAACAAGCTGTTTCTTGAGAAAGACTGACACTCTTGCTCTTCACTCCCAAATTACCTTTTTCTCAGAAGAAAAAGGATTATGAAATCCTATCCCACCTGGTCTCTGGAAAAATCACCCACTCCCTAAAGAGGGAGAACCAGGAATGTTCCAGACTGTTCCACGTCAACAGAAAGATACTTGACTCCTCTGAGCATTTTTAGTCTGTTTAACAATAACAATGCTGCAGCTCGGCAGCTCTGTGCCACTGCCATGGGGCTGCCCCAGTCAGGTTGTCACACCAGCCCATCTCAGTGCAGAAGTTCTCACACAATTTAATGTCAACCCAACCCTCTCCACGTCAATTTGGTCTCAGCGGTGTGATCAGAGACACAGAACAGATGGGGAGATGAGGCAATGCTGCATCGCCGCCTTCCAGGGAGGATGCTTACAGTAAGTTTAAAATAAAACCAAACCGCAGATGCATCTTGCGCTATATGGATGCCTCCCTTGCATGTGTCACTTGGAACACAGCAGCATCACTCCACGCCACGCACCCCTGGCTCCCACATGTGTCTCGGCCGTGTTCTCACCCAGATATGTTGCAGGTCTTTGCTGTTGACAGGGTAGAGGATGCAGTTGGTTCCAACCAGCTTCACAGCACACTCTATGTTGACATCAATTACAGTCCCACACTGGCTGTCCTGGAAACACAAAAGAGAAGAAGGGTTTATCACCCATGGAAGGTCCTGGATACACATGTACATGCACTGTGTACAGATGGGAAGTGCAGAGACAAGCCTCAAGAGTAAACCCTCCTCACGTCCTTCAGACCCTTCTTCTGAAGGGGCATTTCACATGACCCTAAGACAACTCAGAAGGTGAGATCACTATTAAAAGACCTGTAGTGTTTTCTTCCCAGTTAAAATTTGCAATGGCTGCTAGTGCAGCAGTCCAGAGACTCCTGCATCTGGCCAAATGAGACCACACTACAACAGGGGATTCGCATTTACTGGCTTTAAGATCTGTGTGACTCCTTGGTCTATTCAACCGAGCAGATCTCTGCAACTCCATAGGACCATCCTGCAGGTATTGCTCTGAGCCAGCAGAGGTAGAAGATCAGCCCCAGAACACAAGAGAAAACCTTTAAAGCTATCTGTGACTTCTCACGTAAAATTTGATTTTGCAGGAGGACATTATAAATGGTCTTCACTTGCTGCCATCAAAAAATCTGGCACCTTTCATCAGATTTCAAGGTTTCAAGCCAGATAATTTACAGTTGGTCCAATTATGAGATGGTTGTCATTAGCCCCCTCACTTTTTAGCAAAGTTTTAATCTTTTTTGTCCCCAGGAAAATAATGCATGCTGTCAAGAGCCTTCTGGGGATAGTTTGGCAGGGAGCACGCAATATGCACGTTGCTCACACATATGGCGCAGGCCTGCAAGGAAGGGTTGCTAACCCAAACACTGTCAAACATGGCAGCTGCCCTGACTCCTGACAGCTGGGACAATCAATACTCTTATTTATTAAAGACCACAAGTCCATTATAAAAGCTGTCTGAGGGCCAGCACGACAACTGCCCTGCTATCGGCAAATTCTGAAGCTGTCCTTATCTCAAACATCAAGGTCTCTGCTCCAACAGGACTTGAGCGTAACACTCGAAGGGCTTATACTCTGTGAGAAGTGGATTTGTTTGCTCAGTCCACTTACAAACATGCTGTTCTTTTGACCACGTTAAATATTTATTCAAGGCTTTCACTCGGAGCCCTGGGCAGCCCTTTTGGGAGCCGAGGAGTTTGTTGGCGCTCATCTAATCCCGTCTCATCTCGAGGACTGGTGGTGAGAGCAAAGACACCCTACAGACGCCCGTGGTCCAGGATAATTCCTGGGCAGATTGCTCAGCCCGTTTGGCTGGCGTGCTTTCCACCTGCCTGCCGCATCACACAAACCCCGCGCTCCACATCCCCGGGAGCAGGTTCATGCTCTCCAGCTGCTCCATGTATCACTCCCATTTCTTTCTAGAAAGGCTGGGAAGCAAAGGCAGCCTTTCCTCACTCTATTGTTAGACACGGCAGCTGAGCATAATGGAGCTTGCAGCCTGCACGGGCTGCAGGACAGAGCCCAGAGCTGCACCATAACCTCACCTGAAAAGGGTTTGCCAGAACGACAGGGGATTCACGACAGCTGCTGCCAGCAGGACTGGAGCTGTAGGATGAGCAAGGCCTGCTCAGAAGTGGCACCTGCTCAACAAACCCACAGCTTCTGCAGGCCAGAACGCAAACGCTCACCCTGCTTTTCCTCCGGATTAAACTAAATTAAGTATGTCCAGTCCATCCCCTGCCTGTGCTCTGCAGTTCAGGCTGGGTTTTTTTATTTCTTAGTAGTCAGAATGTAAAAAAATCATCAAAAAAAAAAAAACCAACAACCAACCTTGGCCTACCAACACTGAGCATTTCAGAATTAATTTTTCCTGTATCAGCAGCCAACATGACAGCAGCTCTGAGACACAATACAATCCAACACCTGCAGTTTCTGTGGGTCACCTTGTCTCTGGGCCTAAATCCCCTCTTTTATTGATGGTGAAAGAATAACAAGTAATAAAACCAGGACTGGGGCCACTGACATACACCAATACCCTCTGTCCATTCTCTGACAGTTTCCCCATGGAGAAGGTGCTGGCACCACCCTACGAATGTGTCTCCCATCTATCGCAGCTGGGTGCCACCTTTTCATGGGCAAAAGTGCTGGGTTTAGTTCATCTTGCTTCTCCTTCCAGTTACGAAACGCTTGAGCGAGCAGAGCACTGTCTGTGGTTAAGAAAGCAGAGATCGATGTTGTAAAGCAGCCCCAGAAGCTAAAGGGCTGTTGAGTCACAGGTCTCCTCCCTCACCTGCCACTGAACCTTTGTTTATTATGAAGTTATTTATTTCACTGTCACATGAAACATTAGCCTGCGACACATTTGCAGGCTGAGGGGTTCTGCTGAATCACTCCGTGAAATTACAGCAGCGCTCAGCAACGCAGTCCTGGAGCAAGGAGTCACCAACTTGCTCCTTGTCTTCCAGGGCAGCTCTGTGGTCAGAGCACGGCTCCCACCAGCCTGCTTGAATGTAACTGTCCCATCCTGTTTGTTAGATGCTCCCGTTAAAGGAGTGGCCAAATGAAATGAGCTGACATCTCACAGTTCCGTTGCAAAAAACAATTTCCACCAATCCCAACATCAGAACTGGAGGAGGGAGGTGACTGATCTTTGTTAGTTGATGGGTTCAAGCCCCACTCACACCAGAACTAAGTGCACTCCCTAGACTTTCCTCCTTCTTCTGGTACCCTGACAACGTGCACCATGCTGGAGATACTGAATATTTAAGCAGTGAATGGATGCAGAAGTGACTTTTCCTTCCAGAGGCAGCTTTAAGGCAGACCAACAAACTACCATCTAAATGAACAGCAGCTCAGCAAGCACAAGTTTCAGTCCCATTTCTACCTCCCAGCCTTCTACTCTTTCCCTCAACACACTCTCTTCTAAAAAGGGGATCTTCACTTATTCCTTTATTTAAAAGGCACAGCATAGCCCAGCACCCTTTGAAGCAACAAAATCCAGCTGTCCGACAGATTACAGACCTATTTATATTCTTTCCCCAAAATTAGTGTATCACCTGGAAAAATGAACTCTGCCACCTTCACTACTTCTCATCCAGCTGGATTAGACTTACAGGCACAACTGCATTCAGAGAAAATGGTCTCATTTTGTGTTACTCCCTGAAGCAGTGTTTCCCCACTTTCTGTGCTGGACGAGCAGCTGATGAATTTGACTCGGCTCTCTCTTCTTGAAGAAGAGAGGATTTTGAGTCCTTCCCGCCCAAGGTTAAAAACAAGCCCTAAGAGAGTGTGGTGAATACAGAATAAGTTCCACATTGTGCATTTGCCAGGCCAACTGGTGCAGGGCAACCACCCCACATCCTGAATTTGGCAGGCTGACACTTGCGGATTTTCTGTTTTAAATGCTTTTTTGATTTTTGCAATACATCTGATTAACAAAGTGATGGTAGTCTTTGGGATAAAAGGAGTTTGTTTCATTTACCATGGACACTGAGAACATACTTGAGGGGAAGGTGAAGCATAAGTCATCTTCAGATGACTTCAGATTCACTATGCTTTTGAATAGAGGGGAGAGTAAAAATTGAGTTATACTCTCACCACTCCATCAATTAAAAAGACGAGGTCATCAGCCACTAATAAAAATGGTCAAGCAAAAGTATTTAAACATGCAAACAGACAAAGGAGTGTGCAAAACCAACTGCTGAGAATGTATCTACTGACACATGTGCAGCAAGCCAGAGAAGCCGGTTTCTGCTCAGATGAGTATGGAAATTGCAAACAAAAGCAACACATTCCATGTTTGCCAAGAGAACAACTTGTTGTCCCGAAAGCTTAAAGTGACTTTAAGCAGCATTAGAGAACAAATGGTTGAGGCAGGACTCTGAGCATCCTTCTGAGTGAGAAGGATACACTATAGAGTCCAGCTGTGCCAGGTACAATGCCTTGAACAGCTGATATTTCAATTTGCTAACAGTTCTTTGTTTTGCATTAAAACGCTTTCATAAAGCCACAATTTTAGTAAGATGTTGACTCCCAATTTCCATTTCAAACAAGAACTAAATTTCTTAAGGAAATATTTTGTCACAGCATTTTTCAAATTGCCCTTCAAGTTTTTCCTCCCTTCTCTTTGGAACATTCTGTGAAAAAAGGGTTGGTTTTGGTGTTTTTTTTTTTTTAAATAAAGCCTTTTTTGTCAATTAAAAAAACCCCAACCCAGGTCAGAGAATGGCTTTCCCCATCCCTGCAGCAGGCTGCATGCCATGTGGCCAGCTGCCTGCTTCATCACAGCCTTGGTGGCCACATCGCTGGAAGCGAGTCAAGAGAAGACGCTGGCGCGCACATGGCCGGCCAGATGGCTCAGGGTTAGAGGTTAGCTGTGCCGACCCGGCTAAGCTGCTAAAGAGACCACATCTCAGCCGATCATCGATCTGAACAATGTTCCCAGTATTCCCTACACAAAAAAACCCCAAATCCACACATCTCTGATAAGCATAAATGCTGTATAACTAGAAGAGAATGATTAGGAATTATAGTAGTATTCAGGAAGAGGGAAGGTAATGATTATAGGCTGCTAAGAACCAGCTTGCTTTCTGCAAACCTAGTTGTGCCAGATGCTTCAGCAGTGTTGGGATTTGCTGTATTTCGGAAAGAAATTGGACAAGATGGTGCACACTGCAGACTGGGAGGTCTCCCTGAAAATATTTCCTCCAAAGTCTCCACTGCAGCACACAGTGTAATGTAATGTGCCTCCACTCCAGCCTCCCCGTTAGGTCCAGGAGAGAAGGTCCGTGCTCCTCACATCTCAGAATGGATTGATTTAAAACATAAAGGAGGGTGAGACAGACAAGCTTCTCATCTCATTACCTGAGATTATCAGGCTCGCTTACTCAGGAGACCTTTGCTGATATGCAACAGTAGAGAGGCAGCCTTATCAGCATTTCATTTTCAAAGGATGCAGCTAGGTCTATCAAACACACTAAAAATAGAACATGCCCAAAGCATTACCATTCAGTTCCATTCAGGCAATTTGGCAGGTCTTAGAAATCCACGCAGCAGTATCACGATCGAAAAGGGATAAAGAAAAAAGCACTTACGCTGGAGCTCCTGTGTCTGACCACATCTCGAGGGACCACAGAGCGATCTTCAAGCTTCAGCTAAGGAGAGAGACACTGAATTTAGCAACCTCAGATGATAACTGGTCAGAAATAACATGACAAATACCAATGCACAGTATCGCATTCCTCCAGACTGAGCAGGTTTTCAGCAGAGGATGCTGAGGTTCTTCCATGCACAGAGTTAACCCCCTTGGCATTTTTGCAAAATCCAATGGACGGATCTGAAACACAGCAACTAGGCAACCTGCGCTCTAAGTCAGCAGCCCCATCAGAATGGGTGCAGACATTCTGCCTTGTTCATCGCTTCAAGTCTCACTCTTCCTCCGTCTGCATCACGCAGCATTTCCCACCCACATCCAGTCTGTGTACTGGAGAAGACAGAAGACACAGGAATAAGCACATCACACCACAGTTTGTGTCTTATCCTGCACACTTTTCACTCAAGATACTCCAAAATATCTGTGGAGATCCTGTTTGGCCTGGAACATTTTAAGCAAGATACTGTATAATGAGAAGACTTAACTCGCAGGAGAGCTGGCTTTGGTGCCAAATTCACTACAGCAAGCATTTGACTTGGAAAAAGAAAAAAACCAAATAAATAAAAAAGAGAAATGGGTGCTGCTGTCCTCAGGAGCCCCCAGGTCCACGCAGGTAACACAAAACATCAATAAGGGCATGGATGAAGCCTCAGCACTGCTCATACTCCAGCCTCGCTGGGAAAGAGCTAGTGCTGGCACCAAAGATGAAACTGGACCATCATTACACACATTACATCAGTATGTCAAGAGCTCTGGGCATCAGGAGTCAGTACTGGTATGGGGAGGTATCACTTAATGAATCCTCAGTGAGTACTGGCCAGCTGACCAAGTGATGTCCCTCCAAAAGTGGTCCTTCCCCAAGCTGTTTCAGTGATCTCAAGACTACTCACAGGCTACTTCAATAAGTGTTATCAACAAGCTCAAAACTACAAAATGCAGTTGCCGTCAAATACGCTACAAAAATGCCACACAAGGGTTAACATCTGAAGCACACGAAGAAGTAGTCCATGGGATTGAGCTCTAACGTCAGGCTTGCTCAGCCTCCCAGTAACTCAGTTAAGATTTCCTTCTGCTGAACAGGGAGAGTCTCACCTGCCTTTCAGTGCTCAAGAACATATTTGCATCGGTATATCGTTCTGAACCCTGCAAACACTAATAACACACCACATGTTTTGTGAAGCACCATGTGAACGCGGCATCAGGCACAGAGCCTGTTTCACATCCTAATTTCAGAATCCACCTCGTGCTGCATTCAGTGCTTTTCCTTGTTGACCCCCTAGTCCAAATTCCACTGTGCTTTGTCAGCATTTTGTCCTAACCCACACCCTGGCTTACATCCTGCTTTACTAAATTAGACATAAATCTATAATCCAAGGACAGGATCTGCAATCAAACCAAAGTACCTGCGTATTTATTGCCTTCTTGATTGCGTGTTTCAGTAAGAGAGGAAGAGAGACAGCCAGCGAGGCTTTTAGACCCAGCTTCTGGAGTCGAAACTCCAGCGGAGTGGGAAACCTGAAGCTTCCCACAGCCCATTTCTGGATTGTGGAAGTGTTTTCATTGCCTCCCACACCCCACCAGGGTGTGTGTGTATATATACACACACACACACACCCCCCCCCCAATTTTTATACAGCTTCCTAAAGTTCTTTGTTAAAATAAGTACTGTATAGATAGCCTCTTAACATCCAGAAGCAGGCAGCAATATTCACATTCCAGTAAGTGCTCACATGTGAGCAGCAGTTTGGGTATTTTAACTGGAGTTCTCTTGCTGCAGAGCTCCAAGTATATAATGATACTTTCATTTCAACATGCATTAGGGCAATTTAATCTCTGACACATGGTGTTTAAATTGATGCATTATGTTTCAACATATCATTGAGCCATACCGTTCTGTTCTGTATTAAGCAGCATCTGAAGAATACAGACTGACAAAATGATCTGACACTACCTGGCAGCAGCAATATTTGTGTGTTAGTCAGCTCTGGTAAATTATAAAAGTTGTAAATTAGTAGCTTTCCCATTTTGTGATCCTGAATGATACAATCACACAAATCCTTCCCAAAACAAGGCATAAAACTTTCTCTGCAGAGCGACTACATTTAATCTGTTTTCAGATCCCTTGATTTTTTAAAAGCAGCAGAACTATTTGCAGCTTCATGTGCCAGACCCACCTGCCTCAGTTGCTAGGATAAGCAAGCCAAATGGTAGGCAGAACGCTAGCATCAACAATAAATACTTAGCAGGTCTGTCATCACACAAAAGATTGTCAAAACCCAGCAGAAACCCAACCAGAGGAAGCCAGAATGGCTGATGATGAACACAGGACAGTTCAGTCATTCCACCTCTTGTCTGTTGTACCCAGAGCGATGGGATCACCAGCCCAAGGTCAGGCCCCTTGCTCAGCAGCGAGGGAACTCAATAGTGGAGAAGCACTTTTAAAATAGGTACTTACAGCTCAGTTGCTATAATTACCTCTGTGAAAGTCAGTATTAACATGACTAGTTTTATGTTCTAGCCATGCGTCTAGATAATAGCCCCAAGAATGAGAAATACCAGTTTCCCGGAGATGCTCTCAGCTAATCCCGCACTCCTGCATTACCAGCTGGGCTCAACACCCTCCCAGCACCTCAAACGCAAGGCATGGTTTGTGCCACCTTTTTAAAAAAAATAAATTCACGTTCATGTACGTTAAATAAGGCAACGTCTGACCAATAAAGAATAAAATTTGCTCCAGGGTCCTAGAGTGACCCCACGGCCTCTACCTCCAACACGATCACTGCGGTGAGGAGAACATCAGTTTCTATTCCAAATGCGTTCCAGATTTTATCCTCCAAAACAAGAGCTCTGGGAATAAGCACATAAGGATGGAGGAAAAGCAGCACACACCTACCCTCCCTTGGCAACTGCTTGTGAAAACAGGAATACAAGGCACTGAAAAAAAAAACCAGAGGAAAGCATAGTGCTGGAGATGAAACTCTGTATATTTACCCAAACTATCTGATGGTTGCAATTTTGTCTAAGAGTCAGCACTGGACTATCTATGATGGTTCTGCCATCGGAGTTAAGCAAGGAGTTGGTGAGCAGTGGTCACCACCGTGAGGGCAGGGAAGCCAAGCTCGACCTGCTACCACTATTCAGTCTGGGCGATTTCTCCATCTCACATGTCCCAGCACCTTCCTCATCCATCTTGTGTAACTGATCTCATTTAAACCACTGTTCTCCTCCTACATTAGCAAACAAAAAAAGTAAAAAAAGAAAAAGTTACTTGCAACTTTATAAAGCCTGTCTTGTAATACAGATTGTGAGTTCTCTCAGTGGAACTACATAAGAAAGTGTGAGGGGGGGAAAATAATAAGTAATGCCTTTTGGATGTATTACCATTCTTTCTATGGTCTCCTTTTTAGTCAAGACAAGGTATTATACACTGAAAACACATCGCGCTTTTTTTTGTGCCAATGGACAAATGTCGTGGTGGAGGCAAGATGACCTAGATATCCAATTTCTTTCCAAGTTTAACAGTTAGGATTTTAGTCTCACACATATAGAGGCTTTTTCAAACTGCACTGGAGAGTGGTCCTGGCAAGTCAACTGGCTGAGTCTGTCCTGGAGTTAAAAATCAATCCTCTCCTTGGGACATCCCTCCAGGTCACCAACTCTGACTGCCAGTGTCCTACGATCCCCACGTTAGTATTGTTGTTTTGAAGGGACAGTACCTACATGTTACACTGAAAGTTGTCAGAGAAACTTGCAGAATCGATGTTCAGAGGCAAAAGAAAACCACAGGTTAAAAGCAAATCCTAAGGTCTACTGCAGCAGCAGGTACAAAGGTACCACAAAGCTCTCTAAATCTCACTACACACTCAGGGGATGCTCCATAATCAGTTAAAGCCTAATCCAAGTGCTATGAAATTATACTACCTTGCTTCATGCAGCTGACAGACAGGCTCCTCATTGGTCTTTTGAACCATGTGTCTTCTCAGCACTTGGAAGCCCACGTGAAGCAGGACATGGTGTACCGTATTTCCACCTGGTTTCTAAACTTGAAAGCTATTATGTCCTTTTCTCCGGCAGTGAAGCTGCAATTCAGAAACCTGCACCAGACAGCACTGGTTTGTGAGCGGGTTCACCGCATGGCTCTTACTGGAGGTTCAGGGGAAGCTTCCTTGCTACATGAAGCAGGTCCTGACCACCACCAGCTGCAGTCCTGGGCACTAAGAGAAAATAAAAACATGCCAACTGATGCTATGTCCAGCTGTAACCTGGAGCAGCTCAATAGCTGCCCGGGTGGCTGTGGGACGGGTGTTGGTGGCAGTGGGACAGGAGGGAGCACCGCTGGCAGCAGCCAGCCCAGCTCAGCATCCCACAACTGTTTTTATTCCTTTTTTTAAACTAAGGTCTGACTACACACCCAAACACTTCAACTAAACCAGTAGTGTAGCAATCATCTCGACACAAGCTGTTTTTATTCAAATCCAAGTGAGGTGTCTAAAATAGCAAGTCAGCTGTCCAAATATAGCATGGAGTTAGATGACAAAGGTTCAGAGATTCAAAGACCCAGAAGATCTGAAGCCAAGATATTTTTAATATAAGCTTCAGTATCAACACATTACCAGTGGCATCAGATACTGCTCTCGGGGAAAAATATGTTCTACATACAAAGTTCACTTCCCTTGAAGACTTCTGTTATATTGATCATATTGTGCTGCACATGAGCAGTCTAAAAAGCAGGAGGAGAGAGGATAAAGTAGCAAGAGCAGAGAATCCCAGGGAAACTCAGATTTGGTTCACACGGCAACATCTAGAAGTGAAACAACATGTGCCGCTTCAACACCGCGAGGTTTCCAACCACACTGCCTTTTATGGGGAAAGAAGATGGGAGAATGGGGAGAAGAAAGACTACTAAAAACTCAAGACTCCTGAGAAACAAAATTCTGCTACCCAGAAGAGCTGAACAATACAGGGCGTTTTAAAAACCACCTTTGAGGGATGCAGCTGCAAAACTACAAGAATAAATCTTCTGCACTCACTGGCACAGAAGTTCTGCCTGTGACAGTTCCTGGCTACTCCTACATGGCGAGCACATGTGGTCTGTGGCTCTTCCAGACAAAAAGTCCAAAAGCTGTTTGAGACGGGAGGTTGCGGAGACTCCCACATTTCTTAGAGAAGAACTATGCCCTTCTGGGACAAGGTTTAGGCTTCAGCCTGATCAAGTGTCAGAGCAGTTATGTGGCTCCCAACACCCTGCTACAGAACAGTCTGCCACATAACTAATGCATTTTGATGCATTTAAGTTTTTAGCTATTTTGCTTTTTAACATCAGCATTCTGCATTTTCATGATGTCATGGTACCGCTTGTCATCTCAAAGCACTCAAAGAATTATGAAAGGAGAAAATATGTAGAGTTACTTAGGAATTTCATCAGCAGATTAAAAAAACTGGTCTGTATTTAACACTCAAAAACCTGAGTAATTCAAGAAAACGCAGTTCCCCATTTGGATTGGTCAAAGCAAGGAAAGGACAGCAAGCAGGATCTTTGTTTCCTATATTAATTCAGTGCAAAAGAGTTCAAAAGCTGGTTCATGAGGCTGTTCTGGGCAGTGCAAAACACCCTTCTGCAAAGGGCAGGTTGAACATTAACTTTGGTAGCAGGAAGAACAGAACAGGGGTAGGCAGGGAAGAGCCCAAATGTTCCCCAAATGGAAATAAATGCTTTAAAGGACTTCATAGAAGCCAAGATGAAACCGTAACAGCTTTGCATCGCATGCGGCACTACCTGCAGCAGCCAACTGACGATGTATTACCATTTCTTTTGTTCACACAACTGGCAGATCTGAATCTGCCAATCATCTGACGTTCAGCACATTCACAACTAGCAGCACAAACTAAGATTTACCACTAAGCCCACTCCAAGTAGTGCCCATTACCAGCAAACTACTGTGGCTTTAACTGTACAGTGTAGACATAACACTTTTTCCAGACAACAATCAAAGGCATGACCTAAAGTAGAATTTCCAAATTTCGTTTATGAAGGTCCCAGTGCTGGTAGGGATGAGCACAGCAGCTTCCAGGCCACCACACACTGCTCTGAAATAAACGTGCCCACCACCAGCTGAATGTCTACAACAGTTTTAAAGCCCTTGTATTAAGGGGACATGAATTTTTATCAAATTACACACCAATTGTTTACTGGACTGCCAGAGAGAAGCAGCACCTGTGGTCTTCTAAAAAGCCAAAAAGGTGACTGTGGAGAGAAGCCTTTGGAACACCCGCAGGAGATGAGGCAATCTGAAAAATGAGAATCCAACCATTGGCTCTGCATCACAGTTCCCTTTCAACACTGCTAGCGCTGCGGGAAGGCTTGTTCCACTGGCAGCTTCATCCAGCTGTCTCATGAGCTCCATAATCTCCCAACACAGCGAGTCTCCCCCGGGGACCTGCCGTTCTGCTAGATAAACTGACAGCTCTTTAATTTGTCTTTATGACATATTATGCAGACACACAAACCTCAAGTTGTGCCATTCAGCTGAACTCCTTCCAACTACATGCTGAAGCTCCCTGAGCCTCCTCTATCTACAATGGACTTGGAGCTACTTTTGTCCCCATCTATGTATGTTTCTAATCACCCTACCTGTTAGTTTGGGGGTTTTTTCCCCTCCTCTACTTGGTAGTAGAGTTCGTTGGTGGCAGAATATCTTTCCATCCTCTGTAGATACAAAATTCCTCCTGTAGCATAGTTCTGGTCCTTCACTCATAGCAATACACCGCAGCATCTTCCCCTCGTCCCAACAAATACCACCTTTGAGCCTTCTGGCAGACAGACACCAAAAGGCTCTGCTTTCCCTTTCCAAGAAGTGGAATTTGGCTAAAAAGTCTGAACAAATCACTGGATGCAACAAAAGTTCAGTTTAATTATAATGTGGGTAAATGCTGTGCTCTGGGGCAGAGGAATCTGGCTTTAACATAAATCTTTTGCGTAGCAAAAGTAAATCTTTCACTTGGATTTCCCTTGTCCAGGACTGTCAAGCATTATTTATTACGCTGGCAACAAATCACTTCTGTAGCTCTGCAAATTTACATGACATTACGGAAAACACCGCAAGACAGGTTCTCTGGCCTGGTAAATGCACCAATCTCAAACTGAAGACAAAGTACAAGGCAATAATTCAAGGGAAGGAAGACAAGATGACAGGAGGGTTACTAGGTTATTATTTAACGGAAAATAAGCAGATTTAGGAGCAATTCCCAGTAGAGGCAGCAGCATGGTTGGGAGAGAGAGAAGGATCCTGGAGGGAGAACAAGGAGAGCTGCACAAATCCACCTTCCCACCTATAACCAGCAACTCGCAGCTTTTCAGCATCCTTATAGTCTCCCATTTCTACCTCGCGTGTAAAAATGAGCATCATCACTCACCACAAGAGAGATGTGGCAACAGGGAACCCACTGGCCTGTGAGCCTGGGTTAGATGCTTGAAGAAGGGGTAAAGCAGCAAATAGGAGCTCAACAGCCTACCGAGCTTTCTAGACTCCACAGGCAACAATGATCTCCAGTGCAACTGGGAAGAGTTACAGAAAAGTTTCACTTCCTCCAACCTTGTCATCGAGCGCTGCTGAATTATTTGTTTAGACAGGCTTACATCATGCAAACTCACTCGCATCAACTAATAACCAGGTCTTTCCATGTGGGAATGCAAAGCAAATCCTGTGTGTGCAAAAAGGAGACCTGAAAAATAATTCAGAAAGAAAGATCATGATGCTCAGCATAAAGATATGGAAACTTAAAGTTTAAAAATACACGGCTACGACTATAAAATACGGAAAGATATTGTAAGAGGAGATTTACTGACTAGTAAGTCTAGCAATAAGCCACTTAGAGTCCTATGGGGAATCTTTCAAAGCTATCCCCAATTACAGGATTTAATCTAAACATCGGATTTTTCTTCTTAGCAGCAGTTTATAGTAAGAGAGATGATTCCCCATCTCAGTGTTATACTTCTTGCTTCATGTACCCAGTCTTCTGGGTATAACAGTTCTAGGAAAATCAGTTTAATAGAAAAGCCAAGACAGGCCTAAAGGATCTCCTCCAGGTGCCATGTCCCAACAGCACAGATCGTCACAGGACACTCCTCCTCCCATTTCCTTAGAGTAAGATGGCTGATTAAGAGCAATACTGTCCTACTACCTCTGCCTAAGAATTTGAGAAAAACTCGATAAAGAGCGGTGCTCTAGCACCAGATGGCACTGTTACCTGAAAAAACCCACATGAGACTGCGGTCAAAGACACAGGAGAAGCTGGTGGGAAGCAGTGAGAAGTAGACAACATCTTGCCAGTACATCAGGCAATACTTCTCTGTCTCAACACTCAGTAAAGCCTGATTTGAAACACAGGTCAGAGCTAGCAACCCCACCAAGAGAACAGGTGAGGAGCACAGCACCTCCACAGACACCCAAGCCCAGCTTGTCGAGAGATACCCAGTTCAAACAGGACCCAAGGGGATGGCTGTGGAAACTGGTGAATACCTAACCACCCAGGTGAAAGCAAGGGCTGCGCTGATCTTTTTGGCAGTACCTAACAAGGTCTAAGTGAGATGCATTTGACTGCTGCAAGAGGCTCCAAGGAGCAGCTCACCTGGATGCCAATACCAACCAGTGTGAGAGTAGATGCCTATTTCAGCCACCTGTGTAGATTCCTGGGATTCCCAACCACCTCTGTTTGAGCTTGCCAATTAAGCTGTGTCATCCGTATGTGCTGAAAGAACCTGTCCAGTAGCTCTTTCATTTACCTGAAGCAAAAAAGATTCCTCAAATGGTTGCCTTGGGAGGGAGATGGCAGTTACCACACAACAGGTTTTCCACCTTCTTGCTGGATGGTGCTGGGGTTGCCATCTGGATAGCATTAGCAGTGTAAAAATTAGTCACTTGCCACTCTGAGCGGCATTTGGGGCACATTGCCAGGCCTGGAGGAAAGAGTGGGGCTGCATGAACCTCCACCTGCCTTTCCAGAGGAGAAAAAGGATGCTGTGAGGAAATCTGTGTGACTATTGCTGACCAATTCACTCCTGAGTCACAGTAAAGTGCACTGCCCCATCTACATCTTTGGCAGTAAGAATAAAGAGCATATCCAGGAGAAATATTCCTTTGTTCCATTACTGGAGCAAACCAGGGAGGGCTTTTCTGTTGAGCCAAAACTGGACTTTGCTGGTTGGAGGTAACTCTGCGCTAGGGGATGAAGCATCCCCTCTCCCCTTACAATCAGGTCAACAGTGTGCAGGAGCAACTCCTTATCAGCCCACAGCAAAAATCCACCTTGCCAAAACTGCCAGGGAACAACAAGAGGGAGACATATCAATAGAAAATCACTGTGTCTGCTTTCCAGCTGGTTAGCTCATATGCTGCTGCTGTGAATACAAACCAGCCATTTAAATTAGCTTCTAATTGTTCACAATTATTCAGAGACAGCATAACCTGCAAGCAGCTTTAAGACAGCAGGCAAGTAGGAGAGAAAGAATAGTTTGAGATGCCTTAACAAGATTCATATATTCGTGCTTTGTGAGTCTCACAGCAATCTCCAGCAATGCTCTAACAGACCCCCTTCCCAGAGATGTGTGCTTTGCATTGCAGAGGAAGATAACCCATGGGTGTTTCTACATTCCAGGTTTCCAGTCTTTCTTGCTCCAGTTTTTGGACTGGCTCAAAAATTAAACTGATAATATTTTGGTCTACCCCAGTCCTTCTCAGTCTCTGAACACACAGGCGGTTTGAGCAACGCTATTTATAAAGCTGCTTAAAATTCCGGACACAGCCAGAGCTCTTTGATAGGATGTCAGCCATGCGACACCCGAACGTAGGAGGTTGACACAGGACGGTTAGTGTAATACAGCCCACTCTTCTTTTCCTTTCTTTCACCCAGAACCTCCACTACCACCCTCGCAGGAGTCCCTTCCCCCAAACACAGACAGTCATGTTTCACAATTGCAGCAATTTTCTCTCCTAGGAGAGAGGGAAGATATTAGCCTATTATCCTTAAAACCCTAGTGTGCCAGGTTTGGTTCAAACCTAAGAACCAACACAAGTCCAGTTTGCAGGTCAAACCGCCTCAGGGGACTGAATCCAGATGTACCTTACGGATGAAATTCCCTCACACGTTCGGATGCAGAGGTCCAGCGCTGCCACAGAGCCAAAATACTCATCTAGGTCCAGGAACTGCAGCAAATTTAATAAACTCAAGCAGTATTATTTTATCAAGTACAGAATCTCCTAGAGGAGACAAAATAACACTGAAAAGCAATGTATAAATAGCTCTAGCTGAAAGCACAGCAAATGCTGTGTCATGCTAGGCTCCCAATCAGTCCTGGGCAGCAAGTGTGTAGAGCTGACAGGTCTCCTTAACTTCTCAGAGGTTCACGCCTGCTCTGGAATGAGAGCATCCCCTGGAGAAATATCCTGGGTTGGTCCCACATGCAGAACACACTCCTCAAACATGCCACAGTGCCCGACTGCTCTGTTACATATGAGGAACGCTGCACAGACAGGCTGTCTGAAGCCCAAGGAGAAGAGGCAGAGCAGTGAATTCAACAAAGTGGATCAGGACCTGTGCGAATTTGCCGGCTTAGCTGGGAAATACAGGATGCTTAGGCTGGAGATGGAGGCAGTTTTGGCAGCTAGTGATTAAGAGCATTCGGGAAAACTGGAATCTAATTCGCAAGGAAACCAGCATCCCTGCCTCCTTTCCAGGACACAGGTCCAGGGTCACCTCTCCAGTCCCTCCCCACACAGAGCGAAGGCAAGTGCTGTTTTAAGAGACACAATGGCTAACGCTAGCCGCAAAACACAGTAAGCATTTGGCAAAGGCTTTCTGTTAAATACCATGCCTTCTGAACCAGCTGTATCCACAGTTGTCATATATTGGTTTTTAAAAAAAGCCTTTATGACCAGCTCAGGCAGCCTCTGGAACACTAGAGAGAATCCACCCAAAATTCAGTGCCAGTGTGGGTACCCCCAGCATGCATTTATTCCAACAAACAGCAAAGCCACTCCCCCAGCTCACACCGCAGAAGTGTGTGAATGCTGCTGGGACAATGCAGCACTATTGCATCATTGCCCAAAAAACCTCAGCTGCATTTTCTATTCACTGAAAGAGTTTGAGTTACCCTCCCCATACATAAATGCTGTATTGGGCATTACAAAAAGGAACAGCCTCTACTGAATTCATACACCAGGCTACAGAAGCCCAGTTATTTGATGACTGAATTTCTGGAATCCCTGTGCTGTTACACGCCTTTGTATTCAAGGGGTGGATTCAACATTTGCAGAACAGCTGGGGGAAGACTAAAACATCTCCCAACCACAGCAGGTTTAATTCATTGCTTCCGACGAACATTCAATTCCCTTCAATAACTCTGAGAAGATCTCACCAGGACTGGTGGCAGCAACGATGCAATAGGGACAGAAGTGTAAAAACCCTTCAGAGTCCAACTTAATACTGTTGGAGCAAAACACTTTTTCACCCCCCTTGCACACTACGTTGTTGTACCCTTTCAGTCAGAGCACAAAGCATTCAACATCATATTTAAAACCCATCAATGCAATCACACAATGCTACTATATAATTTTGCCTCCAGGTGTTTCCTATGCTGACTTCTAAACCATTTATCATAAGCTCTTCAGATTTCTGCCAGCAACCTAAGACAACACAGCATTTACCCAGCAGAACATCCAACATCTGCATGGAAACACCTCTCTGTGTTACTCTGCAGGTATCCATTCGGTTATTGATGTGACAATAATTCAAGGTTATAGCTCAGGGAATCTTCTTTTCTCCCTGTCCCTTCCTTGGCAACTGAGCAACCAAAAAGAACATATATAGATGGCTCACAGGAGTCACTAAGCTGCTGGTATCAGTAAACACTTCCAGCAATGGCATAGAAACCAGAGGAGCAATAAAGCCAGGTGTTCTCCGGTTTTGTATGAAATACACACAGTTCTCATTCTAAACCTGAAGTTGCACTATTAAATACCTCCCTGCACACAGGTTTTAAAGGCAAAATCCTTTATACCTGCATGAATCCTTGCCAGCCTGGCTTTCCCCGGACAAGGCACACAGACAACACTATACTTCTTGAAGGAGTATATCTTTATGCTCCTCAACTCCACACACGCTCTACATCACAACACAGCCAAACAGCTGTACAGCAATCACAAATTACTGGGAAAAAATATTGCCCAAGATGCTCCAATCCAGTTTTCAAGAATGGCTTAGGCATTTAGGAGACCCTGCAGAGTCCCCAGGGCAGTAACGCACTTCTAAGCCAACCAGGAAACTGAAACCTTCCATTTTTTTCAGAAAAACCTGGAACTGCCCTTTCACTAAAAACATTTCTAAAAGGTCACCTCTTACGGGCAAGCAAGGGGAGATTGACTGTTAACAGAACTCACCTTGGAGCCAATTATCTCCCCATAGATGTCAAAGACTAAAGTCTCAGAACTTTCTTAAGTGGGGTGTAAAACTGTTTTAAGGGATGATTTGCTGCATCCCTCACCTCTGTATACAGATCAGCAGGCTGCTCCTAGCAGGTTTTTTAAAAAGACTTCTTTGTACACCTTCAGCAGGAACATGGGAGCACATCTCTATCCTCTTCCTGGCCTAATATGACAAACATCAGATAGTGACATCACCTGTAAGATATTTCAATGCAGATCAGGTTAGAAAAGATGCTGAAATGGCATGGGGGACATCACAGTTGACTTGGCAGCTCTGTCAAATATTGCAGAGTTATAAAGCACACGCATCCCCTTCTTATCCTTCACACCCCTCCGCAGACCTGCGAGCTCAGCCTAAGGTCTGACATGAGCTGAGGTTTTCATCTTCAGTATTTTCCCTGCCTCCGTGGACTCCGAGGTGTAGCCTGAGTGGTGAGTAGCTCTGCTGAGGCTGCCCTTAGAGCAGTAAGTGCTCACTCCAGACAGCATGAGCAAAATGCAGCTAAAAGCCTGTTTGCCTGAAGTCAGCAGTTCTGCTTCCAATCAGACACACAGCTAGTCAGTGAGAAGCTCTTTTTTCCCCTTAAAAAAACCCCCAAAAAACAACCACACATAAAAAACCACCTTTCAGAGCAGAAAGGCTCTAGATTCCTAGCACGGATGCAATATTGAGTCTTGCATTATACCTGTGCTAACAGCCTCTTGGGAATTTCTTAACCAAGAGGAAAAAATACTAAAGACAAATGATGCAGCTAATCAATTACAAAGCCACTGATCCCCATCCCTACAGCGGCGTGACTCCAAATGCATGCTTTGTACATCTGGATGCCTTTGCACCTACACACCAAAGAATAACAACAGTCTGGTGAACAACTAATCAATAGTCTCCTCTGCAAAATACATTTTACCTTCTCAAACAAGGTCAATTACCCTTGACAGGGAGCCCTGTATTTCCTGGAACTGTAATTCACATGATGACTACTTCCTAGAATATCCTTTTTTGAGGATATATTGCTATGCACAAATACAGTAGGAAAGTGTATATTTTGCTTTAACTCTTTTGCCAGACTCTTCATTATGTGCCATATACACAACATGTTCTTTGCTTTAATGACTTCAGGGATTTCAGTCCATCACCACCTTGGTGAAACACTGAGCCATAAACACAGTTCGGGTAGGTTTGCAAACACTATAAAAATACCCTCAGAAGATGATTTAGAGAGCTGAGCTCCCCTGACAGCTGGAGCAGCACTTGGCCTCCTCCTGCACGCTGCCAGCAAAATGGAGCTGAACTGAACTCTGCCTCTACCAGCACTGCCAAAATGCAAAATGCCCCGGCAGGACTGCCCTGCAAACCCCTGAAAAGGGGACAAAACTGCAGGCCTGTAACTGCGGAAAGCAGCGATGGGACAGCAGATTTCAGAGTCACTGCAAAGCCACACGGCACGAACTGAATGGCATCAGCACAACCATAAGCAGAACCGCTCCGAGGGGCTGAGTCCCAGCCATGTTCTGGGAAGGGTTCGTGGGTTGATAAGCCTCAGCCTGCACTCTATGGGCTGTCGTTCCTAATTAGGCATACAAACTAGGATCTCCCTAAAAACTGCCCCTACTCATTAATGGCCGCTGTGTACTCCTCAGATGTGGCAGGCTTCTGAAAAAGATGCGTAACCTCCAGCAGCAACTCAAACCAACTCAGACCAGCCACTGCCAGGACACTCCTACACATACAACAGCAATTTTCACTTGAAAAGATTCTCCAGCTCTGCAAGTTATGCGCCTGTAAAGGCACTGTGTCATCAGCTGCTATGAAAAATCAGGTGCACCATTAAATAGTGGACAATAATAAGCCAAGAACATGGCATTTCTCCACTTGAGGGTGTATGCTCTGCATATACTCAAGTATATACTCAGATACTCAAGTATGCAAAATACTGTCAAGTTTTAAAAGTATGCTGAATACACAGAAAAAGATGCAAAAGGGATATTTTTCTATTAATATAAAGTGACACATTGTGTTCTTACCACAAACTAAAAAAATCCAGAAGGCACCCGATGTGGCAGAATCCTGTACTAAAAGGTCCTCAGCCGTGAACATCTGCATAATATAACCACCAGCCTCAGACTCACTGCTGACAGGTATTTGTCAGACTTTTTTTTTTTTATTCACCCCTTATCAGGCATGCATTACAAGATCTCCTGCATGTTATGACATGCACCTTTGCAGCAGATTCATGCAGTGAACACCGAGCACTCCCTTCTCTGTGCAGAGCCAGATCCATCTCACTTAATTCGTCTGCCCAGATTCAACTCTCATTACCCCGGAGCTATGTGCCTGGCTCAGATGGCCACGTATGCAACATTACCTTTATCCTCTCAGGTACTTGCTGGTGCCTCACACCTCGCTGCTTTCCTCTTTTACCCTTGCCTGGGGCACCAAAGGCTGAGAACATGGATTTGGACAGAGAAAACAGCAGACAGGAGGATGGAGTGGTCAGAATGCCAGCCATGGAGCCTTAAGAATCACATTTGCCATGGCATTTAGTAGGGCTAAAGCTGCTACTTAATTAGGTTTGCTTAATGAGTCATATTAAATAGCGTGTATGTAAGAACAGGTTTTCCATTAGTGTGAGGACCTCACTGGATTATCTAGGTGAAACGCTGCCATTACAATGGAGTCTTTTTTTCATTTTATATACTTAACCATGACCTACATTCCTCTGCTCGAAGGAGGCCCATCTCCAGAGGGAATGTGCCTGTTTAATCAGCTCCAGCATTTTTTTCTGGGTTCAGCAGGGATGGCTGGAGCAGCCTCATGTCTCTTCAGATAACACACAGATTACAGAAGCTCCAGGAGAGAGTGGTAAAAAAGCCATCACGTTCAAATACAGGCAGGCAGCATCTGTAGCCTGATCTGACCCGCACCCTCCGCTCCAGAGACTACTGGGATCGATGGACACCAAAGCCTCGATGAGCCTGGCCAGCTGCTTCACCTTGTTGGGCAAGGGGTTGTCTCCTGGTGAAACTTCAGTCAAGATCAGGTTTGAGGAAAAGAAAACCAGAAGTCTTTGAGGCAGTCAGCAACCTTAACTCTTGTCTCCACAATAAATAAGCCTATGAGCCACTAATAAAGAGAATGTACAGACAGACTCACCACCTGCATTAAAATACAAAAAGGGAGCAGCAACTCACATGTAAGGATTACACCTTACCCTTGTTTCCAGAAACAGGGGGGGAAAAAAAAAAAAAAAAAAAAAAAAAAAAAAATCACTGTTGTAAGCGTAGGAGTGTCCTGCTCAGGGCTGGTCTGAGGGTGTCAGGGCTGCAATAGGAACTGAAAAGAACTAGAAGAAGCTGTGACAGTAACACACCTCACTGCCACAGTCCTTGGGAAACACTAATTTGATCAACGCATTCTCATCAGGAAGCGTTTCAGATTTACACTTTTTCAATCCCATACCAATTCTACAGATTAAAAAAACAAACAGTTTTTACAAGCTAATTCACATCATTTTTCTGCCCTCTCCATCACCACCAGCAATCAAGATCCCTGATACCTCTGAAGTCTGTTAGCTTTGTTGATGTGTGATGCAGAACAGGATACACCGAATGCTGCAAAGCTCAACAATACTGACAGCAATAAAAATAACTCCTGCTTTGGTATACTAAGCAGTTAACATCAGGAGGTGCACAAAGAATGTGCATACAATAAGCTGTCACAAAACGACAAGGATTATGTTACACAGAAACAGGTCTGAGATTTAAAAAGATATGAGATCATCGGGGGCGTGGTAAGAAAGCCATGGATGCAAAAGAAAGAAAATTCCATGATTTTCCCTTTTATTCACATCATCCCAAACAGAACAAACTAAGGAGAGATCAGCCTTAAAGTTCTTTCCAACTGGAAGGAAACAAGCCCACCTTTTCCTTTGTCATGGGATAAAGTCCTTCCCTTCACAGTGCAGCTCTGAGACACAGGCTGATGGATGCCGATGCAAAGGGCCTTGCCTGCACGAGGGCAGCGGCCAGGGCAGGTCTGGTAGCCAGACCTGGGCCACCTACCGCAGGACAGACCCCGGCCACCAGCGCCATTCCTACCACATCCTGCTCCTTCACCTCAGCACGGACACCTGGTGCTGTTCAGCATGGCATCTTCTCTCAAACTCTTCCATCCCATCTGCCAGACTTGGGGAAATGAAACAAAGCAGAAAAGATTTCAACTGCAAGGAAAATTAACTCGATTTCAGATAAACCTGCACAATCCCAAACTCAGCTGCAAGCCAGCATGCACACTCACACTGTACTTACTCTACCAGAGCATGACAGTCTCAGCAAGGGATGAAGAGGTGAAGTCTGCTCCTCTTCATCCCCCTCCTCGCACAGCCCTTTGCAGAACTGTCATTTCCCATGCCATTTTTAAGCGCTTTGTTTTCAAATCTCAGCCAGAGAAGCATAACGTGGGCATACAAAGCCATTAACTAACTACTGGCCTGGAGTCCAAATGACTAGAGGCGGTAGGACAAGCTGATTTTCCAAAGGCTTCAACCTTTGTTGAAGGGGCCACCTGCCCAGAGAGCTACATAACAAGAAATAAATCCCACCGAAAATCCACACAGAAGGGTTTGCAGAGCCTGTTGTATGACATCCTTGAGGGCCACCGAACATGATAAGCACACTGTAAACTGATCTCCTTTACTTTTATCAGCGTTCAAACCTTGGAGCAACATAAGGTTACTTTTCACAATTGCCTAAAAATATGATGAGTCCACAGTGGAACACTTACCTGTTTCAGAAGCAAAGTTTAACCCCAAACTTTTAGGGACACTTAAGTCAACACTTAAATATAAGCTGAAACATAACAAGGGTCTCCCCTTCTGTGTACCTGACCAGCAGTAACACAAACCTTTTGTGGCAGAGTCCTGGTAGGAACACAAGTCATCTCTGAAAACATCCCCTGCCTGCAAGGGTTGCACTGATGGATGGTTTGTATTGAAGTACTGCAATAATTAGTAAATTATTAATTGAATACAAGACAACCATACAGTTCTCCTGTCGTAAATCTGTATTTTCAACCCAAGAGAAGAGGCAAACACCACTTTTCTGGGTGAAATGATTTTAAAGAAACTCCAACTCTCACCACCCTGATTTCTGCATCTGTTGGGACGGACCCTCCAGCTATATTCTTACCACACTTAGGTCTTCCATGGACAAAGCATACATGTTGTTTCAGCCCCAGATTCAAAGTTCTTCCTTAGCTTTCAGTCTGGTCAGCTGAGATGGCAATGCAAAGATAGGAATTACTAAAAATCATTTATACAGTGGTGTGGGGTATGCTTGTCCATCGGTGGTTTGGGTCTTCTGCCACAGCCGCGTTCCAGAACCTTGTCAGGATTGTAGGGTCACCACAATTGCATCATCAGCACTAAGCCTCCCTGACAGCCACAGCCAGCGCAACGCAGAGGTACCTTCCACAGGCTTTGGGTGTTGCAGATTTTCACCAATACCTCACTAGCTCACTTAATAAAGCAATGATAACTGCAAAAAGGCACTCAGTTTTTTCATCCAGCCACCTGAAGCCTCTAAGCACCTCGGGGTCAATGCATTTACGTGTCACCTTTTGAACAGCAGCAGCCCAAAGATCAGAAGGTGGCCTAAAAGTCAAAGCCTATAATTCAAAAGTCCCAGGTCTATTTCATCTGGCAAAGATGATTTTGATACAGTAGCTTTAAAAAAAAATGCTAATGAAGTTTAAAAAGAAGCTGCTGCTCTCATCTCAAGACTAAGTGATGATCAGTATAGAGTTTATCATCTCAGAAAGTGATAGCGATAAAGGCAAGTAAGATTTGCAACTGAATCCTACTTCTCTTCTACCACATGTACCAATCACAGACCCCTCCGCAAAGTTCAAGTAACACTTCAGGGTGGAATGGAGCAAGACAAACTGCAATTTTCCTCTTGCAGAAAACAGCATCAGAAGCCCAGTCCCACAGCAATGCTGCAGAGACGGCATGCGATGGATAAATATTTCAATGGGGAAGTCACCATAGCTTACTCTTTCAGAGGACAATTATAAAAAGAGAATTGTGAAGATACTTGAACAGTGCATCAAAAAGCATATTGCTAGATGTTACCAACAGTCTGGGCACTCAAACACCACTTCTTTTCATAATAATGGGGAAAAAAAAACCTTTGTGATGTGCACGGAAGTATGGAACTGAAAACAGTGTAGTTTCCTAAAAAAAAAAAAATTAAAAATCACTGACAGTGGAGGAGTAGAGTGGGATAAAAACAATACACATCTATCAGTGTGACATTTTAACAACAGCAGCAGCTTTTGTGAATGGAGCACTGAGATGATTCCAAAAACATTAAGAGTTTCAAAACACTCCAAAGAGAAGTGCTGCTAAATGGCCATCTCACCATTACAACATCTCTTGGCAGGGATGTGCAGCTTTCAATACATCCGATAAAGACAATTCCTCTCTCTGCTCAGAGACATGCATTCAACACACCACTCAGATTTCACCCAAGTGACATTTCAGTAGCACCTGCCCCCAGTTAAAATCGCTATTTATAGCAAGGTGGGTGTCGAAAAGGGCAATTTCACCCATCACTTGAGGTCTAGGTGCAAATCACAGACTACATGTTGTCATTTATGATTAAAAGCTCTTCCTCTTCCTGGGCTCTAATGGAGATTTGCCACTTTGCTCAATCAAAGCTCTAATGGCAATTTTCCAACTTGCTGAATGTGACAGGTGCCTTCTTTTCCCGAAAGCACAAGATAAACCCAAAGGCAATGTCTGGATGAGGCTAAGCTGGAAGTAGCAGTACTAGCTATGCACACAGCAGGTACTAACCTTGCAATGGGACCATAATAAACATCCTTTGTTTCACTTTTCTTTAGCACACCGATTCTCCTAACTACTTCATTTCAAATACCCTAATACAATTTAGTGAAAAAAAAAAAGCAGCCTTTTTAACTCCCATACCAGTGTCATTCATTAGCAGGAAAATTTAAAAACCCAGCTCAACAGCACTGCTCAGTTCAGACGGAATACTCCCAGGCTGGCAGGTCATGCTTAACCAGCTGAGCATTTTGAGAACATCCAGGGATGTTTTTCTGATGAAACTGCAAAAACGAGAGGGGAAAAATGGATGCCCTGCCAGGCAGGCAGGCAAAGCGTCAGTCAGGTCTGCCACTGTCCAGAGCAGGGTAGGGACCGCTTGCTTCAAAGCAATGAACATGCCATCGCCCTGAATACCTTCACACCCAGAGAAAAATGCAAATAGGAAAAATAAGGGATGTATGGATAAACGGGGAGGGGGAGAAAGGGTCTTTGAGGCACCAGGGGTCCTGGCGTGGGGAGAAAACTAAACCTAATCAAAGGGCACAAACACGAAAGGGCCTCCTCTGAAGCAGCAAAATGGTATAAAAGCGAAAAGAGCTACGAAAAAAAGCCTGCTACCACAACAAACTTTTGTCTACAGCAGCAGTGAGACACCTGATCCTCCTCCAGCACAGCAGAAACCAGCTGAGCTAAGAGCCAAGCTAGCAAATACCCAAGAACTGCAATTTGGTGTCTTTTCTACTGTGCTCAACAGCACACACAGGTTGGACAATGACGCGATGAACGTCATTCTGTGTCTAAACCTTGATCTTTTGTTTTGAGCCCTCATTCAAGCATTGCCAGCACTGCAGATCAGAGGCAGGCAATCCAAACTGAACTGGAGCTAAGTTAGCAGCACCAGTGCGAACAAATGCCATTTCACAGGATTTCTTAGGCTGCTTTCCAGAACGAGCATCACGGACTCTCCAGCTCCCAGGGCGTTCGGTTCGCTGCCGTCATCGCATCAACACGATTCTTTCAACAGGAAGGAGATGCGGATAGAGGCCGCGCAGCAAAGATCACTCATAAATGCTTCTACAAAATGGCTTGCTGGCCCAAACGGTACCAAGCAGTCATAAAGATCCAAGTTCTAGAAAGGAAAGCAAGAGCTCTCCACTCCGAGTTTGCTGCCCCCTCCGCACGCTCACCATTAGCAGAACAAGGGCACAACGCTCATTTAGAGAAGCAGGCAGAGGAGCACGGAGAAAGGACCTACAACCACCACCTTCAAAAGCTGATCTTTTCACTCCATTTCTCACCACTGCTCTCCTGACAGCAAGCATTTATCAATGCCAGATTAGAAGAGATTAATTAAGTAAAGAACACTCCATATTAGAGATAGGGTGGGTGATGAGACCCATCTACCCAACTATGGCCAAGGTGAAATGCAGTTTGTCAAGCCCAACACTTGGGGATCACCGTCAGTTTCCAACCATCTACACAACTACTAAAGGAAAAAAATAGCTTTTGCAGCAGGTGTTCACTTTACAGCAAGTATGCCAGCTACAAGAGTTCTCAGATAAGAATATTTTCTTTACAAAACTGCCTTGCTCGCACGGTTGTACAGACGCTAATCGGGAAGACTGCCGGAATCTGAAGAGAAAGGAACTTTGTGTGGCACAAACAAAAGAAGCCAAAGCAGCAGTGAGAGAGAGACATAAGGTGTGAATACACATTGTGTGTTTGCACCTGAATGGCAATTAAACAGTAGAATACACAGAATTAGTGCAACATACACTTGGGTCACATTCACTATGCTAACATAAGACACGATTCAACTCACAACTCTTTTAACCATTGTGCAAGAGCAGGAAGATTCCAAATGCTAAGCAGTACCTGTGGATTGCAATCTGGTACTAAATTATGTTACTGAGAACAGGGGGGGGAAAAAAAAAAAAAAATACAGACAACACGATTACGAGGAAGCCAGGAACTCAGCCTGGATGTCTTCCAAAGCTCGAAGTGTCAACACTGGAGAAAAAAATAATAATTTAAAAAAACCGCAAACACACAACACAAACCAAAACACCACACAGAAATATTCCATGAATTAAAGATTTTATGCATGCATTACAGTGACATTACCATATTTGTGATGTTTATTTCCTATAAATCGATCTTTCTCTAAGATCCCCAACAAAACAATAAGTACGAGAGCAGATCACATAATACTCCTGTGAAATACAAAGAGTGCTTGATTTGAGAAGTGTGAAGTTTTCATCTAACACCTGGGCTCAGACAAAAGCAGCTTCAGGAAAGAAACATTAATACAACAAGGCACTCGAGGCTGATCAGGGCAGCCAGAGACAATTCTGATCAAGCAAGCACGGTGCGAGCTGGAACAGGAGCAGCCAAAGGCTGCAAGAGGAGCAGGGAAAGAGCCTGGGACTTCCTGCCCCGCACATTTTATTATAGTGAAGTCACCCTGTACTTAGCACTTTGCTTTATCATTACACAGCAGATTTCGTTTGTGAATGAAAGGAGACATTTCTGTCATGCGCCAGCACAATCCCCAACACCACGCAGAACTAAATCAAGGAAGTTTCTAGGCTGAGAGTCAAAAAGACAAATAAACCAATTCAGCTACACAGGTCAGATGTTCTGGGTGAAAAGGTAGTTACTGAGCCAATAACGCACTCTGAATCCAACTGTCTAATTTTTACACACAAAGTGAGATCCCAAAACATTGACAGCTGGCACAGTAGGATAACAAAAATATCAATTAATGTATTTTAAAAAAATCCTGAAGTTTATTCCTAATCTAATCAGCCAGGAATTCTGGTATTTCCTGTGCAGTGCCACCTTCCCTGCTGTGTAATTCTGCAAGGTGATCTCTTCTTATGTTTTAGTAATATAAAGAGGTGCATAGTCTGGGAAACAACTTGCTTTATCCAGGATACAGCTTGCTCCACCTTGTGAAGTTTGCTCCAGTTCAGAAAGCTTCCACGGTCAGGATAATTCAGGTCTATGTTCAATCACAGGCTGCATGAAATACACCCCAAGGAAGAACCACTATATACTACTACACCTCCTTAAGAAGAGCTTCCCAAGCTCTTTGGAGTACACATGAAATATTGGCCAGGCCACGTCTTACAGAAAGCAAATGAATCATCCACATCTGCAGACTTTAAAAAACAACACACAACCAACCAACAAAAAGATAAAAAACCACAAACAAACCAACTAACCCAACAACTCCCCCAAACACAAAAACACACAAACCAAAACAACTAGAAGTTTTCCAGGAAGGATGGAGATTCCTCCCTCTCCCTCCTCCCATTCTCTGCTTTAAACTGAAGCCAATTCACTAAGATGGGCTGTACTGCAGCGTGGAAAACCAGAGTGACTTTTACAACCTGTGGCACAAGGACAGAGAAAAGGCTTCTGACGTAACTTGCATGTGTTAAGGACAAAACAATAAAACAGAAGAGGTGGCTCATTATGTACCATTTCCAGCCACACAACTGCGTAGTAATTCTAATTTTAGAAAAATGTGGTTATTTTGTCTCAAGACTAATGCTGTTTCAAGGAACTTGGACTCGGATGCTGAACAGAAGCATGAATATTTCTTGCAGTAGTCATGCAAATTATTCACTTGGATTAGACACATAACCCACCTTCCAAGGAAAAAATAACCAACAACTTCCATCTTCAAAAACAGACAGAAGGGCAAAGCCAAAGGACAAATCCACTGTAGCGCCTTGCTAGAAGTCTGATCAAACCTGAACAAAAATATCAAGCTCCAACTGCGTTTCAGCGTAGCTGCTGCCAACAATTTCACCAGGGACAGAGATCTAGGACCAGTTATTCAATATATTGAGTCATACATATATTTTTGATTCTAGAAACACCGCTATGACCCACGCTAACAGCCTACACCTAGGCTGCACTTCACCGACTACATTTCTTTCTAATCCAACCCCGCAAAACTCACACCTCACTAGATTTACATCTAAACTAACTTATAAAAAAGTGCTAGGTTATTCCGTTTAGTTACTCGTGTGAGTAAAATAAAATTAAACTTGAGTTTCTCAATAGCAAGAGATACAGTATGCCATCTAGTTTCCAAGCATCCATTTTACACATATGCCAAATAATCAACGTATTATGGTTCGGGGTGAGAATTATTTCCCTGAGCCTCCAGCTCTAACTGCACTGAGGAACATCAAAGCTTCTTCCACCATCCAGACGGCTCATGCTCCCCAGCTCTGATCAGAAAGGGTCAAAGCAGCCACTGAGCAGCCACCAAAACCAACACCTGGCAGCACAGATGCAGGTTGTCTTACCCACAACCACCTTTGGGGAGAGTTTTTGGTCACCTTTCCAACATCCACGGCCAAACAGGTTTTGTTTTCCGGGCTCTGACGTGTCACTTTGAAGATGAAAAGTGCTACTTACTTGCTAAGTATCCTTATCAGCAGAGAAGCAGCACCGTTTCTTAGAACCAAAATGACTAATACGCAAAATTATTTTATTCTCCAAAGTTATATCCTTTCAAAAGTAGGTAAAAAAATAAATCAGTCGTGATGGAACTAATTCCGGCTCTCCCAGTGTTAGCATGTTGCACTAAGCAGAAGGTTCATGATCCACCAATGAATGAAAACTGTACCCAGTCTCTTCAACAGGACTGATGCACCAAGGACTCGCAGCTTTGGGCTAAGAAATAGAGCTAAAAGCCTTAAGCTCCTCAACTTTCCAGCTGGTGATTAAACAGCCCTCTTCACTTGTCAGTCTCCAAACCCCTTCCTCACAAGCAGAAAAACTAATGGCTTTACAGGCAGCAGGAAGGGAAGGGAAGCTTTGTGCTTCCAGGACCGCTTGGGCTTTACAATATTCAGCAACAGTGATTTCCCAGTGTTTTGACTGGGGAAAGCAGTCATGGAAAGCAGGAAAAGAGCACACAGAGCAAGAGGGTAAGAAATCCTGGCTGATCTTTTATTCACATCGAGGCTGTGTTTGATGTGTGCTGAACACAGAACCACATGCGACTTTACAGAACTGCAGCAATTTCACGGTACAAAATGAATGCTGCTTAATGGACCAAGGGCACCACTACCTAGTTTCTCTTCAGCTCAAGGGACTGTAACCAGAGGCTGTGAAGTGACACCACTCCAAATGCAAGCCCAGCAGGGTTTCCTTGTTCCAAATTTACTCCCAAGGTACACAGAGATGCTTTCTCTCAAGAACCACACTGAGCCCACACCACACCTAAGTGCACAAAGCCAGGCTGCATGTGCCCGGGACCACCGCAGGCAGAGGATCCTCCACACAATTCATGCGGCACAGACTGAAAAGTGCAATAAAACTTAAAGGACACCTGTCAACTTGAGACTCAGACACATCTGAAAGAGCTGCAGCTATCACAGCAGCAATCCCCACCCACCTCCTACTACCAAAACCACGTTTTTCATAGAACTTAATGTTTCTAATCACCCCTTACAATCATTATTGCTCTACCCTCCCACATAGTCTCCTGCTCCCTTCACGGAAACACTTAACATTCAGAAATTTAAGAAAAAAACCCCTTATCAATATCTGTCAAAGATAAATCCTCATCCAGTCCCAGAACCCTGCCATTACGAGAAAATTACCGTTGCTGAAGTTTGGTAACTGTGCAAATTCAAGTTAGCAGAATATTTTAGTTTCAGCCACAAACATGCACACATCTACTTTGCTGCCTAACAGACAACAGCAAATGGAAGAAAGCCCAAATATCACCACAGAGTCTCCCTATGGGTTTTTTTTCTCCAGAAGGTGGAGTTAGCATTCTCCTACCTTGCCAAAGGTCTAAAGGTCTCAGGAGTCGGACACACCAGCTACACAAAGTAGAGCCTGAACAGAGTTAAAGTGCTCCAGAGCACAATATAAAGAAAAAAAACAAAAACAAAAAACCACAACAAACCACACACAAAAAACACAAGCCATCATCTCACAGTTTTGGGAAACTCCGGACTGACAACCTCAAAAGCAAGTGCAAAGATTTCAGATGGAAGTATCAGCTCCTGTGCTTGCAATGACCCATCCGGGCAAACCTGCAGCACACAGGAGGTAACAGCAGAGTGGAAACAATGAGGCAGGTTTTTCCTAAGTAGCATTTAGGAAGGTGCCATCACCTTCTGAGCCTTTGAAATCCCCCAAGTAATTAAAGAGTCAAACAGTCAAAAGAGAGGAGGCTTTTAGCTTCAAGAACACCGATTATTTCCCAACACATATACTGAACATTAAAAATAGTGTCTTTCCTATGAAGAGAGGAGCTGAGGACAGCTGCCATAAGCAAGTAAGACCTTGCTCCAAAAAGCATCTGTCAAAGCTTCTGCCATTTAACTTCAATGAAGAATCTTCAAGCAAAAAAGTAGCTTTATACAATTGCTTAAAGCTGCTTCTTTGCAGAAGTCTGCACTGGAGCTGCATTACATCAGCTAAATGCCTCACACAGGTATTCAGAGTCTGTCATGGGCTTTGACTGATTCCTTCTAAAGCTTTTAGTGCACATTAGTTTGTTTACTAGTCTTAAGTGCATTACTAATTTAGCTTTTCTTTTTTAAGCTATACCAGCACACTGAAAGTGAGTGCACGTTAGAAGAGAGCGTATCACAAACCACTTGCTCGGGGAGAGGTTTCGTCCTTCTTAAAAATAACGCTCCTGCCTAGATTTGGAATAGTTATAATTAATTGCTTAGCCCAGGTGGCCACTTGCAATGCCTCAATTATCAATTCACTCCGCATGCTGTACACAAAGCAATTCTCCATACAGTAATAGTGTACACTATTCAGTACTCCTGAGATTTCCATATTGCAAGTTGTGCCAGATTCCGCTTTTGCAGCAAAATATTAGTGATGATCCCCAAGCCTATATTGCAAGAACCAAGCACATCAAAGTAAAATGGGGAATTGACTCAAGGCTACATCACCTCGCAATGGTTACTCACAAGATGGAAAGGTCACTCATTAAAGTGGTTCTATTTTACACAAAAATTCCAGTAAGCCTATTTTCTTCTCCTGTCTCTAACAGCTGCAAACATCAGGTGGTTTCAAAGAACTCCCCTAGGAGACTAACTGAAATGTCAGATGCAAGGAGAGGGTTAGATACAGCTTCCTCACGCAATAAACGCAGTATTAATAGTTTATGGGCATTGAATTTGTGTGCTGCAATAAAACTAGAGCTCTGCGCTGTGACCAGCGTTTCCTCACAGCTCCTAAAAAGGACCCTGCAAGGCAGAGCTTTCCCTGTTCACCTGCTGTAACAGACCCACGCTGCACTGCCACGCTTCCAGACAGCCAACTCCTGGCCAGGCTCGAAGATGGAAGATTTTTAAGGCTCTGTTGCAATGCCTCAATTGCAAATAGGTTTCACAGAGTCACTAGCTAGGACTAACACCTGCAAAGTGCACGCCGGTGGGCTGGGACGTCAGCAACAAGGGCTGAGGGTGGCTGTCAAGGGAGATAGGGAAAACAAAAGCCTTCAGTAAAAGGAAATATTTCCTTCACCTATAGTATAAGCACAGAAAGATTGCAACTTAAAAGTTTAGATCACAGCAGTGACTACATGGCAGTATTCAGACAAGAATCAAAATATTCATTAAAATCTTGAAATGATGGGAGTACAGTGTCTTCAGGAACTTCTCCTGCAACTTTATATTCACAGCTCAATATTGGAGGTCAAGAAATTTGAGCAGTGAAAGGTGGGAAGGAACAGAAGGGCTGCGTAGGATGAAGCAGAGTCAAATTTATAGGGAGACTTGTGGAGAAACATCAGCTAATTTCCAGCCAACAAACTGATCAGCCCCTGGATTATGTCTGAGGAGTCCTGATAGTTTTAATTCATTTCCAAAGCATAGCTCACATGAAATTGTATTCGGGACCTTACTAAACAAAAGGCTGCTAAAACCCTAAAAATAAATAAATAAATAAATAAAATTGCACCTTGACTCCTACAGCAGCCCTGGGACCCTAGAGGGTCCCCAACACGTAAATCAATTAGCACCATTTGCATACCCACAGTGTCACCCCAAGTCGCCAGCACAAGCATTTGCTCCCCGAGGCAGGAACTCGGCAGCCAAAGGCCTCAGATAAGGTGCTGAAACACAACACCTGCACTTTCCACTTCCCCCAGCTGCAGCTCCTGCATATCTGCCTTGCACAGGCTTTGTGAAAATTAAAGGTGCCAGAGAGCACTGAGGTTTTCAGGCAGGAGGAAGAAGGGCAGCAGCATTTTAAAGCAGCCTATGAGCCTTATTAATATTGAATATGTTCAGCATTTTTGCAAATGCCCAAAGGCAGCTCAAGTGTACAGCAGGAATGCTAACCTACAGGTGAGAAATCTCAACATTAAAATTCATCTGGGTCTCAAGTAATCCTGCTAATTTGTTAGAAAAAGCATCAACTGCTCACACCAGCTTGCAGTACTTTCACAGCCCGAGTCACAAATTCCATCTCACATTCAAATGAAGACAAGAGATGGCTTTAGCCGCAGAATAGGAACTGCTCTTCAGGTTTGTTGGGTCAGGCAAGACATGGATGGCAAACATATTTGGGAAGGGAAGCTTCGTGCTTCCAGGACTGCTTGGGCTTTACAATATTCAGCAACAATGATTTCTCAGTGTTTTGACTGGGGAAAGCGGTCATGGAAGGCAGGAAAGGAGCGCACACAGAGCAAGAGGGTAAGAAATCCTGGCTCATCTTTTATTCACATCATCATCATGATGCTGCATGCTGCTAATGACTATCTAGCCAGGAATCAAAGGCAGGAATGCACTTGGATAAACTACTTTTCCAGTTGGAAGAGCTGGTGGGGCTTTGTACCAAATGCTAGCTCTATCTCAAGAGAAAGTTTCTTTTGCTTGTTAACATCAGCAATTGTGCATTTTGGGTTAAGCGGCAGTCTGCCTGCTATTTCCAACAGGAAAGAGCAACAGCAAGCGTGGAACTTCTAGAAGCAACAGTGAAAGTGATCAGCCTACCTATTCCCTAGCTCAAAAAAAAAAAAATTAACTCCCCAGAGTTTAAAAAAAAAAAAGACAGGAAAGCTCTAGGATTATAATTGCATACAGAGAACTGCTTTTGACCTTGCAGTAGGAATTGAAGATACTGTTTCATTACCCTCAAAATTTGCAACAACTATTTCTCCCCTCCCTCCTTTACAACACTTGCTCTATCCAGTACACATGCCAGGGTTCATCGATCTTTAAGTGCTTGACAAACATGAGACAGCAGCCAGCCTTCTACATGAAAGTGAGACCTTACATATAAACCAGGCACATGATGGCACAAGATGGGGCTAGTGAAATCCCTGGCTCCAGGAGTACCTTCACCCTCTACCCACTGCAGAATCAAGGAAACAAGAGGTAATAAAAAGGTGCAACAAGCACCCTCTTTAATCCATGGTTCGGCCGTGACCAGGACAGGTTAAGTACGTCAAACAAGAATCTCACAGCCAAAGATGCTAGAGAGTCAGAGTCACAGCCAAAAGATGTATCTGTAGAAAACAACCGGCAACAGCACTCAAAATTAAAACTTTAGGCCCAGGACGACCGCGTGGTGCTGATGGTTTGTACTCCTCCCAGTGTGGACAATGACAAGCACGTCAGGCTTACCTGGCTGGTTCTCACACATCAGTGTAACCCATGAAGGGCTGGGTCACCAGAGAGCTAAAATACCTGATTATAACCACAAAATGATGTCCTGCAACATGTTTTCAATGGCGTCAGATTTGTTTTTAGCAACTCCAAGCTGCAGCGCAGATCATACACGATGCCTCTTAATTTTGTTAGCAGGCAGCTTTTCAAGTGGAAAAATCAATATGAAAAGTACACCTTAATTCCTCAAGCACTTAGGAAACTTCTCCCCAGGGTCTGTTACTGGAGAGGTAAAGATGCCTGCACCAGAGGAGGACCATAGAAAGGAAAGACAGACAGACCATTTATTTACACAAGTATCTTTGATTTCTGATCCTTCCCAGCCTAGCTTTTTCTAACATTGCAAAGGGTACAGTTACCAAACGGCTAAAATCAGAGCCATCGCTTCTGGATTTGGGAATCCAATAACAACTCCTAAGACAGTGTTTACTCACCCAAATTGAGGCAGCTTTGTTTAGATGCTGCAAACCACACTCGACCAGGGACAAATTTTTGCTGCAACAGCACACAAAGATTTTATTGGAAGGCTGCAGTGATTGAACTGTGGTTCTTTAGAGAAAGATTTCTTTAAGGTAGAATTACATCGTGTGGCAGTATCTTTTCTGAATACCTGTTTTCATTTTCCTTATCTCCAACTGGTCACGTGTCTAATGACACTACCACCTAAATTTAGCTCATTCTGTTAGCACTTGCAATCCCACCGATGCCTGTAGGACTGCAACACACCTTCCTCTCTGTCTCCTCTCTCTCCTTCGGCGTACAGGGCCATTTCTGAAATACCAAAGCAGATGCCAACACCAGAAGCCTCCCCAGCACAGCACCCGGACCCGCTCTGCTGCAAGGACAGCGTCGGCCGCTTGTTTTCAGTGCAACGCCCATTCCTCGCAGGCCCCTTTGTGCTATATTACAGTGCCCCCTCGCTCGCTTTTGTCTCCGAACTGTCAGTCAGTCTGTGCTAAACCCCACGTCAGACGAACTTTGGGAAGTGGGAACATTCTAACGCAGACCTGCGCCTCGTGGCTCTTCAGGTATAATTAAGAGGCCACAGATTTACATATGTCTCATCATCTGGAGAGGTAAACGCTCATGTAAACAAGGGCAGATCCAAACCATGGTTACTTGCCACTGAAATCCTTATCTAGCCGAGGTTTCCCTATTCGGCTGTGAACTCCCCTAAAACAGGCGATGACGACACCGTCCAATAAAGGCAGAGATACTGGCCCACATCCCCAGAGAGTAAGAGGGGTTTGGAGCTGACTGGAACCACCTTCACAGCCAGGCCTTTCCTTAAAGCCATTAAACCCTAGTAGCCGCCCAAAGAGCCGAGCTTGCCACCGGCCAAAGTCAGCAGCGGCATCCGCGCCGGGCTTCCAGGAGCGCCATGCGGGAAGGGAAAGGGACTTCAACCCCTGGAGGACACGGCCCACCTTCCCCACACTCGGGCTGCTGCACCAGCAGCCAAGGAGAGGGGTAACAGGGGAAAAGGGGCAATAAGCCCCTTCCGGGGTGGCTCCGGAGCGGCCGAACGCCCCAGCCCGCAGGGCAGGGAGCCGGCCGGCCGCCCCGCCAGCCCGCAGGCCGCGCAGGCCCCTGCCCCGGCAGGCCTCCGAGGCGGAGCCCCGGCCTTGCCGCCGCAGCCAGGCCCCCCGTGCGGGGACACACGGCCGCAGAGGCCGAGCCAGGCCGCGGACACCCCCCCTCGGCGGGAGCCGGCGCTGCCCGAGGCCGCCCCGGTTACCTTGGTCTCCTTGACGTGCTGCTTGATCCCCTCCGGGTACCACTGCACCCGCACGTAGCCCCGCCGCAGCGGGCTGGCGCGCCCGTCCTCCGCGCCGCCGGCCCCGGGGCCTCCCGACTCGGAGCCTCCCGAGCTGGCGGCGCCGCCGCCGGTGCCGCGTCCCCCGCCGCCCTCCTCCTCCTCGGAGTCCGAGTCCTCGCCGTGGATCAGGCGCACCAGGCCGAACCGCACCGAGCCGCGGTAGCGGCCCGACACCAAGTCGTGGGAGAAGAGGAGGCGCTGCGAACCGCCCGGCGGGGCCGGCAGGGGCAGGGCGGCGGGGGGGGCCGGGGCGGCGGGGGGAGCCGGGGCCGGCTCCGCGGGCTGGTCCGCCATGGCGCCGGGAGAGCGGGAGAGCGCGCGGCCGCGGCGCAGCCTGGGGGAGGGGCGGCGCGGGCCGCGCGCAAGTAACGGCCCGGGGGCGGGGCTCGGCGGGGACACGCCCACCGAGGCGCCACGCCCACCGGGGGGACGGGCGGGACGTGGCGGGGCCGGGGCTGGGCTGTGGGGCGGGTGTAGTGTAGCGCCCCGGGGTCCCCGGTTATGGGGGGCTGCACTGCATCATCCCCGGTTATGGGGGGCTGCACTGCATCATCCCCGCGATCCCCGGTTATGGGGGCTGCATTGCATCATCCCCGCGATCCCCGGTTCTGGGGGGCTGCACTGCATCATCCCCGCGATCCCCAGTTATGGGGGGCTGCATTGCACCATCCCCGGGATCCCCGGTTATGGGGGGCTGCACTGCATCATCCCCGGTTATGGGGGGCTGCATTGCATCATCCCCGCGATCCCCGGTTATGGGGGGCTGCATTGCATCATCCCCAGTTATGGGGGGCTGCATTGCATCATCCCCGGTTATGGGGGGCTGCACTGCATCATCCCCACGATCCCCAGTTATGGGGGGCTGCATTGCATCATCCCCGGTTATGGGGGGCTGCATTGCATCATCCCCAGGATCCCCAGTTATGGGGGGCTGCACTGCATCGTCCCCGCAATCCCCGGTTATGGAGGGCTGCACTGCATCGTCCCCGCAATCCCCGGTTTTGGGGGGCTGCACTGCATCATCCCGGGATCCCTGGGCATGGGGGGCTGCACCACATCGTCCCACGATCCCCAGTTATGGGGCTCTACTGCATCATCCCGGGATTACCCATTATGGGGGGCCGCATTCCATCATCTGGGGGTCCCTGGTCTTGAGGGGCTGCAACGCATCAGCCTTAGAGCCCCCAGGCATGGGGGGGCTGCACTGCATCATCCTGGGATCCCGGACCCTCGGTCACTAGTAGAGCAGAGAAGTCCTCAGCTCCAGTGCCCATCTTGAGCAGCTGATGGGTCTCACCCCATAAGTGTGTGCACCTCTACTATAAAAAGCCTCAATATTGCAACCCTGATGCAGGTGTCTGCATGGGGAAGGGACACAGAGCCCACCCTCTGCCCCTCATGCCCACCTGCGCCCTCCCTGTCCCGCTGAGATGGCCACCCTGGGCACAGGGTGGGGGCCACCCTGGCACTGGGTGCTGCCCTATGCTGGGAGGTACCCCCCAGCTGACAGCAAAGCCTGGTCTTGCTTTTTATGCCTCCTAGAAGCCCCCATTGGGGTGTGCAAATCAGCCAAATATTTGGCTTCATCACTCTAAGGTTTTTTGTTTTCCCCTCTATCTGCAGGGATTTTTGAAACAGAAGTGGTTTCTTGAGTGGGTCTAGCTGCTCTGGCAGGCAAAGGGCTAAAGGAATCCAAACCAGCTTTCACTGCCTGTCCTTTACCCAAAGATATCCTGTCTTTTTGCTCCCTAGATCTCCCCACCCGTGCAGCGTTGGCTGGAATACCACGAAAATGCCCCAAGTCCTCAGCCTGACTTGTTTTGGTGCAGGAAAAGCCCCAGGAGTGGCAGAGCAGTGTTTTTCCTCTTTCCCTCTCCCTTCCACAAGTGCAAGGATGCTCTGCCTCAGCTGGATCAATCGGCTGGCTATCATTGCTCCTTCCAATGGTTTTCCTTTTATGAAAATCAACAGGGGTAAGGGTCTGCCTGTGCTCACCTCCAAGATTCACCACCCCATGAGGGAGCAGGGACCTTCTCCTCAGGCCTGCTGGGATTTTTCAACCTCGAAAATGGCCCTAAAACCCTGGGGAGCAGCTGGGAAGTGCCTGGGCCAGAGGGATGCTGCATGGGTGAGGGATGCACTGGGAGCTGGCTGGCATTTCAGCTCTGCCCGGCTCCTTGGCTATCCCAAGATGTGGGCAGCAGGATGCTCTAAGTGATGCAGAAGTACGAACTATTCCTGTCCTGCCTCCAGATCAGGGAGTTGTGGGTGGTGCTTTCCCCCAGGCCCAGGTCAGCTTGACCCCCACTCAGCATTTGATCACTTGCTACAGCATCATTTTAATCAGAGGAGTATCGAGTTGATGTGGTTCCCTGCTGGGGCATTTCTCAGCATCCACTCCAGGGATGAGGAACAAAATAGAGCTTAAAGGGACTATTGGGTAGGAAAATAGCAGCGTACCCTTGGGGAAAGACAGTTCAAATATCCATTCATTGCCACATGGTTGTACAGCTGTTTACAGGGATGTGCTTCTGGGAGTTCAGACCTCTGTCCGCAAGCCATGACCTCTGTAAAGTGGATGAGGCAGAGCAGAAAGGCAGAGCTCAGCACTTGCTGAGCACACGAGTGCCTCTGGCATGAGGATTTCACCCTCTGGCCACCGCTGTGCTGAGGGGTGCAGCACATAGAATCATAGAATCCTTTCAGTTGGAAGTGACCCTCAGCATCATCGAGTCCAACCATAACCTAACCTAGCCTAACTCTAGTACTAAACCATGTCCCTAAGAACCTTGTCTAAATGCCTTTTAAACATCTCCAGGGATGGTGACTCCACCACTGCCCTGGGCAGCCTGTTCCAACACCTGACAACCCTTCCCGTGAAGAATTTTTTCCTAATATCAAATCTAAACCTCCCCTGGCGCAACATTTCCTCTTGTCCTATCACTTGCTACTTCGGAGAAGAGACCAACACCCTCCGAGCTACAACCTCCTTTCAGGTAGCTGTAGGCAGCAATAAGATCTCCCCTCAGCCTCCTTTTCTCAAGGCTAAACATCTCCCCTGGGCATTCAGCCACCCCACCTGGAGCTGGGGACAAGGTACTGACCTCTCTCCCTCTGCAGTCAGGGAGAGTTGCACTTTTGTGGGAACTAGATCAGGGCTTTGGGAGGGGGAGAAGGTGCCCTTTGGCACCATGTTCTTCTCAAGGTTTCAAAGTGCAGCTTTATCCAGCATGATGATGCTTCTCATCATCTCCTTAATGTACATTGAAACAGCAGCTAATAAAATATAGATAACATGTAATGGGCATACGCATGTGTGTAGATGGAAACTGTCCCCCTTCAGAGCAATTATATGCTGAAGAGCATGTAAGAGCCACAAATAGCCATGCAAACAATCACATTACACAACCAACAGGCTCACGGCAGGGGGATCTTAATGGGGACAAAGTCAGGGCTGTTCGCTCATTAGCTGGAGTTGAGTGTGGTGTGTTTTTGCACTGTGATCCCAGCTGGGGCTCTGACGTGCTTCCTTTGGGAAGTGGCACTGAGGAAGGATGCATCACTTTTTCAGGACACAACAGCCCAGGGCCTGGACTGCCACAACACTGATGTGCTCCGGGCATGTTGCAGTCTCTGGGTGTTGAAAGGAGCATCTTCCGTTCAACAAGCTCCAGCCTATTTGGATCTCCGCTGAGGGACCTCAGCAAGTCAGATCAGCCTGCGAAATATTGAAGCAAAACCAAGCAGCATTTTGCATGTGTGATTTTTTTGGCAAATGAGACTGATTCAGCAGGAGGTGTGAACAGCCAAGACTTCTGCAAAGTGACACACATCAAGCAGCACCCCCTGTCCTATTTAGGGACAATTCCAGCTCTTAGTCTGTTTTGGGAAGTGATGGCCTTTACTCTGCAGGAGAACATCCTCTCTTCAAGCAAGCTGCTTGTGTGATCTAACCACCTTATGGCAGTTAGAGCACCAGTATCTCCCTGTCGAGAAACTGGTGAAAAGCAAGCCCCATCCTTCCTCTTTGGGACCCACCTGGTGCTGGGTGCACCTCTCACAGAGTGTCTTTGCACAGGCCTTGCGGGGGTTAAGGGGCGAGTGCTGGGATGCCTGCTGGGTACTGGGATGCCCCAAAGGTGCTGGGAATGCCAGCAGGGTGCTGGGAGGCTTGGAGGGTGCTGGGGATGCCCAGAGAGTACCAGGATGCTCACAGAAAGCTGCGATGCTCACGGTATGCCGGGTGCCTGCAGGTGTTGGGTGCCTACAGGGTGCCAATATGCTCACAGGATGCCAGGTTGCTCACAGGATGCCAGGTTGCTCACAGGGTGCCAGGATGCTTGGAGGGTACCAGGATGCTTGGAGGGTACCAGGATACTCACGGGGTACCAGAATGCTCACAGGTGTCGGGATGCCCGCAGGTGCCAGGAGGCTCACGGGGTACCGGCATACTCACAGCGTGCCGGGATGCCCGCAGGGTGCCGGGATGCCCGCAGGGTGCCGGTGCCGGACCCGCGGCGGGGCTCTGGTGCCACCTCGTGGGCTGTCGCCTCCCGTCGCCGCGCAGGGTCGGGCGCGGCGGCTCCCGGCGGGGCGGGGGGGAACGGGCGGTCGCGGTTTGTTGGCCCAGAGGAGCAGCAGCTTCGTTCGGCAGCCCCAGCGTTTGCGGCCAGGCTCTGTCCGCCGGGCTGGGCGGCTGTGGAGCTCCTAGCTGGGAGGCAGGAGAGCTCTCAGCATCCTTCTGCTCTGCAACACCTCCTTAGCTGATCTTGCAAATATTTTCTTCTTTTGCTGCTTTCCCAGAGGCACGTGTGTTCCTGTACCACCCCTACCAACTGCTGGTGCCTTCAGAAAAGGCGCTTCAGAGCAGAGCTTGCTGCATGGGTTCTGGGGAATGTCCCCAAACCCTCCCACGGGGGCAAGCTGGGAGTCACTGTCAATCAAACAAACAGCTTGGCAGGAATCGCTGTGTCCTGATCACATCAGGGAACATAAATATTAACAAGTGATGCAGCATATGGAAATCTTTCACCTCAGTGAGCCCAGCAAATCTCCCGTGGCCGGGCGGGCAGGGGAAAGACCCCAGCAGTGCCCAATGCCCCCATCCTGCACAGGATTACCAGGCCCTTCCCTCCTGTCTTGTGCTGCCCTCATCAAACACTTCTGGCCCTCTCCACAAATGGCCTTGGAGTGGCATCACCTCCTATAGGCATAACTTTATGCAAGTGCAATCCTCCTCAACTCCCTCCTCTCATCCTCTTTGCTGAGACCAAGAGTTTATGAATCCCCTGATGGGGCTGGTCCAGGCCCAGCCTTGCTCTGGGATGCAGGATTTGGTTTCCCCATAGGTGGCATCTGGTGTCGTGGTTGAGACGGACAAACGACATGGACCAAGTTCTTCCAGGATGCAAGTAGTAGATGCCATTTATTGCTACAAGTGCATTTTTATACAGTTTCACCAATTCATGTGTCTCTTCACTATTGGTTGCAAGTTACAGCAGTAACATCTCATTGGCTAATTTTGCTATCATCAATGTTACTCTTCTACTCCCTTCTCTCTCACAGGTACACCTTAATATCTCTGGATACTCCTTTACTCCCATCTTTCTCATGGGTAGGCCTTAATATCTTCAAGGCTAATTTCTGTTCCCATGCTCTCCGTCAGGGAATCCACGGACCCACCGTAGTCCCCCCCAATCTGCTCCCCATCCACCTCCATGGGGTCACCCTGGCTGCCACCGGCAGCGTGCCAGGGCTGGACCACAGGCAGGAGAGCTCCTGTGGAGCTGCGAGAAGCAGGATGTCCCAGTGAAACATCACCTAACTGCCATGTCCCAAAGTCAGAACCAGATCTAAACCAGTTGGAGCCTTGGGACTGGAGGGTGGGGGCTGCCTTTGCTGGGCTCCGTCCCACCTCCCCATCCCTCTCCTCCCAGAGCTGTACCCCAACCTCCTTCTTCCCTGAGATTGTGTCATGAGTGGCCATGACCTAGTTACAAATTGCCACAGCCCAGCAGAGAAGGAAATGAGGCTAATCACTACCAGTGCCTGTGCTCTGGGCAGGGGATAAAAGAGGTCTCAGATGGGTCCTGGCCTCTCACTTTTGGCTGAGGTTGCCATGGCCAAGCAGACATGGGTAAAACTGTCCTCTTCTGTGCTTGCACTCTTTTCTCAAAAGCCCATGCAGAAGAGTAACAAGATATATCAGCCTTGCAAAGGCACATGTTGATCCGGAGCACGTCAAAGCCTCAGTTCAAAGCCTGAGGCTTCCCCTGACCATTGCTGGGATCCCAGCCAAACTGTGAAGCAGCATCACCTCCCCAGCTCCCCGTGAGGGTCTGCAGAGGGAACCAGCCCTGCGTCCTTGCAGAACGGCATCAGCTGCACTGAAGGGCAAAAAGGAATATGCCATAGGAAATGCACATGTGTATGTTTGCATATCAGATATATATAAACACTTCAGAGCACAGAGCAGAACCAGCCCCTCTAGGGTCTATTTGGAGGCTGGGGCTGGGGTCTGGCCACCATCCATAGGAGCCCTGTACGGCTATTTCAAAAGACTGCCAGCTCACAGGCTCCTAAGCGGCACTAAATGCCCCGCTCCAGTGGAGAGGCTGGAGGCACGCTGGCTTTGTGGGACCTGCTGGGGATTTTAACTGCTCTTGGCAGCACAGGAGAGGAGCACTGAGGGATGAAAGCAGCAGGTAGCCAGCCTGGCAAGTGCTGGGAATATTGAGTATGTCCAAAGAGCCACATCCTGCTGAGAAGTTCCAGCAACGACGAGTGCTCGCATGCTGCCAGTCTGTAACAGCTAGTGAAAAGGCAGGAGAGAAGGGAGAATGAAATCGGAGCTTGTGGCTGACCTTGCAGCGATGCCAGGCTGCAAAGTCCTGCTGCCACCCCTCTCATGCCACTGCCAGGAGAAAAGCATTCCCCTCTTTGGGTACATGGGTCCCCTCAGCTAAGCCAGGGAAAGGTGCAAAACAGGGATGTAAGCAGAGCATCCAGCTTGGTAATTACATGAGTAATGTAAGTTTGAGTTTGGGAGAGAAACCTCCTCGGATGGTGCCACACGGGGGAGGACACCGATGCCACCCGCATCCCCTGTGATGGCAGATCCTGCCCCTTGAGGCCAAGGGACTACAAAGGCTGCAGCCACCCAAAGCAGCTTGTATGAACCCACACAGGCAGGTCACAGGAACAGCCACAAAACCATGGATGAAATTCAAAGAGTAAATTTATTTCTGTTACCTGCTGAGCTGGGGGAATTTCCGAAACAGCACTCAGGCAGGAATGCAGGTACCATGGAGCTTGGGCTTTGCTAGCAAATGTGCAGCTTGCTGGTTTTCATTCATGCAGGCAGTTTTTCCACTGTGCTTTGCTCTTTTTAACAGCAGAGCAAGAATCTCAAGGATGTTCAATAGGTGCCTCTGAGTCTATCACCAACCCATGTTATTTAAACACAGTGTTCTACCAGTCAAGCACACAAAACTAAACAACCATGAGTGTGATATATGTGGTTTTCTACACTCCAGGTTCAGGTTACTTCCTTGCCAATCTCCCATTATACTCCCACACCCCACTGAGCACTGGGATAACCTGGCACTGTGACGGGGACAGTGACAGAGGGTGGCACAGCTGAGGAGCCCCTTGGCTGCATGTGTGTTACTCCATCCCCAAGTCCTGTCAGAGCAGGGGACAAATACTGGTTCATCTGCCTCCCACGTGTCGCCCCTCACTGCAAATCCTACCCAGAGATAATTGCCGCCCTTCTGAGCGGGCACCCCAACGGAGGGACCAGCCGGCTGTGGGGCTAGGAGTGACAGCTCTGGGCTCTTTGAAGATGCTGAGAGAGCTGCTAAATATGTAAATCTCAGCACGCTGCTGTGGCTCTCGTTTAATGGAGCTTTTGACCCTCTGCAGCTGTGTGGGAGCAGGGAGAGACATGGACCCAGCTAAACCCACCGAATGCAGCATCCCTGCTTGACTATTCCAGCCACCGGCCAGCCCCTGCGCTGCTGGCCTCAGTTTAATGGCTGGGAATTGCTCCGAAATGCTGTTTCTGAAGAGCAGAAAGCTGCTGGGTCATATTTCTGTCTCAATTCCTTAAAAAAAAACTTAAAAGAGGGAGATAAGGATGTAGACCCAGGTCACTTTGCCCATGGCTGGAAACTAAAGCATGTCCTGAGCTCCCCTGGAAATGTCCCCAGTGCAGCAAAGCCAGCGCTGCCTCCCGCTCCGGGCTTCTTTCTGGGCTGCATCTGGTTCATGATGATAACGATAAAGCCAACATTTAAAAATTTTTATTTTTGCTGACCTTCCCAGTCCTTTCCTTTCTAGAAGCTCATGCCTAGGATAATCATTCTTTTATTACACGTCCTGACGGGGACAAATATTGCCGGCTTTGCCAGTGCAGTTTCCTATGTAATAGCTCTCAGGGACCAAGGGCTGTGCAGGAGAGAGACACTTGGTCTCTGCAGAAAGGTCCTTAGAGCACAGACCTTATGTCTGGCCCCCATCCTACAAGAAGCCAGCTGATTCTCCTGAGAAACTCCCCACTGCTCAAGCCCAAGGGACGGTCATGCTTGGCATGGCCAGCACATCCTTGGCACAAAGAAAGCTCATCCACTCTCAGCAGGGATGCTCCAGCTTCTTATGGGCTCCCAATGCCATGTGAGAGGGCTGGATCAGGCATAATATATGGCTGTTTGTCCCTAGCCAAGCCCTCTGCTCGGCTCTGCAAGCCAGACAGGGAGAGCAATCAGCTAAATGTTTTATCCCCCTGCAGGCAGTCATGCCAGAGGGAAAAAAAAAAAAAAAGCCTGATGGGATCCTTTTGCTGGCCTGTCACCTTAAAGCCTCTCACCTCTCCCTGTCTTTCATCAGGGTTATAAACTCCTTAGGATGTCATCACGTGCTCCATAAATAACAAATATATATAAGCGAGGGCTGCAGAGGGTGCAGCAGACAGAGGAGAGGGAAAACCCCAGGTCTCCTCTCCTGGCAGCTGCCGGACGGCACCACCGGGGCCAGGCGGGCAGAGCAGCGGCGCGGGGTCGCCATCCGGTAAGCACCCATGTTTCCGTCACATCCCAGTGGTACTAACAGCCTTGGGGACAGCTGGTGGCCTCGAGGCCACTGCGACTTGCCAGCCTCAGTGTCCCAGGATTGGGGGAATCACCGCAGAGGGGAGGCGGGTTGGTGTGCGGAGCTTGGCTTATCTGAAAAATTACTCTGGTGGAGGATAAGAGAGTGACTCTCATCACAGCCCCTGTCCCATCCCTGCACTTCCAACATGTCCTATCAAAACCTGCGTGTAGTAGGGACTCCTCTCATGGAAATTCTCTGTGTTTGGGGTCTGCAAAGAACTTGACCTCTTTTGCAAAGAATATTCGGCTCCAAAACTAGGTGAATAACTCCTTACTACTAACACATTTAAAAATTCAGGCTCCAGGTCCAGGTAGACATCCATAACATAATATAAAGGTGTCGATAGTGGGATACTGCAGACTAGCCTGTTTATTTACATGTGAGCATCACTACGGACTATGCGAATGCTTTGGTCTCTAGCGCACAAACACAAGTTTGGGGAAAGTTTACAGCAGGAGCTTTTGGGAGGTTCCTACATGTGCACATATGTACCAGTCTCATCTCAGGCAGGTCTGGTAAGGAGCTACAGCACAAAATTTAGCCTGGGGTTTAAGCGACTTGAACAATATACAGGAGGCTGTGTTGGAGCATGAAGGGCAGATGTCTTGAGCCAGGGAAACAGGAGTTTCCTCCTCACTTGGTTTCTTACTTACTCTGTGAATTGGGGTGAGTTTCCTTCACCTCTGCAGGTCGGATGCTTCCCAGGTGTAACTGCAGTGCTGGTGTCCCCACGGATGTGCAGGGCTTGGGATTGGCTCCGGGGATGGGCTGGGGAGAATGACGGGTTTCTCTGAGCTCTGCAGGCTATATATAACCACCACAAAAGATGTTTGCATCTGCAGGGAGCTGAGAAGCAAAGCAAAAAGTTCATTTCCAGAAAACAAATATATCAGCCCTCCAGCTGTATAACCTGAGTTGCCAGGAATAAAGTGCTGGAGAGGAAAAAATATGAGGAATACAACCTAAGGAGCAGCCTTTCCACATCACTAACTTCTGCTCTGGGCTATTGCTGGTTGGGGTCTCAAGAAATTTCTAAAAATAGCTGGAGGGATCTGACTCCCCTTTCCCATCCATCTCCAATGAGGACAGAAGAGCCGCTCACACAAGGGTTCTTGAGCCATCCCCCAACTCTGCGGATGTCCCCATAGAGACTTTCCAGTATTCTGTTCTTTACAGCCTGTATATGACCTGGGACAAAGACTCACTCTAGGACAGTGACCCGGCTATTGGTGAGCGAACCTCCCTGGGAGCATGAACCCATCACCATTTCAGTTAGTCCTTGCACACACCCCTTGGTGACTAAAACCAGCATTGATGATGCTAGATAATTCCCCCGCCAAAGAAAACCTCTCTCCCTGATGGACCTGCTCCCTTAGATACACATCCACTGTCAAATCAGCAATTCATTGAAAATAAATCACGACGACACCCCATCTCACCTCGGGCTGGATAAAATGGGCATTTCAAACACCCAGCCCTCGGCATTTCAGGATGGAAAATTCCCAGCTTGTGCCGGTTCTGCCCTGCGCTATGTTTGTGCTGGTAATGCTTTTGTTTCTATAAATCCTATTAGCTGGAGGCAAGCCTATAATTAGCAGGCAAAGCCGGCATCTCTCAAACAATAATCAAAAATGACCTGGCTTCACATTGGCTTTGCTGCAAATTGCTTGAATATCGGGCTGAGCAGCGCCGGACAGACAGACGGCTCTGGTAGCTCTTCCCGCTATTTCTGCCTGTGGGACGCATGTGCTTAGCAAAGTTATTTGCTCAGTTTGTGGTTCTCTCTGGATTTATTAAGTCGGTTTGCTTGCACATGAAGCAGAAGGCAGATTGAAGTGATAGGCTTTGATCCAAGTCAGCGGATTTGGCCGGGCGGTGCAGGACGGTGCTGCCGGATGAGCTCCGGAGCTGATGACCCTCCTGGGAGAACTGGAGGGTCTGGGGTCCTGTGTCACAGATGGCATGCCCTGGGGTGGGCTGTGCCTGCTGGGATCACGCTGCCCAAAGCTCCTGGGACAGGGGACAAAGCCTGGGGGCACCTCACCCACATGGGATGCCCAAGGCTTGTGGCACCCACTTGTCCTGCCATTGACCCATCTCAGTAGTGTCTGTGAGCACAGACGCGACCAAAGAGCCCAACAGGGACTAAGCCGTGTCGCTTACCCACTGAGCAAGCCAGAGAAGTGAGTAAATCCTGGAACTCAGGCTGTCTCTGGGAGGGGGACCTGCCCCCCCCCAGCTCTCCTGCCTGGCTTTGCCACGGGCTGGGGCAGGAGATGTGGGGCAGGATGCTCAGCCCCATGCCTGCTCCTGCTGCTCTAACAGCCGCTGTCACTGCTCTGTCCCACTGCCTGGATGCTGGCAGCTGGTCCCCAGGCTATTGTCCCCCATGTCCCTGGGACCATGAGTTCCTTACAGCCCACGGTTTGTGCCAGGCTCCTGCACCGGCTGCAGCTTGCAGCGACAGCAGACCGGCAATAGGGTCACTGTGGGCGGGTATTTGCTGTGTATATCTATATATATATACACACACATGTATAGGAAAAGAGTGGCAAGCAGCCTAATCCTGTGCGTGATCAACAGGTATTTTCAGCAGCTAAGAGCGCCGGAGGAGATTGGCTGAAATAAAGGGTTCTGTGACACCAGGGGCTGGCAGAGGCTGCCGAGCAGAGGCAGAGGCAGGACGCCGGGCAAGAGGAGGAGGATGTCAGCTCTCAGTGCGTTGCCTTTCCTGAAGCCCCCTCACCTGAGGTCCCCCCGCAGCTCGCCCGGGGGCCAGCGCCGCCACACGCTGCCCGCCAGCGAGTTCCGCTGCCTCAGCCCCGAGGATGCCATCAGTGTGTTCGAGATCGAGCGGGAAGGTAAGGGGCTGCCAGGAGAGGTCCTGCCCCATGGCATCAGCTGGACATGTCCCATCCCTTCCATCCAGCAGTCCCTCATTCTCTTCGGGGGCACACCATGGTGGCAAAACCCCCATGCATGACCTTGTGGGTGATGAGGGAAGGAACCAGTGATCGTGACTTGTGGCCAGGGCACCACAAGCTCCTTAACAAGGTGGGGGAAGATGTGATTAAGGAGGTGGAGAGCTACAGCCCCCAGCTCACCCACATGGGGTGTTATCTGGCTCCCCTTCCCCGTACTCACTGCTGTACCTCTCCAGCCTTCATATCCGTCTCTGGGGACTGTCCTCTCCACCTCAACGAGATCCGCCACTTTCTGAACCTGTGCCCGGAGCTGTCCCTCGGCTGGTTTGAGGAAGGGCGGCTGGTGGCGTTCATCATCGGCTCCCTCTGGGACCAGGACAGGCTCAGCCAGGTAAGAGCCAGACCCAGTTCTTCCCAGCATGTGTACTGGGAGAGTCTCTGCCAGAGCCTGGGGACGAGGAGCAGCTTCCTGGGGCTCTGAGGGTGCTCACCAAGTCTTAGAATCATAGAACAGTTTGGGTTGGAAGGGACCTTCCCAGCCCATCCAGTGCCCCCCTGCCATGAGCAGGGACATCTGCACCAGCTCAGGTTGCTCAGAGCCCCGTCCAGCCTGGCCTGGGATGTCTCCAGGGATGGTTCAGCCACCGCCTCTCTGGCCAACCTGGGCCAGGCTCTCACCACCCTCAGCATCAAAAATATCTTCCTTGTATCTAGTCTGAATCTCCTCCCTTTTAGTTTAAAACCATCAACCCTTGTCCTGTCACAACAGGCCCTGCTAAAAAGTCTGTCCTCATCAGCCCTTTTAAGTACTGAAAGGTGGCAATAAGGTCTCCCCAGAGCCTTCTCTTCTCCCAAGACTAATTGCTACAGGGCTTCTCTAGTGATAAGGAACTTCCTCGTTAATTAATTTAACTGATGCTGTTAAAAAAATTACACTCAGTAATTCCCCCCAACATTCATTTTAAAATTAAAAACCTGCAGAGATGCTGGGGAGAGGTGAAGGGGGATAGCACCAGCACCCTTTTCCTTTTGGGGGAGGATGCAGACCCTGTTTCACTGGGATGGGGAACCAAGACAGATGCAGGACGGGACCCCCCCGAGGTCACACTAACCCCGTTTCCCCCTCGCAGGAGGCGCTGACCCTGCACAAGCCACGGGGCACGGCCGTTCACATCCACGTGCTGGCCGTGCACCGCACCTTCCGCCAGCAGGGCAAGGGCTCCATCCTGATGTGGCGGTACCTGCAGTACCTGCGCTGCCTGCCCTTCGCCCGGCGCGCCCTCCTCATGTGCGAAGATTTCCTCGTGCCCTTCTACCAAAAGTGCGGTTTCGAGGCTCTGGGTCCCTGCGAGGTGACGGTGGGGGAGCTGGCGTTCATCGAGATGCAGCATCCCGTGCGGGGACATGCCTTCATGCGCAGGAACAGCGGCTGCTGAGCCCCCTCCGGTCCAACCCTGGTTGGGGGGGGGCTGGACAGAAGCCGGGGGGATAAGAGGCTGTGACCCCTCTACATCCCCAACACAGTGTACATCTTCCTCCCTCTGCCACGTCTGCCTTCCAGCCAGATCAGATCTGTCCCATCCATTTTGATCCCATTTTTGGGACTGAAATCCCCAGCCTGGCCCCACCAGGAGCACCAACCCTCCCGCCTGGTCTCCAGTTTAGCTGGAGCAGTATCAGCAAGGCTGGAGGGGGCTGCAGGGCCGTGTGCCCACGCTTTGCTGAGACCCCCAGCAGAGCCCATACATGCACGTGCCTCCAGCCCTGAGTCCCTGCTACAAGTGGAGCCCCCCTGGCCAAGCCCTCCCTGAGCAGCCCCCAGACCAGACATGGGTCTAGACTCCCAGAGTGCACCCCCAGCTGCACCTTCCAGAGCCTCCCCAGGGGGCCAGTCCAAACCATTTGCCCCCCAAACTCACAAATGTCCCGGGACAAGCCTTCTGCAAACACCTCGCAGCAAATAAAGATGTGACGGTGATTTTCTTCACAGCTTGTGTGCATTCCTGCCCCACTCTGACCATCGCCTTGCCATAACAGCCAAAGGGGGGGCACCACCCAACACCCCTTGGGGCATCTCAGCTTTTGGGGAGATGGGGCTAATCCAGCCCTGGGTCATCCAATGAAGGGTGGGACAGAGGTGGGGGGCTCTGCCCTTGGGCAGGGTCAGGAAGCTCCGGGGGTCTTTCTGCTGCAGGCACTTGGCTTCTCCTTCTGCTGGAGATGCTCCAAACCCTGTTCCTTCCCAGGGAGGGGTTTTAAGGGGTACGGTGCATCCCCAAACATCAGGGCACCGGACCATCACCAAAAGAACCAGAACCCCCTAAAAGTGCTGCATCCCTGTGCCCAAGAAGGGAGAAGAGGCCTTGTGTGTCTCATTAAATACAGGTAGAAATTTATTAAGGAGGAAAAAAAAAAAAACCCACAGCTTTTACAAAAAGTATCAAAAAGAGACAAATGAGGTGAAATGTCTGTCTTTGGCTGGAGCAGCTACCGGAGGGACGGAGCGGGGCTGAAATCTGGCCCGTGGTGGAGGGAGGCACGGAGGGAGGGATGGAGGGAGGGATGCCGGTGCCACAGAGCTCCTGGGATCACCCAGACAGGGGTTGTGGACAGATGGAGCCGAGCTCCCAGCCCTTGAATACTCATCCCAGGACATCCCATCTGGGGGATTCACACCTTCCCTCATTTAACAGCGCTGATACCCACCAGCACCAAAGCAACACACACCAGAGGAGGGACAGCCTGGCACCAGCTCAGGTCCAAACCAGCCTTGCAGGGTCACCCGGACCCCGGGAAGGACCTGCCTTCATGCTGAGGCCAGTGGGAGGGAGGAGGAGATGCTGGGGAGCAGCAGCCCAAGGGCTGGGGACAGGTGGGGACAGGCAAGGACGCACAGCCTCAGGCAAGTGCTCCCATCCTGCGCTTCTCCTGTGCTTCTCCGTCTGTCCAGCCCCATTTAGGTGGGAAGGACTACCTGGGTCTCTACGCTTTGAAAAAAACAAAAGGGGTAACAGTGGGGACTCAAGGCAGCAGCAAAAGGTGGGAGCAGCGATGGCTTCCTGAGGGGGCTGTGGGCTTGAGGAGCAGCCACACAACCCCCTAGAGTGGTTTTCTCCCTGCCTGTCCCCCGGTTGAGCACGATGAAGGCAATACGTGCCATTTCTCTACTTCCAAAAAGGGAATTTCACTGAAATAAGGGGAAAAGCAGCCCCCCTTGCCCCAAGCCCTGCCTCTCCACCCAGTGAGGAGCCCAGGTGGGGAAGCACAAGCTCCTTTTGCAGCCTCAGGGGAGCATCAGATGTTAGAGTGGGACTGAAAAACACCTTTGAAGCTCAGCTCTGAACACCCCAGAGCCACAGCAGAGGCGCTGGGGAGCCCAAAGTGGGGGAAACCCTTGGCCTAAAGAGTTGCAGATAAAAACAAGTGCCCCTGCAAAAAAGGGGGTCGTGTTCACAGTATGAGCTGCAGCACCCGAGGACGGGACGGGGCTGCAGGCAGGCAGGGGCGCAGGCAGGGACACAGGCAGGAGACCTTGGTAGCATCATTGCCAGGTGCTTTCGAGGTCCATTGCCCCAGAGCTGGGGGCCCAGCCTGGCTGTGGCCGTACCAAAACCCCGCTTCCCTCAGCCCCGGGTTGTCCCCAAACCAGTTATGGCTTGCCAGCACCAAGAGCAGCCCCAAAGGGGTGCAATGCCAGACTGGCTCCAGCCCTGTTCCCCACTCCATCTCCTGTTTAACCGGAGTGAGCCCAAACCCGCCAGCCCTGAGGACGAAGCTGTGCCTGGAGTCTGCCCCATCTGGGAGCAGCCACCACTTCCCACAGGCTGGTAAAGACCCACCCCATGGAAAACATCACCACCAGCCCCGTCCCCGCCGGCGGGGTCAGTGCAGGACCTGCTCCAGCTCGTACTTCTCGCAGAACTTGCTGGTGAAGGGCAGGCAGGTGAGATATTCCACCCAGCGCCAGTTCACAGGGTAGACGTAGAGCCAGACCACCAGCGAGGCAAAGAGCCCCACGAAAACCAGCAAGGAGACGATGATCATGGCTCGCTTGCGGTACTTGTCCACCGTGCCGAAGGTGATGTAGGGCAGGAAGGCGAAGGAGAGGAGGAGGCCGCTGAGGAAGCCAAAGAGATGAGCGATGTTATCGATCCACGGCAAGAGGCCACAGACGAAGAGGAACAGGACGATGCCGAAGAGGTTGAGGAAGGCTTTCCAGGGTTTCTCCAGCACTTGCCAGCTCTGGAAGAGCTCCACGAAGAGGCAGGCCAGCAAGCCAAACTGGGACCCGGCAGGGCCCACCTGCAGGGATGGGGAAAGTCATGGCCAGACCCTGCGCACATCACCCTGGACATGTTCCTGTGTGTCCCCTGGGAATGTCCCCTCCCCTTGCAAAATGCATGTGGCTCTTGCATCCCTCCAAGGGCTGCGCTGCCACGGGGCGGCCATGCTCACGCTGGCACGGGAGGAAGAAGAGAGGAGCACGCTGGCACTGTTTGGGCAGAGCCAGTGCTTTTGATGACTCAGCAGCCAGGCAGCATCCCCACAGCCCCCCCAGCCCTGTCCTGACGCACCCCCACGGGGATTAGGGCGCTGGACGTGATCTCATTTAAAGCCTGGCAGGGTTTTGCTGCCAGCAGATTAGCCATCTGCCTCCCGAGGACCCTGCACGCACATTGACATGGGGTGAAGCGTGACCCACGCGGCATGTGCAAACCCCACGCGTGGGGCAGAGACACCCCCCCGTCCCCCTGCCATGGGGGCACCAGCCTCCCACCCCCCTGCCAGGGGCAGAGAGCTTTGTGCTGCAGCCTGCAGTCCCCTCCCCAAACCTCTGCTGAGACAGGGATAGGGAGGGGTGTCCCTTTGGTCCCTGGGGAGGTGGCGGGGTTTGGGGTGATGTGGACAGAGCCCCCCCAGCCCTCACCTCTGCCCTGTACGGCAGGAAGATGGCACTGGCCAGGTTGCCCGTGATGCCGCTGAGGATGAAAATGATGGAGATGCGATGCCAGCCTGCCAGCTTCTCCAGGTCCCTCAGCACCGTCATCTGGAACGTCACAGACACCAGGCAGTGGATGATGCTGGGGGGAGAGACCTCACGTTAGAGACCCCTGCCCAGCCCTCCGTGCTGCTGCCCTGGGGCATGTGACATTGTACATAACACCCTCCACGTGTTGCTGTGGTCTAGGGGTGTCCTCCCCACTTCTCTCCCAGCCCGTCCCAATGGATACTCTGGTCCCAACTCACTCCCCACGCCCTGGGGGTGTGGGGGCCGTGGCTCACCCGGCATGCAGGAACAGGGACAGCCACAGGCGGTAGAACTGGTCGGGGACCTCCGGGTTGAGGAAGGGCAGGAGACCACAGACCTTGTCCAGGCAGTGCACCTGCAAAGGTGGGGTGGTTGGCGGGTGACAAAGGCTCAGCCCACAGCCCAGTGCTGCAGGGAGCAACGGATGGGTCACAGGGACATGTGGCTGGTGATGCCACATGTCAGTTGCGGGGGGACCCTGAGTGGTGTGGGGCACCTGCATTGCCCAGGTGCTGCGGAGGGAGCAACCAAGCACCCCCAGTGCCCCAGGAGATGCTGAGGGGCTGTTTTCCCACCCAGAATATCCCTTTCTCAAGGACACCAGGGCTGCCTGGGTGAGACTGCCTCAAGTTCTCTCTGGCAACCAGTGATAGGACCCGAGGGAATGGCAGGAAGATGTGTCAGGGGAGGTTTAGGTTGGACATGAGGAAAAGGTTCTTCACCCAGAGGGTGCTGGACACTGGAACGGGCTTCCCAGGGAGGTGTCACGGCCCCAACCTGACAGTGTTCAGGAAACATTTGGACAATGTCCTCAGACACATGGTGTGAATTTTGGGGTTGTCCTGTGCAGGGACAGGAGTTCAACTCAAAGATCCTTGTGGGTCCCTTCCAACTGAGGACATTCTGTGATTTTAAATCTTGTGTTTCCTGCCCCACAGCAACAAGGCAGTGGCAGCAGGAGCCTGACCGACAGCCGAACAAACCCCTGCACCCTGCATCCCCTGCTCACACCCATCCCAGGATACTACAAAACCCTTCAGCATCAGCACAGCAATTCGTGACCCACCTGCCAGCATCACAACCTGCATCCCAGCCCACTCACCTGCGAGCAGAGCGTTGCCTCCTCATGGAAGTAGCCGTGCATGAACTCGCAGTACTCCCGCGTCGTGATCTCGCAGCTGGGCAGAGGGCAGCGGGCTCGGACCAGGGCTCGCTCCCCACTCCCCTGAGCATCCCCCGCTGCTCCCGGCAGCCAGTCCTGCTGCCACTATCCTTCCCACCCCCCCTGCAAGGCTCCAAGTTCTCCATCTCCCCCTGGCACAGCTCCGGGCACGGACAGAGCAACAAAAGGCAGTGCGGGGAGCTGAGCCCTGACCAGGTGTCCCCATCGCTGTGACCCACCTGCCCTTGGTGCCAATGCAGCAGGGTCTGCCCTTGATCTCGCAGTCCATGTGGGCAAAGCCTGTGTGGTTGGTTTTAGTCTCGTAGGTGCAGATCTAGAAGCAGGAGGGCGAGGAGCCAAGGTCACGGTCTGGCTGCAGGCTCTCCCCGCAGCCCCCGTGCCTGGCTTGTCACATGCTGTGCCTCCCACAGAGGCTGTCACCACGGTGTCACCGGGCTCTTACCGGCCACTTGGTGATGTCGTCCGGCCACACGTGGGGTGGGTTGGATGCCGGCTCCTCGCATGTCCTGGCGGGAGGAGGTGGGGGGGTCAGGACAGGTCTCCCTCAGCACATCCCTCCTCCCAGACCCGCCTTGGGCACAGACACCCCAGGACCTGCCCCATCCCCTGGCTTGGGAGGGATCTTGCACCTTGGTGTCCTACACCCCCTTGCAGCAGCGCCTTCCGCAGGTGAACCCCACAGCACTTGCATCTGTCAGACACCCCATCGATGTCCCCTCACAGCACCCCGCATGCCAGCTCACCCCCCATGGGACCCCACCTCAGTTTCCCCACTGACTCCCGCTTCCTTATCACTCTCCTACGGTGTGTAAGAGCCCTCCAGCCCCTTGGACATGAGAATTCAAGGCAGCCAAGCTGGAAACGCAGCCTCATGCAGCACCTCTGCCATGCCCTGCGTACAGCCAGGTGACTGTGCCACCTCTGCCCAGCTGTCACTCCTACCTGGGGTCCTGGTGACACACAGCCCCTGACGTCCGCTTCTTCCCCGAGTCCATGGTTGGTGCATTGGTGCTCGGCCACTTGATGAATGTTGCCAGTGTCTCCTGCGGAGCACAAAGAGATTGAGGATGTTGCAGCAAATCACAGATCATTTTGGTTGGAAGAGACCCTCAAGATCATCAAGTCCAACCATAACCCACCCCTGGCACTGCCCCATGTCCCTGAGAACCTCATCTCCGTCTGTCCAACCCCTCCAGGGATGGTGACTCCGCCACTGCCCTGGGCAGCCTGTTCCAGTGCCCGACAGCCCTTTGGGGAAGAAATTGTTCCCTAACATCTAATCTAAACCTCCCCTGGCACAATTTGAGGCCATTTCCTCTTGTCCTATTGCTTGTTACTCCAGAGAAGAGATCAATCCTCTCCATGCTAGGAACGCACCGCTCTGACCCTGCACGCCCTGCCCTGGTGCTGTGCAAGGCTGAGATGTTTTCCCCTTTTTCTCCAAAGATCCCCAGCCCTTCCCAGTGCCCGTGGGGGTGGCACACACCGAGCAGTCCTGCGGCAGGGTCTGGATACAGCCCGATCTGTCGTTCTGGACACAGCAGCCGGAGCTGCGCTCCCGGTCCCGCTCGCGCTGGATGAGCCGCTCCACCTGCAGATCCTTCCGGATGCAGGGGGAGAACTTGGCTCCCAGGTGGATCAGGTCAATCTGGGAGGGAGACACCAGTCCAGGGGATGCTCCATGTGCCCCCCAGCAGCTCCCCTCCCTCCAAGCTGCCCCCCGGGGAGAGCTCAGTAGGGGCAGGGGGTTCCCACAGGCAACAGCCCCGACTCTCCAATACCCCAGTTGGGGGAATAATAGAATTACAGGATGGTTTGGGTTGGAAAGCTCATCCAGTGCCACCGCTGCCATGAGCAGGGACATCTGCACCAGCTCAGGTTGCTCAGAGCCCTGTCCAGCCTGGGCTGGGATGTCTCCAGGGATGGTTCAGCCACCACCTCTCTGGCCAACCTGGGCCAGGCTCTCACCACCCTCAGGAGCAACAATTCCTTCCTCATGTCTAGTGAAAGCAGGTGGGAAGGGGATATGGTCTGTTCTGACCATCCCAACGTGATGCTGCAGCTCTGGGCTGGGATCGGGCAGCAGGCCCCAGAGGGATGGCGACACCGATGCCCTGGGGCAGCGGGCTGGGACGAGGGGTCCAGCTCTCCCCCTGGAGCACCCCAGGGCCCCACCTCGGATCTGGGCAGCGGGAGCAGAGGCTGGTGGGGGCAGAGGCTCGGTGGTCCAGCAGAGCCCTTACCGAGCTGGGTCCGATCCAGAAGTTTTCCTGCTGGATGTACTTGACGCTCTCATAGACGCCCTTGTTCCGCAGCACCTGCCGGGTGGGGCCAGGGTCAGCTCCCGCTGAGGGGGCTGTGCAGGGGTGCAGCCCCCTCTCCCTCTACTTGTGGGGGGCTGAGCAGCCCCCTTCATGTGAGGGGAAGGGCTGCTGGGTCCCATCAGTGATGTGGGAGAGCGAGCAGCTCTGCTGCCAGCACACATGCTGCTGCAACACACTGCAGACTCCCCACCCTGGCTATTTAATGGAGCCTCTCAACCAGTGGGAGCCAGCAGCACCCCAAGATGCTCCCAGCCCCAGCAGGGAGACCGTCAGCATGGGACACTGGAGGATGGATCCAGGGCACTGGGGGAGCAATGCAGCCGCTGCAGCTCCCCAGGACTAACCCCAGAGGGAGGATCACCCCCTGGGGCATTGCAGGCACCCACAGACACCCCTCTTGCTCTCCTCGGCAGCCAGCTGGTTGCCATTTCAGAGCCAGATGTGTCACCAGAGAGCTGGGAGGGCACAGCCCCGGCTGGTAGCTCTTAAACTTACTAACTCTGTCGTCACGTGCTGGGCGAAGCCGATGGGGGCGATGCCGTAGGTTCCGATGACCAGCAAGGTGATAAGGATGTGGACAAAGGTGAGCCAGTATGTGAAATATGGCCTGTGGAAGAAAGGACCCCAAATTAGAGCAGCTCAAGGATGGCTGGGTAAAGAGACGCTGCAGTCCCCCAGGCACGGAGGGGGACACGCATCCGATTTTCAGCTAAGGAGCCCCCTGGGCCCATGCTGGTCCCACCAGACCCCCTCACCGGTGGCTGTCGGTGATCTCCAGCTGCGACTGCACGATGCTGCTCAGGCTGCGCCGGTACGTCCTGTTCAGCCACTTCCCCACCACCCCCAGCCCATAGTAGCGTTTCTTGCGGTCGAAGGCGAAGTGCATCACTTTGGAAGTGATGCGCATCCCTCGCTGGGGAGCTGGGCCAGCACCAGCAGAGACTGAGGTGAGCCGGACACCCTCCTGCCTGCAGAGAGGGGAGAAACCCAGAGAATCATAGAATGACTCTGGTTGGAAGAGACCTTTAAGATCATCGAGTCCAAAGGTTAACCTCACACTGCCAACTGCACCACAAACCCATGTCCCTAAGAATCTCATCTCCATGTCTTTTAAACCCCTCCAGGGATGGCGACTCCAGCACTGCCCTGGGCAGCCTGTTCCAACACCTGACAGCCTTTTCCGGGAAGAAATTGTTCCCAATATCCAATCTAAACCTTCCCTGGTGCAACTTGAGGCTGTTCCCTGTCATCCTGTCACTTGTGAACAGAGCCCGACCCCCCTGGCTCCAAGCTCCTTTCAGGCAGGTCAGAGATCAGAAGGTCTCCCCTCAGCTCCTGTTCTCCAGCTGAACCCCCAGCTCCCTCAGCTGCTCCCATCACACTTGTGCTCCAGCCCCTCACCAGCTCCGTTCCCTTCTCTCAACTCGCTCCAGCACCTCACAGTCTGTCTTGTCGTGAGGACCCATCACACCTGCTGAAAGGGGCCAGCTGAGGAATCCCCCATGTGCAACCCCAGAGCTGGGGCAGGTCAGAGGATGCTGGGATGAGGGCTGGGGGCACCTCTTGGCTTCACCCTCCTAGCGGCATGGCAAAAGTACCCAGTGCCCCATGGCAGGGATGGCTGGGGACATCGTCCTGACTGTGGCAGGGGACCTGGGCAGTTTGGGGGCAGCACCTGCTGAGAGCTGGTACTCACGGAGTGGGCTGCTCCACCTCGGGGGACACCCTGGCATTGTCCCCTATGGGGCGCATGCGGAAATATGTGGCTGAGAGAGGTGGCGACTCGAAGACATCATCAGGCATGGAGTACGTCTCGTCATGTATGTCCATCTGTAAGGAGGATGGAGATAGGTTCTTCAACGTGTGAGATGGGTAAGAATCATAGAATCATTTAGTTTGGACGAGACCCTCAAGATCATTGAGTGCAACCATCAACCCAACAGTGGCATTAAACCATCTCCCTAAGAACCTCATCTACGTGTTTTTTAAATCCCTCCAGAGATGGCACCTCTTAAGACTCGTTCTCTAGATCCTTCACCAAGGAGAAACCCCCTCTGACTGAGTGCAGCCACCACCAGGCCAGCCTGGCTCCGGGGCCTGGGGAGTGAGCAATCCTCATCAATATCCCATGAACTCCATGTCACAGGGTGCGAGATGTGCCCACGATGGCAGCGTCACTCCTTATCACCCTGAAAGAGCATCACCCAGACCAGGGCCCTGCAGCGCTGGGCACAGTGGCCACAGATGCTCCTGCTCCCAGGCAAAGCACCGACACACAGGTCCTCATCAGAGCCCCCCTAGCTCCAAGTCCATCCCCATGGAGCAGCACTTGCCTTACTGAAGAAGGACGAGTCCAGCGTATCAGCAGCATCCACCATGTCCTCCTCCATGAAGCTGGGGTACATGAAGCTCCTCTTGTTGCTCCTCCACTTGGGAGCCAGCGGCTCCAGGGCAGAGCGTCCCTTTGGCAAGGGAAGCAAACAATGGTAAACAGCCAGAAACCCCCCAGTTTTTGCAGCACCAAGGGTTTCTCGCAGCTTCCCTCCCCAAAGCCGAGTGACAGGGATTAAATCCCAACCGGCCACCACATCCCCCGGTGTGGGAAGCAGGAGTCAGCAGCAGATGCTGCCTTCAGCTCCTGAGAGCCAGCGTTGGGCCATGACAGCATGACGAGGGAACTCTGACTCCTGTTTGGTCTCAGTGCCACCAACCTGTCCCCCAGGGCTCCAGGACGGTGCTGGAGAAGCTTCCTGGCTCCTCAGCAGTGAAACCCAGAAACTGCTTTTTTTTTTTTTTTTCTAGGAATGTACAGTTTTCACCAAAACTTTCTTTTAAGCAGAGCACAGGTTCAAAACCACCAAATTCCTCCCTCAAACCCACCCTGGAGAGATGGCAATCTCTGTGCAGAGCAAAAAGCCAAGGAAAGATGATGGGTGATAGACAGAGCTGAAACCCGCATCAGGAAGAAGACCCACCCCCCAGCTCCCCAAAACTCACGCGGAGAAGCGCGGCGGCCGCCTTGAAGCTCATGTGGGCGACGGACTCCCTCTTCCTGCGCGGCAGGCGGCCGTAGCCCGAGCGGATGCTCGTCAAAGAGACAACGCCGGGGGTGAGCGGGGCCAGGACGTGGTGGGGCGTGTGGGGACGGTCGGTGTCATCGGGATGGCGGAAGGGACGGCCCCTGGCCAGCGGGTCCACGATCTGGAGAAGCGGAGAGGTGTGGGTGCTGGGGGATCAAGGCTGGGAGCCGGACCCCGTGCCCCGAGCTCTACCTTGGGCATCTTGGCAGGTTTGGGTGACTCGGTTCCTTGGAAGGAGGGGACCTCCTGGCTGGGCAGCTCCAGGTCACGGTAGGCGGGCTTCAGCTTGCCGTATCTCATGCTGCAGTGCTGCAAGCTCTTGCGTTGCCACTGCTGCCGCTTGCCCTCCCAATCACTGCTGACGCCAAACCATTGCGCCGTGCCCCTGGACACATGATGGGTGTGATAATCAACCAGCTGGTCCCTCCAGTCCAGGTACCACCATCCCACCAGGTGTCCCCTCCAGCAGGCGATTTGGACTGGACTCTGAGCAACCTGATCTGGTGGAAGTCCCTGCCCATGAGCTTTGATGGTCCCTTCCAACCCAAACTATTCTATGATGCTGTGATTTGGGTTGGGATGTCTCAGCTCAGCTGGCAACAGGGCAAGTTCTGAGCTGGCTGTGGGCTGGGGAAGGGACGCTGCAGAGGGGTCACTGGCCTTTGGGTCTCTCTGCAGAGGTAACTCCATCACCTTGCACGGGACAGTGCATCAGGTCTGGGCTGCAGCAGATGTACAGCTCAAGGTGCTTGTGAAGTCCTACATAAATGGGGCTAAGAAATTTCCCCAGTGCACAAAACAACAGTGTGAACTAGCACTATTCTGCTGCAGGACCATCTCCAGGCAGACACCAGAGAATCAAAGCAGAGCCGCACAAAACCCTCCAAGGCGTTCCCTTCCGAGCTGCAACTCCGCATCCCCATCCCAAGTCCTTTGTGGTACCCAGAGCCACGACACCCCGGCAGGGACCGAGGGACCCCTCGGTGACCCAGCCACCACCGGAGCCTGCCCTGCCTTCGGGTCACCACTCCCCGACCCTCACTTGCGGATGCTCTGGGACAGGGACGTCTGTCGGCGGAAGCCGGGCGGACGCTCGGAGCCGTCGCATCCCTTTGAGCGAGGCTCCTGCAGGCTCTTGCTCTTTCGGTAGATGGGGACTTTGGAGGGCTGGAAGGCAGAGCAGGGCATTAGGGATGGCACAGGAATGGTCCCCTAGGGATGGCAGGTACCCCATGCCCAGTGTGGGATGGACGCAGCTCCCCATCGCTCACCTCCTTGCGGGCACCATCCTCCTCTGCCTCCCGGGGGGGGATGATGATGGAGAGGTTGGGGGGCTTCTTGCTCTGCAGGCGGCTGCTGCTGGAGCGGCTGCCCCCGTTCTTGTCGCCGGCTGACATCTCAGGCCGGTGGCGGTCGGCAGGCTGGGGTGTGCAACGAGTTGGCAAGGTGAGAAGAAATGTCCCCCCAGGATTTCATGCATGGGGAGAGGCTGAGTCTCAGCAGAAGATGAGGCCTCGCCAGCAGGATCTCACCAGCATCAGCAAACCCTGCCACTGATCCTGTTGTCATCAGCCCAGCCACTGTGTCCCTGGCACCCACATCCCCTCCCCAGGTTTGTGTGGGCAGTGGGTTCCATCTCCCACTCACTCCCAGTCACCCAGGACCACCAGCACCACCCATTCGCCTGCTGGGAGCAGAGCGAGGGCTGGCAGGAGGGGGTCACAGCATCCCCATCATCCCACCACATGCCTGTGGGACATCTGGGTTGTGCTCCCCACCCCATCGGGATGCACCTGACCTGCTCAGCACGTGCACGGGAAATCAGGATGCGCAAAGCCTCAAAACACCCCATTCTCAGTAAATTCTTCACAGGATGGCTCTTGCTGCAGTGAGAGGGGCTGGAGCAGCCCGTGTCACCTCCAGCCCCAGGGCTGGGACCCATCACATGTCACGGTGTCCCCATGGGACGCTCCCCTCCGGCACGTGTGTGCATACACCAGGCTGGAAGACTGAATCCTCTCCAGCACCACGTGCAAGCAGGAGGAGGCTTAACGGCCAAGAGGTGGTTAATTCCTCCAGCAATTCCTTCCCAAGGGTCCTCGCAGACGGGCTCTACCAGGCAGGACCTTATGGTAAAGGTAATTCCATCTGAGCACAAGGGAGCGAGTCCAGATCCTATTAGGGGCTGTGGGGGCTCTCAAGAGGGAGGCACAGCCCCCTCCAGCCTCTTCACATCCCCCCCGGCCATGTGCCAGTGCCCAGCGGACTTGCACAGGTCTTGTGAGCATCCCCAGCTCAGTCCCCAGGCCTGGCTCTTCTCTCTGCCCAGGATCCAGCTTTGTAAGGCTCTGTTCTCTTTTGGCAACAGCTGAGCGACCGGGACCCACCAGCCCCTCTGCAGCAGGGTCCCCCTTGGCAGCACATCCCCGAGCGGGATGCACAGGGACACTTTTGTAGCACTCCGAGTCCCCAGCACGACTGCTCCCTCAGACCCCCCCACAAGCAAAGTCTGGCTTTAGGAGCATCCCCATGGAACCAGCTCCCGGGGGAGCAACCAGCGCCCAAATTTCTCCTGGGTGCTCAGCCAGTGCTGGTCCCCGCTGGGGTTTTCCTACCTCATAAGAGTGGCAGGGATCCTGCACAGCGTGACTTGATGACAAACACTGGCGGCGGCCTTCCTCTTCCTCCTCCTCCTCCGTCATTCACGCACGGGAGCCCCAGGACATGGCCGAACTCCTCCTGCCTCGCCTGGTTGGGAGAGATAGAGGCTGCAATGAAAAGCCACACATGGGAAAGAAGGGGAAGGCTGCAGGAGAATCGTGGGCCCTGGGGACAGGGCAGCCAGACACTGGGGACAGGGACCAGGCGGCAGAAGGAGGAAAAGCCGCCGTTTGCAGCGATGCACCTTGCTTCGTGGCAGGTGAACGGCGTGGGGCTGGCAGGGAGCTTTCACCCGCTGCTGCCGGGCAAAGCTCCCGGGTAGCGAGACACTCGTGAAGAGTGGACACGAAACGCAAGGGCCTCACTGAGGTATTTAATAGCTGCTAAACTGGGACAACGCCAGCCGGGCAGTCCAGCCCCGGCAAGTAAAACTTTCCGTCCCGCTGGTGAGCTGGAAACGTTGTTTGTTTTCCTCCCAGGGCTGCCAGCAATGAGCTCAAGGTGCCAGCTGCTCTGAGAGCTGGGGATGGGGACACGCTGGGGTCAGAGCAAGCCCTGGGACACCCTCATCATCCTCCTCCGACTCCAGGGAGGGAATGGCTCAGTGGTAGCAGTTGACGCAGCCAGGAGCACAGAAATTGCATCGCTCAGAGGTGAGAGGGGACAAGGTGCTCTTGCACAGCCCCACTCTTACACCTCCACCCCAAAATCCCATCTGCAATCGCTCCCATCACACGCCAGGCAGCCCTTGGTGAGGAACCTCTGGGCTTCCCAGTGAAGCAGGTTTGCAGGACGTTTAAAACCCCGGTCCCAGCCCTCACCAGTTCCCCATGCAGTGTGGGTGAAGGGACAGACCCAGTTCCCCCTGAGCCGCAGGCGAGGTGACGCAGCTCCCGGGGGAGCTGGCACAACCCGGCGGCACCTGCCGTCCCGTCATGCGGAGCAGCTTTCACAATTCTGTGCGTTAATGCGATATCTGGCAGCGAGAGATGGGGGAGGAAGCAAGCAGCCCCCGAGGGCTGAAGTCCCCTTGGCCACGTGGGTTGGGAGCAGCAGCAGCAACCCCCAAGAACAGATCCTGACCCAAAAGAAGTTTTACCGCACATCAGCTGGAGAAATCCCCCAGGGATGGTGCTGGGAAGGCGTTTTCCAGCTCCCCATGTGTTTGGTGCTGGCACCCAACCCCTCCGGTGCTGGCACTGCAGCAAGCCCATGAGGAGCTCAGCCCTCCGGGTCTCCCTTCGCCCTCTCGGGTCCCCCTTCGTCCCCCAGGCACCAGGATGGAGGGTTATGCCCCTGGGTCTCTGCCCAGCAGCCCCCATCGCAGGGCACAGCCCAGCTGTCCCTTGTCACTGGCCGGGTCCCCAAGGAGCCTCAGCCCAGTCCCCGGGGCACTCAGGGTAGATGTGGTGGCTCTGCCCCGGGCACAGGAAAGGTAAGTGAGAGGCGACATGGTGCGGGGGGATGGCTGCACGAATGCCCTGCCATGGGGACAAGGTGGTGACAGCAGTGAGGGGGTGACGGATGCGGGGCTCTGCACTCAAGGGCACATCCTGAGCTGTGCTTCCAGCTGGAAGAGGGGTCCCAGCACAGCACAGGGTCACTGCAGGCTGGAAAAGATCTCCAGGGAGAGAGAAGAACACAGTGGGGACCCTGCCACCACCCATGGGGGAAGCGATAAATGGGTGGAGGGGGGTAACCTGGCCTGGTTGATAAGAAGAGGTCACCCACCGTCACCGCTTCCCCTCACAAAGCTCTCACATTCACCAAAGCTCACAGCCTGATGTCCAGCAGTGAGACACACTGCTCTCGCCCCCGTGACAAGCAGGTGAAGCCCTCATCCCCTCCTAAGAGGGACGGTGCGTGGGGGGCACTGGTGAAGAACTGAGACGAGGTTTAGTCTTCAGCCAGGAGAGGCACAAAGAAGGTGACCAGGGCTGGTCCCAGCCCTGGGCTGAATCACAGCCAACGCTGACCCAAGGAAGCACGCCCAAGAAAGAAAGCGATGGAAAAGGTGATGTAGCTCAGGCGTCACCGTCAGACACGCTGGGATGCTCCAAGCAATGCAAAGGGATGATCTGCAAGGCCAAGTGACAACCGGCAGAGCTGGGGACAACCGAGCACAACTGTCGTACGAGACACCGGAGACAACCCCGCAGAGCAGCCCTGGTCGGGGGGGATGGACGCAGACACAGAGGCTCAGATGAGGATCGGGATCGCAGTCCCTGAGCCCCTTGGCATGGGGGGAGGCGGCATTGCCGGTGCTGGAATAAAAGTCCGTCAGGCTGGTGCAATTAAACCGGGAGGAAAACGCAGCTCAGAGCCACCTGAGGGTGCGGGGCCAGGAGAGGGACCCTCAGAGCACCCATCGCACCCCTGCTCTGCCCTCTCCATCTCACAGGGGAACAAGAAGAGGGTCAGGGATGCCCCTGAAATGCCCCCGCAGCCGTCATGATGCTCACGCAAGAGTTGTTTTTCCATTAGGCAGAGCGTGCCGGCTGCCCATAAATGATTCACGAGAGCGTTAAAGACTGGAGCCTCGTTAAAAGGTGCTCCTGGTTATTAAGAGCCCCAGACAGGAAAGTCAATCAGTCCAACCGCTCCGAGAACTGAGCCCCCGCGGACTCGCACCTGAGCGGAGAACCCCGAGCAGCTGCCCAGCACCTTCCCCCACTTCTCCTGCCTTTCTAAAAGCTTTTTATCATTTTCCAGTCTCAAATTTCAGATCCAAGAGAAGCAGTCCAGGATAAATAGCTCTTGAAATGAAAAAGATATTATTAAAGAAAAAAAAAAAAGAAAAAGTACTTATAGGGCAGGAAACTAAATATCTTAATATTTCTATTTATTCTTAGAATGCCCAGTCCCCACTGAAACGGGGAGACCTGGAGAGCACCAGCCCCGCAAGCTGAGGAGCAGCCAGGCTCCGTCTGCTGCTTATTTTTTGTGCTTTGAGTAGTTAGGCTCCTTTTTAAAGGCCAAAATACACTTTATGGCCCTGCTGCAGGAACCCTCCTGGCCCTAAGGGACGGTGTGTCCCGGCACGGCCCCGTGCCCACGGCACAGACCCCCCAGCCCACACACGGCCATTTCACACCCCAGCACCACGACATCAGGCTGATTTTTTTTTTTTTTCCTCCCCCCACCACAGAGAAGGCAACTCCATCTTTTCCCTATGCGTGCTGGTTGGCAAACCCACAAAGATGCAAAGTTTCACTCTGAGTCTCGAGAGAGGACCGCTGTGTTTCGGGGCGGGGGGGGTGGTATTTTAAGCCGCCCCCTCCCTCCCTCCCACCGCGGAGCCGCACGATCGGCACCATCACCCACAAGAGCTTTAATCCTCGTCTCCATCTCGGCAGGGGTACAAGGCGGGGTACGGATGCCCCGATGGGTGATGAGAACCCGGCCAGTCCCCGCCGTGAGCAAGAACCTCCTCCGCACTGCCATGAGGAAATCCTCTCCCATTTTCTACGTGGGGCAGGACATTGGGCAACCGCAGCAGGTTTGTTCAGCCCGGGCGAGCTTGGAGCGCGCAGCACGCCCCGGGAGGAAGCAAAACCACCGCAGGGGACACGGAGGCGGCCAGGGGACTGTGCTGGGTGCAGCTGATAAAGCGCGGCGGGCAGAGCCCTGCCTGCCTGCGGGGAAGGGAAGCGGAGCCGGGGAGGGCGCGCGGCCGCTCGCGTGGTTGCACAAGGCAGCCATGTGCTGGGCTCCATCGCCGGCAGCACGCGGCCCTGGTCTCTCGGGCGGTGATGCCGCTGGGATCTGCACGGAGAGGGAAGGGTTCACCCGCGGGATCTGGCAGCAGATCCAAAAAGCCATGCAGGGGATTTCCCACAGCCCATTTCCCACCCTCGTTAATTTCTACCAATGCGATTACTCCCCTTGTCCCCGGCAGAGCGAGCGCCAGCACCCAAAGGCTTCCCAACCTGCTGGGGTGGGTGACGAGCCCCGGTGAGCCGGGGTCGCTCTGTGCTGCTGCCCACCCACCCCACACCTCCCCATCCCCCTTCCCGGGGGGTTCACACACCCTCACAGCAAAACCACCCCAAACAGGCGGCACCGCACAAACCCGCTCCGCTTCCCACGGTGGGGCCACGCCGGCCGGGGCGGTGGGTGCTGCCGGCCCCTTCCCCGAGCTGGAGCCCTATCCGAGCAGGGGACGCATACGTGGAGGATTTGAGTCGCCCCAAGGGCTTTGGAAAGAGCAAAGGGCAAAAGTCTCTGCCGGCAGCGAGGGCAGCTCCAGCAGGGAAAGGATAGGGGGTTGGCTGCTCCCTAGATCCAAGAAAAGCTCTTTTCCAGGCACCACACGGATTCCCCAGGCTACCAGGACTGATTTAACTTGGTTTTATCTAAGAGCTGCATTATTACTCAGAGCTACTCCAATTCCTCGTTAGCTTGGCTTAAACACAGGACACATGGGCACGATGGCGTGAGTGCTCCCACCATGACTGCACCTTCTGGAGGGGGCTGGAGGGTCCCAGGTCGTCATTTCCCCGAGGCAGGGGGTGAGCAGCCTGCTTGCCGTCCCCACGCCCAGGTCATTACTGAGCTCATCTTCCCTTCCATATTTGAAAGAAAATTCTTGGTGTGAGCGCGTGATGGGGATGGGAGGGACACACAGATTTCTTTCACTGGTTCTGCAAAACACTCTTTTTGACAGCAATGCTTGGTGCAAGGGCTCAGGCTGGACTTGCAGACTTCCCCAATCCTCTGCTGCCCATTTCAGAGTATACCAAGCTACCTGGAGCTGGGAGAAGCACCCATATTTACAGAGTCCCGTCACCATGAGCTCTGAGCACCCCCGTGCAGCATGGGATGCAGCAGTGGGAGGTGGTGCTCAGCCCCACGTACAAATTCGGCTCACCCCAGGCAGGAGATGAGCCCCAGGTTGGGGGCAGGACAATCCGCTCGGCTAAAAGCTAAAGCTCCCTATCTTTGCGAACAGGCTCCTTATCTCAACGCAGCCATTTCAAGGCTCACGCAACACACTGCTTGCCCCGCTGGCCCCTGTGCAGAGGCAGAAGCTTGGGTGGACACCAGCAGCCTCCTTCGAAGCACCCAGGTCCACACCCTGCAGACAAAAACCCGAGCAAGAGCAGCTCATCCCCGTCCAACACAGCACAAGCCCGGCACGGGGGATCCTCCACCCCCTGGTGCCTGCGGAAACCCTGTGATGCTCTCCCCACGCTGCAGCGTCACCGTGGACCTGTGCCAGCAATGCACTTTGCAGCCCTTCGGCTGCCAAGAGCAGGTGGTGGGGTCTCCCCCGCCATCCTCATCCTCCCCATCTCACCCCAGGGATGCTGCACCCACAGGGCAGCAGCACAGCTCACTGCGGGGACTGCAGATGCCGATTTTTGAGGAGCTGTCTCTGTGCCATCCCCAGGAGTGCTCAGATTGGGTTAAGCAGCTTCAATGAAGTTCTTACAATTCCCCTGATTTAAGTTATTTAAGTTATTGGAGGGTGAGGGAGGAGGGGAGAAGCCCTCGCATGCAAACCCCACAAATGTTTGATCTCTACAAGGGGTGCAGGTTGCTCCTCTGCCCCCCAAATCAGTTATTTGGGGGCTGCCCCTGTGCTAACGTGACCTGCACCTGATGATGTCAGCCCTCAGGGTGCAGGTCCCCAAGGACAAGGGGGACACATGGGTCCTGCATGGTGGCCAAGCAGAGGGCAGGGTTAGCTCTGGAGCCACACAGCACGTGGACCTTCCCCAGGGCATCCTCATTGCATCCAGCCCCCACCCCAAATGCCTCATTAAGACACTGACCACCAACTAAATGCTTTCTGTTTTGGTTTGGTGCTTTTTTTTTTTTTTTTTTAAGAAACAGTGGTCAAGTGAGAAAAAGGGTACCAGCACCAAGGGTTTCTGTTCCACTCGCAAGCACAAGCCCAGCTTTCAGCATGGACCCCAAGGCAGGGAAAGGACCATGACCCAAAGCATTGCACACTCCTAAACGACCACAACTCCTGGATCCTCATAATTACAGGACCGTGCCCATGTGCTTGTCTTTCAGCCCAGCACAGCCAAACAATGCAAAAACCACCTGAATCCCCAGCTCATCCCAAGGAGTTCGGCTTCCTGATGGAGAGATGGCTGTGCTGATTTGGCTGAATCAAGGTCATTTTCCATGCAGTTATTCCATTTTCCTCTTGGTAGCTAGCACAGTCCTTTGAATTTAGTTCGAGAACAATGAGATAGCACCTTGGGATAAAGTTAAGGTTTTCTTCCAGTAAACTTCCCAGTGTTTGGGACTTGGTATAAAAGAATGTAAGAGCTCACTGATACTTATTGCTGCAGAAACCAAGGTCCTTCCTCAGTTTTCCATGTTTTGCAAGGAAGCAGGTGTACAATGCAAGGAGGAGCAGATCCGGCACAGCTGACCCAAGCTGCCCCGCAGTATTCCATATCACAAATGCTCTCTTTCCTCGACGGTTGCTGTTCCTGAGGGGTCCCATCCCTGCTCCTGGAGCCCAATTCCCATGACTTCCCCATGCCCGCTGTGGTCTCTGCATTCAGCTGGACTCACTGTGTCCGCCTTGGTTGTTCAGAGTTGCTTTGTATATCTGATGATAAGAATTGCTTTCTATATCTGATGATATGCACATTATTATTCATTCTTCTTTTATTATTGTCTTACCAAACCTGTTTCTATTTCAAACCACGAGTCTTTTCTCCTTTTTCCCTTCCTTTGCCCCAGGGAAGAAGAGGCGAGAGAGCAGCTGTTTGGCTGTTTAGCCACACGGTAATGATGACCCAGCTGACCCCCTTTCCCCACCAGATTCATATCTCCGCGTTCTGCATCCCCAGCTCCGAGCTGCCTCCCAGCTCCCGCCGGCATCTATTGTTCCTCCCGCCAGCACCCACGGACACGCTCCAGCAGCGCTGCTCACACGTGCATCTGAAGGCAACACCAGGCTCAGCTCCCTCTTGCAGAATTTGTCACGGGGCAGCTGTTTGGGTGTCAAACCCCGCTCTCCCCCGCTGTGGTTTACCCTTTCTCACTCTGGGGTTCGCAGCACCTCCGGGTGCAGTTTCCAACGCAGCTGCAGTGGAGCCCAAAGAAACCCCTGACCAGGGGCAGCGGGGAGGCCACCCAGGCTTGCTTTGGTCACCAGCAAACAGAAGAGGCAGAAGCCACCATCCAAATGAGGAAGCAGCAACAGCTGTGGATCACCCTGTTAATTGCAAAGGAGCTTGGAACAGCAGAGTCCAAGAAGCCACTTGTGAAGCCGGTTACTGTGCAGAGCCCGTGGCATCTGGGGCAGAGCAGGCACACGAGGCCCTGGTTTCTCCAGGGTATGGCTACGACTGAATCCTCCAGCTCATTTCGGAGGTGGGACGTTTCCAAGCTGCAGGAGGTTTTCCACCTGGGAAACACGCAGGAGCCAAAGGATGCTCCTTTGGAGGGTACGACGGAGTGAGCCAAACCGGGCAGCATCTCCCCGCTCAGGACAGCCATGGGATGGTAGTGAGGTGTCCTCCCAAACCCTCCAGCCAGCCGATGTGCTGTGAGCCCAGGACAGCAGCGAAACAATGAGCTCACCCTGGAAATCCCTGCGAGTGACCATCCAGGACCTGGGCACATGCAGGCAGGGGACCGTCCCGGCTCCCTGTGGTGGGAAGGATGACGCCACGCTGGGGAAGAGGGCAGGCACTTCCTCTTGCCGCAGGGACCCAGAGGCGACAACGTGGCCTCTCACGGCCCCTTTCCCCTGCAGAGCACAGGCATGGGGAGCTGAGCGAGAGCTGTGGGGTTTCGGAGGGGAGAAACAGAGCCCTTGGCCCACTGTGGGCACTGCAATCCAGCTGCAGGCAAGCGCGGAGGGACGGCTGCTGCCTGGTCCTGCTCGCCTGGCAGCAAGGCAGGACAGGACCAGGGTAAAGCCCAGCCTTACCAGTCTGGGCCAAAACTGCTGAAGGCCAACAGCAAATACAACTGGCTAAAACATCCAGAGCCAGCATCCCCCTGCTCCTTGCGGGATGCACGTATGGATGTGGGATGGTGGGACCTTTCTGATCACGAAGGGTTTTGTTCGCTTGCAAAGGGCTGGCAGCAGCACTTGCCACTTCAGGCAGCACGTGCGAGCGTGCTAGAGCCTTTAAACCAAACCTCAAACCAGCAACAACAACAAAGCCCCGGTATCGGCAGGCAGGAGGAGATGACGATGCTCTGGGGCATCTGGGGCTGCTGCCCTGCCCGCCTGCCTGCCCTCGCCTGTGGCTTCGAGGCTGCTGCCATTTCCGAAGGGTGCCGCCAGCCCCGCTCTCCTGGGAAGGGGAAAACCCACAAAACAAAAACAAAACTGCACACCCGCCTGTTTATCGGGCCATCAGCTCCAGAAAGTAGGTTAGTGCTTTCCTCCCAGCCGGGGCAGAGGAGCCGGCAGCAGGCAGGGGAGCAGGCGGGGCCGCCCTGCCCCGCGGTGTCCCCTCCGCTCGGCCGGGTCACCCCACTGGGACACGCACCCGCTTCCCCCGCGGTGAGAGGAGGAAGAGGAGGGTCCTTCCCCGGCCGTCCGGGCTGCGCGCCCCGGGGGCGCCGGGCAGGGCGAGGGGCACGGCCGCAGCCCCAGCAGGGCTCCCGCGCTGTCTCCCCTACCCCGGCAAATGTCCCCCGGGGGGCAGGGGCAGCCACCCACCCCCGGCGGGGCCGGCACCCCGGGCAGAGCGGCCGCAGGGCGGAGGAGGAAGCTGGCGGGACGCGGCCGGTCACAAAGCAACAACAACCCGGGCGGCCGCGAAGCGGCGCGGAGGCACCGGAACCCCCCGCTCCGCTCCGCTCCCACCCTCGGCCCCGCTCACCTCGGCACGGCCGCGCTCCCGCTCCGCCCCGGCTCCCGGTCCCGCCGGCACCGGCCGCCGCTGCGCCGCCGCCTCCACCTGGGCCGGGCGGGACCCGGGGGCGGCACCGGGGCGGGGCCTCGGGTGGGCGGGGCCGCCGCCCCGGGTTCCGCCCCGCAGAGCGCCCGCCCACGGCGACACGCGTGGGTCGGGCTCTGGTAGGACTGGTTTCTATTAGGTCTGGTCATTATCAGGGCTGGTCGCTGTTAGGACCAGCCACTATTAGGTCATTATCAGGACCTTATTAGGACCTTATTAGGACCAGGCTCTGTTAGGACTGGTCACTATTAGGATGTGTCATTATCAGGACTGGTCACTATTAGGACCAGCGTTTGTTAGGACTGGTCGCTATTAGGACTGGTCATTATCAGGACTGGTCACTATCAGGATCATGCTCTGTTAGGACCAGTCACTATGAGGACCCCAGGGCACAGACCCCCCGACCCCACTCCCAAGCTGCGGGGACCCCGATGTGCCAGGCGGCGTGACGAGCACAGTGTGGGCTGGCACAGCCTCAAGGGCACCGCGCGCCCAGGCACGTCCCACCGGCCGGGCTGGATCCAGGTGACACATGGTGAGGCCGGGACAGTGATGGCAGAGCCAGTTGTGTTGGCTTTCGCGGCGGTGACTTGTCCAGAGCCCAGCAACGTGGAGCCCCTTGGGGAGCTGCCCCTGCTCCCATGGCTCTTCTTCCCCGACAGCCTCACATCCAGCTTCCTGCCACCTCTATGGAGGAGATCAGATACCGACAGGATTTGGGGGGCTGAGGAGAGACGTCTAAAGATTGGGCTTGGCATGGCTGTGTTGCTGAGGCTTTTATACGGGAAAACATGCCTTGGATTTTGTCACAAAATAAATAACTTGATTCATGACTTGCTGCTGGTCTCAGGTGAGTATGGACTGAATTTACAGCCAGGACCAAGCAGGACCAGGAATGAACTTTACCTCCTTATTTAAAACTGCATTTTTCTTTCGTATTTATCTTACCCACACAAGGACACTTCAAGCAAGCCCTTTATTCCTGGGTACTGCAGCTGGGGTCCGGCGTGGATTCACTGATGTCTACCAGGACATTGAGCTCGTGCTTGCTGTGGCCTCCCTCTTCCACTGCCATGGGTTCTTGCTCAGCAAATCTGCTCTCGGTTCCTGGTTGAAAAAAGGGTGGAAAAAGCTTTCGGTTCCTCCCAGCTTCTTTGAAGTCATGTTTGGACGCGGGTGGAGAAGGGGAGAGCCTGGCCGGTGCCAGGGTGGGTGGCTGGGCACGGATGCCCCGCCATGGGCTGTGCCATGGGGTGGGTGGATGCTCCTGCCCGTGACTCAGGGGTGAGGTGGGGGCATCCCCAGCTGCAAGCTGGGGCAGGTGGCAAAGCAGGGACCTGGGCCAAGATGCCAGGCACCGACTTCTCCCTGCGTCTGGGAGGGGACAGATCAGCCTGTCTTTGGGTGGGACAAAAAACATCCGACAAAACCCATCGCTGCCATGTCCCTGCCTGCATCCCGCTCCACGGCTTGGACCTGCGGGATGTGTCTTTCCATGGAGGAGCCAGGCAGAGCCCCGTGTGGGCTGGCAAGGCCTGTGGAGGGGAAGGGAGGACAGTGACTGAGCACCTGTGCAAACCCTGCGGAGCGTTGGGCAATAAGGAAGCGAGAGAAATGACCGAAAAACCCCCAGGGGAGCACGGTCAGGGTGTTGCGTCAGCGCGCCGGGGAGGTGCTCTGCAGCGCTTCCCTCTGCCGTGCAAACTGCCTCACAGCTCGGCCAGAAATGATACTGGTTTTCACAACCTTGTAGATTTTTGGTGTAAAAAAACCCATGTTACCGTCCTGGGGCTTGTCTTTCCAACACATCAACCGCTTCCTAAAACATCACAGTCCAGGTTCTCCAGGAGTTTTTTCCCATTGTTGGCTCTTCATGTGCCCATCCCCGCAAGCGGGTATGAGATTCCCTGGGTTGTCTCAAGTTGCTCCCACACGCAGGCAGATGGATTTGTGACCCTACAGCCCTTCTGGGAGCCTGTTTCCCCATGGTCTCTTGGCACACAACCTGGGGGAAAAGCCCCGCGTGGAGGGGACACATCTTGCCTCAGTCCTCACCACTGGTTTGGACCCTTCCATGTCCCACTCACACTTTGTCTCAACTCATTCAGGGTTAAAAACTGCCTGTACCTGCCTGTCCCTGCTGCCACCATCACCTCAGCCCACTGCAAGCCACCACAGCCCCCTGCCAGCCCCGGAGCAGCGGTGCCGGAGCGGCTGCTGGCAGCGCTGCCGTTCCCGGTGCGAACGGCAGAGGCCAGACCGCGGCCGCGCTCGGTGCCGCTGGGAGCGGGTGGAAGCTGTTCCCAGCAGCAGCCAAGGATGCTCAGCCTCCGCCATCGCTCACCGCTCCCTTCCCTCTCGCCTCTGTTCCCCCGTTCCCCTCGGTGTCACAGCTGTCACCCCTGCCCAGCCCCTGAGGGACACGGGGCACCCCTGGACCATCTGCTTCTTGGTGCGTCACGTGAAGACGGGGGAAGTTTTTCTTATCAGGCAAACTGGGAACGTAGGTCTGGTTCTGTGAGGTTGTTGCGGATGGAAAAGCTCCTCCAAGCCTTTTCCACCAGCATGGCAGCGCTGGTGGCGGTGGTGGCACCTGGCTGTGCAGCTTGTCACAGCAGCCTCACCTGCCTGTCCCCTGCTGCTCCCCTGGCCATCGAGGGGCTTGGAGATGGGGATCAGCACCCATCACCCACCCATGCAACTGCCCTGTGCTCGGTCACCTTTGCAAACACAGGGATCTCCTGCTCACCTCAAAGTCAGCAGCCCAGGGGGCTGGGAGACCCCAGATCCCACCCTCAGAGGCACTGTGACCCCCAGATCCTGACATAGCCACCCTAGTAGTGCACAGAGCCCTCTAGACACAGATATTAGTGGGAAATTTGTATTTTTACTCCCTCCAAGCATTGCTTCTTCCTGCCCTCCCTCCCTCCTTGACCAGCCTGTGGTGGGAAAGCATTAAAAAAATAGAACAATATCATATGCAATCAAAGACAGGCTGGTGGGAGTTTGTCTTCCGGGTTTTCCTTCTCTTTTATTGCTTTCCTAAAAAATAAACATTTGAGAGAGCTCTGGGGTGATTTAGTGGAGCAGGAAAGGGCAGGAGGCTGGGAGCTGCCTGCTCCCTTTGGCAAATCTCGCAGGATGATGGTCTGGATTTGGGGATTTTCCTTCCAGTGGAAATGACTGCCCAGTCAGAGGATAAGGCTGGGACAAGCCTGGCTTGATGGGGAGGCTGCTTCACCTCCTGGTACTGGGGCTGGAGTCAGTGGGAGCTACTGGGGCAGGAGCTGAGGCAGAGGATGCTGCCAGGGGGAGGAGGAGGAGGGATTGAAATGAGGGAATTCACAGCGGTGCAGAGGAAGCGGTGACCTTTGAGAAGCAATCTTCCTCGCCTGCTGCTATTTATCCAGCCTTCCCAGCGGCTTCTGCCACTGAGCCCCATCCTGAATGCGTGGGCCAGGCTGGGCAACGCTGGGCTGCCCTGGTGCTGAGCCGTGGCTCTCTCCTGTCCAAGGGTGGTTCTGATTTGAGGAGCTGAATGCAACATTTACTGCTGGAACAGCAGCTCTGCAAATGTCTGAACCTCCCTGCCTGCCAGGTGCTTTTAGGCAGGAGAGCTGGGAGGAAAAGCCACCTGTTTGTCCCCGAGCATCCCCCTTGCCCACCTCCCCCGGCGCTGCTCAGGTGAGCTCTGCCTGGGCTCGGTGGATCCACACCCGGCGGAGCAGAGGCTGCAGCTCCGTGTTTACCTGCACGGCGTCTGCATTCACCTTCAGAGAGGTGACCTGCCTGTCGCCGGAGCCGAGCCAAGCTGCATCCAGCAGCTGGGCTGTGCGGGGAGCAGAGCTCCGACCAACCGTGCACCACGGACCTGCCAGCCTCACTTAGCTGGGGAAGGGCAGGAGCCAGGGGGGTGTCAGCCTCCCTCTGTGCAGGAACCCAGGGGAGATGGTGCTTGTAGAGAGCAAGGCTGGACCGCCAGAACATCCCTGTGAGCACCTGCATCTCTGCTGGCACCCTGCCTCTCCATAGGCACAACATTGCAGACACCCCATCCCCGTAGGTGCCCCTCTCTGCCATCATCCTGACCCCTCTACCAGCCTCCGCTCACAAAGCAGATCGTGCCATGGGTGGGTTTGCACCGAGAGTGGGACGACTGCTGCGTCACTGACCCTCCGCCCAGCCCTCATCACTCAGATTATTTTCGAAATCATGTTCCTGAAGCTGATGGTACAATTCCAGGACCTGCTCCCTGCCTTTTGCACCCCCTCATTACCAGCAGCACTGGTAGAGATGTCACCCGGTGTCATGGCAGATGTGGGCCAGGGACATTCTGTCACAGGGGACATAAAGTGCCCGGTCCCATCCTGGCAGCAGGCAGGACATGGGCAGGATACAGGCAGGACACGGGCAGGACACGGGCAGGACATCCAGCCCTGTCCCCAGGGAACAGCAGCAGCACCACGGGGCACACGCAGCCATATGTCTCCTGAGCAGCACCGAGACCTCAAAATATATCTATAGGGTGTAGGTAGAGATAAAATATATTCTTAAATCCTGAGCATAACCATAATTTGTTGGTAGCAGAGCTCCAAGTGATGCACAGCTCTTTGCAGACAGACGAGACATGGGCTTTCCTAAGTTTAAAATCCACCAGATCACCTGCCCAGGCTCTGCTGGCCTTTCTGACAATCAGTTTTTCCCTCTACCAAGAAAACAAAAAAAAGAAGTGTAAATATTTGTAGTTATTTATTGAAATATCTGAAGAAAGTAACTGAAAATCACACTGTTGCTTAAAAAAGTATCCCCCAAACAAATCTCGCTGCTATATAAATATAAAACCACAACAATGTGGCAGAGCATAATGATTATTTTGTTTCAGGAGCTGTTTGGAACATCACCCTGAAGACTGATCGAATATACAAAGAGCATCTGCAGGGTGGTTGTCTAAAGCTTTCCCTTTAAGAAAATACATTTGTCAGTTAATGAGAAGGATTTATAATAAAGAGCAATAGGGGATGGGAATCCTCCCATCAGCAAAGCTGTTGGGTCTGGGTGATCTCCTGGTGTTCCCAAGCATCCTCACTCCCTTGGATCCCTGGGGAAGGAAGAGGAGGAGGAGGAGGAGGCAGCCTGACCCCCCAGAGCCTTCCTCCTCCTCCCACCCTCTCCCCATCCTCCCTCTGCCCTCGGCTCTGCTCTCTCTCAAAAGTGCCTTTGAGAAGAGAAACCTGGCTGTGAATTAGCCGGGAGGATTTTTCAATCTGAAATGTGCACTTCCCCCCCGCCCCGACACCCCCCAGCGCTGTTATTTCATCTCTTGGCTGCCAAACTCCTGGGAATTAATCCCGGCCGGCGCTGACAGCGTTTACATTCAGCGCTGCTCAGATAAACCATATCAACCGGCGCAGCTGAAGAGGAGCCGGTGCGGAAGGAAGAGCTGGCTCCTGCTCAGTGTCAGGGGTGATTTTTTTTCCTGCCTCTTTTTTTTTTTTTTTTAATATTTTTTTCCCCTTGGGTCTTTGCTCTGAGCAAGGAGCCACCCAAAACCCTGTGCTGGTGAGGCTGGCCATAGGGTGGTTCATACAGCAAAACTTGGAGCTCCTGGCTCTTATCTTGATGCAGATAATGGACAAAAAGAAGGGATGTGTCCTTCAAGCCAGTGAGAGCCTGCAAGCTCCGTATGCTGAGATTTCTCACCTTGTGTCACTCGGCACACAAGGGAGAGCTTCTCCTCACCTTCAGCTCCCAAAATCCAGGTTTTAATAGTTATTTGCGCAGCACAGTTATTGCATATTCTGGTTTTTTATCTCGCCTTTGCAGATGCATTTCTGTCTGACCCTTGCAGTAACCTCCCGGCTCTCCCTTTGGCTGTCACTGCCCTCTGGACACGTGGTGGAGATGTCCCACGTCTGAGCCTCATCTGCACCGGGCTTGGGGAGCTGCAGTTCCCCCAGCACATGGGGCAGGGAGCACCGGACCCCATGGCCAGCGGTGTGGGGCTTTCCCAGGGCTGGAGCATGGGCAATGGGCTGGGAACACACACCGCACCATGCCTTAGCTGCCAAATTCCCCTCTTCCCCCATTTCCCAGCCCATAAACCATCACCAAGGCCACCAAGGTGGTATCTAAGACCTGGGTCTCCTGCTCCCTGGGGCGAGGGGTCACTCCTGGAAAGCAGCATCCCCGGGCTGTGACATTTGGAAACACAGTGGGTTTAGCCCCTGCTGAAGCAGCAGGAGGGTGTAAGCCCATCACCCGAGCACCTGGAGCAGTTTTTCAGTGCATCCTCAGACTCCCACCCTGTCTCCTTTTCCACCAGTGCTTGCAGAGCACTGACGTGGCGGCGGGGTCCAGGTCACAGCGTGATCGTCACAGCCACCCCAAAGTGACGGGATCTGGGGGGTAAATATTAGTACGAAGTGAAGGGCTGTGTACGTATTTTCTCCCTGCAAGGTAATGACGAAATTCCTGGCTCCTTTTCAACAATCTGTTGGAAAAACCAGCCCTGTGTCAGCATCCTCCAGCCATCACTGCTTCTGGTCAGTCTCAGCCCGGAGCGCAAAGGTCTGAGAGCTTCGGGTCCCCACTGCAACCTCCCCACTCTGGAGCCAACCAGTCCTTTTGCTCGTGGTTTCCAAGCCAATGTTTCCCATCTGGAGCATAGCAGCGTGTGGGTTTGCTGAGCGTTCGCTTCCGCCTGGGTGCGTATACAGGATGTGGCGGAGATTCCGAGGGTGGCTTATTCACTGCATTAGCAGCACCAAGTGGTTTACCCCCAGAAAAAGATGCAGTGGGAGAAGAAGATCATTGCAGGGGGTTGGACTAGACCCACCTGGCCATGGGGCAGCCCCCCCGTGATCCCTTGCATCCCCCCAGCCCTGCAGCCCCCCCACCAGAAAGAAACCAAGAAGAACTGGAGGGGTTTGATTGATTTATCCACTGAAGATACAAGTTTCGGTTTAATAACACCATTCTGTCTGGTTACAAACATACTAAAAACCTACAAAAAGAAAACAACAAATTACACCCATTGTACACGGAACGGCATGTATAAAACCAGCACAGAAGCGCCGAGAAACACGTACATGGACAGTATCGGCAGCAGGAACAGGAAAGACACGGAGTTACATCAGACCACGTCGGCTCATGTCTGCGGGTCACGGCGGGACTGGTTAAGACATACTGACAATTAGAGACAACCTTGGCTATGGAAAATAATTAGTGTCACGGTCTGTTAAATAGGTCAGACCCTGGTGGGTAATTTTAATCCCTCCCTTTTGGATTAGTCGGTCCAAGGTGAGCTCAGGGGTTTCCCTTCCAGTCTGGCATCGCTGGTGCTGGTCCCCGCGCTGACGTCGGTGCACCAGGGGGGCTTCCCCATGGCAGGGGGCGGGGGGGGCTGAGCTCCGGCCACAGAGCCCAGCCAGCCCAAATCTGGTCCCCACTGAGGTCACTGGGCACGTCCCCAGAGAGTGGGGAGACACTGGGATCCCCTTTACTGGGACAAACTGGAGCAAACTGGCAGAGATGCAGGAGGATTCCCCCAGGAGAGCCTGCGGCTTGGCTGTGGGGGTTTGTCTTGCTGTAAGAGAAGACAAGGGTGGTGGCACAAGGTCCTTAAGGGTTCCTTGTCTTCTGGTGACATTGGTGAGTCTCTCTAGCTGGCCAGGTGGATATGGAGCTATACCTGCCATGGGTGTTGGCTATAGGGAGGGGGGGACAGGAGGATGGGGTCTGTGCCCCATCCTGTACCCAACACTTCCAGCACTGAGCTCCCTCTGACCAAACACAGCATGGAACTTGGGCTGGGGGGGACATGAGCTGGTTGATACGAGCAGATGTCCCCAAAGGAGCCAGGACAAGGTGCCTGGGGAGTGGTGTGAACAGGGCTGGGGGTGACGGGGAGCAGCTGTGCAGGCATTTGCACGCATGTGTGCCGGAGAGGCACGCTCTGAGCCAGGACCCAGCCTCCCTTTCTGCTCTTCCACATGGCATTTATCAGCCCTGTCACTCTGGAATGGTATTTTTCTCCTTTTTTTCTGTTCATTTTCATCTCTCCCCAGATGAGGATTTTCCCCTATTTAAGCAATGCCTGCTCTGCTATGAGTGGTGAAGAGGGGGCGTTTGCTTTATCTCTTCCCCCTCATGAGCTCTGCCCTGGCCACCCTCCCCGATTCATCTTCCTTCCTACAGAGCTGGTAAAAATAAATATGTTTTTTGTTTGCATATATTCAACTGGCCTGCAATTTGGCTGATAGGGAGGCTCCTTGAGGGACAGCAGCTGCACGCATCTGGATTTGTTTTAGAAAAATGTGCCTGCAAAAAAAACCCCAAACCCAGCACACACATGCGTGGGCGCAGGAGGTCATGGGTCAGTTTTTTCTAGAAATGCAAAAAAAAATTTAAAAAAAAAAAGGAAAAGAAGAAACCAAGTCCTTCTCAAAGGGGAGGCAGGGATGACCTCTCCCTGCTGCTCCCCCAAAGCCAAGGCACTCGAGTGGGTCAGGCATGAACATGGGGACTTTCCACCCCAAAGTCACTTCCCTGCTGATTGCAACCAAGCCCAATTTTGATTGTGGGAAGGGAGAGGAAGGGCTTGCACTGAAAAAATCAAAATTCCCACCTGGAGAGGATTAAACTCAAAGGTTAATGTGTGAACTTTGCCTAAAAATGAACCATCCCTGTACGGAAACAACCCTGGCCCAGTATCCACAGAGCACGGGGAGTACATGAACTCATCCAAAATACGCATCGCTGTCCTCAAGGTTTTGGCACAAATGGATGGAGCTGCGCTTGTGAGAGTCCTGTGATGCACCAGAAAAAGATATCTAACAGCCTTGCTCCAAGCGATCACTCTCCAGTCTGGCACTGGAGAAAGGTCAATGGCTGAACAGGTCTTCTCCCATCTGCATGGGCTTCATCCTGACCTTGGCCAACAGCCGCTGTTTGAAACGTGTCTCTGTCAGCCGTGCAAGGGATCATAGAATCATTTTGGTTGGAAGAGACCCTCAAGATCATCGAGTCCAATCGTTACCTGAATCCTGGCACTGCCCCATGTCCCTGAAACCCTCATCTCCGTCTGTCCAACCCCTCCAGGGATGGTGACTCCAGCACTGCCCTGGGCAGCCTGTTCCAATGCCCCACAGCCCTTTGGGGAAGAAATTGTTCCCCAGATCCAACCTCAACCTCCCCTGGCGCAACTTGAGGCCGTTTCCTCTGGTCCTGGCGCTTGTTCCTGGGGAGCAGAGCCCGACCCCCCTGGCTCCAAGCTCCTTTCAGGCAGTTCAGAGATCAGAAGGTCTCCCCTCAGCTCCTGTTCTCCAGCTGAACCCCCAGCTCCCTCAGCATGGAAGGAGCAGGGTGGTGGTTCACAGTTTGCCCCTTTGCATGGGCTGCCCCTCAGCAGTGCCAGGGCGGGGGGCAGAGGAGCCTCTTTGCAGGGAAGCAAAACATCAGAAAAAAAAAACCCAAAAATGCCCTGGGGACGTCTGAAAGCACGGATGAACTGGCTGTGGGTGAGCCAAGCGGGAGTTCCTGGCTGGCTGCTCCAGAGGAGGGAGGTCTACCCGGGGGGGAGTCACTGCTGCCCCCTCCAGCGGTGTCCCCACTGCAGGGGGATGTCCCCAGGGCAGCCAAGGGGACCCAGCCGGGACTGTGGGCTCGCTGCCTGTCAAACCCACATCCAGGAGAGGAGCTGGTCTCTCCCCGAAAGCTGCCAGCTGCCGTGGCAGCAGAGCGAGGTCTGAGGAAACCTCAGAAGGGAACCCCCCCACCCCGCACTTCGATAGGTAACATTGCCTTTAATGTTAGAGCTTTAAAATAACAGAGGCATTTTGGGAAATACTGGGTGGCAAGAGTGACAAAGCTTCCTAGCACATCTGATTCTTCATCCCCAGTCCTTTAGGAATCAGTCCTCAGAGCATCCTATAAATCCAAGCACATGTGTGCAGGAGGCAACGGGGCTGCTCCTCCTCCCTTTTCCGTAACCAACGGGGAAACTGAGGCAGCAAAACTAAGCAGATTCACCCACAGCTTCAGGAGTTGGTGTTGGAGGAAGATGAGTGCTGCAAACCCTGCAGCCACATCTCTTTTTTTTTGGGGGGGAGCCCTTTGCCAGGCACAGCAAGGAGCACTGTGGGCCCCAGGGCAGGACGCAGCTCCTGCGTGGGCTGGTCTCTAACAGGCACTTTATTTAAGGAACCCAGTTTTACCAAGAGGGCAGGAATATGCTCTATGTAACAAGTTATTTATTAATTTTAACAGAGCAGGGACCTTTCCTCACACCCAGGAATCCCTCCTGCTATGTCTGCTTCATCTTTCCCCCTCCTCATCACAGCCCTTTTCTCAGAGCCGCCCCAGCCCGACACCCCCGCACCACCCTGCTGCTGCTGGACAGACAGACGGACCTCCCAGGGCAATGGCACAACGTGTGCCACCCAAGCCCACCCTCCTGCACATCTCTGCTACCTGCGGGGGCTGAAGGGAGATGGGGGGGTCTCACCAGCTCCCTGCATCTGCCACAAGGATCCCACCTCCACACCGTGCTCAGAGCCACAAGGGGAGGCAGCCCAAAGGCATCCCCCCGCTTCCCCACTCACCCACTCTGGGGGGGACATGTCTCTCCCACTCCCTCGCTCCCTCTATCCCCAGGAGGGTTTGCAGCAGCCAGCCAAGGAGAGGGACCAGGGATGATGGAGAGGCGAAGGCTGCTGCCGGCCGCGGTGCCGGGCGATGGACAGTGAGAGCGGCTCTGACCGTGGCCATCAGCCCTGCCAGGCGAGTAGAGAAAGTGCAAAGCAAAGTATTTTTGGTCCCAGCCGGTCCCCATATGCATCATGCCCCCAAAAGCGAGGAGCCAGGTTTACCCAGGGGCTTTGCATGGAAAAAGAGTTGTGTTGTTGTTCGTCAGACGGGGCTGCCAGTCGCTGCTACGCAGCAGAGCTTGTGCAAGAGACTTCGAGGTGGTGCGAATGAGGTGCGGGATTGGGGACATGGTGATGGACAGGGCAGGACAATAAGATGGAGCCAACAACCAACGCTCCCCCTCGCGCTCTGCATCTCCTTCCAGCGTCCCCTGCAGCCACTTCACCCCGACCCACCCACACCCTTCGTTATCCTATTTTTTTTTTTTTTTTTGGCTTATTTAGTTTGTTTTTAAACCCCGTGGAGATCAAATTGCGACTTGGCAGCTAAGAGACCTGGCCCTACCGGGCTCCCCAGACTTGAGCGAAGATCTTGGAGAAGAGACCAGAGTGAAGTCCTGGGGGGGAGTGAAGCCCCCCCTGCCCCTCGCCCGGCCCCGCCGGCCGCTCACAGGGTGGCGGTGGGATACTGCGCCCAGCCCACCTCCTTGTACGCCGCCGTCACGTGGGTGTAGATGAGGCTCCTCATCTTGGTCCAGGCACCGTGTGCCTCCGGGGTGAAGTCATCGGCGAACTCCTCAGCGATGACCTCCAGCATGACACCAGTGAGTTTCTGGAGGGAGGGAGGCAGATAGCAAGGGGTTAATAACCCTCCAGGGAGCAGCTAGCAGCAAATTTAGCTTTTTTTTCCTGCAAAAAAGTATTTAATCCTGTTGCTGACTTCTGGGAATGACAACCCTCTGCCGGACAGACAGATGTTTTGGGAGGTCTGCTGACACCCCAGGTAACCAGTGTGCCCAGGCAGGGGGAGGCTGAGACCTGGCACAGCGGAGCACTGCTTGCAGGTTCAAGCGTCTCCCTAATCTCAGCACCTCAAGTTATTAAGTCCTTTCTATCATGCTTGATTGCTAAATAAGGGACATTCGGCCACAACCACGCTGGAGGGGCTGCGGGCAGGATGCAGGCAGGATGCAGGCAGGATGCAGGCAGGATGCAGGCAGGATGCAGGCAGGATGCAGGCAGGATGCAGGCAGGATGCAGGCAGGTTAAGGTACTTGATGCTCCAGCACTGGCTGCATTTGGGAATGGTGGCCTTGGGGACAGCATGGCAGTGGGACACTGCAGCATCCTGGGGAGCAACCCCCACCACCGGCCAACCTCCTCTGGGCAAGGACAGGCAGCACCAGCTTGTCATGGCTCCCGCTCTCCTTTCCTCTTGTGGTAAGACAAGGGGTAACAGTTTTAAAGTAAAGAAGGGGAGATTCAGGCTGGACACGAGGAAGGAATTGTTGGCCCTGAGGGCGGTGAGAGCCTGGCCCAGGTTGGCCAGAGAGGCGGTGGATGAACCATCCCTGGAGACATCCCAGGCCAGGCTGGACGGGGCTCTGAGCAACCTGAGCTGGTGCAGATGTCCCTGCTCATGGACTAGATGAGCTTTGAAGGTCCCTTCTAACCCAAACTATTCTATGAATTTCTAAAGCATCACAGAGTTTGGTGTTTTTTTTTTTTTTTGCTCCCATCCTTTACCTTAAAGTAGATGGGCTCCACTTTGTGCTTGAGGGCATGGGCCTTGCCCACAAGGGCCAGGACAGAGGAGACCTTTTCAGAGTCATCGAGGTTCTCCACCACAGTGTTAATGGCACCCATCACCCGCCGAGCGTGCTTACGCAGTTGCAAGCTCCCTTCCATCTCCAGCGGGTCCTTCATGTGCTTGAACTGGCTGAAGTACTGCTTGGCCGAGGGGAAGTTGACAAAAAACCTTCAAGAAAGAACAGACACGAAATACCATCACGAGAGTGAGAGCAAGCTGAGAGGTTAAAGCAAAGTGTGGAGTGGTGGAGGTGCTGGAAACCACCCGCTTGCACCGAACACAGCCAGGGCCGGTTTTCTCTTTGAATTCCTTGAGAGCTGTGCCATTCAGCAGCCTAAAAAGCAGCAGGTTAATGCCTTTCTCCTCAACCTTCCCTAGCAGCTACAAGGGCATTGGAGCTGGATATTCATCAACAAAGCAAAGGCAAGATTGAGTTCTTGATACCCAGAGACTCCAGCCCAAGCATGCCAGATACTGGATATGTGCTCACATATATCAAAACATCATGTCTTGTCTCAGAGAGCTGGAGATGAGCATGAAAAACCTCTTTTTATCCCAGCCAGCCTCTCCCTGCCCCTCTTCCCCAGTCCTGCAGCACCTTCCCAGCCCCATGGGCTTTATTCCTGCATTGCCACCCAAAACAGTCACCCCCTGCCTTCCAGAGATCAGCCCCACCAGGGTCTCCAGCAAGATCTCAGTCCTGAGCTCACATCACTGCTCATCCCTGCCAGGAAGCACTTCCCCCAGCACAAGGATGCCCCAAACACCCAGCCCACCCCTCTGAGAAGCCTCTTTGCTGCAGGATTAAACCAATCCAAATGAAATGCAGCTGGAGCAAATGAAGCTGCGGTTGCAGCTGCTGTGCTGAGCTCCCTGGGGAGGTGGAGGGTTGGGGGGGTTGAAGGGCACAAGATAGCGGAGTGCAGGGCTGGGGCCACCAATACCAGCACCATCGATACCAGCACCACAGCCAGTCGCTCTCAGCAGCTGGGGCTGACACTTGAGTCACATTAACCACCCCTTTCCATCTGATGTACATGGGAGAGTCGCACAGCAGTGCTGGGTCCCCACTGCCACCCAGCTCCTTCTGAGGAGGCTCTCCCCGCCTCCTCCCAGCCCACCCTCCACCTGAACCAGGGCCAGTGAAGGATGCTCAGAAGGTGGCAGATGGTTCCTAGGGCTGTCCCCCATTGTCCCCTGCTCCAGACAGACACCCTGCTGCCTCCTCTTCTCTCCCAGGCTGCCATAACCCCCTCCTCAAGCACCATCCCAAACCATGTGAACCCACCCTACCTCTAATCCCAACCATCCCTACCTCCCTCCAGGACCAGGTGGGATCCTCTTCCTCTCTCACTACTTCACAGATAATCTCGACATTGAGGACCAGGCTCATTTACCACTTCATTATCCTCCTTTTGCCACCCCCCGCTTCCTTCCCCCACTCCGTTGGCTTGTGAAAGTTTGGGGGCATTGCCAAGGGAGCGGGTGAAGCAGCGCCTGGAGTGCACCCGCCGCTTCTGTCACTTCCCCAAGGCAGCTGGGATTCATCAGACTGCCCAAAATAGGTTTCGGAGGTGTGAAGACTGTGCAGCAGAAAGGGTGGGGGAGGAAGGAAGGTGGAAAGGGGGAGATAAGGTGTTGCTTTTAAAACCTGGAGGGGATCCATGACAAAACTCCTCTTGTTGTTGTGCAGCCTTTCCTCCCACCCCACCAAAGCTTCTCCTGACACATCTGGTCCCTGACACATCTGGTCCCTGTCAGGAGAAATCATGTCCAGGCCTGGCTGACTCCAGCTCCTGTCGCCACAGAGATGCTCAGTCCATACCCTTCAGCTCAGGGCTCTCAGAGAAGTGGTCAGGGATGGATGCTGGGCCCACACAGCACCTCTCCCAGGGTTTAAAACTTCTGCCCCAAGCATTTCCCAACAGAAGGACAAATGTTCCTCTCTCTTAATGGGACCATTTTTTCCATCTGGCCCCAGCATCCTTCTCCCCACATCCCAGACCTCTCCACTGCTGCACAAGCTGCTGCAGCTCCAGCTCTGACCCCTTGATATCAATGCCCTCCAGCCATGGACAACAAACACCTCACCAAGGTTGTATCTAAGGGGTTTGCCATCCCCAATAGCAGGTTTATTGCCCCTCATCCTTCGACTGACATCCTCAGGGGCGCTGGGATTAGGGGGTGCTGCTCAAGGTGGGACCTGCTGCCCACAGCCCACCCCTTCCTAAGCCTCTGAATCCCAAACCATCCGAAGTTCCCCGAAAAGTCCTATTCGATCTCAGCTCAAGGGCATGATGCTATGAAGAGTCAGGGAACAAGCTGAGAAAAATTCCTGGTCTGAGTCAGGCTGTTTCAGCAGAAGGACTACAGCAAGGGGGGATCGGCTGTATCTCCAGGAACCACAGCATCCCACCAAAAGAAGGACTGAAAGGACTCGCTGAGGCTGATGCCCTTTCAGGACTAGGAGCAGGGACTTCATGCCTTTCCCATGGCATCACCTCCACCTCTCTGCCACTTTCAACTAAACACCAAGATTGACTAAACCCCAAAAAGTCCCCAAACTGGGTGAGACCAGGTCAGTGAAGGTTCCAAATATCCACTTTCCAACCTTTCCCCACTTTGCAGCCCCTCAAGGTGATGCCCCCATGGGAGCTGAGCCCAGCAGCTCTCCAAGGGACCTGCTCAAGGGACAGCAGCAGTGCCAGAGGGGTGTAAAACCAGCAAATCCCTGGTTCACACGCTCAACCCCATGTGCTGCCTGCTGATGTTCATCGATGGAGAACTGAACGAGGGGAGCCCGAAGTACCTTTGCTTCAAGTTGGAGAGCAAATCAGTGGCTGGCCAGAGACCTGCAGCCATCGCTCCCTGCGGGGCTGGGAAAGGCAGGAGCTGTGGCAAGAACTTCTGGCCTGGAGCAAATATTTGAGTTGTCGAAGCAATAAAAAGAGGGAAGGAGACTCGCGCAGTGGTACTTGTTAATAAACAGAGAAGATTAATTTAACACAAAGGTTAAATATAACCAGAGGAAAGGAGGGGGGAAAAAAGGCAGAAATAAAATAACTCAAACAATAGCAAATTAGAAGAGGTGTCAGTCGGGGTTTTTCCATCTACAGAACATTTTTTGAGCATTCAAACATCTCGGGCTCTGGCATTTTGTTGGCTTATTATGTGTGTGCGTGTGTGTCTTTTGGGCTCTTTTTCTTCATTGGAGTCATTAAAAAGATGATATTTACCATTGCATATCACACAGAATGATGATTGATGGAAACCAGATGCCTGCATACCAATCTCATTATATTTCTTTTTAAGCGATTCCATTCTGCACTCGCTAATTTGTACTCTGCGAGCTACATCTGGACCCAACGGACAGGATGTCAGGATTGCTTTTCCTCTCTTTTTTGCCTATTTAACAACTTTAAGGACACAACCATTCCCAGTAGCAGAGCCAAAGGAAATAATTAAGGTGCAAAACCCACTGCAGTCACTGTTAACCTGGTTTCTGTTCAGGAGGAGAGATGCCACTTCTGCCCCCATCTCCCTCATCCTCCTTCTCCCCAGGCCCTGCAGAGCAAACCCCACATGGAGAAAATCTTCCAGCCCAGCCATCTCCCTCCCTTTCTCAGCTGGGAGGAGGAAGGAAGATACTTGCTTGGTCCCCTTGAGCACCTAAACTCTTGATGCTTCATTTACCCTGTTTGCAAATCATGGGGAAAAAAATGCCAGTGAGCCCTGGAAGCTGCTGGGAAGCACCAGCTGAAGCCCCCACCTGCAACTATAGACTTTTTTTTTCTAGATTTTCCTACTAATGCTTTTATGTTTTCTGTCACCTCACCCCTTTATGTGGGAGAAACTCTCTCTAACCAGCCTAGAGTCTCTCCATGTCCTTTTTCAAACCGCTCCTTCCAGCTCCTTTCTGCTTGGGTACCTACAAAGCAGCTGATACTGGGTGGGCAGGTGGTGTGTGGTGCTGCTATTTATTATGCTGAGGGCTGGCTGAGCACTTTGCCTGCACCTTCCCCCTGCCCCTCCCAGCCACCTGTGTCCTATCATCCTAATTTCAGGCTGGGGTAGGGGTGCTGGGTGCTGCACATGTTTACCGCCCCCAGGCCAAGGTGAGAAAGGTCTCAGCCAAGTCGATGCCACTGCCCAGCAAGACAGAAAAAGGCAAATCATAGAATCATTTTGGCTGGAAAAGACCTTCAAGATCATTGAGTCCAATCGTTACCCCAATCCTGGCACTGGGCCATGTCCCTGAAACCCTCATCTCCGTCTGTCCAACCTGTCAGGGATGGTGACTCCAGCACTGCCCTGGGCAGCCTGTTCCAGTGCCCCACAGCCCTTTGGGGAAGAAATCGTTCCCCAGATCCAGCCTCAACCTCCCCTGGCGCAACTTGAGGCCGTTTCCTCTGGTCCTGGCGCTTGTTCCTGGGGAGCAGAGCCCGACCCCCCTGGCTCCAAGCTCCTTTCAGGCAGGTCAGAGATCAGAAGGTCTCCCCTCAGCTCCTGTTCTCCAGCTGAACCCCCAGCTCCCTCAGCCGCTCCCATCACACTTGTGCTCCAGACTCTTCCCCAGCTTGGCCCTCACCTCCTGCACCAGGGGAGGGATTTTCAGGGCTGGTACCAACACATTCAACACATCTTCAGCCACGGCCAGAGAAAGCACTCAGGGAAAGTGTTTGACCCTCCCTGTGCCTTCGCATCCCTTTGACAGGGATGTCCTTGAAGCTCTTGGGGTGCCAAGTGGGATCTCTCCAGCCCCACACAGCTCACAGGTGATGCAAGGGCAGCCCTGGGCTAGGGGACATGGGAAAGGCTGTTTTCAGGTCACCCCGCGAGCTGCTGGCAGCCCCAAAGCCACAGCTGATGCAGGATGCAGGGGTCCCCATGCAGCTGCCCTGGGCATGAAGCAGCCGTAAGCGCTGGTTCCAGGTGCTGTGATTGGAGAGGAAATGCAGCCGGAGGAAAAGGGGCTGTTTCTTATTAAACCCACACTCGCTCCCTTCACCTCTCATGGAAGGGGCTGTTGTTTTGGCAAATATCCCTTGTGCATGTCCTTGTCAGCAGAGCGGAGCCCTTCTGCTCTCCTCGGCTCCAGAAAAGCATTTCTCTGGCTTGACCACAATGATTCACCAGCGTGTGACAAGCCATGGGACGGGGACATCACTGCATAGAAGGTCGGTCTGTTCATCGGGCCCTTTGCAAAGTGGGATATTGCAGTGGAAGGATCTTGCCAGGCAGTTTTGCTCTGAAATATGCCCATCGGCAGCCAGGGACGGACCCTTCCCTATGGACACCTCCAAAAAACACGTTGGCTCTGGGGGCAGCTGTGAAATAATTTCTTTAAATGCCATTTGAGGTGGATTCAAACCTTTTTTTTTATTATTCAGCTGGAAAAAAAAAAGGGGGGTTTCTGCATAGCCAGACTCATTACTCAGGCTCTTTGCTGTTTTAACCTAAAACTTACAATAACGTTTGGCATCCAAGGAGTGCTTTTCTATTTCACAGCTCTTTGCAAAGTGTCTGAAACCAGGTGTGCTAGCTCAGACTGAGCAGCTGTCGAAATCCGGCGCTCTGATTCTGCATTGGCAATCTTTTTGCTTCCCCTCCTACACCTCCTGAGAGAGGAAGAGCACATCAGGAGTGATGGAGAAGGTAACAATTTTGGAAATTTGGAAAGCTGATGGGGCTGGAGCGGAGATGGAAGGAACAGTGACGGAGAAACCCTGTGGATGTGGCAGGTTGCGTTGCCTGTGCTTGGCCCGGCATAAACATTCGGTGTGGATTTGCCTGGGAACTAATATTAACTGTCCCTGGGTTTTATCCTCTGCTGGGATCTGTAAAGTTTTGTGGTCCCGCATCTGTGATCATGGTACGTGTGTGTGGGTGTGGGAGCGAGAGAGTGCGATGCTCAGGAGATGCTCACCCTTGCACGGTACAGAGCTGGGGCCCCCCCAAGTGACTATGCCCCCCTGGCACAGTCTTGGAACATGGGGCATTGGCAGTAAACTACTGCGAGGGCATTAGAGAAAGAGGGATGCTTGGGGAGTGATTTCTGGGAGGGTTCCTGCGCAGAAGCCAGAGCTGCCCTGGTCCCCTCGAGCACCCAGCCTCCCCCGCTGCCAGCTCTCTAACGAGGGGTGTTTTTCAAAAAGGATCGATTCCTAAATTACATTGGGGAAAATGAGGCACAGCAATGAACTTGGGCACATGGGCAGGCTACGGGTGGCCAACTGTGCGGGCTGGTGTGCCCGCTTGGGAGAGACCCAGCCAAAACACACAGCCCCATATGCACAGGTTGGAGGTCTGGGTCGAGCCCCAAAGGGTTAAGGCTGCAGATGGAGCCCGCAGAGGCCCCTGAGCTCTGGAGGAGGAAGATGAGCGCGGAGGAGATTGTGCTTCCTCCGGCGCGAGGCTCCCCCACCGAGGAAATTGTCAATTAACCACATAGTTCTTAACCACACAGCGCAGATTCCCATGATCCGGTGGCTGCTCAGCCAGAAGTCCCCATTATTTGTGTTTATGGCCCCTGGGAGCCCAGAGGCCCTGCAAGATCAGGACCCCACCGTGCTGCTGGCAGCACTGTGCAGATTTGCTATGGCTTCAAGCACTAGCAGCAGCCGTGATGGCTGGGAAGCTGACGCCTAGCTCTGTGCCTCAGTTTCCCCACCTGTAAAGCATGGAAAGGCAGGGGGTGGTGGAGGATGGCTGGAGAAGGGGCAGAGGGAGGCAGACGGGGTTCCTGTAGGATGCCCCTACTGCAGCCCTCCCCATCTCTGCCTTTCAGGTGGGCATTGCTGCCTCTCTGTCTTTGAGGCACAGGATCAGGCCTCAGGATGTTTTTTTGGTGCTGCACCCACCATGGGAAAAAGTCATTCCCTGCCCTGAGCAGCTCCAAAGGGCTGGAGAGAGGATGGAACAGGAAAGTCCCTCTGCCACCAGACATAGGCAACTCCCCGGTCACAACCCCGACACCAGAAATGTGGCTGCTCACATATTCACCTGCTTTTACCGCTCTGCACATGGGGGTTGCACCAAAGCAGGGGCTCGCGGCTGCGTATCCCCCTTCCTTCACCCAGGCACCCTTGTGCATATCCCTTCCTGCCTCAGTTTCCCTAGCAAGGTGATGAGAAACACCAGAAACAAGCGGTAAAGCACGGAGGTGGCTGGGGCAGCTCTCAGCCCCCCGCACATCGCATGTCTGCGCACCCAAAACTGTGCTTGGCAGGTCAGCTCACACCGTGCCAGCAGCCCCCCTGCTGCCCCCTCCCCAGCCCTGACCTCTCAAGCTGCTGAATCATGTCTTGGGCAGCGGCTGCCGCCCGCACGGGCTCCCGGCGGCCTCCACGCATGACCCACTTCTCCTGGCAGCTGGTGCCAGCTGGGAACCGCAGCCAGGAGAGCGGCGGCCACCGGTGCCCCAACCCCGGCCAGGGCTGCCCAGTGTCCTCTTCCCCCGGGAGCTCACTGCAACAGGTTGGAGCTGGCAAGGGAATGGGTCTTAAGGCAGCAGCACAGAGCTCTGTGCGCGGATGGAGTTTGCTGCTGGGGGGGCAGCCTGGCCCCCCGGGTCGTGGCACGGGGATGCAGGCACATGTGCTGCTCCAGCTTGTGCTGCTGGAGAGGACAGTAGCTCCCCCAAATTATACTGACATCCCTGGGGACATGCTAGACATGAGGAAGAAATTTTTTACACTGAGGGTGGTGAGAGCCTGGCCCAGGTTGGCCAGAGAGGTGGTGGATGAACCATCCCTGGAGACATCCCAGGCCAGGCTGGACGGGGCTCTGAGCAACCTGAGCTGGTGCAGATGTCCCTGCTCATGGCAGGGGGGGCACTGAGGGAGCTGGGAAGGGCCCTGCAACCCAAACCGTTCTGTGATCTATGATTCTATGCACCAAAAGTCCAGACCTCACTCTAAGCATCCCAGGGAACCTCTGGCTGAGGGAGCAGCTGTGGGTTTAGCTGGGATGTGCCAGACCACGTGCTATGGCCAAGCATGTAAATGCTCCCAAGGAACCAAGGCTGACCCGAGGTGCCAGCTCAGTCCTGCCCTGTTGGCACAGCCTAGGGGAAAACCCCCCAGCATGGTGCCACAACTCTCCCTGGAATGAAGAAAACGGACCAGAAACTTCTACTGGGAAAGTTTGAGTTGGGACCAGAGCTCGGCCATGAGGTCCCCACTGCTGCAACCTCGCTGCCCCTCGTCCCCAGCCCCGCTCCGAGCCCCACAACTGCACACAGGGACACCGAATCAATGAGCTGCCTTGGGTGACTCCCCCATGACATTGACATGAGTCCCCCACTGACAGCCGGGGCACCCAGCCACCCCCGCTGTGCTACCAGGTGGGGGACACCTGGCTGAACTGGTGGATGGGCTATGGCATGGCCCAGGTGCTGGATAAGGAGCTGTGGGCCAAGCCCTGTGCTGAAGCTCATGGGATGGGGAAAAGGGGGATTTTGCATCCTCCAGATGTCTGCAGGCTTCACACAGCCCGGGGGGGTTGGTGTCCCCAGCCGCGGTGCTGTGACAGCCCCTGACCGCCCCTGGGTGGCTGCACAGAGCGGGGGCCTTGGGGGAACGGGCTGAGCCATCAGCTGGCTCTGAGAGAGGGAAATGTCTGAGGAGGTGGAGAGGGAACTCAAATGTCATTCTGGCTTCCCTGCGGAGGGGTCTTGCTGGGAAAATCCCATTGCGGTGCTGGCAGTGAGCCGGGAGGGGACCTGTCTCTGCTCACTGGCATGTCGGGGAGTTCTGCTCCCTGCACATCGCGGGGGCTGGAAAACTTTTGGCTGATTATTAATAAACAGTGCATCCATCCCAGGGGTGCTCTGAGCACCCACAATCCCCGGCTGCAGGAGCAAAACGGGAAGGACACAACCGAGGCTCCTGTCTCCTGTCTGGGTGCTGGGGTTGGGTCTGGGGGGAGCCCGGGGAGACCCCTGTGTCGCTGCTCCCTGGGATGGGCAGTGGGAGATTTGCATCCCTGGAGCATCTTTGCCAACAGGTCAGCACAGGCACCTCGCCTGCTCCTCTCCTTGCCCTGCCCGTCCTCCCTTAAATAAGGGTCACGGCCCGCTGGTGCTGCACCCCATGGACACCCCAAACTCCTGGTGTCTGCGGGATTCCCATTCGGCGCCTTCCCGGGGTACTCCAAACGATGCAAGAACCCCCACCCGCCTCTGCTCCCCACCTCAAGAGCATCCCCCTGGTTTGCTTTCACAGGGTTTGTGACCACCAGTCACAGCCCCATGCCAGGGGTGACGCTCCACACCCCACTGCTGGGGCGGCTGTGTCCCTGTCCCCCTCATACCCCCCATCTCCTGCCTGTGCCCCCCGCACCCCCTGCCACCGCCAACTTCAGCGCTCTCCTTCCCGCCGACGCTGTCGCCGGAGGGACAGATGGTGCCCTGGGAGACACACCTGCTTGGGTTTTATCTTGGCTCCCAACTTGCATTATTTCACCCGCCAGCCGGCTCCGTACCGCTGCCATCCGCATGCAGCCAACTGGGGGGGGTAAAAAAAATAAAATACCCCCAATGCGCCCAAGCTCGGTGCCGCTCTTCCTCCTCCTCCACCACCCCCCAGGCTTCATCCCTGGGCTAAGGTGACCTTTGCTAGGGAAGCAGCTTCCCCCAAAGTCCCTGGTGAGGCTCTCCCCGCCACCACCACCCGGCTCCAAGGTGTGGAAATCAGAGGAGTGCTGTGAAACCTCCCTGCTCCCCGCCAGCGATTGCGCCCAGCCAGCTCCCCACTCACTGTCATTCATCTCACTTCAGTTATATATATTGTTCTGCCTCTTCCTCAGCTATAAAGAGATTTACTTGGATTTGCTGCTTCCTTTTTTTTTTTTTTAAATACCTGATGAGTATGGAGACACCAACGTCCTCGCAGTTTGCATATACTCTGCTCCATGTCTCTTGAATAACCTTTTTCTCGGCGTCTGAAATCTCTTCACTTCTTTCCCATCTCTCAATCTCCATTTCTCCCTGGACTTTCTCCATGAAAAACAGCCGGCAGGATCCTCCGGGAAGCCAGGAGGAGATAAAGCGAGATGCGTGCGAGCGGGTATATCCTGCGAGCAGAGACAAGGTGTTTGCTCAGCGGCTCTGCCGACGGGTGGATGTATATATGTGTGTGTGTGTGTGCGCGAGCGTGGCTGCCTGCCGGCGTGTTTAGATATCTGTAATTTAAAAAAATATCCCGGCAGTGCGATGCATGCAATTAGATTTCGGCTCTCCTAGCACTGGCCATGGCTGTAGTTCGCTTCAGCTCAGCTCGGGTGTGTGTGGCTGCCTGATGGGGAACTGCCTAAAAGTAAAATATTCAAAGGCATCGCAAGACCAGCCTCTTCACCAATGTGTGAACGTGAGCTCACTTTCTCCCTCTCTCCTCCTCTCTCCCACTCCTCCCTCCTTTCCTTTTTTTTTTTCCTCCTGAAAGGGAGGGATGAGGGAGATGTTCTGGGAAACATCAGGACAGTGCTGGGGGTGGGCGAGATAGGGCTGGAAGGGTTTTTTTGTGTGGTTTTTTTGGGTTTTTTTCCAGCCCTTGTAAACAGCTTAGAGGCAATTCAGAATCCAAAGTGCTGAGTTAAAGTTATCCCGAGCACTGACTCTGCCTCAGCTCCCCCCTCGCAGTCCTTGGTTTGTGTTTGGAAGGACAGACCCTCGCTCGCCTCTGGTGTCAGGGCTGGACCGGGAGTCGGGGTGAGGGGGACGGGAGGTGCCCCCACCCATGGGTGACTCTTGTCACCAAAGGAGATCACGCTCTGTCCCACGGGGGCTGTTTTAATGACAAGGATTTACTCGCCCTCCCCGTAGCCAATTGTAAAGGCATCCAAAGTTAAGGCGCTTGTTAAATCAAAATATTATTATTCTGTGATTGCATCGCTGCTGGTGGTGTCTCAGCAGGGATGCGGCACACGGGAACACCTCCCTGTCAGCCTTCCCGCTGCCCTCGTGTGTGCCCTTTTGGGCTGGTTTTTTACCCAAATGCCATTTCCAGCTCCCAGAAAATCTGGCATGTTAAACCCGCAGCACAGTCCATTTGCACAGAGAGAAGGAAAATACTACCGAGACTTGTAATAACCGACAATCCCCCAGAGGGGGATCAGAGACAAGAGAAGCAGCCTGGTGTTCACAGCCACCTCCTGCACCCTGCCAGGGCAGACAGACAGACGGAGAGAGGGACGGACGGACAGCCAGGCTGAGGGTGCAGCTCTGACACCAGCCAGGCAGGGGCTGGGGGGTGGCTCAGCCCCTTTGGGGACCGAAGCTTCGTTATTACAGATCTGCAGAGGGGAAAAAGCTGTGATTTCTCCTCAATACCAGACTGGATTATGAGCAGCCAGACCAGTAGTGTCAGCAAATTGGCTCTTGCAGATCTAATGGGAGCTGGCGGAGAAGCTGCTGCCCACAGGTCCCCCGCTCTGGGTCCCCCCCCGACTTTGTGCTGGGACAAACTGGGAGCCCCACATGTCCACAAACCCCTTGGCTTGGAGACACAAACTTGGGCTCACCTGGGATCTGCCAAACCCACAGCAACGCAGCCAACCCCACGCTGTTGGGCATCATTCAGGTCCCCAATAGCACAACCTCCAGCTTCTAAATCATCAGATTTTCACCAGCCAGATTAAAGTTTGACTTTGCCTCCCATCCATTAGCCACTGGGATGAGCACCCGTGAGCCCAAGCTCAAATATTAACTACAATGTCCCCAGGTGGCCACCACGCAGCAGAGAAATGTCCCTCTGGACCTGGGAGGGCACGACCAAGCTTATTGCCCTCTCTTTAAAATGCAGGAGAAGAGCTGCTGCACTTAGACCCGGCTTAAAACCAGAGCAAAACTGCAATGCAGCACTAGTGCTCTCAAAAACGGAAAAAAGCCTCAAATTCTGACAAATATGAATGGTTGGGCAATAATCTAGGTGGACCATTGGTTAAGTTATTACTCACTCTGTGTTTAAACACAAGGACTCTTAGAAGCTTTTGGACCTTGTGCCTTAGGCAAAGCTGGGCTCACAGTCTGGTACCTGGCTGCAGGGTGAGCCTGGTTCCTTGGCACCGGCAGTCAAAGGGTCTTGGTTCATGAGTCTCCATTTAGAAATCTTAGAATATTAGAAAAGTAAGTGGCAAATCCTCCATTTCCACAGCCACAGGGGGTGGAGATGGGATCCAGGACCCCAGAGGCTCTGCCGCATCCCTGTGGGAACTGTCCTCACCTCCACCAGCTTCTCCCACGCCCCCCATGCCCCCCCATGTTGCCTCTCCTCCTCCCCGTGTGCTGGGTGCAATGAGAAATGTACTTGGCTCCCGATCCTTGAGTGGGAGGTGAAGGTAAAAAAACCCGAGACTTCATCTCCCCAGCGTGTGGGATGCGGCTGACGGCAGATCCCCACCCTTGACTCCTCCACGGTCGCTGAGGCAAAGGCAGAACCCCCAAATCCAGACCCTTAGGCTGAGCTCAGCTTCTCTCGTGCGTGGGGACAGCCTCGTTATTCGGTTCCTGGAGAAACATGGGTGACTTCTTGTGTCTCCTGCAAAGTCATGTCCCTGGGACCTTCTGGTCAAGGTGGGAGGTGGAAGATGCTGCTACAGTTCTTTGTCATTTTTGCTCCCACCAAGGTGGCCGAGGGCCATTGTGGGGCACGTGTGTATGCCAGGTTGGGTGTTTGTCCTTTGTCCTTCCCAGCAGCCACCTCTCACCTCCTCCTGGAGCCACTCGAGGCTGCTGCACTGTCTCACCTGGAGACATTGGACTTGTCATTGCTGAAGTGAAGCCACTGGTTGTCAGCCCAGCTCACCCGGCATTGCCCCCGGTGTGCGGTGCCTTTCTCTGCATGTTCCTAATCCAGCCCTGCTGCCAACTGCACAGTCCTGGCCTGAAAAGAAATAACAAGACCTTAGGAAAGGGATTTGCAGCGCCTGCTCCAGCCAGCTGCCCCGGGAGGGAAGGATTTAGCCTAAAGCCTGTATAAATGCTCTGTGCTTATTGCAGGTTTCCTTCCCCCGGCTTCTGCGATCCCAGGAGACCCATGCACAATCCCGATGCTCCAGCTCAGTGCCAGCAGCACCTGCGCCCTGCGAGCTGTCACTGCAGGAACGGGCTGGGGACAACACGAGGGGGGTTAAGGGGCTACAGGATCCCCCCTAGATCCCGCTAGGGTTCCATTGCTATCTGCACCTCCATCACGGTGGGGTGGTGAGCCCACGGGGGATGTCGTGGGACCCTGGCTTAATTGTGCAGCCGTTGTCTGCGTTGCTGGCACACTCCATTGCTAATTAACTCGTAAAGACCAGTAGCATCAAGAGACTGGGATTCCCCCAGCTCCACATCCCCAACACAGCTGGGAAGAGCTGAGCCAGTGAGGTGAGAGCGCTGGGAGCTGCTGTCACTCCCACCAGCCTGGGCAGCCCTGGGGAAGTTGAACCCAGGCTGGTTGTGCAGAGCAGAGCCGGGGCAGACATTCCTCCTTGGATTGAAACCAGAGCTGAAGAGGAGCTGCCAGAACTGGTGTGGAACATGTTGGAACCAAACCAGCCCCGACTCTCCTTCCTACATGGAAACAGGGTTCATCTCCTATGTGGCTGAAGTCCTACAGATGCAGCTTTGTGCAGAAATTGAGGTCTGTGGTGCCACCAAAACAAAACCCCGCAGTGGGATCTGCCCTGAGCCCCCAGTGCCCACCCTCCTCTCTTGCAACCCCTGTAGCCACCCCGACCTCCAGCCCACCACTCCCATGATGGGAGCAGGATGATGTGGGGTGCTGGGAACACCGGCTGGGGACCAGCACGGCAGCAGGGCTGGGGTGATGCCCGGGATGAAGGACGGGATGAAGACACCCGGGCAGGACCTCTGGCAGCAGCGGGTGGGTGAGACTAGGCCAGCACAGCCTCCCCATGACCTTCTCGAACCTTGTGTCAACTTTCCACCTCCCACCCCAAAAAGTCCCTGCCAATGCACACAATCTAAAAAAACCCAAACAAAACAAAACAAGGATTAGGAAACACAGGGGAAAAAAGGAAGCAGAGAGAGGCTCTGGGAGTGGAGCTGAGTGCTGCCCGGTGCTCGCAGGCAGGGCAGGGCAAGAAGCTGCCACAGCAGCCCTGGAGAGCCCTTCCCACCCAGACCAACCTGGTCCCAGCCTGGGAACGGTTGCAAAACCGCCCGAGTCCAACCCTGGGATTTGAGGAAACTGAAACCTTGTGGTGCAGCTGGGAGAGATGAAGCAAGAGATGCTTTCTCAGGAAGCAGGTGACAGATCCAGCACCGTGGGGCTGCACAGACAAGGCCACCAGCTGGCTGCTAAACTTCCTCGGACCCTGACCAGCCTCCGGTGTCACCACGTTCCCCTTCATCCCCCGTGTCGAGCTCTCCCACCGGCAGGAACCGGCTGCCCCCCCCAGGAGAGCAGCCCTTGTCACAGCTGGACCCATCAGCGGTAAAAGAGGATGACAGGGTTATTGGGGAACAAGTCGACACTTCCAAACAGATTCTCTTTGCTGCTCTTTTCCTTCCTGAAGCTGGTCTGAGCGTGGCAGGGGTTGCTCAGGAAAGCCAGCAAGCTAATATATTCATGTCATCTTGCGTTTAGTGCCAGGACATGAAGTAAACACCGTCAGGGACCTCGCTTCGGTTCAAAGACAAGCCCTGTTTCTTATTCCAATCACATTATCCATGCTCCCTGTACAGCTTCATTGATTCATATCTTAAAAAGAAAAGCCTTCAAAACCCATTAAGTCTGCCTTGCCGCTCCAGCCCTGCTCTCAAGGGCTAGGGCAAGAAGCATTAACTAATCTGCTCACATTACCTTGCCTTTGAACCGAGCATCTCTTGGTGTCAATCAAGAGTGTTTGGAAGCGATACGCTCCCGTGTGGGGCCAGTTTTGGTTGCTGAGGTCACCCAATGTCAAGGAAGCAGAGGGACCGGCACCCTGCACCAGGTCCCTTTGGCACCCAGGGTCACCTGGGGCTCGTGCCCACAGGTTATGGTTCCTGTTTGGTTCTGGAGGACCATGCAGTTGTAAACAAGCCAATGAAGGAGCAAATTCCTGTGGCTGCTCTTTCCCAGGGCCTCAGACAGCACCTGGGGTGCAAGAGCAGAGCCTATCCTGGTGTCAGCCCGGCTGGGTCTCGGCGAGGGGAGATGGCTTTGCAAGCAGCAACATCCTCCCAGGGATTACAAAAGCCACCGCTGCGTATCGCCAAGGAAAAGACGGTCCTTCCAGCCTCTTCGGCTCCAGCTCAGCCAGCAGCTGCTGTTTATTTGGCTTCAGCAACTTCACTGCATACTGAAACATGCTCCCGGGAGCCCAGCGTGCTCCAGCCTGGCCGGCCAGGACATCAAGCTCAGCCACCCCACATGTTCCCCAGCACCTTGCGTAAGGCAGTGCTGCACCCTCCGGCCTGACTTCCACTTGGGAAAGAATTATTCACTCTCGTTTCCATCTGACTGGAGGACACACTTGGGGTGAAACATCCACTGCCCCCCCAAAGGCTTCCCATCCTGCCGGCGCCAGCAGCGAGGCCGGATCCGTCCCTGTGCCCTTGGCTGACCCCCGAGTTTGGGGATTGGGACTGTTTACTGGACGGGCTTAGGGGGATTTGGTTTTACTAACATTTCAAGTGCTGCTCGTGACTGTTGTTTGTAGGGTTTGGAGCACTTTGAGAGGACATGTCCACCAAGAGGGGACTAACCGCAGCTGTCCCATGCTGGGCTTGGGTGTATCTCCATCCTTGGCTGGTTGGGGATGGAAAGCCAGGCTTCCCACAAAGCTCAGCTTTCCTTTTTCCTTCAGACCCAACCAGTCATTAAACCCAGACCAATTCAGGTTGCTTGGATTTGGTTCTCGTTTCAAAATCCTTTTGCCTGCTCTGGGGCTCTTCTGGTCAGGACCTTCGTGCACTATTAAACCCCGTGCGTGAGTTCACGGGCATGCGTGTGCACACAGCTGTTTTCCTCCCTCTCTGTCTCTTACAGAGGTTTCTTTCTCATTTATTCTCTTTAACCTAAAACCACAAAATCACCTGACTCCACAAAATGTGTTTTGCATTGCAAAAGGCTGAGCTGGGACAAGGGGCATGAAGGCATTTAACAGCCCATGGGTGGGACATCCACAGAGTTTACAGGCCAGGGAAAGGCTTCCCTGGTGAGACACCATGCACAGAGGTCTGGGGGGAGACCGTGGGGCCAGAGCCCTGCTGTGGGGAGAGGTGTGCGTGCTGCTGAGCGATAGCAGAGGAGGGAGGAGGAGGCAAACCCAGCCCGGGCAATGGGAGGATGCAGACAAGGTCTCGGGATCAGCTGGCTGAGACGCTCCGTGAGGAATTACATGCAGGTCTGAGCCTGTCAGATTACAGGAGCCGGGAAGGGGGGAGCGGGTTGAGGCAGGTCTGGCAGGAGGAGGGAGAAGGGAGTGGGAGAGAAAGGGAGGAGCAAGGGGAAGGTGGGGAGCAGAGGGGAGCACCCAGCCCTGGTGGTGACAGGGATAGGGGGCAGGAAGATGGGCTGGGGATGGGGTGGATGGCATGGGAAGGTCCATCACGTGTCACCCCCAGAGCCTGCCTGACCGAGGTGTGGGGATAGAGAACGTACGAGGCCGGAGCTCCTCATGCCAAAACCAATTAAGTGCTCAAGGGGTCACAGTCCAGCTGCTTGGCTCCCTCCTACCCGAAGGTCAGAGGAAAGCGTCCTCATTTGTTGCCTCTTAATTACACCTGATCCTGCCCTAATTCCTCCTAAAACCAGCCCTGAGAGCCTTCAGGTGGCTGCTGGGGAGAGGTGCCCGCCAGCTGGGGTGACAGGCCAGCCAGGCGCGGGTGGCAGCCCTGGGCCAAGCGGTGCCTGCGGGAGGGACGCGCGGGGCTGGCGGCGCTGGGGGTGATGGAGGAAGCGCCATGTGCACCACCCTCCTGCTCCTCGGCACACTCGTCATGATGCTGCGGCGACGCTTCTTCAACAAAGTGGAACCGTATGTTCTCTCCTGTCCCCTCGGGGCCCCAGGGCTGGGGACAAGAGGGTGAGGGGTGGCCCTGGGGTGGAGGATCTCGCTACTCAGCCTAAGATCCATCCTTGGAGATATTGGGCTTCCTTCTAGTTTTGGTCCTCTGGGTGCCAGCAGGAGCCACTCCCTCGTGCAGGGCAGAGGGGAGCCATCTGTGCTGTCACCTCCTCGCTGCACCAGGGCGAGCAAGGAAGACATGCAGGAATGATCCCCTGACTCTCTGGTGCACAGGGACAGGGCTGAACTCCTAGGATGCTTTCATATGCAATGATCAAGGTGTTTCCTAAATGAAGCAGCCCAGTGCCCTGCTATCCATCCAGACAAGCAGACTGACTGCCTGTTTGTCTTCATACCGTGGCTGGGGAGGAGACTGAGCAGCGCTCTCAGCCATGGGGTCATCACCAGGCTGCCAATGACACTCAGCAGCCCTCAGCTATCAAACCTTCATCTGGTGCAAAACAGCCCTGGGGAGGTCCTGCTCCATCCCTGCGTGATGGGAGGGGAGGTGAGGGTCTGGGTATGGAGGGCGGCTGAGAACATCAGCTCAGTGTTGGCTTTCAGAAGAACCACCATGCTGCAGCGCTGCGCTCCGTGCCCACGCACACACTCCTGTCCCAGCTCCCAGGCGATGGCAGGGAGCAGATGGGAAGGGACTTGCTGCAGTCCCCCATCAAGGCAATGACAAAGCTGTGACCAGAGCGCAGTGTCACCTCCTGCTCGGTGCATCCCCACCATGCCATGGGCACAGTGCCGGTGGCTGCTGCTTCGACTTACCTGCAGCTCCCCGTGGCTTTCGGGAAGGAGTTTTGTTCCTGTTCAGCACTCGCTTGGCTTCAACTCGGCAGCAGTGGGACCACATTCATGGCAGGGTCGAGTATCGCCCTCACGCCAGGAGGTTTCTGCTGGAGACGCACAAATCTATTTAGCAGTGTAGACTGGAGACATCTGAAAGTGGGGAGGTCAAATTGGCACTTAACAAGACAATTAAGTCAGGAGAGGGAGAAACAAGAGTGGAAGCAGGGAAGGCATCTCCTGGCCTGCGTGCCATGGCCCTCCCTTTGCTACCTGCAGCATCAGCTAAATTAAGGACTCATTAATTAAGTGCCTGAGCAAACGTGCTTGCTGCAGAGGTGGGGCTGTCTCAGGGCAGGGGGTGCAGGGGCAGCTGGCTAGGCCAGCAGAGCTGGCAGCCAGCGGGTCTGTCCGTTGGGAAGCTGCTGGGCGAGCAGGCAGTGCTGGGGGGACACGTCATGGGATGTGGCTCAGGGACAGGTCACCTGAAGCGATGGCAGCAGTGCTGGTAGCGAGCGGGGAGGCAGCTCCAGCCACAGCACAAGCCCTGCCCGTGGGAGCTGCCTTGGGATGTCTGGGCAGGGATGCGGGGACAGCTGTGCAGCTGGCTTGGCACCCTTTTAGGAGCAAGGAAAATGTGCAGGTGTGGGAGAAGGTGTCAGGGATGGTTTGTGGCTCAGCCACCATGTCCTTGCTGTTAGCAAGCAGTGAGAAAGCACAAAACCTCAGAGGAGGAGGTAGGATGTAGCCTGGAGCTGAAAAAGCTGGGGTTGGGAAGGAATGAGGGGCTGATGTGGCTCTCTCTACTCACGGAAGGATCAGCAGCTGTTCCACCACATCTAAACCAGGGCCCTGCAGCCTGGTCAGACCTCACATCTGACTGCCATCATCACCATCATCACCATGTGGGTGGTGAGACAGCAAAGCGTGGGGAGGGAACATGTGTGGACTCAGCTTGTGGGGTCCCCAGCACAGCACTGGAGCCCTGGGGAGCACGAGGGAGACTCACAGCTGGATGGTCGGGAGAAGCTTTCTCTGAGCCCCACTGCAGCCTTCGGACCAGCACTAGTTCTGGATGCAAAGACACCAGCCAACAGAGAAGCCACGTGCTGCTAGATTAGCTCTTGTGGTGATTAATTGCTCTCACCATTGAAGACCAGTGGCTATTAACAGGTTTTCTACTTGCTCTGTTTTGGACATTCATCTACTCACCTTGCTCTCTGCTGTCATAAATCAGAGCGGTTCCACTGACAGCTTTATACCAGAGGAGAATTTGTCACCAGCCTTTTGTATTTTGGAAAAGAGATGTTGCAGAAGCAAGAGAAAGAAGTGCTGCCAGATTGAGGCTGGGGACAAGTGGTAAAGGTGACCGAGGCAGAAGGACTGAGGCTTTGGATGGGCACAGTGGAGGGCAGGCAGCATCCTCCAGACCTCGAACAGACCCAAGGCACCAGAACCCAAATCCAGTTTCGATCCAACTGGATTTTGATGAGTTACAGGACCAGGCTCAGGCTGGGCAGGCACCAGGACCCCATACTGCAACAAAGACCAGGATTTTCCATATGTGCACTATTCTGGGTGAGCCCTGGATTGAAGACATCCCTGAAAACCAGCACACAGTGAAGAAAAAGACAGGAGCTCTCATGTTCCATGGGATAAAGCTGCCTTGGCGCAGGAACATCCCCCTGGCTCTGACGTCCCCATGTGCAGAGCATAGCGTGCGTCCTGGGCAAAGGACACAAACGAACAGCACAGGCAAGATCAGATTATGTGAAATCCCCAGCTCACTTGACCTCCTTCACGTCCCATCTTCTATTTATAAGCCTTGGGGCTGCCAGGGACAAGGCAGGTTGTCCTTGGCCCACACTTGCAGGGCTGGGGGGCTCAGCTGTGGGTGCATGGGGTTGGGGTTGGCCCCTGGAGCTGGTTCCCACCATCCCCAAAGGAGAGGTTTGAAGGGTTTCCTCCTAAAAGCCCAGCTGCAGGGTCTGCTGCTCCCCCTCGCTGGAGGTGAAAAACAAACTGAAGTGCCAACCTGGACTAACCTCCTTGTGGAGGGACAGGAAGGTCAAGTGGGACTCTTTGGGCTTGGGTGCTTGGGTTTCCTCAACAAGCAGTGATTTATTCTTTGTTTAATGTGGTATTTAACAAGAAGGTCCTGGCTGGGGGCCAGGGCTGGTTACGGATATCTCCTCTGTTTACCTTTCTCATGTTCTTCCCCTCTGGTCCCACCCTGGCAGGAGCTGCTCCCCGCCTGCTCCTCAGCAATATCTGGCTTTAGGGAGCTGGAGGTGCTGCTGACACAGAGCCCCGGGTTTTGTCTCGGTGCTGGTCCAGAACAGGGGGGATGTAGGGCAGCAAGAACCCAAGGGAGCCCAGGAGCACCCACAGGATCCTGCTAGGAAGAGAGGGAACCAGTCGGGGGCTTCATGGGGCAGGGCTGGACTGTGGCAAATCAAAGGAGGCGCTTTGGGGAAGTGAAATGTGGACTTGCCTTTACTGCTGCCTTCTCAGCCCTCTCACAACAGGCTGGACATGAACCCCCCGGTCCCCAGAAGGGCTGTTTTCCTAGAACTGGGAGCCAGGGCCATGGGAAGAGGGAGCATTTTGTGCCTGCACCAACCTTTCCCCCGACAAAGACACCCTCGTCGCACCCTGCACACTGCGCTGCAAGGCGAGAACAGACCCTGTTCACCTCAGGCTGGAGAAAACAGAGCCGGTAGCTTGGCATCATCTGTATTTAACTTTCCAGCTTAGTCCTCTCTGGGGAGCAGGACGTGACCTCCTCATTTCTACCGCCCAGGCACGGCTGGCAGCGGCGGCACAGGGCTCTGCATCTCCGGGCTGGAGCCGTCAGCGCGCAGCAGGCATGCACAGACAAGTGTCAGCTGAATCTCTGTACGACTTTAAATACATTAGCAAAGCCACAAACACAGTCCCAAAGTGCTGCAGGCATAGCCAAGCCAATAAATAACCCCTAAACCCACCAGCAGGAAAATAACCCCCCTTTTTCCATGGGAGACAAGGTTTAGCACCACTTTTCCCCCTGTATCTGTTTAGCAGCTGAGCAGATCCACTTGCCGTCTTTGAATCCAGTACCAGAAGGGTCAATTCTGTGCCACTTCTGCGGAGTCATTATCCTGCCGGTTATATAAATGTCTGGGCATGCACAAAAGGCAGTGCTGATACAGTGGCTCCAACACCAACTCTCTCCAACACCTGCTTTTCAGCTGGAGAGAAAGCCGAGCACAAGAACATCTCGAGAGCTGTCACACAGAAGGCTGCTGGCTTTCAAGCTGAATGGAGAGCTAAATAGCTCTCACTTCTCCTTTAGAATCTCATTTCTAAATGCAATTAATACTGGCACATGCATAATGAAAGACTGACGAGTGAATACAGACTCTGGCAATAAAGAAGCCAGCCCCAAGTGCTATGTAAATATTACAAATCCTCAGTAGAAGCTGACCCGGGGAAGACAGCTTTCTGATGATTAAACCCAAGTGACAATACGACTGGATTCCTACATCTGTCACAATACTACCTGCTGATACATAATGAGCTACGCTAAAAGAACTAGCTCTTGCTGCTCTTCAATGCAGATAATGTGTCTATTTGTAGAATGTAATTAATCTCTTCTTCAAAATCAGGAACCTTAGTGTCCTTGGTAACAACTTGCCAGTGACTCAGAGAGCGTCTCTGGCTTTTTCTTCTTATTTTTGAGTGAGTTATTGAAAGTGACCCCAAATTCTAGCACTGAAAAGGTGCCATGCTTCAGAAGTGGAAAAGCCAGCTGAGTACCTGGAGGCAGGGATGGGTTTTACCCACCTCTCTGGACTCTGCAGGGCTCCTTTGGCAGCTTCAGGAGGTTCCTGTCCCTGTTTCAGCCGCATTCCCTGGGATGAGACGAGCTCTATCCCCAAGACCTGATCCTCAACCCATCAAGCACAAATTCCCTTTTACCATCAGGCATAACCAGGCCGGGTACAATACTGAAAGCAGAGCAAGGGTGAGGATCCCAGGATGAAGTTGCTCCCTCCTTTGCCTGGTTTCCACAGGCAATAAGCCAGGGGTGTCAAATTCATTTTCACCAGGGGCCACATCAGCCTCACAGTTCCCTTCAAAGGGCCAAATGCAATTTTAGGACTGTATAAATGTGGCCCCCGGTGAAAATGAGTTTGACACCCCTGCAAAAAGTGCTGTGCCATTGCTCCGTGTGCGTGTGTACATACACATGCGTGTGGCTGCACCCACAGATGGCTTTCGAGTCTGCTGGCTTATTTCAGCCAAGTATGGCCAGGGATAAAGATTCAAGGGCATCCAGAACCTACCAGGTAGCAACAACGCAAAGCCATGAGCACTGGAACTGCAGAGGAATGCAGGGACATGTGGCTGGCAGAGCCCTGAGTCCCTTTGAGGATTGTGCTTGGGCATCGCCTGCTCCTCCAGCCACCCTGCCCCAGGCTGCCTGAAATGGGTGCTGAAAAGGCAAATTTGGGCCACTGGAAAGCACCCAGAGGCCAAATCCGCTTTCTATGAATTTCAGTGGGAAGCGACTGCTGCTGGATGTCGCTCACTGACCCAGTTCCAAAGCCCAGGGGAAGGGTGGGTGGTGACAAAGGGACAGCTGGTTGGAGAGAGTGGGTGATGGAGGACTTGCATGATTTATTTAGTTTCTGGAAGAAAAAAAAAAGAAAAAAAAGGAAAGAATTGTTGGATAAAATCAACATATTCCAGGCTATTCTTTGTGGGACAGGAGCTGAGGTGCTTGGTCTCAGCAAGCTAACACCTTTCATTTAAAAAGCCAAATCAGTCCAGAGGCTCTGGTCCCACAAGGTTTCAGAGCAATTTGCCCACAGGCTGCAATCAGCAGGGCTGCGCACAGCTCACCCATCTCTGTCCCCAGGCACCCAGAGGGAGAGGACGAGACCGGGAGAGAGGCCGACTCTGACCCTCGCACCACGTAACGCCGCTTCCGAGTGAAAACCAGGTGGGATGTAGCAGTTAGCTGGGATAGATGCAGCTTTGGGGAAATTGTGGAAAGAAAGTGCAATCTTGGGGTATAAAGCCTCATCTTTGCCTTTCTGCCCTACTAACAGACCCCATGGGCATTTTAATGATTGTTTCTTCCTGTTTCACCCAGAATTTGTAGGTCTTTCTGCCTGCTGATGAGGCTATGAAGGCTCTAGAAAAACGGCTCACCCTGGGGGAAGGAAATTAGAGCCTGAAACAGACAGATTGGAAGGGAAAAAGCCCATTTTTCCATCATTTTCAATAGCAGCTCGGTTCCCAGGCGAGAGCACATCCAGCTGCCTGGATGCCAAAAGCATCTCGCAGGGACAGAAAAGGCAGCAGAGCCGGTGGTGGTCCAGCTGCGGTGGGCATGGGGTGCCTGTGAGGTGCGGATTTGGGACCGATGTGGCTTTGTCCCCTGCATAGTGACCCCAGAGACTGAGGGACAGTGCCAGGCCGCCCATCTACGGCTCCCAGCAAAGGTAGGACAACTCCCCAGGAGGAAACTTTTGGGTTTGGGTGAGGGGATGCCAGCCTGGGGCACATGTGTGGGGGTTTGGGGGGAATTTGAGGCCAGCGCTGTGTATCCTAATCCCCCCAGCCTACGGGGCACTGCCAAATACCTGCAGGCAGCCCAGGGACTCACCTTCCCTTCCACAGATCCCCCAAAGCTCATAAACTTGTCTGTCCCAGCTCAGCAAACCATCAACCGTGACTCCTTCTCCTCCTGCAGCTTCCCTGCAGCCGGCACCCGGTTCAGCACACGCCGAAACTCCCAGCAAAACAATCCATGACACCAACGAACCCACAACCCTCTAACTCCTCTCCCGCAGCCCAGGGGGGACCAGGCACCGGCTGAAATGCTGGTGCAGAACAGAAATTTGCCTGTTTTTAAGGCTGAGCCCTGCGGGGTGGCCGGCAGCCCCATGGCGATGCCTCCCCAAAGCCATCACGCATCCCGCAGGCACGGGGCAATCAGGTGTCCTGCTCCCGGCAGCGGGGTTCATGCACCCTCTGCAGCTTTCCCATGCATACAAATATGTTAATAAAAGATCAGCTTGCAGACGCAGCTTGCTGTAGATGACAGCATTAGAGGCTCTTCTGTTTCTACTAAGCACCAGTCTCGTGCTGGGTTTATTCGGTCCATTTGCGGTAGGGAAGAGTTGCTTTCGGCATTCAGAGATGTCTCGTGTCTGGGAGAAGCGGGAGGGGGAGATATATTTTTGGCTCTATTTAACCACAAAAATTTGGGTTTAGAATAAAGAAAAATATTCCTGTTTTCTGTTTACTGCCAAACTGAGGCGGATGATTTCTTGTGCAAGCCTTCATCTGTTTGAGAACTTGGTGTCCTGTTGGAAAAATAAATGTTCTGATGGGAAAAGTCTATCAGCATGTATTGATCAGTCATCGGTAGACTTGCAAACATCAGCTTCACCCTAACTGAAAAAATAGTTCCCAAAGATTTTGCCGATACATGTGAGGCAGAAGGAGCCAGATCTTTGCTTTTTTTGGTGAGTGAAGTAGTGACAGAGCAAAATCCTTTCTGCGGACACAGTTGCACTGGCCTCACCATGGCTGGAATGAGTTTTCAGTGCCAAATACACCCCTTTTGAACCCAGAACAAGCTGTTTGCTCTTTTCTGAGAGCCAACCACACTGGTGGCCACGAGCAGGACACAGTGATGGTGGGGAAGGAGCCTGGGCTGTGGCTCGTGCCCAGGATGCTCCCGGCTGATGGCAGCACCATCTCCTCATCCTGGGGCCGCAGGGTCACCTGCCACCACTGAGGTAAGGCCAGACACACAGACAAGAGCTCCCAACAGCTTGGTTCTCCAGAGTGGTAGTTTCAAAAATGCCTACAGAGTTTTCCCAATAGATTTTTTTTCCCCCCTGAAGCTTTTTAATTAAGCTTTTACAACCTCAAGTCACTTTATACAATTTTTTTTTCTTCTTTTTGGTATAAGAAATACTATGATCAGGAAGAAGTAAACTGCTGTTTTACCTGGAGCTGCCTTCATTTTATAGCAGATTAAAAGTAAGATGGAGAATCAATAATGCCAAAGGTGGGGTCAGGGAATGAACACAATGTACATGCACTGAAGGCAGTGCAGAAGAGATTGGAGGCTGGAAAGGCAAAAGCTTCTCAGCTTTTGAAGCTTTTGAAGCTTCAAAAGCAGAATCAGCTCCTCAGATGATTTAAATCACCTGGACTCCTCTGACATGCTGGTATTACTACAGCAGAGCTTTCATATATTTATTTAAGGGAAAATAAAGGTCAGGGGTTTAGCTGCAGGGGAAGCATCAAGACTGAGGCTGTTCAGCTCTGGGTGGGCAGCAATGAGCAACAAGGAGGATCTGCATTCAGGAAAGGTCAGAAACAAGTTGGAGAGGATCTCCAAAATGTGCATATGCTGGAGCTGTGATAGCCCCAAAGACGAGGAGCAGAGCCCAGTGCAACCCGCTGGGAGTAGCCGACTGGGGCCCTAGTTTGCAGGGTTAGCCCAGGCACAGTCATCCTGGGCTTAGGAAAAATCCAGATTTCAGTCTGGACATTACCATCAGTAACTCTGACCTTTCTCCCCATCTGGACTTGCACAAACAAAAATCCCAGCAAGGACAACCCAGGGCCAGCTGGAGGTGGCGCCTGCAAATGTCACGGTGCTGCCGGGAATGGGGTCACTGCGCTGCCAACCTGCGTGTGCAAACACCGCTTGCTAAACTGCCTGCACGGGGGTGGTGTGTATTTGGGGGATAAACGTCTCCTGAGCCACGGAAAGGCCAGCTCTCCATCTGGGGACCTCCAAAAGGGTGGATTTCATGAGAAATATTCATTATTTACTCAATCAGCCACAGCCAGCAGCTGAGTTAAGGGCGGGTGAGTCTGCCTGTAGTGAGCGGCTGCCCAAGGGCTGCTGGCCATGCCGAGGTGTTTGCTGTCTGCGCTGAGATTTGGGATGGTCCCGCAAGGCCCTTGGTGGGTGGGAGCGGGAATTTGCTTAACCTCGTTAAGTGTGTCCTCTCTGCTGGCCAAAACCACCCTTTGCTTTATGAGAAACACAGAATTGGTAGTGACAGCACTCGCAGGCCAGGTGTGGTGTCATTGGCGGTTCTCTGAGGATGCTGATGGTCTCCCTGGGGACAGGAGGCTGAAGGACACGGTCCCACCATCACAGTCCTGCTGTTGTGGTCCCGCTGAGGAGATGCAGTTTGTTCGACGAGGAAGGAAGGATTGTGACATGTCTGCTCTTCTTCTTTCCAGCTCTGTTCCTACTAAAATACACTTTGGGAAAAACCAAAAGGGAAATGAAACCGCGAGTGGGCGACGTGCAGCTGGGGGTGGTGGAGGTGGTGTGGGATCAGCAGCCTGGAGGAGGGGGTGAAGCTGTGCAGCCTTGCTGGGCCCGGCTCCCCAGGGTTTATCTGACTGTCTGTTTTCATCCTTTCTCTGTGAGAAGGGAAAGGGACCACACAGCAGCAGAAAGTCCTGGAAATCTGTGAGGGAGAACGTTCCCAGCACCCTTCCCTCCACCACCGCCCCTGCATACAATTGGCTATGGAGAATGTATGGCTCTGTATAGGCTCCAGCTAAGTGAGATAACGCCTCATAATTAAATTCCTAATTACAGCCAGCGAGTGCACTTTCCCAGCTCTGAGCCTCCTGTCTCTGTTGCACACATGGTCGCTCTGACAGGCCAAATGGACCACAGCTGGGGTCACCTCAGTTTGACTGGCCTGTCTGGTCCATCCCCTCCATATCAGACTCTGCTGTCCTTCCTCTGCTCCCATTTCTGACGCATCCTAAAGGCTGCTTGTGCCCTATAACTTCTCTTTTTCCCAAAAAAAACCCCCCCAACATATCAACCAAAAAAACTACAGTAGAAGCAGAGGGAGGAAATTGCTTCAAGTTTCTTAACTGTCTCATGGAACAAAAATGTTTCTTAAGGCTGTTCAGGGAAAGAGAGGGTCAAATGTCCCTCATTAACACTGATTTACTGAAAGGGCTGGCAAGTGGAGGAAGGAGACAGGCCAGCTGCCTGTCTCGGTGCACAAGGAGCCTGGTCTGCAACCCAGGCTAGGGGGTGAGGGCTCGTCCTCCCAGGATGTGACTGGGGTGGTGGGTTCACCGGCAGAAGGAACAGCGGGGCGCAGGCTGCTGGGCACCCACACTGCACCCGGAGCAGACCTGACCTGTGCTAGCATCCAGAGGCAGGGCAGAGCAGCGGTTTGGAAATTTGTTGACTTTCTGAAGAAAAGAGCAGGAGTTGAGCCCTTTGCAGGGGGGCTGGTGCTGGGTGGGGGCAGTTTCCTTGCACCAGCCTCAGCCCGCACTGCCCCTCGTTGCGCAGCCTCCAGCCGGAGCCTGGCAGAGAGGAAAGGGAGAAGGCTGGCCCAGATTTCAGGGTGTAAATCAGCAGGGTTCCTCTCCAGAGCGGGCTCAATTACATTGATTTACACTTGCTGCGGATTTGGTCCATTCAACCCAATTAAAACTCCAGAGGAAGTGCAGAGAGGCAGGATGTAATTACCTGCACTGGAATCCCAGTTCAGAACAGGAGACAGAGCTCTCTGGATCAAATTAATCCCTGGTGTAACTCTGCTGAAGTTACACCAGGGCTATAATTGGCCTGAAACATTTTAACTATCTCATTTAATGTTATTCATGCTCTGCTGGAGAGGAGAATGTTTATCCTAAATGAGAGACTCTAATGCTCCGTAGCAATAATAGAGTGTGAGGCTTACGCGGTTTCTCATTTACAAGGATGCTGGGGAGGCCAGATTGTCACGGAGGATGCAGCAGAACTGGGCTCCCCAAATCTTTAACCGTTTCCATGGCTCCTGCAGTGGCTGGTTGTCCCATTGTCCTTCCTCAAGTCTGCCCCCCCCAGGTTCCTTTTCATCTCTTGGAGATGCTGGGGGCTCGTAGCCCAGTCCCAACCAGTGGCAGTATTAGGAGGAGATGTAAAGTGGTACAAGAGCAAATGGAAAGCACCAGGAGAGGCCTTTCAAGATTAAAGCTCCGATAAATCAGCAGAAGTGAGATTTCCCGGCAAGACTTTCTTCCCCAGTGATGCTGAAAGGGTGGGATTTCCACCAGTGAGAGCTGGCTCTGTGGTTTTCTCTGGGTCACTCAGGGGAGCAGCCCCCCGGGCTCCTGCAGAAGAAGCAGAGTGGGCGCTGCAGGCGGCTCAGCTGCCCCAGCTCCGTGGGGAATGTGTCTTGGGAAGCACGATCCATCTTGCTGCCCTTCCTGCAGCGACGCCATCAGCCAGCCCAAGCACGTGTCCTGCTGCTTGGAAAGCAAAGCCTGCGGGTCATGTTCCGCCCTGGCAGAGCCATGCTCTGGCTGGCAGCACCCTGCCAGGGATGCATTTTGTCCCCGGACCTCCGCTGTGTGCCCTGCGTCCTCCCTGAGCCAGCCCTGGCAGGTACCGCTCACCACTGGCTCTGCATCGGCAAGACCAGGCTTTGGGAGGGTTGTGATTATCCCTCATTAAATCGGACTTCCACTCCCCAGGCTGTTTTTAAGACAGAGCCCTGGTCTTTCCCTCAGCTCCCTTGCCAATGGAAACCACAGGAAAGGCAGATCTGTTTCTTCCAATGCAATTTTTAATGCCCTGTAGCTTAGTAGAGGCTTGAGCATTACGATTCAATCTGGCTCCTCTCTGTTCCTCAGAGGATATTAGATCCTTCTCTTGATATTCCCTCACTCTTTGTAGATGTTACCCTCTTTTTAATTTCCAGGTCTTCCAGACTGTTTTTAACAATGCTGAGCTTTCAAGTTGCTTCCTTCAAACTTTCTCCAGCCATGCTTTCCCAGAGCCTAAATAGCTCTGATTATTCCCAGATGTTTTCAGTTTGTTAACTCCAGAGTGGTATTGTGTAACGGCTTGGAAAGACAACTGGTAACAGGCATCCTGGGTTCTCTTTCCTGGTTCATCAAATTCCTTCCCGAGCAGAACATCTATAGGATTTATCCTACAGAAGCAATGCCGTTAGCACCAGGTTATCTTGCTACAGAGAACAGGACTAGAGGTGGCTGAAATCCTCTTGCTGATAAAGATGAGAACCCTTTGAAAGCATGGGGCATCTTCTCCATCCAGTTCCTCCTTATCCTCTCTGCTGAGATTTTGACGCAGGATGACACATTGGGGCAAGAAGCCCACAGGGAAGCCTTGAAGCAGGCAGCACCTGATGAAAAAGGCCTTAGAATCACAGAATCATAGAATGATTTTGGTTGGAAGAGACCCTCAAGATCATCAAGTCCAACCGTTAACCTTGTTCACCACCAGGCCAGGCTGGATTCAGGCTGTGGCCATCCCTCCCCGCCAGCCCACAGCACAACAGCAGCTCTGCTTGGGCCAAGCTTTCCTTGGCCTGGGAGGATGCCTGCATGTATCCTGGCAGGCCAAAATCTGGGGAGTAAAGAGTTTTACACAACTGGCTGAGCTCCTAGCAAACCTCTGCAGTCCTCCTGACTCCAGCAGTGCTGCCGCTCTCATTCTTAAGCCATTGCACTGCTAAACACACATAGAAAACATCCTCATTCCCACTAGCAGAGAGCCAGGGTGTAGCCGAGCTGGCAGGAGATGCAGTTCCTCTCAACCATCCATAAATCTTCCTGAGATAGAATCATAGAATCATTTTGGTTGGAAGAGACCCTCAAGATCATCGAGTCCAACCATTAACCCAACCCTGGCACTAACCCATGTCCCTGAGAACCTCATCTCCGCGTCTGTTCAACCCCTCCAGGGATGGTGACTCCATCACTGCCCTGAGCAGCCTGTTCCAATGCCCGATAACCCTTTCCAGGAATAAATTTTTCCTGATATCCAATCTAATATTACCTTAAATACCCCATATTTCTTGGTGCCTCCACCCATCCTGCTGGATCCTTCCACTTCAGTTTCTCAGCCCAGTGCTCAGCTCTGCAAATCCCAAGGTTACTGGGACGGATGTAAACACATCACACAGTGTCTCCCTTCTGTATGCAGAGGACCACACCTGGGCAGGGCAAGAAACAACAACGAAGGAGGAAAATAAGATGGGAACAGGAAAAAAAAAGCATCAGGCCAGCTCTGAGCTGGTGGGACAGGGGCTGCACCCAGAGGTGCTCAGTAGAGCAGGGAGGAGGTTGAGGGAGGAGGACCAGAAAGCCAAGCTGTGAGTGAAGAGTGTCAGCGCTTGGAAAGCGCAACCAATTTGCTTTTAGTACAGTTCATGCCTCTCCAACAGTGCCTAGAATAACAAATTCCCTCCACTCTCCATGCCTGAATGCTGGGGGAAGCTGCTGAGAAACTTAATTGATTAGCTGGCTGCGTGCACAGAAAAAAATTGCCCAGCATCAAGGAAGTCACTGTCTTGACAGTTAATGCAGACACTGGTGGGAGATAGAGAGACCAGCTGCAGGGTTTTTGTCACACAATCCCTTATTTTAGCTTGGGAACAAGGCAAGGGCTGTTTTGATGGGGTGACCCATTTTGCAGTGGCATCGATGGGCTGGAGCACAAGGGCTGTGTCCAGGCTGTGCTCACCACCCACCCAGGGCTCACTGGGTGGACACAACATGACCCTCAGTCCCAGCATCTTCAGCCAGGAAGGGCAGGGAAGCAGAATTTGGGCTGCCTGCACCTCTCACTCCCCGCTCTCCAGCCCCAAAGGTCCTGTCAGCCCTGGCAACTCCTGAACAAGCAGAAGGAGATGCCCTGAGAGTGACTTCAGCATCCAGGGTGCAGTGAACAGAGCTGAGCACATTGGAAGAGCTGAATTTCCAGATGCCTCACAGCATCCCCCCCAAAAAAAAAGGTACCTGGCCCCCCTCACCCCTGCAGGCCATCTCCCCCCTCCCAGCTCCTGCCCAGGCTTTCTGCTTTGCTTTCAGCATCTCTAGCGCTGCCCCGCCAGCACAAGGTCACTGCACAGGATTGCTTCCCCCGTTTGGCAAAAGAAAACAAGAAGCCAAAGGCCTGCAGGGGCTGTAAACTTGCCTGTCATGTTCTCTGACAGTATCAAAACCTTTTGCCGCTTGTGTTTTTCTCAAACTGTCACCGCTTGTCACACCCCTTGTTTAAATCTCTGATCCTGAAAGCTTTCCCTGAACTCTCTGCAAAACAAATGGAGAGAGTGTGGTCTGTTCTCCAAGGAGGTCAGATGCCACCGCAAAACGCAGTGAGGCTGACAATGCCAGAGCTCCCCGGAGCAGGTACAGGCAGAGCCAGGCACATGTGCCTGTGCTGTGTGGCTGCCAGAGGTGGGAGGCAGGCGGCCTGCTAACCCTCCTCTTCCTTCTCTCCCTCCAACTGCTCAGCTCCTGCTTTTTGGCTCTGGGGAGGATGGAAGGGAAAGGAAAGGGCTCGGCCCTCCTGTTTGCTCTCTGCTGAGCAGCGCTGCTCTCCTGCCCCCTGTTTCCCCTATTGCTGCTATTTGCTATTTGACCTGAACAGCCCAGAGGAATTTTAGTCACGGTGTATTCCTAGCACAGCATCTGTTTTCTAGAGCAAAACGGGAACAGCTGCCAACAAACAAATCTTCCCCTGACGCCTGGCACTTCTCATGGGCGGAACGAAACTTCTTGAAACCCCCAGAGGAAAAACCAGCAGAGCTCAGCTGCAGCAAAACCCATCCCACCCCAGCCTGTCCCCTCCAGGGGTTTCTGCAGCATGAGGGGCCTCAGACAGAGACTAATGAACATCATGACAGCATCCATACGGTACCACTTTGAAAGCTTTGAGTGAAAGAGGCGCTAAAGAGAGATCTCTCCTTTAGCTGAAGGCAGAGCACTGTGGGAAAGGCTGCACTCTGGCTGAACACCCCCAGCATCCAAGTCCAGCTGTGCCCAGTGTCCTCTTACCTGTCCAGGCCTGTTGTAACCAGGCAGGATAAAGTCAAGTAGGTGGTTTCGATATCAGACACGCTGAGTTCACACATGGCTTGCTGTGAAAGAGCTTTCGAGGCTTGTCAGGACTAAGTGAGGTTTGTCCCCAAGAGCTGTGAGAAAGGCTGGTGCTATCAGAGCCAGGCTGGCAAGGAGGGACGTGCACAGGGGTTGTGTGGGCTGAGCTGGCTCTCGAATTTCAAGTGGAAGTGTCTCTGTCCATGGGATTGCCGCGTGCTTGAATAACAGAGCTGGCAGATGTACAGAACCCCTTTCCCCATGAAGGTTAAAATCTCCCCCAGGTATTAATCAAATAGGGGACAGAGCCTACAACAGTTTCTCTGCCACACTCCTCAGTTTCTTCTCAGATTGCTGTGGCTCAGCAGGTTAAAGACAGATGTACAGAGTCTCTGGTTAGCAGGAGGAGGAAGGAGCAGAGCAGCTCGGGACCTGATGCAGACAGGCAGAGCTGCAGTGATGCTTCAGGAGCAGCAGCATTACTGGAAAACAGGGAGGTGGTCAGAAATAGCCAGAAGGTAACTGATGAAAGTCCTTCTGGAGGCCTTGGGACCAGCTGAGACACACAAGCAGCACATGGTTTCTTGGCCCTTCCAACTGAGGGAACACTTGCTCTGGTTTGCTCACATCTTGAATGCAATAGATAGAATAAGGTCAGAAATATTGGTGACCCAGTTTGTTGGAGGGCTAACACCAGCTGACACCCTTTTTTTTTTTTTTTTTGTTAAGCAGGTTCCACCCTCAGTCACAATGCAGAAAGCAGCCTTCAGACAATATCAAGGCAATACGCTTTTTCTTGCTCACCCTGATTGAGACTGAGGTTTATCTTGAAATAGCCATTGCAGTTAGTGCTCAGCAGTCTCAGTCTGACAGCAATGGGCCTGATGGAGGTTCAGCTTCACCTTCCCAGTCCATCATTTCAGCAGGACACACTGGAACAGGCTCAGTTCGTGGCATTACCAGCCAATAACTCACAGCAGTTTGCTTAAGCAGGGGCATTGTTTCTCCAACTGTGAGGATTTTTAGGCATGAAGCATGTAGAGTTCACAGCTCGGACAAAAGTAGCACTGATCTGCTAAAGCCTAAGGCAGTGACACCAGGTTAGCCCCAGTTAAGATGCATTTAGGTTTTCTGTGAAGGTTACATGAAGTTCAAATTGCAACACACATCGCATCCTCGGTCATTAAGAGTCCCAGGAGATTGCTGTGAATGCTGCAGAGCGACGAGAGCTACTGACTGCACGCAAGTCATGACAGCACTTTAACTCGTTAGTGGAAGATGGCTGAAAAGTCTAATCCTTGAAAAAACAAGAGTTCCTTTGTGATCCAGGCTTTCAGGCCAGGTTTACATAATAAACCAGTCTCAGCAAGACTAGACTGCAGCTTCTCGTTCCATTTCTTGGCTAGACCAGGCCATTCTGTTATAATAACACAAGCAAAGTCCACTGTTGCAAACACCATCTGCTGAAGAGGAGGAAGGTTTCACACTGTGTCAGTCTCTTTTATCTCGGTGTAGGTTCTGCACAGGAGCTGGCTGGAGCTGGAAAAGCAAAGGACACTCCAGCAACAGCTTTCCCTGGTGCAGCCCTGCTCAAGAGCTAAGCCAGCTCAGCCGAGTTCAGTCTTTCTGCTTTGTATCAGGTCAGTCCACAACAACCGAAGAAGAAACAGCAAGGCTGGGACTGGCTGCACGTTTATGGTTGGACTCAATGATCTTGAGGGTCTCTTCCAACCAGAATGATGCTATGATTCCATAAGGAACCACTGCACTCATCTTCCCTCCCGTATCTGCACTGTGGTACGGTCACACATGGGTCAGCAGCAGCAGGTTCAGCTTCTTAAACAACCCAACAGGTATTTGAGCTTCTCTGGAAACTGCACCTTCAGATCACAGCTCAGTACTGTCGTTAGACTGAACAGCTGAAGCAGGAACACACTTCTAGAGACCGTAAAGCAAATACAGCACGTCAGAGCACATTTCTATAGCAATACAGGTTGCACACACCAGCCAAAGCAACCCACAGCAGCAACACCTCACAGCAGAAGGCAGCTACCAACGCTGAGGTGATATATACCCCATAGCTCAGCACGGGGCTGAGCAAGATTGGGCCAGAGGGACACAGGGGCAAACACGAGACTGGGCAGGAGCAGAGCAGGTGGGACCGGGCAGAAATGAGCTTTAACTGGGGACTGGCAACCAGCTGAGACCTCAGGCAGGTTGGTGGGAAGTAGAGTCCTCCTCTGCTCCCCAGGGACCTCGTTCTTTTATGTCCTCCTCACAGATGCACCCTCATTTTGCCAGCCCAAAGTCTCCCCCATGCTGAGAAGGATGCCCCCATTCCCCTGAGATCCCACACAGATGATGCTCCAGGGCTTGGGATTTGGGACCCAGAGCATCAGATCTGCATGGAGGTGGGAGAGCAGCCACTGACTTCCAGCAGCCTGCGATACACAGGGCTTCAGATCGAGTCCCTCTCAGCCTGGAGCCAAACCAGGATACAGCTCCAGCTCTTCAACAGTAAAAAGCTGAATTAGTTCAAGTCATATCGCCAGCTGTGTATTTAAATAGAAATTACAAGGAATTACACAGGGTTTCTGCTGCAGTATTGCACCAGGTGCCAGCAGTGCTACTGAGGCGGATGAGCAAGGAAGGGAACGGGCTGGGAACTGGGACTCCCATCTCCTGGGAGAGGTGCTCAGAGGAAGGAGAGGATCTCCATTCCTGCCCCAGCAGCCAGCCAGCACCTCGCTCCTTTGAGCTCCCTGTCTCCTGCTGAGCTTTGACCACCGTGATCCACAGGTTTGGGAAAGAAAAACACCATCAGGAGACCCCACAGCCACTGAGTCCCAGCATAGATGCCCTGGCCATGAATTGGGATCTTATGGCACGAGGTCCTGGCCAAACGCAGACATCAAAGGTGGTGCCCATGCCAAACTGCAGCCTCTTGGAGGAAGATGTTAGGGAAGCGATTACAAATTTGAAGCTCTCCAAAGCATGTTGGCAGCTGGATCCTCTGGATGAATAAAACTCTGCCAAAAATTAAGATCTGTTTCTGTGAAGCTGAAACAGCAAACTTGTTTGTCTTTTCTCCTTCCCCTCCCAACCATGTTGTTGTTTTAAACATTTACAGAGACCTTTATACTGTTTAAATAACGATTTAGGAGGGGGGGGATTGTTTTCATTTTTTTGCCAGCTGCTCCAAGTCAACAGCACTTCACACACAGCTTCTGGTAAATCAGGTGCTGTGGTTTTGAGGCAGTACCACCCACACTGTCCTGCTTACCCCTGCCTCAGCTGACCTGCCTCACAGCTGATCAGGCAGAAGGAACCCCCATAACCCCCCTAACCCTCAGTTGTGCCCCCACCAGCTGGGAGAGGGGGTTACCTAGAGACCAGCGAGCCGCAGCAGCTCCCTCTCCTCTGCAGGCTCTGCTGTGTCAAGTGCAGCCCCTGGTTTGCTAAATAATGGGGTGTATGTCCCACTCCAACCACACAGCCCCCACAAACCTCCCCACAGCACTCCCCAAGCCTCAGAGCTCGCACACGGGTGCTGGCGCACACATACATGCTGGGAAGCCGTGGTGGGGTTTTCTCCCCAGCGTGGCGAGGAGTGATGGAGGAGGAGGAGGATGCTGCCACGGCTGAGTTCTCCCACCCTCAAGCACAAGGAAGATCAGGCATCTCCTGTGGTGCATGTTCTGCCATCCACCTCCTTCGGCAGCCAGGCTGCTGGAGATGACAGCTGAGGGGAGAAAGGAGAGAGCTTGAAATGTGCAGGGGGAGAGATGGCTGAAGAGAGACCGACCTCTATGCAACAGCAGAAGCATTAAGCCAATGGCAAAGCAGTAGTAAATGTGTCGGTAGTTAAATCAGAAAGGCACATGAGTTTCTCCCTCATGGGCAGATCTCCAAGAGTCTGGGGGTTGTGTTGGGCTGATTGAGTTTTACTTGCAACCTGGCAGGAGCTGGGGAGGTTTAGGGAAAGGGGGTGAGGAAGGCTGTGCAGGAGAGCTGGAGACTTTTTGCAGGATGTTTGGACTGAGCGAAAGGACAGAGAAGTGAGTCCCAGGCATGCTGTGGAAGCAGGATGTGGGATAGAGAAAATGTTTATACAGTCAACTGTGGGCTAATCCATGGGAGGCTTTAGAGACCATAAAAGCCATCTGCAAGTGGATAGACTGCATTCTGTAGGAAACTGGTGGTTTAAAACAATGCTACCCTCACTCTTTGATCTGTTCAGAAGAGATCAGACTTGGGAGCCTGAAGAGAAGGGAAGGATAAGTAGATCCATAAGTTCTGCCTGCACAGGGTGGGTGGGAAGGACCATTTGCGGTCTTTTCCTGTACAAGAACTTGGGGCCATCAGACAAAACTAACAGGAGCCAGACACAGAACAAAAGAAGCTGGTCCTTCCCACAGCGCAGGCTGACCTGTGCGAGTCCTCCTCACAAAAGGGAACGGCTGTTACATGTTCACAGTGGGACCAGACATATTAATGGAAAAAGAGTTACCAAAATCTCCATTCTCGAGAAAACCCGCTCGTGGTGGCACTGAACTGACATCTGGTTCTCAAAGTTCACACCCACCAAGTGGCTGGCTGGGTATGGGGAGATGCTTCATATGGAATCACTGTGCTCCTGCCCTTTCCTGGGCACCCATTTTGTGCATCTCTTGGACACAGGACATTGGTCTGGGTGGCCCCTCTGTCTGATACCCTGCACCAGGTTCCCCTCAAGGAGATGCGACTGAGATCTTCTTACAGAAGGCAGGAGGAATAACTGCAGCCCTTTAACCGACTGCCCTCAGCTTACCACTATGGACTTGGTCAAATGAGGCATCTGTGCTGCTTTCCCTGCATTAAGGGCAAGAAAATGACCTAACAGGTCCTGAAATAATGTGACCTTTCATCATTTAAACATGTGCTTTCCCACTAAGCAATGAAAGTAGCAGAGATGCTATTCTTAAATGTACCTCAAAGTAATTACCTCCTTCCTCTGGTATAAACAATGGTAAGCAAGAGGTGAGCCAGAGATTTGCAATTCTCCATTTTCAGTCTTTGGTAGGAAGAAATGTTGGTGATTTGTATTGTGCTCTGACACAACCGCTTGACCTCAGTGCAGCTTATGCTAATTACTTGCAAGAATATGCTTGCTTGCTTGCTTGCTCCATGCATGCCTGGCATATTACTTGTATGTAAGCTCGATAGATTAAATATTGCTTATACATTAGTGCAGACTAGGTTGACAGAATCAATGACTGGTTGGCCAAGAAATCCAGGCAAACAGAAATACTGTTTGTGATAAAAGAGGATCTGAGAAGTTTCTCATTAATATTGCCCAGATATTTTTATACCAACTCACTCCCTTTCTGCTTACCATGCCTGTAATCTCTCAGGCTGACACAGAAAACAGAGAGGATCCATCCTTTGCCCAAAGCAAGGTCAACTCTCAGCTCCTGGTAAGTTTTTATCTAGCTTGGCCTTAAAGACCTTCTGTGATGGAAATCTTACTCCTGGTTCACTAGCCTTACAGTGTTAAGTTTTTCCTAGTATTTTTGAGCGTGTTTCTGTAGCTGTATGCATCTCCCATCTCTGGGTATGCTCTGAGGATATATATTTTAATTAAACATATTCATCCATGAAGAAGCCAGATTCCTACTGCTATTGTTCAACAAGTGCATATGTCTGGCCCCAGGATTTATCCATGCAGGCGCTGCAATCGGAACAATTTGTCGTGTGTTCTCTGTTCCGATTGACTCCTCCAAGGAACGAAGCTGTGAACGCAATCTGGCTAGCTCTGACAAGATGGTCACTTCGCCTGGCTGGGACATCAGACATGAAGCGATCAAGTCAGTTGATCAGCTTGTCCGCATTCACCTGATGTGATCTCCTCAAGCTCCATTCCATCACACTTGAAGACAGGGGTTTTGTTGCACTGCGCCCAAAACTCAGACGAGGAAAGGGGGAAGAGGTGGGAGGAACAGCTGAGGGAACCTGCGAGGGACACGGTGCTGGTCCAGGGCTGAGTGGCTGAAGTTGCCATTTCTTCTGCTGTTCAGCACCATTGGGAGGAGAAAGCGGAATCTTTTCTGCTCTCACCTGCAAGAATCCACACTGCAGCTCTGCCTGTAGATGCCACCATGCTCCCAGAAAAGCCATCCCTTCGCTGCACAGATATTCTGTAAAGACAAAGCTCTTGTTATTCAGTGTACAAGGCTCAGCCTTTGAACAGGCCCTGGTTAGAGCAGAGCATTCCTGAGCCTGCTAAAATTCTACATAAGCACACAGGGCATGCTGAGGAGGAATGGGTTTAAGCATGTATTTAACTTTAAATGGAGGCTTAAGAGCTTTGCTGCTGGGAGAAAGGAAGGACATTTTGTTTGCAGCAAGCCTTGTCCTGTCTGGAAAGATGCTACTGAGCTCCAAAGAGCCTTTTTGGTATTGCTTGGGACTGCTTTGAAGTGGCAGACACCAGGATTTGGGATCTCGTGGCAGGCTTTTTTTTTTTTTTTAAAAAAAAACAACCCACTACAGATCTTTTCTCTCAGAAGTCTGGCACCTGCAACACCAGCAATCTCCAGCTGTACCCCAGGGGATTGTTCTCTGTGCGCCACTGCACACACAGTGTCTGTAACAGAGACAAGCACCAGCCTCAGCATCTCCTCATGCTCCCTGCGCTCCAGCCACGCAGGGGGCTGGTGCTTGCGCTTTTTAATGTGTTCAAATACGCTGGTTTTATCCCGCAGCCATATGTCAAAGATGATAACCACAGCAGGGCATCTCTGAACGAGATGCTTTGTTTCTCCAGGCTTTGTGGAACCCTGTCTGCAGGGTGGGACTGGGAAGGGCAGAAGGAAAAAAAAAGAAAAACAATCAAAAGGAAATCAAATTGCTGTCAGTAAGCGTGGAGAGTTTCTCCCTGGAGGGACTTACAGGCAGCCAAGAGGGGAAATGGGTGGGAAACTGGGACGAGACCTTGTCCTTCAAAGTAAGCGTGGGATCAAAGCTGAAGTTGGAAAGGTTCTATCACTGATTTCCATTCAGTTGTCTTTCTGCCTTTCCCTCCTGTCACATATTCTGCCCATTCTCCTGTTATCTGCTCTGGGGATAACCAAATACCCTACAGCAGAGCTCACACTTCTTTGTAGAGGGTAGTGCTGTGGCTTTGCAGGACACACACTTGAGTGCCTTGAGAAAGCAGAAAGATGGGGGCTTAATGTAGCATGCAGTTTGCTGGAGGATGCAATTCCCCAAAGATCCTCTGCTGGGAAGTTGAGAGCAGCCCCAAAACGTTCACATGTAGAAGATCTCCATGCCCTTTTAGTAGCTTTCTTTACCTGCTCAACATGAACAGAAGTCCTTTCAAAGACTGGAGCAAGAAAATACCATAACTGATGGCGATTGGCCACAGAAAATCTATCAAAATTATGTGCAAATTGCCTTCGGGAGCAGCATTGCAACTGCCTGAGGAGGGGGAATATGTCCAACCAAAACTGTTCAGACCAGACTGTAGCTCCCTTCACAACCCCAGGAAGGGTCAGAGACCCCTCAGAAGAGCCACCATGTTCTGCTGACCTCTGGGAGGCTTTGCCTCGTACTGCAGCTCCCAGGCGAAGCTTGCACTGCGAAGATGTGTGGGACATGGTCGCCCTCTAAAGGGAACAGATGAGAAAACTAAAGTAGCACACAGGCGAAGTTGCAGAGATTTAGGAGAGAGTGGGCACGGGCAAGGCAATTACCATCTCTCTTCATCCAGAGTCTTTGTTCTGCCTCTAAAATATGCTTGGAAACATTACCTGTGCACTGCAACCTTGAATAATTACAGCCAATCTACTGTGCACTTTGCTCATGCTGTTCTCCTGAGCTTTTAATTGTTGAGTCAGCTCATTACTCGGTACCTGGCAGAGCTTAACCCATTTAACAGGCACAAGCAGACGGTTACTCTATGCTCTGAGTAGCTTCCACCCAAAAATCCAGAGGCTAGCAAATCACTCAGCACATCTGAGTCTGTGTCTTCTCTCTTTCCAAGATCTGAACTCTGCACAAGGGAGGATTTTAGTTGTTTTGTTTTATTTTAAAACCTTGTGTCCCTTGAGGACTCAAAGAGCTAATTCTAGTTGCGGGGGTTTATGTATTTGCTTGTTCGAAAAGCTAAAATTGATCAGGCAGACTGCCAGCCACATCTTCACAGAGCAAAGGCCGCTGTGACAAAGGCTGCGTTAACTACTGCTGTTCTATATCATCAACCATCTTCCCACCAGGCCAAACACCCCTGAACCAGGCTCCTGCAGGGTGGGAAGGTGCTGAAGCCCCATGTCCTCACACCAAAGCTGCTACCTCCAGGCTCCTGCCCAACCTGCCAGGGCAGCCTGGGGCTTTCTGCAGCTGGCAGAGGGCACAGAGCACTGGGGAACACCTCAGAGGCAGCCACTTGTGTTGGAAGCAGCTTATTTTTAACAGCAGGTTGGCAACTTTTAGACTTCTTGTACCACTGGAAAAAAAAAAGTGTCTCTTGCAGTTTGTTGGTTTTTAAGAGAGACTTTTAAGAAACAACGTGGGCCATTCTGGAGGGCAAAGGACTCATGAGTTGAGTTAAATCTATACTCTGGAGAAAAAACACAAAACAAAACACCCACAAACAAACAAACTATATATCAGGTTCTAAAATAAGAACAAGCCAGGAGGATCCAGGCTCTAAAAATAACCATGAAATCACACTGCCTTTCCCTGGGAACTCTACTGCCTTGCCTGGAATGCAGCCTCCCAGTGCGGGCAGCAGCGCGGAGCCATCTCCCTGCATCAGGGAATCCAGGAGCAGAGACACCGAGTTCTGGGCAGCGCCTCCCTCCAGCTCGTGGGACTTGGCTCTTCAGGACAAAAGGAGGTGGTGGTTTCACAGGCAGCCAGGTTGGACAACAGATGGCCATGGCCCTACACCACCCATGTAGGACGCTGTCTCTTGGTATCACAGTGAGAATGGGGCAACTTCCCAGGAGCACATCCTCGATTTGCACAGCCCAAGGGACAGCGAACCTCCCCACTCGCACATCGCAGAGGTGACACTTGTTAAATACGGGGCTTTCAACTGTTTTCAGACTTCACTTCCAGACTCATGTCTGTTTGCTTTTCTTTTCCAGTCACTGAAGCTTTTCACCACAAGGGTGGATAAAGCCTTGGGGCAAGAAAGTAGATATTAGCTATACCCATTTTTCCTCCCCTTGGTTCTATTTCCACTCCTTTATGGTTCATAAGCTAAACAGGATCCTATAGATTTCACAGCAGCTTTTAACAGTGAAGGACAATCATAGCACATACTGGCAGCATCACATATTCAAAGCACAGCACATACATTTACTAACTAATCTCTGACTAATCCCCGGTCTCCAGCTAATTAGTCTTTTTGAAGTGGGCCCCTTCCTACATGAGCTAATGCTTGTTCAGCCTTTTGAAGCATTTAGCGTGCTAAGTACAATCATGCACGTCTCCCTAGTAAAGAGAGCACATGAAGAATGAATAAATGTAATTAACAAGCAGCATGACGGTGCAAAAGCTCCACGTATGGAGCCCAGGCCCAGCCCCGGGCTCACAAGCCTGTATGGCAGGGGCTGACCCCATCCAGCTCCTTGGCTGCCCTGCATCGGGTACTGAGCCCTCAGGAGAGGTGACTGCCACAGCAGCGGCCTCTGGAATCACAGAATCATTTTGGTTGGAAAGACTCCCAAGACCATGGAGTCCAACTGTTACCCCAGCCCTGGCACTGCCCCATGTCCCTGAGAACCTCATCTCCGTCTGTCCAACCCCTCCAGGGATGGTGACTCCACCACTGCCCTGGGCAGCCTGTTCCAGTGCCCCACAGCCCTTTGGGGAAGAAATTGTTCCCCAGATCCAGCCTCAACCTCCCCTGGCGCAACTTGAGGCCGTTTCCTCTGGTCCTGGCGCTGGTTCCTGGGGAGCAGAGCCCGACCCCCCCTGGCTCCAAGCTCCTTCCAGGCAGGTCAGAGATCAGAAGGTCTCCCCTCAGCTCCTGTTCTCCAGCTGAACCCCCAGCTCCCTCAGCCGCTCCCATCACACTTGTGCTCCAGCCCCTCACCAGAGCCAGGCCTCACCCCAGTGCTAAATCACACTTAGTGCCGCACTTTTTATTTGGCAGGCGCAGGATGGAGCAGAGGGGCCGGCCCCGCTCACAGGGGCTGTCAGACTACACTTCCCATCAGCCCCTGCGCCTCTCGCGAGGCCTGGCGGGCACGCGCAGCGCGCCCCTCCCTCCTTCTCGGCGCCGGGGCAGCATGGGGGCGGGTGGTGAGTAGGGCTCCCAGCCATCCGCAGCCATCCGCGGGCGCGGCAGCCCCGAGGGCCGCGGGGACAGCGGGAGGGAGAGGGGGAGACTCTTGCGCGCCGCCGCGGCTGCTTGTAGGGGTGCGGCGAGGCCTCGATGTCGGCCCGTGGGGATGGAACTGTGCCCGCCATGGCGGGTGGAGGAGGCAAGGCCGGGCTGTGCTGGGCCCCGCAGCTCCGGCCCTCCGCGGGCACCACGGCCGTGCTCGGCTCGCAGACTTTGGCTGCGCTTGTGCTGATTCTTCCCCAGCAGCGCCTGTGGGAGTGTATTGACCGCAGCAGCTGGTGTCGCTCAGCCTGAGTATTTCCACCAGTGCAATACTGGGGCCTGGCTTTGAGCACCCTGCAAGCAGCGAGGTCCAGGGGCTGAACCCCGTTACCCATCACATCTAGCCCGGCACCCACCCCGGCAAGGAGCACAGTAACCACAACACCAAGAACAGCCTCGAGATTTTGGGCCAGCCTTGTGTGGCCCAGGTGTTGGCTGCTCTGGAAGCTGAGCTAGTGATGATAAAAGTTATCCCTGTCTGAAATTAACCTTTCATGTGTGGAAGCGTGACTCTGAGGCTCAGCATTAAAGACACAAAAGTAAAATAAGAGTTTGTTACATGAACTAACTCTTTGTCTCCTTTCTCTCCTTCAGAGCATGGCGTTGAGCAAGGGTAAAAACACTCACCTGCCTGGCAAGCTGATTCCTTCACTGGACAGACAGTAAACCTGCACCAGCTGTACGATGGTGAGAAACATCAGCATCTGTCTTCTCATAGTCTAGTATTTGCCTGTTGCTGGGCTGTAGAACTAAGATTCAGTCTGCTGTGTCAGATGATAGCCTTCTGTGTCCCTGGGGCCACTGGGAGGAGATAGAGAAGCCCAGTGACTTGATTAATGTAATTAAGCTAATCAAGGCTGTAGCTTTGTTGCAGCTGCCACCTGAGTGTGCAGCCCTTTGCTGCCATGGAGCACAAGCTGAAAGGCAGCACAGAATGAATGGGAATTTTACTGTTCTTGGTGCCCAACAGAGCACCTGCTTGTCAGCGTGGTCAAAATGAACAAGAGTAGAAGGGATTAGAAGTAGGAGGGATTGGGTGACAACCCATTATGGAGACACTTGGCACAGCTCATCTCATAACTGTGTTTGTCACAGAAATAGACCTAGTGAAAGCATAATTGGCCTGTGTGCCTTCCCAGAGGTGAACTGGGACAGTTTCAAACTTGCATCAGGTTGCTGGGGGTGAGGAGGTGCAGTTCACGTACAGCAAAGGGTCATCCTAGAAAGGATGCGCCCCAAAGAATCCTTCCCTGGGAGGGATGTCTGTGGCTTAGGTCTGCTTGAATGCATTTCTCAAGACAATCCCACAGACAATTTACATCCCACATGAGTGAATTATTCTTGTGTGTAAGGAGGGAGCTGAATTAAGATGTTTTTGTATGATGAGGAGGAGGATGTCTGCTTGAAACAGCTAAAAACAGTCTAAACCACCAAAGTCTCAGAGCTGGTGGGTTTTTTCCTAAGCAAGGATTTAAATACCATCCATCTCCCAAAGTTTATTGTCTCTGAGTGAGACAAGTCACTGGCAAACATGCTGCTTTGTCTCCGAGGGACAGGTTTCTGCTGTGCTAAATTTGTGAGACAAAAATTGCCTGCCTCCGAACGGAAAACTTCCTGTCTTTACTCCTTGCTGTTTTTTTCAGGAGTGGAGAAGAAATGAGTGCAGGACAAACTTTATTCGAAGTACTGTTGCTAACAGTGTTCAATGCAACTTGTATTTAGGAGGAAATCATCCTGAAGAATCCTGGGATTGTATCTTCTCCCAAAGATGGCTTTGGCAAGATGGCAGCTGCTAAGTTGGGCTCCAGACTGGTAAGAGAATGCTTCAGGATTGCATGCTGCTCGTTTTGACTTTATTAATTGTATGTCAGATCTGTAGACAGCCACAACTCAGCTGAGCAGAATACCCAGTCTTTGAACGCTTACAAGGAAAAATCCTGGTTGTTGGGAAGAATGCTGCTCATCGGCATGTCGGTGTCTGGGTGTCTTTGCTGGATGTAATTTTGTAGAACTCAGGGAGTTTATATAGCCAAGGGCAGGAGAAAAATATAGCCTGTTGTGTGCAGTTATCCCTGTCTGACATCTCAGCTGTGAGGGAGAAACAACTGTCCACTGAGGCTTTCACTGAGCGGGTCTCCTACCCCTTGCAAAGACTCAGATGACACGAATGTCACCTGTAGGGCAAAAGCAGCATGTATCCCTTTCCTCCTGCCCCTGCCATGTGTGACTGCAGTACCAGCACTGTCCTGCACGCACAGGCTGCTGAGCAGCCAGATCTCCACAGCCCAGACACAGCAAGGCTCAGCCCAGGGCCTAGAAGCAGTGCCCGCAGTTGTCATGGCAGAGTTTTGATATACGAAGAGCTTTTAAGTTGTTTGTCCAAACAGTGAGGCACAGCGGCAGGTCGAAGGGCTGATAAGAAACGCAGTTTTTGTCTCACCTGATGTACAGTCACTGAATACACATGCTGGAATGGCACTTTGTCTCCGGGTAGCTGACAGCTGCATTCTAGTAAATAATTTCACACTTTATTTAACAGAATTTGTCTTTGTTTGCAGAAGATGTATAACATTCACTGACAGGCTGAAGCGGAAAACTTGACGACAGTGGACTTCCTTAAGAAATCAAGGTTGGTGTGCAGAAGGGGAGGGAATGGTGCTACAAACCAGCAGCCAGGTTGGTTGCTCTGTCAATACAAAGCGTTTCAAGTAGGACCAGTCACTGGCAAGAGGTGAAAAAAGCAAAGAGGCAGCCTGATGAAGAATAGGAAAAGTAAAAGCTACTTTGAGAACAGAGAGAGGCAGGAAGAGTTTCAGAACCATTTATGTTTTAGAAAAGTAGTTAGAGCATTGCTTTGTGGTGTCTCCCAACTCTAGAAGCAGCAGAAGGAAGATAGTTCTGGAGAGGGTCTTGCAAGCGGCCACCGATGCATCATTCAAAACAGTGTAAAATGGCCTCGTGTGCCTAACTGTACGCTCCTCCTCAGTGCTCAGGGGTTGCTGCAACCACATCGTTGGTAAGTTCCCTGTAAAACCAGAGAGGATTTGGGTACTGGTGCAGTTGGCTTGGAAGGGGAGCAATTTTTGTCTCCTGAGACCTGTACTCTTGATTAAATAGTGCAAATCAGGAACTTTCAGCTGACGTTTACTTTGCTCTGACGCTGCCTTTTTTCCACTAGGACCTGATCTACAACTGGCTGGAGGAAAAGGTGGTTCCCTGCTGCCTTTGGTTCCAGAATAAAATAAGCTATGGAAAATCTTGGGAATTGAAGTTGTTTGTAAAGGTTATCTACTTGGAACAGAAATGGTTTTGAGGAGGTAGGAAGGATTTGGGGTTAAAACGCTTTCTGAAATTGAAGCAGTTGTGAGCTTACCCTTCACAGCGACACCCGCTCCTCCCCGATAGCCAGAGACTCCAGTGTCTGCAGATGCTGGGAGTTGAAGAAAAGCAATTCACAGTAACAGTGTGACCAAATGACTTACGTCTCAGGTAGGACTGGTGACAGATATGGTTCTTGTGGTCTGCTGAGAAGCTCAAAGATCAGGGAGAAGAAGTGAGATGCAGCCATCAGGTTCCTTGTCTGGCAAAGCCCTTAGACTGGAGCATGTTTAACTCCCAGGCTCGGCTACACCCTTCACCAGAAAACCTCCCTTTTTGCAATGAGAAAGGAGGGCGTGTGCGGCAGTTCCTGATGTGTGCAAACAGCTCTGCCCGCGACCTGGATGGGATTCCTGGCAGGATGCTGTGCCGGGAATGCACTCCTTTGGAAAACCTGTTCTATGTGCCCTGTGCATCAGGGTGCTGCCGATTGCCGTGTTCAAGGTGTCACCTGCATGGGCTGTGCTGAGTCTTGGTGCTTTTTTTCATCAGGTGATGGCAAGGATCAGCCTTGTTTTATCATGAACGAGGTTCTGCTGAGCACTGGTGGATAAAAAAACAGGCCAAACAGACTACCTTGGGACCATTGTCAGGTCGCTCCAATGCAAAAAAAGGTTAGTTTGAGACCAAGGAACATAAGATGGGCTCCAAGCTAGAGATTACATCAGAAACGAGTTTATAGACTGATCTTCAGTAATGCTTATTGGAGCTGGCTGAGAGAAGCCTGCAGGGAGCTCGAGGGGGTTTGGAGGCTCCTTGGCTCCTGGCCAGGCCATCTCCAGGGGAAAAAGGCTGTGGTACAGCACTGGGCACCGGGATCTCCCCCATTTAACCCCATTCCTGACTGGGGCTGGTCCCCGGTTCAAGGCTCACTGGTATGTGCGACAGCTCCTCTGCTGCGGGAGGTAAGGAGGGGTCTTGCCCCCACCCCGTTTGCCAAAACGAACAGGCATTAAAGAAAACAATCACTCAACATTTATGTAATTACACAAAGTGGGAAAGTGTCTCCGATTACACTGTTATGCCCAACCAACCCTCCGGCCACCAGCTGGAGCAGCCTCCCCCGCAGGTCTTCCTCAGCATGGGATGACTGAAGGGTTCCAGACCTTCATCAACTCCTTCAGGTTATTTTTAGGGAGGAGGAAAAAAACCAAAACAGCGACGATCACTTAGACTCATCCAACAAACTTGCAGGTTCCCTAACCTGCCTGGCATGGGACTGTTCTCAGAGCACTTAGAGGGCATCATGTGGTCCCTGAGCAAGAAAAACCTGACAAACCTCCAACCACCCACATGTAGGCTGGAGACCAGCTCCCAGCTGTTCCATGGCCAGCCGCGTTTCTGGTGTCCCCTGCTGTCACCCTGCTCTTGGCTGATGGCTTTTAAGACCCTTGTTTGAAAGCACCGTGACCTAGAGAAGGGGACAATGATGGGGCGTGCTGTGCATCTGTCACAGGAGAGGGCAGCCGAGCTGCTGCCATTCCCAGTGATCACAGAGGCAAGGAAATCCTTCTGGAGAGTGAGCGTGTGACCCCAGAGCTGGCTGGAGTTCAAGATTTCTGCAATCCTAGACGGAGGCGTTCTCCAACCACACCACCTCCCGTTAGCTGGATGATCTTGTCCCCACTCCTCCCAGTCCAAGGATCCATCCTGCCCGTTGTGGTCCCACCACAGTGATGAGCATCTGAGCTGGAGTGTGACAGCAAGGTGAAGGGCATCCTCCAGCCACACCGTCTCCAGCATCCTCTTGCAGCATCACTTCCCAGACATGTCCGTGGGGCTGGGAGGTCACAGCCGTATGCCATGGTGCTTTTTAGTACCCCAAAGGCGACATTCAATCATGTTGAACCATGAAACAAGTTGCTGGAGTTCCTCGAGGAAACGCAGCATTTCTCCGCACCAGCTTCAACTTGCCCCTTACCACCACCATCAGCTGCAGTGTGACCGGTCTGCGCTTTGGGCTGGCCAAAGAGCTGGGGAGAGCCCTCGGGAGGGAGGAGGTGGCCTTCAGGAAAGAGAAGAGCCACGGGAGTCCTTGGACTTGCCCTGTGGGCCACCGCCCGGCCTCAGCGCTGGTAGAGGGTGATGATCCCTGCTCGGTGCAGGCGCCTCCACAGCGCTGCCTCCAGCATCATGTCATGGTTGGCATAAAACACCAGTGGTTTCTTCTCTGCCTCATAGTAATGGTCTGAGAACTGCTCGTAGTTGGCGGTGATGAACCCGTAGGCACTGACCTGTGGGGAGGGAGGTGGGACAGAAGGACAAAGGATGGGGTTAGGGCTCAGCCTAAGGTGCTCCATGTACCACCACCCTGGTGGTGGCAGATGTGGAACAGCCACCAGGACACACTGGTCCCCAGCAGGAGCCTTACAGCAGGTAGTCACAAGCTCCCAGCAGCCAAAGGGGGGTTCCCCTGTCCCCAGCGGGGAGGTGGCCCTGTGTCTTCTTACCTGGTCACAGGTGTGGAGCGCAGTGAGGAGCATGATGGCACCAGTGCTGGGCATGTAGAGTGACCCGTACTGTGTGTTCAGCAGCTCCGAGCGCAGGAACCTGCGGGGGACATGCCAGGTCAGGGGGGTCACAGCTGGCATGGCACCGTGGCCCCCAGCAGCACCCATCCCATCCCCACCGTGCACTTGGTGACGCTGGGGCCAGCACCTGTCCAGCCCAAACCGTGCACTCAGTGACACTGGTTCCCAGTAAGACAGGAGTGCTGACATGCCATGCTCACGTGGATTCTCTGCTGGGTGCTGCTAAGGTTCAGCTCGTTCCCTGCAGGCTGCTGAAAGGTGCCTCCCTGCTGTTTGAAATACCCCAAGCCCAGGCACCTCCTTTCAAGAAAGGGAGGAAAAGACAATCCCTTTGGGCCCTACCTCTGCTGCTGTTAGACTAGGTCAAAATTTAATTTATTTGGGGAAATGGGAGGCGAGGTGAGCACGGTGAGGCTGTGGGAAGGTCTCCCTGCCAGAGGGGACGTGAGCTGTGCTGCAGAGAATGGGAATCAAAGAACCATTTTGGTTGGAAAAGACCCTCAAGATCATTGACTCCAGCCGTTAACCCAGCCCTGGCACTGACCCGTGTCCCTGAGAACCTCATCTCCACGTCTGTTCAACCCCTCCAGGGATGGTGACTCCATCACTGCCCGGGGCAGCCTGCTCCAATGCCCAACAACCCCTTTTGGGAAGAAATTGTTCCCAAGATCCAACCTCAACCTCCCCTGGTGCAACTTGAGGCCATTTCCTCTCATCCTAATGTCAGGGGACAAATCTCTGCTGTATCTGCAGAGAGCGGGGCAGCAGCCACAGTCCTCCTCATACTCGCCTCGCTGTCAGGTACTGCAGGAAATCAGGATGTAGCAGCTTGAACTTCTCTGCAGATGCCTCTGGTCCAAAATACTTCTGTGGCCTGTAGTGGGGTGAGGAGATGGGCAGAATCTGTGTCATGGGGGTCTGGGGGCTACATGGGGTTTATCCCACCAGGGACAGGTGTAGGGTGAGGGTGGGCAAGTCCTGCTCCCTCCGGTGTGTCACCGAAGGTGCTGGGAGGGATCCTGGGGGGCTACTCACTTGTCCCCCTTGTCCGAGCCCTCGGGGACCCGGCTGCCCTGGATGGCCGACCTCAGCATCACGTAGTCACGGATGTCTGAGGGGATGAAGATGTACCTCAGGTCCTGCAGTGGGGACACAGAAGAGGGGCTTTGGGGCACTACCCATGACAGTGATGCAAGGGCTGAAGGCTCCTGAGATGGGGAGAAGGTCTGGGGCACAAACCCAGCCTCAGGGGACAATTTGAGGTCACCCTCCTGACAAACCTTCAAGGACTCACCTTGCCCTGGGGCACCTGGGTGAAGCCGTACTCCTCATAGGCGATGAGGGAGTTCTTCATGGTGTTCACCGTGAAGCCGTAGAAGGAGATCTTGGTCCCGACGTCCTCCTCAAAGCCCTTGATCACAGCACCATTGATCCTGCAGAAAAAGCGCAGGACATGTGCCTGGGGCCGGTTACTCCACAGCACCCACATCCCCATCCTGCCCAGGACATGTCCCCACCTGAAGACCAGGTCATGGGCGTCGATGGCCTTGCCCTGCCGCGAGCCGTTGAGGATGCCACCATTGCCCACCACGGCACAGCGGACGCAGTCCCTGGGGAAGGCGTCTCTGTCGAAGAGGTGCTGGTTGGCCAAGGTGTTGAGGAGCCGGAGGGTGCTGCCCACAGCTGGAATGAGCAGGATGTGGCTGGTCAGCAGCGAGAAGGCGCGTGTCAGCCCGTGTGAGTGTGCAACAGCACAGACACGCTTGTGCAAGAGCACGTCCAGGAGCAGCGCACCAGAGAGCTCATGCTGTCCCCATGCGGGAAAGGGGTCTGCAAGTAGGGTGGGGGGACACCAGCCAGACCCTCCTCTCCCAGGTTTGGCATCAGCCCCCTCGCAGCCTCCCATGAGGGACAGGCTTTTTAGCAGGGCCTGTTGTGACAGGACAAGGGGTGATTGTTTTAAACTAAAGGAGGAGAGATTCAGGCTGGACATGAGAAGAAATTTTTTACACTGAGGGTGGTGAAACACTGGCCCAGGTTGCCCAGAGAGGTGGTGGCTGAACCATCCCTGGAGACATCCCAGGCTAGGCTGGACGGGGCTCTGAGCAACCTGAGCTGGTGCAGATGTCCCTGCTCGTGGCAGCGGGGGCACTGGATGAGCTTGGAAGGTCCCTTCCAACCCAAACCATTCTGTGATTCCCCCTCTGAACAGCAGCGGCCCAGGGCTGTGCAAGGCATGGGGACACAGCCGGACATCTCCAGCCCTGCAGATGCTCCTGCCCATGCTGGCCACGTCCCCTCTTGACAATGTCTCTTTGCATCTGCCACCGGTTCACTCTCCCCCGCCGTCCCCAGCACTTCCCAGCCCAGGGATTGAAGCCGGCGGCTGCGAGGGGGAGCAGAGAGTGGGTTTGGGGTGGGAAGGGAAACAATCTCCACCCATAACAATGGAGCGGGTTGTCTGAGCTCCTCTGGCCCCAGTTAATAATCATGCACACACTGGGGCTTTTATTCAGGGAAAATGTCACAAGATGCAGCAAGCGGCATTTGCAAAGCCATCCCCTCCACCCTGTGCCCTGAGAGGCAGAATGGGGAGAGATCAAGGTCCCCAGCTCCTCTCCAGGGCTTCTCCGCCTGCCCCATGTCCTCAGTCCCTTCTGCTGGGCTCCCTGGTCCCCTCGAGCTGCCCCACACTCTCTTGTCACCCTGTTTTACCACATTTGCTGCCACCCCCATGTCAGCCGGGTCTGTACCTGTGTAGGACAAGCCCTGCCAGCCGTAGGGGACATGTCGTGTCTTCAGCCTGTCCCAGGTCTCCGGGGTCAAGTGCTGGTCCCACATCAGCACGGGGGTGTCAAAGCGGAAGATCTCCCCAAACTTGGGGTCTGCCTTTGCTCTGGCCATCACTGAGCGGAGGCATGTGCTGGGCTGCGGGGCGAGGAAGAGCTTGGTTCAGTCTCCAGCCACACCGGGGATGTTCAGGGAGACCCACACTCATGGATGGAGGAGGTTGCTCCTCCACACACACACACACACACACAAAATCCCTTTCCAGATGATATTGTTCCTCCTCAGCTTCCCCACACACCCCCTGAACTGACCAAACCCAGCGAGGAGATGGCACTGGGGACACCAACCACACTGTGCTCATCATTACCTGCTTCCTGCTGGGCTTGGGCTCCTCCAGCTCAGCAGAAGGCTTGAAGGACTCGCTAGAAAGGAGAAAACACCAAGCAGAGTTAAAGATCCATCACTTGGGCACTGGAGAGTCCTGCAGTGGGCAGGGTGTCCCAGCTCATGCTGGAACCACCATGCACATCTTCCCCCCTCACCTCTCTGAGCCGCCTTCCAGGGTCCATCTGCGGCTGCTGACTTGGTGCGATGTCCCCGGTGGAGCCAGGACCAGCGGCTCTGGCTGCAGCAGGCTGGGGGGAGAAGCCAGCGGGGGCTCAGCCAGGGAGGTGACACGAAGTCACCCCCGCCCCTGGGAGCCACGGGGCAGGACCACATCACCTCCACCCAGCTCCCCTTGGCCACTGCCTGCGCACACCCAACCCCATCTGTGGGTGGTTCTGCAAGCCAAGAGCCACAGGGCTGTAAAATACCAGGTTTATGCAGCCACCATCTCCCAGTGGGTCCCACAGCCAGGACCTCCAGGTACCAATATCTGCACCCAGACCAGCCCGCAGCCTTGGGGGGACCCTGCCAAGACCTCCCCAGCCCTTCCCACAATCCCACCCTTCCCAAGCCCAAGCAGGAGGAGGCAGACGGGGCTGGGATGAGCCAGAACATGTTTAGTTGCGCACTGGAGAAGCAATCACCAGCTGGGGTCTTGGGGCTCTCAGGGTGTACGGGACCCCCTTTTCTATGGGGCTGGCTGGGGCATGTCCCAATCCCCCACTAGTGCTGGGGATGGGGTAGGGGGGTCCCTCCTGAGCATCTCGGGGTGCCCTGAGTGGGCAGAGCAGGCCCGACCTCCTGGGGGGACAGGGCTGGGGGCCGGGGCAGGGTCGCAGCCTGGCAAGTGGGAGGTGGGAGCCCACCGGAGGGGAACAGGCTCCCATTCATCCCGCACAGAAAGGCCCTTCAGATCCCCCCCGGCACCACCGCCAGCCCAGCCAGCAGGTGCTCAGCCCAGAACGGGGGGGTTGTGGAGGAGACAAGGGCCCCTTGTTACAGGAGCTCAGCTCAGGAGCACAGGGACAGGTAGAGGCAGGTGTGGAGCGGAGCCCTGCCACCCCCCGGCACAATGCTGCCTGGCATAGTGGGATTGAGTTTCTGCTGAACCTGCCCTGCTGTCCCCTGCCGTGGGAGACATGTCCCCTTGCACCTCTTCCCAGTCCCACCACAGCCCCCATCGACACCAGCCGCACCGACAGCCCTGCCCAGCTGTGGACCCAGACCCATGTGCCCCCCAAACCCTGCTCCGTGCCACCCCAGGGTACGGCATGACATGCGGGGACCTCGCCTGGTTGCTGGCACCAGGGGCTGCAGAATGTCCCCAGGTGTGGATGGGGACTCGGAGCCACACAGGCTTTAGTCCCAGCTCCCTCCTCGCTCTGCCAGCTCCGGGCAGGGGATCTGCTGCCCGGGAGCCACACAACCACCCTCTCCCAGCCTCGCTGCCCTCCCAGCCCTTTCCTGTCAGGCTCACGAGCCCCAGCTGCACATCCTTGCCCCTCCAAGCTCTGCCACTCTCATTTCTTGGTACAGACCTTCCCTTCCCTGGCCCATCCCAGAGCCTGCAGGACAAGGCAGAGCCCTGGGCACGGGCAGATGGAGTGGGCTGTGTTGCTTTCTGCTTGGCCAGGGATGCTGCGGGGTGCCTGGGGGGCTCAGCTGGAGGAGGTGGGTGCAGGCAGCCTGGTGGGTTGGCTCCTGCTCCATGACCTGGGACCCACCTCCACCGGTGGCCAGACACAGTGTGTGGCACTCGCTCATCACCCCCTCCAGGACTTGTGCTGACCTGATCAAGCCAAACCCCGTGTCAGCACCTCTGTACGCTCACATGCCAGCTGTGGGTGCTGGGGAGGATGTGGGGCAGGCGGGCCCCCCCGACCAGACAGCAGCTCAGCAGCACATTGGGGAGCCAAATGCTTTGACGTCATCTGCCAAGATGTGGCGAAGCACCTCGTGATGCTTGGTTGACTCAGAAGATGACAATCCACCCCAGGACCGGCCGATGCACAATGGGGCTCCGGGGAAGGAGTGGCCCGTGGCTGCCCGGGCACCAGCTGTGGCAACCGAGCCAGCACAGCCTGGGTCAGTTCTCTCACTGCCGTGGCATTCACAAATATGACGTTGCTGGTCTGTGGCCACCCCTCGTTTCCGGAAGATAACGCCGTGTACGAGTGTTGTGAGCACACACTCCGGCCTTATCTTCAGCAAACATTCCCAGGGCCTTGCAGAGACATTTGAAGGGTCCGAAGCACCGAGGTGAACCTGCCCTTGGAAGGCATTTGCTCCATCCCACCACGAGGAGCCAAGGTCCAGAAAGCATCTTCCCGTGGCGCAGAGCCCAAGCGGCACAGCGAGGCTGGGCAGAGCTCTGCGCCCATCCTGCCTGACCCGAGAACAAAGCCATGGACGTTGCCAGCAGCTCGCAGCAGGGTTTCAGAGAGGTGGCCGGGCAGGAGTGGGACAGGACCAAATCCCAGGGACTCCCAGGATCTGGGTCCCCACAGGGACAGGGACATTTTGCCCATCTCCACAGGGGCCTCACCACTGCTACCAGCTTTGTGCTGACCTAAAGGGGGACTTGGCATTGCTGTGGGCATCTGGCCCTCAGGTGATTTGGTGCTGGCAGCAGCCGGCATCAATCAGGGGGTCAGACTCCTCCTAATCCACTTCATCCCTGGTAAATCTGCACAGAGACACTGCGCACACAAACCTCCCCACCGAAACGTGGCCGCTTGCACCGATGCATGAGCACCCCTGACCGTGCCTTTCAGCCTCGGCAGCAGACAAAGTGAGAAGCGTGTGCTCTGCGATGGCACATCAGCCGTGTGAAACACCAGCCATCCTGGTTTCACCTCTGGACTCAGCCCTGTATCCCTCGGCAGCGCTGATCCCGCCCGGTGCGCAGCTCAGGCTGGACAAGCAGCGTGTTTGTGAACTCAGGGAATCGGAGTGAACAGGACTCGCTCTGGTTTGGCTCTAGCTTTAGCAGTTGAGTTAAAGCCAAGAGGAAAAGTCAAGGAGAGCTCTGGAGAGCAGGTCAACTCCCTGTTACCTCACCCCAGGCTCTTCTCTGGGGCTGGACGAGCAGTCCCAGGACAGGAACCTGGGCTGGCTCTGCGGCGGGGGGGACCTGGGGCAGGTCCAGGCAGCGGCTGAGTTGCCTGCCCCTGCCATGTGGTGGGGGGAGCCTGGGTCCCTCCACACCCTGCTCCTGGAATGGCCACGGACCTTGCAGCAGGACATGGCCGATTTCCATCCCCAGCTCCAGCACAGTCCACGTGCTGGAGCACGTCTTGCTGCCCTCATGGGCCTCAGTTTCCCCTCTCATAGACATCAAGCTCTTTGTGGGGGCTGCTCCACACCCCAGACACCACCTGCCCCGTGCGGTACAGGCTGCCGCTGCCGCCAGCACAACTGCTTCTCCAGCACAGCCGAGGGTGCCAACTGCCAACCTTTGCCCGGGCTGCTGGGGACGCGTCTGCTCTGCCAGCACAGCAGGAGAGATCGCTGCCCTGGGCAGGGCAGGAGGGGGCAAGGGGCATCCATCCCTGGCTCCCAGCTGGGGAAGACAGAGGATCTGGACGCCCAGGCAGCCCAGCCGGTTGCATCCCCAGCAGTTCCCAGTGCAAATCTGGCTGCTTTCAGCTCACCCCGTGCAGGACCAGCTCCGGTCCCCACAGCATCCTCCAGTCCCAGGCAGCAGCTGGGCTCTGTTGCACCGACAGCACCCAAGAGCACCCAGCGCAGAGGCAGGGGACAGCCATAGCACTCTCTGGGCATCACCTGCTGCTCGCAGGAGAGGCGGGTGGCTGGTTCTGCAGACCAAGTGCTATGCAGGCTCCCTCACACCCTGCCTGCTCAGCCACACTCCCTAGAACTCACCAGGGCTCCCTGGGGGACCCCAGCACCCCCAGCTGCCGGGCACCAGGGAGACTGGGGAAGGGGCTTGAGGAGGGTGCAGGGAAGGCAGATGCAACCACAAAGAGGGAGCTGCAAATTGCTGGAGTTTGGGAATTGCTGCAGCCTCTGGGAGTTTGCAAGCAGGGGGGAACAGCCCCAGGGATCAGCGCGGGCTGCGGGGAGCAGTGTCCTGCCCCTGCAGTGGGGGAATCAGTGCAGCTCCATGGGGGCCAACCCTTCCCCAGGACAATCGGCCGGCTCCCATCCTAAATCAGCCCAGAGGGGACCCACGGGGCTGGCAGAGGGTCCGGCTGAGGGTTTGAGCGGGGGCTGAGCTCCCTCAGCTGTCCCTGCACCCAGCGATAGTTTCTTTGCACTTTGAACCTACGCAGGAAACCCTGCACCTCCCCACGGCGCCGGGGTCCCGCTCCGGGCACGACCGGGCTGGCAGGGGGCTGCAAGCACACTTCTCAAACCAGCCAACAACCGGGAGCACAGCTGGGATAACCTGCACTCCCCAGCGGCACCCCAATTCCCCCTCCCCGCCCCAGTGCGCGGTACCTCACGCAGGATTTGCACACCCCTGCCTCCTCCTCACACCCCCCCGTACCTGGCTATGATCCTCTGGCCCGTGGGCGACTCCACCGTCGCGTAGTAGTGCCCGTAGAGCAGCAGGGAGGATGTTAACCCGGCCAGCAGCAGGAGGCAGAGCCGCTTCCAGTGCGGGGAACCCATCCCGGGCAGGGCGCGGAGCGCGGGAGCCAGCGCTGCCTGCACGGGTACGAGACCGTCCCGCCGCTGCCTGCACCGGGCACGGGGCCGCTGCCTGCAGAGAACCCCGCGGACCCCCCGGCCGCCGCCTGCAGGGAACCCCGCGGGCCCCCCGGCCCCGCTCCGCTCGCAGCCGCGGGGTGCGGACACCGCCGGGTCCCCGCTGCACCTCGGAGCGCGCTGGGATCTTCCTCCGGAGCGGTGGGAGGGTGTGAGGCGGCGGGAGGAGGAGGCACCAGGCTGACTGGTTCAGACTTGCTGAGAAAAAAAAAAAAAAGCGTACTTTTGAGCTGCCTTTTTTTTTTTTTTTTTTTTAATCCGAGCTCGGGATTAAACATTTACTCAGACTAGTAGTGAAATGCGCTGCTTTTTTTTTTTTTTCTTCTTCTCGGCTACTTTTCATGCCACCCACCTACAGCTCACAAAGCACGGGGGTTCCCCCTTCCCTTAATTTTCTTGTTCGGTTAAACCACGCGATCTTCCCATCAGTAGCTCCAGCCCCACAGGGCCAGAGCCGGCTGTTGCTTGTTAAGTTTATCAGCAAAATCTAGACTCCCAGGTGAAGCCGAGCTCCGGCCATGGGGTGCCCGACAGCAGCCCCCCAGCACGTCCCCCCACCCAGCTGCTCACCGGCAAACCCCCTGGTACAAAAGAGGAGAAAGGGGGGGAACACACAGTGTGTGGGGGTGCTGTCTCCTGTTCCCTGCCCCGCTTTCTGCTTGAATTTATCGCTCCCTTGCAACGTGGTTTTGCAGCAAACAACAAACCGTTTCAGGGCTTTGTGTCGACTTCGAGAAATAGTTTGGGCTGGGGGAATGGGAAAACGGCCTTAGGGGGCTTGGGGGAAAATCCGAATGAAGAGTTTTGATATTTGCAGAAGGGAAGTGGCTTAGTTTCTTTTTTGAAAGGATATTTAAATGTCACTTTAGTTAAACTCTTCCAAACAAAGAAAACAGCCCTTTGAACTAAAGGATATGCATACCAAAATGTTTGTTACAGCGGGGGAAGGGACTCAGCAAGGAAAACAAGCATTTACAGTTGATCTGCAGTGATTTTGGGGGGGGGAGGGAATGGATTTTTAGGAAGCCCCCCGATTCGGGGAGCAGCAGCATGGTGAGCATTGCTCCATCCAAACCCTTGGCCCTGCACCCGAGGCTCCCTGAGCACCCACAACATGTTGTCCTGGGGTGCCACCCACCTCCAGCCCCTCCCCAAACACCCACTGTCATTATCCAGACCCAGAAACTTGGGGCCAAACCCCATCCCTGCTCCCCAGTCTCACCTGTGCACCCCCAGGCTGGTGTATTCACGGCTGCATTTTCCCCAGCGTTTCTTGTCCCCCCAGATCCAACCACCCCCCACTTCTACTCCAGCCTGCCCGGATGCGTTTCCAACGATGCTGCTTGTTCAAAGGGAGATAAATACAAAAATAATTTCATATGAGTTTGCTTCAGTCTCCATTTTCTTGCCCTGGTCCCCTGGAAATTTCGGCTGCGTAGGGATGGCACTGTGCTGGCATCCACCGAGTGCCCAGGTGGCATTGGTGACAATGTCCTGGTGCGAACATGGGAGCAGGACTGTGACCCAAGGCTGGCAGCGCTGGCCTCGTCCCCCTGGGAGAGCGGACATTAGCCCTGAGTCACTGTGAGGGGATGGTGGCCGGGCTGATTTTAAGGAAAATTTCCAGGGAACAAGCCCTGTGGCTGCACAGGGGCTGGGGGGCTGTGGTGGGCAGGCTCGGCCGGGCACAGGGCACATTGGGGAAGGAGAGATGGGGCAAGAAGGAGGAAAGACAGGACAAACCATCACCACTGGGACATGCAAGGATGAAACCAGGTCTAAAGCCCAGTCGGAACTAAAATTACAAAAGGAAGGCAGGAAGAGGGAGTTAACGCTTATCCCATGAGCAAAGGGCTACACAGAGAAATGTGGGTGCACTGGTGGAACAATTTGATGCTTTTTGCCTCTATCGGTAAAGCCTTGGGGTACCGGCATTGTCTAGAAGGCTCAGGGGCAGCGGAGGGAGGACAAGACTCTGGGGTCCTGCTCAAAGGTCCCCAGCCTGGAGCCTGTCACCCTGTTTCCCCTGTCCCTCCCCGGTGTGACGCCAGGATCGCCCTTGTTTGCTCTGACCCAACGGATTCACTCCCTGCGACCCAGCGCCTCAGCTCATGTGCTCTTGACTCTGGCCCTCCGTTAATCACAGCTAATTATTACCAACTGCTCTAGTAAGTCACAAGGGACACAGCAAGGCTTGGCCCTGGAGGTGGACAACTGATGGTCCGGAGCGAGCGGCCTGGGAAAAGTCAGGAATTTGCCATCCGGAGACATTTATGGCCCAATTATGCAAAAGCTGGTGAGCGGCAGCTTCGGTACATTTGCCCAGAGGGATGAAGAGCTGGTTTCCTCACATCGCTCCCATCTCTCTGTTTCCATGATATATGGTTTTCTGCTGTTGTTTTTTTTCTTTTCAAAGGGGTGAAAATGAGATGCACAGTTCTTCATCTGCTCTATTTGTTTTGTGCTACAATGCATTTTGGCCCATGCCCCCAAATTAAGCGGCACTTCTTCAGCAGTTACGCAAGTGCAAAAACCTTTTAGGATTATAGTTGCCAAATAAAGATTACGAAAAGAACACAAAAGAAATTATAATGAAAACCGGCAAGTATCATTTTTAGCCTGGGCTTTTTATTCCAGTGATTACTTCTTGGAAACAAAGCCCAAGCCATCCACATGGCTACAAAACACAAGACAAAAATAAGCACATTTTGCATGAGCTGGCTGTTGGCCACCGCTTGGTGGAGGAAAGTCTTGAGGTCTTTGCCATGATGAACTGTCCAGCTGGGAGAAAGAGATCTCCAAAAATCTCCTGGAGGATTTATAGATCCCAATTTGTTCAGCACAGGTCAGAGGCGCATTTAAGGAAGTGCCAAAAATCTGCTCAGAGGAAATTTCCCTAAAACGCAGAGTCTGGACGGAGGAACGCGGGGCTGCGTGAGCCCCGCTGGAGAACGCGGGGCCATATGGCTGCCTGCGGAGGCACGGCCATCGCAGAATGACAAATCCGTCAGCAGATGTCTGGGGAGGCTGACGCACGGCCCCTTCCCGAGGGGGTGGGGAGAGCAGCGAGGGGGTACCCGGCCAAACCTCCTCTTGCTGGGTTCCCGGCAGAACCGGAGGCAGCGAAAGCGCCTGCCCGCAGTAACGCTGCCTGCGCCATGCGGTGGGTGCTCCCTGATGGTCTCTGCTCTGATTTTTAGGTGTTACTGCAACCAGGGTCTGGAGGCGAACAGAGAAGCGACCACATAGAGGATGCTCGGACATGGGGGACACCAGCGACAGCAGCGCAGTGTGGGACCGGAGATGCTCAGCATCACCCTGTGGCAAGTGCAGCTCCGGGCTCTGCCTTTCCATCTGTCACCCCAAAGGCTGCCCAAGGAAACAGGGTGTCCCTCTCCATGGCACAACCTCATGCTGTGGGGCAGGAGAGAGGTTTGTAGATGCAGCTGTGCACCGAAACAGAGCTGACGGGCCCCATCGTGACCTCTTCTCTCTGGCGACCACTGACAGGACCCAAGGGAATGGCAGGAAGACGTGCCAGGGGAGGTTCAGGATGGACATGAGGAAAAGGTTCTTCACCCAGAGGTGCTGGACACTGGAACAGGCTCCCCAGGGAGGTGTCACGGCCCCAACCTGACAGTGTTCAGGAAACATTTGGACAATGTCCTCAGACACATGGTGTGAATTTTGGGGTTGTCACACGCAGGGACAGGAATTGCACTCAATGATCCTTGTGGGTCCCTTCCAACTCAGGACATTCTATGATCTTTGTGCCAATCTGGCAGGATGTGGCCCATTGGGCAAACACACCCTGTAGTCCCCTCCAACAAGAAGGTGGTTGGGGACAAGCCACGGCCTAGGGTGGCCAGTCGGGACCTCACATGTGGTGGCAGTCGGCATTGCTGGGGCCCAGCCCGGCTCTTATCACAGACGCCTGCGCACGGCGGAGTCCTTGGTCAGCCTTGGACCATTGACTGCGTCTGAGATAAGCTGAACACACAGTCCGAAGGCCATCGCCATCCACCGGGCACAAAGCAACCTGCGAGGCTCGGGGTTATGCCCCGGAGGGGTGCAGAGCTGGGAAACACCTCTGAGAAATTAGGGTGACACACAACAAAGAGTTGCCTTCCTCTCTTGGCTGCTCTGGACCAGGTGGGGCAGCCATGGACTGATCCTGCCCTCTGCTCAGACAGACATCCCTTAGATCTGCTGAAACAGGGGAGCCCCAAAACCACATGGCCCCAGGGTCAGGCCCGCCTCTGTCCCCGGAGCACACAGCTGGGGAGAGGGGACACTGTCACAGCGTGAGTGGGTGCCAGCCCCTTGTCTGCCTGTGAGCTCCTGCCTGACACTGCCACGGGAGGGATGGAGGGAGCCTTGGGGTGTCCACAGGACCCAGCAAGTGTCATTTCCCACCCCAAAAGCTGAGTTAGGCCAGGCTGGGAAAGCCCTGCAGCACCCAGAGTCCTGCTGCCCAGCCTGGACCCCCACAGCCCCTTGGTGTGGGAACCCAGACCTGTTGCACCCCAGGAGCTGTTCGTACCTGGAGATGAGGGCTCGCTGCAGGTCATCTGATGCTTTTTGCACAACAAAGCCACAGGCTGCTCCTTTTATCTTGCTCTCCCTCCCCTATTATCAATAGTTTTTCTGGTCTGACTGGATTTCCCTGCTGCCACGTTCCCAAAACAGGGAGAAAGGAGCTTAGGGTCACACAGCAGAGGTGAGGAGGGGCAGCCCCCCACCCCTGTGCACCAAGGAGAGCCCCACACCTCTCTGCACCTGAGAAACATCAACAGCACCTGGTGAGTCACCAGAACAGGGGTTTTTGTGCTGACCCAGAGCCAGCACAAACTTATACTACAGTGCCCAGTCAGCCAGGGCTGCTTGAGAGTGACACATCCAGAGGGAGCATCTGCTCCGCGCTGGGAAACAGTGTGCTGGTGTCCAGTTCTGCAGCCTCGGTTTATTGCCTGGGAAGAAGAGAGACAGGAGAGCAGGCACTCCATGTCCTTTCTGCTCCTGAAAGGCTCCAGAGAGCCAGGTTGGGTTGACCAGGAGAGAGAGGAGATGGGCTCTGCATCGTCCCCGGCCCCAGTTGAGGAACTACGTGCCTGCAGACATGCAGCAGGACACGGTCCCTGCTTCTGCTAAGACAGGCGAGCAATCGCACCGCAAAAAGGGGAAGAGGTGGAAATCAAACAAAAGATTTGAAGCCCTGCCAGGAAGGTTACACTGCAAGAGCTCTTTGGCGACAAGTGGATTTGTGTCCTGCAGCCTGGCAGGGAATATTTAGAGGTTGTTAACTTCTGGGGAATCCAGGGAGGAGTTGGGCACGGCTGCAATAGCAGGTCATGGTACTCACTGACAGCTTCCCAGAAAGCAGGGCTGATGCTACAGCAGCTTCTGGACATGCACAGTTGTGTATTTCTTCCTCAAATCAGACATCTCTGTTTAAATCTGGCAGACCCTGGCGCTCCCATTGGCAGAGGGGACAGATGCTGCTGGTCGCTGGCACTGGGTATCATGTCCGTGCACGAGGAGGAGTCACTGTCAGGGTGTGAATTTTGGAGTTGTCCCACGCAAGGACAGGAGATGGACTCAATGATCCTTGTGGGTCCCTTCCAACTCAGGACATTCTATGATTCTGTGTCCGAGGCATCTCTCAGGATGCCAGACCCGACCCCATCGTCGGTCCCTCCACTTGTGCTGTCTCCAGCACCGCGCCATGTTGCACAAGCCACGGCTGCATCTCTGCACACACTTTGCAGCTGTGAGGGTGGCACCTGCATGTCCCAAACCTTTTCTCTTCATGTCCCTGTGTACCTCAAGGAGTTCCTGGGTCATAAACCCTCTGGGCTGGCAGGTGTTACAAAGCAAGGGACACTGGGGGACAACTGGTGCAACGTGGGCAGCTGCAGGGCTGTGTCTGGCACTCAGATGTGGCCAGTGCCAAACCTGGATGTGCCAGACATGGCACAATGATGACAAGTCCTTGAACAGGAGCTGCCACCTGGTGGCACTGGGACAATGCTGCTGGCCTGCCAGCCACGAGGACCTACATGGGGACATGTGGGGTGGCCCTGCACCATGGCACCGCCTGCTCTCCACTCCAGCACAGCCCGGCATTGCTGCTTTCTTCCCAGGACAAGCACCCAGCTGGGGGACTCACCGTCAGGTCACAGCTGCTTTTTTGGGGCAAGAGCAGATCTGGTTTTGAGCTTGCTGGGAAACTCCAGGCCACAGCAAAGATCCTCCTCCAGCCCAGGTTATCCCTGAGAACATCAAACCGTGCCAGAAGCCTTGAGAGGGAAGCCCAGAGGGAAGAATCTCTGCTGGCAGGGAAAGCCCCCTGGGAAGTTTCCTTCCCTTGATTCCAGGAAGCCTGAGCCGTGCAGAAGAGCTGGGTGCTGGGGGAAATGCACAGCACAGGGGCTGCCGGCCCATCCCCAAAACCTCCTCACCCACCATCATGCCTTCAGTCAGCAAGACTCAGCCCCATCCCGCTTCCCAGAGTGGCACAAAAGAGGAGGAGGGGGAAGGGAAGGGTCTAAGAGCAACTTCTTCCAACTTGTCGGGAAGAGAAAAGCCCTATTGAGGAAGGAAGAATACCCGTGGGGAACCGGTCACTAAGCAACTCGCAGCAATTCGGCACAGCCCTGTGCATGGCAAGGAACAGAACGACTTCGCTGCCCACCGAGAGCCCAGTGTGGGGCAGGGAGAGCCCATGGGGCCTGGGGACAGGAGACATGAGCCGTGCAGAGCCACCCCAAGGGGCTGAGACACCCCGCAGGGTCTGGAGGGTGCTGTGGGAGTTTGTCCTCAGTAGGTTCTGAAGGGTGACCAGACCCATTGGGCTCCTCTTCCTGCTGAGGCTGTTTGCTGCTCAGGAAGGATTTCAGGTCTGCTCCAAAGCTCGTGACTCCTCACAGGTCTGGTGTTCACACAGAGCTACATACAGCATTCCATACGGCATTCCCAGAGGTACAGTGCATTTCTGTAACTCCCTGCCCCCACAGACACTGCAGGGTTTGTACAGGCAGAGCAGCCAACACAAGCTACTCCCTCCTGCAGATAAGCTGAATTCTTCATTTAGATTATCAATGGAGGGGGGGAGTTTGTCCTTTGCAAACAAGCTTAGTGAGACGAGAAACTGCTTGGCCTCTCTGCAGCACAAGCTAAAAAGGGACAAAGGACACCAGGTCTGGCAAACCCTGCTGACAATCCATGCTGAAATGCCTCCCTCGGACCTGGGGAGGGACCTTGGAAACGCTGCAGCCCCCAGCAGAAATACTGCACAAAAGGAAAACTGCTCAGAGCTAGAGCAGGTCCAGTGGGACCAGTCAGTGTGCAGCTGGGCCCCAGTAAAGAGCCTGATGAACCCAGGGGGATGCACTGGACCTGCCTGGACACTGCAAGTGGCTTTTCACCTGCATGGTGTCATGGGGGAAACATCCAGCCCTTCATGCGTTTGACTCCAGCATCTGATATCCTTGGAGAGCAACTTCTGGGACAAGGACAAACTCAGGTGTTTACCCACTTCCTCAGGGAGGAGTTTGCCCAGCTCTGATCCCTATCTTGAGAGGGCAAGATGAGCAAGTGGGGACACTCAGGTACATCCACACAAGCTGCAGAGCACCTGCAGATGGAGGAATTCTCATCAACACTCAGTCCTGCCCTTTCCTGGCTCCATCAGCCGCTATCTCAGCCTTTAAGCAACTGCTTTGGACACACGCTGAAGAACCACAACTCACACGGCTGCAGTGAAAAATAAGCTTGATCAAAGTGGCACCATTTATTTTGCTTGCAAAACCCCTTTCAGAAGGTGAATACGCTGCAGGGTCGCTGGCTGCAACTGTGTTCCTCTCCGTGCGATGGGGAACAGGCACTCCAGGCCGCAGCAAGGATGGACAGCATCCATCCCTGGACGTGGAGAACTCCTACCTCCCCTGGCAAGAGGCAAACACCATGCTCCTGGCACAGCCCAAGCCCAGCTGAGCACACCAGGACTGTGACACAACATTCACACGTCCTGCAGCCAGTAGAGCCCCAGAGCAGAAGGCAGCAAGTTTGGGGTGCCTGCTGCACTATGGAGAGCATCCACCTGCCCTTGCAGTGCTGGTGGTGTTCCTTTGGAGGTGTCACACTAGGAAGCAGAAGTGAGACTCATCCTCTGTCAAATTAGTCACCTGGAAGTGTCCAGTCCATGTGCAGGGAACAGAGTGAGAGCAGCACCTCCAGGAACAACCCAAGACAGGACTTGTGTGTCCACCTCCATCCCCCAGCTGCAGAAGAAGCTTGCTTAGGGAACACACCCAGCTCTGAGATGGGCACCACTAATGGGGAGGATCTACCCAGAGCAGAAGGAGCCCCGGCCTGAGGAGCATCTCCTTGCAAAGAGAGGAGACCTGGATGAAGATGCAGGACACTGGACCATATGCCACCCAGATCCATTCTGGATTCTTCTCTCCTGATACCAGTGCCTGTAACCATCAGCAACAGTCTTGCAGCATAGCCAGACAGGACATCTTTTTTGGCTTGCTGCATTTTCTTACTGTTCTTCTTCTGGTCTGTAGCATTTGCATATTTGTAGAAACATTGTAAGAGAATAGAAGTACTGAAGGAGGGAAATATCTTTGTGGTGATGAAAATGTGCCTGGAAGTCCAGAGCTGAGCTTGGCTCCAGAGGTCCTCTCCTGTTCCCAGTGAGGTGTTGTTGAAAGTTCCCAGGCAATGGCCTTTGCCACAGAATCAGGATCTCTGGTAAAGCTTCATGATATTCTCATCATGAAGCTTTTTCCACAGCTGCTTCTCCAAGTTGAAGTCATGGTTAGTGTAGAAAACCAGACGTTTCCAGTCCTTGTCATAGTAGTGATCTGAGTACTTTTCATGACCCTCTGTGATGTAGCCATAGGCACTCACCTGGGAAAGACAGAGGAATCACTGGGGAGAGGTGACAAGGGCAGAGGGAGCTCAGTGAAACACAGGACACAGTTCTCAAATGGCGGAGGAGCACAGGACACAGATACCAGTCAGGGCTTCTCAAAGTGACCCTGTGTGGGCTCCAGAAGGACCAGACTGGGAACACTGGCTCCACAGAGCCTGCTGAAGGATGGCCATAGCAAGCTTCACAACCTCTACGTGAACTATTTTGGGGTGGTTTCTCTTCAATCTGCTCCCTCATGGCTGATAAGAACCCATATACCCTCAAGGCAGATTTTAGGCAGGGTTGGAGACACTCCTGCTCTGCCCTCTGTCCCCCTTCCAGCCAGTGCTGTGTGCAAGAACCACCACGCCCTTACCCGGTCACAGAGGTGGAGGGCAGTCAGCAGCAGGAACGCTCCTGTTGTGGGCCTGTACAGCCGCCAGTAGGTCTTTTCCAGAGATTTAGATTTTAGAAACCTGCAGCAGGAGAGAAGAAAGCACAGAGCAGTTGCTGGGTATGTTGGTTCAAGCTGGGCACACTTTGTCCCCCTGTGGCCCATGTGGCATATTTCCTCCTTGCAGGAGGTTGTGGCCACATGTGTGGGTACCGCTGCGTGCTCAGTAAAGCACAAGCACAGCCCAGAATGCTCTGATGCCTGCATTGCAACCTAAGCCCAGCTTTGCCCCAGCTTTACGGAAGCGGTAGGTCTTGAGGCAGGTAGAATAAAGAGGGGTGGATTAAAGGATTTAGTACGTTAAAGCCCACTCCTAAATCTGTTCTTTGTCTTTGGAGCTCCCTGGTATATCCTGCTCCCCACCCGCATTCAGGAGTGAAACAAGACACAGGGAAAGGTGCAGAGGAGTCACAAAGTGCGCTAGGAGCTGCAGTGTTTGACGCCAGCAGTTTTTAGGAAGGTAGGAGCCCACACCAAGAAAAAATAGCATTCGAGCCCTTGGAAAGGACCCAAATCGGAGGGGAGACAGCAGAACGAGGAGAGAGGTACAAACCATCTGGCACTGCATTTGCCTTCTCTCAGAGAAGGTACAACACAGCTCTCAAGGACACCAAAGGGTAAAGGCAGCCAAAGCAGGACACAACAGGAGCTTCCTACATCTCTTGGTCACATGTGGCCCACAATTGGCAGATCTTACAGGAACAGTGTCCAGCAGGCTTGTGAAAAGGATTAGAGAGGCAAAGACAAGCAGACAGGCTGGGCAAATGGGATACTGAAGAAGTGCCTAATATTGTGTTTGAGGGCACAATCAACCTCCCAAGTCGAGAAGGGATCTCAGGAGAGAATGGCTGTTATGGAGCCTTCCTCCAAGGTGCAAAGCAATGGGGAAGAGGAAAGGTTGGTCCTGAATTTCCATCAACTCTTCTGGCACTTCAGCAACACTCCTCCCACATGTAAAGTCACCATTTGTCCAGGGCCTCATTTGGATGCAGAAAGCCAAACTGGCCAACGCCTCTGGTTCTTCAGCTCACAGATGCCAGACATCTACCCACCATTACCATCCTGCTCCAGCAACACAAAGCGTTTTAACTAACTGAACCCTGGTGAAGCTTACCTTTGATCTGCTCGTGCAGTTAAACTGCAGTTACAAGGGAGTAGAGCTGTGAGGGGAGAGCCCAGAGACAGAGATGGTGCTGGCCAGAAAAAATAAGCCAGTTAAAGCACAAAACCCCCTGCTCACCTGTTTTTCATGTATCTGAGGAAATCGGGGTGAATCACCAGGTATTTGTCTGTTGTGAAGTCTTTATCAAATTTCTCCCGGGGCCTCGGCCTAAAGACAGGAATTGGGAGACTTAGGACAAGGTCCTACATTTCATCACTGCTGGAAAGCATTGGCCCTGATGCACTTGGTCATAAGAGAAGGAACACAAGCAACTGTTAAGTTATTCTGCAGCATTTCCCAGATCATGAGAAAGCCTCTACAACCTGTGTGCATTGCAGAGGAAGAGATCAGGGAGGAGAGAGAACAACAGGAGACAGGAATATCAAAAGCATGTGTGTGCATAGACAAGAACTGGTGGAACCAGGCCTTCATCCATGAGTAGGCACCATGTAGACACAAGACCAGACAACAGCACGTGTTCATCCCTAAGGACCACAAAGCTTTCTCCAAGCTCCGGCCACGTGTAATTCAAATCAGCTACTTCCAGGAAGGAGGTGTACTGGTTACAGCAGCACTCAGAGCTGTGGAGGAAATAAGATATTTTTCCAGACAAATCTGCCAGAGGAGGGAGGCTTTACCCTGATCTGCACTTCAGCAGGGCTGAGCACTGTGGAAAGGAAAAGGGCACAACAGAGCTCCACACTGCAGGGTGTAGAGGTGAGGCCAGTTTGTCTTACCCGTACTGGTCCAAGAATCCTTTCCTGACATTCTTGTTCAGCAGAAGAGCCTTCAGCCACTCATAGTCTCTAGCTCCCTCCATGAAGTGAATGTATTTGACATGCTAAGAAAGCAAGTGAGCATTAATGAACAGCACAAAAGAGATGCATCCTTTAAAAATAAAATGCAAGCAGGCAGCTAGGCTCACTGAGTTTCTTGGACACATCTTCTGTCTGCAGCTTTTAACTATCCCACAGAAGCAGAATGGAGATAACATCTGATATGCAGCTACTTACACATGCCAACAGGCTGGGGAGTAGGACTGATGCAACTTGCCCCTGAAAATATTCACTGAGCCAAGCCAGCACAGGTTCAGGTTCCCTCGCTATGGGTAACGCTAAAGCATTAGCTCAGCCCCTTTGATCCTCATGCATGGCAAGATCAGAACGGAAGGCCACAGACCAACAGCATCCCATCAAAGCCACGCATGCATACAGCATGGACCTGACTTACTTTTCCCTGTGGGACCTTGCTGAACCCTCTGTGTCCCAAGACATACAAAGAAGCCACCAGGGAATAGGCTGTGAATCCATAAAAGGAAGTTTTTGTTCCCACATCTTTTTCATAACCTTTGGTTAGAGCGCCGCTCACCCTGGCCAAGGAAATCAAACAGAGGAGCAAGATTAGCAGGTGACCATTGAAAACCCTCATATCCGTGTTTATAACAGGAAAAGACAGCATCAGTCTGGATGGAGGATTAGGCTCATTTTTAGCTGCACCTCCTGATCTGCAGGAGAGCCCATGCTTTGGAGACAGCCCTTTATGGCTCATCTCTGAATCCAGGCTCTTCCTGTGTATTTCGGAACTTTCCAGTTCCTTTTCGGTTTTCCAGCTCCTCCTGCCATCAGTCATTCTGGCACTTGGGAGCCAGTGCAACACTAGAAGAGGTGAAGTTATCCAGCCATAATCATCTGCTAGCCAGACACGGTGCTAGCTGTGTGTATCATCTCAGAAGGAAACGTGCCTTACCGGAACACATAGTCATGGGAGTCGATCTCCTGGCCCATCCCAGAGTTATTCAATATTCCTCCGTTGCCCACGACAGCACAGCTGATGCATGTCGGCACGCTGCTGTTGCTGTTGGCCAGGAGCAGCTGCTGGTGAGGGTTTGGGGGCAGCAGGGACATGACCTCCTTCACCACTGTGAAGCAAACATGGTGGGGAATTAGTATCGAGAGCCTTTGAGATGGACACAGTGAAACCACCAGAGTTTCCACCAGGAGATCCACCCAGCCTGATGCCTTTGACAGGGAGATGCTGCAAACCTCCACCTACTCGGTATAAGGTTCCTGTTGGGAGTTTGATGGTCCCATCCTGACATGCCCTGAGGGACTCACGTGAATAATTCAGCTCCATGAAGCCATAGGGAGGTGCAAAATGCTCCAGGCGGTCCCACTCACTGTCACTGAAATATCTCTTGTCTGTGAAGAGCGTGATGTTGGGTAGGAAAAGATCTCGCAGCCACCCAGACTTGGCAGCTTTGGCCTTCAGTGATTCAGAGCAGGTCTCGAAAAAACAAAAAGGAAACAATAACGACTGATTAGCAGGGTGCTGATAAACCTGACTGAGTGCAACTGCTTGAGTATTGGGAAGATGCCTAGAAACTCCAGTGGTACACCATCCGTTCCCCTCGGTGTCTCCTTCACTGCGAACATGAGGCACAATCTCAGTACTACATCAATAACTAGCTGGTGGAAAGTCACCTACAAGGATGCCAGAGTGATTCCAGGTCTCTGAGACTTTCCTCTTCAGCACAACATACCTGCGATGCTCATATTTTGCTGGGCCTCATTAACGGATGCAAATTAGCATCTGTAATAGGTCTAACCTAAACATATCGAATAAGGCTAGCAGGCCCCATCAGAAACACTCCTTGCAAGGTCCTGGCCTCAGAGTGCGCACAAGCAAACACACTGAGGAACATGTTAGATGAGAACTGCGTTATCACTCCCTTTAAAAATAAGAAAAAGCATGCAAACAACTTGTCCAACGTCATAAATGAATCACAGATAAGCAGGTTGCTGAGAAGGGAATCCAAGACAGCTTATTCTCCCTAACAAGAAGGGTCTTGTTGGGGCTGGCAAGAGTTATGCTCTGTGCAGACAGAGAACAAACAACTCCACTACTTTGGATTTTCCACTGAGTCAATTTGGGCTCTACCTTCTTAGACATCTTCCCCAAGTACCTACTGAAAGACAAAACAGGAGATCAAGTGGACCCACATGCCCAGCTCAAATCCCCAGCAATGACCTGACGGCATTGCCAAAGCCTTGCTGTGTGCTCTCTGCTGAGCTGGGCTCTCTGCTGCAGGTGAGGGTGCCAGTCGAGTCACAGCCTGAAGAGATGGGTCTCATTCTGCCTGTCACAACAGGAGTGCAAAGAGAACAACATTGTGGAGAGTTTCATGTTGGCATCATTGAGGGATGTGGACCAATAGGTTGAGGCCAGGTTCAACAAGGCCAAGTGCCAGGTCCTGCACTTGGGTCACAACCACCCCATAAACGCTACACACTCAGGGAAGAGAGGCTGGAAAGCTGCCTGGGGAAAAGGACCTGGGGGTGTTGGTTGACAGCAGATAAATACGAGCCAGCGTGTGCCCAGGTGGCCAAAAAGGCCACCAACATCCTGGCTTGTACCAGCACTAGGCACTGGTGAGGCCAAACCTCGAATCCTGGGGTCAGTTTTGGCTCCTCACAAGAAAGCCCTTGAGGTGCTGGAGCGAGTTGAGAGAAGGGAACGGAGCTGGTGAGGGGCTGGAGCACAAGTGTGATGGGAGCGGCTGAGGGAGCTGGGGGTTCAACCTGGAGAACAGGAGCTGAGGGGAGACCTTCTGATCTCTGAACTGCCTGAAAGGAGCTTGGAGCCAGTGGGGGTCGGGCTCTGCTCCCCAGGAACAAGCGCCGGGATGAGAGGAAATGACCTCAAGTTGCACCAGGGGAGGTTGAGGTTGGATCTTGGGAACAACTTCTTCCCAGAAAGGGCTGTCGGGCATTGGAACAGGCTGCCCAGGGCAGTGGTGGAGTCACCAGCCCTGAAAGTATTCAAAAGACATGTAGACGCGGCACTTAGGGACATGTTTTAGTGGTGGACTTGGCAGTATCACTTTAATGGTTGGACTCAATGATCTTAAAGGTCCTTTCCAACCTAAATGATTCTGTGATTCTATGATTTCACTTGCAGCACATTTCATGTCCAGAGACAGGGACATTCCCTTCTTGCTCAACATGTACTTTGTACTGTCTAAGGCTTGGTACGTCTTGTGCCTCCACAGCTAGACTGGATCCATACCAGAGGAACTAGGGAAAAGTCTGATCGTGTAGGAAATGAAGGAGGCAGGAGTGTTTCTAGTGACCCCCTGTCTGCAGAATTAAGAGACTGGGTTTTGGAGCGAGACCCATCAAGTGATGTCTGGATCCACATCTTCACTAAAGCACCTTCCATGCCCATTTTCTCCTCCTTTCCATACTGAGGAAGGGTTTTCCCCACTGTCTCAGCTGTTCTGCACACCCAGATGCTCTGCAGCCTCAGTTACAGCGGAGGATGTTCTCAGGTTTCTGCTGTGAACTGTTGTCCTACATTTCCCTGCCAGCTCTTGCTCTGCACTTCTGAGATGGCTGCATGTGCTCTGCAACTCAGTGGATAAGATGGGAGCATCTGGCAGTCGACATGCAGGATCCTGGTGACCTAACCCTACTGTGTCTACACAGTACCACTGGGCAGGAAGGGTGAGGTACCATTTCATGTGGCATACGCACCCTTACCCATGTAATTCACCCACTCCTGTTTGTATTCTGGGTGCCTCGAGACCACGAGGAGCCCAAGAAGGAGGATGCACATCCTACACCACAGACCAGGTCATCTGCCAGGCCCTTCTGCTGTAATTCAGGAAGGCTGGGCCAGTGCATGACCTCAAGGGTTTAACCACTAAGTTCCACAACTAATAGTCACAGATCTTTGGATAACAGAGGAATCTTTGGGGCCAGCTGCTCCTCTCAAGCCGGTCAATGCCACGCTGAAGAGCACATCCCACCAGCAACAGAATGCCTTGCACTGCCAAAAGGAGCAACATCAAAATACCCCAAGAGAGAGACAAAACTCAAAAACACGACATCAAAACAAGAAAACTCATCCTAGGGTTTTTTAATCAACCCAGTCCATCTACCACTGCTCTCTCCATGTCTCCCAGGGCATCCTGGGCACTCTGGGCCTGGGAATGGGATTAAATTTTTCAACAGTAGCCCCTGTTCCACCAGGACAGGTCTGAGCAGAATGACACGGTGCCTGCAGCCCTGATAGTCCCCTGGAGCAACATGTACATTCCCTCTAATGCCACCAAAATGACACATGGCAATGGTGAAAGACCATGGCACTGAGACTTTACACAGGCAAATGGCTCATCTGAGACCACTGAGCTAGAACAGGCGCCCCGTCCTCTGCTCACCTGCCTGCATGCTCCCTCCTCCCTGGGCACATGAGCAGTGTGTAAATGCCACTTACACCCATGTATAAAGACCTTCCTCACACTAGAGAGGGTCACTTGCCTGTCCAAGCCTTCCAGCAACAGGGACGCCAGGGAAAAATGCTCTGGGTAAGCTCTGCAGAGTTACCAGCATAAGATGTGGGACAGGGACAGTGTTGTGCACCGCAACTTGCCCCATCTGCTTGCTGATAACTTTGCTATAGTTTACAACTTTCCTAAAGGCTCTGTTCCAGGACCTGTGTAACTATGAGATGCTCAAATTAGTTCCAAACCCTCCTAGCTTCAAAGGAGAGGTCAAAAAATATGGTCAGAACAAGAGTTCTGTGCAAAACAAAAAACCAAAAAGACAGGCTTTCAATTCGATGGCTGTTAAGACAACCTGATGGTGAGCACCAGTCTTATATTTTTAGAAGATCACATCAGTAACATGACCTACACAGGCAGAGGTGATCATGAGAACTAACATATGGAATAACACTCCCAACAAGCAGGATCTGTAAGAAAAACTTTGAAGCTGTAGCCGTGCAAGTGCTACTGCCTAGACAGGTACAACTGTATAATTTGAGATTCCTATCTTCACCTCTATCAAAATGCTTCACCTGTGCTGACCAGGCCTACAGTTGTTCCTATTTAACACAGAGGAACAAAACAAGAACTTGTTGAATGCCAGATCTATTATCAATTATTTACTCTGCTGTGATGACAGTTCAATGCATAGCAAGAAAATCCCAGACAGCAATTCAACATGCTGGCACCATCTGAGTCACGGAGCTCTAAATGGGTGAAGCATCTGCTTGCTCATTACAGCTGTGTCTACAGACAGGGTATAAAAAGTGAATTGGCATTCCTGGAAAGGAGTCTCTTCTTGTTGACAATAAACTGCAACAGTAAAAACAAGTTACTTTTTAACCATCATTTCTCCAATGGGGCACACATACACATAGTTGAATTTTCGCCAAGAAAACCTTAAAGATGTGAACAGTCCCCACCTTACTGTGTCCAAAGCAGGCAGGTACCCGCGTATCAAACCTTATCTAACCCTTTTTCTTTGACCTTGTTTTGACTTCAGGTGAACACGCACACAGAGATATTTCTACTCCTGTTCCTTCCCCATGACCCTTCTTGCTTTCTTTACCTGGGCTGCATAAAACAAAGATCAAGGCAAATCCGGAGATTGTAAACCTGAGTCTTGATAGGAATTCAGATGCTCAGTTTCCCAAGGGATCAGGTGAGAAATGGGACACCTGGATGAAGGTTGCCACTTAGCGTCAGACACCTAACACCTGCTTGTAGGCATCACAAGACAAGGTGTGACCCACCTTACCTTAGGGTGCCACCTCACAGGGAACATATATGCTGCATTGTGTCCCTAAGTCCACTATACAACATATCAAGTCACCTAAGAGCAGCGCCATCTTGCAGCACATCTAGGAGAAATATTTTCCCCAGATTGTGATGCACCTGAGCTCCACAAAGGGTTGTCAAAGGAACCCACAGAAATGTGCGCAATTGCAGTACATTGCCATACTAGAGCACAGTGGAGGACTGGGCAGGGTAACAGAGTCATACACACAGGTCTCCCTCTCTCTGTGTCCCAGCAGCATCTGCATTTACCACTGAGTTGACCTACCAGTTTGGAGATCATTCTTGACTACAAAGGGGACAGTGGACAAGGAGGTCAACAGGGAGGCAACATTCTTGGTGAACACATATGGCCATCACACCTACCGATGGTGGAGATGAGTTGTCCAGCAGGTACTTGTCCTCAAAATCCCACCGTGGCTCAGACTTGAAGTCAGCAGCCTTCAGTTGCTTCTTTTCTGTCACTGCAGCAGCCTGAGGAACGGGTCTTACAGTTTTCACTGATGCAGGAGGGTCTTTTGGCTTTGTTTGGTCTTTGGATATGTTGTTTTCACGAGCTCCCTCCACCCCAGAAGGTGGTTTCGCTGTTGCCTTCTCCTTGGCTCCCTCCTCCCTGGGAAGTGGTTTCACTGTTGTCTTTTCCTTGGCTTCTTCCACCCCTGGGGCTGGTCTCACTGTTGTTTTCTCCTTCTTTCCCTGCACCCTAGGGGCCGCTTTGACTGTTGTCTTCTTGATTCCCTCCAAACCAGGGAATGGTTTCACAGCACTGTTCCCTTTGGCTTCCTCCACCTTGGCAACTGATTTCATCATTTTCTTCTGCTCCTCCTTTCCATCCCATCTTGGTGTCCTCGCAACCACATCTCGTTTGAGCCTGGTGATGTCTTTCCCCAAAGTCACCTTTAAAAAGCTCCTTGAGTTCCCATTACCAGAATGGTTTGAACACTGTTGTGTTCGGGTGTCCACTTCTGGAGTATCTGGGGCACGTTGAAAAATACTCAGTGGCCTGGATGCAATCGAAGGAAAAACAGACACATCACACACTTTCCCCTTAACACTGGACACATTCCAGCCCATTTATAGTGCTCTTGACTCTGAGCTCCTCTCTGTGCTTCAGAGCAACCACTGCACGTGACCACCACACTCTGAGGACTTGCTGTTGCAACTGCCACCGAGTTTCTGCAAGATGCTGTAAGAATTCAAGTTCATTTACAACTTTGTCACCAAAGCGCTACTCAAATTCTTGCACCATTCTGTCTATTTATCTCCCCACTATGCAAATCCCAGAGGCTACACTCTCCTCTTCAGCACTCGGCTCATGAAACATCCACATTGGCAGAACTGCAAACCAACACAGAACAGCTTTGCCCTGCACTGGGCAGGACCCCTGGCAATGTCCCCAGAGCACTGCAGGGGGACAGGTTTGGAGATCCCGAGTTCAGGACGCGGCACACACCATGACAGCAGCAACCTGGCTTTCTTCTTACCCAGCAGAGCCGAGTGCTTCAGTGACAGAACATGAACCACCTCCAGAATTCAGTAAGGAAAGTCTAATAAGAACTGAAACTCCTTTACAACACATCACTTCTTGGGCATTTGGGGCCACATGGCACTTTTTCCTCTCCTCCTCCCCCTTAGCCAGCTAATGTCGTGGCATTATACAACACTCACCAGGTACACATCTTAAGAAAGGCACTCTGAAGCTATTAAAATACACTCTGAAGCTTAAAAATGTAAAATTTCTGCATTTTCAGCCATCGGCTCTAATATTGCAGCTGCTCTGTTGCCCAATTCAGAGGCACAGGCAGGTACAAGGGTATCATAGGAGGATACGGCTGTCGACAGCAGAGGAGCCACCTGCAATGAGACTGGGTTGAAACCCAGAAAAAACAAAATGAACAAAAAAAAAAAATCAAAGGCAAAGTGGTTGGGTTTTGTCCCAAACATTCATTTTTAGCTGCACATGGTTGGAGGATGGAACAAGAAAAAGGAAGGTAAAAAACTTCTGCAGCTGAGCTTTCATGTATAGCAAAGCTTTTCAGGATGAACCAGCATAATTGTGGCAGTCTGATTTCACACTCACATTCACCCTTTGCATGACACATTTACTTTGGAGAGTTGTGGATTGCTTCCAAGGTGATAAATGAGGGGGGGGAAAAAAGCACCTGTGCAGACAGCAGGCTGTAGATAACAGTTCAGTTTTTGCCGAAGCTTCAGAATGGTATGGCATTCATTAAAGTGATTAGGAAATTATCAGCTAAGGAGGCTTTTAAAAATAATTTTGTATCGGATAAATACTGGAACCTTTCCAATGCTATGTCTAAGAAAAAGAGGTTGTCGTAAATGGCCTATCAACTCTACCTCCTCTCATAATCGTTAGCCAGCCCAGGTTTTCTATCACAGTGTTTCCTGTATAAACTTGTCACTGTTTACCGACTAATAAGAGGAAAGATTTTATATATATACTCTAAGAGAAATTTGGTAAGGTAGCTTAGGCAGACCTTAAATCCCTGGATGATTTTCTGTTGTATTTTTAAGATGATATTTAAAATGTTGAAATTAAAGGCCAGAGAACAAATGAAACAGGACAGTACGACAAACTGCACCCCACTCCAGACTTCCTGTGCTTGCTGTCTCGTAGGGCATAGATTCCACCCCAACTCTATTGCACTTTAATTTCAAATACTGTGCCAAATATCCAGAGACTAAAATGTAAAACGGAGCACCCTTCACATCCCAAATCTTGCTGCTCCCTGTGGTCAGACCCACACGGCCGGGCACTCGTGACTACACAGGACCCTGCTCTCCTGAGCAGCATTTTAAATCCGGACAACGGGTCAAAATAACTCATCAAGTTTCAGGCTCCAGAGTCCCGCTGGCAAACAACTGCAGAAGCTCAATGATATTTACTGGTATTTTCCTCTCCATTTACAAAGCCCTAGAACAAATAGAGGGTAAATCCATTAAAATGCTGCTTTGTGTATTTTACGTTGCATATAAAGGTACAGAAACAGAACTGACACACAGATAACCACATACAGCTCATGTGTAGGAGTGTTTTAACCACATGCTTAGTGGTGTTTTATTACACTTAGGGTGCAAAAATACGGACATTTCCATTATCTGAAACTACCTCAGAATGAAATAACTTCAAGCAGCTGGGCATGGAGAGCCAGTTCTTGTCCCAGCTCTGCCACCAGCAGTCTCTGTGACCATAGACAATGCACTTCACTTCTTTACACCCTTCCCTTCTCCCCATCTCCCTGTGCAGATTCTGACCTCTCCAAATTCGATAGCTGTCCTCAAGGTGCAGTCTCAATCCATTGGAGCTGAGCTAAACTCACACCACCTCCAGAATAGACACAGATGTTCCCAGCCTCACTCCTCCTGCCTGTCCCCACAGCACCAGCCCCAAGAAGTCTAGCTGAAAATAACCCCACTGAGACAAGCCAGAGCGGCTCATGGGGAGAGCTGGGACCATCCAAGGGCTGGTGGGGACCAGTGCTTCCTACACACAGCACCAACACATAACTAAGCCACACTTGTAGCAGGAAAGGCTCAGCTCATGCAAGGAATGGTGTTTCCTGCCAGCAACACTGGAAGCATCTTACTACAACCTACACTGCAATTCCCTCCACACCCATTCTTCTAGGATTTACTTGACCATGTATATAAAAAAAATAATATATATCTTGATCATGTCTGCATGACATTGGTCTCCAACTATGCCGCATATTTGTATTAGGAACCAGATGTTGCAACTTGCTATAAATTCAAAAGTATCGCATGCAGTTCAATGCCCAACAGTGCAATGTGGACTAGGGCTGAGAGAGGTCCTTCAAAGCAACTACTACATAGTGCCAAATTACGAAAACAGCACTAGTAAAGCACAAGCTTCTTTTTTTAAACAGCTACACAAGGAAACAGTGGAAACTAGCAATCCAGCAGAAGCAAGTTAGTGACTGCGGATCTTCTAACACCAAGCTCTGGTTGTACACAACAAGGTCTGCTAAAGCAAAGTGATTATCTAACTCACATCAGAAGTGAAAGTTTCAGGGTAAAACGACATAGAGAGAGAAAGAGAGCACAAACACTCTATCCAGACAGCACACACCACAAGCAAGCAGGTCTCCTACCTGAAAAGCCTTGTCTTTGACAAGCCAAACACGGAGCTGAAATTACCAACAAAGATGCACAAGTTTGTTAAAATAATGAGCCAAATGAGGACTTTGGGAATTCTAGAAAGCCTTCTCCTGAAAAACCTCATGGTGAGATGCCCGGGAGCAACAGAGTCTCTGCTGCTGTTGCCCAGAGGTGCTTGCCAGGCAGTGCCTTCCAAAGGTCTATTGAATGAGTGGGCAGGTCTTCTCTCTGGATTTCCCCAGGAGAACTGTACACCCTCTCTCCCAACAAAGCCACACACGGATCCAATTTGTCAGACAAAACAATAGATTTGCGCTGTTCCCATCTATCACCCTAAGCTTGCTGCAACACAGAGTGGGGAAAGAAACACCTTTTACTGCAAACAGCAGAAGTTTCCCGTATTTTCCTTCATGAGGCTAGCTGGCTGTGAGAAGGAAACCCTGTATCTCTAATCTGGTACATCACTGGGAACATTTGTGTGAATGACGGAAGTAGCCATAGTTACAATCAAATAAATTAACTTTCAGACCACCACCTGCCCAACGGCTCAAGCAAAATTCTAGGCACAACCATAAACAGACCTTTATTTTCTTCTTCGTGCAGTACTAGCTTGTAACTCCAATCCAGAAGCAATCCCCTTCCCCAAAAGCTGATGGTTAGATACACATCCATTTCACCTTGTGATTGCTTTGAAACAAGACAGACTCCTTGCAAATCTACCACAGAAGTTTGTGTTTAAAGGCAGATTAGTGCTTGGGTGAAGCATTAGAGGACAAGGTTTAGAATCTGACAGTCCCCTCCCTCTCTAATCAAGCTGACCTGACTTTAGGGCAACTGGAAAATGACAGCTATGTCAGTTCATCACTAAAAAAGGACAGGGATGGATTTGAGTCTGTGGATAGTTGTAGAATTTAAAAGAACTAGATCACCCTGGTGACTCCCACAGTACAGCACCTTGAAATTCAGTTTATTTCAAGGGAGCATCTAATATATCTGAATCTTTATTACATATAACACCAAAATACGTTTCAAATTTCTTGTATCTGTGATTCATGCCATCATGGACAGACAGACAACCGCCTCCTACACTACTGCCCTTAGTGGGACCCTGGTCATTTGGGTTTTGTACAATACAACCAGGCTTTGCACATCAAGAGCACCAGTTAAAACAAAGCTTCACTAACACCACGTGCAAACAAAATGCTCCAAGGGTAACAAATCCCTGCTGCAACTCTAGGGGTTTGCACTACACTTGATTTGAGCCATGAGCATATTCAGACCTGGGATATCTTGCTTCTCATTGCTAGGTAGCACTTGACAATCCCTCTTTTCCATATCAAGTTCCACAGTCCGTATCTCATCCTCTCCTCTCATGAAAATCAGTCTGTCTGGAGATCTTTGGAAGTCCCGAATACATCTCCCCACCTGCAGAGGGAAAGATTAGCAGAGATGAACACCACAGCCTGAGAAACACTTACTGTACCAGAGGTAACAGTTTTACATGCTACAGCAAAGGGCTATTTTAAGTCATGGGGAGCTGTTAAATATTAACCCTGACAGTTCAAGGGCAGACTACTACATTGCTTCTTACAACATAGGTTGTTTCTGCACAGCTCTTATCAAAAATTAAGCTCAGATATAAAAAACTTTTGTTGACAATACCAGAAATTTCAGAAGCTCGCACTCACACTGTCTCTGTGCCCAAGAGTAGGGCTGTTCCATTGTAAAGCTCCATAAGAAATGTGATTCCTGTGATATACAGGCCCACAGACAAGGAGACAATAAGCAAAAACTGCACCTAGCACAGGGGCTGGCAGGCTCAGAAGGGCCACAGCCCAGATGCCAGCCGCCTCTTCCAAACGAGAGGTTTTGCACGTTCCTTTGGCAGTCCTACCAGCAATCCCAGGAGATGCTGTTTCTCTGACACTGCAGAGGCCCCAAGCCCAGTGCTGCTGCTCCGTGTTCTGTGTGTCCAGCTACCAACATCAATGCCCAAAACAGAAGTTCTTCTATTCTATACTGCTATGAAAACAAAACTTTTTTTTTTAATCAAACTCCACCTGGGACCATCGGGTGAAGATGGCTGTTTGCCCTTTTCCGTCACTAACAATTCATTTAATTCCACATCCATTTAACTACATCCTTAGTTACATCCTGGATGGATAAAAGGCAGATTTACCTTTATTTTTTTTTTCAGAAATAAACTTTACCTCCATTAGATCTTAGGCTGTGTGCGTTGTGGGTGCCAGCTACAGTCTGAACTATGCCAACAATTTATCTACGTGCACATTCTCCAGAGGGCTGTGTATCAAGTCTTGCTTACTTGCCTGTGCCCTGTGGCTTTCCGCTTTCCCATGGCTCTGGGCGAGGGAAAAGAGCATCACAAGATGTGCTTTAAAGACAGTTGTTCTACAAATTGATCAAGTTTCACCATAGGAATAACCTGCCTTTTAGTGATGTCCACAACATAGCAAAACCAGTACTTGACTGGAAGCCTGTAGAATAAAGACGTGCTAATGAGGCTGGGGATGTTTGGACCTGTTCACACTATTACTTGATGATATAAGAACTGAGCAAGTTGTAAATGAGAGAGAAAGAGAATGATGTTGCCTGTAGCATGTGACTGCTCGGTGGTCATGTCTGTGGGTTAGTAAAGGCTAAGCTAGTACAGGCTTGGCTTGGAAATGGCAGGTTCTTGTTTTCCCCTCCCAGCTCAGCAGTCATCTTCAGAAGCACACGACTGCAAGAGCAAACTCTGCAGAGCTATTTGTCTTGCTTTCACCAAACAAAACTGGTAGCCCAACAACTCCTAAGCTTGCCTTAATTCCAGACTCACTGGCCATTTTCCAGCAGGTCCCTTCTCTTCTGCATCAAACCTTCTGTCAAAAACACTGAACAAACACCCAGAGACAAACTACACTTATCAGGGCAAAGCTCTCATGTCTACTGCTGCACTTGCAAGAATACACACAGTTTTGTCACGGAGCAAAGCCTCAGAGAACTGCACCAGGAGGTGACGAACAGCTTAGTGAGCCAAGGGGTCTGTGTTCTCCATGGGCTGAAATGCCCCAGGAGAGAAAGACAGCGGCCTTTGTGGTGGAACGCTAGCACATGCCTCTTCAAGTGTCCACTCAGCAGAGTTACAGAGAATAGAAAACTTGATGGTTTCCTATTAGAGCTGTTTTGTCATCTTGTTTTCCAGCCCCACCCAGCTAACGCCCCAGAAAAGACATTGGCTTGAACTTATGTTGTAACAGCAGATGATACAGATCTAAACTGGAATATTTCCCCCCTCTCCCATGCACCAGAGAAAGTCCTTGCGTGGAGCAATCACTGGGAGATGGGGTATAAATGCTTTGAATCTGGCCATATTACAGCCTCTGGTCACTGGAACTTGTTTTAATTCTTTTTGCACATTACCATGGCCACAGGTACAGGTGTTAACCTCTCTGCATTGAGTGAAGCAGACCAAGTCTTCCATCACGCTGCTTTTCTGCTTCTTGAGCTCTTCACTATTCACCCCATCCTGCTTAAGCCGCACCACCAAAATGGCTCTGGTCCTGGCATCCTTTGCTCAGATACACAAAGTTGAGAAGACTGATGAGCCACTTCATTTGATAGAATTAAAAACCAAAACAAAACCCACCACCCCTAAACACAGAAAAACACACTCCCAGCAGCAATGGCTGGAAACGTCAGCTGGAGTTAGGCTGGAAAGAACCAGGGCTGCTTTATCCATATGCCTCCCTCCACAGCATTTTGTCTGTGCCATCCCAGCAGGAAGCCTTGCATATCACCCGAGAGTTGACAGAGAGAGACACAAAACTGACATCACTTCAGGGCTGGTTTGGGTTGTGGGTTTTTTTCTTTTTTTTTTCCCCCTTTAAAATCTGTTTGATGGAAAGGAAGAAAATATTCTATTCCTTGACTAGGAATCTCTCAGAGAGCTGTTCCCCTAAGGAGCAGGGCAGTACTGCAGACAGGTGAGGAGGTAATTTATTAAACTCATGGCTAGCTGGCCCCAAATCAGAAAAGCAGCCTCTCCAGCTCCTGTCCCTGACAGCTGCCAGGAACAGGGGAGTTGCAGGACCCTCCACTGCTCCTGAGAAGTATAAGAATCACAAAGACCAAATCCCTCTTCATAGCCCTGGCAACAAATGCAGACATATAATCTCAGCACTTGACATCTGGCTGCTAAAATCAGGCCCTACACAGGTATGAATTACAGAATCACATCTGTAACTGTCTATTAATTTTAGAGCCAGAAGTGATATATTTCTTGCTGAAGGTCTTTCCCATACTCTTCCCACTGACTTAACACCAGAAATCATCCCTCTCGACATCTGGTAGGACAAATGTGCCATTTGGCATCCTTTGAGGTGAAAAGTACTACAGGAATGCAAGATGTAAGCCTGCTTCTTGAGTGGTATAAATCATCATGTCCCTGATTTACACTTGGAAAAACATGGCCTCACAGTGCTGTCCTCTCTGTTCCAGACTGACAGATGCATTGGAGAAAGGCAGTCACATTTTTAGCTGCAGGAATAGCACAGCCACAGGGTTCTGTGAGAAGCGAGATGGATTGACTGCTGGAAATCACATGCTGCTCTTCTCTTCTCTCTCTTTTGTCTATTGTCTTCTATTTAACCAACCTTCTGCTTTTTTTAGATACCTAGAGGGTCCTGTGCTACTTATCTCCACCCTCCTCCTATTAATCCAACAGAGGCTTTTGCAAGCCGCGGAGAAAAGGTGATTCTTTGTCACTCCAGTTGCCCAACACCTATCAACCTCATACTGGGAAAACCCCAGGCAAGTAATTGCTGAGCAGCAGAGCAACACATTGTGCTGTTGTGATGGAAGTGTGATTTCCTCAAGCTAAGGAAAAGCATGCTGTTCTCTCCCTGTTCCCTGGGAGCTGCTCAGCATCTGTTCAATTGGGGTTTGTCTCACGGGCCTTAGATCTCCAAGAAGGAAACTCCTGTTGCAAGTCTCAGCTGGGCCTGAGAGGATCAGCCAGTCTGTTTCTAATAACGCTGTGCAATGACATTATTTATCTCCTGTACTCCTAATGATGGGTGTCACTCTACTGAAAAGTGTGGTATGGAGAAGCCAGGCAGGACATACACTGTGTCTGCTCCTAGCTCTGCAGCTTGCATCTCCAGCCTTGTGTGCCCATTTTTACTTATCAAATGAGAATCACAGAATAGTTTGGGTTGGAAGGGACCTTTAAAGGTCATCTAGTCCACCCTGCCTCAGGCCCACAACAGGAACAGTCTAAGCTGTGTTGTTAGCAGGAAGACGTCAAATTCAGGTGGTGTCCACCCCTTGTGCTCATCTCCTCTAGCCTGTCCTTACTGCTCTTCTCTCCTCTGTTTTGCACTCACTGACACCATCCATTCATCTAGAATGAGTTACACTGCATAGCCACAACAGCAAAGGCTGGAAGAGACATTTTGAAAGCTCATCTCATGCAGCTCCAAGCTTCAGTGACATCTAAACCAGCCCTGTGACTCCGAGCAGATGTTGGTGGGGGGTTGTCTACCCTTCAGCCCTCAAGGGTTCCCTCCTTCTCCCTAAGTAATCTCCACCACTGCGTCATACTCCACAGACCGCGGTCGAGGGCCTTTGCTCCACCCCACCTTCCAGCTCCGTCAATGTTTGAGTTAATATTTGCCCCATGATATTGTAATCATAAGTACACAGTTAACTGAAATAATTAATATCTTAAGATTAAATGTACAAAACAATCAAAAGGGCACTGAGAGCTCCATAGAAAAATAAAGACTGTCGAAAATGACTATTCTGGTTGTTTAACTACATGTGCTATTCTGTGAAATCATATAGTAAAGTGCTCTGAGAATCCAAGAGCAAATAACAAGGTCTTGGGTTTATAAACATTATGTAATTTATCCTAAAACACTTGCAAATTACCTTACTGTGTTTTCTTCAGCTGATACTGAGAGGCAGTCATTGCTGAGAGGTATATGAGGAGCTCTGCTACAGCACCACACACTTTTCCAGACAGAAGGTCTCTGAAATAATTAGGAGAGCAGTAAAAGGCAGTTAATCACACAAGAATTTAAACAGGATGGTGCCAAAGTCCTGCTTTTCCCCAAAGCTACATGTATATCTTCTTGTTTTCAGCTTCATCTAGACCCTGGTAGCTCCACCACAACATCCTCAGAACCCCAACGGCTGAAGCCACAATGCTCCAGCAGCTGACAAGTCTGAGATGGGCTATTTGTTTTGTCACTGCCAAAGTATTTCACTGTTGTTCATGAGGTTGATCTATTAAAAAAATTCGGATATGTCAAGTGGCCCACAAATACATTAAAATAATGACACTGTTTCATGGATGGAAGTTAGGTCCTTCCTAAAATACGATTAGAGAGTTAGCTTTATGTCACTTGTAACTCATGTCTACATAAAACACATTATCTGCCTCTCTCTTTAAATAGGTGGCATTTCACTTGTGGAATTTCACATGGTTTGCTATCTAATCTATGCAGGGGAAAAAAACTTCCCATCTTGTCATGCGGTTACTGTTTGGGTTTTACGTTATCCTGTAAAACATTTTACGGCCTAGAGATTGCAATGGAATCATAAGACAGTTTTTCTACAAGGCTTACTGTTCCCTGCAGAACACTGCATTCAGCCAGCCTCTCTCTTCTTTTAAGATCAGCATTTGACAAGGTCTGGCATTACAACTTCACATGAACCAGAAGACCGCAGTTCCATTTACGCATAAATAAATAGCGCGTGCTTCACGAAAAAGGCCATTCACTATATATACTCCAGCTGCAGGTTTATCTGCTACAAACTTTGAAGTGCACCACCCATCTGGAAAGTCAACAGAAACGGTCTCTTAAGGCTACCTGATCTTGTGCTGGGGACTCTGGGTTACGTATGTTCAGTCACAGATACCTGTTCTACCTGCCTGCTCTTCTAACTGCAGCCAAAATCAAGACAAGCTTGGTGGTAAACAACATTGCCAGCATCTTCCTGCAGGACAAACCCCGTCACACTCACGCCTGCAAACCCTCAGTTATGTTTTTTTAACCTGATTTGACTCACAGCAGAGCACAGGTGATTAAATTTCGTTTCAGCGCCGCAACTGACAAAAGGAATTGATGCACAGAGATGAGCAGAACTGGCAAACAACAGAACATCCTTACACCGTCTCTGACAACATGCACCAAAACGCAACTTTAAATAACATACCTGTTAATACCATCAGCTGGGTGACCCAAGCAGCACATTCTCAGCACCCCAGCCACCTCTTTCTCCAAAACTAGCTGTACACATGGCTATTTTGTTCTCGCAAAGAAGGAAAAAGAACTGAGAACATAAGACAGGCAGCTAATGCAGTGTCTTGTCCTCTGGTAGATTTGTTTAGAGAGAGAAAGGTTTGTACGAGGGGGTCTCAGATCAGAGCTTTGCTGTCCCATCGTGTGCTGGTGACCTCCTAGGCTGAGGGGACAGAACCCTGCCCGTTACCATCACCACATGCCCTCCCACCTTTGGATAACGTGGTGGATCAGTCTTGGGCTCCCATATCCTAACCCTAAGTGTCTGCATGTGTGTGCACCCCCAGACACCAGAACAGTCACTTTTTCTCAGCCAAGTCAGCCGGACTGCGGGATCTTCCAGTTGCCTGAAAGGTGCATTAAATCAAATAGCCAAACAGAAAACTTCCCACCTCAACTGCACTGACAGGATTTTTTTTTTTTTTTTTTTAAAAAGGAGACGTGTAGGATACTGTGCAATTTCCTCGGGACATTTTAGGGACCCATCTCATCAACCCACTCGCAGCGCTGCCAGTTTAACAGTGCAATTGTAGGGTTGTTGAAACCGTCATGGTCTACACACAAAATGAGAGTAAAGGACTGAGGCCCATCTCTCCTCAAAAGCACATTTTCAGAATGCCTCTGATCCTTTCTCCTGGTCACTGGCTTCACACGCAGTGGTACTCCCCTTTTTCACTGGGGTCATACAGCTCTACCCTGCCACATGGACAGCGGATGAGACACAGAAATCCTTTATTGCAGGACAAAGAAACCCAGCCCGCAGAGGAGAAAAAAAATCGGCAATACCCAACTTACACTTTTAATGCGGCACTGCCTAAAATAGAAGTCTTCTTGCTCATGCCAAAAGTCAAACTCCACCACTACAAAGTTGATTTAAGTGCGTGGGTGTGAAAATCTCAGCATAACCTGTCCAGAAAAGAGCTGAGGTTTGTGTTTTCTCCATCCTGTTTCCACTGGTCTTTCTATTGCTAATATGCAGGTAACACCCTCTGTAACTCATATAGTAGCTTCACATCACACTGGAAAAACAAATATCATGGAAGAGGATCAGACAACAGCTACCTGGGCTGATCAAAACTGCAGTGCGTAAACACACTCAGAGGAATCTTTTAACAAAAAGCCAAAACAAACAGAAAGCTCTGAGATCAACAGGTGTGAGTCTCTCTCCCAGCCACCCTGACCACACATAGACTCGGTCTTAGAAGTTTCCAGAAACTATAATCCCTCCATTTTGCAAAAGACACAGCTCTAACCTTTCATATGAACATCAGACACTGGGACGAGCCCAGGCAATCAGTCATTCCACCTCCTGCAAATCTGTTTCCCCATCCAGTCCCATTTTAAGTCCTTATTCCTTCCAAAGGTCACTGTGATCTCCATCAGCTGCTGGGCTACAATGTTTTTCCTCCAAAATGAAACAGCTGGATTTTTAAATGGTCCTTCCTGACAAGAAAGGACACACTCCACACAAATGGAATGGAGCTAAAGGGAATTCAGGGTGACTGGAGGGAGCAGAAAGATCCTGTGATTCAACAGGGGATTGCTACTGAGTCTAAGCAGCTTACAATAAAAAGAGAAATGAAGGCATGAATCCAGTGCTGTTATTCATCCCAAGTCAAAACTTGCTTCACATATGAACCACTGGCATCCTCAAAATAAGATACTATCTCTTCTGACCTCTGCTTTCCTCCCCCCCAGTTTGTAGCAGCCGGTCTCTGGACCCCAGTTAGTCGCTCCCATGCAGGAATCCCAGCCCCAGACACGGCTGCTGCAGGACCACAGGTACCACCAAAAACCTTCCCAGTGACACAGAGCACAGCGCTCTGTGCTGAACCGGGGCCATCACACAAGGGTTTCTACTTCACAGACTAGCAAGGGTCATCAGAAACACCTACTGCCAGCTGACTGCAGTTTTCTCTGCAAAGTTCTCCTCTGCTACCAGAATTTAGGTTATCTGGAAAGCGAAAGAAGCTGATTGCCAGTCCTGTGATGCTGGAAGACACTAAAAATTCCAAGTATATCACCTTTCAGAAGAGTTACTGAATCAATGCGGCCTCTTCACTTACTACAAACTCAACACTTCCACCACTTCCTTTCCCACCCTCTAATTTCCTTAAAACCAGCATCTTGAGTTAATTTCTACTGCCAATAACTATTAGTAGCAGAACTCAAACAACTGAGTCATAGGCAGGTTGCAAAACAATTTCTCACACCACACAGGCTACTATTCTTTGCTTCCTTTCCAATAAAAGGCTGTAACAGTGTTGACAAGGAAGACAAATTACAGAGGCAACGATCCACAAAGTCCACTCCTTCGTAAGGATCGCAGTTATATCTTTAAGAGAGTTACAGAACAATACAACAAAAAATTACAAAGACATTAGAACAAGGTCACATTAGTCACAAATACCTATCTGAGATCTTATCTGATGCTATGGCAGGCAAACAAAATTCAAACTCGAGTCCTGGCCTCTGGAAAGGCGGTTTCATCAGAGCAATGTGTATTCTCTTCCCCTCTCAATGAAGTATAATATAACCACAGACTCTGAAAACAACCTTTTCCTCTAGCAACTCCTAGCTAGCTTACTGCACTTGACCAAGCCAACAAATACTCATCCCACAGGTGAAACAAAGCTTAACTCTTGGGGCTGGGGGGACTAAGGGAAGTTTTAAACGAGATTTTTTTTTAGAAAAATTCTGGTTCTCATCAGGAATAATTGCTAAGAAAATAGGAGTTTTCCCATCTGTCATCACTAGCTAAGATTAGCCCGTCTCAGGAATGCTAGGTAACAGATCACAACATGCAGGATTCTGGAGAGATTTGCAAAGGAGAAGAGGGCTGTGCATACCTTTCTTAATTCTCTCTGAAGCAAAATGGTACTTGAGGCCTTCAGTTGGAGCTACGCAGGACCCCACTGCTGTTTGTATAAAACAACAGCACCATCCAGCGGGTAAGGAGCACTTGCTTCTCCCTTCCCACCACCTTATGTTTGCCTACATTTATTTACAGAATATACAGTATATAAACTTTCTTCTAATTGTGAGCACTTTAGGGCTGCACTTACATTATCAGCCTTGGGTAGGAAAATGTGAGTCATTTGGGGAGAGTGGTAAAAAAATAGCTCCAAACCCACACTTTGTACGGCTCAGCAGCACCGTCTCTCTCCAGGCATCACCCTTCCTCACACCAGGGCTGCGATCTCTTAACCTGGGGGGAAAAATTGACCCCATGGGAGCTAAGGACTCATCATACCTTACCCTTGGGTTTTAGCATTGGGAACAACCTCCCAGCCAGACACACTGCAGCGAGCCCACACGTCACCACACCAAGAAGGGACGTAATCCCAGCCGTGTTCAGCCCAGGTCACGATGCCAGTTTTGGAAATGCGTTCAGACTCCTTATGATTCCCCAAGATGATGTCAGCTGGCTGTTTCATCTCTTTCTATAGTGGCATCCCTAACAAGTTGGCTTAACACTTAAAAACGGTCGCAATCCCCACAGTAGGTTTGACGGTACCCTCTCACAGGAAACAAAATCAATTATCCCCTTTGAGACAAATGAAGATGAAACACACCATGTAATACCTCCTCTTTGTCAGTTTATTGCTCCCAATGCAATGTAGCAGTTAACAAATGCAAGCAGTACACAGCATTCCCAACAGCTGATCACACCATGACTCACTCGCTACTCGTACAGATCTCAACAGCAGCGTTCCTGACCTACTTTGGGAATTAAAGCATTTGAGACAAGGGTTTCTCCCCTTCAGAAAAGGAGAGTCCCAGGGCTACTCCAGAGTTGTTGGCTAGGATCCAGAGATCAGATACATTTGATGTGCAATAGATATATACCAAATTTAACAAACAATAAAAATGACAAGCATTTCCATGTTTTGCTCTGTTGCCATCCTAGCAGAAATCCAGATTCGCATAGAATCACAGAATAATTTTGGTTGGAAAAGACCTTTAAGATCATTACGTCCAAGCACTAACCTCAAACTGACAAGTTCACCTTTAAACCACATCCCTGGTACTAGAACTCCATTCTCATCTCGTTTAGAAATTCTTACCATCTAGTGCTGCTTCCATAACTCACTCTGAACACATACTCATAGATCAGAATCTCTGCTGCTTCACTTGACATTCAGAGAGGACTCACAAGAAAGATCACATTCCTATAAAAACTCACCTTTGTTAAAAAAGCTTTAGTTATATCATGGAGAAAGGAGAATAAAACAAAATACCATTCACTTGCTGCAAACAGAAGGTAGCGGACACCACTGTGCGTTTTCCACCACCTCTGATGTTACGTTGGTCAGACAACTTCCAGGGAAATGCAGGTGGAAAAGGCTACAACAGCAAGGGGTTTATAGAGATTGGTCTCTTTGACCCCTTTTTATACAGTCTTTATATCAAAACGTGATTTGCCAACAAAAGTATGGGAGGGATTATGCCACACTGCTTGATTACTATATAAATTCCTTATAGTCACCAGTTACTGCAAATTTCAGAACCGGTTATTTCAGTCTTTAGAGGAAATAAGATTCTCAAAAATGGATTGTTATCTCCAACATTATTTTTGAACTTGGTTCCTGCCATTCTTATGGGAATAAATCTGGTCTATTATAAATTCAGAGACAGTGGATTTAGTTCCCTGTTAAATGCACATAGCCTGGATACAGTGATCAAGAGACATGAAGGACTGGGGGGAAAAATAACAAAACACAGGAGTATGTTTTTTTATTGTTAGGGTAACTCCAAAGTTGGCCTGGAAACACCTACTTGTTCTTCTCTGGCAGATATTAATGAGGACTTTTGCCTTTGATTCATTCTGAGAAATGCCCCAGAGGAATTTATTCAAAATATTTGACATTGTCTGCAAAAATCCCCTTCACAGCACAGAGGATGGCAAACAACTCTGTAGGTGCAAAAAGCAGAGGGTTCATGGTGGGCATGGGGTGATAATCTTTCCCACTTGTAACTATTCCCATTTCCTTCAAAGGAGAGGACACTGGAAACCCACCTCTTCACTGCAGACACACTTGACAAGTTCACTGGCTCAATTCCTCGTACTGTTGGCACATCCATCCACTTTGTCTACGCTGCTAATACGCTGGGCATTAATGCTAATGCGCGAGTCAAACGTACATAACTCACGCCAGCTCTAGAGCACAAAGCAGATGCTATTGCATCGCAGAGCATAAGGTTTACCAATTCCAGAGGCAATCTATGCAAAAAAATCTCATTTAAAAGATCTGGAGAACATGTCTCCAAACCTGAAACCGCTTTCAAAGTTACCTAGAGCCAGAGGAGGGGAATTCTGCCTTCTCTTTCCCCTGCCTTCACCTCCCCCACCTACTAAAGCTCAACTGAATAATTCCAGATTTATTTAAACATGGATCTCTGATGCACAAAGACTGCCTGAGCTTGAATGAGAAACAAAACACTCAGGAACACTGGGGATGTGAAACAAAATGTTGTCATTCTCTGATCCACCCAAGATTAGATCAAGACAACAACCTATTCCTTATCTGCAGGATCAAGAGTCATAATACAGGATTACACTAAAGCACGCTTAGCGGAATGTCAGGAATACACGTAAGAGCATCAGAAAAAACGTGGTTACAACACATCTTGGCAGAGATGAACCAGTCTCCCTAAGGCCAGGGAGGGCAGAAGCAGATGCTTCCCGTGGCTTTGGGCACCTGGAGAGGGCCAGAAGATTCACTTCCCAAGGTGCCAGCACAGGCAGGTCCCAAGACCATGACCAAATGTGGGTTTACTAAAGAATATCTTAAACCATGGTCACCTCATCTCCCTGCACTCCCACTCCAAACCCACTGACACGAACGTCCCGACGACTCCAACGGACTCTGGCTCAGGCCAAAGGCCTGGTGAGAACCATCAGTGCACCGGCGGGTGGTGTCGGCTGCCGAAGGGCCGGCAGGGCGGGTCTAACCCCGCTGCCCGCCCCGAGCATTCCGCCTCACAGCCACCGGCTGCCGCCAAACGGCCCTCTCCGAGCGGCCAGGAGCGCTGCCACGCACCCACCGCCCAGACACCCACGGAGAGCCAAACCCTCCGCACCGATAAGGCGGATCTCGGCCTCTCAGCCGGGCCCGGACCGCCCGCAGCAGCCTCAGGCCCGCCCGCACCCTCAGGCCCGGCCGGTACCGCCGCCGCCATCTTAACTGTGAGGCGGGGGAAGCGGGCCCGCCCCGCGCATGCGCACTGCGTGACAACGCCCCGCCCTGCCCCTCCGTTGCCGTAGCGGGTTACGGGGGCCGGCGAGGGACAACCGAGTCGCGTTCCGCGTTGCTGTACGGGCGCCAAGTGGGGACGCGTGTGTCCAATCGCGAGGGCCGGGGGCTGGTTGCCATGGCAACGGGCCCTGCCCGGGGCCGCTCGGTCACCGGGAGCTGCCGCCCCGGGGCCGCGGTCCCCTGTGTTCCCGAAGCGTCCGCGGCAGCCCTGGGCTGGAGCTGCTCCCGGCCGCGGGAGCGATCCCGGGGGATCTCACCCCGCAGGGGCTCACAGCAGCCCAGCCCTCGTTGTTATGGAGGGCCACAAGAGGCCCCTCAGCGCCAGCGCTGATCCGGGATCCCCCCGCGCTTGTCAAGAGGAGAAGAGTTTCCCTAATGGCCCTTGCCATGGACCCCCACATGGCCAGAGGGCCGCTTCGGTACCCTCCAGCCCCGCGCGAGGCTGGCGAGAAGCAGCCGGTGTTATTGAAAGGACAATATTGTTACAGGGAACTAACAATTAAAGGGTTAACCACGTAGCAAGGGCCTAGAGTTTTGTGTATTATGTTAAGACACAGAGCCTCATTGAGTGCAAAGATAAGAAGTTTTACAGAACCCAGATGTAACCTGGAGGAGACGAGACAACAAAGATCTACAGCAGAAAGGAGGGCATCAATCTGGTTTCAACTGACTTGGCAGTTTAGGTTTAAGTCAATTCAGCACACCAAACCAAAGGTAAAAAGTTCACAGTGATGAAGCCGAAGGAGCCTTCATCCAAAGCCCCCTCCTCAGTGATGAAGCTGAAGGAGCCTTCATCCAAAGCCCCCTCCTCAGTGATGAAGCTGAAGGAGCCTTCATCCAAAGCCCCCTCCTCAGTGATGAAGCTGAAGGAGCCTTCATCCAAAGACCCCTCCTCAAGACCACCAGGTGACACTGCGCAGGTGCTACAGGGAGGGGTCAAGGAGGGGACTATGGAAATTATTTCCTGGGACTCATTTTAATAAGAAACGCCTTCTCGGGGAAAGGTTATGAATATGTATAGCCATACCTGGGTTTACTATGAATATGTAACACCTTGCTGTATATAAGCACACCTTCTATTGTTAGAAGGCGCGCGCAAGATTAAAGGAATGATCCTTCACGCGCCTGACGTCGAATAAACATACTGCTTTATAACCTTGCGAGTCGTAAAGTTTTATGACTTTATAGGTTGTAAAGTTGTTTCCGCACGTCAATATCCAGAAGGGGAGATCCTGCCATAGCAACCGGAGAAATTTCCGGTGTAAATATTGATGAGCCTGGAGGGAAAAGGAAATTAGAAGCTGGCCGGCCAGGTCACGACATAACCCATTGCTGTGGCGGCCTCCAAACGCCACCTCCTGCTGCCACCCTCAGACCCGTACAGACGTGTCCAGAGAGTTCTTTATTATGGCCTTGCAACCGCACACAGGGAAAATGTACCTTTTAAAATCCGTGGGGTTTACCTGCAGACATCCCTTTGTTTCATGTCTTGCACACAGGCATCTTTATTTAGCTTAATTTCTTTCTTAAATTTGGGCCAATTAAATGACATGTTTTACCACTGTCCAGTTATCAACAGCATCTTAACATTTTGGTGACACTTCTCGGAGAAGGTGTAGACAGGACAGGTTTAACGCCAGCTGCTCTTCCTTATTCAGCGTTATGATTGCTGGCATAACATGAAGCTGAGGAGTTTGAGGATTTTTTTTTTTTTTTTTCAGAAACATTCCTGTTGAGAGAAGGCCCAAATGTAAAAGAAGAAATACAAAAATACTTTGGAAATAAACTCTAAAGCCTGCAAGACAAAGACTAAAAATTAACTAAACCTTAACTCCCCTTTGCTTGCTTTCAAGAGGAACTTTGGAAAAAGATCCTGCTTTCAGATTTGAACTAGGCAGAAGTCCCATATACAAGTTTTCTACATTTCTCCTTTTGCACAGCTTGACAAAGGAAATTGTGGGCCAGAGACACAGCAAGCTAGCATGAAGTTTCACATCATGACACTCATTTTCCCATTTAATTCCTTCATGTTGAATAAGAGGAGGTAATTTTCAGACATTAAATTTAGATTAAGACATGACTTGGTAGTAAAAGCAGCTTGATCTCATAATAAATATGCCTTCACCTAAGTGGAAACAATTAGAAGATAAAATGATTCTTGAAAGTAAAGTAGTACAGTGTTACAGAATATACATTAGTGGAAAACAGTGACCAGATAGTGGGATGTTTGATTTCTCAGACTCAAAATAATTACACAAAATAAAGCAAACCTAATCTTTTAAGAGATCATTCCCTAAAACTGGGTCAGAAAATGTTGCCTCACTTTGTCAGCAGTTATTAAAACTAGGAAAATCTTTCCTGATAGTAAAGTACTTAACAGGATTTCATAGGTGAGATAAATACACCAGAAGACATCCAGTTAAAATCAGGAATGCTCATTGACTTTATCCAAATCACCAAGAGCTGGGCAAAACTGTTGAAAATACTTGATCAATTCACAGAGCTTTCCTAGGTATGTCATTTCCCACAAAATTTTTATTTTAGAACAGGATGTGAATTGGGCACAACCATTCCTCTAAAAATGCCAGCCACTTTTCTTTACTTTTACCAGTGTCAAGAGGCAACGAGATGTTTGTTTCCAGGGTGAAGTCAGCTGCTGTTTCCTCAGGTGTGAAGACGCGCTCAGCGGGGCCAGCCAGAACCGTCTTGGATTTGTTGCAAAAAGCCAGCGTGAAGGAGGATGCAGTGTTCCTTCCATGGAGATGAGAACGGCAGCTCACCTCTAACCAGCACTTTAACACCTTGGCTTTGGCTATTAGTTTTCTAGCGGTAGGACTGGAAGCCCCTCTGCCCAGAGACGCTGTGCAGACTCCATCCTCGGAGGTTTTCAAGACCCAACAGGATAAAGCCCTGAGTAACCTGGCTTGGTCTCATAGCTGATGCTGCTTTGAGGAGGAGGTTGGACTACAGACCTCCTTAGGTCCCTTCCAACCTGAGTTATTCTATTATTATATTATTTTCAACCATTTTACATCTATCATCTTTGGCTTTCTTCAGATACCAAGCTGTTCAAGACTAGCTTTGGAAGTTCATTTTTATAAAGCACGACCAGAAAAAAAAAAAGTGGGTTTCACTGCTTTGTATGACTGAGACATGTGACCCAGCCAGAAAGAGGTAAAAATCTCTGTATGAGATGAAAGTATCATGATAGCTCTTAGAGGAAAAAATGTAAGAAGGGTGAGAAATTACAAGTCTTTTGAAATACATATCACAGGCCTATATGTGTTTGCAAAACTAACTGGAACTGTAAAATAACTACTGAAACCCCTTTATAGCACTACAGCCTCCAGTGTCCTGCATAAGGGCCAAGATGACTTGGGCATAGTCTCCACTGGCTGCGAGGTTATATATCATACAGTCTAAGCTGCTCCTTCATGTCTCCTTCAGACATCTCTCCAAATGTGTCACTTTTTTCCTTCATGAGCCTGAAGATGGCAGCCAGCTGCTCTCTCTGAACCCTGTCGAGAAGAAAAGGAGAAGTAGGAATAGCCAGTCCCCAGAAGGCACTTTGAGCAAGAACACCATGGTCAAATGAAACATGAAGGCAAAGGCGAGCCACTTTACAAGCCTAACTGGCTGCAGGAAATCTGCCTGTGTGAGATAAGAAAGAGAGAGCCCCTGCTTCTCCTTCCTCCACCTTCCCATCTATCCAACCATCCTGCACATCTTGCTGCGGTTCTTTAAATGTGGAGATAAACCAGACTGGTTTAACACGAGCTTTGGAGTTCCTTGGGAGTTATTTAGGCTCAAAGCTTCAAGACAACTTGACGTGAAATTTCTTAAGACCAACATGTCCCAGTTTAGCAGACTCCATAATGAAACTGGATTAAGCTTCATCAGCACAGTGTCCTTTCATTCTGTAATGAGCTTATGTAAATACAGAGTAACTCAGGAATAGCTATTACATTTTAAATGCATACCCTACCTTAAAATAGAGACCAGACTACTAGTGTGGACATGACTTTAATCAGTCACTGGAAGATAAGAGCACAGATAGAAATTTGCTTTGATTTGAGGGTTTGTCTGTAATGCCAAATGATGAAATGGGTTCATGTGGCCAGTCCAGCACTGAGGTGATCCCTGTGTGGGCACTGGCTGACCAGGCACCATCGAGCTCAGATTTCCATCCCTAGAAAATCCCAGAGTAGATTATTAACTCCCTTCTGCCCATAACAGATGATATTCTGTTTTTTCCCTAACCTGAAGCAGTTAACCATTGTCATATGTCCTGCAGCATGAAGATTGGTATCTGTCACAGGGCTTTATTTGGGGAAGCTTTATAGGAGGGCTTATATTGGCCATACATCTACTGATCATCACCCAGAAGGGTGATCAGCACAGGAGTGTCATTTCTTCGCAAGTAGCCCAAGAACTGGTGCAACTGTCCACAAAATCCTCTTTTAGGGCAAACCGAACGTGCACCTTGGCTCCAGCCAGGACTGGCTGTGTGCTGGTACGTTCTCGTTGCCAGACTCCTGCCTGACTGGGATCAGATTGCAGTGTTGCCTCGCACACCTCGCACACCACTGTCCTGTGCGAGATGAAAAGTTGTGGTGCTTTATGGCTGTAACGAGGGAGAAACAGTTTCTATTACTTCAAGGCGCATTTTGCCCCTGCTTGACTGTGCGGCCAGAATTCAGGGACAGCCCAGCAGCTCAGAGCACAGATCTGCTGCGATTCCAGCTCCTCCTGCTTGTTTAGCATCTTCAGGCCTGCTCTGGGCTAGAAAGACAGACTCTGGCTTTTGCTTCCACATTGTCACCTTGTCAGGAGTCCTCTGTCCCCGTCACAGCCGGGGCTGTGCATAGGGCTTTAATACACTGTAATTAATCCATTTAAATGTGCACCATTTGTTAACTTTCTGCAAGTCCTGTGTGGACAAGCTATTAGCTGTTCCAGTAACAGGAGGGGTAGAAATACCTATCGACAGGCAAAACCAGGACACAACCTTTGCTTGAAAGAAGAGAGGACAACATCAACACATCAGAAACAACCACGCCACGAACAAGATCAATGGAAGGAGACAGGAACAAGCAGAGGAGCCTTTGCAGGCAGAGCTTCTGCCAAGTGGGGCGCTCTGCATTTTCCCCTCTGCTGGACTAAGCCCTTGCAGAAGCAGGAGCAGCAGAATGTCCTCTCAGCACCACTGCAGCAGGCAGGGCAGGAAAAAAAAGGCAGATCCTGGCAAAAGGAAGCTCATTTGCCAATTCTTTTCTATTGCAATTAAAATGCAGTTTGTCCTAAGGCCAAACGTTTCCTGATAATGATGTGGGATCTTTCGGTTATGAAAGCTCTGGCCACAGGCTGTCAAGCGCCTGGGTTTATCTGTCTCTAATGTTTTGTGCTTACATGAATAGCATCCAGCCACCCTTTCCAGATGAGAGGAAGGGAAGCGCAGTCGTTAGCGATCAATATTTTATTTTAGATCACCGCCGGGCACCAGAGGGCACATTTCCAGTCTGGTGTGGAGAAATCCAATACAGAGCTTTGCATCATGTGTCTGAAATGCATGCCAGCCAGGAGTGCTCCACACAGGTCTGCATCCCTCGCTCCTTATTTCACAGACATTAACGCTGCTGAAACCTTTAGCTCCCCAAAGGCCTTTTTCCTTGTCTCTAAACCTTCAAAATCAAGATCACAGACAATATTCATTCATCATTTTTTTTAAGCGCAACATCAATGCGTTTTGGCTCTCCCCTCGACTTTAAACATCATGACTGTGCATTTGAAGAACAGAAATAATAAACAAAGCTGTTACTGCTGTTCCTCTGCGCTACATAATCTACAGCAAAGAGAGAGCAAAACAAAGATAAAGAGAGAAAAGTGTCTGGGAAGGAAGAGTAAGGCACAAAAAACATGAAACTGATTTTAAAAAGGAGCTTCTCCTATCAAAGGTGACCTTGTAAAACAGCTTCGTACTGCTCCAGGTTGTATTTTTTTTTTTATTATTTCAGATCAAACCTACCCCATTCACAGGTAAAATCATTCCCCCTTCCCATCAGTGCTGTCCTCAAAACTACTTGGATTCAGGAGGTCAAACAGGATTTTACTTATTGCTGACAAAATAAATTAATTAAGGATTATCAAAGCAGCCTAATTCTTCTTGATAGGCAATTGCATTTGCATACTTAACTCCCGTAGGCTCTTTTTCAGACATTTCGGGCCAATAATTTTATGATTAAGCAGAGGTTTGGGGCAGCGAGCCGCGTGTTCATGGCAGCTGAAATCCTGGGCAGTGCTCCGCGTTGGGAATGTTGCTAAAGGCTCCGCAGCCAAACTCCACCAGGATCCTGCTGCAACACCGCATTGCTCCCACAGAAATAAGGGAAAATCCCTGCCTTTTGCCACTGGTCTGATTCTATTGTTAAGGAAACCAGTGGAACCATTTATGGGACAAAAGGCATAGGAGGGCAGAATGTACCTCTAACCTAAAATCCAGATTTTCAACACAAATCTCTTGAGGAAGATGTTACAAGCTGCTGGAGGCAGGGAGGACAAGGACAAAACAAACAAACTATTCAAAGATTTATTGGACCAAACAAAGGCAATTTTTACAGATTCAAGCCACTAGAATTACAGTCCTTTGTATAAGAGCCACCATCAGATACAAAACAAACAACCTAAACAAACGAAAGTAAAAAATACCCAGACAGCCATTTGAGTTGAAGAAATGCTTAACTTGCTGCCACTAGCAAAAAATCTGGACTCAACTATAGACTTTGCTCGATGTACATATTGCCATGTAACTTAAACACAATGTATATAAGGCATTCTTTGCATAGTTGGGTGCTCGGGACACAGAGTCAGCCAGCCAGCACCGAGGGGAGACAGCGGCTGTACCAGCGGGACGTTGAAGCAGAGGGTCCAGATGTGCCTAAATTCATATGCAAACCACTGAACACGCTTGCAGTTGTCGGCTGGGAAGGAACAGCCCAGCCTCTTCCAAAGCTGAAGCCTCCTGCTGTTCTTTAAATGAGCCCTTTTATGAAGAGTTTGCCAACCCCGGGCGCTGGAAAGGACAACTGTGTACAAGGTTTCAAGTATTGTCTGCATAGGGATTAAAAAGGCGAAAAAAAAACAACCAAAAAGCAGCCTGTTGGGTTTCTGATATGTTGCAGCATTAGCCAAGAGGCAGTTGTCCTGCAGTGAGAAACTTCGAAGGAGACATCCCCACCCAGCCTGGTGTTTTTACACCATTGTTAGGGGACACAGGCCTTCTTCTCACCCTCCCAAACCAGCTGGGTTGGATTTGAAACCTGCTCTGTCTGAAGCAGGTATACACACCCAGCCAGATTTGTCTTCTAGACGTGACAGAGCTGAGGAGCAACGCTGAGCTCTGGCTCCAGTGGACAAGCCACACAGCTAGCAAGAGAAGAAGGGCACTGCAAGAGCAAGCAGGCAGCGGAATGGGGAGCGTGGTTCTTCCAGGACACCCAAAATCTCATCCTGAGCTAGAGGGAACCCCTGATTCCATAGCTACCTCCTTGGGTCTCTCCTCTTGGGAACCAGAGTAGGGAAAAGTGAGAATCCAGATATTAACAGCAGCCAAAGGGTGGTCTCCTAAACCTCCACCACAAGCAGAACAGCTAAACTATGAATCTTTGTCACTTCTCAAGTCTTCTGTCTACCTACGGAATCGGCTTTCTGCCAAAATAACTACAGAAGCAAGATTTGAATCAGTCCAGCTACCATCTGCCATCCATCTCTTGGACCCCACTTTGTCCCTCCACCCCTCAGAATAAAGCAGCATTGTGCAACATTTGGAATCGTAGGCAGTTCCCACCCCCCAGCAATGAAGAGGAGTTTGGCCCCAGGAAGAAACAACTGGATAGTCTGGTATAAGGTCCAGGCTGGTCTGGGAGAAGAGCTATGGTTCGCCCATCTCAATAAAATAACAACATGGATTTCTTGGCAGGCCTAATACATGGTAATGAACACAACTAATAGACTCACTGTAGATTTAGTGTCCAATTTGGGTTCTGTTTGGGGGAGAGGGAGGAAGGTTTATCTCCTAGGACATCCCAGTCCCTCAAACACAACTCACGTCACTGCTTGGGCCCAGCCCCAGTCCATGGAGCCACACAACAGGATCTCCTCAAACTTGGTATCACAGAAGTTTTTGGAGAACTCAACTTCAGACCGAGAGGGGATCCCAAGTTTTGAGGGTTTATGGATTTCTCTTATGGGTGTGTTTGGTTGGTTTTGGTATTTCTCTCAAGCCTTTAAAGATGCCAAGGGATGCCTTTAGGAGGAGGCTAGGGACAACTTCATATAGTCTTCAGTTCTGCAAAGAGAAACAAGGAGAGAAGAGAAATCATTTCAGTCATTTCACCCCTCAGGTTGGTTCATTATTAACCACATCAATGACCAGGAGGAAAACTGTGTGTGTGTTGGGGAAGGCAACTTCCCACCTCAGGGCAGAACAAGCTGCTATTTGCAGACCTCGTGCCTCTGAGGAAGAGGCACTTTGCTTCATCAACTGCAGCAGGATAGTTGAAACTCAATCAGAGGTGTAAATCCTTTTGTCTGGAACCAAGTTGAAGTTATAACCCTCCTGACCTACTGATGAGAGCTGAAGAAGCCCAACTAATTGGAAGCCTTCGTTAGCTCCAGGGGTTGCTGCCTCACTGTCCTGGGCTGCTGGCACCCTTGTCCAGCCCAGATTCTTCCTCCCACCTGCAGCCAGAGGAGCCAGGAACAAGCACTGGTTTCACAGGGCAGTGTCCCTGAACAGCTTGACCTTCTCAATCTTCCTACAAATGTGTCTGTTCAAGGGAAGGAGGCAAAAAACCCTGAGACTCTCTGCAGCTCATGGGGCTTCCTTTTCATGGGAAGCTCTCCTGATGTCCCAGGAAAGGAGGGGAAGATGATTAGATGTGTTTTATGGTTGGGGACATCCAGGCATTTCCTGAGTTCTTGCAGCATGTTGTTAGCAGAGCCAAGGCTAAAAAAATAAAAAAAAAATTAAAAAAAATAGTCCCTTGTTCTCAGCTTGAACCTCTGCCCTTATTGCCCCAGCATCTCTCTTGGCCCAATGGGGCACACTGGACAGTGGGCTGGGCAGCTGCCCATGGACACAGAGACCTGCACTAAGGTAGAGGGCAGTAACACCACACGTGATTTGGGCACTTACAAACACACACAGATGTGCCCCAGCCTAATTCCTCCCAAATTCAACAGGGTTCACTGTCCATAACACCTGAACCCCATTTGAAAATCCCCTGCTCCTGCTGGCCACAGCACAAAGGCAAGTCACAGCCTCAACTCTGCCTTGCTCTTCTGCAAAAGGCTGCAGCTTCTCCAGCAGCCTCACGAGTGCAGCCGGTGACCCGGATCCTGGATGGGAGATGGAGGGTGAAGCATGACGTGGGACCGGGGTTACTCAAGTAACTCAGCGGCCAGCCCATTAGGGCAAAGAAAAGAAATTCTCTGGAGTGGATAATCGCTCTGCGGGATCCGCAGCGCTGAGGATCGGATCATCCTGCTCAAGTCACGCAAGCGTAATCAGATTTTATGCGTGAGGGCATAAGCTCGTTGCCACGGGGGCCCAGAAGGAGAGGTCCCTGCCAGCATGGTGCAGGTGGAGCAGGAGGGATGGAAGATGTCAGGGAGGGTGGATAAGACTCAGTTGCAGCCGGCAGCTCCTCACAGGGATACTCATCTCCAGGACAGCACCAAGCAGACAGCTGGGGTGACAAGATCTTAAACCAAACATGAACTTACTGGAGGATACTCATCAGATCCATGTGCATGACAGGGTTATGCTTTTCTGCTCCTGGAGCAAGCTGTGAGAGGAGTTAGACCAAAGAGCATGTGGCAGTCCATCACTGGGGACACTGGGACCATATAACCCCCTCAGGCTGAGAAGCTCTGGCATTGCTGCCACAGAGCCTGAATGATTTCATTAGCTTGGGACAGAGGCTGAGAACTGCGAGCCACTGCTTATCCTTGGCTCTTCCCTCCTTTCTGTTCGCCTTGGAGGATGAAATCAGCCTGGTCAGCCTGCATTCCCCCAGCAGCACATTAATCAAACCAGATTAGGCTCTTCTTTTGCTGGAAGCTCATATCCTCTCCTCAGATACAGATTATCCAAATATCTCTGCTCTGGTCCCGGTGGAGGGCCAGGTCAGTGGGTAGGACGATTTGTCAGCGGGACATGGTTCTGTGCAAGGAACAACCGGAGAACAAAGAGCTCTGATAAAGGCAGGTCCCAGCTTGTGAGGGAGGCTCAGGTACTGAAGGTCTCAAAAGATCATGCTTCTCCTGAAGCATGGAAAGTGGGTGTCCTGATGGCCTCGGAAGCATTCCCCTCTCTCCAGCTCAGCCACAGCACTGGCATAAGGGCATGGGCTGCACGCCTTTGAGAGTAGGCAGCATCCCAGCACTGTTTACCCCTAACACATGCAAAATGCACAGCAGGAGGTCAGGACATCCTGTAGGCCATCCATAGACTATGAACATCAGTCCTCTGGTCTGCAATCCTGGCAAGGAGGGCAGATAGCAATCTGGCTCCAGACAAGTCCCATCACCACCGCTTCCCATTTCCCTACCCTTGGGACAGCTGCCATCATACCAGAAATGTCTGGTAGTGTCCATAACTCAGTCTTGCCCAGGATCGGGGTATTGCAGGGAGCACACACGAAATGACATACTAAATCTAAGTTTTCCTGGTGGTCCCAAAAGAGTGGACCAGTTGCTTTGGCCAAGAGGTAAAACACAGAGAGAGAGGACTTAAGTGCAGAACAGAGAGAGACAGTCAGTGCGTAGAACAACAGAAGAGAGTGAGAGGTACCAAGGGGAGCTTCTATCAATACAAATCCAAAATTCCTCCCATGGGACAGAAAAGACGAAAGATGCACACAACCTTGGGGAATACCTCCTGCTCCTCAGGAACCCCAGGAAAGCAGTCGAGGCTGCCAGAGCCTGTGTGACCAGAGAGCACAAGCCGCATCACCTCTAGGATAGGGACTAGCAAGGAGTCAGTGGGGTTGGGGACTGCGTCACCCCCAAACTGACCTTACTCGCTGCTGTTTCAAGACAGATGCCTCCCATTTTTCCCATCCACAGCAGAAACAGCCGAAAAGGCCAGAGCACAGTCAGGAAGGTGGCTCCAGATCACAACCACCTCCCTCAGCCATGTGTCCATCCCCTTGCAACGCTCCTGACCCACCCAGCCAACGCCGCAGCAGAGGGGAAAGCCATGGATCGGCCAGTCTGCACGTTCCTCCATCGCTTAGTGTTTGTGCTCCAGCTCCCTGTCTACCAGTTTACACCCAGCCTGGCATGATTCCCGCAGCCCTCGGTGTCCCCTGGCTGCCGGGAGCCACAGAAGAGGCAGAGCCAGGCTCCCGGGGTTAGCGGATAGAGAACGGCAAGCTGCCCATGCCGCACGGGATTAAGCAGAAGCAGATGAAGACAAGTTGTGAGCGCTGGGTGAGGGAGACACAGAAGAGCAGCTGCAAGCTGGGACAATTCAGAACCTGAGCCAAAAGAAAAAAAAGCCCAGGGGCTTAAAGCGGAGTCACTACCTGGTCTGAAATCTCATCCCAGGCAGCAGCAGAGACTCACACCCTGCAAAAGGCTACGGGGGAACCTGCAAAAGTTTCCTCTCTGGGACAGGAGAGGAGATGGGGAAGGGGCTTCCTGGCCTCCCTGTCCCCTAGGCTTCCGAGAGAGGCATCCTGAGTTGCTCAGCTTTTAAAGCTGCTGGGGACTCATGACTCAATCAGATGCTCTATAAATAGGGCCAGAGCTTAACCCCACTGACATCTTATAGGTCACAGGACATTTACCCTGGGGATTTGGTGGAGTCAGGGAACAGCACTGGGCCACCAGCAGACTCCCTCCTCATGCCAGTGGAGTCTGGCACCTGCGGAATGAGCATCAGAGCAGGGGGAGCTCAGGAGGAACCCCCAAACACACAGCACTCCTTTCCTACAAGAGGCAGGTGGGAAGCAAACGTGCCTCGTGCACTGGGTGTTTTGTGGCTGAAGCAGCCTTGCCCATGGCGGCTGCTGTCCCTGTGGCTGGCGGCCGCAGTGAAGCAGTGGCCAGCCTGACCTGCAGTCCCACAGCCCCAGGCTCTGCGGTCCCTTGCTGCTACTCCTCCTCCCTCAGCCCAGGACGACTATCGTGCTGCAGAAGATGAAAAGCAAACAAATAATAAAAGCCCAAAGAAAGCCCAAACTTACCAGCTTCCCTCATCCATAAGAAGCACCATGCTGGACAGGACAGCAAAGCCACTGGTTGGGGTGAAGGTTAGCAGAAGAGAAGGGAGGAGACAGAGGCACAGATCTCATGCTGTGAAGAGAGGGGAGCAAGCAAGCAAGCAAGCCAGGGCTACATGATGGCAATGCAGGGGGTGGACAGGGACAGATGCTGATGGGAGCTCTCCTGAAATTCAACTTCCCCCAACCCCATCCACCCACTTATTTTTGGAGGACCAGTAGTGGAGATGTTTGAAATAGGTCAAGGTCTGTCAACATGGTCATTAAACCCCTGCAGCTGCTTCCTGCCCTTGTGTGCTCCACAGCTGTCGTCACGAGCATTGTCCATTCAAAACTGAGCTTCAGCACGGTTCTCCCTCAAGCCACAGCTGCATCCCCGCTTTGATCCAGGATAGGTCCCTCCTCTCTGCCATTCCCTAGAGCCAGGAGATGGGAGAAGAGGATTGGGAAGCAGGAGGAGAATTTGCTCCTGGAATAGGTCACCTGGCTGTGGGAACCGAGCCCATCAGCCAAGGAAACTGGGAAGCCATCCCTACCTTCTTCTCAGTCCTACAGACTTGGCCATGACCTGCTCTGCCTCATGGAACTGAATGCAGAGTCCCAAGGCAGTTGTTTCTCCTGACTGTTTTATCATTTGGCTTGAGCGGAGCCTTGTTGCAGCTGTCAATGATCACCACAGTCCTGAGCATACTCCTTTCTAACTGCAAAAAACCTCAACTAACCTCTTTCAACCTCAAGAGAGGTTCAAAAAGCAGCTGGCAGAGACCATTTCAATCCCTCCATGGGAGCCAGGCCCTGAAGGCACACTGGGGAGGCTAAGGGTTGCATTCTTCCCCTGCACTCTTCCCCTTCCTGCCCAGACTATTGTTCTCCTCCAGGGGTGCAAACACCACGTGCTTCTGTTCTGGAAGTCCTGGTGACCCATCAGGTGTGATCGAGGACAGCAGATGTGTTTGCCACCTAGACTTACTGTCCTTCTCCCTCACCGAGAAGTCCCTTTATTTTTTAAGACTAAAGTAACCAGGAAGTTGCATCACTCAGTAAAGGTCACATTCCTTCCCCTTTTAGTCCAGATTTAGCACCGGTTTGAAGCCGCAAGACTCCAGTGAATACTAGGCAAGCCGACCACAACTTCTGGAGCGATGCAGGTTAGAGCAGAAGTGGGGTTTTGGTTAAATAAACCAGTCTACTGTCTGCCCGTCCTTTCCTGTCTGAAGTCTTATAACTTTTCCTGGAAAAAACAAGTCATTCTAAAATCAGGGGTCCCCAAATTAAGCCTTGTGGACTACTTATCACCACAATAAGTAGCCTGAAGGGGGTCGGGGGGACCCTCTTGCATTTTTGGGGATGTTGTTCACAACCCATTTCACACAGGAACATCTTGGGAAAACTGAAGGGCTGACAGGGCTAAAAGCAAAGACTAAGCCACTTAGCTTTGGCTACACACCTTAGGACTAACTACCCGCTCACTCAGCAGCCCTAATTTTCCAAATCAGGGAACAGAAGTGGTCATGGGATGTCCAGCTTCAGGCATCCAAGAGGGAAGAGGAGAGCATCCAGATGTGAGAGCCCCCATTCTCCCTGGAGCACTCATGGAAAGCGAGATGGAGGCAAAGGGGAGTGAACTCATTAATCTGTTATGAGGAGGGAAGGGGGAGGGAGGTGGGACAGGCAGTCAACTGCAGCTCAGGAACAAACCGTCCCCCAGAAAATGAGACCGAAAAGCAAAGAAAAAACAAAATAAAAAAAAAACATTAGCAGATGTTATCAGTGGTACCACTACTTCTAAGAAATGGCATGTCCTTACCAAAAAGATTTGCAAGAATGTTTGTGGCCGAGGACCTAAGGTACTTGCTACAGAGATGTGAGATCAGAGGTCAGCTCAATCCTGCAACATAAAGGTGGCAAAACCTGGGTCACAGCAGCTCGGCAGCACGGTCGGGGTGCATGGAGGTGGGGAGAGGGATAGGATGGCTGAGGGAGAAGGATGCAGGACTGGGCCGAGCCGCTGCGTTCAGCTCGCCCGGGCGCTTACCTGGCAGCAGCCCAGCCCCATTACAGCACCTGCGAGGCTGAAATGAAAAGCTGCTGATGCCGCAGTGGAGATTTGGAGTGGGGGGAAGAGTAAGCCAGCAACAAAGCATGACAAAAATATTCACAAAGCAAGACAAAAAATATTCACAAAGCTGCCTTAAAGAAACGAACAAGACCAATATGGAAGAGAAGAAAATAAAGGAGAGGTAGGAAAAACACATCGTCTGGTAGCTCTCAGTGTGGAAAGCTGCAGAGAGCTTCCAAGGGACCCCAAGGCACTGTCCGTCAGTCCTAGGGACACTACCCGTCAGTCCTAGGACCGCTCCAAACAGATGTGAGCAGCAATACCTGAGAGAGCCCACATGCCCAGGAAAGGTCCACCACACCCTGGAGCTGGTTCTACTGTCCCAAGTACAAAACCCCCATCCCACTGCTGTCTGCAGGCAACGTCCCCTCAGTGTGCCCAGGCCAGGTGACAGCAGGAGCATTTATTGCCACCAAGGAACCAGCCCTACAGAACTCCTGGCCCTGAAAACCAGAGCAGTGATTGCTCAGCTGGTTTGGATGGAGCTGCTGGTGCACAGGATTTGAATTTGCCTCCTCCAAGTAGACTTTTGCATCGGTGCTTAGCAGGATCCTGAAAAGCGATTCCCATTGAGCCTCACAGATTTCACTTGCATTCACTCAGTTCATTCCACGACCACTCTCCCTAAGTGAAAAAATTACACTAACAGACCTGCTTAGTGTTTTACAGGTTGGGGGCTTTAGGCACGATAAAGATATAACAAAATGAAGAAAGAAAATCACATTTTTCCTGGTGCCACCAGTGCAGAATCAGCCCAGTGCCAGAGGAAACCAGAGGTCATCTCCATTGCTGACCCCTCAGCCCTTGCAGATCTTTGCTCTCAGCAGTGCTATAAAACAGGTGACCCCCAAGAGCTGAGGACAACTGGGAGCCCAGAAGCGAGGGGAGAAAAAGAAGACATCTCATCAAGAAAGCTGGGTTTGATGTGGAGAGGATGGCAGCAGGCTGGGCTAGTGAAGGCACCTGCATGGAGCCCCGTGCACCACCCAGGTGTCCCCCAGGACCAGAGCGAGGAGATAGCAATGAGGGCAGGTCTCTGGGTTTACGCTGGTACCGCAGTGCCCTGCTGATGCCATGAAGACAAAGCCTGGCCAGCCCAGCCGCCAGCAACCTGGAGATGGTGCCCAGAGGCCTCGAGGCCAGGTTTGCCAGCAGGATCATACCTGACTGGCTTTGGACAGGGCTTTACAGCTCAAGGTGGAAGGTTGGGTTTGATTTTCCCTTGTATAGGCTGGGAAATCTTGAGCCAGAAAGCTTGCTTTTGGTAATAAGATAGGCTCTTCCTTTCTTCGGATGGGGCTCAAGCTCGGGAGGAATCTTTAGCAAGAAGTGTGAGGTGGATGATTCTCCTTCTCTACCAAGCCAACAACTTGGCAAATCCCCACCATGACTTACAGCTGAGGACCTTGGTACAGACATTCCCAGTCTTAGCCCTGTCACCGTGAACTCTAAAGCTCCACGCTCACTTGCTCTGCCCCCGTATTTCTGAGCTATGCCCATGCCCTCGGTTTGGAGGCCATCCACAGGGTAAAGGGAGGCGAAGTAGCTAGAGATTAGGTCCTCTACAGATGTAAATCAACATGGTACTAATGGGATCAGAGGAACTACACCAGCTCACATCAGCTGGGAAATCTGGTCTAAGCATCGAGAGAAGGAGCTTGAACAGCTTCAAGAATATACAGGGCCACAGTGTCTTCATCTCTTACATCTGTGTGACTTTATTTGTTCTCATGTCTTCCTGGGTGGGAGAGGTCTGGACCACGGTGCAATGAGATGTTGACCTACCACGGTAGTTTGGGGACAGAGAGGTCTGAACACAGGCAGCTTGCTTGGAGAGGATGCCAACCAGGTGGCCTTGGGCAACAAGAAAAAGGAAACTCACCTTTGTTCTTCCTCGAGTTCTTCTTTGGTCATCATTGACTTGTACTGGTTTCCCCTCAGCTTTCCAGGACTGTATTTAAAAGAGAACGTCTCATCTGCAGCTGGAGAGACAAAGAGGAGCAAGAGACTGTATGAGCCAGAGACCTCCTGAGAGCAATGACCAACAGCAGTGTGCTCATTCCCTTGAGCTTCTTACTGATCCCTGCTTCCACACACACACCCTAAATGGTATGGCCACCCCAAAAGAAACTTCTACGGTCAGCTCCAGTCTCCAGAAAGCCTGGGCAGTGTCGGGGAAGCTGCATGGATTGTGGTGGAGAGCCAAGGTGTTGCTGGCCGGAGGAGAGCAGGAACCCCAGCACTGGAGACAGCGAGCACTGCCGGGAGCGAGCAGCCCCGCTTGGAAGCAGATACCAGTAAATCCTACAGCACAGGAACCATATGCTAACGCTCTCTTTGGATTCAAAGCCTTGCAGGCTCATCTTGGCTTATCAAGACACGCTAATCCTGCCCAGATTAGCATTTCTGCTTCTCCTCTCCAGACTTGCATTCCTCCTCTCTCTGTCTCCTTGTCCAGGGGCCCTTTCCCACCCTTAGGACTCAGGGATGGTGGCACGAGCAGAGCTGTCCTGGCCATGCAGCTCAGCAGCGTTCCTGCAGCCCTTGGCAAAGCTTGTGAAAAAGGGAGATGCCACCCTGCAAATCCCGGGGCTGCAAACAAAGCTAAGCCAAGGCAGCCCCAGAAGCACCAACACAGCTGGGTCCATGTCCCTCTGTCACCAGCCAACAGACCTGAAGAGGACACTGAGGTCTCCTTCTCCAGGCCTGGGTGCTCTCCTACCCGGCTCATCAGCCTCAGCCCTGTGCTAATTAGAGCACCGAAGCTCAGGGACTCTGAGCCAAAGCCGATCATTTTCCAATCGGATTTTGTTCGAGCGCTATTTGCTTTTTAAAAACCTCTCTCCTGCTTTATCTTCCTACAGACGGGAGAAAACAACAGGAGTGGAGGTCAATCCAAAGGGCGGCCCTGGAAGAATGGCTGCATTGAGTAGTTGCCTTTACTGGTTATCCGTGGGCTGTTTATCTGGGAGCCTTTATCTCCCAAGGACTGCAGGACTCAGCTGCCTCACATCCAACCATCTAGCATTGCTGTTTCCACCGATCCTCAGAGCCCTGGGGATCCTTCCAAGGGGTTCACAAAAAGAAGATGTTACGGTGTTATCTGCACGGCCCTGAAAAACTGCACATTATCGACAAACCAAATAACCAGGATGATACCTCCCAGCACCAGCAAGACCCCAAGAGCAGAGAAACTCCTCTGTCTTCCGTGGCAGGAGAGAAAGCCCCAGCTTGTACAGAATCTATTCCCCGTCTCCAGCCACCTAGGAAGCCCCTTCCCATCCTCACCGCTGCTACTGCAGGCACCACATCCATGACAGTCCCTCTTCCTCCACCTGCCTGAATGAGAAACACCCCACAGCTCCCCTCCTCCCTTTCTTGTACCCAGAAGGATTCAGCATCAGCAGCTTCCCCTTATTTTCCGGTCAATACTCCCCTTATGGATTTTCTCCCCCTGTCCACGGTCAACTGCTTGATTTAGCAATTTCTCCAACTCATGCACTCAGCTGCTGCCAGGGCTCTTGCAGTCCTTAGGGACCCCCATGCAAAAGGCAACTCAGGGCCTCATTCTATAGATGGGAAAACTTGAGATCTCAAAAAAACAAGCTGCACAAGGCTGCACGGGCAGGTACGGGACCGAGCATGCCGACTGCTGCAAGGTCACTGCCACCGCCGTACGGAGTGTGCCCGGAGCAATGCTGGTGGGCTGGGAGTTGAGCAGAAATCTCCTCCATGCAGATATCCACATTTCCTCCCTTGTTCTCTACACCTCTGCATCCCTGATCTTGGGGATCTTCCCCGGGAAGTCCTGCCGGATTACTGCACAGTTATTGATCCAAAGTGTTTCTCTAATACTGAAACGCCATCGGGGCTCCCAGGGGAACAACAAGGCAAATCCTTTCCCTGGCATCTTCACGCGTGTTCGAACACAAGCACCCCCATGCTCCTATTCTGCAGCCCCAAACATTCAGCTTGGCCATATCCCACTTCCCTCAGTGGGAAAACCCTCTGAACTGGCAGACAAACAAGGCTGGCCAGCTGGAAACAAACAGTAGTGCTGCGGCGTATCAGCCCTTCGGGTGGCTGTAAAAGTGAACGGAAAGAAAATTCAGCTGGCTGCTGCTTTGGGAGATATTAGGAGAAAGGAATAAAAAAAAAAAAAAAAAAAAAAAAAAAAAAAAGGAGGGCGTAACATCCTGTTTCTTACCCGGTGCAGAGCAGGAGCCGCTTCGTTACCTTTGTATAGCTCGCCTGATTTCAAGGACAATTAAGATCACTTCCCTTACGTGGTTTTCTGCTAAGTAAATTGAGATTTGGGATTTTGCCTGTCCCAAAAAGGGCAGTTTAATTGCCACCCTGCCAGAAAAGAATAAGGGAAGAGGGAGGTGAGGAGGCTACACATCTCCCTGCCTACGTGTTGTTGTTAAGAAGGAGCCAGCGTGCGGCTTTGGAAACCACTAAATGTTTTCCGAGCTCAGGAACTTTCTTTGCAGACTGAAAACAAAACTTCAGGAAACACACAGAGAAGGGGAGGCTGGGTTTTCGCGTGGACTACAGAAATATGAGCTGACCTACTTACTCAGAGCCTCCGTGAGTTCATATTAAAGAAAACATTTGTCTTTCATCTCTCTGCCCTGGCGCTGCCAGTACTGTGACCCTGGGCTGGCAGGGTGAGAGCAGCCCCTCGAGCAAACCTCTGCTCCGAAATGCTTGTTCTGTGCACACAACAAATACCTGCCGCCTCCCTGCCAGCTCCCCCAACACAGGAGAAGCTGCTCTGGTGGCTTTGGCCACCGTCCCGGGCTGGTGACAGACTGTCTGCACAATCCCCACCTGCCCAAGGTGAATCTCTGCCTGCGGGTTCGCTGAGCAGTGGCTCAGCGGCTTGAGTTGGACCGGGATGGTGAAGGAAGGAGGAAAGTTTCTCCCCGGCAAAGCCAGGGCACTGCCGCTATTCCCAGCTGCACGCCACTCGCCTCTTCGTCGTCAGGTTGAGCCAGGACTTCGCCCGTTATAAACCACCTCAGAAATGGTGTAAACAGTTCAGGAGAGGAGTTGGTGGTTGTCTGCAGGAGGCGCTTAAGGAGGATGCTGGACCAGCCACAACCCAGGGCCAGGGACCATCATCGCCTGATCCCGAGCCGCAGCCGCTTCAGGGTGATGCACAGCAGTGCTGGAACAGCCCTGAAACAGGGCTGAGCCCAAGGACGCAGGACCTGGCAGAGCAGCGTTACTGAGCACCCGTATGTCAGGATACATCCATCGTTTCTCACACCAGGTCCTGCAATCTCACATGGTAACATCCCCAATCAGCAGTGCTGCGAGGAAGCCTAATGGGGTGGAAGAAGCATCTTTTTGGAACCCCGTCTCCGAAGGCTCTTCCCCCACCTCGCAGGCATGGCACCAGGATTAAAATTTGATTCTCTGTGGCATTAGGCGTAATCCTCCCGAGCCAGGGGATTGCCACACGGCGCCTTAAAAAGGGCAAGCGGAAAGTGGGGCAGGGCAGGGGAACACCCCAAGCTCTCCTGCTGCCCACGGCCACCCCGGGCAGGGGCTCCTGGGGACACTCCAACATCTCGGGGGCTGTTCAGGAGAGCAGAGTCCCCTTCAGACACACACTCTTGCTTGGCACCATCTGTTTCGTTGTCTTATGAGCACAGCAGTTGTCACCCTAGTTAGTCAATTAATCATTTTCCCATCAACTAATTGGCTAATCAGTTAAACACGGCTCTGACTAAAGCCCCCGGAGATTGTCCTGGATGCGAGGAAGGAGCTTTTGGGGCAGCTTCATCACAAAGCTACCCCACGGCAAACAGCCCAAGGGCAGCTTGAGGAGCAAACAGAGGCTGCTGCCAGGTTAGGAATCTCCTTTGTATTTCAGTAGGAATCTCCCTTGCATTTGCAAGAGGAAGAAGCCCATTCCCAAGCACTCAGGGCTTCAGCCTCTCAAACCCATCCCTATGCTCCCCGCAGGCTTGCTGGACACTCACCATCCTCATCCTCTGGCTCTCTCACCACCAGCTTCTCATTTTCTGAGTCCAGATCTTCTTCCTGGAGGAGTTAAAAATGAAGCAGCCGTGAGGAGAAGGTGCTGTGCTAAATCACCCATCCTTGGCCAGGGCGCCAGAGCCCACAGGAGCTGGCGAGGCAAGGGCTGGGTACCCTTCTCTGCCTTCTTCACAGAATAAGCCAAAAGGATGCTCACTAACGAGCGAGGCTCATTATCTCACTTTCTTCTCGCTTGTCTGTGGGAGGGATTGGCCTTGCTTCCTGCAGTCCCACAAAAGGCTATGAACTGCAAGTGCTTCCCCATAATCAAGAGGATATTAAGATTTTTAAGAAGTTCCTGCTAACCCAGCATCCCCAGGCAGAGCCTTGTGCCCGAGCACCCTCCTGGGCTGGCACCCCCACGCCCCCCACCCAGCCTGGGGTTGTGCAGGGGACCCAGCCACGAGCGAGGGGACTTCTGTGTGCCCAGGCCAGGCTTGGATGGACCGTCCCAGCACGAGGAGGAGGTGGGTCCCCAGCAAAAGCCACCTTGTAGCCACGGGCCAAGCCGAGCACTCACCAGCCGGGACCAGCGGTGGAAGGCAGTGCTGGGGGGATCATGCTGGGACCCCCTAGGAGCCTCCCCATCCTCACACCTGGCAGCAACCCCCAAAACACCCCTGACTCTTGCCCACAGACCCCCGGCCTCTTGTTCCTCCAAGGCCCATCTGCCCACACACACTGTGGTGGCACGGCTGATCTCCGCAGCACAGGCAGGAACAGCAATTAAACAGCACTTTTTTTTTTTTTTTTTTAAATGCAAAGCAATTTTAGAAATTTTTGGGGTTGCCTCCTACAAGTTACAACAAGCTTTATCAAGCCCAGATTCCTTCCCTTTGTGGTACACACAGCATTCCAGCTCTGGAGATAGGACAGGGACACATGGCAATGCCTCAGCAGACATGCCCTCCTCCCACAAAATGCAGCATCCAGCACCCTGGCTGCAAATGTCCCTGAGCTAAGCCTGGAGCTCAACAGCACCCTGGAGCACCCGACCTCCTGCATCCTCCCCAGCCCTGTGCATGCAATTTGAAGCGATGCGCCTGGTGTGCAAAGAGCAGAGATCGGGGAAGGAGCATGGAGGGAGCCTGGCAAGCTGTTGAGCACATGGGAAAAGTCGGGGTGGAGGAGACCCGAGGGAAACAACGGTCTGAGCAGGACCCTGCGCGGAGCAGAGGCTTTGCAACGCCCGGCTTTAGATAAACTGCTGGAGCGTGGTATGCAGCCCTGACCAGAACTAGGTTAGTTTGTCATCGGTGAGGAATGTGCATTATTCAGAGCCATTTGGCTTCTTCTCGCCACCCTGCTCTTGGGCTCCCCAGAAGGACATGCCAGCGAGACACCCCCGCCCCCTGAAGCCACTGCTATTTTGGGCCACAATTCCAAACATGGGCACTTCCTGACGGACACACGGGCTTCCCCTGGGGATGGCTGGGAGCGGGGCAGCACCCAAAGGAGCAGCCTCAGGGAGGGGGGGCTCAGCCACAAACCCCAGGACAGCGGTTCCCCATCACATCTGCCTCTCCCTGTGAGCCGGGATGCCCCCGGGGAGACCCAGCCCTTCAGGAGCTGGCACAAAAAGGCATATTTTAGTGTGCTCCCTGCCCAGGCATCACAAACTGAACATTTCTGGGCATTTAACAGTGGAAGCAAATAGGAAATTTAGGTGCCAAACCTCCAAGGAAGGAAAATATTTCTGCTCCAACCCAGAAGAAGAAACATTGAGAGGGAGCAGCTGGGGATGCCAGGCTGTCAGGCGACAGCATTGTGCCACGGCTGTGCTGGGAACCCCCCACTCGCTGCAGCCCAACAGTTTTCTGCTTGGGTGGCTCAGAGGCGGATTCCAGCAGCTCCCTTGCCCCGTGCCGCGGCCCCAGCCTCGACATCCCTGTCTGCCCTCCCTGGCACCTGCTGCCATCGCTGTGCCACCCCCAGAGCCACCCCAACCCCCAGCAGGAGCCAGGCATCGCTCCCTGCACATCCAAACAACACATTTGCACCTGGAGCACCGGTCCTCTCTGTTTTAACCGGACCAAACCATTAAAAAACCAACCAACACATTTGCACCTGGAGCACTGGTCCTCTCTGTTTTAACTGGACCAAACCATTAAAAACCCAACCACCTCCTCGCCCCGGTGAGTGCAGTGGACAGGCTTTGCCCCATCCACAGCCGCTGCTCCCCCGGGACGCTGTCCCACCCGTGCAGGGTCACCAGCACACGGTTCGTTGTGCCTCCTCCCCGTCCCACGCACCTCTGCCTTGCTGGGAAGCTCATCCTGGCCGCATCCACCCTCTGCTGGCCCCGAGTGCCCAGGGCTGGACCCAGGTGAGGCACCCACAGGTGTTATCTGCAAAGAGGGAAAAGCTTTGAGCACGAACACCCCCGAGCCCTCCCCGTGCTCAACCAACCAGCCCCGGCAGCATCAGCACATACGGATGAATCTCTGGTTGGGGCCGGCAGCCCCAGAGCCAGAGCCCACGCTGCCTCCCATCCATGTGCCAAGCCCTGGCACAGCTGCTGGTATGAGGAACACCAGAGACCTCCAGTGCCCAGCCCTGCAGCCAGGGTTTGGCGCTCAGGAGCTGCCTTCGGTGGCAGCCCCAGCCCACAGGACAGGGACCCTGGCAAGGACAGGCTGAGAGAGTTGGGGTGTTCAGCCTGGAGAAAAGAAGCTCCGGGGAGACCTTATTGTACCTTTGAGTACTTAAAAGGGGCCAATAAGAAAGATGGGGACAGACTTTTTAGCAGGGCCTGTTGTGATAGGACAAGGGGTGATGGTTTTAAATTAAAGGAGGGGAGATTCAGGCTGGATATGAGGAAGAAATTTTTTACAATGAGGGTGGTGAAACACTGGCCCAGGTTGGCCAGAGAGGTGGTGGCTGAACCATCCCTGGAGACATCCCAGGCCAGGCTGGACGGGGCTCTGAGCAACCTGAGCTGGTGCAGATGTCCCTGCTCATGGCAGGGGGGGCACTGGGGGAGCTGGGGAGGGCCCTTCAACCCAAACCATCTGTGATTCTAAGGAGCCATCAGTGAGGGGGAACAGCTCAGCCAGGGCCAGGCTCAGCTGATGGAGCAGATCAGGGCTGGCAGGAGGGGAGAGGAGAGGAAGGACACGGTACCCTCAGTTCGTAAACACTCACGGGGGCTGCTCTGCCAGCTGCCTTCTCCATCACCAGGTAATATGCCCTTGAAAGCCCAGTCCCCCCGCTGCAATCCCAGAGCTGGGGCTTCCCTGCGCTCTCAGCCCCATGTCGGCTTGGAAAGCCAAATGATCTTGACTCCCATGCAAATATTTCCTTTCCCTGCCCTCTCCAGCCCAAATGCGTCTCAGCTGAACCTTTTTCCTCTGTGCCAGGAGAGCAGCCATGGAGGAGGATACGCGTGGGCAGGGAGCAGGGACATCGTGTCCATTGGCCTTGCAGCAAAATACCAGTGCCGGGCTGGGAGCAGCTTCTGGGCCGGCTTGAAAAACAGTCAGGAGGGACAAAACTCTCGCTCCGAGCCTGGCTGTATCCACAGCCCCTGCCAGCCAGGGCACAGGGGAGAGCCCTCCCTATCCAGAGCATCCAGACACCACCAGGGAGCCTGTCCCAAATTTCAGGGCTCAGCCCCGCCATGGGTAGCGGGTGCTGCTGCGCCGGTTCCCCTCACAGCCGTGGGGCAAGAGCAGCCGAACAAGGGGCTGCCGTGTCCTGGCCATGGGATGCTCCGAGAGAGCCAAGCAGGGTCCTGCAGCTGGAAAATGGAGGGGGAAGGTGTTGAGACAGCACTGGGAGACTTGACAACCAAAAAGGACACTAATGGTACCCTGGACACTGCTCTTCTGTATGAAGCACAGCTCAGGACCCACACAGGGGGGCTGTTTTGAGTGGTGGGGAGCAAGGGAAGCGTGGACCACGGCAGCAGGAGCTGCTGGAGAAGCAGGGACACAAGTGCTTTGGCCACCAGCCCATGAGCCAGCGTCTCTGCGCAGTTAAATGCTGATCAAGAAAGCCTCTCCACAGAAAGCAAAAAAGGGCGACAACAAGCACTGCAGGGAGACTACGCACATCGTTACCCGGGAGCATCTGGAGGAGACTTGACACGAGCCGCCCAGCCCAGCTGCTGCGGCAAACAAAGATCGCATTGCCACCGGCATCGGCAAGAGGACGTGTTCGGCAGCAGCTGCCTGGCCCCGAGGCCACACGGGGATGGGAACATGCCCCGCACTCCCTGCCTGCTCCTGCTCGCAGGCGGGATGGACCCAGCCCACTCCACAGCACACCCCCTGCCCTCTTGCACCCGAATCGTACCTCTGCGCAGCTCGCCAGGGGCTCTGCAAAGCCTGGGAACCAACCACCGCAGGGTTAAAACCCAACAAGTCGTGTACCTCAAACAACAATGCAGCAATACATCTGTCTTGGCTTTTGGCAGCGCTTGGCTTCAGAGCTGAAGCATTTGTTGGATCACCAGAAAGAAGCTTTCGCCCTTTAGCTCCCGCAGCCAACAAGCAAGACGCCCGCGCGAGGCTGACTGCGGCGGCGGGGGCTTCGGACCAGAGCGGGGCCAGGCATAGACCTCCTGAGACATTTCGGGCACGGGCAGCACCGACCACAGATGGACCCAAGTCACTCAGAGGAAGATGGTTCAGAGGCAGGAGCTTCGTGTTGTCCCCCCAAAACCTCCCTCATGGCTCTGCCACCGTGCAAGCCCCTTCCCAGCCCTACGGGAGACACAGGCTGAGCTCCCTATCACAATGTCATCTGGTTTTCAGCTCATTTCTGACCGTTTCCTCCCGCTTCCTCCATCCCCGGCGCAAACCGCTCTGGGTTTCCCTTCTCAGAACAGATACGAGGAGGTTGTGGGGCTGGTGTGTTCCTCCCCCTGTCATAGGGACAACCCTGGTGCCAGTGGGCAGGATGGGGACAAACGAGTGCCCCACTCCAGCTCTGGGAAAAGGGAAGATCCCGAGCTGCAAAGCTGGGGGAGAAAATTGTCTTGGATTAAACTCCTGGGCCCTGCACGTTGCCATTTATGGCTGCACTTTCTGCTCCAAGCCTGATGCAAGACATTGCAAGAGGGAAAGAAAGCAGACAGGAGACAGACAGCCAGAAAGAGAAAAGCCAGGAGGAAAAGGGAAAGGAAGAAGTCTTTAAAAAAAAAAAGAAAAAGAATAAATAACAATGTCGGTCAGAGTGTAGCAAAGCAAAGCAGCTGCAATGTCGGCAGCTCCCTTTCACCCCACCGCCACAGCTCTCCATTCTCCCTGCAGCCAGAGAAGCAGCTGCTACAGAACAAGAGCAGTTTTCCTGCCCCAGGCAATGGTCCTGCCAGCCCTGGGGTGACAGCAGGGGACACTCCCACCAGTCCCCCCATCACTGCTGCAGGTAAAGACAAGCAGCCAGAGCCCCCCCAAAGCTCCAGGGACATCCAGCCCTGAGCGAGGGCTCAGGCAGTGCCAGGTCTGATGAGCAAAGTGCTGGCACATCCCACGGGAGCATGAGGAGTCTTGGCTCAGCAGCATCCATCCCTGGAGGCACCATCAGCACCCCCAGCATTGCACCCACATGGCTCCTGTGGTGCTCCCCCTTTTTCCTCCAGCCTCGGGCAAGCAAACACCACAGGCACCAAGCCCGGGACACCTCCTGCTGCCACAGATGGGCCAGACAGCATCCTTGGGCAGGAAGCAGGGGCTGCCCTCACCTCCAAGCCCCACCTGGCAGCCATTCACATGGGGGGCACTTCTGAAGGCAAAGAGTCCTCGTTGCCTCTACTCCAGCAGCACCCCGGCTCTGGGGCCGTACCCAGCCCAGAAGGGACTGGGCAGAAGCCCAACCTCCCGTTCCCACTGGAGGGGACACAACGTAAAGCCTCGACTCAATTGTGCCCCACACCGTGCCGCGGCGCCAGCCCCGTGCTCCGACCCCACGCTGGGATGCAGGGGAGGGACACACACACATCCTGCCTTGCCTCCCAGTTTGCAGACACGGCAAGAGACGATGCATTTGTTATTGGCACGGACCACACCGGGTGATAGCCGGGGCACATCCGAGCAGTTACAGGTCTGGCAGGGGCCCGTGACTCTGCCAAGGCTGTGACAAGGGGTGGCACATTCCCGTGTCCCTCCCCACCGTGCTGCGGGACACAGAGCTCCTGCCCCAGCCCTGTGGCAGTGCAGAGGCAGCCTGCACAACTGCCAATTAAATCCGGACTAATTACCACCCTCTCCCCTGCGGCACAGGGAAGCAGGCAGGACATATTAGAGGGGGAGAGGCTGACTTCTTAAATGTAAAGTGAGTCTCTGCTGAGAGCCGGGTGGTTTGCGCTTTTGCTGTCCGATGTGTCCAGGGGTGCTGGGAGCCCCCAGGAAGGCACAGATGGGGGTGAGGGGGATGGGGGAAAGGTGCTGGGAGCTCTGCAGAACAGGCAGGTGACACCCCCTTGGTGCCTTTGCTGTCAGGGTGACAGCACAGCACACTGTCCTGGACAGGCAGGCTTGGCAGGACTTTCCCTGGCCAGGGTGAGCTGGGCACCTCCAAGTGCAAAGACCCCCAGAGCTATCCCCTCTCTCCCCAGTGTCACCCACTTGACCCTGCTCTTTGAAGCCACCAGCTGTGGTTAACCCTTGGCAAACAAGCCAGGCAGAGCCTGGCACTGCCGTCTCCCCATCTCCAGAGCAGCTTGGCCAGGATGGGACCCAGCAGCAGCTCTGCACCACCATTAAAACCCCTGCCCTGTCCCTGTCCTGTCACTGCCACTTCCACAACAGAAATACTCATTAGAGAATTGATGTTTTCTGACCATTTCTTGCAAGAACAAGACTCGGCGGCCCCAACGATGCTGCAGTTCCCACCCAAGAGCTTTCTGTCAGGGGATCACTTTGACAGCGCTGCCTTGTCCGTTAACAAGCTGAGGATGGGGATGAGAACAGACAGCGACACACTAATTAACTTTTTTGCAGTGATGAGAGCCACTACCGGCAGTTAACGGAAACAAAGGCTCCTGGGCTCCTTTCCCTGCTCATTTACTAACCATGGGCACGATGCTGCAATGGTTTGAACGGTTTGTTCTGAAGCCTCAACCCACACGGACTTTAGCAGACAGTTGCACATGACAGGCTGCCCTGGCAGGAGGTGGGAGCAGAAGAGGGGCTGCCCCAGCTCAGGGTGCTCAGCAGATGCAGGTTTGCATGGACGGGGAGAGGGAAGGAAGGCGGCAGCAAGGAGCACATCTCCAGCCATCAAACCCGCTCTCCCTGAGCAGGTTCATCCATCAGTACATTGGTCAAGTGGTTAGTGGCTGCAGTGAATCTGAACCAGCCCGGTGCAGTACATGCTGAGCAAACAGGAGGGAAAAGAAGGGGGAAAAAAAAAAAGAAAAAAAAAAAAGGAAAGCAATCTCTCTGAGTGCTGAGCACAGGCTTCTGCTTGCTGATTTGCTGATGTACCCACTCAACTAAGCAGCCCTGAGCCTGCAGCAGCCCCAACACTGCCGTGAACCCACAGCCGAGTGTCTGGGAGCCTCGTCTGCTGAGTCACATCGGGGCTGCAGCCTCAGCCCGGCCAGGATGGGTTTGATGGGGCTCGTGTCCGCCAGCAGCCGCCTGCAAAGCACACGCTGCTCTGCCCAAGGCCAGTCCCATCCCTGCCTGTACATCTGCTGGGCTCTGGCCTAAGCAGCACTGGAGGAGGAAGAGGAGGAAAAAGCAACTTTGAGGATATTTGCAGAGAGTAAAACCAGGGAACCCAGGTGCTGCACTGCATCAGAGAGCGCCGCGTGCACCCCGGGCCCCACAGCAGCTCTGGCTGGGTAGCCGGCTTTGCTGTTGAGCTAGCCCAGTCAGCTAATGGCAGCCCAGGGGCTCTCCAGCTTAACAAAGATCCTGGTACTCAAAGTCACCAATAAATCACATGGCAGAGGGACAGATGTGGCTTCCAGGATGCTGGGATGAGGGAGGGCGCTGCTCGGGAGCCATATCCATGGCCAAGGGGTGACAGAAAGGGGAGAGAGAGAGAGAGCTCTGAGGCTCAGAAATGACACAGGGAGGTGAGGAGGAGCACAGGGAGGCAGAGCCACGTCCCAGCCCGGAGAGCGGCTCAGGGCTCACCCCTGCGTCCTGCAGAGCATCACGGTAAGGAGGAGGGTACACAACCCCCTGGGACTTGCTCAAGGCCATCCAGTGAGTCAGTGGTGATGCTTTCCAAGGCGAGGGCTGTCTGCGCACTGCCCAGCAGCCTGGATACGGTCGCTGAGGATTACAAATACTGCTAATAATAGCCAGCAGGCGCCTGGGTCCCAGGCCTGCGCTCCCCAGCTGAAACGTGCTGCCTGCACACAGACGATGCATCGCTCCTGGATTTCTGAACCACCCCATTACTCACTTCCCCGCACTGGGACAAGGGGCTGGTGCAGGAGAAAGCAACCAATGCAGGGAGTGCAGGCATCTCAGGTTGTCACCGAGTCACATCTGAGCCAGGCAAGAGCAGAGCAAGCTCTTTCCATGGACACTGGTCGCCCTTTTATTTTTAAACAAGATCCGGTGCTGGAGGAGGATTTACCAGGCATTTATAGGCATCGCTCCCCCCCACACTTGCCCCCTCCCAGTTCAAGCAGGGGTCAGACCTTGGGGCCAGCGTCCTGCTGGGGTTGGGTGGGAGAGGGAAGCCAGTCCCTTCCCCTGGGGCAGGCAAGGACAGCCGGCCAGGGACAGCTGAGGGAACCCTGCGCTGGCAAGGGGATGGCTTGCGGCAATCCGCAGAAAGACGATGCAGACAGAAAGAATAAACACACGCACAACACCCTCAGTACCTGGATGAGCTCTTGGGAGAAGAAAAAGGCTCCGAGGGGCTGGATGTGCAGACAGGAGAGGCTCACACAAACCAACACTTTCCTTCCCTTAAATCTTCGCTATCTTGATTGTTTTTAAGAGTATTCCTTGGGGAGTGGTGGTGGCAAGAAGCCCGAAACACGCCCCCCACTGCTGCCACCTGGGGGACAACGGGCTTGTCCCCACCCGAAGGCAAACCCCGGCTTTCGCCGGGACCTCTCTTCTTTTAGAGGAAAACCCGACCGCTGCGCTCCCGCCCGGCCACCAGCCCCTCCCGCGGGGACGGAGGCAGCCGGGAGGGACACGGGGGAAAGGGGGGGACAGCGGCTGCGAGGACCCCGGCGGCCCCGGGGAGGGGCTCCGCAGGGAGCCGGCCTTACCTTGCTCTCCGCATCCTCCCGGTGCCCGGGCTCCCGGGGCTCGGCGGGCGCCTGCCGGGGGATGATGCTCTCAGCCGCCGCGGGGCCGGGCTCGGCCGCGGGGCCCGGCTCCGCCGCCTCCTCCCGCTGCTCAACAACCGCCTCCTTCTTCTTCTCCTCCTCCTCGCCCGCTCCGACCTCCTCTACCGGCACCCGGCCCCTCTCGTCCTCCGGCCCCTCGGCCGGTCCCGCTCCCTCCGGCGCCGCTTCGCCCCCGGAGCCGGGGCCGCCCTCCCGGGCCGGCTCCGCCGCCGCCGGCTCCCGGGGCCGCTCCGCCGGCCGCTCCCCCTCGCCTCTCCGCAGCCTCACGAAGACAGAGGCGAGGACGATGGCCAGGACGGTGAAGAGCAGCGGGACGACCAGGTACCAGTCCACGGCCACGTCCATCCTGCCCGGCTGCCGGAGCCCGCCCGACCCGACTGCGCGGCCGCGGAGGGTGCGCGGCCAGCGGCGGGGCTGGGCAGGCTCTCAGCCGGCTTTACCCGGCGTCATCTGCCCGGGCCCTGCCCACAGCCCCGGCCCCCCCCTCTCCCCAGCCTCGGCATCCACCTCCCGCACCGAGCTGGCAGCCAGAGCGATCCCCCCGCCCCACGCCAGGGATGCTCACACGCCCCCGCTCACAGCCACGGGGGGGATTTGGGCAAGGGGGACCGGGTGAGGAGGGTTGCCTGCAAGCAGCCAGCTCTTCCTGATGTGAGTGTCTGGCTCAGAACAGGAGGACCTTTCATTAGACACTGCCCTATATCCAAAAAAGTCATTCCCAGACTGTTATGTGCACACACTTGCATCATTCAAACTGTCTGACTTGGGAAGGTCTCTGCTTCCTCACCTCCGTCTCCGGGGATGGTCGCTGTGGGCACACAGGCACTCACAGAGTCCCTGAGCTCAGCAGGATTGCAGGGAGCTCTGTGCAGGCTAGGGGGTCAGCTGCTGGCCATGTAGTGCTTAATGAGCATTTGCACCTCGTTAGCCTTTGGCTGGGTAGCAGAGGGGCTGGCAGGGTGAGGGAAGGCTGTCCTGGCGCTCCTCGGTGAGGAGCATCTGGCAGCACCTCTTTGCCAAGCTTCAGAGCATCGCTCCACCTTCCCCAGGAGCTGTGGGTGATATCGGTGGCGTGTTTGTTTGAGTTACTGTCGCACCCACAAACTGGGTGCTGAGAGTATCTAGGCTGTGAGAGCCTCCCCCCAAGCACCTTGCTGCTGGGGTGTCTGAAAAATAGGAGGCTCAAAAAACCAAGATGTGCCCAAAAGCCATCACGAGCTGGCAAGGAGACTGGCCAAGGGGATGCCAGGTCCTTCCAGCCGCTGCCTCCAAGGACTTCCTGCCTCTTGAGACTGCTGGGAGGATTAGCCAACCTTTTACAAAGCAGGCTGAAATTAGAAGGCCTAAGCTATTCCTGCCGGGGTAAAACCAGCACAGAGCTTTCTCCCAGCTGCATGTGAGGGGAGCAGACATGGGAATCCACCCTCAGAGTTTCTTCCAGGGAAATGTCTTTGGAGATATCTCCAGGAGCAGAGATTTTTATTGACTGGCTAAAAACAAAACACGAACAAAGACGGGATTAAATCCCTGGGGTGGGAGGAAGGAAGTGAAGCCATGATCCCCACTGTGGTTTGTCTTTATTGGTAATCCTATCAGGCAGGCAATCGTTAGCGTATGGATAATTGTATTCTTAGTAACAATCAACCATGGTACTTATCTCCCCTTCTCCTGCATAGCTTTGCATTTCCTGGGCTCTAATCATCAGAGCTGCTCTAGAGTTCAGCCAGAACATCCAGAGGTGGTAGCATCACAGCACTGGCTGTTTCAGCAGCTTTTTTGATGTATATTTGGTTCCTTTTCCTCCCTTCCTGTCCAAATCCACTCTTTTAGCTTGTCGAAGGTACCACCTTCCAAAAGTTTGACTCACTAGATGGAAATAGTGGGAAAAGGCGAGGGATGTGACAGCCAGGGCTGCACCACCAGATCAATACAAAGGGGTATGAATAGATCTGGAGTACAGTCAGACTGAAATTCCCTCTCAAGCTTCTGCCTGCCGGGGGGCTGGGGCAGCCTCTGCACAGAGACCGCTGACAAAGGGGGTTTAGGGGGGCAATCCTCCTCGGGTACAGCATCCGCGTCCCAAGGTCAGGGTGAGCCCTGGGGTGCCAGCCTGGCCGTGGGCAGCCGCAGGAACACGCTGCCCTCTCTCGGGGGGAGCCCAGCGCTGCAGCGGCTGCGGGCGGGGAACCGGCTCCGGGAGAGCCCCGGCCCCGCACAAAGCGGCTTTGAGCCGGGCCCGCCCGCTCCCGGGCACGGCGGGGGGAGCGAGGGGCTGGGGAGCAGCTGGAGAGCTTTACCAACAGAGGGGGGTTGAGGGGAGCGGCAGGGACAAGTGCTGGGGAAACAGCCCCCGCCACGGAACGCGCTGCGCATCTGCCTGCGAGCGGGACGAGCCCGCCGGGCTCCCTGCAGCCTGCGGAGCGCTGGGGTGATACCTTCTCCCTGAGCTTCCACTGCTGAACCCACTGCCAGCCCGGCCTCTGGCCTCACCCCGTACAGCTCTTCTTCCATCATGTTAAAAATGTAGAGTCACAGAATCGTTTTGGTTGGAAAAGGCCCCAAAGATCGAGTCGAACCATTAACCCAACGCTGCCAACTCTACCACTGAAACATGGTCCTAAGAGCCTCAACTCCATGTCTGTTAAACCCCTCCAGGGATGGTGAGAGTAATCAAGAGGAGTTTTTACAGCAGTGTTTGGGAAAGGAAGGACACAGGCTTATGCAGAGATTATGAAACTTGCCATCTCCACAAACTCATCTGCTCTTCAAGGTGTTTCATTCTACATTCATACAAATATTTGAAAATATTTGCAGACAGGCTGCTGTCCCACACTCTGCTGCAGCTTATTTGTCTGCAGTTACCAGTTTCAACAAGCTCAATAACAAAATATACAAGTTTTTCCACTTCCCCAATCACTGTTCCACTACACAGCCAAACCCATAAGAAGCACCTTCAGACACCCAGCAGTGCCCATAGAGGCAGCTCGCTCTCCCCAAGCCCCCAGATTTTGCGGGCAGAAGGTGGGTCAGCTCTCTGCTCAGGGTCCAGCCCTTCTGCAGCGACTTTGTGCTGTGTGTCCTGTCTGCAAGCAGAGCCTAAGCCTGAAAGATAAAACTGCCCCTGGCCAGTTAGGTGGGAAGAGAAACACAACACAAGGCTGCTGGGGAAGACAGGGAAGAGACAAATGCAAATTGCTGTCTGGACACAAACCTCCCCCCAAAACCTCCCCAAAGCCCCAAAACACCCCTCACCACACAGACGTACTCGCCACATGCAAGACCCAGAGAAAGTCCCCAGAGCTATTGCCTGAACACCATGCGGTACCTGCGGTACTCTGTGAAACAGAGGTGAGCACCTGTAGGGTTTGGTTTTTTTTTTTTCAGATCATGATATGAAGGAAAGTGACTAGCCGATAGGATAATGCAAAATAATTGATTTTATTTAAAATAAAAAGCAAAACCACAATCATCCAAACAAGACAATGAAGAGTATCCCAGCTCTGCTGGATGGGGTGATAAAAGCAGCTAATGGCAGCAGCAGGGCTCGGAGCTGACGATCTGACTGTCAAACAGATCCGTGAGCTCTTTCTTCCATCTGTTTGCAAGGGGACACCAAAAACTTCCCATCACAATGATTTGATTCAGTCACCAGTCTTGCTTCCTGCCCCATGATGGCCAGGGACTCAGGGAGAAGGACTCCAGGTTAATTATGAAAGAGGTTGCTGTCTTTCTTCTAGGCATTTTGAGAGGCTTAATGTAACCGAGAAGACAAACTGGAGCCAGCATCCTCGAGCCGGAGAGGGGAGGAGGGTATGTCAGTGCTTCCTCCGTCTCACCTGTTCCCTGAGCACTAGTGCAGAGAACAGGCGCTGAGATCAGCACGGCTGTTGTTCACATCCACCGTTCTGACAGGGTATTTATCCGTTTACTCCTGAACTGTCACAGCAGACCAGCCTGTATCAGTTACCAAACTCAAAAGCACGGCCAGAGCTCAGAGATCCTTTCACGTTTCACCAGAACAGGCAGGACGGTGACACCGAGACGCACAGCACGATGGGGATGGCCACACTCCAAACCCAGCCTGTGGCTCTGAGCCTGTCCCTGGGGAACAGGGCAACCCTCAACGTGCAGGGGGCTGCGGCAGAGCCACGCTGCTGCATCCAGGGCTCTACTGTACACAAAAGCGGTGAGGTCGGAACAGGAGACATAGGTGCCCCAAGAAGCACAAACCTGCAGAAGTGAGAGCACAAAACCCCCTCTCCCCAGTCAGCCTCCCCTGGGCACAGAGCCAGGCACAATGGAGTGTGGCTTTTAACTTTATTCCTCATTCACCTGGCTTGGAGCGAGGCCGGGAAAGCACCAGCTCCTCCACTTCCCGTAAGACCAGTGAAGCTGACTCCCTGATGAGAGAGAATTTATTCTAGTCCTATTTTAAAACAATTCCAATCTAGCAGGACCTGTTGAAAGCAGGTTATGAAACACCAACGGTTAAAACTCTGGTGAAAACAAAAAGCCTTGTTCTGCTACAATTGATGTACCACACAGCGATTCTGGTAGGGCCACCACAGAACACCACGTGGCCAAGAGAACATCATCCCCAACATTTTCTGCTACAAAAAGCTAACACCAGGTTAGGAAGTCTTGGGTTGTTTAGGATGTCTGAAACACTTTTTTTTGTGGGAGGATGACTTCAAAGCATCTTACACAGTAATTAGGCTTCAGCCTCAAAACACCCCTGTGAGGTAGGTATTTTCCTCATCTGTTAAAACAGACAGCAGCTCACCAATTCGGCTGAGGCAAGAGCCTGCAAGCGGAAGAACCAGAGATCCCAGGAGTCCCGATTCCCAGGCAGCCTAAACAGATCCACCTTTGTTTCGTATCCGAAAGTGCCTTGTGGAGAAGTCAGGAGAGCGTTGCTGGTATCACGATGCCTGCAGCCCATTTCAAACACCCTGCTGTTCTGCGAGGGATGTCAAATAAACACAGGCTTCAACCTGAAATGGTTTTATTTTACACCATAGAAGAGTTCAGAGGCACGGAAGAATACCCTGCGCTCTGGCTCTTCTCACTGTGCTTCTGGTGGTAGAGATGCAACTTTCCTGGGACAGCAATCAGGCTTTTCAGATTTTTAAGACTGCAAAACTGAACCGTGTGTGCCAAATGCGATTGCAAGCTACAGCAGCAGCCATCTTAGTGACATACGAACTGTCCAGCGACCAAAGAGGGCAGGGGACAGCTCTCTAAGGACTCCTCTCATGGTGACAGACCTCAGACTTCCAAGCCTTCGCCTCTCCAGGCCCCCACATTCTTCCAAAAAGCAGCAGCTGCAGCCTGCTCTGAGAAGAAATACAGGTTGTGCAGTTCAACCAGGCAGGAAAAAAAGGCAACCTTGGCCAGAAACACCAGGAGTTCGAGAAGTTTTTTTTAAAATGAAGTAATCCTGTGGAAGAATCTGCAGCAGTCTACAGAGTGCTCGCATACGCCTGGCTATCACAGGAAATTCAGGAGTCTGGACAACTAAGGAGTGTACCAATAAACCTTTCCTTTCTCCATTTTTTCACCGCCACACTGCTCCTATTAAAAAAATGGCACAGAAGATTCAGAAACAGAGATCCTGACAAACATATTTAGGATTCCCTTGTACAACAGGATATGGCCCAGTCTCCAAGAAGGGAGAGAGTCTTTAAACTGGAAGAGACAGTCTTATTAAAAAAAAAAAAAAAAATCAGAAAATTCAGACAAGCAATGTTCTGGGTTCCACCAAGTACAACACGTATAAGTAAGTCACGGTTAAGGCTGCCGATCTGCTTTTTAATTCCATCATCATCAGTGCCTGGGCATTATTGCTTTTTTTTTTTTTTTTTTTTTTTTTTTTTTAAAACACAGACACTGTTTTTAGGTTTCCTCTCCCAAAGAAGAACGGCTGAAGTGAGATGGAACACCCACATCCTGGGTCCCAGGAGAGCACCCAAGGAAGCAGCTCAGCCCAGCAAGCTCCTGGCTGTGCTGTTCAGATCAAGAAGGATCATTTCCTTGCAGGACATCTTCAGCCAGCCAGACCTCTTTGCTGACACCACCAGCACAAGCCTCTGCTAAAAAACCCAGCAGCTCCAACAGATCCCTTGGGGATGAAAGTTTTACCCAGCATAATACAAACGCACTTACACAGACTTAAGCAACACATTGCATTTTTAAAAAAGCATAAAACAACAGTATGTCCCCTTCCCATTTCTCTAAAATTGGCACCGCAAGTTCCCGAAATGTCTGAACCCATAACCTCAAAGGAAAGCTGTTTAGGTATGTGAACTGCACCGGCCTGAACGAGCCCATGGCCCTATAACTGCTCGATATTTAAAGCCCAGCAACTGTTGTTATCATGTAAGAGTCAGACTCTGTCTAATGCTAATCATCATGCCTGCACCTAAAGGATTATAATTACTGGCAAATGCTGACTTTTTCCTCCACAGTTTTTGCTGTGCAAGAAACTCCAGGATTCTCCTGCTCCATCAAGCTTCCTATTACAAGGTGCTAGTGCATCTTTACCGGTCATCATAACAGGTACAGAGCAAAAGTAAATGGGCTGTTGCTGGTTAAGGTGTTGCACCTTAGATGTGTATGTGTAGATTAAGACCACAAAAGATGCTTCAGGTCGGTGGTCAACTTCACTCATGTTGCTTCAGTGTTTGGGGCATTCATACCACCCTCCCTTCCTGAAATTCTGGTGCAAGATCCGCCGGACGTTCAGACAGGCCAAAAGGGCTGGTGTTCCTTTCCTCAAGTGTACAGGACAACATGTAAACATATGACAGTGTCAAAGCAAGGCAGGTTTTTACATTTACCTGCTGGTTTTAAAAAGAGTTCTTTAAAAACTGACCGTCGTCTTCCTTGCCAGTTACGTGAACCATTAAATACTTGGCATGTCCTTACCCAAAGCTGGGTCATTAGTGCACTCACGTGGGGCGCGGAGGGGACAAAGCATTGCACAATAATGTCGAGTTGGGGCATTCCCCTAGAAGTTAGTAAGGAGCCAACCTTCGACAGCACATAATGAAGACGGATGTCTGGATCGAGGAAGAGCGACAAAAACGTAAGGGCTGTGAAAAATAGAAGCAGAAGGGAGTAGAACAGAGCTGGCTGGCTGCTAACGGAGCTTCGATTGGCAGCTGCCCCTCAGTGGGTGTTGTTTTCGCTCAGGGGTAGCTGCGGCCGCCACAGGATTCCCTAATCCTGTCAAAAAAAAAAAAAAATACAACTGCCTGTCAACAACCACAGCATTTCCCCTCATATCAGGCCAAAAGATAGCAGCGTGCAGGTTAATCGCATGCTTGTTCTCCCCACAGAATTGTACAAGCTGGATAAGATTTTATGTTTGGAACTGTTCCTCTCAACTAATCCATCCCACAGCTGGAACAGAAAGCCCACCCATCCTCACAAAGTGACACCATCAACATACAAGAGGAGAAAAAGTGAAACCTGGAAAGCAAATGTTCTAGGCAATGTGTTAATTTTTTAATATCCAAGGTATTAATTTCAAAGTTTCAACTTCAAATTGCACAGGATTTTCAGAAGAACAGATCTGCACATGTGCTCTGCATTTTTACACTTTTTTTTTTTAAATAGTGTCTGCATTAAGGTTTATTATGTCCTGCTGCTCATTCTCTGCCTGAAGTCACAACTGGCTGCTGAAATAGCATTTGACAATGTCATAACAAACAAATTGTTAAAACCTCCAGGGCAAAATAAGCAGTCGGTACAGCCCTTCCCAGCTGTTGAATGATGCTCTGTAGTTATAATTCAAATATATTCAACTATGAGCGACTCCTGAAAACAGGAGAGCAGTTAATCACAGCAAGACAAGTGGTGACACATACAGGTGCAAACAGGTCTTCAGGCAGTACCCTAGAGCAGGAATTCAGGCATGACACTGGGAATCTGGACTTCCCTGGGTAAACGACTGTTGTACACCTTCTTTAACAGGCCAATTGTTTGCACCCGTGCCAAACCTGGAGCATCCGAGAGCTAGGGAACCAGACAGCACCCTAACGCAGGCAGGCAGCTACTACAGCACCATCAGTGAATCAAACTGCAAGGAGTTTGCTTACGAACTTTGGGAAGCTTCTGCTATATGAGAAAAATGCTTCATTCAGCAAAGAGTTTCTAAGTTCCTGCCTGCAGTATACACCTAGATTTCCAGTGTTTCATTGTTTTTAACCTGGCAAGTCCAGAAAACTTCCTTCCTCAGCAATTTTACCCTAAGAAATATCTGTTCTTGGTCCTGCAATATTAAGGTTCCCTTCCTCCCTCCAGACTGACTAGAAACTTGGTCCTTTTTTTTTTTTTTCTTTTAAATTAAAAATAAATAAATAAATTAAAAAAATCGGTAAACACAGACATTTGGGATGAATTTTGCCTTTAACAGACAAAACAACAGGCCAGGTTGAAGCAATCCAGGGAACAATAAGAGAAACCATACAATTACTTGAAGGTTTTCCATTTGGACAACAAAGCATTGAAACCTGAGCCTTGCCTGATCATTCCTCATCTCTAACTGTTTACTATTCATTTGTGCTCTCTGAAGAGCACAGTTAAAATACCGCACCTCTCCCATTAAAAAAATAAAATACTTTCTCCATTAAAAGAGACAACTAAGAAAACTGTTTATTAGATAAAGTAGAAAACCTATTAAAAATATCAATCAAGAATCTTAGTTTTCAGTTTGCAGCAATTAAAATAATTTATGGAAGGAAGATATCGCTACTGGCCAACTGCCCACCGCTCTGTCCTGACAAACCACCCTATCTCAACTCTGTCAGCTCTGCCTTGTATAGTCTTTTGCTTGTTTAAAAACCAGCAGCTGTTGTCGGGTCACCTGGAGGAGCTGCGCTCTTTGCTCACACAGTCGTCCTGGGAAGTTGTGTCACCGTTACCCATCATGCTGCACGTTCTCCTCTTTTTCCTCCGGTGCATCATCCCCTCTGTCTCAGAGCCAGAGTCACACTGAAGTATGAAGAGATGAAACCAGAATTCAGAGAAACCCAGTAAACTGCTTGTGCCGTGGAATTCATCATAGGAGCAACCCTGGCCTCAGCAACTCTGATTAATCAATATTCAAAAAATTTGTTATTTTAGATTAGACACATGAAATAAATGTTAAATGTTTAAAAACCAGGAACAGGTATGTTCTTAGATTCCATTACTAAGCTGGCCTGGGGCAAGACAATGGATGTGCTCATTTTGGCTCCTAGGAGGACCTAATTTTCCAAGAGCAGACTTGGTGCCTTCTAAAGTATTTAAGTGCCCAGATAAGTCCCCTGTCATAACTGATATTCTTGGGTTTGGATCCTTTTCCCTCTCACCATTTCTAAAAAATTCATTTTGCAGCCATTTTACACAAGCATGACTTCACTAGATGAGTGACAGATTTATATATTATCTAAACATAGACCAAACAAACCAAATTAATTTAGCAACACAGAGAGAAGCTTTAGCAGACAGAATCTGCTAAGGCTGCAAGCTCCTCCACCATATGGATTTGTTGAGTTGCTTTCTATTAATTTCTTCCATAAGACATTATTATTAAGATGAGGATCCATGATCAGGTATGGAAAAAACAATATAATTGCAGGATATATGGATCACCTACTGTAATAAAAAGCATTACCTCTGAATCAGAGTCTGAGGAGCTGGAGCTTGAGGAACTGGAAGAATCGCTAGAACTATCAGAAGCGATACCAGTAGATTCCTGCAGGTCAACTGAATCAGCCAAGGCTGCCAAGTCAGGATGTTCCTGCTTTAGGATCCTAAACACAGTTGAAATGTTAAGGTTAGCCTCTGAAGAGTAACACTGTGTGTAAATGTTTTTGTTTTAAATAGAGAATATGAAAATAAAGCTACTAAATAATTCTCTTACCTGTACCACTTCCGGGACAATTTGGGTCTCCCTCTTACCGTCTTGTGCCACACCACAGGGAAGTTGGTACAGCTGGCAAAGTTTTGCGTGATGGCAATAGTTGTGTCAAGATTGAGAACTACATGCCACCAGCCACCTATAAATACAACGCCAATGACCATTTCTGGCTACACAGCAGAAAGCAAGTTCAAGAACAGCCGCGTACACTTTTTTCCATAGCACAGGTGGAAATTGGACATTATCTCCCAAATCCAGGCGAATTTGCCACCATGTCATCTTTCCTCAGTCTTATTTCAGTACTTGCTCCTGTGCTTTACAGATTCTTGTTACAGAAGGCTGCTTAATGCTCTGACCAAATTATCCAGCTCATGAACAGCACCAAAGATTTGACTTGACAGCAACACACTGGCTACTGACGGTTTATTTAATAGCAAGAGCCATTGCAACCCCGACTGCACAGTGACCCTCTCTGTTAAGCTGGAGAGCACCTTCCACGCTGATTTAGTAAGGTTCTTATGACTACAGACTAACCTTTCATTTAAAAATAGACGCAAAATTGTTTCCCCACACAGGATAAAAATAGACAGCAGTGTTCTTACAACCCACTTATAACCTCATAAAAAGACTACGGAAACAGTTTAATGGAACCCAACAACTACAAAATCTTAACAGAACGTACACTGAGGAGTCACTAATAAGTGCCAAGGCAATCACAAGGCACTCTTCAAACATGAGGTCGGCTGTATGTTAGAGACAAGCAATGTGGAGAGAAGCTACAGGCCATGCTGCACAAAAACGATGCAAAATTTAGAGGCTAGAATTTGTCACTGAATTCACCCGCTTCACCCACGGGCCACCTCACCTCCTGGTTATAATGGACACATACTGTGCAGACACTCGAAGAGAATGGCACCTTTACCTGATCTTTCTTTAGTTTTTGATTTCAAATGCAAAATGAAGCATAACCAGAGAGAGGTGGGTGGAAAGTGTCAGTGCCTTTAAGTAGTTCTTTTCCCACAGCTAAGAAAAATTCATATGCAGTCAGACTACACAGGCTGCAATATTTAGTCATGCTACATGCTATATAAACTTAAACACTTTCATCTACTCAAACACCTCTATTTTTTTATGCCTTGATGGTTTTCTATTACCACAATTTAGTCCGGGATCACATTCCTGTGATGCTGCAACTCAGGTTTCATTTGTTTTGTCATCTGCGCCACATGTAAGCCTATGCCACAGGTCATATATGTTTCAAGATATTCAGAAAATAACTGAATAGTCTCAAAGAGCACCTTGCAATATATATCCCTTTTGAAACAGCTCAGAATGGTTTCTTTTGTAAGAGATGTGCCATGTAAGAAACTGAAGTATTCTCTCTGTCTCTACTACATACAAATGTTAAAAAAAATGCTTTTCTCTCCCAGATTTCCTTACTGAAGAGATTCATACACACCTGGCACAAAGACAGTCTCGCCTGGTTTCTGTAAGATTTCCAGGGGTTTGAATTCAGGGGGCCAGGTGGGGAGCTGCGTCCTTGGATAGATGACATTGAACCAAGTGATGGCCTCATCCTGCTGGTTCCCTCCCTCTTCTCGCGTGACTTTGATCAGTTCTCTGGGAGTGCTGGTAGGGAACAGGCACCAACGTTTATGTCCCTGGACTAAGGCATTCCACGCACTAGTTCCCAAGGGATCGATGTGAATTCCTGTTCCAGAACGAGGTGGGCCCATCACAAACCATCTGCATGGGAAGAAAAAAAACCTTTAGTCACAGAGCAAGCAAACAGCTACCTTCACATTCGAGAGAAAATTACAGCTGTTAATTTCATGTACAATTAGAAATCAAGGTAGTTACAGCTCCCTAATTTATCTTCTCGAGACTGATAAGCTCACACTACAGCAAAAGATACAACATGGGTTTAACCTAAAAACCAACATGAATTGGGACAAGAATGACTCTGGGACAAGAAAGACAGCTTCTTTAGACAAAATACAGCTACGGAGTATAAACAGCTCTTCAAGAAAATATATACTTATTTCAAGATTTATGAATGCGATTAAGTCATAACAGCCTACATTAGGATTCTTACTATGGAGGGGGATTCTCCTAATCCTATGTTTTTCCAAAATTTGCTATTCAAACAGATCCAGAACTGTAGAACAATGAGGAACAAATAAAAGGCAACATAAGTAAGGAACAGAGCAAAGTTATGCAACCCTGGCCTCCCTCTATGCCTTCTGTTCATTTACAACAGGCTTTTCATTCTAACATTTAACTAGTTGCTTATTCTCTAGTGACCACTCAGGATTTGTTGTGTATATTCTCATTCCCCATTTGCAAGGGTTATTTCTCCCTATGGAGAATTTTATCTGCTACACATGTTTAACAGCAACAGCACCTTCAACTGCTCATTTCTCCTGTAACAGAACAGTAATATCTGTTAATAGATAAAGCAGCATGAGGCAACTTTAATACCAGGTGTAAAGAGGAAAAAAAGGCAATAACTGTTTAATGGGCAGCAGAGAGGGTAGAAACTAAAGCACCAAAAAGACCCCTCCATCGTGTGTCTGACAGGCAGGTGATACCCAGCAAGAGCAGTTCAGAGGCCCAAAAAATATCAAAAGTCAGTGATTAAATTAAGCTGGGTTCCAAGTATCAATTGCTACCACCATTTGTAGGACTGGTTATCAACCTGCGCTCTTGCTACTTCACAAAGGAGCCATAAAACTTAAAATAGCAGGTGTTTGTCACTTCTGTCATCAATTCACTCTTTAGATTCGTATTAGCTTTGGAAAGCTAATTAAACCACAAGCAGAACAGTCAAAGTTTTTCGAACAAGTCAGAAGAAATGAAACACATGAAGACTGGCAGATGCACTGTTTAATAGCATTTTTCTTACTATAAAAACTGAATCTACACATGCACAAGATTTTAAACCCCTTATTTAGCAACACTATAGTTTACCAGCATTTTCCTCCAGGTATTTAATTTACAATGAACATAACCGAGCTTGCCACAAGACATCAAATTTACAATTAAAAACTTCACATCCTGTAACTTTAATTTAAAAGCAAAAAGCCCCACCCCCCTCCAAGCTAAAAAAGCTGCTTCAGTAAATGGCTTCCAAAAATAACTGCCCTTATTTTGGAAAGGAACAACTCCAGTGAAGATGCTCTAAACAGGACGAGTTCTCACTTTAAGATGTATACACTATCACCTCTCAATCCAAAAGTCAATCTGTAGAGTGCACAAGGGCATACTCTGATCATATGATAAAGAAGCACCACTTTCAGCTGGATTTTCAATTATGCTCTTAAACCACAGGATACTCTTCTCCCATTTCTGTACCTAAATGAAACCCCTAACTCCAGGAGGCACCAGCATGCTCTCTTGCATCACTTATCTCTCTCTCAAAAAAAAGATAACAGGCTCAAACAAACACACATTTTCCAGACGTTAGGGAATAGAAAACTTCCATAAGACAGAACAAACTACAAGAATTGTGAATACATTATCACAAGCAAGCTCGGCATGTATCTGTAGGTGGGGAGGGTGTGGGGGAGAGAGATATCAATGTGAGTCACGACCTACTGTGAGTCAAACCTATCTAGTTTACCTATAACTTGGATAAATGATTCCCAGTTCCATAAGTTCATTCCATTTCTGCTAGGGACTACACCTGGTGTGCTTTTGTGTTTAATCACAGCATTGCGTGTTCTTCTTAGAAGTAAATTGTAAAAATGGTCTGATACAACACTGTAAAAACACCTGCTTCAGTGAGCTTAAATAGAATTTGTTTTGTGCTTCAGAAAAGCACAACTGGACTAGAGACACATGAAAGAGAGAACCATTATTCATTCCTTTTCTACTTCATTAAAAAAACCCCAAACAATAAAAAAACCCTAATCACAACCTCATGCCACTCAAAGGGCAAGGCATTCTCTGACAATTATAATGTGGCTATAAAGACTTTAATTATTTGAGAGCATTCAGTTTATGCTCATACTGCTATGAAGCATTATATGAATGTAGATAGAAATCCCTTTTGTATCTAACAGCCCAAATACAAGGCTGTTGCATTTGATTTCAGGAACAAAGCATCACTTCAATCCTGTTTCAGATGAAAAAAAAAAAAAAAAAAGAGTTGAAAAGACTACAAAGACGTGAAATATTTTTCTCTCTCAAAATCATCTGAAAGGGAGCTAAGGACTAGTCTCCGCACTTCATATTAATCTAGCTTAAGATCTTTACCTTAAAAGGACTGACTCATAATTAAACAAAATCCCACTATATACATAAGACACTGGTGCAAAACCCAGGAGGAGCTAGTTCTGAAGCACATAACATTTGAAAGCCAGAAGGCACACATAGCACAAAATTAATCTTCATAGCTTTCAGTAATGATGTATTTTTTTTAAATCTAAGAAATGAGGCAAACTGATTTAAAGAAAAAAAAAAAACAAACCAACATAAGTTGTAGAAATATGGTGGCAGAACCAGAAATCATGATATGCAAATCTGCCCTGCCCTTCCCTCCCTCAGGTTATGGATGTATGCTCATTTCAAAATAGCAGACATAAAGCTAGTGCTTTGTTTTACATGAGACAATCATACCTACTTAGGATGAGCTAACGAGATGGAAAATACCTACTTTTATCTTGCTGTCACTGTACTATACCTGTAAGGTGGCCTTCGTTTCTCCCCTGCATACTGAAACAGATCATCAGTGAAGAATTTGGGTACTTTGTAGTCCTCCAGGAGTTTCCTGCGCTTGGGATGCTCTCCATAACTGCTGTCAAAGATGTAGAGTGGGCTGTCGTCGCGTGTGGTTTCCATATACTCTATGTAGTATTTCATCTTCATCTTCACAGAATAACCGTCATTGTCTTCCCCACACTTGAACTTCTGGTTCCTATATTTGCGTTTCAGTCGTTCCAGAGTCCACTTCTCTTGTGCAGACCAGCCCACCTGGGCATTCAGCAGAACTACAGGCTTGTAAGGTTTTTCATAACGCTCAACAAATTCCTCCACTGTTAACTGAAGTGCATCTGCCCTCTCCACATTATCCTTTGAAACCAAGAGAAGGAATACAGAACAGCTATTAGAACAGATTAACGTCCTAGAACCGTGCTTTCTAAGTGGGTGTGGAGGAGCTTCACACTCATACTTTGCTCTACACACCACGAGGGTATCAAGCTGCCCACATGTTATTTTAAGCTTCCCGAGGCTGCAGCCCTTCTTCTCACGCCCCGTTCCCTGTGCCCATCAGTAACACCCACAGCCCGGAGCCGTTTGGCTCTGCTCCCCACCGAGGCAACTCCCCGGGCCGAGAGGCCACCCTGCCCTTTCGGGCTGGCACATTCCCTGCTGCATTTCACCCCTATCGCCGCCCCCGGGGGAAGGCACCTGGGAATTACATGGGTGCTGCGGCACCGAGAGTGCCCGTCCCACCCCGAGCGCCACGTGGAGGAAGGAAAAACCGCGAGTGCTGCTTGACCCGCCCTGACCCCCCTCCCTCAGGGTCCTCAGCACCCCCGGGGAGCCCCACCAGCTCCGAGAGAGCCTCGAGAAACGCCTCAGACTTCCCCAGCGCCCCTTCTCCTCAGGGCTCCCCAATTCCCCCCGGACCACATCAGTCATTCCCCACCCCCAAGTTCCCCCTCAGTTGTGCCCGCCCCCCTCAATCCTCTCATGACCCCTTCAGTTACCGCCCCCCCAATGCCCTCAGTCACTCCTCCAGTCCTCACAGGACCCCCTCAGTCCCCACCCCGATCCCCTCGGAACCCCCTCAGGTTGCCCCCCTCCCCAATCCTCTCAGTCACTCCCCCAATCCCCTCATAACCCCCTCAGTCGTGTCCTCCCCGTTCCCCTCAGGGCCTCCCTATTCCCCTCACGCCCCCAATTCCCCAGACTCGGCCCGGGGTGCACCTTGCAGGCGGCGGGGCTGAGGGGGAAGGTCTCGCAGTAGTTGTGGCGGGTCCAGTCTAGCGAGTCCTTCAGCTCGGGCCGGGCGCTGCGCTTCGCCTCACGGATCCGCTTCTTGCTCTTATGATTCATGGCGGCAGCGCTGGGGGCCGTCACCATCCGCTGCCACTGCCCTTAGCGAGCCCAAGGCCCCGCTCCGCGCCCGGCCCGGCCCCGACTCGCCCCGGCGCGGCCGCCGCACCTTCGAGAAATTTCACCCCCTTGCCGCCGCTGTCGCCGGGGCCCCGCCCCCGGCCCCTTCCTATTGGCTCGCTGCGCAGCCGTCTTCCGCCACGCCTCGCCCGCCCTCCAGCGCTGATTGGCTGAGGCAGGGAAGCGGCGCGGCCGGGCCGCCATCTTGGGAGGGAGGGTGTTGCTGGCGACAGGAAGGGAGCGCTGTCCCGCTCGCCGGTGAGGTCGCCCCGGGAACCCCCCCGCCGCCTCTCCCCTTGCCACGACAGGCCCAGGCCGCTCCCGGGACAGCAGCGAACCGGCCGCGCGTCAGCAGCACCGACCCTCGGGGACGACCTCGTCCAGACCCGCCGTGGCAATGGCGCGGACGGGAGCCGGCGCTTCAGGCCCGGTTTGACCGCGACACTGGGGACGCCGGGACAGGCCTCCCGCTGCGCCATCGCCTCGCCGCCATCAGCGCCCGCGGCTGCGCTCCGCGGGACGCCACCCCGCGAAAGACGCCGATTGGTCCGCGCGCGGCCTGGTGCGAGACGTGCCGCCCGCGGTTGGCCATGGGGGAGCCGCGGCGGGGCGGCGCGCGGCGCTACCGCTTCACGGAGGGGCCGGCGGCGCTGGCGCTGCGCATCCCCGAGGTACCGCCCGGCGCGGGGGGACACCGCTAAAACCGGGACGCCGAGCGGGACCCGCCTTCCCAGCGCCGCGCTCGGTGTGTTTCAGGTGCTGGACTCGCAGTACGGCATGTACGTGTGGCCCTGCGCCGTGGTCCTGGCCCAGTACCTCTGGGTGCACCGGAGCAGCCTCCCCGGCAAGCGGGTGCTGGAGGTACCGCTGAGCGGCCCCGCGAACACCCCCACTTTGCTCAGCCGCGGGGGCGGCATCCCCGTTTCTGCCTGGGTGACACGGTGTGGTTGCAGATCGGTGCCGGTGTCAGCCTCCCCGGTGTGGTGGCCGCCAAGTGCGGGGCCGAGGTGACCCTGTCGGACAGCGAGGAGCTGCCCCGGTGCCTGCGGAACTGCCGGAGGAGCTGCCTGGCCAACCGCCTGCCCCACATCCCCGTGCTGGGGCTCACCTGGGGGCGGGTGTCCCCCGAGCTGCTTGCGCTTGCTCCCATAGACATTATTTTAGGATCAGATGTCTTTTTTGACCCAAAAGGTAGGTTAATACTCTCAGGTTATCTTTGGTTTGTGACAAACTGCAAGGACTCCATGTCCAAGGAGCACTGGGAACACTGGAAAGAGATCAAGTGACAGCTTTTATAATGACACCATGCTATCAAACTTGTTATTTTGGGGGTAATTCTAGCATTAATATACCATAAATACCATTGAAAGGTGCATGAATAGAAAACAGTAATTAACTGCTTCAGGCCATGCTTCTCAGATCTCTATAGAGTTAGTCTTCTAGTAATTTTTAATTACCATTTTATATAGCCAGGTATATTTTTTAGAATCCAGAGACCAACTGAAACTGCTTAATCTCCCCAAACCATACAGACTTTGAAGACATTTTAACTACAATTTACTACTTGCTGGAAAAGAATCCACATGCTCAATTCTGGACTACCTATCAAGTCCGAAGGTAAACTCTTCTGCATATTTAAGACTCAAATCTTAACTCCCATCTCCCTGTATTAGCTCTGTACTAAAGCTCCTCACAGATTGTGAATCGAGCTGATATTGGCCAAGTAAATCCTAGGGGTAGCAGCCAAACCAGAAAAGAATCCAAGAACTACAAGTTTACCATTGACTAGAAAACTGTTACCAATTCAGTTTTCTGAACGGTTGTATTTAAGCTTGGTGACAGTCTCCTGTAATGACTGCAGAAGTATTAACTGGATTACATTTCCTCACCCCTCAGCGCTGACTGGTCTATCGAAGCTTTGCTTTGCAAATGGAAACTGAAGAGCATCCACGTGCCCTTACACTCCTTCGGTGCAGACAAAGAGCACTTGGGCAGCTCTTCTCTACCAGGAAGACACACAATCGAAATGATGATCATCTCACTAGCAAGATCAGATGGTACTTAAAGTTTATTCCACTTGTTGGTTCCAATACAAGATGATACTTAACTGTTCACTGTAGCACGGATCTGCAGAAAATGGTCTGTCTCTGTTCACAGCAAACCTCATGCATATCTTTTTTTGGGAAGCAGATCCCCTTAACAGTTAATTCTTAAAACATGCGTTGTAAAAATAAAACCGTTCAATTGTTTAGCTATGGCTTTTGAGAAATTTGTGCTCCTCCCCAAAGACCATGTCATCGTTCAGACTCAGTTCCGTTCTGTAAGCCACTAACATGGCTGAACAACCCCCAACCCCAAAGATCCAACTTAAATTCACAACTTGAGCTATGAAAAGTTAACTGCACTTTCAAGATAAAAAAATATCCCTGTAAGAGGTTTTCCATGACTGAAGTTATTTCCCAAAGATTCAGACACAAAAGCCAGCCTGTTTATTTTTAAATGAATCTGCATAGACTGCTGCTAGCCACGCAGTCTGGGAACATACAAACTGCTCAACTTTGTAGAAAAGTACTTTTAATCCTCAATCAAGCCAGACTGCAAATATTCAGATGTTTCCATTCCCATTTAACATACATGCATAAAGTTAACAAGGCATTACAATAACCCTTGACACATGATGCTTGAAATTACAAGTCATTTGGTATCCAAATCAAGAAAAGAAAAAAAAAAATCATCACTATGATTAACTACCACCGAGCAGCAGCCTGTTGAGTCAGGGCAAGCACACAGCAAATGCAATTAGTACCGCTCAGGGTGTATTTTCTGTAACAATTGTTTAACGGACCTGTCTGGATCGGTGGTTATAGCCTGATGTGCAATACTTGCCATACAACATTTGGGTTAGTCACAATACTTGTTAAGTTTGCCCATAGTAATTTAAAAGCAACCCCAGTGGATAAATTTTAAGCAGTAGAATGCATTCAATTACTATATAGAAGTTAAACATTGACAGTATAATTGCAGAAATTTTTTCAAGCTAAAAATAAGCTGACTCAGACATTAAGTTGAGAAAAGTTAACACAGAAAAATGTTTAATATTAACTACAGAGACAGTGGGCATAGTACAGAATGTCTTAAGCAAAAGATACACCAATCAGTACTTACAAAGGAATGAACCATTTGTTTTCTTAACATTACATTTCTTATATGTAAGTTCATATACGTAGGTCGGTTTTACCATTCTGGAAAAAATAAGGTGTGTATACCATCGGCTAGATGTGCTCACTGTATGCTCCATTATTTTTACGCAAGGCCCGGGTGACTGGAAGTGCAGTTGTCAGGCATTTTAATTAACTGGACAGCCATTTGTTTCTGCACGACAAGGCATCGTTACACAGGAGCAATCAGGAGAAAACAGGAAACAGCCAAGCACTCTGCACTGCAACACGCCACCTTAACAGCTAACCAGCATTACTCAACTGCTACACAACTGCGCCTAGTGCACAAAAATACATAAGAGAAGAGATTAGAATTGAGTCTGATAAAACAATCTTTTCAAATATCAACTGTCACCTGAAAAAAGTTCTACCAATTTGAATTTGAAGGTAACTATTTGAATTCGAAGTAAAAAATAAAATAAGCACTTACAGTTAAGTTTCAAATTGAAGTTTTGCAGAATTTTATTTTAAGGAATATAGACAAAATTAAGAATACTTTTTGACAGAGTTAGCTACTCAGCATATAATAGCTGCATGTTTCCTCAGTATGAAACTGGAGGCAGCAAGTTACCATGAGTTTAATTTCAAATAAGAGTCAGCACTATATAAACAAAAATGAAGTTTTACCTCAAATATCCAAGCCAATAATGAAATCGGTAGTCGTTCACTTCACTAAATTACAAGAAATTTGAATAACAGCAACAAAATGGCACATAAAATGTAAAATCTGCCACTTGAGGTGCAACTTAAACAAGTAAAAAGTTAGACAAAATGTTACAAAATAACCTTTTCAACAGCTGGTTGCTCGTGCCAGGGGTCTCTCCAATGGACTGAAGACTCAAGCGATCATTTCCCCCCAAAGGCGTCCTTTATGTGGGTTCTCATTTATCTGATGCATCTAGATTTGAAGAAAAAAAAGTTCAGCCAGGTTTCTACCTGTGTTTTTATGTTATGGATGACTTCGGGTATAATTCTAGTTGTGTTTCAACTGGCTTTGCCTAATTTAATTAAGTTTTAGGAATTTCCATAGTGTTCCACCTCCCCCCCATGTGTTGCTTTACTTCAGAGGCCAAATATAAGGTTTGTTTAAGTATTTAGCTACAAAGTAGAATAAGCATCAGGCTGTAGATCAAACCACCATTAACTTCAATTCAGCCTGTTCAATGATAAATTATTAAAAGTTATTTAAGTTATAAAACTAATACTTCTTCACAAAGGCTTAACTAAACTCTAATTAGCATTCAAAACAGAAAGTATAACTAATTTTGCTACAATTATCTAACTTCAGAGCTAGCTTAGGCCCTTTCCTTTTAAAAATAGGACCAAACAGTTTGAAAAGTTAAAGACACACTATCCTTTCCCCACCCGTGTATCCTTAGATGCCTCTTCAAGATGTTGACTTGAGGAAAAACTAGTTTCCATGGTTTTCTCGTTGCAAGGAATTTGCCACTTTTCTAGGACAGTTATTACCTCCAGTCAGTACAACGGCCACTGAACCGATCTTCCGTTCTAAAAGGATAGTGTATCTTTAACATTTAAAGACAAACCTGCTCCAACACACGCCCACAGAAACTGGTCCCTGGAGGATCAGCCAAATCAGTTAAAATCTGCAATACTGGCCAATATTCTTTTAGCAAACAGGAGACCGCAGCTTTAAAGGGGAAAATGCAGATGTTGGATAAATACAGTAAGAAATAGTCATTTTCATCATAGGTTGTGTCTCATACAATATTTTATTAAAAGCAAGCCATTAAATCTCGCAATAAAACATTTTCCCTGTAAAAAAAAAATTCTCCGTAGAAATCCCTTCAGTATTAATTTCCCTAAACCAATAACCAAAAAGCACTGCTAAAGAAAATAAAATAAAAAAAACTAACAACGTGCCCCATTAGGATTCACTTGGTTCAGGCTATTAATACTCTAATAACTACCCAACACCCCACCTAAGTGCTCTAATAAAGTAACATGCAACATGTGCTGGTGCTGAGGTACATTACCATGTTCCTAGGAGGATACAGCTCCTTCTTCTTCTGGAGACTTGGGAGGGCTCTTAGACCTGGATCTAGAGTTGGATTCCCTCTTTGAGGCAGGGGGAGGGCTTCTAGATCGGGACCGGGATCTTGACCTGGACCGGGATCTAGAGACAGATGAGGACTTTGACTTGGATCTCCTGGCAGACCTGGACTTGGAGGTGGAGCGAGACCGAGACCGTGTGCGAGATCGGGATTTGGACCGACTGTAGCGGGACCGACTGCGGGATCTAGAGCGGCTCCTGCTTCTAGATCGGCTGCGACGGCGTCTTCTAGGGCTAAAACACAGCAGGAGAAAAAAAAAAGCGTTAAAAGTTGAAGACGGGCGGCGCAACCGACTTCAACAAGTACTTCGGGACGGGGAAGGCGGAACGGGACCCACGTGGGCAAGAAAATGAGCGTTCAGAGGGCGCCATTGTTCAGAGTGAGTGGCCGGGGGCTAAAACTACTACAGGGCGAAGCCCTCCCGCTGCGGGGGAACTCCACGTGCCTTCGCTACTACACCCCTCCGCTACTACACCCCTACTCCTCCCTCCCAACCCCACCACCCAACTCAAAGGAACCACAACCACGTGCCTAAGCCCCGTCTCTCCACGTTACAACTGAGACTCCGCCGCCCCCCGCGGCCGTCCCGGCACCAACCTGCGGCTGCGGCGGCCGTAGCCGCTGCTCCCGTAGCGGCGGGGGGGCGGCCCCCGCCGGCTGTGGTGGGAGTCGGGGGGGCGGCCGTAACGGGCCATCTGCACCCGCAGCTCCCGGCCGTCCAGCACGGCCCCGTCCATGGCGTCCATCGCGTCCTCGGCGTCGCGTTTGTCGTGGAAACGCACGAAGGCGAAGCCGCGACTCTCCTTCGTGTAACGGTCCCGGGGGATGTAGACGTCGCCCACTCGGCCGTACTTCTCGAACACCCTCCGGAGCGTGTCCGGGGACGTTCGGTAGGTCAGATTGTCCACCTTGAGGGACGTCATGCCCTCCACGTCCGGCGGGGGCCGTCCGTAGCTCATGGCGGGCGAGAGCCCACGAGGGGCGGCGGCGGCTGAGGAGAAACCCGCGAGAACGGGGACGGGTCAAGAAGCGGCGCGGCCCTTGGAGGGGTGAAGCGCCTCACACCGGAGGGGGAGCCCCGGAGCGGCGGCCCAGCAAAGTCCAAAAAGGCGGAGAGCTACAGGGCATAGGGAAAAGCCGCGGAGTCCTCAGCGCAGAGGGACGAGCAGACACCCACCTCCGGGCTCCGGAGAGAGGCGGCCTAAGGCTGGAGCGGAGCCGAAGCGCCGGTACCGGCCGCCCCCGCCCGCCGCTGCGAGGAAATGAGTGGGGCGCCGCCCGCGCGCGCCTACTTAACGCCACAAAATGGCCGACGGCGACACGGAAGTGAAAGCGCCGCCCCGGCGCGCGGGGCCCTCACCCGGCGGCCGCTTCCCCGAGCGTGGCTTTGGCTTCTGTTTTTTTTTTTTTTTTTAATTATTATTCCTTACCGGAGGCGGCCTTGGGTGTCGCACGGAAAATCACCCTCTAAATTAAGAACTCGCCCGCCGTTGAAAGCGACCGTTAGAGGCGGCTTTGCCGTGACCCGGAAGGACTGGGCGGAGGCGGGGAAATTTTGAACAATGTGTGCTGAAAACGGTAAAAAAAAAAAAAAGAGGCAAAAAACGGAAATAACGCGAGACCTGGCTTTTGAGGGGGGGAGAAGAGGCGGGAAGCTCATGCCGCCTGAGGGGGGGAAAAAAAAAAAAAAAAGTGTTAAGGGAAGCGCTTCTGGCGCGGGCGGGGAGTGACGGTTTAAAATGGCGGAGGGGGGAGCGCTGTGAGGGGAGAGCGCTGTGAGGGGAGGCGGCTGAGGGCTCTGGGCTAGTTGTGAGGGGTTTTTTTTCCTGGAGGAGTTGCTGTGGGAGCTCTGTGCACGTCCTGCTCTTGGTACATTCGCTGTGAGGGGCCCGGCGGGCCTGTGGCGGGTTCCCCGTCGCCTCCCCCGTCGCCTCCCGCCGGTTGCGGTGCCCGGTGAATCCGCTCTGTCGGCGATACGATCGGTGCCTGGGAGAGCTGAGGGCAGAGCTGGGGAACGGCAGAAATTCCCCGTTACGCCCCGTTCTCTGCCGGTTCGTGCTTTGGCACCGGTGTCACCTGTAAGGGTGTCACCTGTAAGGGTGACAGGGCAGATTCCCCGAGCCTTGTCTGGGCAACTCGGTGAAAGCTGCTCCCCAGCCCTGAAAGTTGTTGCTGTGTCACTTCAGGCACTGAATAAAATGCCCAGGCTTCAAGTATAAACTATAATACCTAGTTCTTGTCTTAGAACAATGACAAACATTTCTACCCGTCAATTTTATAACACTACATTAAAAAAAATAGAAATGAAGAGGCAGTTCACTGATTTTGTTGTATTATTATTTTAACACAATGACAGTATTGATATGAGGAAGTAAATCCAGTATTGCAATTTAAGTCCTTATTCTTACTGCAATTGTTTGCTATTTTTTGCGCTGAACTACAAAGCAATTGTATCAGCACAAACCTAGAGACAACAGTTTGTTTCTTGCTACAGAAGACTTAAATAAAATAGTACCAGTTTAACTTTTTGTGTTTATTCATTCTATATTGTTCTTTTTTGTTTGCCCGGAGATTTTTTGGGTTAAAAATTTTCCAATTCACCTGCTGAAACCCTTTCTCTAAGGAGCAATTAGAAGTTTATCTTTACAATTATTTCTCTAAAATGACAGAGGGGGTTTTCTGTGTCTCATATTCACTAGTTTCACAGACACTTCAGTGTTAAATATGTAATGATAGCTGGGATGCAGATTTTATTTAAGTCTTTTACCATAGATAGCAGAGGTAAAATTTGGTGGTTTGTTGTTACTTCAATAAATTCTGAATTTTTTTCCTTTCTCTTTGGCCAGCAGTTCAGTGAAGCTGGTTTAGTCGAACACTCTGGTCCTGACTCAGAGGCCCAACAGAGCGGACAGAAGACGGTAACAGGAAAAAGCTGTTCAGTCGATACAAGATGTGGGGTCCTCTGTTTAAATTTTGCTGACGTTTTAACAGGGATCCTCAAAACTTAAAGGTCAATTGATGTGAAATTTATTATTTTTAAAATACTGTGAAGTAAAATATTAAGAGTATGTAATTGCTAAAACCAAATGTTGTTCCTTGAGACAAAGCTGTGGAAGATTACGAAGACGCTTTCCTCTCCTGAGTCACTGAGACAATGAATTAAGGCAGAAATGCTGGGCAGAGCCCATGTGTTGGTGGGAATAATTCTCCCTTTGCAATGACTTGTGTGTATTTGAATTCAGCTAATTAAATGGTTATCTTACATGACTTTCTAAGATGTTTTTTATCTTGATGGGTCTTATTTAGTAGCTAGAGATGATAATTTATAGCTGTGTGACATCATAAGAATATATAAACATATAATCAAGATATAATCATATAGTGATTATTAGAGGATTTATAATTCTTAAAAACTCGCACAAATATTTTTATTTTAAGGATTAGAGATTTCCACCCACTAGATGATGTCGAGAGGTCCTTTCCAACCCAAACCATTCTGTGATTATGTGAAGTAGAAAAGTGTACTTTCATAAAACTGCATTTCCCAGAGTGCACAAGGGTTTCGGGGCTGGGTCAGCTGATCTCGACTGTGAAATGTTCCTTATTTCCTGTCCAACATGCGTGGAAATGACTCGTGTGAACGAATGTCTCATCTTTCCCTTGTCAGGTGATTTAAAGGCTTTGGACCTGAATTCTGATTTGGAACAATGGCAAGAAACAGCTGATTAACTAGCTGGGGATCTGGAAAACTGTCTTTTAGGGGAAAGAGATGTCGAGAAGTAACATACTGCAATCCGACCTGTTAACTTCATGGGAAAAGGTAGAGAGAATCTTGGATTTACCTTTCATACCAGACGTTTCCTTTTTTTTTTTTTTTTTTTCTTTTTCTAGTTACTAATTTTGCCATATGTTATCTAAGAGATTTTCCAGATTTCTTGATTAGTTTATGGCTGTCTCCTAACAGCTAATAAGTAACCCTGAGTAATCATAATTTTTGAAGCTTTATTTTTCATTTTATTCTTTTTGCTTGCTTGTTTTTAACAGAAGTTAAGAGGAAACTTTTAAAAGAAAATAGAGCTTTTCCAGACTGACACTGAGGACTTGGCAAGAAAACACAAAATGTCTCCTGAATCAAAAAAACTTTTCAACATAATTATTTTGGGAGTCTCGTTTATGTTTATGTTCACTGCTTTCCAAACATGTGGAAATATTGCGGTAGGTGTGAATTTCAAAACATGGTACATTTCTATCACAGTTATTAATAATTTCTTGTCTTCCATGTGCTCTAATGTAAGAGTTGCTTTACTTGAGGTTTTTTTTTTTTAATGTGCAAGACACCTTGACATTTTGTCTCCTTCTCTTGATTTAGTGTTAACCAGATTAAGTTGATTAACTGGATAATTAATCAGTTTATTTCTTTATGATAGCATAGCTACATATGTAACTGTGCCTGATTGCTTAGAAAGTATAGTCCCTTTCAAAATATTTGCCTAAGTTGTTATTATTAACCATGCCCCTAGTTTCTTTAGAGTGTATTTCTTAATCTAACATATTTTTCTGTTCTAACAAACTAGACATTGAGGGGGAGTATAAGGATAACATCTGACAAGTAGTTAGACTTCCACAATTGCTAGAACTGCCAAGTCACCTTCCATCTGAATAAATAATTTTCTGCTTCAGCATCGTGTATCTCTTTGCATGCTGAAGCAAAATTGGGCGTAATACAATCCAAATTTAATATTAGAAGCAGATTGCACTCTAACCACTTAAATTTTTAGAGTCCTGCTGCTGACAATCTGAGCCCAAATGCTCTAACTTATTGAGCTGTTGGTGTTGCTTTCAGTGGTAGTTATATGCCTGAAGGACAGTTAGATTTCAACACACCCCTTGAACCCCCAGGTCTTACAGGTTCTGTTCTCTTGCATGCAAGAACAATCCTTTCTGGGTTCAGAAAGATAAATGTCCTTCACTGCATTATAGAAACAACTATTTAGAATAGTTTTGTAAAAGTCAAAGTGCAGCGTGATACTGCACATGAATATGGAAGTACCACCCAGTGATCTTAGAAGTTCTGCAGCGAATTCACAGCACCTCACTGGATTGCACCTAGTGATCATGCAGTCAGATAATTTGTTATTACAAGCTATTGCAAGTGACTTTAAATCAGATCTGTCTGCCAATCCAGTAATTGCATGGTCTCATGATCACTAATGGTGATTCAAGGGAAAAAAAAGGAACAGGAAAATAACGAGAAGCTGAAAAGAATGGAAGCTCTTATCAGAAGCTGATAGGTCAAATTAAGAGTATTTTGAAACTTCTCCTTCCCCCCCCACAACTTTTTAAATTAAGATCTTCATACGTATCTACCTAAGAGAGATGTTTAGTGAAAGAGAAGTTTTGTGAAATATTTTAAGGTCTCTGATGAAATCATAATATAATCCTAAAGTACTAATTACTGCTTCAAACATAAATGTTTCCCTGCCAAATATCTCCTTCACCTTCATTATGGAGGTGTTGCGAGTTGTAATTAACACTTTAAGTACTTTGTAGAATCTATTAATAATTAATTCTAACATTTGATACTGAATTCAAACTCATACAAGTGTTCTCAGACTACAACATATATTCTAACATATTACAATGTATGATTTTCTCCGCACAGCAAACTGTTATCACAAATTTAAACAGCACGGATTTTCATGGCAGTGGCTACACAAGGTAATTTATACTGATCTTCTTATTACTTTGATCCTTGCAGGGTGAAGTTAGTTATAATTCCACCTGGTAGAGATACAGTCTCAAGAGACTGTAGTGTTCTGCTGACTTCACAATTTAATAATAAACTTAAAGCAGTTAAAAACAGGCTTCTCACATTCACTCTCGTTCTACTCTGAATTATTTCCGGTTGAACTACATATCTGTTTTGCATGTTTTGTTTGTAGGGAGAAAAAACACCATATGGTCATCACATTCTAAGCATTTTATTTTAGGAGGTGAAGAATGTGCAAGTTTTAAAATAAAAAATTCCTGCTAACTAAGGCCTTGGTTGTTTGCCCTTGTACACCTCTGTGTGTTTGTGTGGGATAGGTGGTGTGGATCAGCTTCCAGGAACTGCTGCAACATAAATGTGAAAGGAGCCATCAGAAAGACAAGCAGCGAGGTTCCAAGCCAGGAAAAGTTGTTCTGTTTGTTCACTGCACAGGCACAGCCAAACTGACCAAGCACGATCAGGGACCTCTGTGTGCTAAATTAATCTGTCATATAGGAAGACCCGGTTGCTGCTTTGAAGGCTGTACTGTCTTAATTTAAACTAAAAATACAACTGGCACAAAATATATCTATAAAATGTCTGTGGTGTAGTTGGCAGAAAATGCAAATCTCACTGGTGTCAATGAATGAGGCTCTGGAACATTCTCTGTAAGTACTGGCCAGAAAATTCAATAACTGTTGTTAAGGCACAGTTTGACAAATGTATAAATTATGAGACGCACTTGTCTGCAATAGTTTCGGACTCCTCAGCAATCCAAAAAACGCTGCACGCTCCTGTATTCCCATATAGAGTGCAGTGGGTGAAGGTAACAGAAGAAAGAAATATTTGACCATGAAAGTTATGCAGTTACTTAAGTTATGTATGTACTTGATACTTTGGAATCAACTGAACATTCTTAAATCAGTTGCACTTATACCCTATAAGTACTTAATCGTCTTTGTTGTTTATTTATGTAGCATGTCCATTATTTATGGAGTATTCTCTGCATCAAACCTTATATCACCTTCAGTGGTTGCGATAGTAGGACCTCAACTCTCCATGGTCGTTAGTGGCATATTTTATAGGTAAGTATTAATTTTGAATTTTTGCCTGCTTCCTTTGAAATCTTTCTTTCATTTTTTTCCCTCCTACGGCTACCATGCCATACATGAAATTGTACTGCTAAGGAAGGCATCTTGCAGACATACTGCCTCTATCAGTAGATGTGGAACTGCAGAGTACTTCAGCCTACTGGAAACAGAGTGTGTTTTTTCCACAGCATTTCCAGACTTCGCTGACTCTGGAGTTCAGGTTGTGGTCTCAGATTAATGACTATATAAAAAAATCTACATACTTAGTGGAATAAAAAGATTATCTTTTCTTGCATTTGACATGAACTATTTTTCAGTGTCACTTAAGACAGAATAGCTGATTTAGAAGCAGCTAAATGAGATATCTGATTGTTAAAGTGCGTTGTCAACTTTATGTTCAATATACTGATCTGTTCTCTTCTAGCCTGTACATTGCAGTTTTTATCCAACCTGCTACATGGACTTTCTACACTGCTTCTGTTTTTATTGGCATTGCAGCTGCTGGTAAGCACTGTTCTTACTCTGCTTACTATTCTTTGCTATGTTTCAATAAACCTCTAAAATATTTTTATTTCTTGAGCAATATATTCTGTACATTTCAGTTCTCTGGACAGCACAGGGAAATTGCTTGACTGTAAATTCTGATGAAAACACCATTGGAAGGAACAGTGGAGTATTTTGGGCACTCTTACAATCCAGGTAAGCTTTATTTGTTAGTCTTTTTGTGGTTATATAAGCATTCTGCTTTTTACATTTTTTGTGAAACAAATCCTTCACTGGTACCTTGCAGTCAGTGAAGTGGCGGGGAAGGCTGGAAGCCACATTTCTGTTACTGTTGTGCATTATAGAACGATGAATTAAAGTTACATATTGCAAGGCTCTGCTCTCAACATGCCATAACAATACATTTCTGTTAGAGGAGCATTTTACATAAGTAACAGACATCTTGTTGATTGGGGAGGGCTGTGCTAATTTGTTTAAGGACTTGAGTGCACTAATGAGCCCTGATGGTCCTGAACAGCCTCACCTGGCACCTCTACCACACCCTTTGCATCAGCCCATGGGCCCAGGAGCCTCATTTAAACTCAGCCTGGGGCTTTGGTTCCTCTGGGTCTGTGTTGGAGGAGTACTGGTCTTCAGCTCAGCCACAGTTATGCCTGGTTCTGGCTCATTAGTGCACTCAAGTCCTTAAACAAATTAGCACAGCCCTCCCCAAGTTGAAGTGAAGATATAGTCAGAAAAGAGATCTTGTTGATAATACTCTGTATTAAGCTTTGAGTGCTGCATAAACCAAACGAGTCAACAAGAAAGGTAGTGAACAAGGTAGTGGATGGTGTTGCTGCCATTGAGTATTTTGTGCAGATGGGGTTTGTGCTTCTTGGGAGAGAGTAATGTAATCAGGGTATAGGGAAAAAAATAACAAAAACGTGTGACAAGGTAGAACTGCTGACTTGAAGAGCGCCTGAAAAGTCTGGGATTCATTCCTTTGGAGAAAAAGTGTTGAGGATTATACTGATGGGTTAGTAGGACAGTGAAGGCAGCAAGTGAGCTGGATGTGGAACTGTTCCTCACCAAATGCTGCTGTACAGGTAACTTGGTGAAACTAGAAGAGGATTGGTTTGAAACGGATGCTATGTGCTGCTTTACATAATGGCTGATTAAATGTTTGGTGCATGCTGCCACAAGGAAAGTGTAGATTTGGATGGTGTCAGCAACAAAATGGATTAAACAAATTCATTGGCAACAGGTCCACAAATGGTTCCCGAAGAGAGATACCTTATACCACCCCTAACACGGCGGTACTGGATGTTGGGAGATAACAAGTTTGCAGAAAGCGCTGAGGCTCGCGAGCCTGTGCTAGATGGCATTGCTAATGCTGTTGTGGGGACAGAATACTGGGTTAGTAGAACATCAGCCTGAACCTGTGGCATACTTCTTGCATTTCTTAAGTTTCAGGTTCAGGAATTAACATAATGGTATGTTATCAGCGTAGCGATTTCCACAAACCCAATTAATTGTGTGTTTTACAGTGAGTAAAACGCATGGCTTTATATGAGGGAACTTGACTCAAAGACTGTTTTGAATCACCATTCATTCGGAATTACTATATTTCAGGAAACTGTAGGTAGGAACACAGAATTTCCCTTGAGCTGTTAACAACCAATTTAGCATTACTGGGGCAATGCTTCAGGCAAGACACTTGACTCTTCTAAGGAAGTATAACAAAATCTCCATAAATATATCAGCTTTCTAACGTGTACCCTTCTAAAATTAGTGAGGGGGCAACTTAGATACAGATTTCTTCATTTTTGCTACCACCTTGTGTTTTCCTTATTGAAAATGAATAGCCAGCATTATGGGGAAGGATCCTCTACTATTTCAAGTTTTATACAGAGTAAGCAGTTTGCGTGGGGTGTGACTGATGTCTTTATTTCTTTCACAATTGCACAGTACAGTTTTCTGCATAGAATAATATTATCATAATGCTACAACTTTAATCTTACTGCAGAAAGTGCTGTTCATCTTTGTCCTTTCTGTCTACAGCTTGTTTTTTGGAAACCTCTATATATACTTTGCTTGGCAAGGAAAAACTCACATATCAGGTGGGTATTGTTTATTTATATGGGAGTCCATCCTTGAAAATATGGTAGCATGAATAAACAAATTAAATAATGAACTTGAAAGCGGCAAGAAACGTATACAATATCAGACTTTTTTTCCAATTTATTGTTATATATCCTCTACTTTTGGAGTATGTGTTTGATTCATTGTTCCATGGTACTCATGGCCCTTGTATTATGTGTGGTTTTCCTGCATGCAGTGCTCTTTGATTACCTTCTTTTGTCTATGAAATTCTTCAGAATGCTAATTTAGAATAAGGTTTTCTCCAATAGCTGCTCTGGGATTTTCTCTGTGCAGACAGACTTATGCCAAAATACAGATATTTGGGGGGAAAGCTGTTCTGAAACAGCTATATGTTTATTATATGTGCTACCGTGTTCCAAAATAAGTTCCTGGTGTAGACTGTCCTTCTAAATCAGATTGAACACTGATTAACCTATGCACTGAAGGAAGAGGAAAACCATCCCATTTCACTTCCTGGCTGCACTAATTGTTGTGCTGGCACGAAACAGCAGCAGGACAGAGGTTGAGATGTGCAGCTGGACTGAGAGTGGGCAGCTGCTGCTGCTTAAACTGGCAGCATTGCTGGAAAAGTGTGTAAAACCAAACCAAGCACAAAAAACCCCCCAACAAAAACAAACAAAGCAACAAAAACCCCCACAAGTAAAACCCCTCAGTCTTTCTTTCTTGCCAGAGCTTATGAAGACTAACTTCCTAATGGGATTGTAATTAGTAGTATATGTTTTTTTCATTTGCTGTTGTAGACTGGTGATGAGCAGGAGGGAGAACAGTAAATGAAATAATATTCTTAAGCTGGGTAGTTGTTGAGAGTCGTTGGTTTGAAAGCAGAGTTTTACTAAAACAAGGCACGGTGTGGGGGAGTATCAGCTAAGAAAATGGCAGTGGTGAGAACAGAGCAAAATAGAAGATTTTAATCATAAAACCTGAGTATTGCTGGAAAACCAACATTTTGTAAATAAATAGGGTTGATTGTCCTGTTCTGTCATGACTGTGAGAGTTTTCTTGATTGTAATGTTAAAGTTAAATCCGTACTGGAACGGCCAATTTTTTTAACATTTGAAAGATGAAGGTACATCTGCTGTAGAATCAGGAATAAGATGTTGATTTTTAAATTCTAATTATCAGGCTTCAGAAATGCTGCCATGTTTAGACGCATAGTCTGTTTCATGTCTCTGTTAGATCTGTCTCTTCAGGTTCCCCACAGATGTGGGCCTGGTAGCACAGGACAGGTTAATTTTTAAAGGTCAGCTCCAACATTCCCTCATCTTTAACACAAAGGCTTAAGTGTTATTGAAAGTATTGGTGACACTTTGGATCTGGTGAGCCTGAAATTCTGTGCATTCTAAATTTGAATGTACTTTCTAACCACAGATTAGAGCATTTAAGTATGAAGGAGTTCTGCTCTTAGATTTCCCCCAATCTTTGAATGTCTTGAGACTCCTCTTTGTTAAAAATTGTTGATATTGGAAAATGTGACAGTACTAAAAAATCAGCTCCTTCTTCCTTTTACTACCTGAATGAAATTTTTACAGGCATTTCAAGGTGAAGCACATATTCACATTATGATGTCTAATCAAACGTTATTTTAATTGATGTAGAACAGTTTTATGTTTACATTTAAGCTAAAGGGGAAGTAAATACAAATGTGGGAAGGAAATACAAATACACTAGTTCACTCACAACTATTATTTGTTTCTTGGCTTGTTTATTCTGCTTAATATTTGTAAAATGGAATGACTTCTGTACTATAGACTTTCCTGTGTCAAACAAGTTGGTTTGTGCAGCCGAGCTTGTGCGTAGGGCAGCAGTTACTGTCCTCCAGCTGCATGTTGGGTGCTGTGTCAGCGAGGTTTCGGTGGTTTTAAGGCTTTTGAAGTTTACAAGCCTACCAGTTTATGATGTTACAGCACTAATATTTCTAATGCTGCTAAAGAGCTTTTTTTAGAAATCTGGAAGGTTTTGGGGTAGTTTGCTATGTCCACTCTGAATTATGTAAGTCTTGAAAGATGTACTTTCTTCTGCTAATAATTTATGCACTTCCTTTGTTAATTGGCTCCTCCTTGGTCATAGCCTTTGCATGGCAGAAAATGCGAGTGACACTCTTTAATATGCCGATATTTTATTGGCGTAATAAAACTGAGACAGGAATTTGCCAGCAGCTGAGTACCTCTTGTTCCATGTAAAAGGTAAGTTAGAAAATTAGCGTGCATTTTGTTATGTAGTATGTCTGTATTAGTTTATTGAAAGTAGTTGAGTTGGTTTGAATTGATTTTGCATGTCTAGTTATAATTCTTGTTCGTTTTTCCACAGAGGGTGATCGCAGAACTGTCTTCATTGCTCTGACTGTTATCAGTCTTGTGGGCACAGTTCTGTTCTTTCTGATTAGGAAACAAGAGGACACAAAAGCTCCAGGAGAGGAAGATTCTGCTAATGAAATCCTGGGGGACAGCTCGTAAGTGCTTATTGCCATCACGTGTTGTCACATATCCTTGTTTGTGCTCCTGCTCCTCAAGGGAACATCGTGCGCTCACTTTCCCCTCTGTACTGGAAACATGAATGTTATGAAGAAACTGTAGAATTTATAGATTTAATAGAAAAGTGTCTGTACTTTAACAAATGAGAGTTAATGTTGTTTATATGACACATTTTCAAGGGTGGAGTGCAGTACCGCGCATTAAATTTTTCCATTAATAAGTGCCTTTGTAAAGACACCTTCTACCTCTTTTCTCCACTAATTGTTATTAAGCATATATCTGCCTTTCATGGTCTGTCTTGCCCTCATCGGCCCAATTTATAGGCTGGAATAAGCAGAAGTTACTCCCTTTTTACAGGTTCTCTTTTACGGACTGAATCGTGTTTTTCATATCTTTAAATATATGCCACCCTGATAAATACATTAGAAATGCGTAGGTACACAGATTCAGTACACTTTTGCCTGAGGCATCAGTTTAAATATTTAAAGAACAATGAAAATGTTAGAAAAACATCAGGAAGTATGGCAGTGAAAAAATGTTGAAAGCTAAAACTGCTCAGAAGGATTCTGTTGTTTTTTGAACAGCATTCACTAGCACAGAAAGCAAATAAATTTTGTGGTTAGTAGTTTAGATTCTCAGAAACTTTTAATAATGTATTAGGATATACCAGTATTTAGAGCTGGGCTAGAAAACGTACAGAAAACCTGAAAAATTAAGCTGCCTTCCAGCACAGCGATACAGTGTGGTTATTTCTTTTCCATTTTGATTAAGTCATTTATTTACCCAGGTCTGCACAAAACACAATGACAAGAGCGGTGGCTGCCTTCAGTAAGTACTGTTTCACATGAGAGTTGCTTCAAAACATACTGACGTATCCTTTCCAGCACTCCATAATTCTGCCGATAATGTGATCACGTACAAAAGACTTAAAACAAGAATTTGTGAACAAATAAGGTTTTAAGAACACATTTCAGGTTTTCTGCTTTCAATATAGACCTTCAGGGATGGCCCGCTTGGAAAAATAACTGCCAGGTGGCAACGGTTTTCAGAGCAGAGATGGCAGTTCACACAGGGACACATGGCAAGATAAGGAAGTTGCATGTTGTTTTATTTTGTCACCAAATGATAACAGCTAAACCCAACAATTTCGATCTGCACCATCTGCAGTTTCCATTGAAGTTTGATGTGGTCTGCCTGTGGCTGTTAACCTTGTTTTGAGAACATGGGAATCTTCACTGAGAATGTATTTATCCTTTTATGAGACAATTGCCGTGAACTGAGAGTACAAAAATACAATGAGCAGAAGATTATCTGCTAATTGAAAACTATGTGTCCCCCCTTTAATATTTCACCCCTTGCATTTCTTATGAAAGAGGATTTCAGATCACAGCATTTCTTTTAAAGAACAAGTCAGGATTGGTTTGTTTAGCACTTTGTTTACTGTAGTAAAGTCACAGTTTGCACAATTTTAACCTATTTTTACAAAGAGCAAAAGAAATTCTAGGTTGTCTTAATAGTGTTATCAGTTATATTAATTCCCATTATTATGCCTTTACAGAGAAATCTATAAAGCTGAGCTTCACCAAAGAGATTATGCTGCTCAGTGTTACAACAGCCTATACAGGTATGAAGCAAGAGGAGTGTATTATCGTGCAGCAGGATTGCAATTCTGTATTTCTGCGAATGTTACTTGAATATTTCAGTTATCTTTGAATGAGTTATTCACTTGTGACATTCCTGTGTTCTGGGTGTTTCTGTATGGGAGGAGGGATGTGCCTAAATCTGCAAATAGCTTGGGGTCAGCTCTGGGTCACCCAAATTGAAGGTTCGGCAAGTTTACAGAGCTTTTTTTTATGTGTTTTGGCATTACACTGTCAGTAGGTTGTAGATTGTTTATTTTAATTCAAATTCAATGCAATTGCATTAATGTTTGTACCTTACACTTTCAATGTCACCTTCATTAAGGCTTGAGAGATTTCTAACAGTCTTTATTTTAGTCTTGATTCTATTGAGAAATTAGCCATTTTCAGCTATTTTTGTCACTGGCATTTGCTGTGGCAAGAGCTCTTTCTTTTTAGCAACTTTAGTTAAACCTGGTCTACAATTGTTAGATTAAAGTATGAATTGTAAAATAAAAATACATTTATTTTTGCCATACGCTAATATGATTCTTCCACAAAGATACTATAAAATGTTCAAAATGTTACTGGGATCCTCTTAACAGATTTTTTGAGGGAGTTTCTTGCTCCTTATTTGCCTTAAGGTGTTTTTCTCTTCATGATCAATTTAAGTTTTAGGAAGAACAGATGCTTTTTCAGAGCCTCAGCTCTGAGTCACCATTTTGAAAAATTGTCGTTAGCTCTTGTAGGTGAGAAGAAAAACTTAGATGTGAACAAACCATAAACAGTGCTGTAAGATCTGCTGAAGTTTGCAGTCAGTTTCTGGTAGAGAAATAGCAATAGTAGTGATGAAGTCCTCTTGTACCGGTCACTAATCAGAGTTACAAGTTACTTCACAGCATCTCCAGTGTTGTGTTAACCCAGATTAACTTGAATTCCTCTCAGGCTTTTAGTGCAGTGGGAGTGTGAAGCAAAATAATAAGGGAAGGGAGGAACTCAGGTTTGCCTGATTAATCTGAAATTTGAATTTAAGAGGTAGCGGAAATAAAAATCAGTCCAGCTTGGAAAAAAAATAGCTGCTGCCACCTGGTGGCTCTGGGTCAATATTGCCACTTTATGTAGAAAAATAAAAAATCTTGGAAGGCCAGCAAAAGCTTTTATTTCCAAAATTGATGGTTGGATGATTAAGACTGCTCAAAGTTCACCCCCTTTTGATGCTTTGCAATTCATGTTCCATGTTAAGGAGGCTGCTACATGTAGACCAGAGTATAGGATATCATATTTTTACAGTAGAAAAAGCAAAGTAGGTGAATTAGAAACAGTGCTATTTTTGAACTGTTTTTCTTTGTTTAGGTGTAACACTTTGCTTTGTATTAAGGAATTACGCTTGTAGTCATGCTAGTTGGCCTCAGCCATGTTACCTTTTTCACAGTAATGGCAGTAGAAAAAAAGAAGAGTTTTAAACAAATAGCAGTTGTTCTTTCTCAGTTTTAGTTCATTAAGTATAGAAAACTAGCAGTTTAGGAATCTGGATTCTTTTGGTATATGGGGTTTCAGGGAGTCTTTCTTAAGAATGTCACAACTCGGGGCAGAGGGGACGGAATCCTTATATGTGAAATTCCAAAGTTCTTGAAAAGCAGAAATATAAACTGCATGTAGAGATTGTGTCAACAGAAGCAGTACTGAACCAAAGTGCAGGTGACAGGTTTTTTTCTAATATAGTTTCTGTAAACTGGCATAGGAGAATATCATTTAAAATTCCCTAATTGCTTTTATTATATATACGTCATTTAAATATGTATTTGAAAGAGACCTTAAGGAAAAACAGCTTTTAGACTCCAAGATTTTTTTGATAACTTTCATGATAGTTCACCTATCAATTTTGTTTGATTTATTTCAAAGGCTTGGAATTAACCTTCTTTTCTGGAGTATACGGAACATGTATTGGTGCTGTGAATAGGTTTGGCAGTGAAGAGAAAAGCCTTATTGGTCTGTCTGGTATTTTTATTGGTGTTGGAGAAATTTTAGGTGAGTCTAAATTTACTAATTAATAGATAAAAAAGGATTAAGATTTTGTAGTTACCCAAACCAGTTTTTGTACTTAACTGAATAGTGTCTCTCAAGCTTCCAGCAATGATTATGTAAACAAAAAATGAGATATTAGAAATAAAATTGTCAACGTGGTTCCATATTGCGCTGTGAATTATATGTTACACCATGTAAAGTGAATGTGGACTAGGATCTGAAACACTGACTATGAATCCTAAGATTTTTGCATTCTTTTGGGGTTAGTACAAAGAAATACATAACACTTAGAATAAGAGGAACACTAGACTACGATGTTATTGGTGAGTTTTCAGCATTATATTCTGGTTTTAAATAGTAACTTTTCTAAGTTTTCAGCTTTTTCTTTTTTTTGGTATTTTAAGGTTGCTTCTGTCCTTACTTCTTCAGTTCTGGTTTAATTATCCAATCTTTTCCACTTACACAGGTGGAGGAATCTTCGGTTTACTGAGCAAGCATAACCGCTTTGGCAGGAACCCTGTTGTGATGCTGGGCATCATCGTCCACTTCATAGCCTTTTATTTAATTTTTTTCAACATGCCAAATGATGCCCCTATTGCTCCTATGGAAGGAACAGATGATGTTGCCTATATGATTCCAAGGTATGTAAACTTTTTCCTGTATAACTCAAGATGTATACAGACAGTTTGTTTCCCTCAATAGAAAATTCCTTGAAGCTGCTTTAGGGGAAAAATATACAGAGCTTTCTTATCTCCTCATTGCAACTTTCTTTTCAGGTGTATTTTTGCCAATTTGTATGAAAATAATATGTTGTCAGCTTGTGCAGACACAGCTGCTAACTTGCAATTAAAAGCATTTGTGCCTGTGGTGGTGACTATTCTTTATTTAACAGGAGTATTTTTCTGCAAAATGAATTGGTATGTCTATAATATTCCTGCAGTTTTTATGAACTCACCATGTGTGTTTCAGCTTTTAATCGCTGCCTTGTGGGTTTTGTGGCTCCAAGCACCAAAATGAGTTCTTCTAGCGGTTCTAATTCAGTGTAGAATTGACTGCAGGTAACAGTAACAAAAGTCTTGGCATTCAAGAAATTAAAATCTGATGAAACCATTCTTTATGCCAAGCCAAGCGTTCCCAGTTCTTTTCCACTGAAATGTAAAGTTGGAGAACTTTCTTCCATTCTCACTTTCCAAATAAGCCTGCTGAAAATAGATGTGTAAACTGTTTGAATGACTGACTTTTAAATGTGATTCATTTTCTCCTTCAGCAAAGAGGTGGCCATATTCTGCAGCTTCCTCTTAGGACTGGGGGACAGCTGCTTCAACACTCAGCTCCTCAGCATTTTAGGATTCCTGTATTCAGAAGACAGCGCTCCTGCCTTTGCCATCTTTAAGTTTGTTCAGGTATTACGTGGCACAGCCTTTTGAAAGCATAACTGTTGCAATGTTACTGAAATACTGGGCTGGGTTTTTTAATGAGCTGAGAAAAATGATGTTGTTTCTGCAAAAGAAACAGCCTGGTTTTTTGTCTTTAACAGGAAAGAAAGTTTTTCAGGTAGGAGTGGCTTGACCGTATAGCTTGATGTGATTATATGATCAAACTGCTATTACTTCAAGTTTTGTGGGAAGTTGGAAGTGTTGGGAATTGTGGTTGAAAGTCAAAAGGCTAGTACAGTTCACCAGACTAGCATTTTACTTAAATAGTCATTTACTGAATTTATTTACTCAAAAAGGTCTTTGGGGGAGGTGAGTTAGAAAGAAACAAGCTGTTTAAATAGTAGTTGAAGAGTTTGTGGATGTTGTGCCACGTCACTGGTATTTTCAGGTGGGTACATAGACAAAAGAAGAATTAAGTGATGTTTGCCTGTTCTTAAGTTGTTGGAATGCCAAAGTAAACGTATCTGTGCTAGTTGGAGACTCGATGAAAAGTCTTCATACAATGTGAATACAAATGCTGTGTTTTGGATAGATCACTTCTCTCACAGGCATTAACCTTGTTTAGTACTGAACTTTCCAGGTCAGGGTCTGTGTTGATCAGAGCTATCAGTAGAAAAATGATGTTGCAAAGCATTGAAGCTGTTTCTGCATGGTCACAGCAATAGGAAGCAGAGGTCAGGGTGAGCTTATTTTAAAAGATGACAGCTGTTTGCTTCAAAAGGTATTTTTTTTCCTTATGCACTGCTCCATTTTTATATCATTCTCAGTGATAGGTAAGAATTTGAGGTATACACAGAATATAACGATTCTTTATATAAGATCTAATTAAAACTTTACCCTTAAGGATAGATTGCAAGTAAGCAATGCGGCTTGTCAGAGCCTCTAGCTATTTTGGTATAGAATAGTTTGTAGTGCTGTAAAACTGGAAATAGTTTTCTGTAGTTTTATTTAAAGCCTCGACTGTGGTGCTTCTAGACAAACTGTTTTCAAATACCAGAGAACTGCGCTTGGGATGCTATGAACGCTTTTGTGTTTGGTGTTCATTTTCTACAGAGAACGTTATTTAAATAACAAGTAAAAACTAAATCTGTTGTGTATCGCATGAAGACATATGTTGAGGCATAATGAAGTTTTAATATTTTATATCTTCTCCAGAAGCATACTACTGAGAGTTGCATATTAAACTCTGTGTATGTCAATGTGATAACCTTTGTATGGTAACGTTAGCCTGGATATCTCCACTGATAATCTTTTTATGTTGTGTTTTTTCTCTCAGTCCATCTGTGCTGCAGTTGCGTATTTCTACAGCAACTACTTCCTTCTGCAGTGGCAGCTCCTGATCATGGTGATCGTGGGCTTCTTTGGAACAATCACCTTCTTTACGGTGGAGTGGGAAGCAGCAGCCGCTCTCGCTGCCCGTGGCTCGGACTACAGCAGCATTTGACCTCGATACCAACATCAGAAAAAACGCTGGCATGTTTATTGGCAAGCGATGTGAGAAGGTGGAAAGATGAAGGTGCTGCAGAGGTTAGGATGGAGGAAGCTACTACTGAATCACCGTCAGTCTAACTGAATGTGAAATACGGGAGAAAAAAAAATTCCGAATTTTAAAGGCTTTTTTCCTTGCTTTAATGAGCTGAGCATGGTATGCATGTTCTTAAAAAATCTGGTATTAGAAATGGAAGGAAATGCAGAGATGTATGTATTGAACAATTCTGTTCTGAGACATACCTTTCAGAATGTAATTGCCCAATTTCACTCTACCATGCACTACAGAATTACACTTGAGTTTTTTCTCCTTAAATTATGTTTCCTATATTCTAGTCCTGCAGACACTTGAATTCTCGTATTGAATGGGTGATATTTTTATAAGATACATTATATTGAAGCGTGTGTCTGCACAGCTGAGAAATCAATTCATGCCATTGACGTTTTCAGCAATTAGATATGTGGAAATATTTCTGTGGGAAATGTTGCCGCCTTACTCTCTACTGCACACTTCCTTGTTTCGCAACCATTTGTTTATTGTTCTACTTCATGTGCTTAAATTTTATCAGATTTTTTTTTTTTAAGAAAGTACATCAGGTTGTAGTGTGACATGAAAGATTTTACAAGAATTTGAAGAAGTTCCGCTTAGCCATCTCAAAGATGTGATTCTGAGATCTGTGAAGTGTCAATAATGGAAAATGGTACCTTGGTTCAGCATCTCAGAATTGACCTGTGGTGGGAAAACTGCTGAAACTAGCTCAGGGGAATTGTACATGAAGGACCACAAGATATGGCTTCCCTCCCAGACTCCCAAATAGTTCTTTTGAGTTCAATGAAACTTTGGTCACTATTTGTGATGCATTATCTAAGATAACTTTTAGGGTACAAATAAGCTCAGAATGTGAACTGTAGGAATAATCTTGCAGTATTTATTCTAATGCATAGTCTAAAAATAGCTGAAACACTTGACATAAGTAGTTTCATTCAGTATATTTTAGGCAGATTGTGCTGTAATCTTATTCTGCTTAAAAGTGGAAACAAGGATACTATCAGAGTAATTTTTAATCCAAAACTGTTACAGATGATATAATACAGGCAGCGAATACAACTCACTTTGAGTTTTGCCTGTCTCCATGACTTTGTGGTGTTGCAGTTATGTTTCTGTCTAGCGGGCAAACAAGATGCAGCCAAGAGCAGGTATGGAACGCCGTGAAGGTGTTTTTAAACTCCATGTAGCTGTGTCTAGAAAAGTATCGTTCACCAACCTTTTTTTTACGCAGTCAGAATGTTAATGCCTTCTCTTTAAAGAGAAGTAAAGAAAAGTCGACTCAGTATGTGTCAGTAGCTCCTGTGTGTCACAACTCCGTAGGTGTGTGCAGGATTACACTTGGTGAGGGAGCGTGGTGTCTCCTGTGACACTTGCTGTCACTTTTGCCCTCACAGGGCAGGTGACATGACTCCTGTGAAGTGCAGCCCTCTCTGTGCACAGCACAACGGCAGAGAGGGATTATTTTCCAGATAGACAGAAAGGGATTTTTAAATTCACTGCAGGTTTTTGCTGTGAGATCAGGAAGGTGTTAATGGGAGGATGAGAGGGCACCTGAACACTTGCCAAGTGAAGAACTCTGCGAGGACAGCCGGGAAAGCGAGGCTTGGTGTGTTCCCGGGAGATTTAATGAGTGATGTAAACGAGAATGAGACAGGACGCACGTTGGAGCAAGGGGTTACTGAAGCCATTCCAATTTGTCAGCCAAACTGAAAAAGCATTCAGTATTCAATCAATAGCTGTGATTAATGTGACCAGCAGCACTCTAATGCCTCTCTCTTATCCACTCCTGTTATCCTGTATGTTGAAGCATGCTATTTTTATATACTGAGCACCAGAAAAGGTATAGATGATAGGATGCTGGCAGTGATTAGAATTCTCTTGTTGCTACACGTTTGTATTTTCTCCGAAGAAACAAAAGGGATAAAGAACTTTTTTTTAAGATAGGGAATTACCGGCGTTTGTCTCTGAACTCTTTCTGGGACTTGTTTTTCCCTATATGTTAATGAGAGAAGAAAGACTTGAAAATTCAAACGGAACAATTTTGCCTTACATTATATGGGGAGAAAAATGATTCTTGGGTCTCGTGGTGATGAGTAACTTATAAATGCTTTTAAAACAATGCCATTTAATTGTAGCTAGGTTACGGCTCTCACGAGGTTGCTTTTTAAATTGTTCCCTGTTAATGATGAACTTCTGTGGTGTTCATCTGCCCTGTAAGAATTATATGAATGATTTTATTAGAAATTAAAGATAATTGCTAAGTTTATGTAGTTTCAAAAAGCACTTTGAGACCAACTTTCAGGGATATTAATGAACTAGGACTTGTGGATTTTCAGTACCTCTGTGAATCTGATGCTTTACTTTCCCCCCCACCCCTTTTCTTTTCCCCCCTCTGTTCTGCTTGGTCTGACTCTATCAGATAATGTTAGAAGGCTGTTCAGAGCTATTTATTGGGTCATTAAAGTGAAGTATTATTACTTCTTGTAAAACTTGTCACAGAGCAATTAAATTCTCAAAACTGCATCATGGATAGCCAATTTTTTAAAGCTATTGCCTATATTAACATCGCTTTTGACATTGGATCTGAAGAGATGGTTCTCATTTACTGAAGTTGATGGTGACATACGGTTGCTTTTCACTTATTTATATTTCTTTGATTTGTCAGGAGGTGAAAAATCCAGCCAGCTATACACAATTGTTGGTTTGGTCAAAATTTTTGGTACAGAAGTACAAAGAATAATAGTGCTGATGTCTATTTATGATTCCATCTCTTAATCTTTTTATCAGCATTTACCAGCCCCAAGACTGCGCCCCATTCATTTCACCTCCTTGGCCTTTGAACAATTTCTTGTTGACCTGAATTGAGAGTTTACTGTTAAATTAAGTCGGATTTGAAAAAAAAGGCTTTTGCTATGTTTGTGGTATTGTGGGTTTGTTTTATATTAGGGACTTTATAAGCAAAGTTACAGATTAAGTTGCTTGGGTTTATTGAAAAGAAGTTTGTGTGGTGGTTTTTTGGTTTTTTCCTTTAGGGGGGATACTGAACTTTAATATCTTGACTTATCACATCCCCAAGTTTTTGAAACAAATGCTAAAGAGGAAATGAAAACTGATAATTCTTGATATCTGAGTGCCAAAGAAGCTGCTACAAATTAGTCTTTAACATGTATCAGCATATGTTTTTTGTCTTGCCAGTTAGTTTTCATTTTGATATATGACTGTATGGAAAGAAAAAAATTTCTACAACTGTAGACCTTGTTCATAATTAAGTGATGTGCTTCTGCAGTGTTCATTTCATTAGGCACAATCTACGTTCGCAAGTTGAGAGAAGTAAGAGAACCATTTATAGAATGTTCTTTATAAATAATTCTAATTATACATTTCTGTAGATACAGCTAAGTTCATAAGGGATATAAACAAAACAAAAACTTCCTGGTGTAGTTCGCTGGTGTAACTTTATGGCAAAGTAATTCCAGTGTAGAAAACCATAAATTCAGGACTGTGTGTCTGTAAACCAGACTGGGAAAGCTCCACTTGACTTTCTTTGAATTCCAGAAGTTTTCTTCAGCCAGGGAATGTGGTTCCCTGGAAACCAGCCTGTGGTAGTGCTGTAATTAACACCGCAGGGGTTGCCTGGCAGCCTGTTTCTGTGTGAAGAGCAGGCGCGTGTGAACGGAACCTCCAAGATGGTTTTCCAGGGCAGTGATTAATTGTTTGCTGTCACCATAAATAGGAACTGCTATGTTCAACATCATGCCAGTAGCCACAAGACTCAACTCTGGCTCGAATTGTGCAGGTATGTTAGTGAAGATGGGACCTTACAATCACGACTATTAATTTTTCAAAGACTTTATCCACACCACTATTTTCCTTGGAAGTTTTGTAGCCCCACTCATGCTAATTGAATAGCAGCAGTAGTTAATACGATATTTTCCTTGTTCCCTGGTAGATCTTCTAACATACTGGCAGACATATTAAAAAAAGGGAGAATTTAAAGATGAAGTTGCAAAATTAGCTGCTTAACAAAATCCTTGTGATTATGTTATGGCCACACTGGTTCAGATGCCAGGTTGAGGCTCTGTAGGTTTTGTGGATAAATTCCAAATGATGCTTTGATAAGTTTGACTTCAGAAGTTGTGTAAGTACCACAGAGAAGCACTAATGTGAGAGCGGGGGGAAAAAAAAAATCCTTGAAGTGCAATAGAGAGCAAATCTGGAACTGAGAAGAATTCTCAGCAGGCACGTGAAGGGGGTGCTTAATTTAATGGAGTTTGTGCATTTTGCTGCTGTTGGCATTTCTATTTGTTTCATACTTTCTCTGCTATCTTGCTTATTTCAGCTGTTGACATGTCCTCCTCCAAGCTATCCTTTCTCACTTGTTTATGTTTAATGCTGTGCAGAAGTCTAATTTAAATGATTGAAACATTTTTACCTTAATAAAAGGTGTCTCTGGGTTCGAATTGGGGATAATTGAGAACAGGCTCACAAAATGATTATCCTAATGAAAACACTGATTTCAAGTGAATGTATTGCCTCTCTATTATATTTCTTTCCATGGTGACAGCCATGCAAATAAAAGTGAATCACAGACAATGTTTTTGTTAATATGCTTGTTAAGTTGTCAGAATTGCTCTTTGTCACTGTTTAAACTGTCGTGCCAGAGGCTTTGAGAAAGGGAGGCGCAGTTGTGACTGATGGGTCTCTAAGGGCCTGTGTAGGAAAATGAAAATGTTTGGTTTAGTGCTAAGCAGCCCCTTTGAACCACTTAATTCTAGTCATGGTGTAGATTAGTGAAATGTCTTGGGGAAATTGGGGTGGCTGCTGCAGGCTTAGTCCCTTTTCTTTCCCTGCCCTGTTTGAGAACCTGTCCTACCAAAACTGTCACTGTTGTTGAGAGAAGAATGTGTCTAATGTTATGTTTGGTTTTGTGGGTTTTTTTGGATTCCTCTTCCATTATTCTTTCCCACGACTTTAGATATATTTCTCCCAACTCAAGTGTCATATATCTGAAAGACTCCCCAAAACTTATCAGAATCGTGGAGTATTTGGGCCCTGTTTATCTAAAATTAAATGCAGATGTAGAGGGCTATTGTCCGGTCAGACTGTGGTTAAAAGGTGTGATTTAGTCTTGGCTTCATACTGCAATTAAAGGGCATGAAGGGAGCATCACGGAACAGATTTTTCTGGCTGTCATTTGGCTGGATTGTAGGTGAGAAAATCTGATTGCTGAGATGGAGATGCTGAGGGAAGGCAACAAGGGCCTTACACAAGGAGGCCAGTACAGACAAATTTTGCCTGCTGCATTTTTTCCCTCCAGATTCATGAAAATCCCCTGTGGTTCCACTGCTGCGATCTTTGGATGGCCTTGGTGTTCTGGTTTCTGAGAGGAAGGATCTGTATTCAGTAGCAGGCTCTGAAGTCCTTTATGTGAGCAAATAGAAAAGAACCGTGCAGGTTGGCTTTTGCTGCGCACAGCCCTTTGAATCTTCGGATTAAAGGACATTTAGGAGTTTGCACTTCAAAGTTAGATCATGAAGGGGGAAAAAATAGGTTTGTGCCTTAAATAAAAAAAAAAAAAATATTCATTCTGTCATATTAAAGGGAAATTGCTGTTTGTTAAGGTCACTTAGTGAAATTAGCTTCAATTAAGCATGCTTACTAAATGCAGTGGTGACTGCTTATTGTCAGAGCCACTCATCTTGCGGGAATGCCTGACCTGCAGACTTTGTTATGATTATTAATCCTTGTAAAAAACCAATTACACAGATAATAACCTGTTTAAAAGAGCCTCACCACCATACATCATTATTTGTTTTGTGCTTGTGGATGTATAACCCTGGTACGGAGCGTTTGTTTAACAGCTGCAGAGCTGAATGATTGCGCAAAAGCAGTGAAGTGTCTCAGACACATGGTGTTAATTTTGGGGTTGTCATATGCAGGGACAGGAGCTGGACTCGGTGATCCTTGTGGGTCCAACTCGGAACACTGCATGAGTCTGTGATTTCCTCTAGCAACCAACCAGCAGAGGATGCTCGGGGCTGTGAGCTCTGCTCCTCTGCTGGGGGACCAGGAGGGGGGTGTCCCATGGGGGGACAGTGGGACAGTCACAAGCTTCCAGAGTGCCCTCAAGCAGCAGGACTGATGGGGGAAAATGCAGGTGGAGGAAGCAGTGAGTGCTCAGCCTTTTTCCTTGCTGACATTTCTCCGAATGCTCATCTAAAATTTGCAGACCAAATTCTTAAACTAACTTTCTTCCTGTTATACGTATTCCTATGAAATATCGAGGATATAAATGACTGCTGTCATGTATTCTGAAATTTTGCTAAGCCACATTTCTTTGGTGTAATTAGTAGACAGTGGTCTCCAAGGTTTTACTAGCTGGAGAGAGTGAGCTGTGCAAGTGCCATCTCTCTGGGAGTAAGACTCTGCTCAGAGATCAGAGGGATTAACCGTGTGGGTTCTCAGCGTGGTGGTGGCTGTTGGAACCAAGCGCAGCTGAGCTGGTGCTCAGGAGTGTGAACGAGCAACCTGAGCTGGTGAACATGTCCCTGCTCATGGCAGGGGTTGCACTGGATGAGCTCTGAAGGTCCATTCAACCCAAACCATTCTGTGATGTTTTTCTCTGTGTAGATGACCCAGCCTTGCAGCACGATGAAGGTTCCTGCTCTTCCTCCCCACGGGGCTGGGATTCCTCCTCTGCTGTCACCAGCTGGGCATCAGGCTGATGCTCTGTGCTGGCGTGTCAGGGCACACAGCGCTGAACTCAGCACTGCAGCGGGCACTTGTGCTGTAACTGGAAATTTTGGAGAAAATACCGCAGAAGTGAGCCAGTCTGAAAACTGAGTGTTCCAGCGTTCACATTCACATGCCATCCTTACCTTGGTGCAGAGTGAAATAGAGCAGCAATCACAGATCTCAATGACATTTATGAGTAATTATAATAATTATACATCGTGAGAGCTTAATTCTGTGGATTCTCAGACGTGCGGGTAAGACACAAAGCGTTGCCCTTTCGCAGTCGGTGGCAGAGGACGGCGCTTGGTGTCCCTGCGGGTGTTTGTTGGGATCAGCGTGGAACGGCGCCTGCCTACGCTTGGTGCTTTCATGCTGCTGCGATTTGATACACATAAAAAATGACTGTAGGGGAAGGCAAGGGCATTATGCACACTGGGTTTCATTTCATGCAGAAAGCAATCGGATTTAAAAGTTGCCTAGCCGGTAACAATATTTATGATGTTCTGCAGCAAACAAATAAACCACCAGTCCCAGGGATTGGGAAGGGAGAACAGCTTGAAATGCTGCAGCACCGGAAGCTTCATGTTCAAGCCATGCTTCCCGGATAAACACCTCTGAGCGAGGGGGATCCGGCACATCGTGTGATGCTCTTAGTGAAGGAATGTGCCATTGGCTGCCCATGGAGAAGGGCCAGTGACTGCAGACAGCCCTGAGATGTTCACAGGGACCCTCTCTGCTATGGGCTGGCTACCAGCACAACGGCACGTGGCCATTTCCCCAACTCCACAGCCTGTTTGCCCACCCTGCTCTGACCCCCTGCTCCCCGCTAGAGCTGAGTTGGAGCTCAGGTCCTTGACCTTGGTCGAGCTACAAAGCAGTTGTGTGTCCATGCATGGCCCTTTACTGTGTTGATCCTCATCTACAACTGCCTGAAAGGAGGTTGGAGCCAGGGGGGTCGGGCTCTTCTCCCAAGTACCAAGTGACAGGATGAGAGGAAACAGCTCAGGTTGCGCCAGGGGAGGTTGAGTTGGATATTGGGAACACTTTCTTCCTCAAAAGGGCTGTCGGGTATTGGAACAGGCTGCCCAGGGCAGCGGTGGAGTCACCATCCCTGGAGGGGTTGGACAGACGCGGAGATGAGGTTCTCAGGGACATGGGGCAGTGCCAGGGGTGGGTTAACAGTTGGACTCGATGATCTCAAGCGTCTCTTCCAACCAAACTGATTCTGTGATGTTCTGTGTCTTGATGTGACTTGCTCACCTGGCCTTGCACCTGCCTTCTCCAGTGCTCGCTGACCCTGGCTGCCACCTCTGGACCCTGTTCAGGTGCCGTGGGCCTCTGTCCTTGCTGGTGACAGCACTCCCTTGCCAAGCTGTCACTTCTGCTCCTTGATCCTTGGGGGGAGCCCTGTGGGTCTGTTACAGATGGAGCTCTGGGCTGATGGATGCGTTCCTGGGCCTGTCACAGCGCTGTGGACAATCAGACCTTGGTTTTTATCCGCTGTGAGCATTTTTTTTTCCCTGTTTCTTTGGTATTCACGATTGGGCTGGGAAAAAGGTTCCCAGGGCATAAGCTGGTCCAGACTCTGGAGGAAAAAAAAAAAAATAAAAAAAAAAAAAAATAATAAAAATAATATATATATATGAGTCTTATTCTGCTTTCCAGCACCAGCTCACCCCCACTGTGGGTCTGGATTCACTTGCAGGGTCAAATCAAAAGATTTTGGTCTGTGAGGGATCCAAAGGCTGCAGCTACCTGTGACCAGAGGAGGTCGGTGACAAGCCAGGTGAGACGCAGAGGTCAGTGCTTTAATATGGAGAAGGAAAACGAGGGGATTATTTATCATATTCAGGCAACTGGGAGTTAAGAAATGATGATGTTTGGATAAATGGTGATAACGAGGGATCAGCAAAGCTCAGGTTTTGATTATACATGAAGATGAACCTGTGAGCCGGGCTTGTGCAGAGCCCAGAATGGGCGCTCTGCGTGTGTCTTCCATGTTTTTTTAATGCACAGCATCCTGTGGTTTAATTTTACTGTATGTGTGTACATGTGTCACTTCATTTTGAGAGGAATGTGAAGGGTCATGTTGCACCATTAAAAATTAAACTTCTTTTCAGATGGAGATGAAGTCTTAGGGTGGTGGGGGCTTAGGCTGCAGAGGAAAGGAGCGGGAATACTGTGGTAAATTCTAAGCAGCTGAAAGTGTGGTTTGATGGTCAATGTTTTCATCAGAGGCTATATTTAGCAAGAATGATAATGTTCCTGGGTCACTGACCAAAACTCTCAAATGCATTTGTTTTGTATCTGGTGGAATTAAAGGCTTAGGATATCGATAATATGTAGATGCCGGGAGTACTCAGTATTTTCTACCCCAAAGTACTGCTGTGAAATACTTGATTTGTTTTTCCTCTGCTAATAAATTCCTCTCACCAAAAAAAAACTTCACGCAGGACATAAATATTGCAAAACAAGAGAATTTTGAAATAGAAAGTGGTGCGCCTAAGGCCATGGGCATCCTCAGTGCTGGAGCTGGGATTAGCAGCTGGGAGCTGGTTGCTAATCCCGTTCGCAAATCGCCAGGCAGCAAGCAAGCAGCGAGCTGTGTGTAGCTGCAAACAGCTCTACAGGAGGCAAAATACTTTCCAAAAACTTCACAGAGGCCTTCCTGCCGGAGGTGGGAAGTGTTACACCTTTATGGGATGACAAAAAAGGCAGGTTGTGGGTGCTCGAGGGGTTCGCGAAGCAGTTTGAGGTGCTGCAGCAGCAGAGCCTGGGGCAGACACCGGCTCAGCCCTGACTGGTTCCCATCTGAGTTTTGCTGGTGAAAAGAGTGGAAATTTGGCCTGAGCAGAGGAAAACTGTGCTTTCGGGGGAGCAGACAGAAATGTGTTGTATCTGCTCTGTGTCTGGCAGCGCTGTGGGAAAACCTCTGTGGAGAAACACCCGGAAACGGGCTCCTGCATCCAGGTGCTGTAAGACCTTTGGGTCTTGCTGCCCTCGGTGTCAGGTCTGTATGCGTTGCCTCTGACGTCCCCTCGGTGCCTGCTGAGGGCAAAGCAGCCAGGCAGGATCTGATTGAACAGGCGGGAGCTGAGGGCAGCCGCCCAGGGTTCCCCAGCCCAGAGTCTCTAAACCCGGGGTCTGCCTGTCCTTGGTGCAGCTGCAGAGGATGCTCCCTGCTCGTGCGGCTCCCGGCTGCTCCTGCCCTCCTCGCTGCAGCGCGGAGCACCCCCAAGGTGCCTTTTCCAATCTCACTCCCACCGCCAGCAACTGGCTTCCAATTAAATCCAGCTCAGGTCAGCTCTCGACAAGCAGCCTCCCTTGTAACTCCAGGAGGTTACCAGCCAGCAGAGTCTTGAAATGCATCTTAAAAAGAGAAAGGCTTGGGCTGGGAGCCAAGATAATTTTATTTCTTTTTCTTTTTCTTTTTTTTTTCTTTCTCTCTCATCTTTCTCTGTAGCAAATTTTTCTGCAGACCTGTGGCTGGGATGGGAGGCTGTGGGCACCAAGAGGTGATAGGTGGTGCAAAATGCTAATTAGCTGTTATACCTGCAGCACCACCAGCATGTAAAACCCTGATAGACCCAGTTGTCATAATTAATCACCACAGAAATAGCAGAAGGGCTCTTAGACCTTGTGCTGGGGGATTTAAGCCAATTTCTAAGTACTAGAAACTACGAAGAGGTTTGAGTGAGGGCAGGTTGTCCCATGTGTTTGGAAAGAGTTTCTTGCATCCTCCAGAAGCAGCCAGAACATGATGCTCTGTGTTTCAGAATGGGAGATACAAGTGCTTACAAACAAGATCTTCTGATGGCTTCTACATTCACCTCTCTGTCAATAATTATAATTGTCCTCCATTTATAAGAAGGTGCTCGGTGTTGTATAGCACAGATGGAAAATGTGGTTTTAAATTTATAATTGGAGCCTCTGTAGCATATTTTGCACAGAGCCAAAGGAAAGGAATGAAGTGATGTTTCTTTTGAGGCTCCAAACACGAGCAGCCCCGTTCTGCTGACACAGGGTGTAAACCGGGAATCGCTGATAGGGTGGGAGAAGAGTTTGGCCCCCTGGGATGAGCAAACTGGGAATTTTTAGTTGCATCAACACACAGATGTAAAGGTAACTCCTTGTTCCAGCCAAGAGTCAGCAGGAGCCGCTGTTGCTGCTTAAATGGCTGTGGAGGCTGCATGTTCTGGGTTTGGAGTCAGCTCAGGTGGGAAACCCAAGGAGGAACTGGGAGAGGAGTGGGGCTGTCCTGCTGTCCACTGGGAAGGACTGGGTTTTGGAGCAAATCCTCCTGGCTGTGGATGAGAGAGGTTTGGAGAGGCAGGAGGGACACAGGAAGGGACAGGGAGATGTTGTGATGCTGGTGGGAAGTTCATGGCCAGCTGGTGAGGGTCTGGTGCATGGGATGCTGGTCTGGATGTGCATTAGAGGATGAGGCTGATCCTGGAAGCTTCTCCTGCTCTTTGTGGGGTGGCACCTTCATCCTGCGGGTTCAGAAAGGTGATTAGGAGCCTTTGAGTATTGTCCTCCAAGGATATTGTGTGCGATGGGAGGCACTTTGTGGTATTTTTGTATTGATCAGATTGTGATTGTAATGTGGTTGATCAGAAGCCTGGCTGGGGTAGAGCGTGTGTGACCTCGGTAGCACGTTCACCCTCCCAGTGTGACCGCACAGGCGGCCAAGCTGGGAGTACTGGAGCTGCCCAGTCCGTGCTGGCCCTGGGGTGCGGGACGTGAGGTCCCACCGACCCGCCCCACTTTGGGGACGCGTCACAGCCACGCAGCGCGAGTCGCTCCCGTCCCCGTGCTGCTGGCTGGCGCTGGGGCTCAGTGCCTCCGCAGAGCTCCCAACCTCCTTCCCAAAGCCCCTGCGGATGAGCGGGTGGAAATACGCAGGTGCGGAGCCCCGGGGAGCGGAGGAAGCTCTTACAGCTGGTGATAAAGTTCTGACCCTGGCAGCATCTCTCCTCCCCACGGCATTGTTATCCCACCCACCACCTGGGCTGGGGTTTGGGCAGGCTGGGTTTAGCTGAGCTGAGCACACCACACTCATGTCAGCCCCTGCCAGGGCTGTTTGTAGCAGCACTTGCTGGCAGAGTTTCTTGCTCTGTTGGGCACATACAGCTGCTGACCTGCATTTGGCTTCCCCCTTATCTCGCGGAGAGACAATTCCAGCCTCTCTAATTAATGATTCCCTCCTGTCAGGGTCTCGGGTGAAGCACCAGCACAGGAAATTGGCTGGGCTAAGTGGTGTCTGTGCTTGGAGCCTGGCCGTGAAGGCACACCTCAGCCAGCCAAGATGAATTGTGGCTTGGCTGCTGAATTCATTTTTCATCCTCGGGTCTGAAGGCAGACATGGGAACAGCTCCTGTGCAGTCAGAGCTGCAGACTGACCACAGTCCTCCTCTGCCCACGGCCTCATTTGCTGCCAATATCCCATGTGCTCGTGGAGATCAGACCAAGGCTTGTTGGTCTGTGTCCCTGGGGGTTGCTTGTGCTTGGGTTTTGCAATGAATGGCGTTTGGGGACCAGACAGTCCAACACCTCTCCCTGGGGAGACAAGGCTACAATATAAGGGGTTGATTCTCAGAGAGCAAGCGGGCTGCTAAATGCAGCACAACTGCTCTGATCTGACCTGGGGTTTGGTTCATCCCAACAGCTCACCCTGGATGTTGGGTTTGAGATGCTGTCAGCCTCCTGGGCACAGCGAGTGTGCACCACGGCCATCATTTCAGAGAAAAGCCTGTTTATTTACCTTGTAGGGAAGCATAAGATTAAACATGCAGCAGGCTGCTTATTGTTTAAGGAAGATTCCTGTTCCTGTATCCCCGTCGTCACTTATCACATCCTTTTCATAGGAATCCTCTCTCCTGCCATTGGGGTGAACTGTGAAACCCCCTTCTCAGGTGGCATATTTTAAGGTGCTTACATTTGCAGTTGTTGGCAATTAAGGATGTTTTGGAGGCTGTTGGGTGATTGGGCAAGGACCACAGCAGCTTCCTTCGCATTGGGAAAACTCTGCCAGCCCACTGTGAGGGAAGGAGTGGATCTGCTGGAGTCCCTGAGGAAGAAGGATGCTGAGTGTGTTCAAACAGGGTGGGTTGACGCCTCTGCATGTGTGTGAGGGAAAAGCACATTTTGCAGAAGTAGCTTTTCTTGGCATCGCACTTCATCTTGTTAATAAATCTCTCGCAACACCTCCCCGCAGAGCCCCTCAAGAAATGGGCTAGCCGGGAGAAAGTTGAGATCAAAGATAAGCCTCCTAATCCGTTATCAGCAAACGAAATCACACTCTCCATCTGCTATCAAAGGCCGCTGCAACCCAACAATGGGGAGCCAGCATCCGCCGCCTGCCCGCACAGATGCTCGGTCACCACCGCGCCGTCGCCACCTCTCTCTTGAATTCAGCCTGGTGTCACCTCCGATTAGCGGGCTTGTGCTCAAAGCCTGTGGCTCCTCTTGGGAAGCGCCAGGTAGAGCTGATGTGCCGAAGCAAGCGCACGCACCTTGGCTGAAAAACAAGCGCTGAGTGGTGTACAGAGCCATGTTCAATTTAGTGCTGTGTGCTCTGGTAAAGAAAAAAGAGCCCTCCCTTGGCCAGGTTTGCTTTTGAGAGTGTCTGCGGAAGGAGGAGATGTAGAGGAACCCTTATGATGGGTATTTATTAATGACATGGCTGGGAGTGCCTGCTTTCCTTTCCCCCTCCCTCCATATTTGAGCTCAGACCCCTTTGGAGGGGAGCAGGGGCAGCCCCGGGGTCTGTGGCTGCAGCACATCACATCTCTGTAGATGCTCAGCGAGGGGACAGTCCTGCCTCCGAGAAATCTGTGGTGGTTGTGGTTTAGCCCCAGCTGGCAACTAAGCACCACACAGCCACTCGCTCACTCCCCACCCAGTGGGATGAAGGAGAGAATAGGAAGAGTGAAAGTGAGAGAACTTGTGAGTTGAGGTAAAGACAGTTTAAAAAGTAAAGCAAACCAAGAGATTCATTCCTTCCTTCCCATGGGTGTTCGACCATCCCAGGACAGCAGGGCTCCATCACAGGTAACAATGACTTGGGAAGACAAACGCCATCACTCCAAATATCCCCCCCGCTTCTTTCTTCTTCCCCCAAAATACACACTGAGCATGACGTCCTACGGTGTGGGATATCCCTTCGGTCAGTTGGGGTCGCCTGTCCCAGCCATTTCGCCTCCCAGCTCTTGTGCACCCCCAGCCCCCTCGCTGCTGGGGTGAGGAGCAGAAAAGACCTTGGTGCTGTGTAAGCCCTGCTCAGCAGTAGCAAGAACATCCCTGTGCTGTCAACACTGTTTCCAGCACAAATCCCAAACCTGGCCCCATACCAGCTACTATGAAGAAAATTAACTCTATCCCAGCGAAAACTAGTGGTCGAACCTGAGGACTCCGTTTTGCAGGTAGGGCACAAAGATGCCACCTGACTTTTCCATGGCATTTGAGCACAGAGCTGAGACGTGCAGGCGGGGCTGGGGTGGGCAGTGTTGCCTTTTCTACCAAACCATCTCTCATGCCTTCTTGCTCCTCAGGTTGATGATCGTAGACTGGCTGAAGTTGGAAGGGATGTCTGGATGTCACCTGGGATGTCACCCACAGCAGACAGACTCTGTCCAGTTCACCCCTGGGTGTCTATGAGGATGAAGACTCCACCACCTCTCTCGGGATTCAACTTGCTACACAGAATGAGCAAAAGAACAAAACCAACAGCAGGTAAAGAATGGTTTAATTTAGTAACTAATTTTCTATAAAGTAATTATTTATTTAAAAACCTGGGATTTGCTAAAAGTATCACAATTACTTTTTTCATTATGGCTACAGAATGAAGCACTCGTTTAATTAGTAAACACTTGGCATGCCTTTAAATAGGTTTTTAATTACATTAAAAGGACACTGGCAAGGTGTCTTTCATCTTTTTTAATAGACCTGGATATATATTTTTTTTCCTTATAGTCAGATGCACCTCTCTGGGTTTGACTGGCTGCTCTAGAAAAAAATTGGAGAAGCCGTTTCCCTAAAAAATATTTTTTAAAAAGGCTCATTTGTAGGTTCAGAGCTGAGATGTGGTCTCCCTGCTGCCTTTCAAGGTCCCTTCAATCCAAACTATTTTGTGATTCTATCAAGGCAAAGAACAGCAGAAACCAGAGCATGGAGCGGGGAGGCAGTGCTGGTGGCACCTCCTGGGGCTGTGTGACACAGGGGTGGCAATGGGGCTGGCTGAGGACATGTGCTGGTCCTTTCTGTCCCCTCTCAGCCATGTCTGCTGTGCTCCTTGTGCCTTTTACAACCTTAACAACTCCCTCTAGTTTTTAATTCTCTGTGGGACAGGGCTACCCTGACGCTGCTCCGTACCCTGTCAAGGGGAGCCAAGGTCCCCAAGGTGTCACCTGCACACCGGCTTCATCCCCACACCCGCCACTGAGAGAAACGTGGAGCAAATGCTTGACAATAACCATGGTCATGGCTTTGCAAGACTTCCATAAAATATGAATGCGTGATAACATCTGCATAAATTATTCAAGGTAATCAGCACGGGGGATATTTCTCTGGCATTTTCACTTGGGCTCCTGGAGCTTGATGGTCCCACGCGCTGGGTGTGCGGCAGCCAGGGAAGGTCCTGGGCATCCCAGGTCTCCCAGCTCCTCCTGTCACTCTCCTTACACTGCAAACTCCTCTCTCTCCTGCCTCCACGTGCTTTCCCCCAGCTCCCAGTGCTGTTAACATCTCTAATTAGAGCTGCTTATTGATGTACTGCTGTTTTATCTAAGTGCAGCTGATCAAGGCAGAGAAGCCACCGAGGCTGAATGTGAATCGCAGCTCCCTGCCTTGCAGCAGCCTGCACTCCCGGCACGGTGCTTCACAGGGCTGGGGGAACACAGAGAAAAGGAGCCAGCGAGTAAAGAAAAGGCAGAAGCAGCATGTGCTGCCAGCCATGCCTTGTCCCTGTGCGACTCCAGGTCATACTGGCATTTTCCTTGCTGGCAGTTGTTACACGAGGTGCTGTGCACGCAGTGTCCCTTGGGAGAAAGATGTCCCTGGTGTGCGTGCATGTGAAAAGTGCAGCCCCGATGGGGTGTCAGAAAAAACTCATCATATGTTGGGGGCTCCGGGGAGGAGATGTTTTCTTCCCAGCAGTTACAGAAACACCCTCCTGTAGGGTCACCGCGGAGCTGAGCACCCAGAAAGCAGCCCCAGCACCCAGGGATGGGTGGGTGAGTGGTGGATGGGTGGGTGGTGGATGGATGGATGGGTGGGTGGTGGATGGGTGGGTGGGTGGTGGATGGATGGATGGGTGGTGGATGGATGGGTGGGTGGTGGATGGATGGGTGGGTGGTGGATGGATGGGTGGGTGGTGGATGGATGGATGGGTGGTGGATGGATGGATGGGTGGGTGGTGGATGGATGGATGGGTGGGTGCTCGCTGCAGGAGAGCCAGGAGCACAGGGGCCTGCGGGTATGAGTGTGGGGGCAGGATCCAAACCCCCAGAAGCAGCTGGGCAGAGGGGTGTCCCCCCACACTTGGGATGCTGGGGAACACAGTCCTGCTCTCTCCTCCCAACACAGGTGCCTGAGAGTTTCTGGGCGTTTGCACCTCTGTAATGCCACCCTCAGATGAGAGCAATTACCAATGCTGAGGCTGTGCTCTGAGGATGCAGCCGGTACTGGTGTAGTGATGGAGAAAGGGAGGGTTAAATGCAGCACCATGAGAACATGCATTTGGTCTCTGCCTCCTGCCAGCAGCTGGGCAAGAGTCTGTGCAATGAGCTGTGTGCAGTGAGGCAGCGTTGCTGACCTCCTCTCCTTGCTTTGAACCCGGCATCTTCTCCTGGACCACGTCCAGTGACAGGAGGTGACACTTGGCCACAGGGCCGAGCAACCGGGTGCTGCAGGAGGAGGGATGACGGCTGTCCCTAAAGCACGGACACCCCCCGGCACCTCTGTCTGATCCTGGGGACAAGGTGGAGAGGGCGATGGACTCCAGAAGAAGCATTTCCCTTCCCCCTTGCCGTCAGGTTTTATTAATTCCTCAGGCGCTGAAGTCTCTATTAATAATGGCTCTAGGATCTGGTGGGTGAGCTGGGTAATGAGATTCTCTACCTGCCGTTCCTGTGCTGCTGTGATTGCGTTTGAAGGACAAAATTCTATGTGGATTAGTTAAAATGAAAAACAAAAGTAAAAAAAAAAAAGGGGCTTTGTTTGAATTATTTACTAGTTTCCAGGAGACAAAGCAGTATTTGCAAGTGTCTTATTGCAGGTGTTTGGAGGTGGGGATGCTCCCTCCTCCGAGCGGGGAGCGAAGAAGTCTGGTTATTTACTGGTGTTGGAGCAGATTTATCAATCCTCAAGAATGCCAAGCACGGCTTCAATTGCTCCTCAATTTGCTGATTCTGATTTTCTCCTCTTGGTTTTGGAAATTCAGAAGAGACGGGTTCCGAGACAGCTTTGATGTGGGTGACTGTGTGAGCACACGCTCTGCCAGCAGCACGCTCTTCCCTCGCGGGTGAGTAAATCCAAGGGAAAAACCACAACCCCAGCATCGCACGCTGAGGAACTGCCTGGTTTTGTTGGTTTTCCAGCCCTGCCAGGGCTCCTCTGGGTCACACAAATGCCACCATGTGTTCCTCAGGGTGTCCCTTTCTGGACACCCATCGTGCCGGGGGATCCTGAGCCTGAAGCAGCATTTTAGGGAATTGCTCTGTGCTTTTACTGCTCTTTCGCTTGACCGTTTCTCGCCCCGATTGCCTCTGTGTGTCTCCTTTCAACCAAGGTCCTCAGGAGCCACCTAATTGACTTCAAAGGGAACAGGACTTGCTGGAAATTGAGTTTTACATTCCCCTCCGCCTCTGTGACAGAGCGCCTGGTGACCCCAGCTCCAGCTCCTGCAACAGTTCCCCGTCACTGGTTCATCTGCAGGAGAAGAATGAAAGAAAGAATGACAGATAAAAGAAAACAGTGAAAACAAAAATTCCATATGGTAATATATTATGTGATCAATGTTCCTTTGTTTCTGTATTCAAATTGTGAGTCCGGCTGAGGAGGAACAAGTAGAGCTGCCTTGTTGGAGACGAGAAGTTGATCTTCAAAGGCAATAAAGATTTAGGACAGTGTAATTGCTTTAAGATTTGACACTTTAGGCTATTCAAGCTTTCAATTTTTAACCCAACAACTTAAATCCTTGGCAATGGAGGTGATTCAAGATGAGGAGCAATGACGCCTTGGTGTCCTGGAGAGAACCTGCAGCGATGATGTGGACCCTTGGGTTTGCTCACGGCTCGGTGGTGGCAGGGGACACATGGAGGGACACGTGGCAGCTGCATCCTGCCCGTCCTGACAGTGTGAGCAGTGAGTAGAGAAGATGAAGAAGACTAGGATGGGAAAGGACATATGGACAGGTGAAGGAAAATGCACGACTTGCATGGTAGGACAGGGTTGGTCCTGGAGTTGAGGTTCATGAGGGTGTTTTTCGGCAGCTCCGGATGCTCAGCAGGGGTGAAATCGCCCTGTTTTAAGCCCAGATTAAGGCAGACACGTTCTTGCTGTGGATGCCAAGGCCTGGGTCTTGCTCTGGGCGCTCTCCAGCTCCAAAGGGGGTTGGCAAAGCCCAGCACCCCTTTCCCTTCCCTGCTGGGACTGAGGCAGGATTACATCCCAACCTTTTCTGCTGTTGCGATTTTACTGTGTTTATGTGGGAAGGGAGCACGCTACTGATGAGGTAGATCATTATGGGCTTGTATTAGCAGTAAAGCAAAGTCGCTTTTAGTTCTTAATTCCACCATTGTCTGACATATTTCTCTGTGAGTTTTCTATTCATCCCTGTTTTGTGTGTGTGGCTTTTTTTGTTTGGTTGGTTTTTTTGTTTTGTTTTTGTTTTTCCCCTGGATCTCCACTAATAGAAATCGCTTTGTTGTGAAACTCAATTTCACTCTTGACTGGATTGAAATATGCTTATTTCCCTTCTAAAATAATAATAATAAAAATCTGCAATTATTTTCACTGATGGTATATGAAAAGTGAACATTTTTCTTCATATGGCCTATCAGGTTTAAATGTCTGAGGGTTTCAGAGGTGTATTTTTTAATGGTTTAATTGCATGATCTCAGCCCATAGCTGGGGGCTTTCCAGTCATTGCTTTATGGATTTGAAGAAGTCAAGACAATATATGATTTCCTAGGTGATTTTTGAAGTCTTTTGGCAGCAAGATGAGATTTCTCCCATCTTCTGCCTCCCAACATAGCCTTCAGCATAGCCAGGGCTGGCGGGCACCCAAAGAAATCGCCTTGAGCTGGGCAGAACTGCCGGCAGCTCTGTCCCCAAGGGTGGCAGGAATTCCCCCCAGGGGAACTGCAGCCCTGTTAATGCACTGCAGCAATACAAATACATCCTGGTACCCTGCTGTACAGCGCGCTCGCTCGCTCTCTCTTTAATTTTTAATTGCTGCTCTTGTTTCCTCTGAGCATCTCCCCTTGCAGCAGGGCAGTCAGGGAACATTTCTGACCCATAAAGCTGGTTCAGGCTTTCCTTTTACCTTTTGCATTTTCTTCTTGGTGAAGCCAGGGTCATTGCTGGGTTTAATCAACACAGTAAGAAAAATGCACTCATTTCTCTCTCCAAGAAGAAAAAGGGAAATTCAGCTTCCCTTCTGCTCTAAAAACACATAATCCTATTGGGAGCTGAGGAGTGATCCTTACCTCTATTATTTCTTCTACTTTCAGTGATTTAGCAGTTAATGGAAGCGAAGGACTCCCTGTGCTGACAGCCTTGCAAGGGCAGGAGCTTCCCAAAGTCCCCAGGTGAGACTGTGCTGACACTGCCCTGTGTGGTCAGTCTCTTCTCCTAAGTAACAAGTGATAGGATGAGAGGAAATGGCCTCAAGTTGCACCAGAATTGGTTCAGATTGCGTATCACGAAAAATTTATTCACGGAAAGGGCTGTTGGGCACTGGAACAGGCTGCCCAGGGCAGTGGTGGAGTCACCATCCCCGGAGGGGTTGAACAGACGCAGAGATGAGGTTCTCAGGGACATGGGGTAGTGACAGGGTTGGGGTAATGGTTGGACTTGATCCTGAGGGTCTTTTCCAACCAAAATGATTCTATGATTCTATGTCTCATGCCTGCCCTGGCTGTGCACCTCCAGCAGGTACCCAAGCACCAGAGCTGTGTATCCCACGCAGCACCGTGGGCTGCAGCACCCCATGGTGACTGCAGCTGCAGCCCAGTGAGGGTCGCGATGCTCCTCCTGCTCCCCAAGCACCATGGAGTGATCTGGTGGGCTGGGAAAGCTCAACCTGACTGCTGAGGGCTTCAATCAGCCTCTAAACCTGACCAATCTCTGCCTGGGAATGCTGCTGGCTTTAACCTCTAATAGAATCACAGAATAGTTTGGGTTGGCAGGGACCTTCAGAGCCCATCCAGTGCCCCCCCTGCCATGAGCAGGGACATCTGCACCAGCTCAGGTTGCTCAGAGCCCCGTCCAGCCTGGCCTGGGATGTCTCCAGGGATGGGGCATCCACCACCTCTCTGGGCAACCTGGGCCAGTATTTAACTACCCTCATTGTAAAAAATTTCTTCCTCATGTCTAGCCTTTAAGCTGTGCAGAAGTGCTGTGCATCACTGCTGGGCTCCCAGTTACTGTCCTGGGGAAGGAGGGAGCAGAAAACGGCGTCTGCCTGGGGTTATGTTGCACCTCACTGAGACCTCAGCCTGCAGAGAGCTGCAGGGACCCTCGTAGTGGGTAAAACGCCCCACAGGTAGTGTCAGGTGCCCTCTTGCAGCTGCATTTTAGCTGAGCAGTGCTTGGGGTTTTCAAACTTGGAAGGGAAATGGCAATCAAGCCAGTGGATGAGTCTTCAACACCTGTGGCTTCAGCGCTCTGGCAGCAGCAAGGGCATCTATGTTGCTCACCGCTGGAGATATCCCACCAGCCACGGTCCGTCCCAGTTTCTCTTCATCCCCTTCAGCAGCCTTGGGGACCCGTGTGGCTCCTGGGCTCCCTGTGGGAGAGGATGCAAAGGTGGCTTTAGGACACTGCCACCCCCTCCCTGCTCTTTGCCTGGCACCCTCTCCAAACACCAACAGGTGAGCAAATTTAGGGCAGGTTTTGCTGTCCCGGGGCATGGGCGGGAAGGCTGGATGTGTTGCAGGAGTGGAGCAGGGCTGTCTGTAGGGGCACAGCAGCCCTTTGGCAGGCAGCTCCATGCCAGCGGGGCGGCTGGTGATGCTCACCGGCGCCAGAGCTCAGTACCAGGCTCGAAGCCTTTCCGCCTTGTTGCTACAGAGATGGACAGAGGCGTGAATGGAGTAATTGAGGCTGAGCCAGTGATGGAGCTAAGCTGTTTTATATCAATAAAGAGCGCCTTGTACCCAGCAATGTCGCTTGAGGGGGATGGAGAAGTTACTGTGACTAAGTGAGCTTATGCCCAAAGCATTTGGGCATTGCAGCTCCTGCAATCAAATTATATTTCTTCTCTCAAGGGCAAAATTGTGCACGGGGAGAACTTGAGAAAGTAGCTTGTCGTAGCACATTACAGCTCAATGGTTTGCTGTGATTCTACTCCTCTGTGATCATTATTTTTCCATGAAGACCCAGTAGCTTGAGGCTCGAGAGGAAGCTCCAAGAAGAAACATGGGCAGAGTCTGAGCCCCAGGTTTTGCAAAGCTTTGAAGAAGGGTCCTGGGCTGGAGCAGGGACTCTCTGGAGGGTCCTGCGGTGCATTTGGAGCCCTGGCAGCACTCAGGCATTGCTCACCAAAAGCGATCGCTGGGTTAGGGAGCTCTGGGACTTGTGCTAATATGGTTACTTAAGCTGAGTTGAAAATTCCTGAGGTCTGTTGCCGGTCCAGCAGTGCAGAGTGAGTCTGGCTGCTGGAGGATGCTCTGGTGTTGGAGCTGGGACTGCAGCTCTGCCCCAGGTCACAGGTAGGATGGTGGAGGTGGCATCTGGAGCCTGTACTGGAGATGCTCCATGTCTACCTCTGGCTGGGCAGGGGCTCTAACTGGTGGAAAACTGGTTTCTTTTGTACCAGCTGGCTGCTGAACAGGTTCCTTCCATTCTCTGCTGCTGCCTGATTTGTAATAATAAGAAATATACATGTGTGTGTATGTATAACTTCAGCACATGATTTTTGGGGCCATCGCTTCTCAGCTGCTGAAGAAGATAATTCACCACTTTATTGCCATCCTTGGAATTTAGATTTACCCCTCTAAACAGACAGCGAGCGGGCAGTTAATTAAGCTTTTTGTTTCAAGCAGCAGCACAGGGAAGGAACCTTCTGCTGCAGCGCTTCTCACTGGGGACAAGGGCCCCGTGGCACCAGTGAATGCCACATTCTTATCCATGGGGTGACGGATGCTGCATGGGATGGTGCTGGCAGGAGTTGAGAGTGGCAGACGTGTCCCAGTCTCTGGACAATCACTCTCCCATGTGGACTCGGGACGAGGCTCGATGTTCTGCAGGGAGAGGCAGGAGACCTGCAGCAAGGGCAGCAGCCAGCTCTGGTGGCTCCATCCCTCCCCTGCCTGGCTGCAGAGGTGTCCCTGCACATTGGGACTCCCCCGCTAATCATGTTTATGAGGTTTTGCACATTGCTAATGGGGCTGTTACAACTTCGCTAATGCCTGTGTGCTGCCGTGCAGGCTAATGGACAGTTGCCGACTAATGTGCTGGCTGGAGCCAAAATAAAAGCTTGTTGAATGGGGACTGCCAAGAGCAGATTTCTGCTTTATTTTATTTTATTATTTTATTTTTTGCTGGCTGGCGCCAGAATGACAGAGACTGAGGCACCCTGGCATTGGGTGTCTGTCCAGCCCAAGGGGTCTGCATGGTCATGTCCATAAGGTTCCCATGGGATGGGCTTTGGGGTGGGATGTCCTTGCTGAGATGTTGAAGAGTAGGGAGAACAAAGGGTTTGAATTTGGCTTGACAGCGCTGACTGCTGCTTCGGGGCCATCCTTTCTGCAAACCCTCAGCATGTCTGTGTGTCCACCTGCCTCAGCCCCGTGTTATCCTGCTCAGACCTGGTGTGGCAATGACTCTTTCCCTGTCCTCTGCCCATGAAAACTGTGGATAAACACAGAAATCCTTTTGTATTTACGAAACTCGAAAGGAAGTGGTTTTTCTTCTCACTTCTCCTTGGCAAAAAAGTGCTGTTTCATGGGGAGAAAGTGCTGTTTTGTGGAAAATTTCCAGCTGTCTTTCATCTCTGAGTTCGCCTGTGGCGGATGCTGTTGCAGCATATGCTACCTGGAGCTCTGCTGACTGCAGCCACTCCTGGTTTACACCACGGAGAAGGAAGCAGAGTGAGTGCCTGGGATCCCTATGGAAATCAAAGTTACGGTATCACAACTGTCCTAGTACGGCATTTCTCCTTCATCACCCTCATGGGAAAACATCATGATTCTGCACAAGTGAAAGACCCCGCAATTAGTTTGTAAAAGGGGATGGTTGGCTGCGTGGTGCTGGGAGGTAGATGCTGGCAGTAGATGGTTGAGCCACGTCAGATCGTTGGGGTTGGAGGGATGTTTCTCACCCAGGGAAGCAAGCAGGATGGAGAAGGTCTGGGAAGGGCCATGGGAGGAGAATGTCCCACCATGGGGAAGGCAAAGGGACAGCTTTCCCCCAGTGTCACCTTCAGCTTTATGGTGCCCATGGTGGTATGCAGTGCAGAGAGGGATGGCCAGCCATGGGGACAGCATGGCACGAGGGGGCCCTGTTTGCACCACAACCCCCCCCGGACAACAGCCTGGTCCTGTCCTGGGGCCTGGCCAAACGTGCACACCGAGGACAACGCTCTCCTTCCAGCTCTTGGCGGTTTGGTGCTCACCCCGCAGGGCGACGCGTCCCCTCCCTCACGGCTGGTGGGGCGGCTGGGCGCCCTGGAGACCGGGATGGAAATGGGGCGCCCCTGGGCTCTGTGCATGTCCAGCTCCTTTAAGTCCCAAGCTCTGGGAGGCTTTTTGTGCCTGTCACCTTTCACGTGTGAGCCGGGAGCACCTCTGCTGAGCTCAGCAGCTGCTTCTCCTGCCTCAGCTCTCATGGCCACTTCTTTGTCTTCCCAAGGATGCCTCCCTGCCCCAGCGCCCCCACCATGCCACCCTGGTCCTTTTGGCAGCACCCGGGGGTGCCTGGGGACACTGGGAAGCCACATTGTGGGCTGTGACTGTGATCCCCTAGAAATAAAACAGGGTGATGGGGAAGCAGAGCTGCAGGCTGGTGCTGCCCGAGCCTGACTTCAGACCCCCCCCTTCTCCCCAGAAGTGTGGCTCACCCTGCTTCTTGCAGCCCCCCAAAGCAAACAGCCCCCCGCGGGGGCTGCACAGTGGCGATTCTGGTTTAACCCCCCCCCCCCTTTTCACAAGGGTCACCCCCGGCTCCCAAAGTCACCACGCTGGCGAGATGCGACCCCCAAACGGCCATTCTCCCCCCCAAAAAAACGTCTCTCCCCATCCATCCCGAGGGAAGCACGGCACCCCCCGCCCCCGGGAATAACCCCCCGGGCGCCCCCCGCTGCCGCTAGATGGCGCGCGGGGGCCGGCGCAGCCTGCGCGGGGCGGAGTTTCCTGCGCGGAGCGGCGCGGAGCGGGGCAGGGAGGGGGCGGCGCGGAGCGGGGCAGGGAGGGGGCGGCGCGGCGCCCCGCACGGGCTGCGCGGAGCGGAGCGGAGCGGCCCCGGCGATGGGCTCGGCCGGCAGCGGGTAGGGCTGAGGGCGGGCGGGGAGGAGGCTGCTCCGCGCCCGCTCCGCGCCCCGCCATGCGCCCCCGCGGAGCCCCGCGCTCCGCCCGCTGAGCCCCGCTCGCTGCCTCGGTGGGTGGGGGGTGCGGGGGACGCCTCCTCCCCGCTCAACTTCGAACGATGATCACAGTCAACGCGGATGGGAAGATAATGGTCAGAAGATGCCTCGTCACCTTGAGACCCTTTAGGTAAAGTTGTTTTCCTTGTCCCGGCTCCCCCCGCCTTGCTCGGCCCCCGCGGTTCTCGGAGCACGTTTTGCGGGGTGGGCTGGGCTGTGGAGCGCTGTGCGGGGGCGGATTGAGCCCGTTTTAGGATGTCAGGGATTCAGGTGAGTTTGCCCGCAGGTTTTGCACGCTGGTCCTGCAGCACTCGCTGGCTGGCGGCTCCCAGTTCACGCCGGTGTCTTTTGGGGGGTTAATTATAGGGCTGCTTGTCTTTTTTAATACCTTTCTCAGAAACGTGAGTATCGGTTCCTCTGGTTTAAATCCGCTCATGCTGATGGGGATTTTGAAACCTGCGCTGAACTGGCAGCAGGGCTGGGGTTGATATCCAAGCCTGAAATCCTCTGGCTCCTGCATGCCCGTGCCCACCTCTGGTTTCTTCGCCTTGGTGTAACTCCCCATTTTTGCCTCCATGCGTTTGCTTCCCCCCTCCAGTCCTTGCTCTCCAGTTTCCTTATTTCAACAGAGATGCACTTTGGTTGCTCCCAGGCTTCGGACACATGGGAGATACCAGTAATTCCTTGGTTTTAATATGGGAAGAGGGACCAGAAACCTTCAGAAAGGGAAAAGGCAGGTGGGTGAAGCACAGGGTGGAAGGAGCCAAACTTGGTGGTTCCCAGTGCTCTCTGCTGTATTTGGGGGCTGGGGATCACTTGGGATCACTGGAGGGATCTACTTGCTGCCTTTTGGCTTAGCCCAGGCTACTGGACGAGGGGGCTGTGCCTGCACCGCTCGCTTGTGCTCAGGTTTGGAGATGTCGTCTGGTTCTCCCCTGGAGTTGCCTGGCTCTGCGATTCCTGCTGCTGGATCCCGCGGCAGTGCCCTGGGGCTGGGGGACAGGGCCAGGCTGATGTCAGGAAGCAGTGACGGAGCAGGGACATGAAAGGTCCCCATGGTTCGGGCTTGCTCCTAGCGTGGGGTGGGGAATGACTGTGAGAGAGGTGGGAAGGAGCTACACACCTCAGGGGTACGCTCTTTGCCTGGCTATTTGCTTTCTTAAGTAGGTTTGAAGTCCATAGCGAGGAAGCGACTGGCTTGAGCATGGCTGTCCCTGTGCCCTGGGCATCACTCCTGGGGTGTGGGGAGCCCATCTTCAGTGGTGACCTGGGGTCAGGCTGGGGGAGCACAGGGAGTGAGCCGCAGGGTGGTCACAATGTCCCTTTAGAGGTTGGGGGGTGTGTGGACGAGGGGTTTGTGATGGTAGGAGGGCACCAGGCTGGAGGGTCCCTGGTGTCTGGAGCAGAGCCCCTGCACAGCCCTGTCTGTGTGCCCTGGGCTGGCGTCTGCTTTCGAACCAGTGCAGACCAGTAAGGGTGCCCCTGGAACCAGTAGGGTTACCCTATTGTTAACCAGTCAGGCTTTCCTTGTGCAAGAGGAGAATTCTATTCCCAACGCCCTCTCCTAGCTGCCCTGTGCTGTCCAGCTCTGCATCTCCTCCGCATCAGTGTCATGCTGAGCCTGACCCTTCCACATCACGGTCCTGTGTCACTTCGCTCCCAGCCCAGTGCGGGCAGGCATTGGCATTGCCCTGCTCCAGCCATAACCCAGTGCAAATGAACACTGCTCCCCTAAAATCAGCACCCCATCTTCTCAGCTGATGTAAATCAGGGACTACCTGCAGGGGCAGAAGATAGCGGCAGTCAGAATGGGCCCAGGATTTACAATCGGGTGCTTGTTGCTGGCATGGCAAAGCCTTGCTGCTCTATGGAAGCCCACGGTGCGACCCGCTGTCTCGTGTAGACTCCTGGCAGCGGTGCCATCAGCAAACAGCGAGGAGGAAACCTGGCCCTTTTCACCAAAACATTTCATTAATCACCCTCCAGACATGCTTAGCAAAGCAATGCAAAGCCCTGAGCTGTGAAGGCGCCTGCAGCAAATAGGAAGGGGAGAGAGAGCAAATCAGTGTAGGGACGATTTGTAGAAATGCCCAAGGATGGCTCTGATTGATCTCAGCAGCAAAGGGTGTTTCATTTGTGACAGTGCCAGATTTGGGCAAGAATTCACCGCGGAGCCCTGGTCCAACTCACCCAGCTCTTGGTTTTGCTGAGCATTGGAAGTTCAGGCAATTTTGCCAGCTGGAAACCAAAGCCAGGCTTTCTAGGTGTCTGTCACATGGGCCAGTAAGAGAATTCACTGTAGTCCTCTTCGTGGAGGAAGATTCTTGTGGCTGAGCATCATTTCAACAGCACCGTGACAGTGTCGGGCTCTGAGCAAAACAAGGTTTGCAGGAGAGCGAGCATTTTTGATTAGCCTGGCTGCTGCTGTTTGAAATTGTGGTTCAGCTTTTAGGCTCAAGAGACTTGGGTGTTGAAAACTTGTCCAATAAAAGATATTGCCTTTCTCTGTATCTCTTGCGTTCCCTGTGCACCTGCATAATATTCTCCCTGTAGGTCCCAGCTGGGTGATGCAGCACCGTGGGCAGACAGTCCCAGTGTCACAGCCCCATCCCGCTGGGCGCTGCTGCCTTTCCTCTCCCCATTGTCTCCCAGCTCACCGCTCAGACCCTCCTGCCCGCATCCAGCTTTCAGTTCCATGAGCCAAAGTCCGAAATGACTGGGGCATCACTTCCAATTTTCACTAAAGACTTGGAGAATTTGGCTTCCTTCTCTTTTGGGCACTGAGCCAGGACACAGAATTGTGAACATTTCAGTTTGGGGAGGATGTGGAGAGGGACTTGGCACCAGAACCATGCCTGGGCGATGAATTAAACGTGACGTGTGATGACAGGCAAAGCCAGCATCCACAGGAGATGTTACTTGATTGTTGGAGCTCTGTGGTCTTCAGTGAGCAAGACCTGATTTTGGGGCCAGGTGTACCAGTGCATTTGGTGGGCAGTTTGGAAGATCTGGGCCCTGATAGATACATTTTACCTACTTCATGGTATTTTCTGCATAAGGAGTTTCAGCTCAGTTAAGGCTGGGCTGAGCATTTTTATTCAGCTGGAGAAGATGAGCACAAAGTAAGAGATGGGATCCTCAGGCTGAGTGTCCATCCCTGCAGCCTCCCTGCTCCCTGGAGCACGGCTGCTGCGCTGGATCTGCTTCTCTCCTAAGCATGTTAATCCTGGTTAGGCTCTATCTAATTTTTTTTTTTTTGGGGGGGTGGGGAGGGGAGGAAAGCATCCTGCATCTCCTCCACTTTCTCTGTAATACAGTCAAAATCAAAAGATTTTGTTTCCTAATGAGATGCTACAGCACATATCACCTTTGAATCTTTTTCTTTCCTTCCTCCTTTTTCTTTCCTTCCTCCTTTTTCTCTCTTCTTGGTGTTTCACTCCTTGCCAGAGTATAATTATGAGCATTAAAATGCATAAAGGTCTTGCATGATGATGAAGATATTGTCAACAGGAGGGGTGAGAATGAAGAGCAGGATCAGCTCTGGTTATTTAATCAGGTGATGCTTTGTTAAAATAGCCCTTGAGGAAGGGGGCAGCTGGCAGCAGGGCGGGACCTTTGGGTGGGTTTTGTACCACGATATGCTCCCAGGGAGGACCCTCGGTTGTGGGCTTGGCTTTCACCTCCTCTTCTTCCTCCTCCAGCTTGTGCCTTCTCCCCTCTGCTGTTGTTCTGTGCTACCACGGAGAGACTTTCTATAGCTTGTTTAAACTGCTTTCCACCCCCCAGGGCAGGCTCTTTCAGAAATAAAGGAGACTTGAGCTGCTTTGCCCCTGCACAGGGATGTTGGGCAGTTTTACTGAGCTGTGCCTGACTGCGGGTCAGGGAGTGTTTGCACAGGGCTGAGTGTGCTGCTTGCAGAGCTCGTTAATGCTAACGAGCCCAAGGTGTTGCTTTTTCTCTTGATTAGGTGGGAGGTGAGAAGGGCATTGGGAGCTGCAGGGTACTGCTTGTCCAGAGCCCATGGCCAGGTGACCTTGGTCTGCTGGGACCCGGCTGGGGACAGACGGACGGAAGAACAGACAGACAGGGGTGAGATACCCATCTGGGGTGGGCAGGGCTGATCCTCCTGGGGCCAGGCAGAGGAAAAACCCTTTGCTCTTGAGCTGCCTGATGCTGAGGGCAAAGCTGCCTGGGTCTGGGCTCGGTGTGTGTTGGCTGGGCGAGAGCAGCATCGGCGCTGGTGGGATGGAGGTGGGAGCCCGTGGGGTTCCGGGAGGCTCCGTGTCTTGCCCAGGAGCATCTCCAGGCAGGAGAAGCTCCTCCAGCAGATCTCACCGGGGAAGCCCAGTCTTTGCTTGACGCTGTACTTCAGCTCTCCACAACATCTCCTGTAGCTAACAAGTGCTTTGAAGCAAGTTACTTTACTTGCCAGCCCTTTCCAGCAACAGATAATTGCAATGCTGGTGTGTTGTAGCCCAGACTTAATGACTGGCTCCTAATCCTCTGCCTTTTAACAACACAATAACGATTAGAGGGCGTGCTTTGGCATTCCCGTTCCTTTGCAAGCCTTTCTCTGCAAAAGCCTGGTTTTGGTGTTGTGTGGCTGTGCCGTGTTTCTGTGAGCAGCTTCTGTGATAATGTTGTGAACTTGCAAAGTTGAGTCACCGATTCCTGCCCTCGGTAGTTTGCTTCTCTTCAGCTCAGGGATGCTGAGAGGCAGAAATGCCAGCGGGCACCACTGAGGGCTTGCTCAGCTCCCTGCCCCACACAGGATCTGTCTATTTGAAGACAAACCCGTTGTTTCCCAAGGCTGGCTGTGAGTTGTCTTTTCTCCTTTTCCTCCTTGAAATTTTCCTCGGGTTTGGCTGGCTGAGATCCCCGGTACGGCTGTGGCTCTGGGAGCTGTCATACGCGGTGCCTGGCAGCGGCTTTGCCCATGTGTCTGCTGGAGGATGCTCCAGCTCCATGAGGACCTGGAGACAGTGGCAGCATCCCTGCAAATGTGAAGAGGCCAGGTCATTGTGCTCCCTGGTGCACAACCCTCGTGCTTGCACAGAGCTCCTCCTCCAGCCTTTTCACACCCAAAAAGTTACTGGCCTGGACTTGATATGAATAGGAGCAGGGCTGAGAGCTCCTGCCTGTCTGGCAGCTGGAGGTGACCACGAGCTTGGCCGGGAGTGACATGTGGGTTGGTGTCCTGTGTGGCACGTCCCTGTGGGACACACTTTCTTGCTGTCCCGGTCCGCGCTCCGGATGAACAAAGCGGTGATGGGACAGATCCAGGTCACTGCATGTGCCATCAGCGCTGGTCCCTCCTCATCCTGATGAGCACAGGGCTGCCCGCGCAGGCGATGCCAGACACCGTGGTAAATACCGGTGGCCTAGTTACAGGGGAACAAAAGACCTTTTTTTGAGGGGAAAAAAAAAAGAAAAGAAAAGGTTTTATTTTTTTAGATCCTTTGAGAGGAAGGGAAGTTACAAGGTCTTTCTTTTCTCTGGACCCTCCCAGGAGGAATATGGGAATTATTTATTGTCATGGTTTCTGCGGTCTGCTGGGGCTGTTGGCTCTTGGGCTGGATCTCATGGAGCATCGAGGGCAGCTGAGCTCTGGTTCAGCTTTCCCACCTAAGGTCCAAGTCCTTCGCTCCCTCTCCAGGCCCGGCCATCGCAGCAGGCTGCGGGGATGTCGGAGGGTGTTCTCTGGCAGAACCCGCCTGCTCGGTGCCAGGGCTTGAGCAGAAACATCTCAGGGCTTTTCACGAGGTGTGTGTGTGTCTGGCTGTGGTTGGGGTGAGGTCCTTGTGTGCTCCGGTGGGGCTGGGGCCGCAGGGATGCTCCTTGCTGGGGCTGGGTGGGGGAACCGCTGGGATGGAGTGGTTGGGAGGGAGACAGGGGTTGTCCCAGCTGCCTCTTCCAGATACCCCCCCAAAAAAGTGGCTCATGCTGCTGTGCAGAGGGGTTACCTGCGGGGACGAAGGGTGGCGGGGCTGTCCGAGGAGTGAGCTGGTTGCTTGTCACACCTTGCTGCAGCTTTGCTTTCGCTCCCGCAGGATATTCGTGCTGGGCATTGGATTTTTCACCCTGTGCTTCCTGATGACGTCGCTGGGAGGGCAGTTCTCAGCCAAGCGCCTGGGGGATTCACCCTTCACCATCCGGACCGAAGGTAAGAGCGGCTCTGTGCCCGTCCTGTCCCACATGATGCTTGATGGCCCCTGTACATGTGGTCCAGCCGAGCTGACAAGCGCCAGGGATGCAGGGAGGATGGTGCTTGGATGCCTCCATCCCCAAGGCCCCCTCCTGACTCATCTCAGGGATGTCAGGATGGCTCAGGGTCCTGTAGGCCCTTCTCGTCTTCTAGAAGAAAGGCCTTGAGGTGCTGGAGCGAGTTGAGAGAGGGGAACGGAGCTGGTGAGGGGCTGGAGCACAAGGGTGATGGGAGCGGCTGAGGGAGCTGGGGGTTCAGCTGGAGAACAGGAGCTGAGGGGAGACCTTCTGATCTCTGACCTGCCCGAAAGGAGCTTGGAGCCAGGGGGGGTCGGGCTCTGCTCCCCAGGAACAAGCGCCAGGAGCAGAGGAAACGGCCTCAAGTTGCGCCAGGGGAGGTTGAGGCTGGATCTGGGGAGCAATTTCTTCCCCAAAGGGCTGTGGGGCACTGGAACAGGCTGCCCAGGGCAGTGCTGGAGTCACCATCCCTGGAGGGGTTTAAAAGAAAGTTGCTTTCCTCCAGAAGGAGAGGACTAAAGTGCTTGTTTCCAGAAGCTGGATGGTGCTTGTAAACTGCTTAGTTGACTTTCGGAGAGATGAATGTGCAGCCCGCGGCAGCTGGCTTTGCTGTCTCCCCTGTGGATGGAGCACGTGTCACCTGTCATTTCTGCCCCCATACTCCCCTAATTGTTCCCATCATCAACTCCATTAAGCCCCTGCTCCAAGGGACTGGGCTTTGCCTGGCTGACCTCAGGCAGAGCAGGTTGCAGGATTGGTGCCTTTCAGTATTTTCTGCATGTTTTATCACGGTCAGGGTACCTGCCCCTGCAAGGGGAGCAGGTGCTGTGTTAACGTCCCTGTCCCCATGCCAAGCTCAGCTCCCAGGAGGGCTGGTTATAGGGGATTTTTTTCCCTCTTGGAATGAGAAGCGGCACATGAGGCGGGTGGGCAGAAACCCCTGGACCACCACCTTCGCCAGACTTGGCCTTTGAGGAAATGGGTCCTGAAAAGATTCCTGAGTTCAGAATAAAAGGTGTCACTTGTTACAGCTGCCCCCTGTCCCAGGAAAGCCCCCAGAGTCCCCCGGGAGCTTGCGGGGGGCTAGAAGAAAAGCAAAGAGGGACTAATTGATTGTGGGATGAGCCCAAGCTGAGAGGTGGCACAGGTTGTGCTGCAAACAGCAGCAAAGCTTTCCAGAAACCTGCAGAAGCCCCTGGTCCCACCCCAAAGGGCTCTAAAATTGTGTTGAAACAATGGCAAAAAGGCAATTATTTATCTTCTTTATCTCCTTTCTGGATGCCCTAATTTTTCAAGCTTTTGGTCTCTTGTGTCTGTAACTGGCTAAGGCAAGTCCTGCTTTGTTAGGAAGCTCAGAAATTCAATGTAAACTCACCCCCCCCCGCCTTTTTTTTTTCTTTCCAATTTTTGGATGGATTTGGCAAGCAAGGTATTGCTTCCAGATGAATTGCTTCAAATTTGGCTGTTGCTGTTTCTCGTTGGGGAAGATTTGGTTCATTCATGGTCTCGCACACCATTTAGAAACAGAGAGCATCCTCTCTCCTGTCTCTGGAGGAAGGCTGCTGTTTTGCAAGATTATATTCCTTGTCCCCAGGATTTGGCAGGTGCATTTTCTAGCTCTTTAACACCAAGTTCAGGCTGTTGGGGTTCATCCTTTCCTGTGATACTGGTACATGGGGACTGGCCATCCCGCAGGGTGATGTAGCTGTTCTCAGCTGGGCTCCCTGCACGGAGCTACACGGGGTGAGAAACCCCGAAACCAGAGCGGGACCAAGACCTCAGAGCGTGTACGAGACTGGGGCCATCATTGTAGACCCCTCTGTCACCTTGGAAAGGTTGTGGCTGTTGGGGGAGGCTCTGATGGCTGGAAAAAAACAACTGCTGCACCCATGGAAAAAAGCAGGAGGGACAATGCACGCGGGGCAACCTCATCAATGCCGCTGAGAAATGGGGAGTAAAAGCCTCCGGGAAGCTGGTGAGGTGGGAAAACTCCATCCTTGGAGACTTTCGAAACACATTTGGCTGACATGAGGCTGTGGGCAGCTCGGTCTGACCCCAGGTCTGCTCTGCTTGGAGCGGGAGGTCAGGGAAGGGACTCCAGAGGTCCCTCTGGGCTGGGGTGACGCTGGGCGCACGTGGCGGAGCGCGGGTGCAGGTCGGAGTCGGGGCGGGTCGGTGGGAACAGAAATGGATGTGCTTCTTATTAGTGCCGCGAAGTCTCCATAGGTCTGTTTGAATAACAAATCGGCGTTTAATTAACATGCGTTATGGATCCCAAGGAAACCCAAGAAATATTGGCGGTTGTTATTGTCGCTGTTAAACACACAAAGCTGGTCTGAAGACGAGCTCAAAGGAGCAGGTTAATTTTGCTGGACTGATTAGCTCTTAATGTGCGTAATGGTGGTAATTGGGCCAGTATTCACACAAACCTGGACAGGTTCAGGGTCGTTGGCTTTGGAGGAGTTATTGGGTGCGTGGCCTCAGGTCTGCCATGTGTCAAAGCCCTGGCTTGAATATCTCCTGGGACTGGGCTCCCAGTGTGAAACCTGAGTGCTGGTGGTCCCGCCTGGGAAGGAGCCCGGACACCCTCCTGTCCGTGTGGGCTCACCAAAACATTGGGTTTAATGTTTCGAGCATTATTCATTAATCGATTGATTAATTTTGTATTGTGAGCTGCCGACATCCTCTCCGCACAAGCTCTGGGTGCGAGCTACTTTACCAGCATAGCCAGTATAATTAGGGATGTTTGCGTGGCCCTTCCTGGGGCTGATCCTGGCTTTTGTGGCGGTTTGCTCTGGTCCTGGTTTCCCCGTGTCCTGCCAGGCTCAGCAGCGATGCTGCGCGGTGCCGCGATGCCGCTGCCCAAGCACTTAAGTGGCCACAGGGTTAGGGTGGCTGCAAAGGGCTGGGAGGTTGAGTCCAGCACCTGAGCACTTAAATCATTTGCATTGGAGAAATCCCGTTGGGTTGTGGATAAGTGGTAAAACCCACAGATCGTGGTCCAGGATAGGCTGGGGCCGTTCTTTTTTCTCTCTGGGTGTCCTGAGCAGCTCAGCACTGAACCTCGAATATTCCAGTCCAAGGGGAAGCTTATGAAACCATCCCCAGACTTGCCCAGAGCTTTCTTGGCTTCTGAACTGTGTGAGCAGCCAATTGAAACCAAAATGAAGGTAGACGTAAGGCAGGAGCATGAAAAGGAGAAATGGATAATGTCACAGTCCAAAAGTTAATCCCATTTTTAATTTTACTTTTATATGAGAATCCCCTTCTTGGAGGCTCTCTCCAAAAGCCAAGTTTCTCAGTATGTGCCAGAAATCATTCCTCTGGTGGATTCTCTGCTCGGTGATTCGATGCAGCACAGGCTTTGCGTCTTAACAATAAATAAAAAAACCTTCTGAAATGTAAGTTATTTTATCCTAATCTGCTACTGTCAAGTAAACACAGACAAAGTTTCCTTTGTTTTGAAATGGCCATGGAGAGAATTTGTTCTACAAACAAAGCTAGAGAAAAAAATAGAACAGACAACTGTATAAATTTTGAATGTGGGAGATGCTTTGGGAAGGGCTCTAGACTCAAGAGATTTGAGTTTTCTGTGCCCTCTTCTCCTTTTTAGAATTTAAAATGTGTGTTTTTAAAAAAAATTTGCTTTTTAAAATTTGCTTTTTAAAATTTGCTTTTTAAAATTTGCTTTTTAAAATTTGTTCTTTTTCTCTCTCCCCCCCGCCTATCTTTCAGTTTTGCTTTACTGCTGGAGTGAAGCTGTCTTGGGGCAGGGGGCTGATCCCGAAAAAGCACCCAAATCTTTAATTGCGCTGCTGGCGGTGTGGCCGGGTGGGTTCGCCAGCGCCCTGTGCCCGTGCCCCGCTCTGACATCGGCGCCGATGCGCATCCCACTGGTGGAGCTTGCTGCTGCTGAGGATTAGCGGAGGAAAGCAGGTTATTAAGTGTTAAAACGTGATTAGATATAGCTGGAATATTGCCTGCAATTGCTGTAGCTAGTTTAAAAAATGGAAAGGCTTCTGATTTCTCCCGCTGTTGGCTCCTGTATGGGAGGGTATAAGGTGCTGGAGGAATTTGCTGCAGCCCCAGGGGATGTGCAGGATGGGTCCTGGTGTCCTGGTGTGGCTGGAGCTGAGCTCTGCCCTCCCTGTGGGCTGCCGATTCCTGCAAGAGGGCTCTGATTTAATTTCACCTGACCTTGGTGGCACTTTGATACAAGTGCTTTGAGTGATTCATCTGGATAACTCAGTGCTTGGGGTCTGTGTGCTGCAACAGCGGTTCTCCTGCTGAGGTCCTGGAGTCTCGGTGCCTTTGGGAAGTGGTGGTTTGCTGAGTGCTGGAGTTGTGTGTTTACTCTGCCCGTAACTGCCTTTTTCAACCCATTTTCAAGTGTTTCCTGCCTGGATTGGTGCTTGGCTTGAGAGCTCAACAACTGCCTTTTTCCACCCCAAAATGAGCTCCCAGCAGCATCTCCAACTGGTTTCCTGGTGGTGACCGCAAACGGGTGCTGCGTGGTATTTCCTCAACCCCTGTGGGGACTGGTGACAAAGAAAGGACAGGGATGGGGTGAGAGCTGATTTTACAGCACAAAAAGCTAAAAACAAGTGAGCAGGGGTGAAGCACATCTCTGCAAGGCTGTTGCACCTTGCCCTGGGGTGCTGAGATGTGTTTTGGGGTCTGCGAGACACTGTCCCAGGTTGGCCAGAGAGGCGGTGGATGAAGCATCCCTGGAGACATCCCAGGCCAGGCTGGACGGGGCTCTGAGCAACCTGAGCTGGTGCAGATGTCCCTGCTCATGGCAGGGGGGGCACTGGGGGAGCTGGGGAGGGCCCTGCGACCCAAACCGTTCTCTGATCTTGTCCTGCATGCAGGCTGCGGGTGAAGCTGCTTTCTTGAGGCATCAGAATGGCTCTGGCTTGTTGTGTTGGGATACGGGATTCTCAGGAGAGGTCCTGCAGACAACAGGCAGGGCACGTTGCAGTGGGAACGGTGCTTAACATCACCCAGACACAGCCCTCCTGTGTTCCAGCTGCTGGAGCGCTCTGCCTCTCCCACGGCTGTTGCTTGCTCCAGTTCCTGGAGTCTCATCTGCTTAAAGCAATTTCTTCCATCACTGAACATAGAAGAGGAGGAAGAGGGAGGTTGTTTCGAGCTGTGCAGCACAGCTGAATACTTTGGTGTTTGTGGCTTCTGCTTCTCTCCAGAGGAGGGGTGTTGGTGGAGGGGACAGAGGAGCGGGAATTGTGCTGCAAAAGATAATGTCGAAGGTTGCTCGGGGTTTTGTAGGGCATCTTCACCGTTCCAGAGTCATAACACTGTGAAGTGATGAAATCTCATGTTAGTTCAGTCCCTTGAACGGCTCCCTGAGGAGCGGAGCAAAGAGGCCAAATAGAAACATGAGAATGTACATGATCTCCTCGGGGGGTCCTTTGCTCCTGCTCCTCTCTCTGCTGGTTTTCCTTCTGCTTCAGCAGCGTCCCAGCTGGGTTAGCATGGCCAGGTACCATCAATTTGTTCTCATGGAAGATGCAGAAAGGTCAAGCTCCGATTTGCTAACGATCAGAGTGAGTTTGAATAAGTCTGTCATCCATCCTCATCATCCGCAGCTGTGCTGCGAGAGGAGGAGAAGGGGCATGATCCTGACCCGCTGTGCACCCTCTGCGTGGGGCTGATGGCGAGGGAGGACAGCAGAGGAGGGGACAGCTCAGTTCAGCTCTGCCCGCGATGTCCTGGCTGCTGCAAGATGCTGCTCGGCCCAAAGGAGCTTTAAAGCAAAACACAGATGTGTCCATCCTCACATCCCCATCTCTCTTGGGAAAGGTGATTTCTGGACCCATTTGCAAACTTGGGTTGCTGCCACTTGTGACAGATTCCAATCTGCTCCTCAGTTATTTCTCCTGGGCAGAGACAGGAGCTTGAGTTGGGCAAAATACCCAAAAGTTGCTTCGTGGTTTTGACAGCCCTTTGTCTTACCTGACCTCACTGGAGAGAGCACCCGGGAGTGAGAGCTGGTGCTGCTGCCTCCTTGAGATGTCATGCGCAGATGTGCTGTGCCAGAGATGCTCATGTTCCCATTGCTTTCAAAAAGTCATGCGAGCTATAAATTTGTCCCGCTGCCTTTAATGCATGGTGAAGGCGACAGGAAAACCAGTTGCAAAGTCTCGTGTAACCAAGTGGCAGTGACGGAGGGTGACACGGGCAGAGTGACGGAGGGAGCCGGGCAGACTGTGCCGTGCAAACTCAGCACTAATTATTTGCAGTTTCTTCCCCAGTGAGTTATAACCCTGTCCCGGGCTGCTTGTGTTATGTTTTGATGTTGAGCAGCTCTGGATAACTGTCTGCAGCAGTTTGTAAGCAGCTTGTCAGGATCCGCCGCCGGAGCGTGTCTCGCCAGCCGGGACGCTCGCACGGGTGGAGGGATGAGGCTGTGCTCACGATCTGAATCCAGAATTTGCTTCTGCAAAACCCTCTCAAAAGGCAGCAGAGGGTTCCCCTCTCTGGTCCCCCTCTTCCCGCAGTGCCTGTGGGGCCGTTGGCTGGAGCATCTCCCCAGGTCCTCATGGAGAGGCTGTGGGTAAGCGGGTGCTTGTCACCTCCCTGGCACAGCTGGGTCACACAGATCCTGCACGTCCCAAATCCTTGATTTTCCTGCTGCTGCATCCAGACCTATGTTTGAGTCTCCTGGAGCCTATGGTCAATCATAGAATCATTTTGGTTGGAAGAGACCTTCAGGATCATCAAGTGCAACCATAACCCACCCCTGGTACTGCCCCATGTCCCTGAGAACCTCATCTCCGTCTGTCCAACCCCTGCAGGGATGGTGACTCCGCCACTGCCCTGGGCAGCCTGTTCCAATGCCCCACAGCCCTTTCGGTGAAAATTTTTTTCCTCATATCCAATCTAAACCGGGTGAGAGCCGTGGGGAGCAGTGTGCTGTGCGGCTCCTCCCTGCCTGGGGCTCGTTCCCAGCCTCGCTGTGTCTGTCCCATCCCAAGCAGCCTCGGGGGCCAGAGCTGATCCTGCACGAAGTTGCCCGGTTGGTGCCAAACCGAGCTGGTTGGTACTGAGAGCATCTCTGCGGTGGGGAGCTGTGCTGGGGGAGATGGACTTCGGCGTTTTCCCGGAAAAAGGCTGGCGAGGCGGTGAGGCTGGCTCTTTTAAATGGATAACGACTTATTCTGCTCTTCCTGTTGAATATAGGGAGGCTCTTCTGCTTACGGGTTAAAGCGGCGCTCTGTGCTGAGGAATGGCTGTTGGTGACGCTGGTGGGTGCTGCTGGCAGTGACTGTGGGTGCCAGCTGCCCCCCAGCACCCCGGGGTGCGAGTGGCTCCCCCGTGCCCTGGCGAGAGGCTGCTGCTGGGGTTGCACCCCCACGGGCAACACGGGGCTGCCCTTAATGTGCGTTTTTTTGGAGCAGACCATTGCTTTGCCCGGGGAGGAGAACGTGGGGTTGATAAAAAGCACATGCCCTCTGCTGCGCCTCCTTCTGCTGGTGTCCCCATGGGCCACCGTGTTTTGGTCCTGGGGTGCTGCATCCCCTGTTGGGTTGTGAACCTGCCCTGTGCTCCTGTCTCCAACCCAGGCTTGGAAAGGGAGTTTAAATTGGAACTGTAGAAGTTTACTGCTCTTACCAAATTGCGGTTGCAGGCAGGGAAACGAGTGCTGTGAAAATAAAGAAATTAAAGGCATCTGTGGGGGTTCCGCATGATACCAGGGGTTACTGCCCACTTCTGCAGGGAGGTGCTGGAGGAATAAAATGCCGGTTGGTGCTTTGCAGGGCACAGAGGGGACAGAAGAAGCACAAGGACCGCCGAAGTAGCGGTTAAGGCTTAATCCACCCTAGGAGCGCATCTGTTACTGAAGAAGTGCCCGTTTGATGCAATTGCTGCTCAGAATTGAATGCCCGCAGGCTTAAAAAAAAAAAAAAAAAAAAAAAGCCACCCCACTTATTGGAAGATGGAGATGTGAATTCGTGAGTCTGAAGCTGGCGGGGCAGAGGTGAAGGTCTGTGTGCAGGGATGTGCGCTGGCCCCTTCCCTGCGCTGCGTTGGAGGAGCGGGGAGCAGCGTCCCGCTGGCCCCAGCGCTGTTATCTCCATCAGCAGCGACTCCCAGGGAATGATTAAATCAATTAATTGATTTTCTATAGCTCATAAGGAAGTCAAACGGCATTTCCATCAACGTGCGATGAGCAAACACCCCGCCATGGCCAGGAGGGATGTTAATGGCTCTTTATGCTTTTATTACCTCGTTTCACTCCTAAATCAAAATTCATCCTGAGCCCGGGAGGCAGCAGGTACTTCAGAAAATAAAACTAGCACAGTGGGAACCATAGCAGCCTCTGTAAAAGCTGTTTTTTCCCACTGATTTATTTGTTGCTCTGGCCTAAACGAGAGACCAGGGCTCGGTTCAGCTCAGGCAGAGATTAGCTGAGGCTCGTCCCGTGGCTCTGCCAATGCCCCCGGCTCCCGTGAGCTCCGCTTTGGGTTGCTGCCCCGCTCTGCTCCTGCTGGAAGGGTCTGGCTGCTCGTTTTGGCTGCAGCTGATGGGTTTGCAGGAAGGGGATGATTTATTCACCCCTGGAAACCGAGTGGCAGGATGCCCGGTGCTCTTTGGCCAGTATTTTTGGCTGAAGGAAAAAATGGTAATAATTTTAGAAATGTTAAATTAGTGAGTTCTGCTGTTTCTGAAACATACCGTTTTGGGGCAGCTGTAAATAAGGCTGTGAGCTCGAGCACTGGACATGCGGAGCCAGAGGAGCGATGCTGGTGCTGAGCCCCCCAAACCTGTCTCTGGCTGATCTCGGGGTGAGCAAATGCCGGTTCGGATCCTTCCTCTGCCCGAGGGGTTTGCGCTGATTTCCTGCAATCCTGGGGCTATCGGCTCTTGATAATACAATTTTCCCCGGGTCAGCAATGGGGGCTGTCAGGAGCAGTGGTTGAGTTAAATGCTGATGCCCTTAGAGAGATGCTGTCTTGTAAAGACCAAGAACCAGAAGATGGGTTGGCGATGGGGGGGATCCCTGGCTGAGGGGTCTGTGGGGCTGCTCTGGGGCTGCCCCTGTGCCATGGGGCCGGTGTGTGCTGGGGGTCCTGGTTGCAAAAGCAGGGTCCAGCTTTGCCCCGGCAGCATCCAGCCCAGCGTTGGGTCCAGCTGTGCCCCAGGAACCCCACTGTCCTCTGGGCTTTGCTACTGGCAGCTGTCCTTGAGCGAGCCCTGCGTTGGAGCCCTGGTGTTTTAGGAAGCAATTTAAGATCGATGTTAATCTTGTAGTTCACAGAATCACAGAATCACAGAATGTTAGGGATTGGAAGGGACCTCAAAAGATCATCTAGTCCAATCCCCCTGCCAGAGCAGGAAAACTTAGGTGAGGTTACACAGGAAGGCGTCCAGGCGGGTTTTGAATGTCTCCAGAGAAGGAGAATCCACAACCCCCCTGGGCAGCCCGTTCCAGTGCTCTGTCACCCTCACTGAGAAGAAGTTTCTTCTCACATTTAAGTGGAACCTCTTGTGTTCCAGCTTGAACCCATTACCCCTTGTCTTACTGTTGGTTGTCACCGAGAAGAGCCTAGCTCCATCCTCGTGACACCCACCCTTTATATATTTATAAACATTAATGAGGTCACCCCTCAGTCTCCTCTTCTCCAAGCTAAAGAGCCCCAGCTCCCTCAGCCTTTCCTCATAAGGGAGATGCTCCACTCCCTTAATCATCTTCGTGGCCCTGCGCTGGACTCTCTCCAGCAGTTCCCTGTCCTTCTTGAACTGAGGGGCCCAGAACTGGACACAATATTCCAGATGAGGTCTCACCAGGGCAGAGTAGAGGGGAAGGAGAACCTCTCTGGACCTACTAACCACCCCCCTTCTAATACACCCCAGGATGCCATTGGCCTTCTTGGCCACAAGGGCCCAGTGCTGGCTCATGGTCATCCTGCTGTCCACCAGGACCCCCAGGTCCCTTTCCCCTACACTGCTCTCTAATAGGTCATTCCCCAACCTGTACTGGAACCTGGGGTTGTTCCTGCCCAGATGCAAGACTCTACATTTCCCCTTGTTATATTTCATTAAATTTTTCCCCGCCCAACTCTCCAGCCTGTCCAGATCTCGCTGGATGGCAGCACAGCCCTCTGGCGTGTCAGCCACTCCTCCCAGCTTGGTGTCATCAGCAAACTTGCTGATAGTACACTCAATTCCCTCATCCAAGTCATTGATGAATATATTGAACAGTATTGGTCCCAGAACTGACCCTTGAGGCACTCCACTAGATACAGGCCTCCAACCAGACTCCGCCCCATTGATCACAACTCTCTGGCTTCTCTCCTTCAGCCAGTTTGCAGTCCACCTCACTACCCGATCATCCAGTCCACACTTCCTCAGTTTTGCCGTGAGGATGCTGTGGGAGACGGTGTCAAATGCTTTGCTGAAGTCAAGGTAGACCACATCCACTGCTCTGCCATCGTCAATCCACCTTGTTACGTCTTCATAAAAGGCTATGAGGTTGGTCAAACACGACTTCCCCTTGGTGAAGCCATGTTGACTGTCCCTGATGACCCTCTTATCCTTGATATGTCTTAAGATGGCACCAAGGATAAGGTGTTCCATCACTTTCCCAGGGATGGAGGTGAGGCTGACCGGTCTATAGTTGCCCGGGTCCTCCTTCTTGCCCTTTTTGAAGACCGGAGTGACATTTGCTTTCCTCCAGTCCTCAGGCACCTCTCCCGTTTCCCAAGACTTGGCAAAGATGATGGAGAGCGGTCCAGCAATGACTTCAGCCAGCTCCCTCAGCACCCGCGGGTGCATCCCATCTGGACCCATGGATTTATGGATGTCCAGATTGCTTAATTGCTCCCTAACCCAGTCCTCATCAACTGAGGCAGACTCCTCCATTGCCCTGCCTTCCTCTGGGGCCTCAGGGGTACGGGGCTCCTCAGGACAGCCTCCGGCAGAGTAGACAGAGACAAAGAAGGCATTCAGTAATTCTGCCTTCTCTGTATCTTCTGTCACCAGGGCACCCACCCCGTTCATCAGTGGGCCTACATTGCCTCTGGTGTTAGTTTTATCTGCCATGTATTTGAAGAACCTCTTCCTGTTGTCCTTGACCCCTCTCGCCAGGTTTAACTCTAAGGAGGCCTTAGCTTTCCTAGTTGCCTCTCTACATCCTCTGACAACAGCCTTATATTCTTCCCAAGTGGCCAGCCCCTCCTTCCATGATTTGTAAACCCTCCTCTTCCACTTGAGTTTGCCCAGCAGTTCCCTGTTTAACCACGCAGGTCTCCTGGCTCCCTTCCTTGACTTCCTGCGCGTCGGGATGCACTGATCTTGAGCTTGGTAGAAGCAGTCCCTGAATGTTAACCAGCTATCTTGGGCGCCTTTACCTTCAAGCAGCCTTGCCCACGGGATTTCCTCCAGCAACTGTTTGAAAAGGCCAAAGTCGGCCCTGCTGAAGTCCAGGGTTGAAATTCTGCTCGGTATTCTGCTCCCACCACAGGAGATTCTGAACTCCACCATCTCATGGTCACTGCAACCAAGGCAGCCCCCCACCTTTACTGCTTCGACCAGACCCTCCTTGTTAGCGAGAACGAGATCCAGCAGCGCACCTCTCCTAGTCGGCTCCTCCACCATTTGCATCAGAAAGTTATCGTCAATGCACTGGAGGAACCTCCTAGACTGAGGCTGGCTGGCTGAGTAGTCCTTCCAGCAAACATCAGGGTAGTTAAAATCCCCCATAACAACCAGAGCCTGTGACTGTGAGGCCACGCTCAGCTGCCCATAGAAGGCCTCATCAACTTCCTCACCCTGATCTGGTGGCCTGTAATAGACACCCACAACAGTATCAGCCCTGCCAGCCTGCCCCTTAATTCTCACCCACAGACTCTCAACTCGCTCCTCAACCGCACCTGGACAGTACTCTATACATTGCAGTTGCTCTCTCACATAAAGAGCAACTCCACCACCTCGCCTGGCTGGCCTGTCTTTCCTGAAAAGGGCATAGCCATCCATGACCACATTCCAGTCATGTGAGCTGTCCCACCATGTCTCTGTAATTGCCACCAGATCATAATCTCCTGACCGAACGCAGGTTTCTAACTCCTCCTGCTTATTCCCCATGCTGCGCGCATTGGTGTACAGGCACTTCAGGGAGCGAGCCGAGTACACCGATTTCACCCTAGGGGCCTGGGGGGCCTCCCGGTCTTTATTGATTCCAGTGTGCTGCCCCACTGATGCAAGCCCAGCTACAACCCCATCCCCCTTCAAATCTAGTTTAAAGCCCCGCAAATGAGCCCTGCTAATTCCTGTCCCAGCATCTTTTTACCCCTGTGGGATAAACCTTTCCCACATATCACTGACCGGACTGGTGTCTTATAAAACCAGCCGTTATCAAAGAACCCAAGTTCGTTATCAAAGAACCCCAAAGTTCGAAAGCCTTGCCTGCAGTGTGAGGTGTTTGGAGCACTGCAGAACAGCTTAAAATGCAATTTAAAATAGTGCTGGCTGGCAAGAGAGGAGCAACTATAAATACCCTGCTGGTACTTTTTTTTAAAAAAAAATAGTGGAAGAGGGATGAGGAGGGGGAAAAAGATGGGAGTAAAAAAAAAAAAAGCTGAAGTGCAGCTTGTCCCCTCTTCTCCAGCTACCTGCCTCCCCCAGCCCGTCTCCCCAGGCTGCTGGAGAGAGGAGGAGGAGACCAAGCTCAATTTGTCTGGAGGGTGATGGCTTGTGGTGGGACTTGTGGGACTGTCCCCATGTCACACAAGGAACATCAAGTCTCTGGTGTGTGTTCAGGGTGGGGGGGTAAGGAGTAATAAAAGTTGGGGGGAACAGCCCTGCTCTGTCTTGCGGTAATGAAACGTTCCCATCTGTGAATGTGTCTATTTGTATTGCTCAGCTCCCTGCCTTTTCTTATTTATATGGAAATAGGGATGAACATGTGTTGGGGTGGAGGTGGAGAGCTGCAGCCTGCTCCATCAGGCATTTCCTTCTGGGTGGGGAGGCAGGGGAGCTGGGTGCGGTGGAGAAAGTGGCAGGACCCCCTTCTGTGGGCGCAGCTTGGGAGCAAGACCCCAGACCCAGTGGGATTGGTACGGGGACACCGGGCTGGTCCCTCTGCCCACGCTCCGTGCAGCACCAGGCTGGAGGAGGACTGGTGGGACCCCGGGTGGAGGCTGAGGTTTGCTCAGGACCTCGCTGTGGCCTCTCTCTAACCATCCTCCTCCATGAAACCTGGTGCAGCATCATCCTTCTGGGAGCATCACCTGCCCATGGGGTATCACCTCTCAGGTAGCATCACCTGCCCGTGGGGCATCACTCTCCTGGGGAAGGACCTCCAGTGTGCAGAAGGAGAGCAGAGGTGCAGCCCCATCGCTCAGGAGCCGTTGGCAGCGCAGGAGAGCGGAGCCCAAGGATGTGGCTTTGCCGCGGCTCTCCAGGAGCGGGGTGGGCAGAGCGGTGCCTGGCCGTAGGGGTGGCGTGGTGCTCGTGGGAGCGATTCGTAGGGTTGAACGGGGTTGCTTCCCATCTGCTAGCACTGTTTCGGGCGACATGCGCATGGCACAGCCAGTTCTTGCTTTCAGCTGAGGAGCTTCTGCAGCACATTGGTCTCCCTGCTGTGTTAGCTCACCCCCAGGCAGCACGGGCATGCAGGGGGCTGTAGGAAAGCCAGGGGGTCTCTCGAGCCCGTGGCAGGGTTGCGATTGCTGCTATCGCACGGCTGCATTAGCAGAGCCCTGGGGTGGCTGCTGCCTGGCTGGATGGTGGCACAGGGCTGCCAGCCCCGCGGTGCCGGAGCCGGCTGTGCGGGGAACAGCGGAGCCTGGTGGGCTCTGCCTGCTCAGGGATGCCGTGAGAGGGAGTGAAAACATCCCCAAGGCTGCACATTTGCTGCTGATTGCACAGCAGTGGACGAGGGGATGGATAAATCCAGGGGCTAGATGATAGCAGGCAGGCGGGACGTAATCTGCTTTACCAGCCGGTGACTTAAGGCTGCTTAATTTGGCTGATTACCAGGGAACCACTTCATTGCCGGCCGTTTCCAGCGGCTCGGCAGCAGATCGATGGTGCAGCTGGGGCCGTACAGAAGCGTCTGTCTCGCTGGCAGCCCCCAAACGCCTTTGTGGGCATCTCCATGTCCAAATTACTGCTGGTGTGACAGCTCCCTGTGTGGCTCCTCATGCTTTTTGCCTTGAGGCAGTAGCAGATCCTTATTTTCTCTGTGTAACTTAAAATAATAAATCCACAGCAGTTTACTAGCAAAGGTGGGTAGGTTTGTTGGAGGCAACAACAGACTGGGTGCACCCACCACGCTGGGGATCCTCCAGTTTCTTCTCCAAGAAATCCTTCAAGAGTGCATTGTCCTTTTGAGGGGTTTAAGTAGCCCGGAGTTGTCCTTTAAAGGAGAAAAACAAAGCAAAGCAAATGATGCTTTAGATTGAAATTAATTCAGCTGGTATTTTCAATGGATGTAAGTAATATCTCACCATCTCTGAGCAAATTCCCTTCTTGTACTGGAGCGTTCAGCTGTTGCGAGACAGCCAGGCAGAGATATGACTTATGTTTGAGAAAAGCGGGGGGAAAAAATCAACAACAAATCAGCCATGTTATGAACAGCGGCAATGTATTGTGGAATTGCGTTTTAAATGTCAGGGGAGATGTTTCGGCACTGTTCATGCTGGTCTGTGGAGATATGAGTTGAAGTTGTGCCTTTTTCTGCCCCCAGTATGGTCAGCAGTGGGCTTGTGTCACCACTGGTAGGGGAGGCTTTTGCTGCCCTTGAAACTGGGCTGGTTTTTGGGTGGAAAAGCTCACTGTGGAGGTGGGGTTGCCACCTCCGCACCCGCAAGTCAGCACCAGGGTCCTGCACCCATTTGGAGGAAAACACAAGGGATGCTTTGAACGGGGCAGCAGTGTGCAGCTCAAACACCGTCTTCCCTACGTGTTTTTCTTTCTCTGTCTTCTTGGCATGAAACTGATGCTGGGCAGCGTGAGACCTCCCCGAGCCAGATGGGACCAAGTGACAGGGACAGGGAGCTGCCATTGGGGTCCAGCACCTATGCAGAGTAGGGAGGTTTGAATCACTCCAAGTGCCTAGAAGAATCATGCCACCAAAATGCTATTTTTTTTTCTCTTGAGGGGTTTTATCTCCTATCGAAAACCTCAGCCCGAGCATCCAAGAGCCCCACATAAACCTGTGTGACAGGGTGACATCCTGCATGTTCCATCTGTGTGAAGTGCTGGGTGGAGATGGCTCCCAGCATGAGCAATGGTGGGGCGGCGTGGGGAGGATGCTCAGCATCCCGAAACACAATGCGTGAGCAAGGAAGCTTCTTCCCATCTGCTCCTTTCCCCGTGGCACAACCTGGGCTTTGCCAGCGCCACTTCGCGTCATCTGCACTGCTCCCAGTCCCGCACTGGGATGCCTGTCGGGGAGTCCCCTGCACTGTGGCTGTGCTGGAGATGCTCCATGAAATGCTGTTTTCTCAGCTGCTCTCCACTCCTGTATGGTCACCACAGGTTGACCTTCACCCTTGCTCCAGCTCTGCACGCGCAGCAGAGCTCAGCCCTGCGCCTGTCCTGGCTCCTGTTCCCACAGGTGTTGGTGGCAGGTGGTGGCATGGGGTGGGACATCTGCCCGGGGATGTGTTCACTCCAATAACATGTTTTAAAGATGTGTATCGTCAGTGAATTCCCTGGGCTTTCGACTCATCCAAATTTGACCATATTGGCTGTTGACTATTCCACTGGTTTTGCAGAGAAACTATTTCTTCTTCCACTAGACATCACCCTTAGGGGATGCTTTCTTTTTTTTCCCTGATTTCATCCAATTACTTAGCCGTATGCTCTTCTGAAGCACCATAAATAATTCTCCTCCCTCTGCTGTGTTTACCAGCATGTCTCATGAAATCCAGTAAGATATGATTGATTGCAATCATTATTTCCTAGTGCTGCTATGAAAACCCCTGTCAGGTTCAGTGATTGCCTTTAAAGAGTGGCTGCCACTCAGGAAAACTGTCAAAAACCTGTCATCCTTTAGCAAACTCCAATTAATCTGTTGAGCAGTTTTACTTGTGTTTTCTCTCCCATCATTGCTGATTATCAAGGGTAATTAGAATATTTCTCTTTTGTAATTAGCAGCTTGCTTGCTTTTTAAGGAAAGCCGTCTCGTTTTGCTGGGTTTTCATGCGATGGAGTTGGGTTTGGGTTTATCCCGTCTGCCTGCAGTGCTGTTTGCGAGTCTCTTGAGGATCCTCATCGCTGGGTTAAGGGGAAAAGCTGGGGGTACCCGGCTCCATCCCCAGACCCCCACGGCTGGCACAGGCTCCAGGCAGCCCAGCCGCCGTTCGGCGGGTGTCTGGGGCTCCGCTTCACGTTAACAAATTAATCCCGGCTCTTGCATTTTTTAAAAGAGTCGCTTCAGCACTTTTCCTCCTTTTCTTTTGGTTTTAATGAGACGCGCTTTCCAAGAGACGTAATAATCATTGCCAAAAAATGTCAAATTGTTCTTGTTATCCTGCTTAGGCTTCTGGAACAACAACAACAAAAAGACCAAGAACAGAAAAAGGAGAGGTGTTGATGAGGAAGGGCTTCGACTTCATCTCAAAGAGACAGGGGAAGGCAGGAGGGAGATGTTTCCTGTGACAGCTCTGCTTTCTGGCAGGGTGCCCGAAAAGATAACCCAGCGAAAGCTGAGATTTTTTTTTTTTTATTACTATTTTAACTTAGGATTTGGGGTGGTTTTTTTATTTCTTTATTGGAGAAGGAGTATCTCCACTCACTGTTGACAGCAAAGCTCAGAGCTTTACTGTTGAAAAGCATCTTGGAATTGCTCGAAACCAGCTGGGAAATTGGCTGGTGGCAGCGAGACAAGGGGAAATCTTGGGGAGAGCCGGGGGGGCCGGGCTGGCGCTGGGGGCTCGGCTGCGGGGCTGGGGGTCACGGCTCTGCCCCTGCCGCCTCCTCCGCGATCCGGGGGGAAATGGGATGATTCCTCAGTGGGAATATCCTCGTCCCTCCTTAGCGATTTGGGACAGGGCTGGGATGTGGGATGGGGGCTCAGAGCAGCATCCTTAGCTGGATTGCAGGGCTGTGGATGCAGCCTGAGCAGGAGGAAATCTCCATCTCCTGCTCGAGCATGGGGTGATCCCTGGGACGCGGCACTGGGCACCCCTGGGTGCCGGGCAGGGACATCTCCTCACTGCTGCCCCTTGGAAAGGTGAGCCCTGTGTAGCTCCGTGCCTCAGTTTCCCTCATCCCCCTGCCCAGGGCAGGACGAGGCTCCCTTAGCAGGGCTGGAGAGGCTCACGGACCCGTGCTGAGCTGAGGAAAAGGGCTTTTCCCAGGTCTCCTCTGCAGGGACGAGCTCCGTATGTGCATCTGGGTTTTAATCAGGGGCCAGAGCTGTTTCTCTGCCCGGGCTTTTTGAGCAGCCATTTAAATTTCAAATGAGCTACACCACTAAACAGGCCTTTGTAATTAACCGAAGGCAGCCTGGCTACAAACTGGGGTGACAGCCCAGCCCTGCGTGGCAAAGGCAGCAGCGGCTCTCAAATAATCTCCACTGCATTCCCAGACACGATCCCTGCATCTTCCCAGTGAACCAGCATGACCTGACCCCCCTAAAACAAGCTGGGTCACAAATCCTTCGGCCAGGGGTACCGCTCCGTCCGTGGAAATGTGGTGGTTGTGGTTTAAGCAGCTGTAGGGGTTGAACTGGGTCCTTTTCTTGTCCCCCAGCCTCTCCCCGGCACAGGAGCACGTAAGGAGGATGCACAGTCTCCGTCTCGCTCAAAAACTGAGTCCAAGGTCTAAGCTCTGACCTGCTGGCAGTGCTGGGATGTTGGAGCAGGAGCAGATCCTGAGCAGAAATCCCCGTTTGGGGAGCGGTTGGTCCTGGAAACTGCCCAGGGCAGGTGGGTGGAGGGTCTTGGGGGCTGTGAGCCCTGAACACAGCCCGGCCGTGGCGGGGGGTCACCGGGGTGGGCTCAGTCCTGGGACCAAAAGCCCCTGGGGAAATAACTGATGTGGGTTTTCTGACTGAAGCCTATCTCGGAGCTTTTCTATTTTCTTTGGCCATGTTTTTGCCCAGTTTGTTGAGCTGTGTTTGGGGAGGCTCCTGTACAAACTGAGCACCAGGGTTCAGGTTTCCACTTTCCCCCCCCCCTGCCCCGTAGCATCTTTTAATTGCAAGTTCGTTAGCACTTCTGTCCTTTAATGGGAGAGGCTGTGGCTTGTGTCCCACCCAGGGGACTGGGAAACCTTCTTGGTGGGATGGGCAAAGGTGTCTCCAGAGATCCCAGCCCCATCCATGGAGGTCTGGGGCTGCACAGGACCCCGGGCATCCACTGATTTGATCAGAAGCCACTGAGTTTTTGCCGTGGGAGTACAGGGAGCATTTGCTTTCAATCCCTATGAATGAGACTTTTTTTTTTTTTTTTTTTTTTTTTGAGGAATTGCTTTTGCTCTCAGTTTTTCTTCCGTTTTCTTAGATAGTGTCAGGAAAAAGAATGTGTTGCTGATAATCTCAGCCAAGGGTGGAAGACGTCCCTTGGTGAGGTCTGGCTGGCCCAGTGTCAGCTTCTCAGAGGGGTTAAGGGTTGGCTTGTAACCGTGTGTTCCCATGCTGTGTGTCTGACAGCGTGTGATGCTGTTGGGATGCCCCACTGCATCCCACTGCCGGGTTGGGGGACCCAGGGAATGCACCAGCACAGACTCCCTCTGGCTTTGCAAGACCCAGTTTTGCATCTGTTTGGAGATGCAGGAGATGTCCGTATGTCCTCGTAGCCACCCGGAGTGTCTGGCAGCTCCTCGCCTTCCCTGCGCCCGGCTCCTGCTGCTCCCTAAATGAAATATGTGCTGCTTCTCGAAAAAGTACGTGTGAGTGGAACGGCGGAGATAAGCTAAACGGGAGAAGTTCAGGGGATTATGCACTGATTAAGTTGTTACAAACATGAAATGAGCTGCGCTGAGATGAAACAGGAGCTTTATTTTCTGTTCCTTGGCTTCGGGCTCAGGACTGCCTGTCACTAGACAGCTGATCAAACGGGGAACCGGGAGCTTGTGTTTCCCCCGGCGCTTTCATCCCGGTGGTGAGTCGGTGCCCTGCAAGCCCATAGAAGCACAGCAACAAATGGGGCTGGGAATCGGGGCTGGGAATTGGGTCTTCCCTGCTGGGGGGTGTTGCTGAGATGCAGTGCTTGAGACAGAGCTATTTCCAGTGCTGGGGCACCCACCCTTCAGCAGATTTGGATAGAGAAGAAATTCTCTGCAACAGGAAAATCCAGTGCTGCTGGGAGGGTATTTTGGGGGAGGACCACCTATTTGCTCTGTTTCCCGTGCTTTTCCTTAAGAATCCCCTGTAGGCTGCTGTCAAAGGCAGGATGCTGGGCTAGGTGGGTCTTGGAGAGGGAAAAATAGAAGTGCAAACTGGAAAGCTGGTTGGTTTGTGTGTGAGAATGAAGTTGGTTTCCCGTAAGGACTCGGGACAGGCTGGGTGAAGTGAACAAGTCGGGAGTTACTGCCTGGAGAGGAGTTACTGCAGGTAAGGAGGCTGGATCCATGGCTGGTGTCACCACTGGTTATGGGGAGGTGCAGCAGCACAGCTGGGTTTGGGCACAGGCAGAGATTAGAATCACAGAATCATTTTGGTTGGAAGAGACGCTTGAGATCATCAAGTCCAACCGTTACCCCACCCCTGGCACTGCCCCATGTCCCTGAGAACCTCATCTCCGTCTGTCCAACCCCTCCAGGGACGGTGACTCCCCCACTGCCCTGGGCAGCCTGTTCCAATGCCCCACAGCCCTTTGGGGAAGAAATTGTTCCCCAGATCCAGCCTCAACCTCCCCTGGCGCAACTTGAGGCCGTTTCCTCTGGTCCTGGCGCTTGTTCCTGGGGAGCAGAGCCCGACCCCCCTGGCTCCAAGCTCCTTTCAGGCAGGTCAGAGATCAGAAGGTCTCCCCTCAGCTCCTGTTCTCCAGCTGAACCCCCAGCTCCCTCAGCCGCTCCCAGCACACTTGTGCTCCAGCCCCTCACCAGCCCCGTTCCCTTCTCCCAACTCGCTCCAGCACCTCAAGGCCTTTCTTGTCGCAAGGGGCCCATATACTGAGGATTTAGTCCATGCTCAGGCAGGACAATGTGTCTGGGGCTGTGTGTCTGTTGGCAAACCAGAGAGGGGATATCTGAGGCCAGCGGGGCACTGAGATGGTCCATATGCCTCCGAGCCCATCAATGGGGTTGGGCAGTGCAGGACTGGGGGCAGCTTTGGGGCTGGAGCTGTGAGGAGGAGGATTTCCTAACCCATCACCGTGTCTCCCTTGCTCTTTGTATGCCTGCAGTGATGGGTGCACTGGAGTCCCGAGGGGTGCTGCGGCGGATGAGCGACATGCTGGAGATGCTGATGAAGAGGATGGACATCCTGGCCAGGCTAGAGAACAGCACTGACTTCCACAAAGGGGATGAAGCACGATTCCCTCTGGACAGGTCAGTTGGCCGTGCTGATGCCCCATGCAGACCCCGGGGAGCAGCACCAAGCTTGGGTTTGCAGGAGTAAAAAACCCCCGTGTGCCCCGTGATGTTGGGCTGAGCTGCTGCGTGGGGATGGTGGAGCCCACCAGGGCACGGGGCTTGGGCAAATCTTTTGCAGTCTTGTTGTTTGCCATTTCTAGAACCCTTTTCTTCTGGGCTTTCTGAAATTACTGTGATTTTTGGAGTTACCTGTAGCATCTGTCCCAGCTGCTAGTGTTGCAGAGTAGGAGGGTGTCCCTTCACCGCTGTGCTGTGGTGGGACTCACCGATGGCTGGAGCAGGACCTGGTGCATGGGCCGTGCTCCTGCTGCCGTTAAATCCCAGAGCAAGTTCTGGTCAGTTCCTTTGTGCCCATATTCTTTGGGTAGCTGTGGAAGTGATTGTTGTTTGAAATCTGGGGCTGATGTGTTCAGCCTCGGAGTCAGCAAAACTTAAAATGAAAGAGGAGGAGGCTGGGATTCCAGCACACGCCGCATCCGTCCCAGCCAGCACCTTGAGAGGTGCCGTCAGACCTTCCCATCGTGACATGCTGCTTTGCTAAAGAGACGTTTCCCTTTGCTTTGAGAGCCTTTAAACAGCAACTGGGACAAACTTTGCAGTGTGGAAAAGATGCAAATGTAGGATTTGCTCAGATGGAATCGCAGGTGACATGCAAGAGGTGACAGGGATGTGACATGCACTGGGCTGCTCTGCCTTGTGCTGCACCGCTGGGGCTGGTGCATCCCGGCAGCTCCCGTGGCCGTGCTCGACGGCCGGCGGTGGTTCCTGCGCCACCCTGTTTCCATCATCATTTCCATTTCTCTCCTTCGCTTTCCTTACGAGTCTCTTTTGTGCCTATAATGGAAAACGGAGTAAGTGAGCCTGTAATTAAAGGCTGTGCTGTGCCATACTGCCTGCCCACATGAATTAAAGCTGCACAGGCAGCCTCGGAGTGCATGCTCTTGCCTTTTAAGTAACATAATTTCAACCACTGAAAAATATCATTTACCTTCATAATGGCAGATGCTGGGGATTGTGTTTTTATGAGGCTGGCTGGTACCCAGGCACACCAGGAGAACAACAGTGATCCCAGGGAGGAATGGACAGGACTATTGCAGCCAGTGAGTGGAAGGCGCTTGCTCACATTTGATGATTTTTCTTGGCCAATCTTGTGTTAAAAGAACCAGTAATTTCAGGTGATGGTAATTTCTGTTCACCAATGGCCAAGGGATAAACTCCAGGCTGAACCCCCCAGTTCCCTCAGCCACTCCCCATCACACTTGTGCTCCAGCCCCTTCTCCACCTCTGTTGCCCTAATAGAATAGTTGCTGGTGCAAAACCTGGGCTGAGACCCCACGGAGCTGGGGACAGGTGTGCTCAGGTCCCTGTCCCTTGGTAACCGGCTGCAGCCCCTGGGGACTCCCTGTGCCAATGCAGAACCGGCACCATCAGTCACAGCGGGACCGAGCAGTGGCTCCTGAACCCAGATCAGCCCCGTGGCCATGGGGACACCCTGCTCTTGTTCGTTATTAGGATTCTGGGACTTCACCAAGGGCTTGTTTCCACTTTCCCTCCCTTTCTCTGTCTCTTTGATCACCAGTGACCGACTTCAAGCTGTCAGTGAGAGATAATACAATTAAAGGATGCTAATTTCAAAGGGATTTTATTCTTTAAAGCGTCTCTGGTTAGCACGGCGGCCGCCTTCGTCTCCTTCCCTGCTCAGCAAAGCCGCAAGCGTGGGTTTTACAATTCCACCTGCGCAAAAGTGGATTAATTCTTGTTTTTACAAAGTGCTTTGCTGCTTAACACTGGATCTCCGACGAAATCAGGAGGGCTTGGGTTTGCAGAGCCCAAATGAAGAGGTGAAGTTGAGCAGCCTGCCAGTCAGCTGCAGAGAAATCAATACTGCTGTTAATTGAATGCAACCCTCATAAATCATCAGAGGGGAAGGAAGTTAGAAGTACTTATGGAGGCTTCCTGGAGAGCTATTTACTGGGCAAGGGAAATATTAGTTTGCAGTGGAAGTGTTGGTCCCCGGCTGGAAAGCACTTGGGAGGGAGGGAGGGGGACTGGAGTGGCTGAGCCAAACCAGAACCATAACCCGACAGTGCTGGGGCTCAGCGAAGCCCTTCTCCAGGGACAGGGCTGTCCCCAATGCGCCCTGCGCCTGCGGGCAGGTGACGACGGGGACAACTGGGGTCTACAGCGCTGGCGTCCCCGGTCGTCCCACTTCCCCACATAGTGGTGAGCCTGCAAAGGGTGTTGTTTGCTAGCGACTGATTAATCTTCAAGCTTAATTACTGCCAAGGCTCAGTTAATTTCCACACGCTTTAAGTATTTGTTCTCGTAATCATTACATGACTCCATATTCCCCTGGTAATTAAAAGTCTCACAATATGACACTAAATGGGTGATGTTCCTGCATCCTGCCAGCCCGGCTCTATTAATTCCTGATTTGTCGTCGCTGATTAGCTGCCTTTCATGAAATTGCTGTCAGATGCCACGGTCCCCTTAGCGGTCTCGGACCCCTCTGTGTGTCCTCTCCCATCTCCTTGGTGTGCTGTGGGGCTCAGCGGGGGCGTCCGCGAGGTGAGGCTGGTGCTGTGCAAGCCGTCTGGGGTGGGCAGAGCGCCGAAGCAGCCCGCGGGGAAGGTAAGACCCGTCCTGTGATCCAGCCCTGGCACGTGAAGCCGCTGAGTGCTTTGCTGGGTGGTTGTTTTGCCAAGCGGAGCCTGGCCCGGGGGGCAGCATCAGGGATGCAGCTGGCAGAAGCCTTTGTCTCCTTCTTCACAGGCTCTACAACCTGTTTCATCCTGGCAGAGGCAGCAAGTTGTTTCTCGCCAGCTCCTGGGGATGTCTCCAGCCCGGTCCTGGGTGCTTTTGGCATTAGATTATAGGGGATGGGCACAGCGCAGGACGTTGCTGCGGACCCCTCACTTCTGGGGTCCCCATCAGGGCCAGGGGAGGAGATGCCTCCAGCTTCAATGTAGTTTACCCAGATTCTTCTACACCAGAGGAGCAAAGTTCTTAATTGTTCCATTTTCTCAGAGATTTAATTCACCTTTTTTAGTTATCCTTGGCTTGTTCCCCACTGGCTGTTGTGTGACTCCGAGCTCGTCCCACTAGGGTGGGTGGATGGCGAGAGGAGCCTGAGCCCACGGGGCGACCCGCTGGAGATGTCCCCCGGGTCGTTTCTGCAGGAGATACCCCAGCTATTTTGATGGGCAGCACCTCAGAAGCTGCAGCAGCAGCCAAGAGGATGGGAAAGGCCCTTTTCGCGTTGCCGGGAAGGATTATCCTCTGGGATTTCGGTTCCCTGTCCTGGAGAGTGAGGCTGTTCTGGGGCTGGAAGTTGGGAGGTGATTTGTGTCCCCAGAGCCCAGCACCAGCTCCAGTGCCTAGACACCCTTCCCAGCTCCTTTCTGCTCTATCTTGGCTCTTTGGGCCAAAAAAAAAGATCTTTAAAGAGCCAAACAAGAGTGCAGACATTGTAATGAGCAAGTTGGAATCCCTTGGTAAACTGCTCCGTGCAAATGTTGCATTTGTTGATGTGTTATCTTCAAAACATCTGCTTTTCTCTGTATTGGTCTTCCCAAAGTCGCTGTTTTCACCAGTTAATAGCAAGAAATATCGGATGAACAAGCAAATATGTTTAAAGCTTGTATTATGAAGACACCGCACAAATAGAAAGAGATTCATCTTTTCATAATGCCACTTTTATAAAAGGCAATAAAAATACACTGCCTTGTAAAGGGATAACGGTGAATTGGAGCTGCTGCTGCAGGGTTGGGGGCGAGAGGCAAAGTGAAGGGAACCAAATTAATGCATGAAAAAGTAAAGGAAAACTCAACCTTTGGCTATATTATATGGCAACTGATCTGCCAGTGGGGAAAGATACGTCTTAATAGCAGTTTTCGAAACTAGATGAATACTGTATACAGTGTATTATAAGGCACATTGTGATCTGAATCTTAATCAGCATGGGGAAACATTAATCTGAAAATAATAAAGATGAAATCAATATTGATGGTTAGAAGTAAAAGTACTGTATTTGCTGTAGTAAATGGTTTTAAGGTCCCAGGGAAAAATTTGTTCTAGAAGACCCATAGTAATTTACTATAATTTCAATAGCTGGCACAGCCTCAGTGCATTTTGGTGCCATTTATATTGTCGCCATAGAAAAATTTAAAAACCAACAAGGGGAAAAAAGAAAAAAAGCCCGTCACTGCTCCCTGTGCAGCACTGGAAGCGAGTTCGTCGTCCTGCTGGGCTGGCAGAGACCGTGCTGGTGTCCCAGCTCGATGGGGACACACGATGGGGTATTCCCCTTCTGCTTTGCTGTCATCGAGCAGAATAAGCCACTTACCTTGTCCTGCCCACTGTCTCCAGTTGCTAAGAATAAAGCATCAAATTCTGACGAGCTACAGAAAACCTTTTTGCATTTCAGGTTTTGCTTTAAATGTCTTATTTTCTTGTCCCCTGCCCAGGTGACAAATCACTGTAATGATAGGTGGTGTAACTTGTGCTTAACCTTCTTGCTTTCTCTTTAATACATTAAATGAAATTTGCTGCTCAAGTGATAGCCTCGCTGTCCAGCAGATAAAAACACCGAGGCAGGTGGCTTGGCGCTGCTCGCGTTAGTGCCAACACTGAAGCCCATCAGTTCTCTCTCTCCAGCCCGAGCATGAAATCCCTTCCTCAAAGTCATGGGGATTTGGAGGAAACTAGTTTGACAAGTAAGGGCGATGAACATCCAGGTGGTGGGAGTTTTGAGCTGGGTCGCTTCTTTCAGAAGGATGTTTTCTACCATTTTTCCGTCTTTGTAATATATACCAAGAACCACCACAGACGTTTTTTGTGTCACTTCTCAGTAACTCTCTGTGTTTTGGGGAAAGTCCCATGGAGCCCGTGCGATGTGGCTGTCTTGTTTGCAAGAACTGGAAGTGCTGCTTTAGTGTGATGATCAAACATTTGATTACATCAGAGGGTTCTGAGTTGAAATATTTGTGTTTGGGGTGCAGCTGTAGCTTCCAAGAGCTGGGCGAGCTGGCATAGACACCAGACCCATCACCCGGTGGAAACCGAGGCTGGAGCTCCAGCACAACTTAGACTGGCTGTGAGACTGAGCCTGGAAGAAGAGGAAAGCTGTTTATTTAGGATAACGATCCTGATTTTTGTTTAAATTTGTTTGTGGATGCTCAGCCCTGGGTCAGCTGAGTCTGGAGGGCATCAGAGAGGAGATGGGGACCGAGGTTACTGTTGACTTTTGGGTTTCATAAAATTCCTTGGGTGTTTTGGGAGCTGGTTCTGACTCGAGTGAGAGTTGGGATAGCTTCTGAGAGGAGGCAGAAGTTGAATTGTGGGCTGATTTGGTGCTCTGAAGCACGGGAGCAGGGCTGCCGCTGCTCTTCTCATCCTTTCTCCTTTCCATGAGCGGTGGAGAAACCTGAGGAGCATCTCCGCCAACCTCAAATCCCTCTCCTGTTGTTGGAGCAGGAACCTGGGCTCGCTGGCTCTAAATTCATGGCATCCTTGGGATATTTTGCTTCTAAGCTGCCCATCCCAGCTTTTCCCTGTTTACTGAGCACATGTGCATCACCTGCATGGTCTGACAGCTGATCACCGGTGGAAAAGGGGTTGCAGAAATGGGGAGGTTTGAGGGTTTTAAGGGCTGACTGAGCTGTACAGCTTTCAGAAAAGGAGCATGTTGTCTTCTCAGAGCCATGCTCACAAGCATTGCTCACCACAGGTTATTTTTGTGCCCATATTTTACCAGATCTCATGAGCAGCCTCCCTGCTGCAGCGGTGACAGGAGCTGGCAGGAGACCTGGGGTTTATTCTCTGCAAAAGGTTGAAAGTTACTTGAGGGCAATGGTGTCCTATGTGTTTAATTATTATTTCTTAAAAACCTCAGATATGTGGCTCCCTGTGGAGGTATGCAGGTTGACTATGGATGGTCATAAACCACGCCAGAAGGAAAAATGTGGGCTGCTCACTGCTAGCGAATGGACTTTAAATCAACAACCGAAGCACTATCGGTTCATAAAACCAGGATTTTTTTAGCCTTGAGGACAGAGGTACTTTAAATCCCAGCCTTCGTGTTCACTGATGTGCTGGAGAACAAGCATAAAACTTCGCCCAGAAGGACCTGACATCAGCACATATTTTTTGTGCCAAGAATATTCAAGGTAGCCCCTTTTGCTTTTACTCACTGCTTATGACATTTCCTTGTATTATAATGATCTCGGCAGCAGCAGGAGGAAAAACTTATGACCCAGATGCTGCAGAAGGGGAAATTATTTACAGCAATAACCGTGCTTGTCGAGACGTAGTTGTTGTTGGCGGCGGGAACGGCAGGCGAGGTGCTGGAGGTGGAGGGCACCGCTGCTGATGGATTGAGTTCTCTTGCCCTTTTATATATTACACCAGGTTTTAATTGACACCCAGCCTCTTTACAGTGCTCGTGTCTGCACGGTGTTTTATGTAGATGAGTTTAATGGTGCTGTTTACCCAGGATGGTATTGATTGCAAAGTTTAATTCGATTAATATGTAGCTATTGACACCGGTGGAATCTGATCTCAAGCCTGCACTCGCGCGCCCTGTCCCCACACAGCCCTCGCTGGGGGACCTGGAAATCCGCTTGCCTCAATCTTTGGTGCATGTTTTGCATCTGTCTGCACTCCGCTTCAGGCCCACGAGCTTCCTCAGCCCTCCTCTGGTTTTGCCTTCCTTTCTCTGTATTTTTATTTTTATTCTGCTTTTTTCCCAGCATGGCTCCCTACATGCACCACAAGGCCAATAATCACAGCAGAGGATTTTCAAACATAGCACATCTGAAATAAGACAACCAATTTTTTTCCAGCCTATTTAATATTTCCCCATGTAGAATGCACAGATGTATCCGTGTTTATCAGTGCACTGTGAAAAATGGCAGAATACTGATTTACATAAATTTTTAATCATACCTCTTGGAAAGCAATGACCTCTTTGCCCAGAAAATGCTGGACCACAGGTTCCCATGTTGCATCCTGGAGCTAAATTCAACCTACTGGCAGCTTCCAAGGACAGCAAGTTTGCTGTGAGCACCCCTAGGTGTCACCTCTGGGAGACATCAAGTTTTCAGAGTCTATTTCTTTTTTTTTTTTCCCCCAGGTTCCAGCCAGCAGCTGGGTTGATGGAGAGGATCCAAGCTATAGCTCAAAACGTCTCAGACATTGCAATAAAAGTCGATCAGATTCTTCGAAACAGCCTCCTGAACGGGAAAGGTGAGTGTCCCCAGGGGTCCCCATGCTCCCAGCCCCCTGTGTGTTTTGCAGTTGCAATAGAGAGATCCAGCCAAGCCCACCATGAAAAATTTGGTTACTCAAGTCTGCAAGGGAGAGGAATGGTGACAAATCTGGATTTCTGTCAGAAATAAATGCCACAGAATTAAATGCAGGGTTAAAGATGAGGAGCGGTGCCAGCACAAACACCTGGAGAGAAAAATGTGGCGGTTTGGATGCGAAGCCCAGGGGCTGGGATCCAGCACCAGGAGAGATGTTCCCATCCCGCTGGCAGTGCTGGGGGACAGCTGGGCTCTCCAGATGTTTCTCCACATGGCTGCTTGGTTTCTGGGATCTGGGCTGGCATCAACAAGGAGAAAATGCCTCTGTTGCCTCTCCCACCTCATGCTTTTTCAGTTATAGGCAAACAGGGCTTATAGGAGGGGTGATGTCTTTTATTAATCCAGCCACAGAGGAAGAAAAGATGCTTTTACCTTTTTAGCCACTTTTGTGCCTTATTCCAGGGCTGACCCTGGAGGCTGAGTCTTCACAGCTCAGCAGGACAATTTTTATTGCAAGTTTATGGCGTAAAGGCTGTCAAGCGCTTCCTTAGACACTGCAGCCTGCTTACGGATGATTAACAGGAGCGTAGATAGATGGGACCTGGGGTCTGGAGCTGGCTGAGAGCAGCAGGGAGGTGCTACAAAGAGACCTGCTGAGATTTAGGAAAGGGGAACATGCTCTCGGTGTTGAAGCAGGGCTGGAGGGTTTCCTCTGTTTCCTACCTGACCTTGGGTAAGATGCTTCATGTCTCGGTGCCCTGTTCCATCAAGTGGGATGGGGCTGTCTCCTGGCCCAGCCGCGGTGTCCATGTGTGTGCTCGGGGTCTGGCAGCCGCATCCCATTGCATCCATCTCCACCCCATCCCATTGCATCTCCACCCCATCCCATCCCCACCCTATCCCCATCCCCTCCCGGCATTTCTAGCTGCTTTGCCAGCACATCCCAGCTCTCCCCATGCCCAAATTGTCTTTCTGCAGCGGTGGATGGCAGGAGGGACCAGTGTGAGGTGCCCAGGGACCCCAAGTACCCTGACTGCGCTGGCAAAGTGGAGGTGAGTCGGGGTTCCCAGTCTGGGAGAGGGTCTCGACCTGGGCTGGAAGCTGCCAGGAAAGGCACAGAGCAACGACCCTGGGGGTTAAACTGGGAAGGGCAGTGGGGAGGAGGATGCTTTCCAGAATAAAACTGTTTGCTTTAAAAAGGGAAAGGTACAGCCTGTTGCAAAAGGACGAGCAGAGCCAAGCACAGCTGTGCTATGAGGAGAAAAGACAGGGGAGGCATCTGATCTCCTCTGGGTGCCTTTGCTATATGAATTTAACCTTCGTCCCTGGATAATAAGACGTATACCTTCAAGTTTAGTTGTATGAAGCCCTGAAGCCGTGGTACCCAGAGGTGTGCAGGCAGCAGCAGAATCAGCTCTGTGAGACCAGCCCTGCCTGCGCCCTCCCTGCCTGCAGTTTCTGTGTTTAACGACAGAAGCGCGGTGAGGAGAAATCGCTGTCGCATCCTCTTTAAACATCTGGAACGTTAGCTGGTGTCTGGGGAATAATGTCAGTGTTGGCACAGAAGAGCATCTCATTACGGTGGCCAGGACCTCTGTCTCCAATCGGATGTCCTGCCTGACCCAGCCTGCTCTTTACACCTGAGCACAGCCTGGCATTTGGCTCGGAGCACGGTTGCTTTGTCGGAGAGCATATTTACATCAACTAATTAAAAGCCTCTCCTTCTTCCCTCCCCTTTCCCAGCCTCCTGCTTCAAGCTCAGGCTTCTGCAGGGCTGAGACTCCCTGAGAAGATGTTGAAGGGTGTATTAAAATGATACTGGGCGGAGGCTGTATTTTCCTCTTCCCCTGGTGCTAGGCATCCTTTCCTTCCACAATCTGAGCAAATTCGGAATGTAATTTAATTGTGGAAGGCTGTAATTCGATATCCTGTCCCCGTGATTGCTGCGTTTTACATACTGGGTGCAGCGACCTGTCTCCTGAGTAGATTTGTTTTTGTAGCTGAGTTAGGAAGTGGCTGGCGAGAGCCATTGTGGGGGATGATAAATCGCTGCTCCAGTTGCTGGTTATTCTCTTTCGTGTGAAATCATCCTCAGAGACTGCTGGTGGATCTGTCTCCTTGCCCTACTGTGCCGGAGGCAATGGGATCTGCAGCTCATCTCGCTCCCCAGCAAAGCTAACAAGTAGAAAACCCTGTGGTGTATCATTTCCTGAGGATTAATGGCTTCGCCCTCAGGGAATGCATGTGTTGGTGCTGGAACCAGTGCTAGAAACCCAGGGAGCTACCAGCAAACCCTCCTGGCTCTTCCTCTGCGCCGTGTGCCCCGGGGGCACCGAGCAGGCAAACATCGGCACCGGTACTGGGTGCACCCTGGTTTGCAGCCCCTTATCCACCCTGCCCGTTATTTCCAGCTCCCAGCTGGAGAAGGGTGATGGAGAACAGAGGTTGCCCATTGCAGGGGCAGCTGGCAGGGCTGCCACATCCTGTCCTGTCCTGTCCAGCCCCCCGTGTTTCTTTGCCCCCTTGCAGTGGATGAGGGCCAGGTGGACCTCCGACCCCTGCTATGCGTTTTTCGGCGTGGATGGCACTGAGTGCTCATTCCTCATCTACCTCAGCGAAGTTGAGTGGTTCTGCCCTCCCCTGCCCTGGCGAAACCGGACGGCGGCTCTGCCTTCCCCACCGCCGCTGCCGCGGGTGCAGGTAATGTGGGAGCAGCCCGTGTCCTGGGGGGTCTGGGGGAGATGGTGGCTTCAAGGCTGCTGGAAGTAAATGTTCCCAGAGCCAGCAGTGTCAGCAGGGCCAGGATGCTGTGTGGGTTTTCATAGAATCATAGAATAGTTTGGGTTGGCAGGGATGTTCAAAGCTCATCTAGTCCAACCCCCCTGCCATGAGCAGGGACATCTGCACCAGCTCAGGTTGCTCAGAGCCCCGTCCAGCCTGGCCTGGGATGTCTCCAGGGATGGTTCAGCCACCACCTCTCTGGCCAACCTGGGCCAGGCTCTCACCACCCTCAGGGGCAAAAATATCTTCCTTATATCCAGCCCAAGTCTCCCCTCCTTTAGTTTAAAACCATCACCCCTTGTCCTATTGCTACAGGCCCTTCTAAAAAGTCTGTCCCCATCTTTCTTATCAGCCCCCTTTAAGCACTGAAAGGCACAATCAGGTCTCCCCGGAGCTTCTCTTCTCCAGCTGAACAGCCCAGCTCTCTCAGCCCGTCCTCCCAGCAGAGCCGTTCCAGCCCTCTGATCATCTTGGTGGCCTCTGGACCTCCTCCAACAGGTCTGGGATGTCACAAGATGCTCTGGTTGCAACGGGGCCCCTGGGATTTGGTACATTAAGTGGAGGAGCTCTGGTGTCAGGTCTGGTGGCACCAGGGGAAACTGTCCATCCAGGAGGGACCCGCAGCACCTCAGCCACAACGGCCAAACCTCCACCAGCCCCTGCGGCAGCCCAGGGGCTCCTCTCACAGCTACTTTTCCCTACACTCAAACTGCAGAGCCTGCTCCTTTCCTAGGCAGCTTTCCGGAACGACCTGGCTCACCTCCTGGAGCTCATCGGCACGGGCAAGGAGTCCCTCAGCTTCATGAAGAAGAGGATCCGGCACTTGGCACAGCAGTGGCTGCGGGCGGCTCGACGCCTCGAGCAGAAGCTGAAGGGCCGGCAAAGGGACCAGAAACACGTATGAGTAAATTGCACGGAGTGGGGATCCCACTGGGGAGATGGAAAAGCTCAGCCTGTGGGGACACGGGGAGAGGAGACAGCTGGGGTGTCAGCGAGCTGGGAGGAAAATTAAGTTACAGAAGCATGTGTATCTGCAGTGTCCATGGGCACGACTGTGCATTTGGGGTGTTGCAGGGCTGGTGATGCTGAACGATGGGGTGAATTTTGGTGATGGGTCCTGGTGGGTGAGAGATGATGCCCAGCCAGTAGACAGTCGTCAGCAGCAGGCAGGGAGTTTGGGACGTCCCCTCCGCAGAGGTGCTGAGGTTGCTGGCCCTCCTGTTAGTGTTTTTGTGGGAGATGCAGCTCTGGTCCACGGGACGGACTGCGATGTACATTGGGAACATAAACTGGGGCCCAAGATACAGACCACCAGTTGATGGGAACTGTTAAACTCTGACTATCGGGTCTTTGCTAATTGGACATAGATCACTTGTCTTTACACCTGACTGATTTCCTTGGGTAATTCCAGCATGCAAAAGGAGCTGGAGGGAATCAGGGACCATAAGTCATTTTGGGCTGAAAAACCGAACTTGTCCCTTTCCCCCAGCACCACCCCTCCCTGTGCTGACCCCTCTCCTTGTCTCTCCAGATCCTGATCCACATCGGCTTCCTGACAGAGGAGTCGGGGGATGTTTTCAGCCCGCGAGTGCTGAAGGGGGGCCCGCTGGGCGAGATGGTGCAGTGGGCTGACATCCTGGCCACCCTCTTCCTCCTGGGACACAGCCTGAGGGTCACCGTCTCCCTGAAGGAGCTGCAGAGGTAGGTGCTCCGGTGCTATGGGTGCACAGTCCCCCCCCGAGAGGATCTGCCCCCCAGCACGTGTGTGGGTTACATCATGGTTTTGCCTGAAAGCACAAGGTCTGCAAAGGCTCAGGGGTGGCTTTTCCCCCCACCAGCATCTCAGGCTGTGTTGGGTGGGTGCAGACCACCGGTGTCACGGCTGGGATTGATCCCATCCCTTTCGCATCATGGGGAAGCGGGAAGGACCGGTGCAAACTAAGGCTTTGCATGGGGCTGATGCGGAGATGCCAGGGGCAGGACTCTGCCCTGCGGTCCTGGCACCAGCTCCGAGCAGCATTTAGTCCCACGCTGTCAGCACACAGTGTCCCCGTGTCCCCTGATGCCTGCCGAGAGCCGGGTATGGGAAAGGTTCTGGTTTACCCCTCCTTTCCCCAGGGATGCTCTCTGCGGGGCTGCTGGCCATGTGGCTGCAGGATGCAGGTGTCCTTGGAGGTCGCTGGCTCTTCCCGCTGTGTCCGGCTGTGCTCAACCCTCGTGGCTTTGCTGGTGCTATTTGAGCAGCTCCCTTCCTTCCTTCCTTTCTTCCTTCTCTCCTTCCCTTCCTGCTCAGCTGAGCAGCTGCCAAAAATAACCTGCATCCCTTGCAGGAGGGTGGCAGCCACCAAAGAGTCCATCCTCAGAAGGGACTGGTGGTGACCTGGGGACCTGCGGGGGAATTTATTGCCTCTGGGGCTCTTCTCGCAGAGGGATGGGTGTTTTCTGCCTTGGGATATGGGGTGATGCAGAGTGAAAGTGTGCAAACAGCACCCTGTCTCCGAGAGGGACCAATATTAGATGGAAAAAGTAAGAGAGAACCATGTGCCACGCTCCTCTCTGCTGATGCAGTTCTTTTATTACTGAGCAGATGCTGCTGCCTCATGTAACCTCGCAAAGTTTCCTCGCTTCTTGTGAGACATATCAAGTGGAGGGCAAGTGCCAGGGAAAATGCAAATTAGAGTGGGTTATAAATCGAGAAAAGCCTGAAGCTGCCTCGGGGACTGGGCAGGTTTTGGGCGACGCTAAGCCAGCATTGGCTGCATAATGAGCTGTGCTGAAAAGGGAGTGAAAATAAATAACAATCCTGGAAAAAAAAAAAAAGAAAAACAACAAAAAAACCCCAACCCAGCCCCTGCGGCATTCAGAATTAATGAACGGAATTAGCTCCCAACTAATTAACTCAAAAAAATAATCCTGGTCCTAATGCAAAAGGCAGCAGCTTCTCAAAGAGGCGGGCATGCATCACGGCGATCTCTGCGTGGCGCGCTGAGCTAAACTGATGTGCTAAATAATATCCGTGTACTCAAGGATGAAAGAAGTTAATGGCTGGGAGGGCTGTGGTGGTGTCGTTGTGTGGCTCTTGTTTGTACTTTGTAATGAAGAGCCTCACGGTGGTCGTTTAATGAGGGGAAGGAGCTGGATGAGTCTTGCAGGGGGTTTTGCAGCATCCGTTTCCCTCTGCGGGTGGCTCTGGAGAGCTGAGTTCTGCCTGTAGGAATTTGCCTTCCTCAGAAGCTCAGGAGCTTCCACATCAGTTGGCAGTGATGAGACCTCCTCTTGGATGTGGATTTGGACATGTCCCCTGGGATGTCTGGGAATGGCAGCTCCGTCTCTTCCCCGTCGTGGCTGGGATGGGGAGCAGGCGAGCCTGGCTGGGGCCGCATGTCTGCCACTTGTCCCTGTCCCAGCAATAGAAACCATCCCCACCTCCCCGAGCGTGTGTCCTATGCCTGGCTTTGGTGACATTTTGAATGCCGGACACCCGCATCGTGGGTCCACCCACATGATGGGGTTGGGGTGAGTGGAGGCAGGACCTGGGGCTGTAGCTGGGTACCCCGTGTCCCTTTGGAGACTGAGCCCAGTGCTGGCTGGGACCCTCCTGCAGCCCAGCAAGAGATGGGTTAGTGCAGAGATGGGTTAACACAGGTGTCGGGGAGCAGAGTTCCCCCCGAGGGGAGGACCGAGCCATGCCAGCAACCCTGCTCCATGCCTTCTGATCTCTCGGTAGTGCTGTAGGGCTGGTTCAGCATCAGCGCTGGCTCTGAGGAGAGCTGACATAAACCTTTGTGTGACCGCGAGCGAGCGGGAGGCTTAGCAGAACATGTGTAATTAATCCTGAGTTATGCTAATAGTTGATCTCTGGTACTTCATTAAAGTCTAGTGGGGACTTTACCTGCAGCTGCAGCTTTGGGCAGGGGCTGGTGCGCAGAGAGCAGGGGGATGCGTGAGGGGCTGGAGCTCAGCTGCAGGGATGGGACAAAGCTAAAGCTGTGTCACCGTGGAAGGCTCAGCCCAAACGCTCTGATTTCTTATCCCCGCGCAGCCTCCCGAAGTAGCAAAGCTTTGCTCCGCTGGGAACCGGGGCTAAATTTGTCCCGGGTATCTCTGGTGAGCTTGCAGCAGGGCAGGCACCAGCATCAGGGTGAGTTGGAGGCTATTTTTTTAAAAGTTGAGTCCACTTCTTGTTTATTCTTCTTTGGCATCCCCTGCTCCTTTCACAGCTCAGAGCTGTAGGTGCTTCCACCCAACACAGCATGCACAAAGCACAGGCCGGTGCCCATAAATTATTCAGCATGGAATAATTTCTCTCTTGGTTTGTTTTTTTCTGTCTCTTCAAATTTCTGAGCTGATTTTTCTACACGTATTGATCATTGGCAAGGGATCACTGGCAGGTTTGCCTGCGTACACTTCAGCCAGTAGTTAGGTAGTTATCTGAGAGCTGTTCATTATTAGCATCTGTATCGATTGCAATGCAGCAGTGCCTGGAGGTGGTGGTCAGGATTGGGTCTGAAATACTGGGGATCGGGGTTGTAGGAGGTTGTAGCGAGGGGGAGGTCAGTCTGTTCTCCCAAGTAACATGTGATAGGATGAGAAGAAATGGCCTCAGGTTATGCCAGGAGAGGTTTAGATTGAATATTGAGAACAATTTCTTCCTGGAAAGGGCTGTCGGGCATTGGAACAGGCTGCCCAGGGCAGCGGTGGAGTCACCATCCCTGGAGGGTTGAACAGATGCAGAGATGAGGTTCTCAGGGACATGGGGTAGTGCCAGGGATGGAATAACAGTTGGACTCGATGATCTTGATGGTCTCTTCCAACCAAAATGATTCTGTGATTCTATGATTTTTTTTCTGCAAACCCTTTGTGCTGCATTGGTAGCCAAAATGTGCTTTCAGGGAAGTGAGAATCAAGGCTGGTGTGTGTATGTGTGTGTTGCTTGGTAGTGGAGGAGCGGGGAGTGCCTGAAATACCTGAGCTGGGTTGTTAATGAGGCAGAAGTTGGAAAATTAGAAGTAGATGTTGGAAAATCACAAGCAGCCTATTTGGAGTGACGGCTGTGCTGGTGCAAAAGCTGCAAGAAGCTGAGCCTGTTCCTCCAGCACCCTGGAGGCAGGTGGGGAGTGTTGGGAGAAGGGGCACAATGGGGGCTGTGGGGACCTCTAGCTCCTACCCCTGTCCTTAGGTCACAGGAACGGTCCCGTCGACATCTCCAGCTGCTTTTGTGGGGCTGAGGGACGTGAGTCTGTGATGCTGGAGCTGCTGGAGCAACGGGGGCTATTGATCTCTGCGATGCTGAGAGGTGCTTTTTGCCACGGCCCCCTTGAAATGAACTGCTCATAAGGCAGGACAGAAAGTCGAAGAAAACAGGATTTGATGCCGTGTGGGGTCAGGGCTTTACAAAGTGTTCTCGGAGCTTAATTGCTCCAGTGTCAAGTTCTGGACTCTTAATACCAGTCCTGGCAAGGCACTTAATTTTAAGCACATCCTTGTATCCCGTGCTGGCAGCCTGTTCCCTGCTGAGTGGTGGCGGTGCTTGACATGTGGTTTGAGCTGCTCTCTGGGTGCTGGGATGTTGTGGATGGGCTGTGGTGGGGCCAGCACCACACCGGGACCAGGCTCCACTCCTGCTGGTGCCGCTTTCCTCTCTTTGCCTGGCACATACTTAATTATAACTGCTATTTTCCTATGCTTTCCACAGTCACTGAGGTGTATTCAGGCTGCAAAAAGGGCCATTCAAATGGAAACATGATGTCCAGATGAAGGCACTTCTAATTATTTTCTGGCAGATAAAAGCCGTCTTTCTGTCTTGCATCTGTTCACATGAAAACCCATGCGATGCCCAGGCTCCAGGCTTCACCTTCCTTCGCCAGCTGGCAAATACAGTCCTGAACTGCTCAGGCAAGCCAGGAATTGCTTTTGGAAATGGCCAGAAGTGGCCAGTCGTGTATGGTCATGATGGAGCTACATGACGTGGCTGTGGGATTTATCAGCTCCACACTGGTGGGGAGGAAACCTCAACCTTCAATGCAGCATCAGATGATCCCGTTACTTGAGACCGAGTGTTTCTGTAAGCTGTTGGAGTTACCAGGTTGTTCTTTTTCTGCCCAAGCTTTGATGTTCGTGCCGGGACACAGTTACGTGTGGGATGCTGCGGGCTTGGGAAAGGCTGGATGTTTGGCGACAGGTCTCGGTGAGAGCTGAAGATGATGCCCCCAATCATGGGTACTCGAGCACTGCAAACTCTTGCAAAGATGGAGGTGATGTAGCCTTAACCAAGGGGTTATGCTGGACACACCACTGTGTGTCTGAGCTTTATTGGATTCTCCAGCCCATAGTTTAGTTGGGACACGTCTCCAGCAGACATATCATAGGTGATGGGTTAGGCAGAGGTCCGAGGTGTTAGTCGGTGGAAATCAGCTTTGCTCTAGTGAATATCCATGAAGATTTGGCTAAAGCTGCCCTTTCACTTTGAGCTGCTGGAGCAGTTGGGACAGCAGGGGACAGCCTGTCTGTCCAAGGGTCTGCCCAGGTGTCACAAGCATGCGAGTGCTCAGCTCCTGCTGCTCCCCGGAGGACCCCAAGTATTTATTTCCTTTTCCAGGGAAATTTCTTCATTATTTACTGAATTTCCAGCCAGAAAGAGCCATTTGCTCTGGCACCCTCCTGTTCTTCTCCCAGGTCTGACTCTGTCCAGCCAGGAGGTCAGTGGATCCCATCATCTTCCCTCCTCTTCCTCCCCTCCAGCCGGGTACAGCTGCTTGCAGAGCTGACGCCGTGTAGCTCCACAATTAAAAGCCGGCTACATCGCAACGAGACTGTAAAAGCTGCTTCCTTTAATTACAGCAGCTTCCCGGTGCCTCCGAGGAGGTGGATCGGAGCTTTGCTGGCAGCACACGTGGGGAGCGGGGATGAGCCGTCCTGCCGGGGCGAGGAGCAGCGGGGAGGGATTTCTTCCACCATTGAGGGCTTCATTTTGTAGGAGAGGAAAGCGCATGAATTAGCAGGAATTACCGAGCTGTTAAATTGCGCTCCTTCGTGAAATGTGTTCATTTTGTAGCCAAATGACGACTCGCTTGCTGGGTTCTTTGCCATTGCAGAAACTGCTGCTTTGTCCTGTAAAGGTTTTTCCAACCAAAACGATTCTATGATTCTATAACCTTATTAATCGCTGGGTGATTTATATAGGGTTGATCGTCCCCGGGGGGGCCCAGAGCTTCTCTGGGCTGGCGAGGTTGGGAAGGACGGAGGTTTCTGAACACCAGGAGATGGTTCGACCAGGAGCCCCTGGATCAAACCCAGGCTCCAGCCCCGCAGAGCTGTTGAATCCCCATTTCTGGAGTCTTTCAATCCCCTTATAAGATGCAAAGCATCCAGCAGTCTTCATTCCTCGTAGCTTATCTTTGCAGCCTGGAAAAAATGCCTTCTAGGGGTTGTCCTGGCAGAGGGGATCTCCTGTCAGAATCTGCCCAGACTTGCTGGAGCTGCTGCTGCTCAGCTGAGCAGCAAAAACTTGGTGTTAGCTGTCTCTGAGAACGGAATGCAAAGGTTTCCAGCAGGTGCTGTGTCCTGCCACGACGGGAAAACAGGGTTTTCTTGAACCTTGGAAATAAATAAATTGATTTCTGGACGTCACCCCCCGGGCTGGGTAGGGCTGTGTCACGCGGGATCGATGATGGGCCAGAGAAACAGTCCAGATGCGCTTTGCAAAGGTAAACCCACTGCAGGTGGCTTTAAAAACAGGCTGCAATTGCTTGAAAACCCTTGCTTTTGAGGTCATAAAACCTCACTTTTGAGGTCATCGTGTCCCTTCTAGCAGGAGGAAGAGCTGGGAGCAGAGGCCAAGCAATGGGGCGTTCGTCTTGTGGGCTCCAGTTTGCACTTTAAATTGCTCGTGATGGGCTTGTCACAGACCCCGGGGAGCCTCTCAGGCTCTGCTCTGGCACCTTCCATCCCTTAAATAACAGCTCTATCTCCTGTGGACAAGGGGAAGCCGAGAGAGCAAAAAGGACAGCAGCCCTTCTCCGTCTCCCCTGCTGCAGTCACCGTGCTGATGACAGCAGATGCGGGCAGAGAAGATGCAATTAAATATAATATAGGATATTGGCCCAGCCTGCCAGCCGATGCCCACAAGGTCCATTTAACGATGGACTTTCCAGCCCCAGGAGCGATAACGTGGAAGGAAACGTTGGGTTAATCTGAAAATAGGTCAATGGGATGTAAAGATAACCCCACAGTCATCTGATTCCAGACAGCCCGTACCGCGCTCAGGAAGGGAACGCGTCCCCTGGTTGATTAAAGTACCTATAAGGGGAAAATCACAGGACAAGGGGCTGCTGTAGATTTATTCTGGAGTGGGCACAGCTGGTGGAGGCAGCTGGCGGAGATGTGAGCTCGGCGCTTGCATCCGCTTGGGTCAAAGCCGGTCCTCCCGAAGAGGAGCCGATGTTCTGATCCTGGACGTCGGGATGGGACAAGGGACAAGCCACCGGGTCACCTGCCAGGATGTGCTGAGCCTGGGCATGAGCTGGTCACCTTTCTTGGCTGCTCTGGGACAGGAGATTTCTCCAGGAGCTGGGATCAAGTGGATTTCAAAAGCAAATCTCTTGGCTGCACTGGCTGAGAAGGAGGCATTTGCGCTCATTGATTTTATTTGCGTAATTTCAAGCGCCATTAATAGTACATGGCAGGAGGAAAAATCAGGGAAATTTTGCTCCAACCATGAGTGAAATTGGGTTTAGTAGGAAAATTAGTTGATTTAACTGGCAAATGATGAAAGCTTGAATAAAGAATGTTTAAATAAGGAGGAATTAAAAAAAAAAAAATCCTCCCCACCTCAGAGGTGCAGCCTGGATTTACATGATTGGAATGTTAAAATCAGTGGTTATAAAGTGTTTAGAAAGGAGAAAGGGGGTAAATGAGAGACGTGCTCTGGTTCAAAAACAAAAGACCTGCTTTGAGATCTATTCTTGCCTCACAGCCTTGGCGCTGGGAGTATAAATGGATGTGGCAAAGTCCCGAACACCGGGCAAGGGGACATGTGGCGGATCATGGTGACAAGGTGGGACTGCGGGAGCCAGACCTGCTCTTGCCTCACCGGTGGAAAGTTTTTTGGAGGCTTCAGTATGAGATACACTGATTGCTGTCTCCCCCAACCCTTTGTCAGGCTTGGGTTAGGGCTTTTTAAAATTATGGCTTAGTGTGCAATGCAGTGGCTTGAGCAATGTGTGCCAGCTGGAGAACAGGGTATGCTGCAAGAGAAGTGTTACGGTTTGGGGATTTTTAGTTAAACAGGAGGTTTATGGCTGAGCTGAGTTGTTCTGCTGGAGTGCCAGGTCGGTGTAAATCAGCATTGTTGTTTGGTTCATGATTGAGGAAAAAGCAGCATGTACGTGAGCAAATGTGTTTAGTATTGCATTTCTATAAAATCCTGCGGTTCTTTAATGCTTTAAAAATTCCCCTTCAGCTTCCCCAGGAGGGGCTGATCTCCTTGTTGCCCTATTTATCGGACTGAGGTGGCTGTTGGAGGTGAGAGTCTTTCTGTTCCTGCCATCCTCCCAATCAGCCATGTCGTGTAAAATTGTGCATAAAAGTGATAAAACCGCCGCCTGTTTCCCCTGCGGCTGACCCGGCCGGGCTGCCCCGAGCTGACACTTCTGTTCCTTGTGACACGAGCAATGAAGCAGCTACAAGGGCAGCACTTTGCCTTAAATTGAAATTCTGTGTTTTCCTGGCTTGGGTGAGCGATGTGGTCCCATGTTTACTTGCTCTCTGGGGTCACCTTGTCTCAGGTGGGGATGGGGCTGGAAGAAGGATCTTGATGCCCAGTGCACGAGGGCTTGCAAGCTGTATCAGAAGAAGAGGGAGATATGGCCAGGAGCAGATCAAGAGCCCTTTGTGGTAGAATCACAGAATCATTTTGGTTGGAAGAGGCGCTTGAGATCATCAAGTCCAACTGTTAACCCACCCCTGGCACTGACCCATGTCCCTGAGAACCTCATGTCCGTCTGTCCAACCCCTGCAGGGATGGTGACTCCACCGCTGCCCTGGGCAGCCTGTTCCAGTGCCCAACAACCCTATGAAAGAGAAAACCCAGGTAGGGCTGGAAAGAGAATTCTCAGGTTCAGAAGGGGAAATACGGAGAAATTAGGAGAACCAGTAAGAGAGGTCACATAGAGTGACGGCTTCAAAGCCTGGAAGTGTAAAACCTGGCTGGACCTTTTATTCCCAAGAAAAGGGAAAAATGCTTACAGAGCTGGCTGGGTTAAATTCCCGTCTCCAAACAGGTGCCAGGAGTAAGTGAAGAGCCCAGAAGAAAACAAAGACAGACATCTTGGCAGGCGGGAGCTAAGGGTGAGATTTCACACTGTCTGAGCTCAGACTTGCAAAACGAAACATAAATTCTTAACCTGTTAGAAGGACTGAGAACGAAACAGGGTGACTGCGTGGTGGGAGCGGGGCAGAGCCTGAGCGGATCGAATCGTCTCAATGCTTTGGTTTTCCATGAGGATGTTGCTGTTGCTCTTTGTGTGTAGAGTGGGGTTGTGGGGGTGAGGATGAGGAATTACTGTCTTTGGGAGGACAAAAAAATACAAGAACATTGAAACCGACGGGTGGATCATTTGTATTTCTGAGCAAACTGGCACTCAGAAGTCACAAGTACATGTAAGTAGGATCTTTGAGAAACCTGCTGAAGCTGGAAAGTCTCACAGGGTTTTTTTTCTGAGAAGGAGGAAACATGGTCCAGACGAGCAGATGGGCTGTCAGGCTGACATCAGTGATACACTTAGTGGAACAGCTTTGGAGAGAGGGATTCATCAGCTCACAGAGGTAATTGGAAATGGAAGGAGACATGCCGCAGGTTTACCAGCCGTGTATCATGCCAGATTAATCACAAATCACCTTGGCAGTGAGGTAACTGATAGTCTTGATAAAGAGATTGCAGTCGATCTCATTTATCTGGATTTTCATAATGCATTTTATCCGGCAGAGGAGGAAAGAGTGTGGTTGTTGTAAGGAACCAGCTGAAAACCCACTGAGCAAGACCTGGGGCCCGGCTGCCCTGGCTTTACTGGATTATTTCATAAATAGGACAAAAAGTGAGAAATATTAATGAAATGTGCACAACATCCAAGGACAGATGGTGCCACCAGAGTCAAGGAGAAGCCGTGGGTGCTCCGGGATGTGATGGGTACCTGTAAGGACTGGAATAAGAGAAATGGAGTGTGGTCTATACTGGGGGGGTATAAGGCTGGGAACAGGGAGATTTGGGCTAAACTGGGAGCCTTGCAGGGAGAAGGGGAAAGACGTGGCTGTCACTGGTGTGATTGCATCAAAAGCAAGTGGAATCTGGTGTCTCCAACAAGAGGGATGCAGGGGATTGTGTGTGTCGGATGAGATGCTGGGGATGCTGTGCAAAAGCCTCGTCGCCCACATGGGACGAGCAGGAACTCGGCTGGAGCAAGTGCACAGATTGGGAGCGACCAGGACTCCCCAAAACCTCAGACTTTTTGCCCAAGGAATAAATACTGGGGAGAGGAGAATGATCTTCCTCCCCTTCCATCAACTGGGAGCTGGTCGGTGGCTCCTGTTACAGACTGGGCAGGGAAACGAGTGTCTGTGTTGCATGGTTTTGTGGTGCTGGGGGGCTGACCAGTCCTTCGCGCTTCTCCCCAGTCACTTAGGGGTGCCGCCAGGACGAGGCAACTGCCCCTTAACCAATCCTTTGCCTTTCGACCTGATTTACACCGACTACCACGGGCTCCAGCAGATGAAGCAGCACATGGGGCTGTCCTTCAAGAAATACAGGTAAGCAAAGCCACTCCCTTCTCTTACTCTCTGTTTCATTAATTAGTGAGCAAAGACTAACACTAATGACCTCAAAGAATAAGTCCCCACCTCCAAGGAGTCAGACCCTTCGACTGCACCTTTAGTTTTTGCCTGGCTCTGGCAGTTGCCACCCCACTGCTGCAGCACCAGGAGGTCCCCTCGCTCCGGAACCTCACGTATTTAAGACAAAACCTCATTAGAAGAGACTGAATTGTTAAAAAACCCCTATGTGTACCTGCGGTACGTGTGTGCGTCCCGGTACCGTGCATGCAGCTGGGGTGGCCACAGCACAGAGGGAAGTGCGAGCCTTTTTTGTTTGCAAGAAGCAGAGCCCCATCTCTGGCTCCTTCGTCATCAAGACAAATGTCATTATCCCCTGGTACATCACCAGCTCGGAAAATATGCGATTTAATTTAGTGCTGATAGTCCTGCTATTTATTATGTTTTCTCCCATCTCTTCCACTACCCTACACAATTTTATTAGAGAGAAAAATGACAAGTGGTGTTATTGCTTTTATTATAAATGCATTTGCGCTCACATTCAGCTTGTTTTGCTCTTGTCTTGTTTGATGCTCCCCTTCTCTCCTCGGTCTTGTGCTGGTAATGCCTGCCTCAGCATTCCTGGGATATTGGGAAAAGCATTAACGAGTCTTCAGGAGATACATCATTCTCAAAACCATCAGGAAGATGAATGCCCTGCACGGGGAAATTGCTCGTTCCGGGAGTGAGCATAGGTTTGGGAAGCGCTGCTGGGGATCTTCCTGCACCCTGCGCTTGGGGAGCAGACAGGGGATGAGCTGCCTGCGGACACCAGATATTCCTGGCAGTGGGACTTTCTTGAACAAAGATCCTTGAGGTGTGACCACGGTCTTGTCTCCTCTCCCAGGTGCCGCGTCCGGGTCATCGATACCTTTGGGACTGAGCCGGCGTACAACCACGAGGAGTATGCCACGCTGCGCGGCTACCGCACCAACTGGGGCTACTGGAACCTGCAGCCCACCCAGTTCATGACCATGTTCCGTAAGTGGGGGACGGGGCATGACGGGGCAGTTTGGGGGGTTTGCAGGCACCGCAGGAGCGGGTCTCGCCTCCTTTAGGAGGTGATGCATGGGCAGTACTGTGCTCCCCGGCTCTGCTTCTGCTTCCCCTGCCTGCAAGGAGCTCCCGAATCTGCTTGGCCACCTCTTGGGCTGTAGGAATGTTCCTTCCTCTGCAACGGGTCATTGGCTCCAGCACAGCCAGGAGCTGCCAGCTCCTGGAAGGGGAAACGTGGCATGGTTTTGGTTGTGAAGCCTGGTTTTACTTCAGCTGAGGTTCTAAAGGTGAGAGGCAGCTCAGTGGTTCAGACTTGCCTGTGGCATGGAAAAGAGATGTGCTTGTCTGAAAGGAGCCCAGTGACCTCTTGGGCACCAAGTGACTCAAAAGTTGCTTTTTCCTGGATGGATAAAGCCCATTTGACAGCTTTTAAAAATGCCTTACTTTTTAAAGAGTTGCTCAAGCGAGTTCCAAAGCCTGTATTTTCTGAACTGCTTGCATGGAATTCATGCCGTTTTTCCTTAAAGCTCCAGCAAGGCTCGGGAACTGGGCTCCTCTTGGTCCTCATGCTGCAACAGGGCCACATCCTCAACCCTGATGAGGTCTCAAAAAACGTCTTGTCCATCCACATACGTTCTCCTCTTGGTGTCCACAGCTCACACCCCCGACAACTCCTTCATGGGCTTTGTGTCGGAGGAGCTCAACCAGACGGAGAGGCAATCCATCAAGTCTAACAAAGTGAGCAGCATGGCGGTGGTGTACGGGAAGGAGGCCAGCATCTGGAAGGTGGGTGTCCTGGGCGCCGCTGCCCCTGGCTCTTAGCCTGAGCTTTTGAGGCGTAGATCTCAGGGGCTTTGTAGAATGTGACATGTCCAGAGCCTCTGAGCAAACAGGGCAGAAGCTGGTGAGACCTTGTCCCCAGCTCTGTGCTCTGGATGATGCTTCCTCCCAAGAGGCTGCTGAGACCGAGGAGTTCATATCAGTGATTTACTGTAATTGATTACAGTGATTACTGTTAGATGATTTCCTGGGTTATGACGGGGATGTGAAAGGGGGTTTGCTGCCCTCACACCTGTAATGCCCAAGGGAGGGGTGGGCAGCGGTGTGGGGCGTCTTGCTCCATCCTAGCAGGTGCTTGGTGCTGGTCCTTGCTGGGACGCCGCACTTGGCCACATTTGGTGCCTCCTGGCCAAGGCCACCTCCAGGCCAGTAGATGTGGGGTAAAACCCTTTGCTTTCTTCCCCAAACTGCCTTGTCAGTGAGCAAAAAGACCAACAATACCCCCAGCCCCCCAAAACATCCCCTCTGCATCTCCTGTAGCAGTCAAGGGACGTGTTCTTCTCCCTGTCTTATCCAGAGCGAGCTAGCTGCTTTTCCTTCTAGGGCTTAAAAAAAAAAAGAGGAGAGCTAATTCTCACTGTCTCTTGATTTATTTCTATTTCTTTTTCCCTTTGTGCACCACCTGGGGCTGTTCCAGTTGCAGGTACTGTACTGCACCAGCTGCTGCTGGGCTTTACCTCTGCGCATCTTCTCACCAGAGAAAAGGTTTTGCCGGAGTCGCCTTTTTCTCATCATGGGCTCAGTCCTCCTGAGCTGCCAGGATCGATGCGGGTTGATGCAGCCAGAGTGTCCCCTCCCTGTCCCCACTGTGTAGTGGATTTGTTCTTGCAGGGCAGGATCCGGCCATGCCACACCATCTCCTCCTATTCATGGGTGTTTGTGGCTTTTCCATCACCCGCCACATCTGAGAGCAAACCTCCACACCACCCATGTAGCTCAGGGGCTCCCCAAAAACCCCACTGAAACACACTCAATCTCATTTTAGGGGAACTGTAACATTTAGATGTCTTTTTGTATCGTTTCCTTGCCCTTCCTTATCCAGAAGTTTCATTTGAGCTTGGTTAGGTTAGTTTGGGAAGGCACCAGAGGGAGTTAAAACCTCAGAACGGACATTTTCCTTCAGCCGTAGTGCTGTGAACGTTTGCTCCTTTTAGCCAGAATTCACAAACAACATCAATTTCCCCAAAACTGCGTATTTGGAGTAATTACTGAGTGAAGGGGCTGGGGCTAATTCTTGCTGGTGGCTGTTTCTCAATGCCAGGCTGTCCAGGCATTGCTTTGCATCCCCATGTCCTCTGTAAGAAAATAAGGAGAAAAAGGAGCTTTTCCTTATTTTGAGTGATTTTTGAGGTCAGTGGTGCCAGGTGTTACCCAGGGACTCCAAGCTGTGTTCCACTCCCATCACCCCAAGCCCTTTGCATTAGAGAACTGATAACAAAACGGTGCTGATTTGGGTATTAGTGGCACTGTGGTCAGGATTTCACCCTGCGGCGTCATCACGCAAAAAACACTTGTTTTTTAGCATTAGAGAAGTCCAGGGATATGTGGCTGAGGACAGAAATACAATGTTCAGGGAGGCTTTAAGGCAACATATGGAGTTTTCTCAAATTTTGGATTTATACATCCTTATTCCCTCCTGGCCTCTGCACTTTTGGAGCCTATTGCAGCACTGGAACAAACTGAAAATGCAGCATCCAAAGGATGGTCCCTGCGTGGTTTTTCCAAGCAAAAAAAAAAAAAAAAAACTGCAATAGAGAAATGGTTAAAATGGAAGGCTGCTTTGGAAAGCAAAAGGAGGAAAGCCTCCAAAAGAAGAAAACTGATGACACCTGGATTTTTCCAGGTAGTAAAACAGGGTTAAACCTGAGTGAGAAAATCCTGGGGACTCGTTACTTGGAATAAGAGACCATTAGCAAGCTGTGGTCTTTGCAAACTTCCCTCTCAATTCCCTGAAACCTTTAATTGAGCAGCTCCAGAGTGGAGGTTGCAGGAAGGCAGGAGCTCGCGGTCGTTGATGTTCAGGGAGCTGGGCTGGTCCAGGACGCGTGTCCCAGGGATGCGGAGGGGAGGGTGCAGGTTTTGTGCTGCTGCGGGTTGGGCTGAAGCATTGATTTGATGACCTTAAGGGTCTCTTCCAACCAAAATGATGCTACGATTCTATTGTGGGTGCTCTGGTTTGAGGGTTAAATCACTCCCCCATAACCATGGCATGGGGGGGTCAGCCCCATCTTCTGGAGCAGTTCACACCTCTACCTTCCTCTCCAGGGCAAAGAGAAGTTCCTGGCCATCCTCAACAAGTACATGGAGATCCACGGCACGGTTTATTATGAGACACAGCGGCCGCCCGAGGTCCCGGCATTTGTGAAGAACCACGGGCTGCTGCCACAGCACGAGTTCCAGCAGCTGCTGAGGAAAGCAAAGGTGGGTGAGAACCAGCCAGGGTGTTGTGGGACCCGTCCCCCCCTTAACCAGCCAGCAGCGAGGACTCGGTTGCCTTGAGAAATAAAACCTAATTAAAGGAGACACCGTTATCTGTGCTCCTCCCAGGCTTGCAGGCACTATCAGCGGGGCTAATTAGCCAGGAGTGGAGCAGAGCACATCATTTCAAATCAAGACGCGTCTGATGAGTTTCTCCTTTCAGACTGTCCGCAGACAGAGCACAAAGTTTCCTGATTAATTCATTTGTTGCTAAGTGGGGTGTGTTGGTTTGTTTTTTTTTTTTTCCTCCGCATACCTGCATTAAAAATAAATGGGATTCTCGGAGCGAGCGTGTGGGATGTGGGTGCATCCTGGTTGCCTTCAGCTGGAGTCTGGGGGAAATGCTGTTGGTTCCTGAATGGCTTTGCCAAACCAGTATTTCTACATACAGGACCAATATGATGGTTGTAGCCAATTGCAGCTCCTGAACACCCTGTCGCTTTGCATGAGTGGGCTGTGAGCCACGGAGCAGGGGGAATTTTTAGCACGTTTAAGCTACGGGGTGTTGAGCCACATGGAGCTGCCTTAGAGGCCTGGCGCGCAGGACCAGAGCAGCAGAGAGGGATGCTGGTGGGTTATTTGGGAGACTTTCCTATGGGAATGGCTGCTCACCAGCACATGGGTTTCTCTCTTGCAGCTCTTCATTGGCTTTGGGTTCCCCTACGAGGGTCCTGCCCCGCTGGAGGCCATCGCCAACGGCTGCGTTTTCCTGCAGGCGCGTTTCAACCCCCCGCACAGCTCCCTCAACCACGAGTTCTTCCGCGGGAAGCCGACGTCAAGAGAGGTGAGGCTGGCAGGAGGCGAGGGGACGGGCCGGGTGGAACCACGGGAAGAGCAGTTGCTGAACTGAGATTGTTTTTGTTGGTGAGATTTCCTCCAAAGGCAGAAGTGCAGATACCTGCAGATGGGGTCCCCTCTCCCATCTTTGCATCATAGAATTACAGAATGGTTTGGGTTGAAGGGACCTTCTCAGCCCATCCAGTGCCTCCCTGCCATGAGCAGGGACATCTGCACCAGCTCAGGTTGCTCAGAGCCCCGTCCAGCCTGGCCTGGGATGTCTCCAGGGATGGTTCAGCCACCACCTCTCTGGCCAACCTGGGCCAGTGTTTTACCACCCGTCATCTCCATCCAGAGCACTTGGATGAAAGGGACCCTGTCTTGGGTTTGGGGTTGCAAAGAAAGTAGCGCAGGAGATTTCTTCAAACCACAAACCCCAGCTCATCAGCACAGATCTGCACAGAGCCCATACCGTGCTCCCAAACCAGGGTGATGCTCCCGTTTTGCACACCCAGAGGGATGCCAGGACCGCCACGGTCTTGCAAAGGTACAAAATCCTCCCCAGGCTTGCCCGCTGCTGGGAATTCAATCTAAGTGAAGCAGGAACTCTTTAAAACTTAAAGGGTTGAGAAAATTGCCTCTTTTATTATTAATAAAGTGGATAATGCAGTGCAATGCTCGCTCTGGCTGAGAAGGGCTTTGCTGGGGGCTGTGTCTGCTCAGCCCTGCTGCAGCCCAGCTCGGTGGTGCCCACTGTGGGTTTGGGGAGAAGGGCTGTCCTGCACCCCCCGGTGTCTGTCCCATGCCACCCCCTAATTAGCTAATTAGCACCAGTGTTAACAGCCATCCCAGGTGGATGCTGTGGTTGTGCTTCAGCTTGGAGCTGAGAGGGCAGCTGGGGGCAAGGGCTGTGAGATGCCCTGGGGTGTTTATAAGCCGGAGGACAAGGAGGTGATCAATCTGTTGGCAAAAAATGGGAAAGGACAGCAAGCTGGAGAATGAAATAGCGAGTGTGCACTGCTCTCCTCCTCCAGCTGGCAGGTTTTCAGGCCCCTCTGCAACACTTCACGGTGCCCCCAGAACACCTCCTCTGCTCAGCATCCTCCCTCTACCTTCCCTGAGAGATCTGGGCTCTGGCCGCCTTGCAGCAGCGTGGGGCTGAAAGAAAAAAGGCATATCCTCAAAAATTGCTTGGTTGAGAGGCGGGTGACTGTGGGGTTCCTGTGCACAGGGCTGCCTGTGGCATCGGGGCGATGCAGCTTCCAGCACTGCTGTCTCCCAGTGTCACACTTCCCTGGCCATTGGTGGTGAGGGATTTTCTGTCTCGTATCTGGAGCTGGCACACACAAAAGACAAGGTGCCTTCTCAGAGATTTGCTGTTTCGGTCTACTTTTGCCATTCCAGGCCCACAAATGGTTCGGGTCAAGTTTAGGTTTTACCCACATGACAGCGATGGGTATACTCAGGGCTTCACGGGTGATTTCAGTGTTGATGGGAATGGGGCTTCCCAACCCAGTGGGAATTTTAGAGCATCGGCCTGAGGTCAGGGGGCAGCTGGATTCAGAGGAAACCTCGTTTTTCTACCACATCTCTATGTGCAATGGTTTAAAACCAGTGCGTTTGTGTCTGAGCCTGCTGCTCCTCTCTGTGAGCAGCAGCCGTTCTGGCAGGGATTGCAAAAACCAGCTCACGCTGCTGTGTTTTAGGTGTCCTCCCAACACCCATATGCCGAAGACTTCATCGGGAAGCCGCATGTCTGGACTGTCGACTACAATAACTCCGAGGAGTTCGAAGCTGCTATCAAAACCATCATGAGCACCCAGGTACGGCTTGGTGGAGGTGGCACAGTGATGTCCCCACTGCTGGGTTTGCAGGGACAGATATCGGCGGTGTTTCTGGTGCCTGGCTCTCCCTTTCGAGTGTTAATTGCTTTTCCTTCCTTGCTTCCCCGTGGAAATTATTTGCATGTGCAGAGCAGGAGTCCTCCTGTCCTGCAGCTGCCGGGGACTCGTGCTCTCACCTTGCTTTGGTACTGAGCATCGTGTTTGTCCAGGGCAGTGCTGTGCTTTTTAGGGACCCCCGGGAATCCTCCGGGCAGAACCAGAGCAAGGGGAAGCTGAGATAAGGGAGATGAGGTTTGGGAGCAGGAGGCTGATGTTGCTGGAGACGTGTGGCAGTGGTGGAACCTGGCACGAAGCAAAGATAAACCCAGAGAGCATCTCCCTGCAGCTACCCCGAGAGCCACCGGCCTCTGCGCCTGCTGTTCCCCCATTTCACTGTTCGTCGTTACTGTTTGGATCGAGCAAATCACTAGGAATAGCTCCAGGAGTTGCCTCTGTTAAGGATGAAAGGTTGTAATGAAGGAGGGGGATGCAGGGGCCCCCCAGGAAGGCAGCGTTCCCGCTGCTCCTGCCCTGGAAACGCTCCTGCGTTAATATTTACCTCCTGCCCTGTGGCAGGAGCCTTTCAAGTTGTGCAAATTATTAAAGTAAATTTTCCCAGAGGGGTGAAAAGTGCTGATCTCCGTTTTGCTTGCAATTTGCTTAGCTCGGGATGAGCTGTCGCCTCACGAGGACAGGGATGCGCTGTGAAACCAGGACTCTGTGTCAGGCTGCAGTGCTCCGGGGTTCACAGGACTGGCTGGGATTTTGGGGGCACAGGGGTGATGCTGGCAGGAGAGGTGTCATCTTTGCTTTTCCCTGCATTAGAGGCTGCAGAGGCGGGTGTCTGTGACAGTCTGGGGACTTTATTCAGCTGATGTGACCACGCTGTCTGCCCAGGTCTCACACCTTATCGTGGGTGTTGCCACGGCTCTTCACCTCAGGCTGATTTTTCTCTATGAGTTTGCAAAGACTGAACGAACCCGACTTAGGAAAACAGTTGTTGTTTTGCACATTCATTTCGGTGTCTCCATTAAAATTAAATTAAAAATAATTACATCCCTGCTGCTGTGCTGCCGGGCCAGCTGTCAGCGCTTGACCCTCCACCATCTGGGCTGGAGAGATGGTCCCAAAGCGAAGACGATGCCACGGGTGGGTGGTGAGAGCTGCTGGTCTCTGTTTCAGGAAAGAGAAGGAAATCTTCTGTATTTCCAGAAAGGGGAAAGAAAATAGCGAAGCCTGGGGCTGCTGTGCTATTAAAATAATTTTTAAAAAGATTGGAGAATTAAGATGGGAGGGAAAGGGCTCTGCTGGCTGCTGAGCAGCCGTGTTGCGCTGCAATGTTGACTGGATGTGCACCAGGTCATTTAGATGCTTACTGATAACCCCTGGTTGAAAAGAAAAGAAGAAAAAAGGATTTAGGAGAGGATTTGGCAGTGCGATGAGCAGGAGGAGCCGGTGTGGGGACCCGCTGTGCTGCCCTTTCCTGTTTCGCCTAAAGATGAGCTCCTGTCTCTGCTCTTCTCCCCATTCCCACTCTTCATGTAAATGCAGCTGCGGTGCAGTCACAACACGTCCCTCCTCCCTCCCTTAATTAACATTTCTTCAGTTTCAGAGCAGCTGACAGAGGGCAGAAAGGGAGAGAGGAAACGGCCTCAAGTTGCACCAGGGGAGGTTGAGTTTGGATCTGGGGAACAATTTCTTCCCCAAAGGGCTGTGGGGCATTGGAACAGGCTGCCCAGGGCAGTGCTGGAGTCACCATCCCCGGAGGGGTTGGACAGACGGGGATGAGGTTCTCAGGACACGGGGCAGCACCAGGGTTTGGTTAATGGTTGGACTCGATGATCTTGAGGGTCTCTTCCAACCAAAATGATTCTATGTGTACTTGGATAAACTCCATCTTCTATAAAAACATGGGTCAGCTAGAGCCACCTCTCAAAGCCTTATTTCGGAGGGGTCTGGCTGCACCCAGCAGGGACCCCCACCCCGAGCTTCCCTCCCACGAATCATCCCAACCGCTGGAATGACCCTCGACTGCCGGGAGGCTGAAGTCCTAAATTTGCCTCAAAACCAGCTGCTGACACCCCACTGGCACAGAAAAAGTGCAGTCGCTCTACGGGGAAATTATTCTTTCCCACCAAGAAGCGCGCTGGGTTAATCCCACAAATCACCTCTCTGGGTTTTTTTAAAGATATTGTATAAATCCTTCTGAAGCAGAGCAGAGAGTGAGTGTGAATAACTTACAGCAACTTCCCTTTTTTCCCCCCTTTTTTTTCCTTTTCGTCTTTCAAATAGAAAGGTCTGTTTTATTAGAGATGTTGTCAAGGCAATTAAGCCTAAAAATTGACCTACGTTACAGGTTTAAAAGCCTTATTATGGGCTTTGGCTGCAGGAATCCCTTGGTATCTTGTCTTTTAATTCCTGCTGCAACAAACAGTATTTTAAACCAAGGGCATTAGCAGGAGGAGCGGCAGAAAGCCGGTAACCGGGCAATTTAATGTTGCTGTTCCCAGACAGGTAATGGAGCTCAGAGAGACAATTTTACTGGCTCCCTTTTTTCCTCAAAGGCAAAATGAGCTGTTTTGTTATCAGAATATCTAACAAATTTCAGAATAACCGCCATCGATTTATTTTTTTTCAGTCAAAACATTTCATTTCAACATTACTGGTATGAAATTTTTTTTTTGTTTGTTTCCCATCTGCCTGCCTTTGTTTGAAAACACCCTGCCAGTTTATTGAAAGGAAGGCTCATATCTGAAATGATGCATTTGCTTTTGCTTCACCAACCCAAATCTGAAACACAGCATTTTTCCCCTCCTTGATGGGTGGAAACATTGGAAATTGAAAACAGACCTGAAACAGATTTTATTTTTCTTTTTTGTTGTTGTTGTTGTTGTAAACTTGTTGATAAGTGAAAATTTGATTTGATTTTTTTTGTTGATAAGTTGTATATTTGCTGATAAGTGAAAAATCGCTTATCCCATAGCTTTACTTTTGCATCTTCCAGGCAAAACTCAGTAAAATGTTTTTTTCCGGGCTGGGATATTGTGGGGAGCTGTGAGATGCCTCTGCTGTCAGCTTTTCCCAGTGGCAAATGTGCCGGGTGCTGGAAACCGGGGTGCTGGGGATGGGGAACTGGGGTGCTGGGAACCCCTCAAGGGTTTGGGAGCTGTTTTCATGGACCTGGTAGTAATTCTGATACGGTCGAGTTGACCAACAAGCTCACCCTGGTTCAGAGCATCGTGGCTCTGGGGGATTTGCTGATGCTGCAGCAATATTTTAGTGTTACTTTGCGGCTGCCCCGGCCTGCCCGCAGCTCTCTGGCCAGCTCGCTGCCGGCTGTGGCTGTACAACCATCCTGATTTATATCACAAATTCCCAGAGCTGCAGCTCAGGATGGATGTGCTGTCCTTGCAGCTCCGGCCGGGCTGGCAGAGCTTCCTCTGGTGTGCTGGGAGCCGATGGGTCTGCTGGCCGGGATGCTGCCGTGTTTGTGCAAATAAAGGAGCCGAGATGCAGCCAGGGTCCTTCGCCAACCCAGATTTGCTTGAAAGAAACTTCTTCCTTCTGAGGAGAAATCTGAATCGTGACTTGGACATGGTTTGGGTTTGCAGTATGGTTTTTTTTCCCCCCAAGAAAAGCCCTTGTGCTCTCCTCCCGCATCCTTTCGGAGGTGGTACCCGCTCCAGGTCACTCTGCAGCTACTGGGGAAGGTTTTTGCCAAGCTCTGCCTCTGCCATTCATCCCTCCCTTGGAGCAGTTTAGGGGTTTCCCTGATGGCTCGCATCCCTGACCTGTTTATAAGGAAAAACTGAAACCGTGGAAGCACCAAATCCCTCTGCCCCAGAGATCAAATCCTTGCACAGTCACGTGGGGCCAAGAGACAAATTGTGTCCCTCAGGAAAGGTGATGCTGGGAGGGTTCTCCCAGGGATGGATTTTGTTGTTAGCCAGGGCTTAGGGGCAGGAGAAAGAGAGAGGTTTTCAGGCACCACCATTTTCTTGGCCTTCAGGTTTTTGTCAAAAAATAGTCCTCACACAAGCAATTTAATGGACCCGATATTCTGGTGTAGTGAAGGGAGAAGGCTTCATTATATCGAAGTCAAACATACAGGAATATAATGGAAAATTATACATTTCAGACTATGCTTGAAAGACTGGCGTATTAAACATCACAGCGAAAATAGCTGGTTAAAGCGTTCCCAGCCTGCTGTTACATGCCGGCAGAGAATTGCATTGTTTTTCTACTTTTTTGTCTGATGACGTTTTGTTTTGTTTTCTTTTTCCTTTTGAGCGAGGGAGACTTACTGCTCTCTTCAGCTCTGGGATTCCTGCTGGAGACTATAAAACCAGGGCTCTTGTGGCGGTATCCCCGTGCGGCACCAGTGTTTCCCCGTTTGGCTGATGGAGAGCACTGGGGCGGGGTGTTCGCATCCCTGTTTGCAGTGCCTTTGCTCTGGCCCTGTGTTCCACACCGGTGCATGGGGGAAAGGATGGCAAGGTCCATCTTCACTGACCCCGCCCTGCAGCATCCCGTGCATCACTGCGCCGGGCAGTGGGATGCAGTGGTACCCACGGGGGAACCCCCGGTCTCTCCCAGGTCTGCAGGGAGAGCCTGAGCTCCCGGCACAGGGAACGGCATTTGCCGTGTGGCTGTCAAAAGGAGGCCAAGCCCATCAGATTTTAATTAAACAATTATCTTCCTGAAATTGGCATTTTCTATCAGTCCTGGGCGCACGAGCTGAATCCTAATGAGACTGGCAGCAGGGAGCAGGGAAGAGAGAGACTTTTGGGGAGCCCCCAGTGGAGAGGGAGGCACATGGGGGTGATGGGGCGGAGGAGCAGGGGCTGTGTGGGCTTCTGATGCTCTTGAACCTGACAGAGCTCCCGGGAGCCTGAGCGCCCTTGGGATTGTGCCCAGAGCATCACCTCCGGGTGCACATACGTGGAGATTTTCTGCCTCCACCCCACTGTGGGTGTGCTGCATCTCACCGCGTATCCCAGCGGTGTTTTGGGGGGAAAGACGCTGTTTTACAGAATTACATCTGTACTGTGCCTGTTGTATTGGGGTCCTGGGAAACCCCCCAGCATCGTGGCCATGAGAGCAATGGTACGATGAGACTGAGTGTTGGCGATGCTGAGCGAGGGGTGGTTTGTCTGTGCCGAACGGGTTTTGTGTGATTCTGACGGGCGGTTTTGCTTTGCGGAGGACTCTGCCCTGGTTAACTGAGTGCCCGTCAGCAATTCAGAGGCAGGATCAGTGCCTGTCATCGTGTCAGCCCTGATTAGCGTGTACAGCTGTAATTAGATGGAGCAGCTGTGATTTCCAGCCCTGCTGAGATCTCAGGTGGGATATTTATGGCAGGGAGATGCTTAGAGGGATCTTCCCAGCAGACTGAACCTTTATGCTAGGGTTTGACAGGTACTTCAAAAGGAAATAGATATTTTGGAGGTGCAGAGCTCAGAAAATAGAAGAAACAGTGTTTTCCGCATGAATTATCTTTGGGATGTTTTTGCTTATAATCCTTCTCTGCAGAGATGCATGGGGGGAAGTAGGGGCAGAGCCATTGCCCAGGGCACTGCTGTCCCGGGCCACTGGGCCCAGGGGGAGGACACGGCTGTCCCCGCTCGCTGCCTGCGCTCTGCTCTCCCCCCTTCACAGGTGGACCCTTACCTGCCTTACGAGTACACCTGCGAGGGGATGCTGGAGCGGATCCACGCCTACATTCAACACCAGGTTGGGCAGCATCCCTGTTCTCCTTGGGGCAGCATCCCTGTTCTCCTTGGGGCAGCATCCCTGTTATCCTGGCCAACTATCCCAGTTCTCCTGGGGGGACCATCCCTGTTCTTCCATGGGTTTGTTCCTGTTCCTCTGGGCAAGCAACCGCTGACGCAATGCAGGTCCTCAGTGAGGGACCCCTAATTGCAGAGAGCACCAGAAGATGGGGGCTGAGGGAGGTGTGTCATGAAGAAAAGATGCTGGGGAGTTGGTGGAGGGTGGCTGGGGATGCTGGGGCCGGGTCAGGGCATTTCTGAATAAGCACTGGGAGAAGAGGAGGTGGCCGGTGCCTTCATCTCCCACAGCAGGAGATGCCATCCATGCATTCAGGTGACCTCAACCTGAGGAGCAAACTCAGTAGCCCAAGTGCCCTCCTGTCCCACCAGCAGCCTCCCATCCCGAACGTCTCGCTCTGTCTCTCCGGGCACTGACCTGTTGTCTTCTCTTGCACTAGGATTTCTGCACCACGCCGTCTCCTCCTCTGCCTCCCAAGGCCAAGAGTCCTGCTATGCAAAGCTCTCTGAGTCCACTGGCCCTGTCCCCCAATGCCACTCACCTGGTGTGGTCCCCCAGCGCCAGCCGGGACCCCCACGCCTGGCCCCCGGTGGCCTCGCTGCAGGTGTGGGTGTCGGAGCCCCGGCACTCCTGCACCGAGACGTGCCAGCGGCACGGGCTGGTCTGCGAGCCCACCTTCTTCAGGTTCCTCAACAAGAAGGAGGTGTTTCTCCAGTGAGTTGTGACTTTCTCAGGGAGGTCATCAGCCAGGCGATGTTCCCTTTGCTCCCCCCATCCCCAGCACTCATTTCCCTCATGTCCTGCCTTCTGAAATCCCGTGGAGATGCCTTCGTGCCCAAGGCGATGCAGGCAGGGTGATGCCTGTGGAGCAGCCCATTGCTTGGATGTGTTGGTGTGAATTTTGGGGTTGTCCCATGCAGGGACAGGAGTTGGACTCAATGATCCTTGTGGGTCCCTTCCAACTCAGGACATTCTATGATTCTGTGGTGATTCTATGGCCTTGACCAGCTTCACACTTCAGAAGGCAACGACAGCCTTTCCAGGCATGTTTCTGCCTCTCTCCCACCCCGTTCCTGTCCACCTCTTCCATGCTCTCTCCCTTTCCTTTTTCATGTCTTTCTCTACAAAACTGCATTTTGAACACACAGCAGTGAAGTTTTAATAGAGTATAAATCTGCCACCAGGCTCCGTGCTGCAATTAAAATGCAGGCGATACCATGGCTGGCATGCTGGTCAGGCAGGCGCTGGGAGTCCCGCTGACATTTTTATACGATAAATTAGAGCTGGGGCTTGGATTTCACCCTCTCCCCTTCAGACCTTAAACTAAGCTGGCTCAGGGACCCACCGGCTGAGGGGGGTTGTAGGAGATGATGCCAGCGCAGACCTGGGCAAGGTGGGAGGAGAGGGATGCTGAGATCCACACTGGGCATTTCTGCTGCTCCTCAGGGCATTTGCTGATGCCCACCCTGTTTTTACTGGCTAATCGCAGCTAACAGGGGACACATGGGCATCTATTGGACTCAGGGGCCTTTAGCTGCTGTGGGAGGTGAGCGTGGAGGGGGCACAGACCTGTTGGTCAGAATAAAAAAGATATGGGTGCATTTTGGTGCATGATTTCCTGAGCCATCCATGGCCCCTGCAAGGGTTGGGGTGGTCTCTGGGCTGTGGGTTTCAGTTGCAAGGGTCACCCCATCCTGCATGGTGTGTTGGGCTGGTGAAAAGCTTTCATGTTCAAACAATGGCTGCCAAACATCGTGCTTATGGTTCCTGGTGCAGCCAGCAAAGATCTGGCCCAACACTTAGTGAAGGAACCTCCCCAGGAAGGACAGAACAGCACTAAAAACCCTTCAGTGACCTCCCAGGCAGTCAGGGACCCACCTTTGTCTTTGTTCCCAGGCTCAGCATCACCTGCGACAGCACCGAGTACGAGATGAACCATCTTTACCCAGCAGTGGCCGAGAACGTCCACGAGTGCTACCTCCAGAAGGAGCCGCTGCTCTTCAGCTGCGCCGGCTACAACCCCAAGTACCGGCGGCTCTGTCCCTGCCGCGACTACCGCAAAGGACAAGTGGCTCTGTGCAGGGACTGCTTGTGACTCGGCGTGTCCCCTCCCGTGTTTGCGACACGCAACGTGCAACGAGTGGCTTTTTCTCAAAGCTTCTGCAATAGAAGGGAGGTGGGACAGGTCCCTCCTGGCGGGTGAGCCGGGAGTGTCAGACTCTGGGGGTTGTTTCATCCGCCAGTCAACTGTGAATGACCATGCCCTCACCTTTGGTTTCATTTTCTTCTCAAGGAGCATCATCCGACCGCATCCGAACCCACCTGGACCTGGTGACGCTGGGACGGGGTGGTGGGGAGAGGGGCGCTGGGGACACCCTCCCCCTCCTCTGGCAAGGGGACAAGCCACCAGCAGACTGCAGTTTCAGGGTTTTCATCCTCTTCAAGCATCCTAGGTTGTTTTATTTATTTATTTTATTTTTTCTAACCCTTCCCCCCTGACAAGTGGTAAATTAAAGGGGAAGCAACACCCAGCCCTTCTGTGGGAGTTACTGGGCAGAGCTGTGTTGGGGGGCGCAGGGGGGGCTGCCGGTGCCTGCCTGGGCTGTGGATCTGGGGGAGGACAAAGCCCAAGCAGAGCAGCTGGGTTGAATGGGCATGGCGGGATCTGTACCCACGGTGGCCCCGGGAAGAGCTGGCAGGGGCTGGACCGTTCCCCAGGCTGTCCCTGGGAATTGAGGGGTGGGATGGGGCTGGGGGGCTCCCGGGAAGGATGCTGGTCCCTGGGCAGTGCTGCTGGCAGGGCAAAGGTGTCGAAGTGAGTCCCTGCAGGGACTGAGGCACGGGAGGTGGCCGTGGGGGCATGGGAGGGGGCAGTCGTGCTGCTCAGGGCTTGGATGAGGAGGAGGATGTGCTGCAGCAGCCAAAAGGAATTGCCAGCGGGCACGGACTTAGGATAGGGGAGAGAGGACAACTGAGCCCCGTCGCGTCTCTGTGTGCCCCAGGGGTTGCAGCCGTGGGAAGAGGTGAGCTCCAGGCGACCGTCTCGAACCAGCACTGGTGTGGCCAGCAGGCACAGGGTAGTGACCGTCCCCTGTACCAGCCACTGGTGAGGCCAGACCTCAAATCCTGAGGTCAGTTTTGGGCCCCTCACGACAAGAAAGCCCTTGAGGTGCTGGAGTGAGTTCGGAGAAGGGCAATGGAGCTGCTGAAGGGGCTGGAGCACAAGTGTGATGGGAGCAGCTGAGGGAGCTGCTCTAGCCCGGGGAAGGGGGATGCCACCTGGTACTGGTGTCCTCTGAGCATCGCTTTGGCTGAGCCCACCGTGGTGAGACCGGCTGCATCCTGCACTGGGTGAGACGGGAGCTGGAGCCGCTGCCGCTATCCCGGAGCAATTTGTCATCTTCAGTGCAAAATCGCATGGGCAGCCTCCATCCTGCCTGTGACGCCAGGCAAGGGGAAGGATTGATTAAGTAATTTTTGTGTCTTGCAGCCAGCATGCATATAAATAAAAGCAACACAAGCCTCTATTTGCAGAGCCAAACAGCAATACCGTGGGCCTTGCCATGGCACCTTTCATCTTGGTCTCAAAGCATCGCCTGGCAAAGGCTCCTGCAATGCTCGCCTGGCTGCTGCCAGCCCTGGAAGAGACATAGGATTTGCAAGCAGGAACCACCAGCAATTCCCTTCCTGCGGTTGTAAGGACCAAATAAAACCTGGTTTTATAGGAAATCTAAGCAAGCTTTAAAGACCAAGAGGCTCAGGATGCTTCTCGATGCAGTGTTTGTTGCACATCAGCTCCCCGGGCAGTTTTTTCCACCCGTTCTGCTCAGCTGCTTTTAAAATTGCTTTCACCTTTCAGCACCCAGCGCCCACCTCCTGCCTCAGCGAGTCCCAATTAGCCCCTGGCAGGACCATTTTTCTCCAAGCTGAAATAAAAAGTGTCTGGCTCACCTTTGTCGCTGTCATGGGAAATAATGATCTGGCTGGAACCTTGTTGAATCTTGAGCCAGGCTGTAAATTTGGGGGCTGAGCGATGCTCTGGTGTTACCTGGTGTGTCTCTGCCCCATCCCACAAGGAACAGGGGATGGTTTGGTCTATAAAATCCCACGTAGGGACAAGGTGGGGTCTTGGCTGGTTTGGTAGCACCAGCACTGGGTATTAACAGCGGCTTTGGGTGCAGAGTTGGCACCGAATTGTTTGCGATGTGGGGGTGCGTGCGCCAGGGCTGTGTGTGGCTCGGGGTGTATCAGCTCCTGCACCCCGACACCGAGGTGACAGCAGGGGACAGAGCCACTGGGCCAGCAGCAGCTCCCGGAGGAGCTGCCTTGAAAGAGAAGGGACTTTGACATCTGGAAATGTGTTTTTTCTCCACCTGTTTCTGGCCCTGGCTGAGCCCGAGCGATCACTGGAGCATCCTGCTGCATCCCGAGCCCTTTCCCCAGCAGCGCTTGCCCCGGTCTCCCCAACCAGCACGTGTTTCCATCTGGAAGGGAGATCTGAGGATGATACAGACATTAAATTCACATGTTATTAAGTAGGACCATGGAAGAGATTTAAAGGGAAGCTGAGTCACTGCCATATGAAAGAGATTCTAATTACCACAGCTAATTACAAAGAATAAATCCCCAGTTGGGAGGGGGAAGAGAGGGGGGAAACAGTGTCAAAACTACAAATAAAATCAAACAATTAAAAGTCAAATGAGGAGCTGTCAGCTACACCGTCTGGTGCTGGTGGATGGGACAGTTTCTTTAACAACCAGAGCACGTGCATGGGGAGCCCCTGGGGTCTGCTTGGTGGACATGGACCTTCTGATGGCATCTCCAGTGGTGTTGCAGCAGGCAGAGCCTCCTGGAAGGTTGGTTTGGGATTTTTTTAACCTGTTTTCCTCTTCTGGCAGCTGTGAAACCAGGACAGGCGTGTCGAAAGAATGATATTGTTCTGGAAATCCATTTTCCGTGCCTAGAAATGGAGCCAGCGGTGATTTTTGTTCCTGAGCCTCGCTCTTCTTAGGAATTCCACTCAGAACTTTCTTTCTGGAGTGTGTTTTTTTGTTTTGGTTTTTTTTCTTCCAGTTTTAATGTTGATGGCATCAAACCCTTTCCTTGCTGGGGCAGCGGGGGGGTCTGGGGGGCGAGCAGGTGGTCCCTGCCCGTGTCCCCTCGCAGCATCCCGCTGCCAGCGGGTACCTCTCCTGCACCAGCATCTTCCCCTGCAGAGACTCAGCCAGGGTTGGCTCCTGGAGCAGCAATCAGGGCTGTAAATCACATATAGAGAGAGGTAATCGGGCTGCTCTGCTCTTATCTGGGGCTTTATTAGGAAATCGTTAAGCGGCTTTTTCCCTCCGATCCCCTGCTTATCAGCAGCTGAGTAAAATGGCAAATAGCATCCCCGATGCGGACAGGCCAGGCAAGAGAAACCCATTTATTTCCCCTAACGGGTTTATCGCTAGATGAAGGAGCTGCTGAAGATGTAAGCACCGGGGCTGATTTCCCCAGGTGATGGATCTACCTGCCTCACAGCTGCTGGGAACCAAATTGTGCTGCCTGACAGGGATGGCTAATGGCCCCACAGTCAGGACTACTGGCTCATGTATTTCAAGTTCTTGCTTTAATTGAGTCCTGTCTCCCTGGTGTCACGCTTTTTTTTTTCTTTTTTTTTTTTTTCTTTTTTCCTATTATTATTTTTTCTCTTTAGAAAGACTTCCCAAAATAAACCAATGCATTCAATCTCCTGTCCCCTTCCCTCATTTCTCCCTCCCTTTGACAAAGCCAGAGCCATAAAGAAAGTGAACAAATTGAAAATCCATCCTCAGACAGTGAAACCTTTGGCCTTTTTTCTTTCTTTATCTTTTTTTTCTTTTCTTTTTTTTTTTTTTTCTTGTAGAAGGGTCTTGGAGAGGGGGGTGAAACTCCTTTTCAAAGCTGTAGGGCCAACTGTTCCCTTTCTTATCAGCTCCAGCAGTGATGCCCAGTGACACTCATTGTGGCTCGTTAGCGGAAAGCCATTAAAACCCTGAATCGATATGTTCTCAGGGAGATAGGACCCATTCAATATTATTCCCCAGGCAGAGAAAATACCAACACCCGATCCACAAAGCAGAACAAAACTGCTGAGGATGCAGCTTCTCCAGGCTGGGCAGCATCAGAGCTGAGCCAGTAAAGACCAGTTGGAAACAGGACAGAGATTTGCTTTTGGTTTTAAAGTGAGCTACCAGACGTATCAGCTTTCCTATAAATATAAACCAGAAAACAGGAAATAACGATCTGCCCTAATTTAGTTCCTTTCATCTCAGGATTCAAAGTGTCTGACAGCATCTCTGAAAAATAAGGCAAGGCTTCGTGACCTGTGTGGAAATGCAGCTGTTTCAAGGGTACATATGCAACTTTTTGCTGAATGTTGCTTTGCAACCCCTCACTTGCCAGCCCCACTTCCTGCCCAAATTACCCCAATTTCTCGTGACTGAGACCTGGACCCCTCACTCCTTCTTAGCAAGTCAGCCCAGGAACGGGTGACATTCTTGCAGCTCGGTGCGACGCACAGCTGGCTCAGTGCCATCGAGCGTGGAGGATTGTGTAGTTATTCAATTAATTAAATTAATTAATTTTCAGAAGAGTGTTGAGGAAAATAATAGGAAGTGCCAGCAGCTCTGCCAGGTGTCTCGCTGAGCTGGAGCAGGAGCATGATCCGTACACGGGGCTCCGGGGAGTGGGGGGACCCGGCAGAGCAGCACTGGGGTGCTGTGAATCACAGAATAGTTGGGGATGAAGGGACGTTCAAAGCTCCCCCAGTGCCCCCCCTGCCATGAGCAGGGACATCTGCACCAGCTCAGGTTGCTCAGAGCCCCGTCCAGCCTGGCCTGGGATGTCTCCAGGGGTGGTTCATCCACCACCTCTCTGGCCAACCTGGGACAGGCTCTCACCACCCTCAGGGCCAACAATTTCTTCCTCACATCCAGCCTGATAATCGCACCTTGTCCTATGGCAACAGACCCTGCCTAAAAGCTTGTCCCTATCTTTCTTACCGGCCCCTTTTAAGTACGGAAAGGCCGCAATAAGGTCTCCCCCAAGCTTTCTCTTCTCCAGCCTGAACACCCCAACTGGGCTGCTAAAGCCGAGCCTTGCTGGCTGTCACCAGCAGTGGCACTGCCACCGCAGTCTCTGTGTTGTCACACAATCGTGACCAGCCCTCTGCCTCTCCAGCTGTGGTCAGATGTGGCAAGGCAGGGACTGGGCTTGGGAGCAAGAAGTCCGTAAAAGAAATCTGGGAGGCAACAGATTTCCACACTTAATTAGTTCAACAAAGTAATCCCAATTAGAAGCTGTAATTGGGATTATAGTGGTTAATCATCTTTCGCCCCCCAAGCAACAACTGCACTATCTGCCTTAATTTTATTATAAAAGCCGAGGACGTGGAGTTCTGTGTCCCTGACACCGGAGCTGCCGCCACGGCTGCCCAGCACAGGCTGCGCAGGGGGTTTGCACCGGGTCCGTGCTGCCCCCCAGGACGGGTGACAGGTGGGGGGGTGGCACTGTGTGACCCAGTGACCCCCCATCGCTGCCAGGGTGTGATGCACTGGGTTGCATCATCACTGCTTGAAAACTGCAAATTTGACTGCTCGTGCTCCTGTTCCAGCAGTTTCCTACCAGAAGACTAAATCACAGGGATATTTCATCGGCTTTTTGTCCTTCTCCACCGCTGTTTTATGCTAAGAAGAGCCCGACCGAAAACATCTGCTTGTTCGTCCTTTTCTGAGCACATTAATTAGGCAGTGTCCTCCTGCGACGGGTTCATCTCAGCGGTAACACGGAGCCGTCCTTTCCTCCCGCATCGCTCTGGATCGCGTTTGCTGTCCCACAGGTGCCGGTGGGCTCTGAACCACTCAGGGTCCCGGCAGCAGCTCAGGACTGAGCCCAGATCTGGCTCCAAACCCCCCTTGCTACCCCACACTGCTCCCCAAACCCCAATGCCAACTCCCAGTGTGTCCCCAAAGGAAATGCTGGGTGCCAGTGTCCAGCACACATCAAAGCAGTTGGGCAAAATCCTATTAAATGTTCCAGAGAGGACAAACTCGCTGCAGCAGTCCCCAGAATCATTACTATCAGTTATTTAACAGCACAGAAAACATAGGATTTATGCTGCTTCTTACATCTGGCTCACATTTAGCTTTACCCAAAGCCACAGAGAACCTGTCCACATCTCGGGAATGATCATCAATGAAATTGTGCTTTGCAGCAGGGGATGGGCGATGCTGTTCGCATCCTCCTCCGGCCGCCCCGCGCACAGCTGGTGCCTTCACGTCCTCCCCGTCCTGCTCCTGCCATCGCCCGCGAGGGGCTCAGTCTGGTTTTGTAGGTGCTATTTTGGCTGTGTGTGTTTGTGTTAAGGGTTGTTGAACAGGGAAAATAAAAACTCAAGGACCCCGGTGGTATTTTTAGTCCCGTATCAGTGACTAGCTCAAAATGCTCAAGATGACTGTAAAATAAAATTAATCTATATCTGCCACGTGTCATTTTTACAAAGCTTGTCCCCTTCTCCTACCAGAGGCATGGTTTACAACCTGCTTGTTTGGCTTTGAGATAATGCCAAGTACCTTTCCGGCAGCCCCAGCTACAACAGACAGCAGTGGGAAACCATCAGGGGTGTGGGTGAGGGGGCGCAGAAGGAAGGAAAATGGATGTTGACTCTTGCTGAGTTTGCAGCAAGCTTGTGCCCCAGCTGGCTGGTCAGGTACCCGGGCAGATGCTGCCTGTGGAAGCATGGTGAGCTGCACTGGTTGTACTGGTTTGCTTGCAGGGCAGAGCTGGGGGAGCTGCTGGGGAACCTGGGGGGAATGCTCTGAGGCGGGGGGAGCTGCTGTAGGAACCCCTGAGCAACGCAACACCAGCCTGGATGGGGAGGGAGAAGTCTTATTGCTGCAGAGACCGATGAGACAGTTGAAAATTGGCTGCCGTGGAAACCAGTTTGGGAGTCTGTGGGGCCATCCCACCTGTACTGGTCCCCAGGTCATGGGGATGGTGCTGGTCCATGTGGTGTGGGATGGCTGGGATGGTCGGATGCTCCAGAGCAGGGTTGAGCCCTCGCTGCATCCCCCAAAATGAGTTACCAAGGGGCCAAACTGGAGCAACGCAGCCCCAAACTGGGGAACCGAGCAACCCAAACTGGAGTATAGCAGGCTGGTGGGGAAAGAGCTGATGGAAATGTCTGGGCTCTCGGCTGCACAACCTGCCAATATGCAGGGCTGCAAATTGCACAGAAACATAAACATGAAAGTGGCTGGGGGTGGAAATGCAGCACAAGCCACATCTCAAGGGAGAAATTCTGCAGAGGCCAGCCCGTTCCAATGCCTGACAACCCTTTCCAGGAAGAAATTTTTCCGAAGATCCAATCTAAACCTCCTCTGGCACAACTTGAGGCTGTTTCCTCTCATCCTATCACTTGTTACTTGGGAGAAGAGACCAATCCCTTCCACGCTACAACCTCCTTTCAGGGGTAGGAGCTCACCAGACCTGGGGGTGAAGTTGAGGATGTCTCACAGCTGTGGTCCTAAAAGCACCTTCCTGCCCTCATTGCCCATTCCCAGGGGCCCAGACCCAGCAGCCTGGAGCCAGCCTGGCCCCAGTGAGCCCACCCTGCTGTGTGGGAAGGGTGGGGGCACCTGGAGCCTATAAAGGGCTGTTAGAAGCGAGTGGAAGCTCTGTGTTGGTTTTGGAGCCTGGCTGCAGGATGGTTGGGACCCCCATAGCTGCCTTGGTGAGTTGGTGTCCCCATGTGTAGTCTTTGCGGTGGTGTTGGCAGTGACATAGGTGATGGTTTGGGGGCTGTCAGGGGTACCCCCCATCCTGAGATAGGCAGCCTGAGCGTCAGCAGCCAGGTTGAGCTAGGCAGGGCTTGTGGTGAGGACCTCCAGGTTTGGGGGGTTTGTTGCTCTTGTAACTGCTGATCCCCAAAACCTGCCCTTTGTGGTGGGGGGGTGGAGAGGCTGTGCCCCCCACTGCTGGGCTGGTGTCCAAGAGCGCGGCTGCCTCTTACCCAGGGCTGAACGCAGCTCTTGTGCTAACCACAACCTCAGGATGCCCTTTAATTTTTAATGCTTCAATAAAACAGTAATTACAAACACTGCAATTTGAGTTTTTAAGCAGAAAGTATTAACTTCCCAGGGTTTAATTATTCAAGAGAAATTAATGAATGTGGCCCTGGGTCCTGCTGGCTGTCTTGGCTTTCCTAGCGGGGCCGGGATCAATTTGCTTTGCAGGGAGGAGGGCTGGGGGGGCAATGAGCCCATCCCCAGTGCCTTGGGGCTCCCCAGGAATGACTGGGTGCCTTAGCAGCCAGAGTGGGGGTGTGGGGAGCCTGGCTGGGGGGCGCCAATGTGCTGGGCTGCGTTGGGGTGAGGAGAGGTCTGGGGGGCCAGTGGGACCCCAGCAAATGGCTCTTTCTCTGGTCCCTGCAGGATTTCCAGCCGAGATGATGCAGGATCCCGGCCACGGGGTGCAGCTCTCTCTGGGAGCTCAGTGACTGCTGTGATGTGAATCAGCGCTGTGGGAGACCGGGCATTAACCAGAGCGGGGAAACTGAGGCAGGTCCCGTCCTCTGCCTGGAAGGGAACTCAGGAGCTCCAAGTCTATTTTCTGGAGCTTTCTGTAGCCTTAATTGTGCTCTGAGTTCCCTGGGAAGATTTCAGGCTCGCTTTTAGTTACTCCGCTATAGCGCAGTGTGGTTCAAAAGCACCTTTGCTGGGGTGTGGGTCTGTTGAGGTCAAGAGCGCTCCTAGGGCTGTTCAAACACAGCAAAACAGCCGGTGTTTGGGCAAGGCTTGTGAATTTGGGCCGGCTGAGGTTGGACCCCCACCTCTTGTGGGGTAGCAGTGGGGTTGGGAAAGCCTTGCTGGAGGGGGGCAAGGGATGCGGAAACGGGGGGATAAAAGCCTCCCTGCCAGGAGCGAGTGGAGGGGCTGCAGGACGAGGGGCACGGGGGGAGCATCCTACTGAGACGGGACCTGTCGGGGTTCTCCAGCTGATCGCACCCCCATCTCGGACCTCAGCCTTTTTTTGGCATTCGCAAAGCCCCTTTCCCACTCGGGCACCAGCCCGTTGCAGCATCTCACCATAAGCAGCACATTCTTTTGGCAATGGCCCTCAGCAATTAGCAGCAGACAAGGCTTCAGGGAGCCATGTTTGCTAGAAAAGCAGGTTTTTGTTGTTGTTATTAATAGTTAATTGTCATAACTTCATTAATAAGCGAGCCTGCCTGATGAACCGTCTGCGACAAGGCAGTGAGAACGCAGAGATGGCCAGGGATCCCCGTGGAATGGAAAGGGCCGTTTGTTGGGGCTGGGTGAGCAAATTGAAGAGGGAGAAGGAGGCGGCGGGAGCGATGTGGAGATGACGGCTCTGCGGATGAGGTGCTGGGGAAGTAACGGGGCCTCATTTGCAAGGGAAATGAAATTATCTCCTGCTCCGTCTGCAGTCCTGGTGCTGCAGAACCTGACGAGCTGTGTGGGGAGGGTGCTGGCCCTGGCAGTGGGGCTGTCGTAGCCCCCCGAGGGGTCTCGGGGTGATCTACTGACACGGGGTGGGCTTCTTATCTCCCTCGTCACCTCTCTGCTCATCAAAGCCTCATCGTGCACTGTGGATTTAGGAAGGATCACAGCAATAAATGTTGGTCGGTCATCCCTGAACTAGGAGGGGTGGGCAGGGAGAGCAGATAATTCTGATCAGGATGAGATTTCCACAGAAGCAGGTGAATCCTGTCGCTCGTGCTGTGACGCTGCTGTCACCCAGATTCGTGTCCCCAGATGGGTCTCATCAGATGTGGGACAGGGGTTTTGGTCCACCCACATGTGATGGGAATGCAGGGGCTTTGCAGGCAGCTCCTGCCTGTGGCTGGGCAGCGGGTCTGTCCCACAGGGCACGGGGCAGCTCCTGCATTAAGGACAGGGAATAACCAGCTCCATCCCCACTCTGGGGACGCTCTTCTGTAACAGGGATATTTTCTCATTTCCGACCCACAAACACAGCATCAGTGGTTCCTGGATGGAAACACAACTCCCTGGTCTCTGTCACTCAGGGTGTCGTCCGCTGGGCTGGAAATATAAAGGAATTTGGCTTAAATGAGGAGCGTTGGTGAGAGGAGGAGTGATTTAACTGACTCAGTTAATCAGCAGTGGCAGCGCTGGTCGGGGTGAGAGACCCGGCTGCTCCTGCCGGCTCCATGGGGAGAGTTCAGGGCTTTGTCGCCAGTCATTTGGGGCATTTTATTTGGGTCTTAACTTTGATTTAACTTCAGTAGATTATAAAGACAAAAAGTCATTCCAGGGTGCTTTATTCAGGGAAGAAAAAAAAAAAAAGCCAAAATCAAGTAGCTTGAAGTTGTCAAAATGATTTTCCACTCCTTCAAAACAATCTCACAAAACTGACCCAGATTTTACAAGGCATTTTGGCTTTCAAAGAGCTGCCTGTCTGTGTAGAAGATGGGTCTGAAAAATATATTTAGGTATTTTTTCCCCGTAGTAGTTTTACAAAACCTGTGCCTTGCCTCGGTCCTGTGGGATCTGGAAGGACACGATGCTTTGTGGGAAGCATGATCCAGCCCTGCAGCTCATCCTGGAGCAGTGGAGAGTCTGTGCCAGTGAAGAAGGGCTGCCCTGATGCCACGGGTGATGGGCGAGCTGGAGCTACACGGGGATGGGGCAGACATCCAGATACCTGAGTTTAGTGGTAGGATCAGGGATGGGGACTGCTGAAACGCTGACAGATTTGGCTGAAGGGGGACCTGGCTCTGCCCAGGGGTGCTCAGGCACCCTGCCAGCCCCCAGCAGAGAGGTGGGGGCTGACAAATAGGGCAGAGCTGGAGGGTTGCCCCGAGCTGGGGTGCTGTAGGGCTGGGCTGCCCCATGGTGACTGGAGACCTGTGAAATGTTTGCATGGATGAGGCACTGAATAAGATGGTCTAGGGATGCCCTGGCCTGGCTGGGGGCTCGGCTCTAGTTCAGCAAATCCTTATAGTGAAGGAAGGAACAGCAGGTCCCTTGATCTGAGATTAAATGCTCTGAAACTCAAGCCAAGGGTGAACAAATGGTCTTGTCAGACCCCAGCAAGCCCCAAAGCCTGGGTTTCACATGTATCTGTGTGTTCCTGGTCTTCCAGACTTGCACTAACCCCATGTCCCTGCACTCCTCTGCCCAAAATCACTCAGTACTGGTTGTGCTAACCGCAGCTGCCAGACCTGGGGGGTGCAGAGTGCCACCTGTGCAGCACCCGTGCCATGGGGAACTGTGCACGGGGGCTCGGCAGCCCTCAAGATGTGCTCGTAGCCACTTGCATCTGCAAATCTTCCCAGGCCAAACAGCTGAGAGGTGCTGGGTCCAGCCTGATTTCACTTACAAGTCACCTGCTGGGTGTGTTTTGGTGAGGGGAGCAGGCTGGGGGGCGCTGGGAACTGCGGAACAGACGGGATGCTGGTGAGGGGCAGAGGATGAAAAACTCCGGCTGATTTTGTGTCCTCGAGCTGCCTGGAGTGGCAGGGAAATCTGTTTGCTTTTCTTCGAGGGAGGATTGCCAGCAGGGTGCTGGAGAGGTCAACACTGGGTTAATTGCTGTTTTCTTGTTTGTTTAGTTAATTGGTTGGGTGCTGGAGGAGGAGGAAAAGCAACCTTGGGCTGTGCATCCAGAGAAGGAGCAGGGCTGGCACCGTGCTCCCGTTCATCGGCCGACAGACCTGTACCACCCACTGGCTCGGCTTGCTGTGGTTCTCCCTGTTTTCTGATAGCAGCCATGAGTTAATGATGATCATGAATGAAACTTGTTGGTTGTCCAGGGGAACCACCAGCTGTGGGGGCTGGAGGTGGGGAGAGCTACGGAGCAATTGTGATAACTCTGGTACTTGGATGCCCAGGGTAGATGAGTGGGGAGGAGAGCTCTTGGATCAGCACCATCCAGTGCCCATGGGGAGCCTGGGGCCTTTCCTGCCCAATCTGGGTTTGCACCTGGCAAAGGGCAATTCTGGGTTTAAATCCTCTTTGTGGGATGCTCATGGTCCCCATGGGAGAGGAGGTTTGGAGGTGTTACAGCTGCTTCTCTCAAAATATATTATTATTTTTTCCACTGAAGCATCATGCAGAAAAATATTTTCTGCTTCCTTAGACAGATGACTAATGACGAGGCGAAACTGGTCCATCGGAGGGAAGGACCCTGTGCTGCCTGGTTGTTCCCTGCATCACGGTGCTGAAAACCAGGGGTCTGGTCCAAGTGAGAGCTGGTAGGGCTGCTCCAAACGTATGGGGAATAAAAAGAACATTTTCAATTTGTATCAGTTCTTCCTTCGTGTCCTTCTCAAAGCTTAGCAGCTGCAATCTATCAAATATAAAAGCAACCCTGCAGTTTCCTTAGCTGGCAAGGCAAAGAAAATGACCCAAGGAACAAGGTGGTCAGTCTCAGTGTCGTCTTGTCTGTCTAATGCAGCCCAGGGGGTACCAGCACCCATCCAGGGCTGGACCAGCCCTTAGCACATCCCACACTGCTGCTTTAGGGTGGCATCGTGAAAACCAAAGGTGAGGAGGGGTTTTCTTCAAGGAGTTTTGGTCCCGTACTTTTGGTGTAAGATGCTGTAACACCTACCTGCACCCCTGGAGGAAGAAACCTGTAGGTCTCCATATGGGAAGGCTTGGGAGGTGGGAGAGCAGGGGAGAGAGTGTTGCAAAAGCCTTTAGGTTCCTGACCCTCTTTCTAAATGGTTTCTTGGGGGTTTGTGCTTTTTCTGGGAAAGTGCACCCACGCATGCATGTGGTTTGAAAGACCATGAAAGGGAGCTGAGGGCACGGCTGGCCAAATTTGATGTTGCAGGTGTCTTTAAGAATGTAACGACCGAAACTCTGGGCTCATTTGTTATGGACATATGCACTGTATTCGACCCTCTCTAACTAAACAGCCCAGCTTGACCCGGGAACATGAAGCCCTGGGGTGCATGGTGAAAAAAGCAGAGCTATAAGAATTTAAGCGATCACAGTAAGGACTTTGGATGCATTGTGCTCACCTGCCTTGGCTGTGCCTGCTGATGCTAACGCAGGGGCTGGCAACCCACTGGCAGAAGATGGAGTCTGGGATCATCAAGAGCTTGTGCTGTTCTGCCTTTAGCACAAAAAAAAAAAAAAGCATAGATATTTCTGAGGGAGGATGCTGTAGGCACGTTGCCTGCAAAGTAGGCAGTTACTTTCCAAAAATGGGGAGATGGGGGAGAGAGGAAGAGAAAAATATGCCAAACGAAAGCAGGGACTGTGCCAAAAATACCTTCTATTTATGATTTCACAAGGTCAACAATAATCCCTACAGCTACAAGCACGTAAAAATTGATTCTTTCCTGAAGAGATTGATGAATTCGTGGTCAGGGCATTTTCCGTGATCCTGCTGCCCTCTGGATGTTGCTGAAATTTATGGTGATGCCGTGCTTTTCTCTGTAGAGGGCTAAATATCTTCTTGAAAAGTGAGCAAATGCTTTCGGTTCAGACCTGGGGTCCTGGGAAGCTGCTGTAAACAAGGGAAATTCTTCCTCCACCTGCTGGGCTGTGTTTCAACAGATGAACAGCTCTCCCTTTGCAGCCCCCTTGCCGTGGGTCGCAGGTTCCTCATCCTGCCCCATCCCTCTACGTGGGGCTGACGGCACCCACACCCCCGGCCATGATTTGCCACCCAAACCCACCAGCAGACCCTGGAGGCTGAAGGCTCTTTCTGTTTGTCATAATGATTTCGTGGGAAGGAATAAGGGATGAGCATTTCTAAAGCTTCCACCTCCTTTCCCAACACTTCCCAAAGAAGTTCATCTCACCGCTCAGATGTCATCTGGAAATCTCCTTTTTTTTTTTTTTTTTTTTTTTAAATTTTAAAAATACCCAGCTTTAAAGTCCGTGTTTGAAACGACTTCGTTTTCCACAAGTGGCAGGAAGCTATCAAACAAAGCGCATTTATTTTTCACAGCTTCATCCCTGCAGCTATTAAATCCTTGGTGCTATTGAATTCCTGAGAAGTTTGCCGGGTAGCGATGGGCCTGCGCACAAGCAGCACACGCAAGGCATAATATCCCAGTAAGTAGTTTCTAGTCTTTGTATCTCCCTTCTGGTTAACAAGCAGCTTTAGGTGTGCTCAAAAGACATTTATTTGAGTCTTGCTGCGTAGCTTCATCATATTGAGTGCATTATATGAAATGCTGCTGTACAAAGGCATCTCAGCGCTGGAGAAGTGGCGAGTTTGGGAGGTTAGGGAGGGATGGGCTGGTGGGAATGTGCAAGGAGAATCAATGCCGGGCTTTTTAACAACCACGTGCGTATCGAACAAAGCATTTTAAAAGCCTTTCAGACAGCAGCAGGCTCTCTCCTTATAATGTGCCGAAGTTTATTGTGCCAGAAACAAGGACGTGTGGAAATGCTGCCTGCCGCATTCTGAAAGTGCTTGGTGTTCATCCTTTCTGTGTGGGTGGTGGTTCCCCAAACTGCTGAGTGAGGTTGGCTTGTGGCACCAGCAAAGCTGCTCTGAGCTGGGACCATCCAACCCACGCTCCTGCACCCCTGTCCCTGCTGATGGCTCTGCCGCGGCCGTGGGCGACAGAGGCACCCAGCGGGTGTCCTTCATCCCTGGTGTCCATGCTGCCTCCAGCCATCCCCTTGCGTTTTTGAAGAAAGAGACACATCCCAGCTCTGTGGTGAAAGGGTAAGACAGGCAGAAATAAGAAGAGGAGCCTGAGGTCAGGCATTGGAACAGGCTGCCCAGGGCAGCGGTGGAGTCACCATCCCTGCAGGGGTTGGACAGACGGAGACGAGGTTCTCAGGGACATGGGGCAGCGCCAGGGCTGGGGTAACAGTTGGACTCAATGATCTCAAGCGTCTCTTCCAAGCAAAATGATTCTATGAAAGGGAGCAAGAGCATCTCCTGGCCAGGAGAGGTGAAAAATGAAGCAGCCTGGGCATGGGCAGGAATGTGCATTCAGAAACCTGGGTGGGAAATGTCAGTGTTGCTTTGCCATTGGTTTTGGACAGGGCTGGAGCGGTGCCACTCGCCTGCCAGCTCACTGTGGTCTGATGGGTCTGCTCATTGGGACCTCGATGTGTGAGACGGGAGCAGCCCCCATGATGTCCCCAGGCTGCCCTGGAACAAGGTTCCCTTCCTGGGGTCCCTGCAAACATGCCTCCAGCTGGAGGGAAGGATGACAGTTGGCTCAATCCTTCCCTTGACCCAAACTTCAGCCTCTTTGGAGCAGCGCTGATCTTCCTTTGCGAGGGCCTTGCAGCAATGCTTGCTCTGTAACTCGCACCCAAACACTTGCTTGGAGCCCGTTACCTTTTTGAAGCTCTCCCGGCTGGCAAACGCTGCCATGGGCTTTGCTGCTGTCTCCTGCCTGCAGCAGCACAGAGAGTGGTCCCCAGGAGTGCTGAGCCCTGCAGAGCATCCCTTGCCATCGTCCTGCCCTTTTCCTTGTGCTTTTGGCCCCCAGCTTGTGACCCACAGGGAAGCACAAACCAGGATTACAAAGCAGCAGCTACAGGGAAAAGCTGCCGAGCCCCAGCCAGCTTTGGGCATTAAAATGCTGCGGTTTTCATCCCCTGGTATCCTTCCTGCAGTGCCTTTGCTCCTGACAAACCCTTCTGCTGCTGAACAGCAATCCCACACAAATCCTTTGGTATAAAGCTGCTTCCTGCAGGGGTTTTGACCACCATTGGACAAAGCCTGGTGATGTTTGCTCTGGTTCCCAGTGCATCCCAGCACAAAAAAAAAAAAAAAAATCATCTGCCTTCAGGGAGAAGCTCTTGCAGCAGTGAGCAGAGGTCACAAATGTGCCAGGCTTGCAAACCAGCTCTTGGTCCCGATTTAACCTCCTCTTCCTTCCTACAAGCAGGTAAACAGCAAAGCTATTTTCTCCTTCACCTCCAGCCCCAGCTCCCCAGACTCCGGCTGCCAGATGGCAGCGAGCGAAGGCTTTTCTGCCCGTCTCTCCTGCCAGCATGTCACGACCGTGTGGCTGCAGAAGCTTTTTTCCCATCCATCTCTCGAGTCCTTTGCACAGTCTGTAGCTGGGACCCGTGGGGCTCAGCCAGTTGCTCGAGGCACTGCCTGGATGAGCAGCATCCTTTGCAAGTGTAAAATCAGAAACGAGTGCTGGATCAAAGGCTATAGGTGTGTGTAAATGTGTTGTCCCACTCCGTGATGCAGTCAGGGCGCATCTCTGTAATGTTGCTTCTCTTGTTTATCTCCCTTCGTTTTTTTTTCCTGGTGTCTTTTGATGGGTGTTAAAAGCAGCCTGGCCTCGGAAGTCACGCTGCGTGTAGCTTTTATAGGTGGTTATAACTTATCTGCTGAAGGAGCCCTAATATGAATGTCTGCTGCCTGCAAATGCTCTTTTTTTTCTCATTTTTGCTGAGGCTGTTGTAGCCTCAGGGTATTTTGATTGACTGGGGAAATCTCAGCCTAGAGCAAAGAATCATAGAATGTCCTGAGCTGGAAGGGACCCACAAGGATCATCGAGTCCTGCTCCTGTCCCTGCATGTGACAACCCCAAAGAGCAGCTGAGAGTCGCTGCAGGGGCAGCTTCTGGCCCTGGCACCTCTGTCCTGGGTAGGGGAGGGTACATCCGAAGACCTATTGGTCACTCCCCAGCCCCGGGCTGAGCCCTGTGTCCGTCGCCAGCTCTGCAGGGATGCTCGTGTGCGCTGTCACCCCGACCTGCAAGGGGCATCGGGTCAGGAACCACCGTGAGCACCCAGGCTGGGGGAAATCTGTAGCCCCCTAGGGTTATTTCCAGAAGGAAATAATCCAGTTTTCGCCTCTGGGGTAAGGTCAGAGGCTTCTCTGGTTGTATTTGCTGTTGTTCTGAATGTTTATTTTCAAACTGGGAAATGGTGGAGAAACATCCTGCTGTGTGAGGGAGTGAATAATAGACCCAGACCTGGGGATGCTTAGGAAATACGCTGTATACTGTGGTGATGTCTAAGAGCTGTCACACCTGGAGCTCAGCTACTGCTCTGCAAGCAGCAGAGGAGCCATTTCCTGCACTGCAGGGAGGATGAGGGGCCTTTTCAGGCTGTTTTCCCAGTTTTTGATGAAAGCTGGGATGCAATAGGAGACAAGGATGGTGCTCGTAGCTGGACACAAGGTGCTGGTCAGGCAAACACCACAGCATCCCTGGTGTTGGGGCAGGGACCCATCACAGGAGGAAAAACAAAATCATGTCTGTGTTAAAAGCAAGAGCTGAATCTGCTCTGCTGATTTCCCAGGTGAGATCTCTGCCAATGTTTAAAAAGGATAAATGAGATGACCTGAATAATTACAGGGCTGTCAGCTCCACTTCGATCCTGGGCAAACTGATGGAGTGGCTGATGTGGGAGTTGCTTAATAAAGAATTAAAAGAGAATAACATGAGTAAATGAAAGTAAAGGTGTTAATGTCCATCAATAGGTTAAAAGCAGTAGGTTTTGCAGTAGCAGGTTTTTGTTGCAAAGGTGGCTGGTTTGGAGAGAGTGGGTTTGTGCAAGGTATTTTACTGGAAGGATAGAGTGAAAAACCAGAGCGAGACCAGCACAGCAGGGCCCAAGACTTTGTGTCACCTGGCTGGATGTCACCATGGGGCGCAGGGTTCCTTCACCAGCGGGTGAGCTTTGCTGGATGGGCAGCGCTGTGGGTACCCGCGTGACCTGAGGCTGACATTCATGTCCTCCTGGTTAAATCCATGTCTCGCTGAATGTCTGTCTCCATCCCGCCACAGCTTCAAACACAGCACCATCCAGCAACCCAGCAGAGCTGTGTCCTCCTGCTCACACACAGACCCAGCCCAGAGCTGCTATGGGGTCACCAGGGAACGGAAAACACCAGGAAAATGCTCTTTTCCCAAGTAACAGGATGAGAGGAAGTTGACTCAGGTTGCGCCAGGGGAGGCTTAGATTGGATATTAGGAACAATTTCTTCCCCAAAGGGCTGTGGGGCATTGGAACAGGCTGCCCAGGGCAGTGCTGGAGTCACCATCCCTGGAGGGGTTGGACAGACGGAGATGAGGTTCTCAGGACATGGGGCAGTGCCAGGGGTGGGTTATGGTTGGACTCGATGATCTTGAGTGTCTCTTCCAATCAAAACAATTTTATGATTCTATAAGATGTGTTTCTGTCCTGTTCACCCCAGAATTGTGTATCCTCCCATGTTCTTCTGGCCTCCTCGCAGCCTCCCAGCCGGGCAGGGGTGTCAGCATCCGTGCTGGATCTGTTCCTGCGCTGGCTGCAGCGCTTGCCTCTTTTTCCAGTTGCCATAGGAACAGACAAAGGCCTCTGAAGCATCGCAGTGGGGTGTGCGTCTAGGTCATGCTGTGGAGCAGGCAACCATTTTATAGTGATAATAAATTCAGGGAATTGGGAATTTGGCCGAAGTAACGCACAAGAAAAGGACTTGAAAAGGCAGAATGGAGATAAATGAACAAAAATAATTTTATGGCAAATGACCGTACGTAGTGCTATGAAATCCTTCTCCAGAGTTCAGGTGAAAGGGTCTGGGAACGCAGATTGCAAAGGAATGATTTGTCCCTGAAGTATGAAGACAGAAAAGCAAAGGCAGGACTTGAAAGTGTTTAGGGACTATTGGATTTCAAAAACCTTCATTATTTTCAGCCTCTGTGATGTCTAGATACGAATTACTGCTGGCCAAAGATTTACCATCCTTCCATTTGCATGACAGGAACCAGAGAGGCACCAAATCATCAGAGATGAGAGCTGGCCAAGCAGAGCCAACTCTTTGAAGGTCGTTGAAAATCTGCTGGAAATGTCTGTACAGAGGGATGGAGGTGGATGGCTCGGTGAAACCCTGCAGATCTTTACTGATGTGGAGATCCTGAAGGTCTCACAAAGCAGCACAGGGCAGCGGGGGTCTGAGAGGTTCCACGGGATCTTGGAGAGGTCTTAGGTTGGATGGTGTTGGCAGAAGGTTGATTTCTGGAGCTCTCACCCATATGTTCATGTTTGGCTGACCCTCTCCTGCATTGTGTTGTGTAGATGTTCACCTGTTCCAGCAGCCGAGGACACCAACCTGAAATGCTGCTCAGATGTTCCTCACCACCACGGCAGACTCCGTTTACTGCCTGAGCTATGCACTGTGCAGCATCTTTCCTCCTTGTTTTCCCTATCCGGTGAAGCAAAAGCAAACTCTTTGAAACACTCTTTGTTAATTGAGACCATCCCAGGAGAGTCCTTCTGTGTTAACACCAGCTTTAATGCATTGAGTTTCTACAGCAAGAGTTTGGTGGCAGGAAAACACATGGGCAGTAGGTGTGGGAGATGGTCGCAGGTCACAGACCAGAGCTGGCACCCATTGCAGCTGTGTCTTGTGTGCCCTAGTATGTTTGGGCGGCTGAAAAATGGAGGAAACCAGGCACGTTGGGCAATCTTTGTGTTTTCCCAGCCCTCAGAGCGCTAACAGAGGAGGCAGGGCTGCAGGTCCATGCCAAACCCCTGTTTGCCCCAGCCCGGTGCTGCTGGCATGGCACAAGCTCAACAAAGCCCATGCAGATGTCTCCCCCTCCAAACCATGCTCCGTCCTTTCCCTAATTGTGTTGAGATTTGAAATACAAATTATCTCACTGTGTCCTGTTGGCTTCAAGAAGCAGAATTTCTCATGCTGATTTAATCACCTCATTATGTCAAACAAGTTAGAGTTATTTTGAGGATGGCTAATAGGTGCCAATTTATACCCCTTGGCAGCACAAGGCCTTAGCGCTTGTTTTTTGGCGAGACAGAGAAAGCCTTGAGCTGGTGCTTTTTACATAGACAAGGCTCACCTGGGACGTCTGGTGCTTTGTAAACACTTTCCTCGCCACGACTTGCTTTCAGCTTACGCCTAGTTTGGTTTAACAAGGTGGTGGTAGAAATTTTAAGATTACCAAGCTGGGATGTGACCAGAGCTCAAGTCAGGCAGGCACCAAAGATCATGGCAGGTCAGTCCCCCTGTCTGCTCCTTGGGCAGCAAAGTGGCTGTGGGGTCTGCACCCCCCTGGGGCTGAGCCCTTCTCGGGGGCTGGTGGAGTCACCATTCCTGGAGGGGTTTAAAAGACACGGAGATGGCGTTCTTAGGGACATGGGTTAGTGCCAGGGTTGGGTTAATGGTTGGACTTGATCTTGAGGGTCTCTTCCAACAACTGGTTGGAAATGATGCAAGGTTGGGTGGTGCGAAGGTGCCTCTCACCCCTCCCAGAGACCCAACCTCTGCCTGTGTGCTCCAGCAGCAGGGATTACAGTGTCCTGATCCTTGTGGCGTCCCATCCCCAGCAAACAGCAGCTTCCCCCATGCTGGCTTGAGGCATCTCCTCCGGGGACAGGAGGATGAGGGGGAGATGGGATGAAGGCCTGTGGTGTTTGATGAAGAGTCCGAAGCTCAGATGCTCAGGTCTCATTTTGGCGGTATGGCAGGGGACTGATGGTGGGGACAGGCCAGGCACAGCTCAGTGTGAGCAACGGGCTTGAAATGGGGCTTCAAACTGGTTGTTCTGCTCTTTCAGGCAGGTGCTGCTGGCTGTTCCCAACCATGTACACAGGGCGTTTCTTGCTGCTTACAGCCAAGCCCTTTCCTGGGGATAGGAATGGGGAAGAGAAATGTTTGCTCTATTCCAGGTTTTCCTTTGTTCCAGAAAGCTTCTCCAGCTGCACTGAAAGTCTGTCGCTATTCTGAGGTCCCTTTCCTTCCCCGCCATCCCCAGAGGCTCCTCGCCGAGCAGTGGAATAGAAAACGACAGATTATTGCTACATCTTGCTGAGTCTCTCTCTTTCATATGAAAGAAAGATGGTCTGGTTTGCTGGGGAGCGGGGGTGTGCGTTGGAAGCGAGCCAGAGCGAGCGATGCCAGGAAGGAATTGTGGGGTTTTTCCACAGTATCCTCCCAGGATGTTGCCACAGCCAGTGGGAAGCTGCACCGCCATGTCCCTGCACATCCTCAGGCTGCCCCAGGTCTTGCTAAAATCCAAAATCATCTCCCTCGTGCAGCACCCTCACAGTGGTGGCAGCAGAAAGGTGGATCCCATCTCCCATCCAGGTGGGATGGGTGCGCAGATGGGACACTGGGGCTGGTACCCACCTGCTGCCCCTTCTCACCCTGGTTGTATTGTAGGACACGCACCTGGGAGGGTCCTTGTTAACACTTTTATAGAAAACTTGCAAATCCCACCCAGATAAAACTTGAGGGGGGATGGATTTGGTGGCTGCCAGGTGGTGGGACCTCACCTACCTGCTCCATGGCTCTGGGTCACCCATCATAAAATTAAAAAAAAAAAAAGTTAAGAACAAACCAGTTCTTAGGGACATGGTTTAGTGTTAGAATTAGGTTATGCTTGGACTCGATGATCCTGAGGGTCCTTTCCAACCAAAACGATTCTATGATCATGTCCTGAACTTCATGGGATGTACATCAAAACAGAGCATCACCCATTGCACTGCTGCTTTTCCAAGACCCCTGGCCCTCCCCAAATCCCCGTATTCTTTCCCAGACCTGGGTGGTCAGAACAACTGTGGAACAAGCCTCTTTCTAAGCGTGTGGCGTTGGACTGAGCCGGCGTGGGACGGATTTCATGACCCTGGGCAGCTTTTGGCACTTGTAATACAGCGGGTTTTTTAATTAATGAGAGCTCAGCATCAGCCTAACAGCCATAGGGGGTGAGACCATGCAGGTCCCTGCCAGTATCCCCCAGTATCCCCCAGTATCCCTGTGCTGCCCCTGTGCCTCCCCAGCCCTGCCCAGGGTGGAAGGAGCTTTGAAGCTGAAGACTTTGGAGACAATTGATTTCAGCCGCCCCTTTTAATCACAATTTAAATTAGCAAAAGCAGAAAGCTTGGTTTAAATGATCAGCTTCAATCCTGTTCTTCATTTATACGTTTTACTTATTTCCTTAACTTGATTTTTCTTGGTTGGTAACCACTAATCTGCAGCTTTGCTTATTTTACAGCTCCTTTTTTTTGCTAAACAGAAGAAAACACTTGACGTATGTGAGGTTACTTACGCAATTATGTAGCTTAATGTATATTTATGGCGATTCTTCCTGTTTGCATTTTATTATGTTATAGGGAATAATGCATTTCTCTTTTTTTGTGAGATGATTATTAATATTGGGCTCACAACGCGTGCCATGGTCTATTCAGATGGAAATTGGTTTTCAATTTAAGACACCTCAAAACCAGCATCAAAAATGTTTTTTATTAGTTAAATGAAAGCATTTTAAATGTGCTAGCTGCAGACAAAAAATTAAGCTTATCTGAGCATGCATTTAAAACTGATTTCCTAAACAAGATAAGTACTATTTGCAATGAGGGAGCTGAGAGCTTTGTTCCCAATTTTCATATTCATTACGGTTTTAAAATTAATATATTACTCAGGCTTTATTCACAGGCAGGAAAAGGAAAATGAGATTTTCCATTTTTTTCTCATCCCAAATTCCTCAGTTGTGCAATGACTAAATTAGTGGGAAATGTCGATGTAGAGAGGTATTTATTTCGCCTGCGCTTTGGGAGGGCAGCGATGCTGGCGGGTGCCAGATCTGGGCCTTCTGATGCTTCAGTGGTTTTAGAGCTTCTTTAAGGAGCTGACAGCAACCGTGTGCTGCTTCACATTTTTATACAAGCTACTTCAATTACAGTAGGTTAGGTCTCAACAATACTCTTCTCTATTTTTAATATAGAAGTGTGTTTAAGGTAAAGAGAAAGCGGGCTGAAACTAGAAACACTTCAAAAATAAAGGTGGAAACTCAACACGGCAGAGCAGGCAGGGAGCACATCAGCCCTTCATCTTTCCAGACACAGAAATTGTTGTTATTATTATTATTTGCCTTGCTGCAGCACAGAGTCCAGTCCATAACTTCTCTTTCTCCTCCCTAGGAAGGGGAATTTTTCCCTATTTGCAGGTAGGAGCTGACAGTAATTGGCCACTGCTGCCTGGCTGCTGTTTTCACTTTAATGATACCACACAAAATAAATGGCCCCGTGTTGTTATCAACAGTTTTCTGCGTGCCGGGTCTGATGTGGGTTATATTGTCTCATGTAAAAGAATCCTGCAGTTTGCACATAAAGAGTGACAGCACTGCCCTAATAAAAATAACAAATTATTGGCGTCATGCTAATAAAAATGTCTTCTGGGTGGGTGCGCTCTCATCATTTTGGGGAGGCTGGACCAGTTTTCAGGGCATGTCCTGTGGCTTCGCTCCTAAAGGGCAGCGATGCTGGAAGGATGCTCCCGGTGCCATGGCCGCATCGGGCATCCTGAGGGTAGAGGAATTATTTGGCATTTCCAGGGACCACGACTCCTGTGAGCTCAGGGATGCCAGAGGACCAGCCCTGGCCCCCATCTCAACCTGGGGATGTTTCGGGAGCATCTCGTGGGTCTGGCTGCAGACGCACCATCTGCCTCCATCCCTCGGCATCGCACACACTGCACAAATTTAATATGAAAAAAGAGAAAAGAAAGAAAACACGAAAACAAGGCACTTCTGTGCTTTCAATTCTCCAGCAATTGGCAACAGTTTAATGTGTATATATCACTAACGCTGTTTTATGAGCTCCAGTCCCACTGGCATAATTTTTTTAAAATCCCTTTTCCAGTGTAATTGCTGTTTGTTTTGTCATTTCTCAGTGGACAATTACATTTCAAAAACAAAAGTGCCTTTGAAGATCGCGAGCGACGTATGTGAGCTTCATTAATACACTATTGAAATGCACTTGAACTCTACCTGCCCGAGGCCTGAAACATAAAAATCTGGCTTTGCAAAGCAATCATTATTTGATCTATTTAAAATACTCCCAGTATTAGCCTGGTCTCCTGGATACACTTCAACGTCAGCAGTTTGGGAGGCTGAAATATCTCCTGTAGGTTTGTTCCATTACTTGGTCATTCAGAAAGAAAGAAAAAACAAACACAAAACCGAACACAACAACAACAGTGCTGCAGAGAATAATCCTGCTTTTTTCTGGTGAAGGGAAAGGGAGGGCCAAACGTGACCCTGGTATGGGACACGTCGACTGGCTTGTCCGAGGAGAGGGGTCCTTTTCCTGCATCTGATGGTGGGAATAAAGTAATAGGGAGAAGAGGAAGAGATTTCAATTCCAAGCAGCAGCTCTGCAGCCAAGAGCAGCCAGGGTCACCCCCTGGGCCTGTCAGGCGCGTGATGCTGTTGTATTGGGAGACTTTCCAAGCCCTGAAGTGATGTCAAAAGTAAGAAGACATGTTTAAAAAAAAAAAAAAAAAAGGAGGAAAAAAAAGTTTAAAACAAAAGTAAGTTTCCTGGCTAGCTCCATTTTACCATTTTTCTGGTAAAAGAGTGTTTGCCCTGGTAAATCAGGGGTTTGTGATGCTCACTACCCATCCATCCACCCATTCACCTGAGGCTTGCTTAAGTGTTTAATTACTCATCGGGAATGTTCTTCTTTAATGAACAGGAGTTTGTCACTGGTGAATAAACCTGTTTGCTGAGCATTAGTGCTGGGGCTGCTGTGGGAGATGGGCCCTACTCCTGAAGCAGCTCCCAGCAGGGCTGGGGAGGCACCCGTGGGTGCTCAGCCTCTCTCCTGCACCCTGTCCCCTGCGTCCCATCCCACTGCCTCTTGTTCTGCTGTGTTGTGTCCCACTGCATTGCATCCTGCTGCTCCCATCCCCTGCATTCCACTGCACTGATCCCATCCTGCTGCTCCCATCCCACTGCATCCCATCCCACTGCATTCCAACCTGCTGGATCTCATCCCACGGCGTCCCATGTCACTGATCCCATCGCACTGCATCCCAGCCTGCTGGATCTCCCACTGTTCCCATCCTGCTGTATCCCACTCCACTGCATCCCGTCCCGCTGCATCTCATCCCATTGCACTGTGTCCCATCCTGCTGATCCAAACCTGCTTCATCCCATCCCACTGGATCCCATCCTGCTGATCCCATCCTGCTGGATCTTGTCCCATCCCACTGCACCCCATCCTGCTGACCCCATTCTGCTGCATCCCATCCCACCAATCCCATTTTGCTGATCCCAAACCTCTGCATCCCATCCCTGTCCCCATCCCAGGCCACAGGGGACTCAGCCTGGAGCCAGTTGCCTGGGGCTGGAAGGACACAGAGGTGTCACAGCAGGACCCAAGCGGCAGGACGACCCCGGGGCAATCCACTGTCTTGTTTTCCACTTCTGCAGGTTGAAATGTTTAAAAATGCAGGAGATGCCCCAGGCACCACGAACTCTGCATTAACAGCTTTAGCCCTGAGTTTTCTGCTTGTTGCTGTATTCCTTAACAAAATATAAATGCGCTTTTTGGGGGTAAATCTCTGGCTGTGATTGCACAGGTTTGCAGGCAGAGGACCTGCTGATGCTTGCTAAAAGGGATGATGCTTCCAGATACGTCATCTGCCCTCGACTTCCCTCCTGCATGGAAGAAGCGTTACTGCCTCTGCTTGAGTCTGGTGGGAGTGCGAAGGCTGGCTCAGCCTGTTTGCAAAATTTTGGTGCTTTTCCTTTAGTTTTAGAGCACCTGTTTCTCACAACTGCAGCACTTCCCTCCAGCCCACGCCATGATCATGTCAGACAAGAGCCGGGCTCGACTCCAGCTCCATGCAAAGCTTGAATAAGCACCTATTACTTTTGTAATTCACCTTTTAAGAAGGGAAAATGGACAGATCTTGGGAACCATTTGTTCAAACAGCTCCAAATGAGGTCCCCAACATCACCCACTCCTCCCTTGAGATATAGGAAATGTCAGGATGAGCTGATACTCCTCCAATAGTGAAACTTAAAGTCAAAATCACCACTTGAACTTCTGCCACCACCACGCTGAGCTTCAGCCTCGACTGGGTGCTTGGAGGGCAAAAATCACCTGTATTAAAGATGCAAATGTGACTCTGGGCTTGTGTCCCAGGGCAAAGGGCTTTTTCCAAAGGGAGGGAAGGACTTTTTCTTCTTGCTTTGCAGACAGAGAAGGTGGCCCTAGAGCAGGAAGGAGTTTGCCTGAGGCCGGTGGAGCAGGTGGTGATGGAGGCACCAAGAGGTGAGGTGGGAGCAGGGTTAGCAATGGGCTGCACCCACGGGAGATGCTAGGCTGGGACATGAGGCTGTCAGGCTCCGGGAGATCTTGGAAATGACAGGGCAGCAGTGCCGTGGTTTAATGCATGTGTAGGTACAAGATTTTGGCCACTTTTACTTCCCATATAGTCGTGTTGCAAGGTGCAACCCTGGAGCTGCAGCAACCCCCTTCATCCCCACCCAGCATTGCTGGGCAGAGCAAGGATATTGCAGCAGGTGTCTGAATTGGCAGGATGGAAAAAGAGAAGAGAAAAACGAGAGCTGCTAGAACCAGCTGCCATTAAGCCATTCCTTTAAAAATAAAAAAGCTTCCTCCAGTCAACCTGATGAGGCTTAAGAGACTGTGCCTAGCAGGGAGGTGAGCAGCCCTGGAATTACAGCGTAGTAATTGCTCGGTACTTAAAGTCCAGGTCTAGAAGATCTCCAAGTAATAACTCATAGGAAAGATATTGAGCTCTCATCACAAAGAGGAAATATGGTCTCTAAACAGGCAGCTAATGGCATGCCATTTATCTGATGGCAAATCACCCACGTTCATTACTCTCTGCAGCACAGCCAGAAAGAGAAATTCAAAATTAGCTGAAGGAGAGAGGGAAGGAGAGAAGGAGGGAAGGGCACGTTTCCTTCCAGTGTTGCTCCAAGGGTGGCTTCCAGGACTGCTGCCAGCATGAACCAGCCAGGAAAAGCCACTTTATGTGCATCTTCCTCCCTGGAGACAACAGAAATGTTTTCCGTTATTATTTTCACACTATTCAGAGTTCTTGTTGAGAAAACTCTTAACATTCATCAAGGAAAACCTAAGACTGGTGGAAGTTTTATTGTTCTTGCTCATCTTTGCCAGGGCTGTGGCTCCAGCAGTGAACAAAGACCAAATAGCTCTTTTATTCCTTTCCAGCTCCCGAGTGTCACCGTACGGAGGTTTTGAACGCCTTACAGCTTCCTCTGCTTTATGGCTTCCTTCCTCCTCGCTTCTTTTGCTCTCTTCCAGGTATTTCTGGTAGAGGAAACGGCTTTCTGGCTGTCTCAGGCTTTTTTTAAAGGTTGGGTAGTGTTTTCCAAATAAAGAGTGAGCTGGGCGCCCGGGGATGGGACTGGTCTGCAGGGGATGCTGGGCTCAGTGCTGGCAAGGAACATCCCAGCTGGGCACCATAGAAAAATGACCACAGTCTTTCTATCTGTCATCTTTAATATAAATATAAATCTCATTTCCAACATGTTTCAGAGGAACTGTGGTTTTCTCCTGCAGTCCCGAGTTGTGATGAGGTTTCGGAGGCGGATGGGGAGGAGGGGGAACCTGCAGGACTTTTAAAAGCCATCAGTGATGGAGCAGCGGGACTGACAGTCCATGGACACATCTCCTCCTGCCTCAGGGTGATGCTTTGAGTCGGAGTGTAGCTAAACTCAATGGCTGATTCCAAAAAGTCCCCATTTGTGCCACCAGCTGCTGCTGAAATGCCTGAAGGACTGACCCCAGCCCAACACCTATAAATGATCCATCCCCAGTGCAGCAGCTCCCGAGGATTGCTGAGCTTTTGCAGGTTGTGCACGCTGGAATTAAAAAAGTGTTAATTACAGTTTGCATTTCTTTGCAAAGTAGAGTAAGTGCCTTCATAGAAGGAGGCTCCTTCATCAGCTAATAATCCTTCGTCTTGGAGTTATGGAGGAAGATTCGGAAAAAGCAGTAGCACTTCTCAATGCTTAATTTGCCTTTTCTAGGAAATCAGAGAGACACAGTGGGTTGGGATATGTATGACTGAGGCTACTGTTGATTTTACCTCCTGTTTTCTGATGGTCAACAGGAAATTATAAAACCTTGAAATAACCTTGATTTTTCAGAGGGGGGAATGCTTTACATCAAAGAGTACTGGTTCCTTTCAGCATGACTATGAGAGTGATCTAGAAATTATGTGAAATCTTATTTCCTGTTCATCATAGACAAACCACATCCAAGTCATTGCTTTGTGCTTGCCACAGGCTGGAAACCTGTCATTCTAATGTGACTGGAGATCCTGCCGCGGTCCTGAGCTGCCACCAGCCAGTGCTGGGGCCAAATCCCAGGCAGGACTTTCCCCCAGGGCCTCTCTGTGACCCTCTAATTCATCTCATGATATGCCTGGAAAAAACCCAACAGCTCGAGGCATGGAGGGGAGACACTTCTTTCTTCCTTTGCTTGGCCACCGTTTATTTGTGGAAGGTGCTCTGCTGCTCCAGCAGCGAGGTGGCTCAGCAGCATTGCTGGGATTTCCTGCTTTTCATCACCTGTTCTCAGCTTCCCAAACAACCACCCCCTCCTTCCCCTGGGAGGGACGCATTTTGGTGATGGACAGATATACTTGGAGTCATAGATCACAGAACGGTGTGGGTTGCAGGGCTCTCCCCAGCTCCCCCAGTGCCCCCCCTGCCATGAGCAGGGACATCTGCACCAGCTCAGGTTGCTCAGAGCCCCGTCCAGCCTGGCCTGGGATGTCTCCAGGGATGGTTCATCCACCACCTCTCTGGCCAACCTGGGACAGGCTCTCACCACCCTCAGTGTCAAAAATTTCTTCTTCGTGTCCAGCCTGCATCTCCCCTCCTTTAATTTAAAACCATCACCCCTTGTCCTATCACAGCAGGCCTTGCTAAAAAGTCTGTCCCCGTCTTTCTTATCAGCCTCTTTTAAGTACTGATGGAAATTAATAAAGTAGTTTAAATCTGGGGGCAGTTTCAACAGTCTTGCTCTTGGAAACCTTCCTAGCAGGGCTGGTTGCTGGCACAAGTCCTGCCTGACTCGGGTCACTACCAAACGTGGCCACGAAGCCAAGATGCCCCAAAGTCTTCATCAACCCACAGCAGAGACCTCCAAGTTTCATCCTAACCTCAACGTTTCCTGCAACAATTTTTAATCACCTAGGGCTGGCCATGGCTGGAGCTTAAGACCCATGAGCAGCAGGTGATGCCTCAGCCTTATGTGGGACAGCAGGACAGCCCAGAGCCCTGGGGACAGCCAGGGATCACGCAGGGATGCTGTCACCCACAGTGGCTGTGTTCCCTCTGCCCAGGCATTGAAACGAGCTGGCTTCACAACGGGAGCAATAATTTGCAGAGTGTATGCCAAGCCAGGAACAGCTAGGATAAATCACTCATAACTGGGAAGATGATAATAACAGAAACCTCCGGGGAAATCTGTACTGCTGAATAGCGGATTTTTTTTTTTCCTTTTTCACTTGAAATCACTTAATGAACCCTCATGTTGAAATCTTTAGAAAGACTCACCTTGGGAGGTATTGGGAAATATTGATAAATAGTGCTTGGCACTTCCGAGGCTCTCAGTGAGTAGCACAAATGTTGTCACAGCAGTTGGACTGGATGTCTCCCCGTTTTACCCCTCGTGGCTCTTCCTACCTGCATGGCTGGGCGAGAGGGGAGCATCCCAGCCCTCTGCTCCGCATCCCCCGCCTGAGCCAGGTCCCCAGGGAAAGGGCTGTTGGCTCAGCAGAAAAACCCATTTAATCCAAAACTTTCCCAAGAAGCAATATATTAGCTGTAAAGCAGCTTCCACACTTTATTTTCTGGTAATTTACAGCCCACACTGCGAGACAGTGTAATATTTGCAAGCAATTAAACAGAGGATGACTCAACAACAGCCACCTCGGGTCAGATTTTCAAGTGTTCATCATGTATAATTAAGAAGGGATTTGGGAAAGCAGCAGCTTCCCAGGCACCTCTCTGCCCCAGCAGCTCCTGCCGTTGGGCTGAGGGGCTCCTGATCCACCGCTGGAGGAAGAGGAGGCATTTATAAAAGGGAGGAGGAAGAGTCTAAAGGAGCTGTAAGCACAGATGCTCACTAATCGGTATCAGGGTGGTGCTCTGGTGCTGTCTGGGGCAGTTTAAGCCAAGCCTTGCAGGCTGCAGCCCCTTGCACTGCAGATAACAGGCTGTGCTGGGGCTGGCACGAGGGTGACTGATGCTGAGGGAGGTTTTCATGAAACCCCTCTAGCAGCTGCCCTTTCCTGGTAGCCCGTTGCCCCCAACCATCCTGCTCGCTGCCCCCCATCCTGGACAACCCAGCCAGGCTGGGCTGCAGGCGATACAGAGGAGCTAATTTAAACCCGGTTAAACATGGAGCAGAGTCCACGTGTGCGACCTGCTGGATTTTACAAGTCCCAACGCGGGTGAAATCAGGATGCTCTGGCAGCTAAGCACACAGAGCCAGCCCATGCTCCTGCCCTCCTGCCAGCCGGGGTCCTGCTGTCAGAGCTAATTAACGTCTGATCTCCCTGAGAGGTATGAAGAAGAAGAGTTTGACTTGGGTTTACATCTCTCTGCAGAGATTCTCACTGTACTCTGGAAGTGTGACATGTCACTACTGACACTGTACGACTGAAGTTCGCCTTGGGGTACAAGTAGGGAAACTGAGGCACAGCACTTAAGCGGTCATTTAGCGTTACCCAGCAGAGCCCACAGCAGTCCTGGCAGTGTCCCTGGATGTCACCCAGGCTGGGGACAGCTCAAGCCTCCCAGTTTGCCTGTTGGATGATATCCTAGCTGCAGTGATCCCAGACTGCTCTCCTCTTTCGCCTGAGGGCACATTGCACCTTCCTTTCCTGCCCGTCACATCCCCTCAACTACTTGATCCCCCAAACCACTCCATTTTCCCCTCTGCCGCTTATTCTCCAGGTTAACCTTGTATTGGAAAATGAGTCCATTTACCACCTGCTTTTTGTCATCACTGCCAGTAGCAGCCAAGCAACATCCCAGGTAACAATTTGGGGCTGGAAAGGGAAGAAACGGGTTGGGAGCAGCACAGACACACCAGCTCTCCCCACTCCATCCCCTTCAGCTGGTCACAGCCCAGGGCCTGTGGGCAGAGAAGGGTTAACGGCCCCTCCCTGGCTCCAGGTGCCATAAAAGGGAGGGAAGGGGAAAAAGAGGGTTTCCATCTGCTTTCTGTTTTGGGGAGGGAGGAAGCAAAAGGCAGGTGCTGCTCGTGGGCAGTGAAGGGCAGGCTCAGGTGAGCATGGCTCCCTGTCTTACGGCTTCTTCTCACCTGCCCCGCAGCTTCTCCCCAGCCCCACGTGTCCAAGGAGCTGTGATGCCGCTGGAAGCATCCTGGTGCCTTCGGTCCAGAGCCACCACCGTCCTCGGCACTTTGAGGTACGTGGCGCACGTATGTCTCCAGAAATGTGGGAAGATGGGAGCACCCGGCGTTATTTCTGCTTCTTGGCTCTGGTGGGAGCCGCCTTCTTGATTCTCGGCTACTGAAATCGTCCTTTAGTGTGTGCTGGGCCCGTGCCGGGCTGCTGGTGGCTGTGAATGGAGCTGGTGTGGGAGCAGGGATGGGTTGGTACGAGCAGTCCTGTCCTCTCTGCCACGGCCTGGGCAGGGGACATGAAGGGCAGGAGGGGTTTGCTGGCTGATGGCAGCACTTAAGGAGGTTGGAGCTGGCTGTGGTGATGGAGAAAGGAGGGGGAGACTTTGCAAATGTGGACAATAACTGGAGAAATGTGCACAGCATCCTTGAAGCTTTGGGAGGGGTGAAACCCCCAGGGACAACGGCAGGGTTGGGAACCTGTCCCTGGGCTGGCAGAGGATGGGGTACCCTGGGGGATGTGCACCTGAGATCCAGTGGAGCAGAAAGTGATGCAACAGCAAGCAAATGCACACAGAAATAAAACCGCCTTGCTCTACCTCATGGCCCCTGCTATAAATAAAGCAGCATTTTGCAGCCAGGGATAAAATGCTGGAATAAACCAAAACAGCTGCAGATGTGGGTACAGCTCCCTGGCTGCAGCGGCTGGGCAGGGACATCGTGGCTGACAAGTGTCACTCAGGTTGTCACCCCTTGAGGTGACCTTGTGCCATTCCCGTGCTTCTCAGCTGGCCGGTGGTCCATGGCACCTTGCCTTGCAGCTTCCAATGATTAAAGGAAATCACAGGGCCGGTCTATCTAATAGTTGCTGAATTATCAGTTTTGCCATAAACCATTATTCATTATCTGTGTTTCGCTGGATAACCTGGACCCTGTTGAAAAAGTGCAATTTCTTCTGCAGTCAGCTGTATTTTAATAGGTTACATTATGGGTAAAACATCCCCAGAGAAAATCCAAGCATTGTTCCATTTATCAGCCATGCAAAGTTCAGAATAAAAATATTCCAAGTTGAGGTAATGTACTGTGACATTGTGCAAGTTAATTTATAAAAGAATTAACTGTGTTTAGAACAGTAGGAGAGAGGAAGAAACTGCTTTCTCCAGCCAGCCAGCTTTGGAGTGGCCCTAAAATGAAATGTACTGGCAGAAAAATATTTCTTCCATAAAGATGGGATTCTTTTTTTTTTTTTTTTTTTTTCTTTTTACAAGTTCAGGTGCTGAAAGTGAAATGAATAAAACCAGAGCTGATGTGGAATTGCAGCTCCCTGGGCAGGTCAGCCCAGGGAACTCTTTGGTGTTGGGTGATTCCCACCAGCTGCAGCACTGCTACACTGCCTGCTGTCCTTGTGACTGTTAATTAAGTAATGTTAATGAGGGCTCTGGGATGATAGATGCTATTTTTCCAACCAAATCTCGTGGCTATGTGGCCATCACGAGCATCTCGTGTGCTTCCAGGTCCCTGAGCAAGGAGGGGATGCAAGTGCTGCCATGTGTCCTCTGCCAGTGAAGGGTGGGTGTCAGCAGCAAAAATCCTGGAGTGCAATTATCCCGGGATATTTTCCTGCTGGTTTCTCTGTCCGTGCTTCCCTGGGTACCCTCAAGACAGGAGATTCCCCCCGTGCTTTGGGTCTGGCCCCAGCCTGCGGTGACACAGGGATCCCACACACCGGAGCTGCCACCAGCAGCGACCGATGGAGCCGGGAGTCACCCAGGGCTTTTATTCCAAAGAATGTTTGCAAATAATTTCTTGCCCCTTATCTGGCAGCTTTCGCCTCTGCTTTGCAAAAGCAGTGAGGAGCCTCCATTTAGTAGCTGTTTTTCAATATAATGATTTATAATAGGTCGAGGAAATTAAACTGCTGGAGGAAGAGAGGACCAGTTTGGGCGCTCGGATGCCCTAAAGAAGTCCCATCGAAGTTCTCATTTGTTGTCAGCTATTAATTCGCTCTCCGATTCAGTCCCCAAATTACTTTTCCTAGAACTGAATCTAAATATGAAAATCAATTAAGAAAGGAACGAGTAGCTACATCTGGGAGAGGGGAGAGGAGGCGAATATAATGACAAATCACCCGGTTCCTTTCGAGCATGCAAATTAACATTTAGAGTGTATTTTGAGGAAGGGGAGCTTGGAAATGCTGCTTCACAGAAACCACTAGATCAATTTTCCAAGCGTGAGTGCTGGGGATTCTTCAAAGTTACTGAGGGCTCTGTCTCAGAACAGAAATATAAAAAAGACGAGAAATCAATGCTGATAATTAATTTAACAGAATCTATTCGTTCTTTCTCCTTCCAGTCAATGCAAAGAGAAAATCATACAGTAGCTGAATTTTACATTTCCATGGAGATTGTGCTGGGACAAAATGAATAAATGACCATAAATGACTTCAAAAGCTCTGCTATGTTGTTGGAGTGGGACTTTTTAATTAACTGGAGGAATTTGTCATCACTTTCCCCCACTGCCCTTGCAAAGGAAAGCGATTGCCATCCACCGTGCTTGGGCAGCCCAGCCCCTTGAGATGCTGCAACCACAGACCAGAACTTGGAAGAGCTTTAAGCTGGAAAACATCAGGGCTGGTTCCCCAGCTGCTTCTTTAGGGAGATATTTTTAAAGCACTGTTTTCACCTGATGCCTGCTTTGACTTGCAGCTGGTAAGTTGCAAAGCCCAAGGCCCATCTCAGGAGCTCGTGTCTCAGCCAGGATCCTGCGTGTGTCCTGCAAACAGGAGCTACTGGGGTTTTGTAGAGTCACTCTGCTGGGGACAGACTTTTTAGCAGGGCTTGTTGTCATAGGACAAGGCGTTATGGTTTTGAACTAAAGGAGGGGAGATTCAGGGTGTACGTGAGGAAGGAATTGTTGGCCCTGAGGGTGGTGAGAGCCTGGCCCAGGTTGGCCAGAGAGGTGGTGGCTGAACCATCCCTGGAGACATCCCAGGCCAGGCTGGACGGGGCTCTGAGCAACCTGAGCTGGTGCAGATGTCCCTGCTCACGGCAGGGGGGGCACTGGGGGAGCTGGGAAGGGCCCTGCAACCCAAACCATTCTGTGACTTTACAAATAGTTTGGGGTTTTGTAGGGTTACTAGATAATTCAGGGGTTTGCAGAGTTGGTAAACAGGTCAGGGGTTTTGTAGGGTTACTCCACAGCCTGGGCTCGGACCCTGGCGTAGGGTTGAGCATCAGAGCAGTGGCACAACCTTTGCTCCATCCACAGCACACAGAGAGGAGCTGGCTGTTAATTATTCAAAACTCATCTTCCCTCCCATTAGAAACACATGGGAAGCGGATGGATTTTGGTAATGAATCCCCAGTAGAGTACTTAGGTTTAAAGCAAAACCTGTCCAGTTAAATGTATCCCGTGGAAATGGATTTGATTGCTCTAATCTTCCAGCTTCAATTTGGTGGCAGTTTTAGCATATTGCCAGACAGAAGGGCTGTGCAAAGAATATGAAAGACAGAAAATAAGAAAGAAAAATGGTCTCAGGCAGGTTTCGTCTTTGGTCAGAGCTTCAACAGCGAGGCGGGGGATGCGAGGAGCCGGGGACCCGCGGCTGCAGCATCGTCTGGGTTTGCCGGGCTGCCCTCCTCCTGCAGAGCTGCCTGTGCTCTGAGAAAGGAAAAGAAAAGCTGGATTTTTTTTTTCCTTTTTTTCTTTTTCAGATCTATTTAATGTATAGTTTGCTGTGGCCTAAACAATCCTGGGGTGAGAGGAGGGATGTGTCTGTGTCCGTGAAACAAAGAGATGGAGGAAAGCCCAGGGTGCATGTGGAAAAGGGGCTGCGGGAAAACCAGGGCTGGAGAGAGGAGTTTGCTGCAAATTGTTCACAAACTGACTGATTTCCATGAAAATACCCCATATTTCTTGATGAATGCACGGGAGACTCAGCTGAGGACGGTGGGTTTGCTGTCAGGGGTTTCATAGCCCATCGTGGGCAGCGATTCCCCTGGGGACCCCAAGAGCTGATGTCCCCAGGACACTGGCCCTCACCTCCAGTAAATTCCAGGTTTTGCCCATGCCCCAAGGGACATAAACACATTATTTTCCTTGTGTATAAACAATCCTTGTGTTTTTCATGTTGTTTGGGTACAAACACAGGGTTTTTTCCCCCAGGGCGAAATCCTTTACTCTCACTGCAGCCTAGGTACATGGGATTGTGCTTCTAGCTCCTGGCTCAGTGGTTAACTTGATAGCATCCAGGAATAAATAATACACAATATCAAAATGTAAAGCATCTGGAGCCAAGCCCAGAGGATGCCACTTGAAAACACACAAACCTTTCTAAATCTCCCCCAAACAGTGATGGGAGCAGTTCCTTTTTTAGCCTTGATGGCCCGGCGAGGAGCGGCAGCCATCTGCCCCGCGTTCACAAGTTTTCAACCTTTGCGAGGATCTGGCCCCCAAGGTCAGACCCAGATGCTTTGCACCAGGCTGGGGGAAAAGATGCCGTGCCAAGCAGCTAAATCTGCTCAGTATTGAAAAGGAGAAAAAAAAAAAAAAATCACCTGATGCTTTAGAGTAAGGGATGGTTTCTGGAGCAAGGAAGGCAGCTGAGAAAAGGTCACGTTTATTATCTTTGTCATGTCTTTTATTAGCAAAGTTTTATTATAGGCATTTTTCTCTTTCTGTCTTCTCATTGTTTTTCCTTAGGAGTGACCGGGCTGCTCCCACCAGCCAGGTAATGAGGTCACTAACCCTGTTAATTAGAGCTGGAAGATGGGCACTGAGATATTGCCTAAGCAGCCTCTTTTAAACCCTCAGTGCTCTGTGATACAAGAACAAACCATCATCCCCAGTTCAGCAGAAGCCCAAGCCTTGCTGGGACGGTCCAGGTGCCCTCTGATCCCAGTTCACTTCGTGCAAACCCCCACGAGCTCCAGGGCCGTGTTTGGCAGCACCAGCATCACTTGGAACAGAACTGAGCCTTGCACTGGCCTTTTTTTTTTTTTTCCTCCTCCCTCATTAACAAATAAACCTCTTGGCAGTTGAGGTTTATGTGATGGATATTGGCCATGATCCGAGTGGGGCAGGCGATCGTGTTCAATTATTTTATTAGCAAGACGAGGCTCACCATGGTGACTCCCCGGGCTGGGAGCAGCAGGTCGGTGCTGCCGGGGGGGTCGGATGCTGCGTCTTCCCTCCCCAGGGCTTCTGAACTCTGTCTGCCCTCACCACTGGGCTGGGCCATGTAGCAGCTGCTTAAAATGAAGGAATTTCTACTTTCTCTGTTTAAAAAAATATACGAATTAAATATGAAAACAAAGGGTGATCAAGGGTTAATTTTTTTTTTTTTGACAGTTCAGTTGCTGTGTCTGTATTTAGAGTTTTTGTTGAGTTCCTGCCCCCAGTTTTATTAGCAACAAACCCCAGCATGTTTGTCACGGGGAAGGAGAACATCAACTGACGTTTTTAGGCCAGGGCCAAATACATCACTTGTCAGGCGGCTCCGCAGCCGCCTCTGCATTTGCTGGGGAAGATGTGGGGGATGTTCCTGGCTCGGATCTGCCTGTCCCCACAGCTGGTCCCACGCCGCCTGCCATGTTCCCCATCCCATCTGCCACCGTCCTTTTGTCCTGTTTGTGTTGAAGCCCATCTTGCCCAAATAACCCCCCCAACCAGAGCCTGCAGGAGCTCTCAGAGCAGTGATCGAGCGTGAATTTCTCCAGCCAGGGGGGATGCAGTCCATCCCTTGGGGATGCTGCTGGGCTCTGCAGGGACAAGGCATGTGCCAGGGAGCTCAGAGGCTTTGCATGCTCTGCCCAGCCCCAGCAGCGATGGAAACAGGTGTCTGGAGGTAAAGCAAGCTCATGCTTTTCTTACTTTGCACACAAAGCCAAGGTGAAGACAAAACCCGTGCAGGACTGTGTCACTGGGGCTGGCCGGGCCCCCCTGGACATCGCACAGGAGCAGGCAGGACACCCCGCAAGTCCTGGTTTGTCCTTTTGTTCCTGTACCACCCATCCCAGAGGGCAATTTTGGTCTGTTGCCACCCTCAAACCCAAGGTCCAGCTGAACCTCCTTGGGCTCTGCTACCCCTGTCCTGCAGCTGAGGAGAGGAACAACATCTGTCTGCAGGGATCCGAGGGGGAAGGCAGCACACAGGGTCCTCCGTATTGCCCGGAGGAGGGGAAGGTGGGGGTGAAACACCCCGTTACCAGTGTCAGTATTCCATGCCAGGCTGCACAGCAGCCTGAAAGCTGGAGAATTTAATCAAAAAGACGTTGTCAGGCTGAATAGCATCAGCAGGAGAGGTACCCAGGCTTGGCGTTGCAATGGTGGCAGCGAAGCCTTTCTGGCTGCTGTTGTCTGAACCCAGATCTTGGCAGGTTGGTTCCCACTGACTTTGGGGTTCAGTGCAGGAGGGTTTTATCCCAGGTGAAGCAAGCCTTGCTGGGGCAGCTGCTTTCCCGTGCTGTAGAAGGTGGCAGCTTTAGGATTTCTCCCCAGGCATGTGACACGTCCACCCTCTCTGGTGACAGCGTGGAGGTGGAGAGTGTCATTTGCATGTGAGAAAGCAACTGTTTGTAAAATAAGAAATGTGGAAAGGCTTGGTAAGAGGCGAATCCTCTGTTCCCAGGTGGGAATCGCTCTGTGAACACCCTGGGATGATGCTCCTGCTGGAGCCACCAACCCCCTGGCCTGGACCTGGGGTGATCACAGCCCCGGGGTGAGCCCAGCCCTGGGTGTTATCTGCAGCAACCGCAGCGCTTTTGGTGCCAGCAAAGATGCTCTGAGGGGGATCTGCCTCCCCGCTTTACTCTGCTGCCCCATGCCAGCCCTCTCCCCTCTGCGCTGGGGTTGGAATTACTTATCGCTCCCCTTGTCTCCAGGCTCTGTAAGAGGAAAAGTGGTTGATGGCTTTGCACTCAGCTTCAGTAACACGCTGCTAATCGCACAAACAGTTCTATTTGCCATCAGGACGCGGGGTGGGGGTGTGGAGCGCTGACCTGTGTGGATCGTTATCTGTCCGTGACGATGCCACGTGTGTGACCTTTCTGGTGAGCGATGCTCAGCCTCTGCCGCCTTTCCTACTTCGGTTAAGTGTTGTTCTTGACTCTTCCACTGTCTGATATTTCCTTACAGCTGGGAAAACCATCAAAGCTCCCCCCGCTGACCCCCGAGATGCTGTGGGGCATCCGGGCAGTGCCAGCATCCAGCCAGGACCGTGCTGGAGGGTTTTACCTGCCGCATTAACCTTTTGCAGCCATTTTGCCCTGGTGCAGCCTCAACTTTTTAGGGCATGAGAAGCTCTTGGCAGCGGAAGGGATGTGAAGGGGGAGCAGAGGGAAGAGCAGGAGGGTCTCAGGCAAATGCAGCTGTAGGCTGCGATGCTGCGACCCCCTCTCTAAGCATGTTGGAGGTGTGGGGGGAAATGTCCTGCATCTTAGCAAGAAATTCTTCTTTCTCCCTCTGCAAATAGAATATTCATGTGCATATATATAAAAAAATAGGCAGATTTGCAGGTTGATATTGAATCGTGCACTGTAGGAAAGAGAAGTGTAACTCTGCAGTTGGGGAAGCTGAGGCACAAGCCAGCTGGCTTGCACTGGAGGCACTGGCTGAAGAAATTAATGTCCCTTACGTTTATTCAATCACCCCAGTGAAGGGACAGACCCCCGGCTGCCTTCATGGCAGCCCTGCCTGCTCCCCCCGCATAGCCCCTGGTTGGGCTGGGCTGGTTGCAAACGATTTTGGGTCACAAACCCACCCCAGGCATGTGATGGCACTCTGGGGATCGCTTCTCTCTCAGGCTGAGCTTTGGTACCATTGACTGAGGATTTGTTCGTTAAGCCAATCTTTATTTCCAAGTCCGTTTGCAGGCAGCGGTTATTTGGCCATTTATTCTCTGCTTGGGCTCATCTCTCTGGTTGGGTGCAGCGCGAGTTCAGCTCCGCAGAGCAAACCTCATATGGATGGGGAGAAAATATCTTTTTATCTACCAGGTATGCTTCTTTGTCCGGTGTTATAAGAAAAATGAGGTCTTCATTGGAATCTTGTGGGGATAAAAGGTACCAGTGTGAATTGGGATTAGGGTTTTGCTTTGGGGTTTTTTTTGCTTCTTCCTTTATTTGTATGATGAAGGAAAGCAACAGCATCCCAGCCACAAAGGCAGGGCTTTTTTGGGGAAGATCCAGGCTGGTTTGACACTCTGTTGCCTTGAGTGACAAGAATTTTAAAAAAAATAAAATAAATTCCAGCAGCCACGGCTCCTGCTCCAGCATTGCTAATTGAACAGTTGAAGTTTTATTTGTACTGAGTTAAAGTGAGCAACTTAATTCCTTTTTAATTCTCTTCAGAAATCCCAAAACCTATTTTCTTGTATGCAATTAACTCCGAGGCAGCGCCCAGCCTTCCCGGGCTCCCTGGATTTGGTGGTGGTTGGGTTTTTATCGTCAATAACAGGTGCTCTTTAGCCCCTCGGGAGATGCGGCGGAAACCTCCAAACCCGTGCCTGGAGGTGGCAGGTGACACCGGCTGTCCCCAAGCCTTGCAGGGAGAGGCACAGTGGGATGCTCATACCCAAGGACCCCGCTTTTCCTTCCCAGGCAAAGCCCCAGCTCCAGTCTTCACTGACATCTAGTGGCAAAGGGGACACTTAGAGCTGGCAGGGGGGTGGCTGCTGGAAGGCAAAAAAGTGGGATGCAGCCTCCTCTGTAGGTCCCCATCCTTGGTGGGATGTCACCCGACCTTGCACACACCTTGCACGAAGTGTCCCTGCCACCAGCTCGGGTTTGCGGATGGGGACATCGAGGTGGGCAAGGGGGCATGTGGCCTCGGTCACCGTGTCCCTTGGGTTGGGTCCTTCCTTTGAGGGGAAAAATCCTCCTCCTCCCTTGTGCTCAGGGAAAAAGGAGCAATGCATTTGCTAATCTGAGGCACGCAGCAGAAGTCATTAAATAGTCCAGGCTGAAAAGACTTTTAAAATATACAGTCCATGGTGAAAGGAAACATAACAGCAAAGCTTTTCTGGCTGCAGGTTACCTGGTTGGAGCACAGCTGCCCTCCACAGCAAGGGGTTTGAAACTTGTTACTGGAGGTATTAGTCATAAGAGTTTATCATATCTTTCTCATCTAAATGAATGAACAAGATTTGGCAGGAGGGGCTAGCCTGGGTCAGCCTCGATCTGCTTAAATTGAGTTAAAAGCTGTAAAAAGGCAAAAAGAAAGGTAAAAAAAAAAAGCAGTGGTAGGATGTGCAGCTGTGAAGAGTGGGGGATGTTGAGGCTGGAGGGGCTGGGATGCGCATGGAGGTGGATTTCTCTCAAAGGAGGTGGGTGAGATGCCGCCTGGTCTTGTTCCCCCACCGAGGACAGTGGATGGTCAGAGAATCATAATTCGTTTTTGTTGGAAAAGACCCTTAAGATCGAGTCCAACCATTAACCTAACATTAACCTATGTTGCTCTGCACCCACAAATACAATTTGCAAAACCCGAGCAGGTGCAGCCGCTCAGCACAGCCCATCGCTCAGCACCGCCCATTGCTCAGCACCACCCAGGGATGAAGCAGCTCTTGGAGCTGACCCTGGCTGCATGGACTGATTTTACCTCCTCCATCAACAAACCCCAAACCTGGTTCTCTTTGTTGCAGTGCTTTCTGCTGAGAATCGCTTATACAGTAACACATTATTTGATAGGAACCTGTCTGGTTTTTTTTCTTCCCAGTGAACACCCTTATTGCTGCCCCAGTTGTGTGTGTGCACGAAGGAAAGAGGTTCCTTCCCATTCATCTGCTGGAGGTTCACTTGATTCCCAGCCCTGGGAGGACTATCAGAGCACAATGGTCCAGCTGTCCCTTTTTTGCAGAACTAGGACAGAAATGAGCAGTTCCAAAGCCCTGTTCCCACCTCCAAGGCTGGAGGAGCAGAGCAAGTGGAGCCTGACCCAACCCCAAGGGGAAAGCGAAACCCTCCCCCTGACCCCTGATCTACAGGGCTACTTCATCTAATTTGCTGATTTTCAAGTAAATGAACCCCTGGGCAGGTACGAAACCAAGTGGCTCTGCTAAAAAAAAAATTTCTGCACTAAAAGGAGACGTTTTGCCAAGGAGGTAGGAGCCGACAGCAGCTCGCAGAAATGTATTCCCATTGCTCATCGCAGTCAGAGCCCAGTATTGTAAAGCCCAAGGTGTTCAAAGCTCCAAGCTAAATTCTTTTTTAATGGGATAATATAGCCGTGATATTTATTTGAGGCTCATGTTTTGCATGCGTTTTTTTCACCTATTTCTCTTTTTTTTTTTTTTTTTTTTTTCCTTGCCACTGGGAAGAAGAAAATAAAAGCCTGTAATCTTCAACTGGCAGCACAGAGTAGATAAGCTTCAGGTGCCTCCCAGCACTTGTGGAGGAGCTTTGTTCTCCCACCTTATCTCCACCTCCAGGTCACATCATCTCGGGGCTCAGCACGGGCCTCGGGGGAGCGCAGGGCACTGCCGTCCCCATCCCTGCCCTGGGCAGGGGGCCCGAGGGGGCTGTGGTCCCCAGCAATGCAAACCGCAGCGTGTTTCCCAAAGATAACCCTTATCCCAGCTGGGACCATAAACCCAGCCTGGCCCAAGCATCCCCAGAAGGACTTGATGAGCATGAAGAAACCAGTTTTCCTTATCTCTTCAGGTATTGTAGCTTTCTGTGCTAATTATTGTGTGGTTTAATTCATCCATAACTGATATGATCTTCAAAGCTTAAGTGCCTCGATCTAACGCTTCCATATTTTCATTCGTTTTTTCCTTTGAACTCTTGCGAAGGAGCCTCTGGGACCCCGCAACTCTGGCATTATGTTTGCTTTTAATCAACTTGCTTTTCTTCCCCAAAACAAAGACAAATAATACTGCAACGGTTTATCCTTGGAAATTTCTCCACATTGAGAAGACATCTGAGGGGAAAGCGTGACTTGTTCAAGGCTGAATTTCTTGATGTTTTTTTCCTCCTTGTTATCTAGTTCACTCCAAGACGAATGACTCTCTTAATTTAAATAAGTGCTTGAAGGACACCTGTATAAATGGAGCTGGGGAAGGATTTGGAGCACAAGTGTGATGGGAGCGGCTGAGGGAGCTGGGGGTTCAGCTGGAGAACAGGAGCTGAGGGGAGACCTTCTGATCTCTGACCTGCCTGAAAGGAGCTTGGAGCCAGGGGGGTCGGGCTCTGCTCCCCAGGAACCAGCGCCGGAATGAGAGGAAACGGCCTCAAGTTGTGCCAGGGGAGGTTGAGGTTGGATCTGGGGAACAATTTCTTCCCCAAAGGGCTGTGGGGCATTGGAACAGGCTGCCCAGGGCAGTGCTGGAGTCACCATCCCTGGAGGGGTTGGACAGACGGAGATGAGGTTCTCAGGGACAGGGGGCAGTGCCACGGGTGGGTTAATGGTTGGACTCGACGATCTTGATGGTCTCTTCCAGACAAAATTATTGTATAATTCAGCAGCAGTTCAGCCAGTGGCTGCCTGGGGAACCACGGCGAGTGCAGCGAAAATAAGGTGATGGGGTGTCACATCCCATTCAATGCCACAGGATCGCCGGGCCAGGGACTCTGCTTCTTGTGGCAGAACGTCGCGCAGCGTCACAGCAAGAGCGGCTCCAGTCGCTGGCGTGGTGACATCCCAGTCGCTGGCGTGGTGAAACACCTCTGGCAGATGCTGGGATGTTGGTTTGTGCTGCTCCGATGTGGAGATGACTATGTGGGTCGAGGTGGCGGTTACGGAGGGGGAAAGCATCTGCCCTTGGTGATAGTCCTGGCCAGCAGGATCTAGGGTAGTCCTCCCCCGCAGCTCTGGGGTGCAAAACCTTGTTTTTCTGCAGCCCTGGGGGGCTCCAGAAGGACAGGGGCTCCTGCTGGCATGGACAAAAGGCGATGGAAGGAGATGCTGGAGGCAGCAGCGGTTCACGCTGTGGTGCCTGCGGGCAGGGCTGGAGCCCAGCACAGCCCAGGTGCACCTGTGCCAGGACAGCGTTTACAGCGTCCCATCCCTCTCCTCCTGCCGGAGAAGTCAAGTAGAAAGTTTGGGGTCATTTTTCTGCTTTTCTCATATTTGCTCCCTGCTGGAGCCAATTTATCCCTGCGGCGCTCAGAGCTGCATCCGAGAGGGACATGTTTTGCCCTTGTAGTACACAAGATTGCTATAAATTATTAGTTTCTTTGTGTCAACTGGAGCCCGACACGGCCTGTAAAACTTTCTGCCCATGTCATTGCACTGGAACGTGGCACCAGGCTGCCGGCAGCGAGCTGGCCCAGACCCAAAGGAAGGAGTTGCCAGCTCAAAGGATGCATTTTTCTCCAAAGAAACATCTCCATCTTTGTTCCTAATATCACCCATGGACTTCAGGAGTCCATGGAGCCTTGGGGGGAAGAGTTTTGTCCCCACTGTCACTCGTATCTCAGGACAACCACCACATGCTCCAGTTTTGCAGGTACCGTGGCCACCCCTATACTGCAAACACCCCTCGGCATGTGTTTGCAAGGCTTGCCAGTGGAATAACTTTATTATTGTTATTTTTTTTTTAACCCTGAGCATAGAACCTGTGAGATTAAAAATCGGCAGTCTCAAGGTGAGATTGCAGCGTATTCAATATGTTATCCATGAATGATGTGCGCAGGAGGGCAGACTGGGTAGCAGAGGGGATCTCATGAGAGCCACAAAGACTGGACTTTTAATTTAAAACTATCCTTCAGTGACTTGAGCGTCTCTCCTGCGAGTCCATTTTTTATTTCCCCCTGTGCAGCAGTAATCAGGAGGAAACAAGGGAGAGGGGGAAACGTATTTTCTCGCGGTTCTGTCTGGCCAATTTCAGTGCGGTAAATTATAGATATATATGGTACAAAGGAGTGCTGGGATATTAATTTCTGTTGTTGAAAATCACAGACCCTGTGCATTAATTTACTGCTAAATAATAAATGATTTTGTAAGATACTTGGCAAAGATAAAGACACCCCGGTAAATCAAACAGCTCATAAGCACTTATGAATCAGTCTATCATGTGTGTGTACTTAAGTGGTTTATATTGTTCTCACAAAGCAGAAATAAGCAGGCGTTTAACTGATGCTATGTGCCAAAATAAAGGATGAACCCATGAATCAAATGGTTTCCTGCAAATCCTCATTTACATATGCAGAATTAAATGAAAAGTGGTGCTTGAGGCATTCTGAAACATTTAGATCTAAGCCTCAAACGTGCCCCAGAGGAGGCAACAGATGCAGCCAGTGGGGCCAGCACGGAGAGCAGCAAGTGGGTTTATATGGCGTTTATGTAGGGTTTATAGAGAGTTTATATAGCGTTTATCCCCAGCTCAGCAGAGGAATGGAGTGCGTGGGTAAGTCTGGGAGAAACCAGGGTTTGGATCCTTCTCTCCTCACCCTGCATCTGCAAAAACACCCTGAGAGCACCTGTTCTCATGGCATTTCATGAGAAACTGTGCAAAGCAAAGGGAGGGAACGGTGGCACCAGGAGCCTAGATCTGCAGGGTGGGTCTGCAACGGAGAGCCAGACCCCTGGCTGTTTCTGCCTCACTTTCCCTTTTGGCACACAGAAGAGACCATCTGCCTCCCCAGGCTGCCATGCGAGTCTGTCTCCTGGATCAAGATGTATTTTTTCTCTCCTCCCTGGGTCTGTTCATGCTGGGGAGCAGTGGCAGAGCCGCTAACTGCATCTGGAGGAAAGGCAGGAGCTCTCGGGCAGCAGTAAGAAAGATGGATGTCGGGCTCTTGGAGCACAGCCCTGGGGATCCGGGAAGGCGACGTCCTTGGCGTGCCAAGCTCCAGCTATTTGCAACGGCAAGTTAGAGACAAAATGATGCAATTAAGAGTCGGAAGTGAAAATAAGATACGGATATGGCCGATTTTGACATTTATACCAGGTGTTTGCTATACCCTTCCCACTTTAACACCTAAAATGCAGCTGGTGACACCTCATATTTTGTGGCAGGTCCCTGCAGCCCGTGTCCACATTCAAAATACAATCAGACAAGTCATGGGGAATGAAATCTCGTTTTGCTGAATTAAATACACCCAGTTTTAATGGCAGAGAGAATGGTTTTATCCATGTTGTGTACTAAATCAAAGTCTTCTGACGTTTAATCATTTCCTTTCCCCATGCCAAAGTTGGCCTGTGAGGTGATTCCCCTTTGTGGCAAACGTGCAGTGACTGGCTCACGTGTGCACCAGCACCTGGGAACCTGGGCCGAAAACAGAGAGTACAAATGCCTTTTATAGGATCTCTTTCCCTACAGTTAATCAAGAGACAGAAAGTCTCGACTCCCTGCTCTCGTGTGCTCCTCACCGCAGAGCTGATGTCCACGCGTCCCAGGGGACATTCTGCACTGACTCCGAATGCAGGAGGATCCATCCCCAGCACCACCAGGCTCTGGAAGCTGTACGCAACTTTGTTTTGCTAACGCTGTTGAAAGACAAGGCAGCTCCAATTTGCTGGGAGCTGCTCGGTTGTAATGTGGCACCGCAGGGACGGGCTGTACGGAAAACCACATTTGACACTGAAAGCATTTTGCTGGAGTGCAACACGAGAAATACAAATTACTAGGACATAAACGAACAAATCCATCATCAGAGGGAAGTGGAAGAGAGAATTGCTTTAAGGAACCGCATCCGAGACTGTGACAGTAATCATAGAACGGCCCTTTAAATGTCAAGGGGGATGAACACAGTTTAATAGCAACAGAAACGCTGCCAAGCTGGGCGACGTCTAACAAAGCAGATGGATGGATAGATCTACCTATTATCTGCTCCCTGGAATAAAAAAAAAAAAAGGAGATAATTCAGGTTTATGCTTGATCTACTGTGTAAATCTCAGAGAAGTAATGTTTTCTTTTATCAAAAAGGAAAAAAAAAAATAATCGGTTTGTTTTCAGCATTGTCCGTGCCATCAGCCAGACAGCAAAAGTTCAGCTGTACAAATGAGATACAGAACATTTAAAGCTGGCTGCAGCCCTGACAGTATTGAACCCTGGAAAAATGAAAGCGGGGGGTGTGTGGAGCCGATCGGTGGGTGCCGGGCACTGTGCGGGCCCGTGGGTCCTGCCAGCAGCGGCGAGAAGAGACAAACGAGGGTGACACCGCAAAGGGGCGCAGGACGTGTCACCATTTGCAGCGTTGGTTGCGAAATGCTTTTGCTCTCAGGCTCTGCACACGCAAGCCCAAGACTGGCTGCAGGGCTCTGCCACACGCTCCTTCTGGCACCATTAAAGGATTTCAGTGCGACTATAAGAAAAAAAACCACACCACCACCGCTGAGTATTACCACATCCAACATTAAACCAGCAGCATGTAAAAACTTGAGCTGTGTTGGGAAAGGGGAATATCCCTTGGCTTGTGACCACTGGTCAAGGCGTGGAAGGAAAAGGGCTTTGCACTCTGGGAAGCACAGACACAGGTTTTGCAAAGCGAGCTCAAATCTGTGGGTATTTATGTTTTTATTCATCCCTTTATCATCACAATCCTGCATGCGAAATTAGGATCGTGACCTCTGATCTCACAGGGACTGGAAAGGCATTCCTCGGTATTTGAAAATCACTCTGTCTCTATGTTTACAAGCACCAGAAGAAGAAAAATCACAAGAAAATGAAGAGTTTAGTATTCAGAGCAGGCTCTGGGCAGCGCAGCACAGCACAGTGAACCAGACTGTTGAGTGACCTGCCCGGCCAGCGGCTGGTCGGCCCTGTATGGTGTGGGGACAGGCTGGGGACACAGCCGGGCTGTCAGTGGTGTGGGGACAGGCTGGGGACACAGCCGGGCTGTCACCGGTGTGGGGACAGGCTGGGGACACAGCCGGGCTGTCACCGGTGTGGGGACAGGCTGGGGACACAGCCGGGCTGTCAGTAGTTTGGGGACAGGCTGGGGACACAGCCGGGCTGTCAGTGGTGTGGGGACAGGCTGGGGACACAGCCGGGCTGTCAGTGGTTTGGGCACAGGCTGGGGACACAGCCGGGCTGTCACCGTGTAACTCAACCCCTCGCTGGAACGCGCCGGCACCGAGAGGCCGCGCTGGGGTTTCGCGGGCAGCCTGAAGGTGTGCGGGTGCTCAAGGTGCTGGTGCTCCGCTTTACCGGCTGCTCTTCCCATCCACCATTCGATTCGTGTTTTAGATTTGTCTGTGTGTTTTATAAAAGGTCTGCTAAAAATGTGCTTTTGCAGAAATAAAACTAAGCGCTTATTCATTTTTAGTGAGCCATCAGGGAGAAAGCTGTTGCATGTGCGTTGTGGCGTTTTTCTTCTGTTGGGCTATTTATACCTAAATGTATCGGAGGGAAATTTGTGATTAAATTGCCATAGCAACGCCGGTCAGGCCGCCTCGGGACGCCGCTGGCCCTTTAAGAGAGTGCTTGGAGGACCGCGGGAGGCCGGAAGTGCTTTGCGAGGCGCTCTGGCCTTCGCGTCGTCTCTGTGAGTTTCCGGTCCTTCTGCTTCCGGCCGCGCTGGGCCTCGTGGCGGGCGGTGGGCGGCTGGGCCGGGGGTTGGGGTGAATTGGGGACAGTGTGGGGGGCATTGGGTGGATTGGGGTGAATTTGGGACAGTGTGGGGGGCATTGGGGGGATTGGGGTGAATTGGGGACAGTGTGCGGGGATTGGGGTGAATTGGGGATAGTGTGGGGGGCATTGGGGGGATTGGGGTGAATTTGGGACAGTGTGGAGGGCATTGGGGGGATTGGGGTGAATTTGGGACAATGTGGGGGGCACTGGGTGGATTGGGCTGAATTTGGGACAGTGTGGGGGGCATTGGGTGGATTGGGGTGAATTTGGGATAGTGTGGGGGGCACTGGGGGGATTGGGGTGAATTGGGGACAGTGAATTGGGGGAGCTGGGGGAAGTGGGGGGGGCATTGGGGGGATATGGGCGGGATTGGGAGGCTGGGAGCAGTGTGGGGGCATTGCGGGGGTGGGAGGCAGGATATGGTGCTGAGGAGTGGATTTGGGGCAGCGGGCTATGGGGTGCAGAGGGGTTGGGAGGTGGTGTGGCAGGTGGGGGGTAATGGGGACTGGGGGAGACGGGGGTGGGGCTGGAGCGCTGGGAGGCGCGGCGGGGAGCTTGGGATGTGGTGTGGGGTGTAGGAAGGGCCTGGGGGGGCAGGATTGCTGGGGTGCTGTGCAGGGGACAACCCCCCCTTGTGTTGCTCCATGCGGGAGATCTCTGGGCCCGCAGGGGGGGTGATGCAGTGGTGGGGGGGCAGGGGAGAAACTGAGGGGGCCCAAGGGCTGGAAGGGCTGTGTCTGGGGAGGGGTTGTGTAGCCAGAACAGGACCCGCTGACAGTGCCAGCAGGGTTGGGGTGGCCAGACCGGGGCCGTTTGTTCTTCAGGGGAATTTTTCCAGCACTTTGTGCGTCACAGAATTTCCTGCTGAGGAGCCACAGCCCTGAGTGGTGACTGCGGGTGGTTATGTTGGCCCCTCGGTTCTTCTGTTTGTGAGGTGAGTGGGAACCGGGTGAGCCCTGTGTGTCCCTCCTGGGTGGGGACACGAGGGGGCTGGGGACGGGCTGCTGGGTGGCGGGTCGCTGGCCCAGCCTGGTCCCTGCCAGCCTCCCCCGTGCCCCAGATCAGCTCCCGGGAGCCCCACACGGGAGTTCTCCCATGCAGTAACAGGTGTGAGCATCCATGCAGCATTTTGATGGTCATGTATGATACTGCATACAATAGGATCCTCCCCAGGCCCAGGAAAAACAGCTTTTAGATTCATTCCTTTAACACGTACTGAATCTTCTTTTGAAAATATTCTAGCAAAATTAAACTGACATTGCCCTGCCTTTGTGGGCAAGTTTTACAGATGTGGAAAGCAGAACTTAGATATGTTGCTCGTTTATTTTTCCACTTGATTTATCACTGGTACTATCTGAATTCCAAAACTTGGTTTTGTAGCAGGGAATACCGATAAGGTGGTTTCTTTACTTGAACAAATTGTAAAGCTTTGTTGGAAGTTGTGTACTTTGCTCTCTTGTTACATCTGTGATTTTCTTTGCTGTTTGGTGTTTCTCCTACAGCTGGGGAGTTCAGCTGGGGTCACGGCTCAGGCGAGCACGTGCCCTGGCAAGCACGGGAAAGGGAGTGGGGAAGGTCTGTGCTGTGAACCTGGCACCAAAGTCATCCTGGCAAAGATTCTTTGCTAAAAACAAACAAACAAACAAACCAACAAGACACTTTTGCTTTTCCTGTTTGTTGGGGATGTCGGTTGGGTGATCTGGCTCACAGCGAGGTCACCCCAGATGGTTGCTCCAGACTGTGTTTTGCTTGTGGCTGCAGCTGATCTGGTGACCAGTGAGCTCTCTCAGTGCAGTTTGGGATTAAATGAATTAATATCCCATTGTTGCTGAAATGGGAGACCCTCCCTGCCCCCTGTCCCAGCAAAAAGCTTCTTTTGCTTACCCTGATCTGGGATTTCTCGGTCCCATCTCTGAGCAGGTTTAACCCAAGCATTTCCCTTTCACTAATGTCGCTCTTCCCTGGGTTACAAATAGGTATTTTTGGCCACATGGGCTGTCAGAACAAAGCATATGGAGCTCTAGATAGGGTGACTGCAAATGTCCTCATCTTAGTTGCACTTGGAAAATGAGCTGTATTTATCATTTAAATTCAAAACTTACAAAGTTTGCTCTATTTAAAACTTGTCAGGTTTCTAATAAAGGAGGGAAAAGTTGGATCTAAGCATCTTCTAAGCTTCAAGAATCTTAATTTTTGAAATGAAGTTATTTGACCAAGGATTTTCCTGTCAACTAACTTTTAAACAGTAAAGCATTTTCTCATTTCAGTTAACACGTAACCATTTGCAGGAGGGCCCTGGGTCACGAGCTGTTTGTGACAGCCTCGTGACGCCTGTGCCCAGTGCTTGCTACAGCCGAACATCCTGGTTATTTCTTTTCAGGTGGCTGGACCAGAAATTTGTTCTGCAGGATGGTGAGAGTGCTGCTCTTGTAATTTGGTTGTACTTGTGTGGTCTTTTTAGGTTAGAGAAAGTAGTTTTGCCTAACTAGATGGTAAACATAAATAAAACTTGGTTCTCAAACTTGATTTTCTTCCTTTTTTCATGTTTAATACTTGGTATTGTGCGTGAACAGATTTTTTAACATGCGACAAGTGTGCGTACATGCAAGTGGGCATGTGAAACTACTTCTGCACTGACATGTGTGACTTGTGCACACGCTGAGATGTGCAGTGTTCTGTAGCTGTGCGTTGGGGGTCTGTACGGGTAATTCCATCCTGAGTTCAGCATCTCCCCAGCGTGCCAAGCTCCCATCTCCACTAGAGGGTGTGAAGCTCCGCAGAACGATTGAACTTCACTGAAACTGGAAAATGGGGAGACTTTCTTCCTTTAATCCGCTGCGCAGGCAGCAAGGCTGACGGGATTATGTTCCCTTTGAAGATCCCCGCTCTGCGTTGGCAGCAGCCCAGGTTGCTTCTGCATTATACAACCATCAGCCGTGTGCTCCGTGTGATGCTGCTTGGCCGTGGCCGGTGGAATTCCTCACCAGCAACGTGCGTGTGTGCCGGGGGCAGGCAGCTGGTGCCCGGCAGCAGGTACAGCTCGTGACGGCCTCCAGTGCCAGTACCTGGAAGAGGTGGCCTGGGGGGCTCACTTGCATGTGCCAAATTCCCTCTCCTTGCACTGGGCAGTAAAATGTGCGTCTGCTAACGGCAAGTAGTAACTTTACACTGGCAACTGCCGTGTTGTGTGTGTTCCCTTGCTCAGAGAAGTGCTGCAGGAGCTGCTCAGCTCACAGTGGCCACGCTGGCTGCTTGGCTGAATACAGGATTTCTTCCTCCCTAAATTATCCCTCTTAAGTGTGACCTTAGTGAATTCTGAACAGAACCGAGCCCAGCAATGCCCGCTTTGTTCCAGCACTCACCATGCTTGAGGAGTGTCCGAAGGAGAGGTGCTGGAGCGAGTTCACAGAAGGGAACGGAGCTGGTGAGGGGCTGGAGCACAAGTGTGGGAGTGGCTGAGGGACCTGGGGGGTTCAGCCTGGAGAACAGGAGCTGAGGGGAGACCTTCTGATCTCTGAACTGCCTGAAAGGAGCTTGGAGCATGGAGGGGGTTTGCAACGTGAGGGCAGCTGCAAACCCTGTGTGAGTAGCAGAGGGACCCAGGAGCAGTGCTGAGGGTGCTGGTGGGATCAGTGGGTTACACCCACACACAGTCCTGGAGTGCTGTCACCAGGCCCCAAAGTGATCCTTTCCTCAGCTCTCCAAGCACATGCCATTTATTTTTCTTCCCCAGCTGTGAAGGAGGTTATGTGCAAAGTGCTCTGGCCACCACTGTGGCTCCGTGTTTTTTGCAAACACAACTCCAGCATCGAAGCGTGAGTAATTGTTTGGAGGAGTCTGCTCTGCCATTTGCACCCTGCATGCTGCGATAAGGTCGAGCCATGCACTTGTTTGTGCTGTTTGCAAGCTGTTCCTTCCTGAGCAGGCAAGAATAGCTCATCTCGTGAATACACGAGTCTCCAGAGCAATGAGTTATCTGCTTGGACGTGCACCCTGTGCTGACGGTGAGCCGGGAGGAAGCATGTTTTGTTGGAGCAAGGCCTTTGCTTGCTGGAGAGAACATTGCTCTTTGGCAGGTCACGGTCCTGGAGGCTCTCCCAGCCTTACCCTGTCCTGGGGCAGTGCGGTGCCTTTGCTCCCTACATTTCCTCAGATCTCTGCAGGTTCTGATCCACCTCTGGCTCCATCAGCCTCCCTGAAAACAGCTCCAGGGACGGGAGCATCTCTAATCCTTTGCACGTGCAGGTGGGCTGCCCTGCTGCAGCATCAACTTGTTTTTCCAGCCCCAGGCAGCTCAGCTCCCCATGGCTCTTCCCGTACGTTCTTGACTCCCTGCTTCCTAGTGCATGTGATTTTTCTCTGCTGCGTTTCACCCTGTGCCCTAACATGGTTCCTCCGGCCGCTCTGGGGATGTGGGACAGGAGCTGCAGTGTTGCTGTGGTACGGGGAGCTGATGCAACTCACTCTCCTGGCAAAAAATCATTTTATTGTTGCTGGATTAAAGCCAAGCTGGTCCACAGAAGGTCCCGGTGAGCTCTGGGTAAGACGGACCTCTGCGTTTTGGCAGCACCAAGCCCTTATATCAGCTCTGCAGGCTGGGGAGCTCCAGCCTCGCTGGTTCTGCTTGTCCGAGTCTGCTGCCCGTGCACGACGTCTCAGTTCTTCCATTTCTCACTGGCGAGGTCATGTTCTGTGCATCCCGTGGCTTTTTGGAAAAAAGTTCTGCCCATTGTGATTTTGTGGGGGAGTTTGGGATCTGTCCTCAGCTCTCCTGCAATGTAAACCCAGGGCAGTGAGCACAGAAACTGCTTGCAGACTTCTCTTCTGCTTCTAACCACAGAACTGGGGTTTTTAGTGACTTCTCAGTAGTTGTTCTTAGTGTGGGGGGAAAATCCTGCTGGGGTGGAAGCCCTGGAGATCTGGTTGCTGAAGGTCAGCCCCGAGCTCTGCCAGCCAGCTGGCAGCATGTGCCCAGGACAGCAGGCAGCTCTTCTTTGCAAAAATGGGTATAGGTGCACCCAACGCAGAATGGCAGAGTCAGGGCACTTGGGTTTCAGGAAAAACTGCCCTTTCTGACATGCAGCTGATTCCTTTTCCCACACAGGGCTGTGATACCATTGCTGCGCATGAGGGTCAGCCGTGGCATCCGTGGGGAATTACTGTCTCCTCTGCCGGGTCAGTCCTTGAGCTGGCCAGGAACCGATACCGTGCAGCCACATGCTGGAGCCTGGCTGTGCTCTGAGGCACCTTCTGCTCTCTCCTCCTCTGCTCCCGGCTTGTGCTGAGGCTGGAAATGCTCTGAGGTCTGTGCCTGGCGGGCTGGACCTTGAGCTGGGGCAGGAATCAGTTAATGCCATCAGCGTATTATGCAAAGCGTCAAACTTTGCATTGTCGGAAGAGGAAATGTCTGTACTTTTGCTCTGATTTTGTACAGGAATTGGGAGCGTGGAGATTTGGGGCTGTGGCCACTTCTGCTGGGTAAACAGCCAGAGAACTGCCTGGTTTCTACCTTTCCTCTCTCCCCACCACCCATGGAAGAGGCTCCAGCAGCTCTCTTAAAGCGTGACAGCTGGGAATCGTGTTAGCAACCACCAGCTCGAGCCAGATCCTTCTACTCGGCATCACTCAGCTTTTAGCGAAGGTTCACCTCTGCTAAGAGGCTGCTTTTAGCTGCTCCCTTGAGAGCCATTTTTAGGTCTGGCTGTAATACTGGTCTTCCTTTAGCAGCAGATAAATCCCTGGTTTAATGCTGGAGGGAGAGCACAGGCTGCGGGAAGGTCAAGTGTGGGTCCAACCCTGGGGAAGGGACGAGGCTGGGCTGGGCACAGCCTGAGCATCACTTGGGCCCTTCGTTCCCCCCCATGCCAAGGTTGCGTGACAGGAGTTATTTCAATCACTGTGTTGTGATGACGAAGGGATGGGACAATCAGAGAAAGCTTAAAAATATATATATTTTTTTTAAGCTGTAGCTAAGAAATCTGCTGTGGCTCCAATTTTGACCTTCCAGCCAGAGGTGAGCAGGCTTAATTTGACAGCTATTTCTTAAATATTTAAAAAGCTGCCTGGAATAAACTGAGTGCTTCCGAGTAGTGACCTAAATTCCACTTGCTGTAAATTTCATTAGAAAGTGGATTTGTGTGCCTGCCAGGAGCAGGCCACTTTGCAGCTTCATTGATCTGCCCAAACCGTGTGCTGTGCAAGTGCCTCCCTCAGCAGATTTTTAAAGAGCTCACTGCTGCATGCTACTATCCCAAAATGGGGCTTATTTCCTTGCTTTTCTCCTCCCTTCCTCTCTTTCTTTTTTTTGATTCCTGGTGCAAATGCACCATTTGTTTACTAATCATGTTGCATCGTTAACAGCAGAGTCAGCCCACTGGCTGTGTGGGCAAGGATACAGCAGCTGGGAAGGAAAATGTCACTTTACTTTAGCTTGCTTGATGTGCTTTCATCTCAAATCCCCATCTCGTGTTATGGAGGCCAAAGATTTTTGCAATCCTGGGGGCTGTCTGCACCTCTCTCCTCTCCAGCAAGGTAACCTGTGGCTCTGACACCTCTCAAAGAAGCTTCCTTCCCTTCTGATGTCCTCAAAGCGCTGTCTACCCCTGTGAAACACAATTTCAGATCCTGTGGAGAGGTGTGATGGTAGCACAGATGGTATATACTGAATCTTGCTTGGGAAGAATGCCTGGGGAGATGTGGCACTGCCAGACCTGTGGATGCACGAGCAACATGCATCTCCCCATGCCTGAGCGGGGTCACGCAGCTGATGCCGAATCCCCTTCTGTTGGCACTGAGTTTGCAGCCCACCTGCCCAGGGTGAAGGCAGTGTGGAGGGGCTCCGTGCAGTCACCACGGGGACACAGGGCCCGTGCAAAGCTACAGCTGCTCCCACGTTGTCAGAGGTGGAGCAGTTGCCTGGTTGAGCTGAATTAACAGGTAAGGGGAAAGGTGATGTGTTCCTGTATTCCTGAAGTTGTTCTCTCTGGCAACTGATGATGGGACCGGAGGGAATGGCAGGAAGAGGTGCCAGGGAGGTTTAGGTTGGACATGAGGAAAAGGTTCTTCACCCAGAGGGTGCTGGACACTGGAACGGGCTCCCCAGGGAGGTGTCACGGCCCCAAGCCTGACAGTGTTCAGGAAACATTTGGACAACGTCCTCAGACACACGGTGTGAATTTTGGGGTTGTCCTGTGCAGGGACAGGAGTTGGACTTGATGATCCTTGTGGGTCCCTTCCAACTCAGGACATTCTGTGATGCTAAGTTGGGCACCCAGCCACGGCTCCCCCATGGGAACCCAGTTCTGGGGCTGTGGGGAACACGACATCCCTGTCCCCCAGCTGCTCCTGCTTTTGTCTCTGCACGAAGCTGATGGTCTCATGGGGACCTCCAGGCTGGGATAGGCCAAGTAACAGCACAAAACCCAACGTGTTTCGGAAGCCCCATGGCCTCACCTTGGTTCAGGGAGGGTTGTGCACCCTGCGTGCTGCATGCAGAACAGGCTGACTGCGGCTGAGGCAAAGCAGCAGAAAATAAGGGACTAACCCACAACCCTGTCCTGCAGAACAATGTGCTGGCACCCTGCAGGAGCTCTGAGCTTTTCCCAGTTCACAGCACATGGCAGAACTGGCTTTCCAAGAGGAGCTTTCTGACATGAGGACGGTCCCAGCCCTGCCAGACTGGCACGGAGAGCAGACAGGTCTGTGAGCAGGTGGGGGCTTGGATTCAGGTGCACACGCTCATGTTGAAGGTATGGCTAAGGGAATCGGTTGCACTCTCACAGAAGTGGTATCCAAAAGGTGAGAATAGAAAATACGGTTTTTCCTCAGGTCCCTCCAGAGATGGAGCCTGTGCAGCAGAGAGCACGGGAGGGACTGAAAATACCCTAAACCCAACAGGAGGGGTGGCTGGTGTCACCGTGGTGGGTGGAGAGAAATATCCCACTTTTCTAACTGTTGTCTGTGTGTCTTGCTTATGGCTGAGCATTGGGAAGAGGGGGTTAAGTAAAAAATGGTATTTCTCTCTATCTCCTTCCTTGCGCTTTCTCATCTCCGCCAACGGGAGCTGAAGATGGAGGAGGATTTTTCTCTATATTTAGCTTTGGAGAAATTGCTATAACTAATCGGCTTTAGGATACTGGGCACTCTCTTTTATTTTATCTTTTCCTGTCACTAAGACCTTGTCACGTGGCTGTGGACTGCGGCTTGCTGGCTCTGTTTGCTGGGCTCAGGTTTTTGGTTTTGTTTGTTTGATTTGATTTGTTTTGTTTTGTTGGTTTTTGTTGGGGTTTTTTTTTGGGGGGGGGCGATGGGTTGGGTTTTTTTGTGTGTTGTGGTTTTTTTGCATGGAGTCAATTAATAACCCATAAAAATAACACCTCCAGCTGTTCCGCTTGCAGCTGCTGGGCTGGAGTCTAACTACTGGGCCTTGGATCCCAAATCCTGCTTTGCATGTAAAAGTGCCAGTGAATAGAAACAGGCAGAGGAGATGGCAAAGCAAAAAAGGAATGCAGTTTGGGGGTGCTATTTTTAGCCTTTTCAAGCCAAATGTAAAAAGACCCTTAGGCTGCTTGTGTCCTGCTGAATCTGATCATATGCACAATATTGTTCCCATGGCACAGCGCGGCAGCCGGGGTGGATTGGGTTTTATTTTTGGCAGTTAGCTTGCCTACTTTTAAAACCTCCTTCTGGGTTAGTTTGAGCAGTGCTGTGTTGATGTGGCTTACATCCATGTACTAATAGTGGGGTTTTTGCAATTACCTGTAGTTGTCTGTGTGCTGCTGAACGTGCCAGGGCTGGATGTGTCCAGGACAGTGATGGGGAAGGAAGGGACACAGTTGTTCACCCAGTGGGGAGCTTGTATCTCACAGAGTGGTGGCAAAGGGGCACCCAGTTCCCCTCAGAAAGTACTTTCCTACTGATTGAGATACAAAATTAATTTAGAATCACAGAATCACAGAATCGTTTTGGTTGGAAGAGACCCTCGAGATCATCGAGTCCAGCCATAACCTAATGCTGGCACTAAACCATGTCCCCAAGAACCTACATGTCTTTTAAACCCTCCAGGGATGGTGACTCCACCATTTTCCTGGGCAGCCTGTTCTGGTGCTCCACAACCCTTTCTGTGAAGAAATTTTTCCTAATATCCAATCTGAACCTTCCCTGGCACAACTTGAGGCCATTTCCTTTCTGTCCAGGGAGCTGTACTGAGGCGTATTGGTTCTTTTGATAATTGGGCTCTTGTGTAATTCAGACTCAGGCTGGTTATGACCAAAAGCAAATCAAACAGAACAGCTGTTTGTTAGCTAATTTGAAATACTTAATGGTCACACATTAGTCTAGCTACCAGCTTGAAACCACAACTGCAAATAGGTTTCCCATGCTGGAGATCATCCCCTTCATTAAACCCAGTTATTTTGAGATTGCTATTTGATTCTGCCCCCAGAAAAAAACTCCTCCACATCCCACTTGCACAGGGGTTGCAGAGCCAGTGCTTGGCTCAAAAGGCATCTCCACCTCTTCCTTCTCTGCTCAGGCTCCCCCTGCTCCGTGTTGACAGCTGTGAGAGCCGGGAGGTGTTCAATACATCATGTCTCATCCCAAGAGAGATGGAGCCGAACTCTCGGTGGGTATCCCTTCAGTGGAGCTCTGCTACCGGTCCACTTACGCAGGGACAGAGGATGCTATCAACCCCTGTTCAGTCTTGCCTAGCAAAGAGATTGCTTTCCATCATGCGGTACATTAGCCAAATTGATTCCAGGAGGGAGAGTCAGCCCGTGGTTCTCGAAGCCGAGACAGATTAATGCTGCGGCCATGACAAAATCAGCAGAGCAGCTGCTTGCAGCATGCCAGCTCCCGGGGTGCAGCCAGCCCTCCGCTCAGTGGTGATGCTCTCCGTCTCACGCTTTCCAGGAGCACTGAACTCCCTGGAATCAGTGGCACAGACAATTCAATCGGAAGGAACATCTGTCTCTAAACTGCGCTCCCCGTTCAGGCTGCCGTGGCTGCAAGTGGGTGACATTTTTAATGCGTCTTGCTTGCCTTCTTTAATCTCCCAGCCACAGGCACGCCTGTGGAGCACAGGAAGGTTCCTGCCCTGTGACGAGGAAAAAGAAATTAGCAAGCAGATTGAGCGTGGATAGCAAATAATGAGATTGCCTTGGATAACAGGACCAGAATTCATGCAAAGAATTCTGCTGATCAGATAAGCAGCATTTCTATGGCCTGCAAGTAGCCTCAAGAGACTTCTGTTTCTCAAATGTTTTCTAAGAGATCCTTGGATGAAGGCAGCCAGCACAGGTCCGATCCACAGATTTAAAAAATAAACCCTGAAATAGCTATCCTGGTAGTTATTTTGGTGTGCAAGTGCCTTGTAATGATACGCCTTATTTTCCTTCAGGCACAGGAATAAGCTGTACAGAAACACACGTTTTTCTGCTGGCAGAGCAGCCACAAAGGCGGCTTGTCCTGACGGAGCTCCGGGGAAAGGGTCCAGCGTTTGCCCACAGGGCACAGACCTAGGACTGGTGTGTACTTTAAAAGGAGCTGGATTCGTAGAATATTTTTAATACTAAGCAATTGGTGTGGGTTTTTTTTTATTCCTCTGCTAATATTAAAAAAAGAAAATCAACATTTTGCAGGCAAATAGGGACAAAGTCTATACCTCGTGAGCAAACCAACAGCTTGATGCAATGCTTGTTGAAGTAGATGAGAGTATTTGTACTGTCAGACTCATTAGAAAGAGGGATAGTAAACAGCCTTTGTTTTTATTTTCATAGGAAATTTACTCATCATTTCATTTGCTATGCCTCTTGGCTGAGACTGATATTTTGCTGAGGATTAAAAAGTGTCAACGACAAGCTGATTGGATCCGGGCAGCGCTTAAAATCACCTGCGGAGAGGACGGGTACAGGTTGTTTGCAGGTACCAGGCGGCTCCCAGGCAGCGCACAGGGGCACAAGGGGCATTTCCAAAGGCAATTGGGAAAGCTGAGCATTCCCAGCAGCCCAGTAAACCCTTCCTTGCTTGCAACTCCACCTCCCTGTATTATGAGTGTGACATTTCCAGCAACAGTAAACCACCCCAGTAAATAAGTTACCATCCAAGGGCTTTTCTCTTTATACTGGAAAAAAGCTGGTGGTGGGAGTTCCCTTTGACATTTTGCGCACCCCCTGCCCCCCGCCCCCATGCCACCTTCTGATGTCTGAGGGATAAAATAATTTCATGGGAGCCGCAAAGGGTGTTTCTCTCTCCTCATGCTCCCTCAAGAAGACTGTGCTATCAACCCCTTGGGTGTTACAAATATCCAACATGGGTATTGGGATGAGTATCGGATTTGCAGCTTCATCCAGAATATACACTGTGCTAGCTCCTCACGCTTTAATTATTTCTGTACCAGCAGCACCCCCTGCACCCTCTTTTGCTTTAGTACTGCACTGCTTGTGAGCGGTGACACCAAATTCAACACAAGAAGCCTCGTACGGTTACGGGCTCTGCAACGAGAGGATGCGAATAAGGGCTGGGATGCTTTCTGCATGCTCATCCCGCGTCACGTATTTTATGAATCGGGACTTGGTCCTATTTGCTAATGGTTGTCTACGTAACCTTTGCTATGTCAATGGTGCTCTGATGTCAGCTGCTGGAGTCCAGGCCCTGGCAGCTGGTGTCTCTGGCCAGCTCCCAACCTACAATTCAATTTTCCCATCAGTCTCTTGAAGAGAAGGGAAAAAAACACGTTCCTGACTGTTTGTGGCATCAAAACAGAAAGGGATCCAGGCTATAAGGTCATTTAAGGCTTTTCTACACTGTGACATACTGGACAGTTCAAATAAATAATAGTATAAAGTTAATAAAACTTGACTTATATTGTGCTAAACTGTGGCCAGTTTAATCCCGAATAAGAATCTCAGCCCACGAGTTTTATGCTTTCTAGGTTTTGTATGGTAATATCACTTCTCTGCAGATGGCCATTCTGGAGATGTTTTACCCTGTTCCCAAATCCTCGAATGGTGGAAAATTATTGCAGAGCTGCAAGGCAGCAGAGTTTGGGATCAGGGGATCGCCCTGGTCTGCTCTCTCATACTGACTTACTGTGTGACTTTCCCTACAGCCTTTTGTGAGCCTCAATATTTATATCTGCCTGTTGGGATTATTAGTATCTTCGCCTGCCATTACAAAGGGCTTTGAGATCTCCAGAGGTACATGGAGAGACGTCTCCTCCTGTGCACCATTTCCCCAGCATGGGCTGTACAGGGAGATTTTAAAAATATGTACAGCTGTTATAGACAAGCACATTCTGGTATGTGCCTGGAGGACTCAACTTGGGTGTCACAGCTACTTTGGTTTTAAGAGTAAAGAAATTCACACCACCTCATATCCAGCACCACCAGGTACTGGCTCCCTAGACTGACAAGGGAAAGGAAAAGTTGTGACATCTACTTAAGTAACTATAATGTGTTTAATAAGAACTGTGTGTAAACTGGAATCATATGTCCCCAGGGCACAGCCCTGTCTTCTTAGTAGTTTGTCAGTCATCATGTTTATTTTAGCTGGAAATGTTATCATTTGGAAACTTTTTTGTAGTTTTAAAGGTTTAGAAAGCGGGCGTTTATTTCAATGTATCCAGTGGTACATTAAAAATTCCACTGACTCAGACAGGACTGATTTATTAGGGAACGGCTCTTGAAGGACTTCAGTATATCTGAACTCAGGATTTCATCACTCTTTCACATACTGTTAATAAACATATAGCTTAGCAGCAAGACCTTGAACAAATGTGTGTTCTTTCTTTTTTGAGAACTCCTAAAAATCTCCTTAGTACAAAAGCTGTGAAGATGAGACCTGCTGGACATTAAGAAGCCAGGACCACTTCACTTTTATTCACTGCCTGGGATGCAAACGAAAGAAACCGGAGCAAGTCCCTGCCTGCTGGAATTCCATGGGCTTGCACTGAATTACAGCAAATCCTGGAGGCGTTTTGAATCTTTTCTTGTATACCTGCTCCCAGGCAATCGTGCCTTAAGTTAGTTATTATTAATAATAAAGGGTTGGCTACCAATAGTTCTCATTAATTTTCATGGCAATATTGCCTGAAACATGATAAATGGCTGGGTTGTGTAACCAAAGTTTGTAACGTGAAGGAATGCAATCCAGGAAAAGTGCTCACATGGTGGGGAGTGACCGACCTTGCATAACCTCCCTACGGCTCAACTTCCCATCGTATCGAGCAAGCCGCATTCCTAATTTTCTGAAAATACTGAATGGTTTGCACTTTCAGCCTCTGTCCTCCGGGCTCCAGTTTTCAGCATGCCTCACAGCATTTCTTCAACATTTCACCCACCCATTTATTCATGTATACTCATGTATATTCCCAATGCACTGTTGGAGCTTCCATAAGAGAAGATGTAACAGAAATCTAAACAATAATAGAAAAATTTTAAAACATACTACTTTCCTCCTCTGTGTCTATCTTGTTAATATTATTGTTTCTGCAGGAAACATGTAAGACACTTACCACCATTTATTTAGGCATTAAATTATGGACTTTCACCTTAATGCTTGCACTTTATCGATAAACTCCAAATACCCTTGAAAGTCCAAATAAAGCTTTTCTGCGTATACGGACATTTGTTTCAGTAGCACAGTGGCAGTCAGCAAGAATTAAAACATTTCTCAGAATCTGAAGAGAGAAATGTTATGAACAAAGAGGAATCCGAGTGGGCGTAAATTCCTCACCCTGCTATGCTGGTAGGATTGTATCTCGGGCTTTCAGAGCAGGGAAAGGATGTTACTGGCATAATGGCAGGGAATATCAATCAGATAACTAAATGTAATTACCGAGTTACTAGATTAACCAGTTAACTTCAGCTACATGAAAGCAACCGGCCAAGTTCCACAACAGAAATCAGATTTAGAGAAACACTGTCTCACACATTAAACAAATTCTTGTAAGGACTAGTTTTAGATTAGACAACAGACTATTCTCGACTTACTTTAAAAGACACATGGTTTGTGTAGGAAAGAACTGTAGCTGAACCATTCATTAACAGTAACCACAAATTCGGCTTTCTTAGAGAAAGAATTGCACCTAAAGGACAGGATAACAACCCTAAGTTTTAGTAGAAAGATTTCTTTTCTGAGGGAGTAAGCTGGTAATAAAGCATGTTCTGGGTGAAAGAATTGCCTTAATAGAGTCACTGAAGGGAACAAAGGCATGGGCCCCTCATTTTCAGGTCCTTATTTTAACACAGTTTGTGATACACTGGTGCTGTACAAAACATAATTGCATTTCTTGGGTTTAGTACATCATAGTTAAACCATGCTAGACATGGACTAAGACAGAATTCTTTCAGAATTCTTTCAACTCTCGCCACCCCTCCATGGTGTCCAGCCTGGGTGCCTCAGACCCAGCATTGCCACCCAACCTTGTCCCCTCTTTCCGACTGTACCCAACACCCCCTCAGAGCCCCTGGGACCCGAGGGAATGGCAGGAGGTTGTGTCAGGGGAGGTTCAAGTTGGACATGAGGAAAAGGTTCTTCACCCAGAGGGTGCTGGACACTGGAACAGGCTCCCCAGGGAGGTGTCACGGCCCCAAGCCTGACAGTGTTCAGGAAACATTTGGACAATGTCCTCAGACACACAGTGTGAATTTTGGGGTTGTCCTGTGCAGTGACAGGAGTTGGACTCCATGATCGTTGTGGGCCCAATTCAGGACAATCTATGACTTTCTATCCGCTGAACCCCGTCAGTGAGGGGAGCAACGAGGGGTTTATGGTCAAAGCGCTGCTCAAGGCGGCTGAGCGAAGGGCAGACGCCCACACAGGGGTGACCCCTCCCGCACTTGGGGTACCTGTGCCCGTGTGTGAGGGGGACGCGAGCACCCCCCCGGCGCTGCCCCGGGCTTCCCGCTCCCCACACCGCGCATGCGCGCCTCCGCCGGCCAGTGCGCAGGCGCAGGAGCAGCGCGGGGCGAACGCGCCCACAACCCCTCCGCCTCCCCACTGCGCCGTTACGCATGCGCGACGCCAGGCCGGTTGCCAGGCCCCGCCCCCGCCCTGTCACTACTAACAACAGGCGGCGGCGGCTGCTCGGTGCCTCCTCCCCGCCGGAACCGGCGCTGCCCCGCGCCGGCATGAGGCCAGAGCCCGGCCGGCCGTCGTGACGGGAGGCGGTAAGAGTCCCGCGCGGTGCTCGCCCGCGGCTTTCCCCTGCCCCCGGCTTTCCCCTGCCCCACACCCCCCGCCGCCCCCTTAGCCCCGCCGCTGCTGCCCCTCGAGGCGAGTTCCCCTCGGCCGCCCGCCCGCCCTCCGCCGGCTCCCCTCAGCGCTAGCGGCCCCCGCGGGGAGCGGTCCCCGTGAGGTGGTGCTGGGGCGGGGGTACCGGCTCTCGGGCGGGTCACGGCGGCGCAGCAGCCGCTGGGCTCTCGTGTCCCCCGGGGCGGGCGGCCCTGCCCGGGCCGGCCCCCCCCCCCAGCGCGGGGCTGTCACAGGTGTCCCGGCCCCTCCCGGAGTGTCCGCCGGCTCCCGGCCCCTCCCCGGAGCGTCCCCGGGCTGGCCCGACCCCACCGGGAAGGGGCTCGGCGGAGCGAAGCGTTGAGTTTATTTCTTGTGTAACTCTTTTTGTCCAAAGATTAGTAAGGTTTGTGGCTTTTTTTTTTTCATTTTAGCTGATTCAGGTAATTTTTTTTTTTTTTTTTTTAATTTTTGTAAAATGCAGGGTAGTTAGTCATGGGTAAATTCCTCTCTTGAATAGGATGTCGGGTGAACTTTCTTGTGACTCTTGAATTTATTGTTGGCAGCTTCTCGTGTCTGCGGTGCCCATCTGCCGTGCTCCGTGGCTGGAGTTGATAACGCTTTCCAGAAGCGCTGTAAATAATGCGAGAACACATTTTAAAAAGAAAAAAAAAAAACGAACTTATTGTGATAAAACAATTTCTCACTACAATGAGTCTGGCAAGCAGCCCGTCGTGTCATCGGCAAGTGCCGCTGCCAGGATTTTTTCAATAAACGTAATTGCATTCACGAGAGTTCGGGTCAAACACTTCGCTGTGGAAAGCAGATACAAAGCCATTGGAATAGCTCCTGTCTGCTTTTCTAGTGTTTGTTTTGGTGTGTTTGTGGGTTTTTTTGTGGTTGTTTTGGTTTTGTTTTGTTTTTCTGGCATTATGTTGGAATGTCTGCATTTTCTCCAAGTTTTTCCCCCCAGCTCTCTTTTAAGTTTCTCTCTCAAAGGTCTTAATTTGATTTGGCAATGATAAAGGCATATGTTATATTGGTGTGCTGCAGTGATCCATTTTTATCTATCTTTCTGAAAACAAGGATTTTTAACGCTTTGTATCTTTTTTTTTAACCTTTTTGTTTTGGTTTGTTTTTTTTAAACCAGTCCCAATTCAGCTTTAGCTATAAGTGAAGCAGCCTGCTTATGGTGCTTGGGGCCTGAGTGGTGCTTTTCTGCCTTTAGCTGGTATGTGTCAATGTTTAGTTCTCGGCAGCAGCACAGGAAGTCTCACCAGCCTGATGAAAGAGTCATAAAGTGTGTTGGCGATTTGTTACTAAAACTGGGCTGAAAAATGTGCTAATTTTGTGTCACCTTTGGAAGAAATGAGAAGTCATTTCTGACAAAAATATGCTTAGCTTTGCAGGGCCTTATTGCGTTTCTCCAAAAAAAATCATCAAGGAATTGCGAAGGATTTCCTGTAGAATTGCTAGCATGATATCACGCACAGAATAATTGTAAAAGATTGAAAATGGCTTCCTGCATCTGACAGATGGTTTTAAAAATGTCTTTTTCAGGTTTGAGTTGATCTTACAAACTGCAGCCATGGTGCAGAAGTATCAGTCGCCCGTACGGGTGTATAAACACCCTTTTGAGTTAATTATGGCTGTAAGTATTCGTTTTTGCTGTAATTTTCGTCCTTGATGGTCCCTTGTATTGCTATGTTGTTACTGGGCTCCACTTGATAGGTACTTTAGAACGTACAAATCTGAAACAATATACAAAATATGAGAGGTATGTGTTTTGATGGTTTCTTCTCTACCCAGAGTATGTTTTTACACAATGTGTTCTGCCAAAGTTAAGATAGAATTCATAGATTTATTTTAAAGTTAGAGCAAAAGTGGGCTCAAAGCATGTTTCCCAGTTAATTATTGAGAGCAATCTATTCTAGCATGGGAGAAGGTTTCAAGCACATTGATTACAAAAATTGTTCTGGTTGCTTCTTCGTCAGTATAGAGTTTATAGGACTAGAGAGTGCAGAGAAAGCCGTGCAAGCAAGGATAGGTCTGAACCAAAGAGGAGAAAGCATTCTGAGCATTGGTAATACTTTGGGGGATGAGGGTAGGGAAGAAAAAAGTTATGGAGACCAGAGAGAAGAACAAAAGGTCTTTTGGTGCATGGTTGCTAATTTGTGTGCTCATGTTACACATAGTAAACAAACAAACAAAAAGAAAATCCTAATTAGGTTCCCACTTTCTCTCTCCCCTTCTCCTTCGATGTTAGAAAACAGAAAGGAAGTTGATATTTGACATTTTTAAGTATGTTCAGCCAAAATCACAGCTGTGTGGTTCTCATGCGTTACAGAGAGCAGTCAGGTCAGCTTCTACCTGATAAGAACAGTTAAAACTAAATAATAATCTAAACAGTAATTGTTTTGTTTCACTTGCTGAAAATACTGTGTTTAATGGCTTCAGAGGAGAGTTTTAATAGTGTTCATAGTGTAAATATTTAGGTAGTTCATGTGGTTTGGAGTGCAGACTTCCTTACAGAAGTGATCCTTCGCCAGTCACAGGGCAAAAAAGGATTAGATCCCTCGAAGGGGAATCCTTCAGTTTCTTTTTATCTTATTCCTGACACTGCCTCATGTACTACACATGCGTGTCTTGCTCTTGCAAACCACTCAAGGCAGAGAGTGGTTATTTTCGTGAGTGGTGAAGAATCTGACTGATATGCTGAAGGTCTTTTAGGACCTTACTACTCTTACTGACAGCTGTGCTTCAGCTGATTTCTAATTTGAGTTTGATTGTGAGTGTAACTTTGGCCTTCTGTGTAGTGTACTGCTTCTTAGATCAGCCAACAAAAATGGGTTTCTTGGGCAAAATTCTTTGGCTGCTTGCTGAACTGATGAGTCTTTACTTTGCTGTTGAATTGAAGGCAAAAATTCTCTTAAGTTACTTCTTTGAGGATATTTTGCGTTAAAATGCTGACATCAGGATTTTTCACAATGCTTTATTAGGTGTAATTAGAAACACTTCTGACTGCTAATATTAACTTTGAGTTCCCAAACTGTTCTGTGGCTTGGGGGTAACATTTGAAGAATAATCTTTAACAAATATTAAGTCTTTTCTTACATGAAAGCTTTGCTCTCTTTTGGAAATAAAGAGCCATGCTACATATGCAACTAGGAGAAAACAATAGCTGAAAAAATAGAACAGTGAACTAAGAGGAGAGGAATGTTTATAAAAAGAAAGTCAGCTGAACAAGATGCTTTCTGAGACTAGAGGTTTAGATTAGCGATAATATGGTTTATTTTATCTATGTTAGTGCAGTGAGTTACCACCGGAACTTGTACAGAATGTGGTCATGGGATGAACATCCTTCTCCTGCCATGTTGCTTCTGTTATGTTACTGTTTTTTAAAGCATGTAAAGTTCCTGGTGGTGATCTATCAAAACTGGTCACACGTTTTCTGAAGTACATAGAGGAATGCCTCCATGAGCCAAATTCTTTAAAGAATATATACAGTATAAGATAACTTCGCGCCTTTTCTTACTGTTGTCCCTTGGTTGATGCATAAGTTGATGAAATATTTCTGGAAGGAATAGTCCTGTCAAGTTTTACGCTCGCTAAAGTGGAAGTACTATGTTGCATTTTCTCAACAAGAAAAGTGCTATAGTGTTATTTTAACTGTATCAGCAGCTGTTGTAAAATGAGGAATGCATCCTGGTATGTACCAAAGCTGAATTTAAGGCACCCAGCAAACAATTTTAACAATATGGGGTTTATGTTTTTTTTTTTTCTTCTCTGTCCCTCTCTTTTGTATGCGCCAAACCTTTGAGAGAATGTGTCCTCAAGTAGAGGTATAAACCCCCACACTGCTCAGCTCCCAGTGAAAAGTGTCTTGAAGAAACCTTTGGTCAAAGTGGCAGCAGTGTTCTTTATGCTGAGTTGTCTAATAAAAATCACTGTTTCTAGCTTGGGTGTTGTTGTGTGGGATCTCATTTTTGTCCTAAGGTGCTGAGTACTTTTAAAAAATGTATTTGGAAAGTTGTCTTCCATCCCCTGAGAGTGTCATGGAACTGAAGAGGTAATTAATTGTTTAGAGTAATAATGAAGATCACAAGTCTCAGCGAAGCCCATGTGGACTGTAATGATTTCCTGGATGATATATGTTCCAGATACAAATTGGAACTCATTAAGTCAAACTAGTATTTAGCTTTCAGATGGAGCAATCAGAATTAAATTCTTCTTTTCCAAAAGCAACCAAGTGAATGCCATTTGCAGAATGGGTCATTTACGCTACAGACTTCCTATTTGCCCACTTTGCCTTTCCTGGGTTTCAAAGAGGTACTTGAGGGAGAATAAAGTACAATCAGCATTCCATTTGTGCTGCTCCAGTGTGTTCTGAGAGAACTTTGCTCCATCTATGAAGGGTGAGTGCAACTATATTAAGACAAAAAAATGGGTTTAGTGTTTTGCAGATAATTATGAAGTTTTTAAAAATAGATGCAGTGAAAACTCTCTTTCTTACTAAGTTGAATTGGTGTTGAAAAGAAGTTTCTCTCTTATGCTTCTCCACTGAAATCTAAAAATCATCTATTGAATCCTGATGTATCTTTGTGACAAAATACTTCAAGGCACAATCACTTATCTCAATCTGCAAGAGAACTGGTGAAGTACTGTTGTAGGTAACGAGCTGGGAGATCCATTGCTGTGTGCTGCTTGCCTCCCTTTATCATTAAAGGCAAGCTACATAAAATCTAATATAAGGTAGTTCCCCTGAAGATTTCCTTTTACTGGTGAATTGTATGGTTCCAAATAATATCTGAGTTGCTTCGAAAACACTGAGAACTGGATGCAAATCTTTTAATGAAACAATCTCCTGAACGTGAAAAGATTCAAGGATTGTAGGCTAGAAATTATCATGTTTTAGTCTGACATGCTTAGCATGGGCGATATGATTTCACTCGATGGTTGCCAGTGCTGACATGATGACTTTTGGCTGCTTCGTGGCGTATCTGTCATAATCAACTTATTGAAAATTCTCTGTGTGTATATATATTTAAAAAAAAAACCCCACTGAAAACAACTTGCACAGCTGTTCATCAGGCTGAATAGAATCTCGCCTTGTTTTTCCTCCTGTTCATGTTGAAGTTTACGTAATGCTAGAAGCAGCTGAAATGTGGAAAAATGACTGTTTACTTAAACTCACTTGTCAAGTTACCAAGGCTAAATATATTGGAGAAAAACTGAGAAGCAGCTTTTATAAAACTTTTAAAGATTGCAGATTCAATTTTTCATATTAGCTTAAAGAGGTTTACATTTAAAGTAATATAGGGACTTGCTGAGTAAGTAGTTCTTAATGTTAAAAGGCAGTTAAGAACTTGAATCTTGAAGCTTTCTTAATGCACATGAGGCTAAAATTAACTTTGTAGATTCATAGCTCATTTTCAGTCTGACGTGCATTAGATAATTCCCCTTGAGTTTAATTTCCTAAGCAAATTTAAATAATGAATAATCAGCTAACATGGCATTCCAAGGATGGAATTTATGCAAATGGAAAATAAGATTTTTGAAAGAACTACATTGAATTGAACCATTGACCAGAGGGGTGTGTGTGTTAGCTTCTGGTAGCTCTGTGGAAAATGTATTGCTCTTCAGCCATTTTAGAAAATGTCCTATTTACAGCCACAAATTACTTGGTTTCAGTAATAAATATGAATAGTATCACAAGTGAACATGGCAGGTGTGCTCTAAACCTGTCAAACTAACATAGATTTTAAAAACTTGTGGCTTTGTGAAAACTAAGATTTTCAAATCTGCCTGTGAGGGGAGACAGACTTTCAGAGGTATTTTGCAGTTTTTTGGATACCTAAAATAGCGTTTCCACTTTGTTAAAGTTCCTGGCACTTATCAGCTTCCACTGGTGCCAAACAATGAACAGAAGTCTGTAGGTAAAGTAGCCATTGATGGCAGGAGCTTACAGTTGTGGAAATGGGGCATTTGATTTTTATTTTAAAATTAAAATAGCAATTAATCTTGGACTGCCTCGAGGCTGAAAACCACTTCCTTCCAAACTACATATTCTCATTGAAATCCTTTAAAAAAACCCTGGTCTCATGTTTTTCCTTCGTTCTGATAGAATATCTGAAGTATCTAAAGCATTGAATCTTTCTTCATAAGTATAATGTGTAGTGCCCTTTTGATTGTAATTTTGATGGTTTATTGCTTTTGGGCAACAGGCTGGCTGGCTTTCTTTGACTTTATAGATCCGAAAAAAGTGTTTAAGGTAAATCTTCCAGTAATTTAGGGATACTTTGAATCATGAAAGTAATAAGACTGTAGATGGCATAAATATGCTTCAATGGTAGAGTAGATTAGAAGAAAAAATGTTGTTTTGGGGTTTTTTGTTTTCAGATTGACAAATCGAAGTATAATCCTTTGATCTAGGTTGTAATGAGTTTCCTGATAAGGCAGTACATCATCTCTTCACTTTAAAGGTTACTACTTTAAAATGTCATTTTAAAAAATAACTGTGTATCAAGTAAAGCACCACACCTGCTCATAAATCCTCACCATTTTCATTCCTTCTAGTCTCATTTTCTTTTTCTTGGAAAAAAATCATTCCACACATCACGTGAAGAGGTGCTGAGAGGCCAGTGAGAAAAAGGAAGCTGTTTTCCAAGTGCTTTTGAAAGCACAAAGTAGGCTTTAAATGCATAGAGAAGTAATTTATTCCCCCGATGCGGGTGAACCTTCTTGAGGATTTGTCTTGGATGGTTAAAGCCTGGGGAAGGGAACAAACGGAGAGTTTGCCCTGAAACGGCTCACTGGTTTTCCCTTCTGTTGTATGACCCCCAGACTCTCATCTACGTCGTTTCCTGTCTTTGTTGAAAATTCAGGTTTATTTACTGTTGGAAGTGTGTTAGTAAAGCTGTGGTGGAACAGTGCCTTGTATGGATTGTCTTATTTTTGAATAAGTGTCTGCAGTTAAACTGCTGGTTTATGTTGTTGTTGATGAACTCTTGTGTTTGCAAGAACAAATGAATTTTTGGCCACTTGTTTGGAATGAGACATGGTTACCAAATGTAAAAGTTAAGTTGAGCATTAGGGAAAAATACCGACTTAGCAGCCTGCTTGCTGTGCAATTTTTGTGTTATTTCATGGTGTGCTTAGATATTTCCGTGGCTAGCTGTTTCCTATTTTTTGTGGGCAAACACATGACCTAACTGTAGCTGACAGCTGCAGTTCTCTTGTTCACCAAATGCTTTTAGTCAGTTTTTTTTAACGAGTCTTTTAGACTTTAAAAGCTAGACCACCACTACTTTCAAACTCTGAAAGGTGTCAATAGAAGAAAAATATGTATCAAAACATGTTCTTGTTGCATTGTTCTGAAAGCACTCCAAGCTTTTCACCCTTTGCAGGTATTTTAGCTCTGAGACTGGTGTGAAGTGCTGCTCTAGGATCAGCTAGGATCAGCCGAGTGATGTTGCCTTTGAGTTAAAAATCTCAAAGTTAAAACGTGTGGGAACCCGGCAGAAAGGAAGTGGTTACTGCGTTCCACAGAGTCCTAGACACCCCGATACTGCACTTACCATCTGGAAAAGGTATAGCCTCATGCTCGTAATTTAATGAGTGGTTAGCCATTGAGGATGTGTAAAAACCTTCAAAACCTCATGGGAAGGAGATATAGTATTTTTTTTGTTAATTCTAAAAGATGTGTCCAATGAGGAGCCAGAGGTTGCTTAGAGATTGGAGAGGGCTGCAGACGTAGACGGTGTTTCTGTGCGGTATGGCCAGTGACGTGCACCTCCAGCATGAGCAATCTGTTTCCTGTTCCTGGGGAGCTATTTCTGCCGCTTTACAGCAGAATATTTCAGCTGCTCTGCTTTTGGGAAACAAGCACACCATGGAAGAGGGAGCAGAAGGAGAGCCTGAGGGGTTGGGAGCAACCCCTGAGGTCTCTCTGTAAAGCTCATTCAATCAGAGTCCAGACTTTGGAACATAGAATTGAGGGGTATTCATTGTGATTTCTGTAACCAAGATCGGTTTTGCTTTGCCCTTGGTTTGAATTCAATCTGTTTCTGGAAGGAGGGCAGTGATGTGATCTTAAAACTGTCGTGTTCTGAACATAGAGTGAATCTTCTGATAATTTGCAAGGGAATTTGTTAATTAACTCAAGTTAAAATTAAAGGTTAGTCTTAAATGGTCTATTTTCTCACAAGTGAATTTGTCTTCAAATTTTTCCTGTAGTTTAAAATTACTGTGTATGTATTCTAAGTGAAAAACTAGGCTGCTAAGCTGAATTATTAACTCTTTTAATCTTATTTTTATGGTACAGTTGGGCCGGGTTAGCAGCTCAGGTAAAACTTAAGTAGGGCCTGTTACAGGTAATTTAATAATTTGGCTTTGTCCCAGCTGATTCGCATACAGCTCGTTTTGGTTGTAATCAGTCAGTGATGTTTGAGTCATGCCAAGAGCTTGTGCTGGTGGAAGATGAGGTGGCGACGTGGCTGGAAGGGCTGGCTGGCATCTGCGGGGCTCCTCTGCGGTGTGGGGCAGCACGGCCAAAAGAGTGCAGTGAGCAATGAGACACCAACATTGGAGATCAGGTCCCAGGGTCTTGGCTTTTCTCTGTTGCTTTTGCTCAAGCAATGCTGATTTTGGCCTAGTCCACAGAGGTTTTCAGCTTGTGGGCTCTCCCTTCTGAGGGTCGGAGAAACATAACTGAATACGTGTTTTCCCATTAAAGCGAAGCCTGTGTTCCAGCTTGCTCCTGTTGCTTTCTTGCAAAGACACGTTCATCAGCAAGCCAGTTTAGGGAGGTAGGCTGATCAAAAGCTGTCTTGGAAAAAAGAAAAATAAATAGCTCGTCAACCTGATTTCCTCACCAGGCTCATTGCAGGCTGATGAGCACCCTGCGGGAGCAGGTCCCTGTCCCCTCCGCACCGTGTGCCGATGGCAGCTGGCCACAAGAAAGAGCAAGTCAGGACATCTGTCAGTACAGGTTGCACTGCAGGAGCTCTCGATTCCATGGGAAAATAATTAGGGATCTGCAGTTTGAAATTGCTGAAGCCCGTTGCTGTAACACTAAATGAAGAGGCCATAAGAAACTTGATTCGGCGCTCTTCAGGCCTGGTGTTATTTAGCAGTTCAGTATTTGGAAATGGTGCTTAATGGCTTGGAGTTGTGGATTCTGAGTTGCTTTGGCATAAAAGGGATTCTGTCCTTATCTTAGAAAAACAAAATTAAAAAAAAAGCTATTTCATGATCTAATGGAGTAACGTACAAGCTGACTGGTTGGCTTTCTTGCTTTGTATTCCTGTATGAAACTTCAGATTTGAACATTTTCTGTCTTGAATTCCTCTTCAGTTTTGCTTTGTGATAGTTGGGTTTGGGGACTGCATATCAGTAAATTTGAAAATAAAAATATCACAGGTCTGTTGGAACCTAACAGCTTTAACTCTGGTGACAGCAGAGGGATCGTGGGAGGGAGCAAAGAGAAGTTACCCTTTTGTATTAAAAATGAATTTTTATTTAAACTGCTTTAATTCTTAATTAAAATGTTTGAGTTCTCTTAAATTAATATTTCAAGACTTTGTCATGGTCAGATTTATGATACTAAATCTCTAAATCTGTGGGGTTATGTACGTTTTGGATTCCTTGTTGGATAACTATACCTGTTTTCATTCTGACATTATTTATATTCTCAAAACTTGACTATAGATGCTTTTTGGAATATATGCAGATCAATCTGTGTAACTGAAAACTACGTTGCAAACCTGTTAACATTTCAGCCTCCCTGTGACTGATAACTATCTGCCTGCTGCTGCTGTAATATTATATCATATTACTTTGATAATAATAGATCTCATTTTATGAAAATGAATATTTCTCTGGTGATAGGATGACGGTGTGCTGTTAATGTTTGTTTATGCCACAACAGGAGGGGAACAGCTCATTTCCTGATGAGAACACTTCCTTTCTCCAGTGCATTGTGTCTCCTCATCTAGTGTGAAATGTGAATCCCATCGACATTAAGTCCAGTTCAGGAACATCAATCAGCAGAATCCTTTCCAGAGGACATTTTTCTGGCTATTTCCTTCAGTGTGTAAATTATACTACTTAATTTGCAAAACTCTTTCTTTGGTGTGTAATTCATTGGCCTGTGGATAAATACTTCATTACTGAATTCATGGCTCTATGAAATTACTTATTTCCATTGAAGTGGTTCATGGTCTGCATGGTGCAGCCACTGATGTTGTAATGAGCAGGATTTAAAGCAATTTCACTTCAACTTGTTTGTTCTGTGCTGACTAAAGTGATTCTTCATTTTGTTTGTCTGCCTATCTTTGCTGTAAAGGTGGGTAAAGAACAAATAACTGTCTATAGTCTATGATTTTAATAGCTCTTTAGAAAAAAATCAAAGGAGTCTTGACTGTTCTTTTTTTAATTGGTTTATCTTTTGAAGCTAGGTGATAGCTTTCTGTTTGTATTTTGAGGAGCAGATTCAGGAGGTGCAGAAGTTGTACCGCCTTAACCTGCCAGTGATGGCACCTAGCAGTGGTATTACCTGGTTGTTGATGTCTTAATGATGTATTTGGATGTAGGGAAAAGGGCTGTACTCTGTCTCTTAAGGAGAGCCACAGCACTGAATTGCACCACAAGGCCTATCTAGCTAGTGTGCTGTGTATCTGGCAGTGGCCAAGGGCAGTATCTGCCTCTAGAGAAGAGAGTAAGAGTGAGAAAAACATATGGTAACACTCTTGGGATGTTCTTCCATCCTGCAGTGATGTGTCATGACAGCCCTTCTGGTCCAGAATGTGCCCGTTGTCTATAATAGCACTGTATGTGCTTGCTTTCGTGTGCCTGCCCAATTCCTTTCTGGAGCCAAGTGAACTCTATCGTGACACGCTCCAGGAGGAGTTTGTGCTTCATGCCACGCTCTGTCAAGAGGTGTATCCTTCATCTAGAGCCTGGCTCCTGCTCGCTCAGCTTCACACCCACCTGCTCCTTATGTTGGAGGAGGCAGTAAAACCCTACTCATGTTCTTCATGCTGCGTGCCCTCTTAGATCTGTGAGATATCTCCCTCAGTTTTTAAATTATTCTCTTTCATGGTGATGAGTCTTAGTCTGTTTAATAGTATGATTCCATATGAGGAGCCACTGTTGTGTACTGTTAATCTTTCACCATAATCTTCTAAGCTTTTTGAGGCATCTCCTGGTACATCAGACATGTAAGGTTAAGATTTTTTTTAAATGTTAAGATTTTTTGAAATGCTTCATTAAACTTCCTAGCTTAAGAGGTAAATTGTCTGCAGGCTCTAGACTCTATCATGCCCTATTTTGATGACATTCCATTGACATTAGCAAATGGTCAAGATTTAATTGATGTACTTGAAGAATTTTAATTGGTTTGCTTAATAGAGCACAGCTGCTCTCTACCGGGAAGCTGGTATTTTGCTGGTCCAAAAGCCGAACCAAGACCTTTATGATTTAGCCATGCTACTTACCTTAAATTCTGCCCTTTTGTACTGATTATACTCTTGGCAGAGTGAAATCACTCTTGCAGTGCTTAGAGAGCAGTTGCCTCTGGGCCAAATTAAAAACCTGGTGGGTGCAGGTTGAGACAATGAAGTCAAACCTGTTTCGCTGAACCTTCTTGTTGGTGGGGGGGGTTGATTTGGATGGAGATCAGGAGATTTTGTTCTTTGTGGTAGTACAGGTCTTTAACCTTTCAGACAATGGTTTAATGAGGAATTCTGAGCCTACGCTGAAGCAATGCTGTAGTCGTCCTTTCCTCCCTCACTCATAATTAGGTTTTCGTATATACACTAATAATTTTATTTAAAACATACTAACATATTCCAGACGTTAAACATCTTTTAACAGACCTGCTTATTGAAAGCGTTTGTGATTTTAAGACCAAAAAAGTGATGAATACCAATTGTAGGACTCATAAAAGTGAGACTTAAGCATGGCACAATAGAGAAGTAAGGAGTATTTGACTGTTCCAAAAATAGATCCTCAGTGGACACAGTAGGATTGCAGCTGAATTCTAAAGTAAAACTGACTGCAGAGGAACCAGACATGCAATTTTAACTGGAAAGGAATGGGGAAGATAAGCACCTAATTCTGCTTTCAGTGTGACAGTGTCCTGTGCATTCCTGACATCCCCCTTAGCAATGCAGAACATAGTTGTCATTGTTCAGCTGCTGCAAGACAAGTAATAGTTATTTACAAGCAATGGTAAGACAAGCTTAATGGCTTACAGTCATTTTGATATGTGTATCTTTATAATTTCAAAGACTGGTATGTTCCTATGTTGTGTAAAGGTTTATGGTTTGCCATTTTTGCAGAGAAATAGGAAGTGGTTGAGAATAGCTCACGTTCCCTGGTAATCATGTTGATCTCCAAGCATTTAAGCTTTCACTGGCCTGTTACCAGCCTTTCCTGTGATGCTTTTCTGGACGTCAGCTTCTTCTCCATAGTACTTTAACCTTGGGCCAAAGCAGTCGTGTCCTGTGCAACTGGAGTCAGAAGCCAAGTTTCCCATCCTAGAAGCAACTGAAGGTGGTTCTAATTGCACGGCACGTTCTGTCAAACAAAGTAGCGTGCTCAGAGGTGCATGGCTTCTGGGCCAGAACTGATTTCCATCTGCCTTGCTTGGAATGTAGGCAGAGTAAACACTCATTTTCTCTGTAGAATAGTTTTGTACATGCATTTAATATAAACAATCAAAGTGAAATTGCAAGTCAATGTGCTATTGCTGTTCTCTCTACTAAGTCAGCTAAGGTGTGTGTATACTGAAGGACAGCCTATAGCAGGACAGCCTATAGCAGCACAGCTATAAAGTCTGTCCTTGATGTTCTACCTTAACCTAGACCAATGTCAGTTGCTTTTTTTTCTAACCAGCAATTTGACATTGGTCTCCCAGTCAGAAGCTAGCCTAACCTGAGTGATCAGGCTTTCCCAGCTTACTCCAGAGGAAAGGAAGATTAGAATTGTTTTATTTATATTCAGGATGTTTGGGTTTTCTGTCCTTAATCTTTTTTCTTGAGGAAGGAGTGATACTTGCCCAACATCTCTATTCTAGGTCCTCATTTTATAGGCTCATGTTTCAAGACTGTGCAGAGGCTGCAGTTGAAGTAGCCTCACTCACACTTTAGTGGAGTAGCACTATGTCTTGGCATCTTTTGGGCTCTCTGGACTTCCTGAAGGAAGGAAAAGAATTAACAATACTCCTGTGAGTGTCTGGGAGGCAAGCAGGTGTAATTCTTAAACTCTTACACTGGCCATTTGCTTTCTCCTCAAATCCCACCCTGATCATTCCTTTGGTCTCTGAAGATGGATGTTCAGGCTCCCATATAAGAACCAAGCATCACACAGTTCCAGCTGTGAAAATTTATTTAAGCAAACTACAGATGACTTGTATCTGTTTTAGAGAAACCACTTTTCCAATTGAAGTACCATTGAGGCATGCCTGTGGTTATTAAAGATAATCTTTTACAGATAAAAGATGGAATGTGAGCTGTTGTCTTCAGATCAGATTCTCCATCCCCTAACTGTTTTACCTGCTGAATCAGTATACCTTTAACACCAAGAACTTGAGTAAAGTTTCATTAAATCATCAAAGAGTTTTTGGTAAAAGATTGCATCTCTGCATGTAGCAGAATGGTTCTTAGGTGGTTAAGAGCCAGTCCCCTTCCAGTTTATTACATGCAGCTGTGTGCAACCGTCAGGCCACTATAGTTTTACTATTAAAGTTTCTCTATGTGGCCACTTTTCTGAAATGAAAATGCCCAGCTGTTGAATAGTGTCCATTGCAGGAAGGGTATACTGATCTGTATAGAAAGAGCCTATGTGGGTGGCTTGACTGGTGACATCCCTCATGATAACAGGGATTTCTGTGTCTGCTATTTCTTCTGGCGCAAGAAAGCAGAGGCTCTTTGCTCGGCCTGGTAAGTTGGTTACCACAGTTGCATAACTCAACAGTGAATTACCAGTGAAATTCCACTTATCTGGACGATTGCTTCATAGCCTGCTTTGAATCTCCTGCTTTATTTATAAGGTTTAAATAGTTTAAATGAAATATTAAAGTAACTTTATTCATGCTTGAAAGCTCTGGGTGCCAAAGCCGAGATTTGCTAGCTCTGTAACCTACACATTTACATTCCAGTACAGAGGAAGTTTTGCCTCAGACCTTCCTGTGCCCCAAGAACTCCTTGCTCCTGCTTTTTTCCTCCTATCTTCTACCTTGCAGTCTTAGGCAAATACACTGTGCTTTTTTTAGTATAACTCGAATTTGTCAAGAATGCTTTATGAATATGTATCATGAAGTATTTCCTTGGATAAGCTTAAAGTTTTACTGATATTTAGTTGTAGGTGCTGTCTAGATGGAGCATCCTTTCAATAAGCTGCCTGTGAAATCCTTCTGATTTCTGGTTTGTATGCTAGTAGAAAAATGAGCACTTCCTTGGTTCACATATACTTCACAGAGAATGTAAACTAAAACTCTGAAATGTTTGTAAACTTCTTAAATTACTACAAGAAAATTGACCTTTTTTCTGAAATTGTTACTGTCTTCTTGAGGCTGGCTTTGATGTCTTCTATAACTTAATAGCAGGAGAAGATGATTAGTTCTAAATCCTGTTAATGAAAAGTGATACTAGTATGTGTACCGAAGTTTTGGAATATGGTGCAGATGCTGTGATGAGATCTGTCCAGTTTCAGTGACTGCTTTTGCAAATGACCTGGATGTAAAATGAACAGGATGCTTGGGAAGTTTCGGACAGCTCTGTAGCATATTTCTGAGTGCACTATGCCTCATGGGGACTCGGAGTGAGCCTGCAGGGTAATTATTAGGGCTGTTTAAAATGCCAAGCTGTGCATTTGGTCTGCGTTTGGAATGTACTTAAAGCCAATAGTGATCAACACTGTAACCATGGAAATCCTGCCTGAACTAAAGAGATGAACAGAAATGCTGGTGCTTGTGTTAGTGCTATTGCATTCACTCAAAAGTGCTTTGTAGCAGTGTTAACAAATGAACAAAGGACCTCTTGTCAGAAATCCAGGGTGGTGTGTGGTATGTTGTTATGAGCAGCAGTCTGAGAATACCATTTCAGTGGTGGTTCATGATTTTTGTGATTGGTGGTGTGTATAAACTATTATGTCTGAAATTTAACAGGAAGCTGTTCCTTTTACACTGCAGAAGCCTTCAAAGCGGTTAAATAGGTGTGAAGTAGCCTGGGCTGTGTCTGCAGAGCTGCATGGAGATAAGTGTTGTAAGAGTTGATGCTTCCTGTTATGTGTAATAGAACTTTGTTCCTCGTCAAAAGCCACAGCATCTCTATTCTGAAAGGTTGTTTTGCCCCTCCCCCTGTGTACATTGTGTACATGTTTTGGGTGATTGGTAAGTGCTGTTTGGAGTGATGGTGATCCAGAAGGAAAAAACATTTTTCTAAATTTTTATGGTCTCCTGTAGAGTAACTTACTTGAGCTAAAGCACAAGAATAACTTCTGTGCAGTTCCCTGACTCCATAGAGATTTTTTAATTGATTGAATCAAACCTCTTTGTATAACATTAGGAAGTAGCTATTGAATTTGAGTTTAGTTTGTGTACTGGGTTATTTTGTAATCGTTGTAGGCAATGTCCTCGTTGCTTTCAGACGCTTTGTATTTCAGCAGTTTGCAGATGGATGTGAAGGTCAGAAGCTTTCTCGCTGTGTTTCTAGGATTTGAGCGGCAAATTGCTGTGCCTGCTTTGCATGTGGCAGGCCTGGTAACCTCTTTGGGAGAACAAATAGCTATTGTTTATTCTGTGGTGACATCCACAAGATTATTTTAAGAGGGTTTCATTAGCTCTGTTCATACCATCTAGGACTAGGGTATATTTGAAATGTGCAAGAGACCTAACTGGATACTTACCCTCAAAGTACTATGGGCTTCTAATGTAGCTAAATGTAAAAATGGGCGGAACAGTCTTGTTCTCTTCTTCATACAAAGTATTGAAGCCTAAGGCTTTAGTTAAGCTAAGGCGTGAATTTAAATGTATTGGAATAAATCTCTCTTCTTATCCTCCCGTCCTCTTTCTGTATGGATGTTTGCGAGATATAAGTGGGTCATTCATAGCAGTGTAGGGTCTGAAATCCTTTTCAATGAAACCTGATTAACTCAAGAGGACCCCTTTAAACAAGTACAAGCATCAAAAGACAACGAGGAGTGGGGATTATGCTCTTCTGTACATCTAATACAAGTTTTTCTTCCACGCAGACCTCAAGTGACAGAGGAGTTGTCAGTGGCAAGAATTTAATGATTTGGGTGAATGCCTGGGAAAAGAAATGTTTCCTTGTCCACCTCTGCTTATAGTTGGTTTCACTTCCCTCAACTTCTGGTTTCCTGGAGAATTTCTCAGGAATTTATTTCCATTTCACAAAAGGAGAGTTGAGCTGAGAAAGCTCAACTGGCTGGCTTGACGGGCTTTCAAATGCTTTTCTAGAGGCAAGGATACTGTAAACAAGAAGTCGTCTTACCACTTCATACTCTAACAAGAGCAAGTGAAGCTGTGAACAGAATCATAGAATCGTTTTGTTTGGAAGAGACCCTCAAGATCATAGAGTCTGCGCATTAGTTAGTGAATTAATGAAATGGTTTGTGTTGTGATCTTCAGTGTTCGTAAGGTCATATGTGCTGCTTAGAGCCTGGGTGGTTTAACACCTGTGGGTGTTTTAAGCACAGGGACTGCTTGAGACCTGTGAGCATCCAATGATGTCTGTATGGTCATGGATGATTCACTCTGTTTAGTCTGTCTTGAGTCAGTTGGGCCCTTCATCTTCCAAACAGAAGTGATGTAGAGCTGGGCTATAAATTTGCACACCACTTCAGTGCACTGTCGTAAATACAGCGTTATAAGAATCTGAATATTGTGCTGCAGTGAGTTCTTGAACCACTGACAATTTTTCTTTCCCAGATACTCTACCTGAAAACTCTGTTCACCACATTGGAGAACATCTGAGAGAGTTTTTCAAGCTTGCTTCTCTTGTTGAGAAATTAATTAGCCTTCAGTGAGAATTCATTAACAGAATCTGTGCAGAGTAGATTCCTCTTAGTACTTGTCTCATAACTTGTATAATATTGTGTATTTGTGTGTTCTATAGTTAAAAAACAACAACAACAACAACAACAAAATTATAAAAAGCAATTGTAGTTCAAAGATTTGATGCACAATTATATAGAACTTTAACAGCCCCCTTCATGAAAATCTTAGATTAACTCCATTTTGAGACTTTAAAGGTGGGGTGTATTGCTGCACAGTAAAAGCAATTGGGCCTTTTTGGGTAATTACTTGGGAATGCTTTGCTTTCGTAGACTGGATGTGAATAGTGCAGGCACTGCTCGTTCCCAGAGCTTTGAGCTTACACTCCAAATACACTGTGATCGTTTAATCAGAAAGTCCCAGGTCAATAATGCTTTGTACACTTGTATAGTAAACAAGAACTTTTTAGCTTCTAAAATGAAGCAGAATGCTTGTCTTACTGATATTGACTTGTCCTATTGATTTTTTTTTTTCTGTAACTTATAGAAGGATTATTTATTTTATCTTGGATATGTTTAATAGTCATCATTAACACTTAAGAGGCCAAACTGCATCTTGTGCCAGGGAATGGAGGGTGAAGACAGTATATCCTGTTCCTGAGTGACTCATGCAACAACAGGGTGAGATGTTTTTGGACTGTAATAGGGAGGACAGAAGAGGGACAAAGTAAAATAAGATGAGGATGCAATTACCACTGTGATGGGGAGAAAGGAGAGTTGTGCAATTTTTTTGCCTATAGCTCAGGGCAGGGGGCTACTCACATTTGCCAGATGAGCGTCAATGAGCTCTCGTTTGAAGAGATTCACCGGAATACGTCCCACCACGCGGTACAGCTGTCCCCTCAGAGCCATCTGTGCGGCTGTCGGATTGAAATGTTCTGCCAGTTCTTCTCTGCTATTCACACTCTTCTCAAGTATAGCTCAGTTTGTCAAGGCTGGATTTTCCTCTCATCAGTGAAATTCTGCTCTTCACAGACTGGAAGATATTTTCCTGTTCCAAAATTAATGTATTAAAATGAACGCATGTTGGAATATGGGGCATTGGGATTTGGTTTCTTTTTTTAAACAAGAAAAAATGGAACACGGAACTGTCCTTTTTAATAAACGCTCACTGCCTCCTTAATTTGATTCTTAAAATCTTTGAAGTAGCTCTCATTCAGGTGAAGGATTATCATTTTAAATTCAGATAAAGGGCTTCCACACAAAGTATTTCCTGATGTGTTTTCTTACTGCTAAAATCCAATTCAGTGATAAGTCATTATGCAAACATTTTGTTTGATCTTGCTGTGATAGCCAGCAGGTTAACAATTGGTCAATCTTGCTGGAAAAGCTTTGGAGGAGCATATTGTGTTCTAGTTCGGATTTGATTTTTTTTTTTAAAAAAACCCCACTTGTTTAGCAGAAACTGCGATTGAATGCTTAAGGTCTCATTTTTCCCTTGTAAAATAAAGTCATAGTGTTCTCTACACTGTTAAGAAAAGTAGTAGGAAAGGTCTCTTGCATCTGATATCCACTCTTACAAATACCAGTTGTGCAGAGGGTCATCATCCCAGTACTTTGCAAATCTGACTAGTCATATCTTGGTGGCATAGACTGGGCCAAGATGTACAGACAAATTAAAAAATAAGATGGGTTAAACTACCTCATAATTTGTCAAGGACCAGAAATGTGCATGTAGAAATTTTTTTGTTTCAGATGATATACAGCCATTCATTCACAGGTCTGAATCTGCCTCTTTCATGCTGGGTGGGTTGTCTTTAGTCCCCAAAAGCCTCATTTGTAGGCTTGTGTGACTAAAGCCTTCTTGGTCTTTTCTACAAAGAGAGAGTTCTTAGTACTGAGTCACTGCCAAGCAGCCTTTGTTTCCCAGCAATAAGAAAATAACTTCTCTCTTTGTAAATGAGAACATTTAATGAAGTGAAAACACAGTAGAGAGAAAAAGAGTCCACTTAAGGCTGCTTTGAACAAGGGCTGCTGTGGAGAGCCATGCTGATGGGAGGAGTTAACTGCAAAAAAAGCCAAGTTCAGCTGTGCAGCTTGTGTGGTGGCCAGGGTTTGACTTGTGGCAGTGAGGGTTTCCTTTTAGAAAACTTTGTCCTTCCAGAACTGGCTTCACACAAGTGCTCCTTTCCAAAGAGCTGACTGCCTGTATGTTAAAGATGTTTTTTGCTTCCCAAGCTGCAGTCAAGTTCACTTCCCCCTTCCTGGCGCATGGGAATGCCACTTCACCAAAATACCCTCTTTCTAAAGCTTTTGGAGGCATATCTGCTCTAACCATCAGCTTTCTTCCACACACAGACCCGGAGCTGGTTGTTAACACATGAACTAACCATAGAATCATTCTATGATTCTAACACATGAACTAACATCCATAAGATGCACTGGCACTGAAATATGCACTTCTTTGTAGAAATATAATGATTTGTAAACATATGTGTGTACTATAAAGAGAACGATGAAGAGAGATGAACAGCAGTGTATGGGGAATGAGAAGGTTATTTGCTGATTTGGGAGAGTTAATCCAGAATTGTTTCTTTCCCAATGCAGCTGCCAAGAATTTGACACCTCTTGGTTGACCTCCCTTGTGTCAGTGTTTTTTTTCTATTGATCTACAGTGCCCTAACGCAGGGAGAGGAGGGGGGATGTAGAGATAATTAGGAATGATCCAGCTGCCAGAATGCAGCCTGTCAAGCCAGGGTAGCATCCTGCTCGAGTGACCCTCCTTGTTTCTTGTGTGCTTATGAATAATTCAGAAATTCCCCACAGGAAAGTGTGGTGACTGTTGGTGTGCACTTGCAGATTAGTACGGAAACGTGGGCAGGTGTTGCAGGCAAAAATTAAAGTTTGGATGTGGCACACACAAAATGCAGCAGACTAGGTTTGATTGCCAGGATGAATCTCTTGAGGTGCCCTTGGAGAATATCGTGCTACTCTTAGGTTACTGTTCTAGCAGTTTTGAACAGAAAATGACAAAAAGAAATAAAACATCTTAACAGCTTGTTTCATGCAATTAAGCTATTAAGAAAGCACTCAATATGCTTCATTTTCTGAACGGTGACTAAAATTCCTACTTATTTCACCAGAAGTTCTATTTGGAGGATTCGGCTGCTGTAAGAATAACAGCACAGTGTAAGATTGCAAGTTCTGCCAGATCTTTTTTCTTCTTGTAAGCATTGAAGTTAGTTTTGAGTCACGTAATGGCAATACTGAACAGTCCCTGTCCTTTAAGGCATGAGACTGGGAATAATTAATCTGACCAGAGAAGCAAGGTAATTTATTTATGTAAATGACTGACTTCCTCCACTGAGGACTGAGCACATGCTTATTATCAAAGTATTTTAATAGCCCTAGGCATAGTTTGAGAAGGAAAAAGCCAGAACAGAGTCTTTTGGCCCTCCTGAAAATTGGTTTGGGGTTTTACCTAAATGTTCTTCCGAAGGTGATATTTTGAAAGGATCCGATTATTGCTGATATTAGAATCCCAAAATCTAAGGGCAGTGGCAGCACGTATAATTCCCTTGGGTATGAAAAATGACTGCAATGGATTTAAAATAGTCTCACTTCTGATTTGCTTTCATGTCTTTAAACACAGCTGAAACAGTAGCAAAGATAAAAGTAAAGTAAATCCTGTTATTTTGACTCCACTCTGAATATGAGTTGCTAAGGGAAGCAGTTGGAAAAGAAGCATTAATACAGTGCTATTTTGGTTGAAATTATGCTTGTCAGTGTTCTTACTGTTCACGTGCATTAAGAAAGCAAAGGGTTTATGTAATGAGTCCATTACATTCGAAGTTCAAGCTGCTTCACCATACTGTGTTTTTCTTGATGCCCAATGCCAGCTTCTGATATATCGGAGTACACAAATGTTCCAGAGGCTGGTGGTAAATTGTGCAGGTACATTGTTAGGGAATGACAGAATTGCAGTCGTAAAGTCAGTTTTTTCAAAGGTCTCTACACAGATGTCTCTCTTAGCCAAAGAGACGTTGCGACTTTTCACGTCAAGGCCAGCACCAGTCATGGAGGTTTTGAGGATGAACGTGCCTGCGCTTTTTACTTGTGTTACATGTCGGAATCTCCACACACTGTATTTTTCAAATGTGACAGAAGAAAATGATTAAACTTACAGCCTTGCAACATCCTTCTTAGATGCAGTTAGTCCTACGGCAACAGTACTTCACTCTTGCACTGAGTCCATCAGGATTTACTGCAGCTTTTGAGGAAATAATTCTTTTGTGATTGTATCTATACAGTAAGATTGAAATCTTGAGACAAAGGCGTGTAATATCTAATGATTTTATTTGTAAAGAGACACCCATCATACAGGAAAAATGTGTAGCTTTTTATAATATGCTCTGCTTGATCAGGGTGCTAAAGGAATATTGGATAATGCAGTTCATTCATTTCCTGGCTGCAAAGCTGGACTTGAGACAAAATTTCTGGTTCTAAACACCTCAATAACACAGTCCATTCAATTCTATTGTTAGAAAAGACAAAGCTGTGTTTGATCTATCTTTAATCTTCTCATGCTCTTTAGAAAGCTCCGGTCTTGGCGATGCATGTGCTGCTTTGACTCGTGTCTCTCCTTGTGTTGTACCACAAATGACAGGTTTTCTTGCTGGGTTGCGTCGATCTGTGGTGAAGCGAGACCTTTGTGTCCTGTACTCTTGAGCAGATTTGCCTCCCTCCTCCGCAATGCGAAACGCAACTGTTTGCCACGTGTGGAAGAGACAGCTATGCTGAAATCACATTGAATATTTTCACGTGGCTATGGTTTATTATAATCACTTTTTCTTCAAACAAGGCTGTGCTGAGAAATGATGCGTTACAAGAACGTATTGGCAATGGTACATAAAGAAACAAAACCAGCCTAATTTAAGAGCCCAATAAAATTGACTGTGAACAGTTTTCAATGTTCTGTGTGCATGTTCTTCAGGAAGAAAGGACCCTGTGTAGCTGTTAATCTCTTTGAAACCTTCAAGTGCTTTGTTGCTGTAAGCACTGAGCTTGCCAACTTTTGGCAAGATAATTATTTTGTTCTCTTCCAAATTGAACACATTCAATTCAGACCTCCTGTTCAGAACAACAAATTCTTTTAGAGCATTTTCTCACAGTTCAAAAAACCGCTTCTGAGCAGGTAATGTTGTGATTTGCAAGTGTTTACAGGGCAAATGGGAAGCATTTTGAGAACTAAGATGAGCAATGCATCAATATGTGCAGTGAAGGAGATTTGAAAAGGCTTGGTATAGAGGAGGCTACTCAGATGGGGAAAATTCATTGTGATTCAGAAGTAAAAATACTTTGAACATAGTGAGAAACATTACAGGTATCTACTTCCACTTCTGTCTATGAAATAATTATTGTAACATAAAGGCTTCAAAATAAAATAAGTGAAGCAATCTGAAAACCGAAGTACTTCTGAATTCTGCTTCTTCTGGAAGTCTTTTTCCCTGCCCTGACTTAGGGCAGCATGTAATTGCAGTCAATATAGTTAAAATAGTGATCAGTTTAGAAAAAACACTGAGCCTTATTCAGTGAGAGGGCTGTGATATTCTTGAATGGCTGTAAAATGTACAGCCTTCTGTCCACAAGAAGAGCCTCATAAAAGAAATAAGAAACTTGTTATACCATACTAAATCCTCCCTTTCTCTTGGAGCTGTGAAAGGGTTTTTCCCACTGCTTGCTCTTCTTTTACAACATTAGTGCCTTGTCACTTCTATTGTGTGCCCATCTCTGAACCCAGGAATTATTTCTATTCTTAACTTTAAACAAAACCAGCTGTGCACAGATGAAAAGTCTGAAAAAAAGGAGCGTGTGCACTCACTGGTTGTGCTGCTGGTGCGTTACAGAGGAGCTTTATGAACTCAGGGCAGTCGTGCTGCAAAAATGGTTTAAAAATATGCACAAGGGGAAAAAAGCTGACACTGTTTTAGTGCATTGCACCACTGTCACCATAGTAACACTATGTTCTAACTGGGTTTGAGTACTGGTAACAAACTAAGTATTTTAATTCTTGTAAAAGGAGAATTCAGAGACCTTTTCCAGTGCCACCATCACATACTTGCTGCAGCTGCTGCTTATTTTCTTCCACACCCTCTCCCTGTTGGTGCTGTTCTGTGCAGCAGCCCAGCTATATCCACAGCTGTTAAAATCATCTAAAAGTACAGAGTGGATATTTTAGCTCATTTAAAGAATTGTTACATGTTCTGCTTTCAGATTTACTTAATGTTACTGAAGTTTTGTTCTGCATTGGGACACCTTGCAAATCCTACCTTTCTCCAAAGGTTCTGATAATAGCAAAAAATGAAAGAATTCAGAATGTGGGAAGAAAGCTAGAGAATTAGTTACTTTATTGCTACCCCATGAAGAGAAAAAAACCAAAGAGAAGTGGAGGGACACTAGTGACTATGAAAGAAAAGGAAACAAACATTCTCCAGCCACAGAGCTTCTAAAACTAGAATTCAAGTTTACTAATGGACATAACTCCCATTTTCCTCTTACCTGTTTAACTGATCCCAGATTCTTAACCTTTCCAAGTGTGTCTGATTTAATGTCGTGTGTGTGTGTCAAGTATTTAAGAGATCAGCTTACTTGCATGACTATATTCTTTAACTGGAATCAAAGCTATTACTAGCTCTGCATTATTGCCAAAAGTTTAAATTTTCTGAGGTATGAAGTGGCCTCATTGTGTTGAAAACACTTAACTGTATGTCGTTGGACAAAACTGTAAACTGATAAACTGCAGTGAAATTATTATGAATACGCTGCACAGGGAGCTTGAGTGCTCTATTAGCTTAAGAAATAGGTTTTGAAATGTTTTTATTAGACCTTTGGGAGCTGTATGGAAAACCCTCTAGACAGCTTGGGGAAACACGGATAATTAGCATGTGGGGTTATTTTAATCCAACGCACAATTGTTTTGTCTTGTGGTATTTTAGAACTAGAGGGTCTTGTTTTCCTGTTATTGCTGACAGGAAGATTGTCATTGCACATATGAACAATTTCCTTCTTGGAGGGAGGGGAGAAATGGGGCATTTCATGTGTTTTAAAAACTGTTTTACCTGGAAAGGGCTATGCTTGGAACATATTAATAAATGGATTGTCTGGAATGCACTGTGACCTTTTCTTCAGCTATAATGTGGACTTCAGGAAGGCTCAATCCCTTCTACGAAAGGTATGAAGGGCATCACACCTCCAAATGCTGCTGATGTCAACAAAGGAGCCCTACGCACACCCTTGGGAATTGTGATAATAGTTTGTTTTCTTCTCTTTCTCTCTGTATAGGCATATGAAAGGAGGTTTCCTACGTGTCCTCTGATCCCTATGTTTGTAGCCAGTGACACTGTCAATGAATACAAGAGCGAGGATGAGTCCATCCACGTGATTGAACGGCGCTGTAAGCTCGATATAGATGCACCACGGCTATTGAAAAAGGTGATTAGGTTTGAAGTGCCGGTTTTGTACTTTTGGATGTCCTTTCATGTGAATATTGTATCTGAACAGAATCTATGTCATCTTCCTCAGATTGCAGGAGTGGATTATGTCTATTTTATCCAGAAGAATTCTTTGAACAGACGAGAAAGGACATTGCACATAGAAGCCTACAATGAAACCTTCTCTAATAGAGTCATTATTAACGAACACTGCTCTTACACAGTGAGTAACAGGCTCTCCATGATGCTACAGATGGAGCTAAGTCAGTGTTTAGATTTCAGGACTCGTAAACAGAAGTTGGGTTGTTCTTGACTTTTGCTTTCCAAGAAAAAATAACCAACACACCACTGTGAGTGATAATTGTTGTTAGTGTTAAATGTAACACGCTTGTGTGAAGAACAGAAACAAGTTTGGCACCCTCTTGCTTGAGTATCTTCCCTGAGAGCAGAACACAACATAATCTGCTGTGTTTGACAGCTCTGTTCAGGCAAATCTGTGGTCTGTAATAGTGTGGGACTCAGCAGGGCTGATGATAACCTGACAGAACTGTTAAAGCAAAGTTCAGCGCGGCTTATTTGCCTTCTGCTGAGCTTAAACAAACGTTCAAGTCATCTATGTTTTAACCTGATTCTTTCCATCGTTCTTGGTCTTCAGTGCAGACTTTTTTGATACGGAAGAGTCTGGTGCTGCGCTCGCTGCTGTAAGCATGTCGCGCTTTTTTCTGAATGGCGTAGCCAATGCTCCTAGGCTCATACAGCACACGTATATAGCAGTAAAACTTCAAATCAACGTTAAAGGTCAAATCAAAGCTAGCAAATGTAACCCATTTGTTGGTATTGTAGCATTCTTTTTACTGTGGGTGATAAGAGTTTCTGTTGTGTAAATAACCATGGTTAAAAGGTCGCTGGATGTCAAACCCACTTGACACTGTTATCTGATATCTTTTTATTCTTATTTCTGCAATTATTTCCAAGGCACATTTAAAAATACTTTTCCACATGCATTTTTTTTGTAAAAGCTCTGCTTAAACAAGGGAAATGTTATACAGAAAGGTGCATGTGATAAATATGTACAAAACACAACACTTTTTATTGTCCTTGCTCTACTCAATCAAGAAATTAGTAGATAAAAAAACAATTTAAATTCAACAATAAATTGTTTTTAAAAGCTCATTCTTATTGAAGTTATTTTATAATTGAATTTATGAAAAGACAGGAAGATTCTTAAATGTTGGTATTATGATTTATACTTATTTAGGCTGCACAAACTATTCTTGTACCCCACATTCCCTAATGCAGAAGAAGCAAAGTAAGGGAAATTTGTTTTCTGTAGTCGTCTTGTTATGAAGTATTGATGCTGTTCCCAGCCAATTTTAGTATGTTTTGAGGGGGAAGGGAACTTCAAGACCTGAGGGCAGTTGCATGCTCAGAAATCCAGCCTTTTGTGATGTTTGTATAACTACAAATCCAGAGCCCAGCTTAGAATTTCCTGACAGGTCTTTTTCAGCTGAAGAGAGTTCAGAAAACAGCTTTTCCATCAGAGTATCATCGTCAATCATAGAATCATTTAGGTTGGAAAACACTTTTAAGATTGAGTCCAGCCACAAGTAGTAACACCTCTGTTCCAGGATCATCCCTCAGCAAACTAAGATATAAGTTAACAAGAAAACTGAGTGTTCTGCAATAACTTATTCAGCTGTCAACCAAATGCAAAGTTTACACTTCTTTCTGTAGTGTTATCATAGAACACAGTAAAATAGTTTTTAGTCTACAACATACTGAGGTACTTTGTAGGTCATTGAGGGAACAATCTGTTGCAAACAGGTCTAGACTGCAGTGCCTGGAAATGCTTACGCTGTACTTGCTGCAGCCCTCAGGCTACCTGGCCATGGGCTGCTAGTCTAACCTGCAGCAGCAGAAAGTTCACTGTGGAGTATTTTCCCCCGTTCCACAGATACGCTACAGTCACAGCCAGTATCTAGAATGAGATAGTGTTAATTGTACAAATGTGCTAGTCCTCTGGCTCTTGGCTGGTGCGCTAGTATTTCCCCACCCTTCCTTTTCTTGTTAAGAAAAAAATGTGCTGTGCTGGCCATGGGGCTTCTCAGCTTTTTGTTATTTAGTGCTACCTTTTCTGAACTATGTTTTGCAAATGCAGCAAAAGACTGCAAATTCCACTTGAATGTTTTTAATTATGTGAACCTGTAAACCAAGAAACAGTCATTTCATATATTGTGAGGAAAAAAATATTAAATGGGTAACTAAGCTGTCTGACCTCCTTTTAACTAATAGGTTCATCCTGACAATGAAGACTGGACGTGTTTTGAACAGTCAGCAAGTCTGGATATCAAATCTTTTTTTGGTTTTGAAAGCACAGTGGAAAAGATTGCCATGAAGCAGTACACCAGCAATATTAAAAAGGTGAGCTTGCGATCATGAAGGAGGTGCCTGGCTCCAAGTTACCAAAAGACTGTGTGGCTGCTGTTAAGTAACAGGCTGCTGTGCTCCAAAAGCTGGGCTGTTTATCCTTTAGCATGTGTGTGTAGGTCTGTATTTTCAAGCGGAAGCTCTAGAGATGTCTGGCCACTTAATGGATTTTCAGCCCAATCCTTTCTGTGTCTAAATGGGTGGTTTTAGTAGCTAACATAAATTTTCCTTTTTGAAGGGTAAAGAAATAATAGAATACTACCTGAAGCAGCTGGAGGAGGAAGGAATAACTTTTGTTCCTCGTTGGACTCCTCCTGTTGCATGTCGGTTGGAGAGCAGTACATCCCACACAAGACGACCAGTTTCACCTGCTGTTACTATACCAGACTCTGCCACAAAGGAGGGTTTGAGCAATAAGGAGATCCTCAACACCTCGAGCAGCCCCGTGGAACCCACAGCAGGAACACCTGATGGTATGTTGGTCCAACTCAGTTTGGTGGGATTCTTTGTACTGTAGAGGCTCTCAGCACTGCACTGCTTCTTGCAGGCAGCTGAAAATCTTCACGTTGGCTCTTTGTTTGGTAACATGCAATGTTAAAGTGCTGACTTACAAAGCAGTAACATGTGGGATAGCTTGGGATAGCTGTCACAGGCTGATCTTACTAAATGAAGATCAGGTATGGGTGGAAAAGTTCCTCACTTTGCTGTTCATTAGGTTGCAAATGAATGGCTGCCTTCTTGCCCCGAAATTCAGGGATGGGTATAACTGTAGGAATAACGGGGAGAAAAGGGCTGAAGTTTCCCTGGACACAGTCTTCTGTTGTATCTTCCTTCCTCTGTTAATAAAGGAATTTGGGAAAATTCTTGGACTGGGAGGTTTAGGTCAGAGTTTCTCAAAGTATTTCCAGAAGAAGCAAGCCCTGTGGTGCTGTGGATTGATAAATTTGAATATGCTGGCAAAATGCTTTTATAAATATCTGGTTTTACTCCTTTCTTGGTTGCAGAAGGAGAATTAATCTTCCAGATTTACCATTAAGATTACTGTGTATCTCGTCTTGCTCATCTTTGCATTGATTCAAATGAACTTTATTCAATTCTGACTGCACAGAACACAGAGCAGCTTGGTCTGTGCCTCAGATATCATCTTTCAAGATCACTTGCTACTTTGGCTGGGTTGATCCAGGACCACTGTAATCACACGTACTTCTCCTTTTAGACAAGCTGGACGCAGACTACATCAAGCGGTATCTGGGTGACTTGACACCGATGCAGGAAAGCTGCCTCATTCGACTGAGACAGTGGCTTCAGGAGACGCACAAAGGCAAAGTAAGTTGGTCATCCATGATCAAAACCGAAATTAAGTCTGTACAGTGGCAACAGAAGTTAATTGTGACTGTCTGGCTGAGGTACTTAAATGATTAGCGTGACTACCTCTCAGAACGTCAGTAAACCAGCACAGGGGAATAACATCAGTTTTATAAGTCTTCCTGGTTGTATAATAACCTTATTTTTACATTTGTTTGTTTTGGCCAAACATCATATTCTCAAATCTGTGTCCCTAAGCACAGTACTGAAAGGTCAGTTAAATCACTGATAGCAAGGCTGGGGGTTTTCCAGTGGCTTATGATTTACATGTGTGTCTCAGCTTCCTTTAACCTCACAATGAAATACAGTCTGTGTTTTGTCCCTAGATTCGTTTAAATTGGACTGACTTATACAGGTGTAAATGATTACATTAGAGTTCATGACATTTTTATATCCCTTATGTGAAGGTACCTGCAGTACCTGACAGGGCTCATGTTTTTGTTGCAAACAAAGACTGATTTGCTTGAGTAACTGCCAGTGTTACGTACCATCCTCTTGCATTAGTGCAGGGCTGTGTGGTTTTTTACCTTCTGTTGTTTCGGGTTTTTTTTGTTCTTGTTTCAAACCTTGAATACAAAATTGCTTTTGGGTTTTTTTAATAGATCCCAAAGGATGAGCACATTTTAAGATTCCTGCGTGCCCGGGACTTCAACATTGATAAAGCAAGAGAGATCCTTTGCCAGTCGCTGACGTGGCGTAAGCAGCACCAGATAGACTATATTCTAGACACCTGGAACCCTCCTCAAGTACTCCAAGATTACTATGCAGGAGGCTGGCATCACCATGACAAAGGTATGCTCTATAGTGTCGATATTGAACAACCTTTTTATGTTCTGATTTAAAGGTGATAGTTGTCCATCTGTTAACAAGAGAAGACTGGAAAGATGGTTAGAACTTCTCAGCTGTTGTGTACTAAATGCATTTAAATTGATGTTGCCAGCTGCTTAGTCGGTGGAGGTGCACTCTTAGGTCCTAATCTTTCTGACTTATGCAGACATATTTAACTGTCTAGAGAGCTCTGCTTTGTCAGTAGTTTAAAAAAAAGTTATTAATTGCACTTCTGTAGTGCTGTGAGATGCTTAGAAGGGTGTATGCAAATGCTGAGTATTCTCTTTCAGTGATTAAAATATGTTTGTAAATAAGTATATCTTTCTAATCAACTTATTTCTGATGTTGTAAAAGTCTGCTGATGGCATAAATGAATACTTATTTGGCATTACAATTAGCTTAATGATGAGAAGTGGGAAGTTGCAAAAACATCGGATAGAGCAGGTTTATTTAAGAAGGGAGGAAGCTTTGGCTGAATTCTCTTTGGGTGACGAGCCGTGGCCAGGTCTTTACAACACAGACGACTATGCCTGACACGCTCCCTATCTCTCCACTCGCTTTATCGTGCACTGATCTTGTTGCTAATACATCCATAGAAATGAAATGTTTTGGAATTTGTTGCTTGAGGCAAGCTGGTCTCTTTAGATAAGGAAATGATCTCTTACTGTGAGCTCTCTGTGTTCTGATTTAGTTTTTTCCCAGCTAGGCACCATTGTTTCTGCTGGCTTTTCCTGTTCCATGAAGCAGGATGGGATGCCGTCAGCATCCAGGAGACAGGGAGGGCACAGCAGCAGTTTAATCACTGTGAAGCTGAAGAGCTCAAATGGCTCTCCCCTGCAGTTTTGGGTTTGACAGACCTCAAACCGAGAAAATGGAAAATGAGTATATGCTTGTAAAGATTGTAGGGAAACAGACCTGTGGATAAGTTCTCTCTTTCTCTCAGTTCCTTGTCCTTGCTTTGCAAAGCCTTCCTCTGTCAATAGCACAGAACTGGCTCCTGCCAGTGAGTAGGAAGGTACAGAATGCAGCAAAGGGTGGTTTAATGTTTTTCTGAGAAGTTCTTCAGTCTTGTGGTGAACTTTATGCCCTCCTCCCTTCCCCTCCAGCTCCTTTGATCTCTTCGGCAGCGTGCCCACAAGTACAGCGTGGGTTTGTCAATAATGGAAAGAGAATTTCAAAACTAAGCACTTGTCTATAATTTAAAACTTTACGGTGGTATGTTCTTTTTTTAAACCCTCTTTTCTAGTATTGCTTCTTTCTTTCTACATATGCTCAGTGTGCCAGACTTCAGCTAGCTGAATTCTGTATAGCTTTTAGCTCTAAAGCAAAGGCAGGAATCATGAAGCATGCTGTCTAGAATGAGCTATTAGTGTAAAAGAATAAAAGTTATTATTTTGCCTTGCAATTAGCACAGTTTTCTGTACATCTGAGTGGCTTTTATTTTGACAGGAATGCTTCAATCAAATAGTTTTTTAAATCACAAAGCTCTAATGGAACCTAAAATACACAGTGATAATACAGCACTGTGAGTTGAGACTTTCCTTCATGTGTCATTTGGGTGGACCAGGGTTAGTAATCTAGTAGTTTGGGTTTGGATGCATCTGTGAGGGAGGGAGACTTGCTATGAAGCTTAATAGCACTTTTTGTTTAGTGTTTAGTTCAAAAGCTAAAGTACATTCCAAGATAAGTGTGTGCTGCTGTTAAAATAACATTTTCTTCTAGACCATCTGATAAAATACAAAATACTGTGAACTTTCATGGGAGTAGTGTCTTTGTCAAATAAATAACTTGCCTTGACTCTGCCATTTTGGTTGGGGTTTGTTTGGTTGGTTGTGGATTTTGTTGTTGTTTTGGGTGTGGGGTTTTTTTTGTTGTTGTTCGTTGGTTGGTTGTTTTTAATAGCATATCTTGACAGTTTCTTTCCTTGTTTCCTAAAAGACTTAATGATAATTTGATACCTCTCTTTGCATTTGTTGAGGGGTAGTGAAGCTAAACAGACAACAGGACTTCAGGGAGATTTTTATGTAGAAAGCTCTTTTTAATTTTGTGTCCTAGCATATTCAGTTTTCTGAGTTGGTGACTATTTACCATGTGTACTAGAATACATGGAGCAAAGCTTAAAAAATGCATGACAGCTTTGGGAGGAGGATGGAAGCTGTTTCAGACAGCCAGCTCCTGCTGTGATGAGCCAGAAACGCGAGCTTCGATTCTCAAATCCAGCCAATGCACTTGTTAAGCTTCACACCTTTGTACCCTGGACAGCATCAGGATGCCCCAGTCCACAAGTTGACCGTGAAAAGGCTTTGAGTGCAGAGGATCTGTGCAGAGCTGCTCTCTAGAACAGCTTCTGTTCTCGCCAGGCTTGCAGAAGCGAGGCTGTGTGCCAGTTCTGCATAACGGGTAATGACAGAGCTGGAAGGTGTGACTTCAGCAAATACTGCAGAATGCAAGGCTCTGGGTTAACATTTTGTTTCATTAATTCCCAGAACTCGGTGCAGCTACTTTTTCAAAAAGGTAAGCTGTCCAGGGCAGTGTTGTGTCATGTGTGGCGGAAGCCTCACAGCCTTCACTGCGGCTCTTCAGTTGCAATAATGGACTAAAGTTTTAAAGTATCTCAGCTGTTGTGGACCCTGATAACAGTCCTGTCTCTTTAATTGTGCTTACCAGGATCTGGTAAGTAGGAGTGCACTCGTTGAAGTCCTTTGGACTTTCCTTGCAGATAGTGGAGCTATTTTTGTATCAAGACATCTTCATGAAATGTTGCAGTTCATTTACAGGCAATCCTTTAGTGTAGCTGGACAGGGTAAAGTTTTATATTGCCATCTGCTCCAGGTTCTCCCTCTTCCAACTGTACAACAAAGTTTGAACTAGCTGGCTTCTTTCCACTTGGATTTTTAGCATAAAAATTGCTCGCTCAAAGAGTCTGCTGCTGTAAAAATAAGGATTATGCTGATATATTTGTTCTCGTTATTCAGATGGTCGCCCGCTGTATGTGCTGAGATTGGGACAGATGGATACTAAAGGCTTAGTGCGAGCTCTTGGGGAAGAGGCTTTGCTTCGATATGTAAGTATTTTTGAAGCCAGCAAGTTGCTAACAATGTGATATTTTCATTTAGAAATTTCCTTCTCTGCCAGAACATTCATCAAACTGGGTATTTTGATGTACTCTCTGGCGTCTGTTTTTGGTTTGAGTACATCTGAAAGCTCCTGGTAGCTGGTCTTCTGCGTTCTTTCCAACTGCAAACTGATGACGGAAAGGCGTAGTTCTTGGCAGCTCCTGTAGTTATTTGTTAGCGTTTTCACAGGTTCTTCTGCAGTTTGTGCAGTGCTTCAAGTCTCTGCATTTGTACAGAAGAGAAAATGCCATGCTCATATTTTGTCAAGCCTGTATTCCAAGGATGCGAATAATTTATTTTTAAAGAAAAAGTACTTGCTTGTAATTTTGCCTTCTCTAAAGGCATCACTCAGACTGTGTTATTGTGGACCTGCTCAGTTTCCAAGCAGAAAGCTGGCAGAATTCCAGGTTTGCAATAATTTTTTTTTTCATTCCTAGTATTGACAGTCATGGCCATAGTAACCACTAGAAGCAGGGTCTGGATTTTACTTTTTTTCTTCCAGTGGCATTTCCAGCCACATACTAAATTTGTTTGTTTGCCCTAGTTCTGTTTCGAGGTTACTTAAAAAGGGACTTTAATTTCTAAGTAAATAGGAAATCAATGCTTTAAAGGGACAGAACTAGAAGTGTAGGGAGACTTCTTGACTATGTCACTCCTGCGTCTTAGTTTTCTAGAGAATCCTGTTTACATTTTACTGCTTTTATGGAAAGACATGTTTATTTTTCAACAAGATCAACCAATAGGGTAAATGTAGTGACTTCTAGTTCATTCTTTGGGGGAAAAAAAAGTTTATGCTGGTTTGAGCTTGTAGTTTTAATTAGTCTTTGGATATAAACTTTTCATTTTAATTTATCCCGTCTACTGAATTTAAGACTGTCTTCTCTAAACAACATGTTTTCTTGTACAGGTTCTTTCAATAAATGAAGAGGGACTGAGGCGATGTGAGGAGAATACAAAAGTATTTGGCAGGCCAATAAGGTAAAATGCAAGAAGCAGATCAGCTCTTTTGGAATTACCTGATGTCATGGTGTGTGTGGGGGAACAATGTGGTGCTGCTGAGCAAAGTTTATTAAATGGAACAAGTGCAGGGTAGAGTGTGTGTCGCACACACATACAAGCACAGTTCCGGTTAACTGAGAACCTCCCCAGTTCCCTCTAGAGTGAATCTGCATGGTCAGGCCTGAAGGAAGCACCACACCTGCTCCAGCAATCTCATGGTTCTACTTGGCTGTTAAGCTTCTACTCTCTTTTACTGTTGGATGTCTGAAAGCAATGCAGCCGAACTCCCGTTTCTGCTTCTGGGGGATTTTACAGCCAGATGTTGGTACAGGCTGCCAAAAAAGACCATGGTAATATCACAGATAACCTTTCCAGTAGTTTTAGGAATTGTTTTCATGTCACTTGTTTGTCCACAGTCCATACCAAGGCTCGTTACACTCAGTTCTTGTTTGCTTTCTCTATTTATTACATGTGGTTACTCAGCTCTTGATCCAAGATAAGGTCATGAGGCTCCTGATAAATCCGAGATCTAGTTTTCCAAGTTCTAGCATGAATTCTTGTGAACTTCAGTCAGAAATGGCTTGCTAGCCAATCTTTCATTCATTGTAGGGGTCACTTAGGAAAGTGTTAACTGCAAAATGGATTTAAGGGTGTGGAATGAATGCAGGACTGGCCCTGAAAAGAAACAGTGTTTCTTGGACTCTCTTCAATTTCCCACTCCTTCCCTTAATCTGTAAAGGTTCAGGGCTGCCTGGTATGTCTGCTTATCTTCTCCTTGTTAAAGAACTTGCTGTCCTAGCTCGCAGTGGGAGGTCAAATCCAAGAGATGGGTTTCATCTGTGTAACTGTGAAATTGTGCTGCCTATGGATCCTCGTTTGTAGAAGTAATTCTAAGGGACTACATATTATACATTTAAAGTGAAACAAAGAAGTGTTTGCTGTTTCATAGAAGCCTTATGCATAATTGAATGGATGCTAGCTGGTGCAGCACAGCTGTAAATCTTGAATTCATGCCCAAGGCAAGACCTGAACTTGGAAAGTAACCAAAGCATATCCTGAAGCTCAGTATTTAGTATTAAGAACATATTGCTTCCTATAGAAAAATCTTCCCTCCCTGAGATCTGACAACACAATTAGCTTTGATGTGTAATGGCACTGTTATTGTACTGTGTTAGTAGGAAATATGCACCGTGAGCATTAAATTGTTTCATAGAAGCAGTGTGGCCACTTAATTGGTTTCCCAGTAACAGCAGTGGTTTAACATTTGGGCTGGCTGTTGACAGGATCTTTTTTGGCTTCATATTAACCTTCACCTGGAGTCTGAAATGTCTGTGGGGAGATATGTGTGATGTGCAGCATGATCCTTGCACGTACTCTAATCGTGCTTGGAATGCTCTGAGGCATTTCCGTTCTAAGGACCTTGAACTCCAGCATCTGCGGGTGCAAAGCAAGGAGGTAAAATAGAAGAAAACAAAACATGAGTAGGGTCTGCACATTTCAGTACATTGCACACTTGCATGAGAAAGGAGAATTTTGATGCCACTGAGATTCTTCTTTTTGTTTTTCCCGAATTCAGCTCTTGGACCTGTCTAGTAGATCTAGAAGGCTTGAACATGCGGCACTTATGGAGACCTGGTGTCAAAGCATTGCTAAGAATCATTGAGGTGGTTGAAGCTAATTACCCTGAGACTTTGGGTCGTCTTCTTATCCTCAGAGCACCTCGAGTATTCCCAGTTCTTTGGACGCTGGTATGTTTTTAATTCAAGGTATTCCTTGAATCTGTCAGTACACTGCTGCACACTTGTAGTTCATACAAGCACTTTAGAAATCAGGTTTTATAAGCAGGAAATGTTACCATTTGGAAACATCTCTTTTATAGGATTCCTAGAATGGTATAAAAAATGCTACCTAAGAACCTGCTTACAGAGTTGGTTAATTTAGCTTCTTTGCATAACAAGGGTGGTAAAACTAATACAATCAAACTGATTCCTTCAAAATTAACTCAAGAAAAATGCAGGAGTCTGATCTATTCTGTTTTTCTCTGTTTGTAGGTTAGTCCATTCATTGATGACAACACTAGAAAGAAATTCCTTATTTATGCAGGAAACGACTACCAGGGTCCTGGGGGACTGCTGGATTACATCGATAGAGAAATTATCCCGGACTTTCTTGGTGGAGAGTGCATGGTATGAATATAAACTAGTGCATGTAGCAATTTGTGGGTTTTTTTTTAATTTCCCCACTCCTCTGAACAAAGAATCCGACAAGAACAGAATGATTCTGGTGTAGTTTGGGGTGGGGGGAGACTGTGGTGATTCTAGGCTTAGTGTTTTCTTCTGGATCCACTTTAAAAAAAGAAGTACAATATTTCTTTACAATGAGTATCAAATAACTTATTAAAGTAGCCAGGCACAGCTAAAAGCCATAGCCTCTGTTACCTGTCAAGTTCAAGCAGACATGTTAGCACAGCACTGAGCAAGAGCTGTCACCGTCAGCTGATCAGAAGAGTCTGTGTCACCTGAAGAGCTTGCTGATACCACAGGGAGCCCTAGGAAATATGTGGCACATCTGCTAGCAGGGCTTAACAAACAGCCAGGTCTCCTAATGCAATATGCGCCTTCACCACACCAAACCAAAAAAATGGTTCTACTGTGATTTCTCACTCCCTTGTGTGCCTTAATAGCTGCTTTCTGCCTAGACTGTGGGTGTCAATCAAATCTGTCATTTTAACATCCCAAGGATACTGTAAGGTTTGTTTTCTGATAACACAAGCTCATTGGTGTGACTGAGATGTAGGAGTGCAGCTCAGGCATTTTCTGGAGCCTTCATCACAGTAACAATTAGATGATATTTTTTTTTCCCTGAACTTGGCTGTGTTAAAATATAATTTCAGGCTTGCTTTTTAAGCCCCTGTACACTTTCTAGATTAATTTCTGTACTGTTCTTGAAAATTTGTCTGGCTCTGTTCAAATCTCAAATTATAATGAAATACCGTTAGATGTGTTGGAGTGGAGCATGTGTTTGTCTTCAGTGGCTGCTTTTTGCTGCAGCAGTAGCTTTCAGTGGAGAGAGTTTGTGCTATCAAATTTGGAGCTTGAGAAGCTGGCAAAATCCACTGCCTAAGTAAGCAAAAGTAAATGTTACCAGAAAGCAAATTGCTATGATACTTCCTGCTGGTCACAGATGGGAATAGAGTCTCTTTCTTCTTTACTTTTAAAAATGACTTCTCAAAGATCCTTTCAATTCTCTGTTGTAATTCAGTTATTGAACACTTCCACTGCCCCAGACACTTCTATGGAACATATTCCTGATTGGATAGTTCTCTAACTTGATTACTGGAGACTTCTTAAAAAAAAAGGTTGCTTCGGGAAGTTGTATAATCAGTTCCATTACTGAGCTGTCAAGACAGTCGTAATTTCAAAACGGTCACCTTCCTGACTGCAAGATCCTTTTACCTGTCTGGAAATGTACTGTATCTGCCCACCATCCTTCATCCTTAAATTTAGGTACCGCATTTTTTTCAGGTCTCCGTAGGCTACAGTTTTTAGACTAAGTCGCTACTGCCACTTTGCTCAGGATTCTTAAGTGGCTCACACCTTTCTTCAGTACAAGGCAGTATAAGTGATAACGACAGCGTTTGCACAGTTATTTTCTGTGGTGGTGGCTATTGTGTATATACAAATCTATTCCTCTGGAGTCTAGTTCTGCAAACTGTCCTAAACTTATGTATGTGTGAGGTTTTGTTTCTGAAGCTAGCAGTCAGAGTGCATGACGGAGTGTGGATGTATGGAGGGGATCGCTTTTAACAGTTCTTTATGCTTTTAGTGTGAAGTACCAGAGGGTGGGCTGGTTCCCAAGTCCCTTTACCGGACAGCAGAAGAGTTAGAAAATGAAGACATAAAGCTTTGGACTGAAACAATCTACCAGTCTGCAAGTGTCTTCAAAGGAGCTCCACATGAGGTACGGTTGCAGCCCACGCTGCTTTTCTTTCATCTCAACCCTCTGCTCTGGACTCTGTCTCTTGGACTGAAAATGGTTTAGAACTTGATTATTTAGTTGCCTTGCTTCTAGCTTGTTCTTCTGGAGTTTTGGTGTATAATGATGCTTTAGTATCTGAAGTTGGTGACTATTCCTGGTATCACTTGGTTGCCATTTAGAAAATATCATTGTTTTTCGTTTTATTCAAAGCAGTGTCCTTCTAAGCAAAGACAAATTATATTCTCAGAAGCTACTTGAGAGCTTCTGAAAGTCATGCGTCAAAATAAGGATACTCTATCAGAAGAGAAGTTGTATCTACACTGTCTTTTCTATAGTCTAAGTTAAGCCCAGCAACAAGAGCTCTGCTCTTTGTCGTCTTTTCTAGCAGGAGTTTGCTGAGCAAATTGCCATTGTCTAATAATGACTTTTCTGTTTCAGGTTCTCATTCAGATTGTGGATGCCTCATCTGTGATCACATGGGATTTTGATGTGTGCAAGGGCGACATTGTTTTTAACATCTTTCATTCCAAAAGAGCCCCACAGCCTCCTAAAAAGGACTCTCTGGGAGCTCACAGTATTACATCTCCTGGTGGGAACAACGTCCAGTTGATAGACAAAGTCTGGCAGCTGGGCCGTGATTACAGTATGGTGGAATCTCCCCTTATCTGCAAAGAAGGGGAGAGTGTGCAGGTAAGAGAGTTGAAGCCTCCTGTGGGAGCAGATGGAAGCTCGCTCCAAAACAAGATGTTCTAATTCACAATCGTTATTGATAACTGAGTGGTGATTCAGCTCCAGACTGTCTGCTCACTTCTGGCCGACATTTCAGCTTATGTCCCTCACTGCATGCTGCGGGGAACGGGGATTGTATTTACGTGAGATCTGCTGCGAGGGGAGGTTGCATCGGTCCAGTATTGGTCGGCAAGGAATATAGGAAAGCTACCTAGAAAGTAGTGCACATCCAGAAAGTATCAATGCGTGCTTCATGCTGTAATTTGGACCATTATTTTCTGAAGTATACAGTCTGTGAAGAATATTGTAGTGTCTTATCTCGGTAATGAGAGTCTGGAAATGAAGACTGAGTTTGCGTGTGTTTGTCCCTCTAACAGGCAGCATAAGGAGCTCCCTACGGCCAAGGTTCCTGAAGGTTTTTTTTTTCACATTTGCAACCTGTCCTTTAATTACCAAGTTTGAGAATACATGCAGCATGTTTACAGTTGCACTCTGCCACTGCTATTCCTTTTGACTTGAAATGAGAGTTGAGCAGCCTTTGAAAAAGGAGCCCCTTAAGTCATCTAATTGGAAGTGTTGAACTGGAAATTGGACAGTGACTGCTTGAACTGCATTTTCTATGAGTCAGGAGCTTTGCCTGCTTTTCTCAGAGTCTCAAAGGACAGCCATTAATAAAAATTAATGGAAAAATTGATGTTGTTTTAGACAACATCTTTGTCCTTTCACTGTATCTAAATCCTAAGCCTTTGACACTGACAAAAAGCAGGAGGAACCGCTGGCATTCTGTCATAACTTTTATAAGCATGCTGTGTGGGGAAAGCTGACCGGCATTGCTGGTTGGCTGAGGAGCTGAAATATCAGCATTGGGGAAAAAGTGCTGAGCATGTAGGCAGTTTTTCTAAGCTTGGAAAAAAAAATTTTGAGCCTACAAATCTTTGTGTTCCCAAAGTTAATTTTCAATTTTTGCTGCGGCTGCTTCCAGGGATCGCATGTGACCAGGTGGCCTGGCTTCTATATTCTCCAGTGGAAATTTCATAGCATGCCTGCCTGTGCTACAACCAACCTGCCTCGTGTGGATGATGTTCTAGCATCTCTACAGGTCTCCTCTCACAAATGTAAAGTCATGTACTATACAGAAGTAATAGGATCTGAAGATTTCAGGTATGTCTGGCCAAGGTTCATGAAGGTCAGCGGATGTCAAACCCTTCTGATACTTAGATGATCAAGCCAGTGTCAAGTTCACTTAAATACAAATAAGTTGTGAGGACTTGTCTCCTTTTAGGCCTCAAAAAAAAAAAAAAAATTCAACCAGTACTGGCACTGGGAGCAACTAATGTGTAAAGGGGGTTAATTAGTTATCTCATTGTAATCATCACTGGTCACTTTGCTCTGCTTTGAAAGTGTGTAAGTTGTTGGAGTTGGCAGGTTGTCATGTAGATGTGGGTGCAACTCAGAATGTAATCGAGTCAGTTCAGTTGCCAGTCAGTTCAGTTGCCTGTCAGTTGATGCGCTTGACTGAAACCAGTTCTCAGCCTCTTTGAACAGCAGCTGGTTTTTGCAAGGTGTTCGCTGTCCCCATGTGGTGAGGCAGAGAAGCTTTTGAGTATCTTCACCAAAACAGTTACTTGGTTTTTTTTTATTCAGTGTGCAAACAAATACAATATCAATACACAGCAGAAATCAAAACCTTTGTATTTTCTGAAGCTTAAAACTGCTTTATTTTATGTTGCAGGGGATCTATGACCAGCCTTGAATCGAGCCACAGTGGATTCTCCCAGCTCAGTGCTGCCACCACCTCTTCTAGCCAGTCCCATTCCAGCTCCATGATTTCCAGGTAGTGCCACAACAGATGAAAAGCAAATGGATGAGATGGCTGGACCCTCGCCTGTGGCAGCTGACTGCAATACAGCGTATTCAACTGGCAATTGCGCAAAAAATCCCCACCCCACAAAAGCCTCTTATATATAGTAAAGTAGCTGTTTGAATTTTAAACTTAGTGGTTTTGGTCCTTGTTAGATCCAACAGCTTGTCTCTTAAATTTAACCCTTTTTCCTAACTCAGCCATAAGTATTTTTGCAAGTGTGCTTGCACAAATCCTAACTCCGAACACAAGGGCTCTCAAGAAAGGAAAAATAACCAGTGTATCGGTTAAGAATTTTTTTTAACTGTGTAAATGTTTAAAAGCAAAAAAGAGAAAAACCCTACCAAAAATGCTCCATAGTGCATTAGAAATCAACTGCGAGTCTCCTATCAGGACATTCCTTGCCATCTTAGGAACTCCCCTGTGATCTTCCAGTGCTGCAAACCCTTTGCCACCCAGTGATGTCCGAGACAAAAGCAGTTGCCAGCTACTTGACTTTGTGAGTCCATATTTTTCAAAGCACGCCCAGAGAGCTGTGGCCAGGCTGTAAACACTAATACCTTTTTATGAGCACATTTTTGGGGAATTTGAGCTCGGGGTCTCGATGGGTTAAAGCAATTTTTTCTTTCCTTGGGTGTGCGCTTGAAGCTCTGTGGAGAGAGGCAGAGAGCAGGCTCTCCCTCACTGCGTCATGCTGGGCTGATCCAGAATTGATCTGAGGATTTGTTCCCAGCTCAGAGCTGGAGCTTCACTCCACTTCCTTAGGCCACTCCACGTGAATTGATTTTACTGACACACTGTTCTTATCAGGAATTTATACAGAGCTAAAGCTTGCTTCTTAAATCAGCCTAAAGGAGGTATGGCTTACATCCTTCCTGTGCTTTTCAGTCCCTCTTGCCTCCTGTCCTTCCCTGTGTGTGTCAGAAATCGAGCACTTTATTCTGAGCAGCAGCAGCTTTAGTGCAGGCAGGGAGCACAGGGATCTTTGCTCCGAGTGATACAGTAGAGGATGCTCTAAGCGGTGCCTGCTCGACCGTTTTCACTGTTGCTACTGCCAGTGGTGAATTGCCATTTTGGATTTTGTCCCTATTCTACCCAGCCCCAAGCAATCCTGCTTGAACTCTTTATTAAAATCTGTTCAGGTATTCTTCCACTTGGAGCCCTGTCTCCCACATGCAAAAGGCACAAAAGACTAAAGTGCTGAGCAAAGGGCTGTCAGCAGGCAATGACAGACCCAGCAGTGGAACAGGGAACATTTCAATCTGAAATGCAGCAGGATTTGCATAGTTAGACCCTGCTTGGTCTGTCCTTGCCCTCTTAGAGCTCAGCTGTCCATCTGGGCACAAGGAGCTACTGCGCTGGCTGCAGTCCTGCTGGAGAGCCTGGCAGGCTCTGTGATGTTTTGGGGAGGCAGCACTGGTGTGGGGAAGCAGCGAGGAGCTCGCGGAGGTCTTGCACTTCCAAAGCAGAACTCACTTAAGATACTGGGTGCCCTGCCTGAGGAAAGCTGGTTCTGAACTCAGCGTAAATCTGTTTTTGTGACTGCAGAGTTTGAGAGGCAGGTGGTACTAACCTCGAACTAGGAGCATCTCCTCCTGTGGACTAGTTCTGGCTGTGGAATGCGGCAGACAGAGCTGACAAATAAGTATTTTAGTAACATATTGAGAGACCAGTCTCCTTAAACTGAACCAAACAGGTCCATTTTGGTTTTTTTGGGCTTGGAAACTGAGGATGGAAACTAGAGTGTCACTTAGGCTGCCGAAGCGTGCTGTTGTGCGAGTCAGGCCACCGCTCTGGTGTCATGCAGCTCCCCCACCCACTGCCTGCTCGTATGAGCTGTCTGCCCGGGAGGAACCCGGCCTGCTGAGAGGTGGTTTGATTCTTGACGTGCAGGAACCAGTGTTCCCAGTGCACCAGGAGGCACGGGGAGCTTTGCAAATGCTCCTTTCCATTTACCAGGCTGTAAGGGTTGAAGATGGTCCCCTTTCTTTCTCTCTCTCTCTTTCTCTCAGATGGCGGTTTTGCTGACAACTGTAAAGAAACTGCTTCATTCGACACTCCACATCTGTCCAGAGGTGTCTGGCTTTGTAGACCTTTTTGAGTTGCAGTCACTTTGCAAGTCCGAAGATCTATATTTTGGTTTTTTTTTTCACTTGAGCTGGCTCAAAAGTGGCACTTTGGGTTTTTCCTGCTGTTAATCTTAACACATCTTTTAGAGCTCAAAGCACATGACAGCACAAACAGCTGGGGAGATAAAATTCCAGAAACACAATACTTAATCCTCCTCTAAGCAAAGTGCTGTGGCAATATGACTTGATCACTGCAGTCTGACTAATTAGTTTCCCATACCCTGCTCTTTCTTTGTGTGATATTATTGCTCTTCTTCCTTCTCTCAGCCAATGACTCTTCTGTTGGCTTTTTTCCTGTTATCAGTGTCCTCCTGCACTTTCCTGTCAGTACTCATGAACCGCATATCAAATTCTGTAAATGTTTTGTATACATAATACCTCATTCTTGGTAAGAAAATACAGATAGTCTTTAAAAGATTTTTTTATCGTTATCAATAAATGTGAACTGTTTGGAAAAAAAAAAAAGGGTCAGCCTCTTTATTTCACTCATCTAGTGTGAAGCTTCCAGGTTATTTGATGTGCTAAATTCCAGTCTGCCGGAGTTGCTCTGGGGCGATGTTGTTATGGGGGATGCAGAAGGTCCTTCAGTTCTCGCCCTCGTGGAGAAGATTCGGCAAAGCAGAGTCTGTTGTGGGGAGCGGCAGCCTGAGCAGGTACAAGGGATGAGGAACATGGTTTGAGAAGGAAAGGCCACGCTGAGCACTTCCTTGTCACGTAACAAAATCCTGTCGTCCCCACAGTACGTATACACAGGGTTTTTCACTAGTCTGTGACCACACAAAAGGAAAAAAGTACTGTGCTGAGAAAGCCTGCAGGTAGCCCTAAAAAGAAAATAGTTGCTTTTGTGGATTTTATGGTGACTTTATACTTTTTAATCACAGTTTGAGAGGGAGCTTCAGCCTCAGCAGTTCAGCTGCCTGCAGCAGCATCCCTCGTGGCGTGTATTATGTGTGTTATCTAAAAGGCTTGTGCTGGCAAGCAGAGCACAGCAGGGGAGTAGAGAAATGTTTCTCTCTTGCCCCTGTGCAGGCTGAATTGTGCCTGGCCACCTGAACTAGCAAGTGCAAGCACTGGTTTCTTTTTCCACCAGCTTGCTTCTTTTCACCCAGTGGCCCTGCCGTGGGCTTTCTGGTGGAATAAAGGCTGAGCAAGTGTTGTCCTGGGAACACCTGAGGGGTCTTAGTGCAGGCACAGCTGCCTGAGCAATAAAACTGTGCCTAAATCCTGGTCTTTCCAGTCACCCCTTGGTGTGGTGCTTGGCAGGAGCTGCTCTGTTCCCTGGGGAGCAGTGTGGACTTGGGGGGAGGATGTTGAGCTGTGTGACTCTCGTTTAGTTTGGTGGATGCAGCCGCAGTTGCAGGTTTTTAAACTGAAACCGAACAATAAAAAGGTACAATAACTTTCCCTCATTCAAGAATACGAGAGCCCTGTGGGGTGGAGGAGGAGGAGGTGGGAGCCTCAGCTGCCCCCCTCACCGATACCTTCTTGGGTGGGAGGCTGAGACAGTTACTTTTGGGGAATTAATATTTTTGTAGTAGTAGTAGTAGCAGTAGTGCACAAAGCTTTAGGTATTTTTAAAATGGTTTTTCTAACCCCTGCAGTTAGAGCAGTGGCTGAAACATCCATCTATGGTTGATCTTCTCGATTTTATCCAAGCTGTAAAGTTTCTAAAATGAGACTCTTTTAGCTATGGTTGTGGAAGTCTGTCAGCAAGACCAGATGGCTGCCTGACCTACTTCACATTTTCACATGTGGCCAATGTTTTTATGCCAGCACATAATTATAATGCACTGGTGTAAGCTGCCACAGACGTTACTAAATACAAAAGCCCTTGAAAAGACGCTGTACAAGGAGGTGGCTTTGGCTGCTGGGCCGTGCCCAGGGCAGCAGAGGGAAAGCTGTGTTCCCCGGCCGGTGCTCCTCGTTTGAAATAGCAATTAAAACCGAGAGCCTCAGGCCTTCTTTGAGCCAAGCAGGTGACAATGGCTTGGGACATTGCTGCGCAGTGCCCATGTCCCATCAGGACCTGACCCACAGCCTCCCGTCCCACGCTGACCCCTCTGACCCCCGCACTGGGGTCACCGGTCCCTGCGGCTGCCAGCCCTGGGCTGAGCAGGGTGAGAGTGGCTGAGCCGGGCTCTGCTGTGCCCAGGGGGGATGCTGAGCTGGCGCTGAGGGACCCCAGCTTTACGGGCAGCCTCTGTACCCCCAAACACCCCCTTAGTGCCGCGGGGCGTCACCAGAGGGTTAAAGCACAAACCCCACCAGCCTGAGCCCATGTACAGGGGCACAGACCCACGAGTGGGGCAGCGGGGAGAGGGCACCGAAATTGGGGTGGCTGCAGCACGGCACTGGCAGAAACCCCACTAGATGGTGCCAGCAGCCCAGGCACGGCTGCATCTGTCCCTGTCCCCTCCGGGCTCTGCTGCCCCACCAGCACAAGGCACTGGTCCCTACTGGGAGCTGAAAACAGGGCATCCCCCGTGCCACCCCCTCAGCAAAGGGAAAGCTTTTTGCAAGGGAGCAGCTGCCTCTCTGGCCGCAGGCTGGGGTCTTCACCCAGATCTTCACCCTGTGCTCTGTGTCCTGTCCAAGCCCCAAACCGCCTGGCCTGTGATGAAAGGATGCTCGGCTGTCCCTCAGCCTGTCTTTTGTTTTGCTCTCCTGCTACTAGGGATCTTCCAAAACAGCCATTATTTCACAAGAGTACTGAGAAAGTTAATCAACGTTGGAGAAAACCCTTGAGGAGCTCGTGGGAGAAATCCTGTAGAAGCGAACAAATATTCTGTTTAATGCTACGGCCTCAGTAAGAATTAGGCCACGAGCTCCAACAAGCTGTAACCAAACATTTAAGTTTAATTATGTGCAAGACTCAACCAGGGAAAGGGAGATGAAAAGAGGAGGAACAGCGCAGAGAACTGAAAATAGAGTATCGTTCCTCACAACAGTATCCTGAACAGACCCCGGGTGGTTATCGGTTATCGACCACACCGTTTTGTCCCATGGCACTGCAGGTGTGAACATCGCTTCGGGTCCCACCCTGGGGCTTTGGGGACACAGGTAGGAGCTGGGCAGGGAACAGGGTCCCTGGCCAGAGCCATCACAGCCCCTCTGCTGTTCTCCAGGGCCACCTGGTCTGTCTCCAGCAGCCGTCCCAAGCTGAAAAGGACAAGAACAAGGTAAATGCATAAAACCCCTTTCTCCGAGTCTGTCTGTGTTTGTGTGCATTCACTCCCGCAAGGTGTGTCCCCCCCAGGTGCTGGCCCCCTGCCCTCCCTCCCAGCGCACCCCTCAACACCTCCTTCGGTTACTTAGCCCCCACCATCCTCCATGGAGCCAGCACCTCCAACAGGCTGGATTCTGCAAGTCGGAATTTGTCACAAATTGGGAAATCCAGGCTTTTGTCCATTCCAGTGGCAAAGAAAGCACAGAAAGAGGTAAAAGCATAAATGAATAAGCATCAGGAAGCCAAGGGTACAACTGCGTTTGGCTAAGGCCGTCGAGGAGCAGGAGATGCCGAAGGCACGTGCATTTTGATAGTCCCTGTAATAACACGACTGTGTGGTCCTTGTCCCTCCTTGGGCTGCCTGCAGGTGTGGGATCTGATCGGGAAATGAGGCACTGGGCAGGAGGTGAGAAAGAGGGGAAAGCCGGGTACCAGGACATTTCCTTTTTTAAGCATTCAAATAAATAACTGTCCACACGTCCTCATCACAGGGCTCACCAGGATCAGCCCTAAAGATCTTAATTAGCACTCTTTCCAATAAATGAATTTCTGTGGTTTATAGCAAGCAAAGCTGTTTAGCAGAGGCCAACCGGCCTGTGCCAATTAATGCTGGTGGTTTGTGCCAGCCAAACCCTATGGCCCTTGGCTGGTGCTACAACTCCTGCATGGTGACGCATGATTATCAGCAGAAAACCAGCCCCCAATCAGGGCCGGGTCCCTGATTATTCCCAGCCCCACGGCAGGACCAGACATCACTGGTACAGGAGGCGGCAGTTTGGATGTGCTCATGTCCACACAAGACCGGGGCGGGTAGCAACCTGTGTCCTGGTTTGAAATGGCTGGATTCAGCCCGAACTTGACCAAAAAGAGCCTCAACCACTCCATCTCTGACCACAGCTCTGCTTGAGCCGCAGAGCCCAGCTGCTGTGGCGGCGGCGAACGTGCGCTACTGTAAATACAGGCGGTTAATTGATTGCTCTTGCTCCAGCGGATTTCCCCGAAATCCCTCATCGGTCGGGGATGGAACTGTTTCATAACAGCTCCCGGAAACCTTCTCCCATTGCGGCTTGTGCCAGCAGAGCATCGCTGGGCTCGCTTGCATCCCCTGCATTGCACACCTGGCACGGGGGGGCCAAGGGCTGCCTGGGGGGCAGGGACCCATGGGGACGAGGTTTCTAGGCTGGGTCTTGGTGGTGCTGCTTGGCCATCAGCACCAGCCCGACCCTGTGCTGCCCACTCTGGGCTCAGCATCCTGCATGGAGCTGACACAGCCGTGGCGGGTGGTCCTGTGGGACCACAGCACCCATTGCCACCCAAACCAGACCCAGAGCAAGCAACCAGAGATATTTTTCTTACCAGACATGGGCCAGTTGGGGAGTGAAAGCTCCTGGGGCAGCTCTGGCCCTGGGGAGGGGCCAGCTGCAGAGGGGGTCTCTGCGGGAGCCCTTCCTCTGCTTTTTTTTTTCCTAACAAACCCCTGTTTTCCCAAGCAAGGGAAGGGCCCCTCGGGCTGTTCCATCAGCCCCTCTGCGGCAGTCTTGCCCAGGAGCTCACGATGCGCATGGTCTCAGCAGATGAACTAGGACACACTTCCATAATAACACTGATGCCCTGAGCCAGCTCTGGGCAGCTGTGACGGTGCGTGTTTATTCATCCTTCACAAGAATTTGACAAGAGAAGAAGCAGGGAAGGATGGTGTGAGCAATCCCTGGGGACGGCTGCCAGGCACTGGCAGGAGGATGTCACCATGGGCAGGGTCACCAGTCCCCTCCAGCCTGCCCAGTAATGCTTCCCAGATAAACCCACAGCAACCTAGGCAGTGGGGCAGAGCTGCAGCCCCACCCCACCACCCGTGGGACCCTCAGCATCCCAGGGCAGCTCCAGCTCTGCTTTGCACCATCGTCCTCCTCCCCAGAGCTCAGGGTTTGGGCCGGGCAGAGCTCCCCAGGACTGGCCGGGCTGCAGCAGCTGCAAGGAGCAATTCTCTTTGAAGATATTTAATGCTCTGCTGAGCCCTAGATGCTGCTGAGAGGTACTGCAAAGAGCTGAAAAGAGGGAGGAATGGCAAATCCTGTATGCTGGAACAAGGGGCGTCCCCGGGGGCGAGCAGCAGCCTTCTTCTCTGCCTAGGACAAAACGGGATCATAAAATCATAGAATCACAGAATACTTTGGGTTGGGAGGGACCTGCAAAGCTCATCTAGTCCAGAGATCAAGAGGAACAGCTGTGGAGCTGCAGGAGGAGGACGTGGGTTAATTAGCGATGGGCTGGGGGAGTCGGGGAGAAGTAGGTCAGTGGATAACACACAGCACTGGGTTCTTGGAAAGCTGCGGTGGCTTCATGGCTTGTTGGGAAACTGGTGGTGCCCACAGCTGCCCCAGGGTGAGAGCAGATCAGCTGGGAGATGCGCTCATCTGCTCCTCCTGTCCAGCCCAAACAGCAGCCCTAACCCACCCCTGCTTAAAAAAAAAACAATTCAGGAGCCCATCAGGGATGAAGAAAAAGATCGTGGGGACTTGGAGTGACACCTGGCACACACATACCAACCTCCCCCAGGAGAGCAGGAGAGCGTGGAGATGCTGGGGCAGGCAGGGACGGATGGGGACGGAGTAGGCAGGACCTCGGGGCTCTGACTCAGCCCCCAACATCACAAGCTCCTGTGACGCTGGTGGCCCCGGGGAACCCCGTGGTGGAGGGGAGATGCTGCTGGGGTCAGTGCTCACTGGAGGAGGTTGAGGGAGAGACCTGGGGAGCTCAAAGCCAGCAGGCGAAGGCAGAGCAAAGAGCCGAGCTGCTGCCTTCATCCCACAGGTTTTGGTCTCTTGGTTCAGAGAGGGTGAAGTCATAAATTTCAGCTGTCTGCAGTTTGCAGCTCCATGGAAAACGCTGCCAAAAAAATTGTTTTCAGCCACGGAGCAAATGCCTGGCGGAGGGCAGAGGGACAATGAAGATGGACAGGTGCCAGGAGGCAGCTGACATGGGCCAGAGAGTGTTGGGTGGCAAAACTACCCCGCCCTGACAGTGTGAGTTCTTTTCCTAACCTCCTGCAGCCCCTCTTGGCAAGGAGCTTTGCAAAGAGGGTTCTTAACGCCCTCTAAACTGCAGAGTCTCAGGGGGTGATGCAGCAAAGCAGCATCAGCCTCGGGGCAGCGTCCTGTCCTGGCCGGAGCCTCCTCTCCAGTCCTGCATCCCAACCCACCTCAGCTGTGAGGGACAGGGCAGAAGCCACATCTTCATAGGATCATTTTGATAGGAAGAGCATCAAGTCCAACCATTAACCCAGCCCTGGCACTGCCCCATGTCCTGAGAACCTCATCTCCGTCTGTCCAACCCCTCCAGGGATGGTGACTCCAGCACTGCCCTGGGCAGCCTGTTCCAATGCCCGACAGCCCTTTGGGGAAGAAATTGTTCCCAATGTCCAACCTCAACCTCCCCTGGCGCAACTTGAGGCCGTTTCCTCTGGTCCCGGCGCTTGTTCCTGGGGAGCAGAGCCCGACCCCCCCTGGCTCCAAGCTCCTTTCGGGCAGGTCAGAGATCAGAAGGTCTCCCCTCAGCTCCTGTTCTCCAGCTGAACCCCCAGCTCCCTCAGCCGCTCCCATCACACTTATGCTCGCACACAAGCTTTACAAAGTGCCTGTATGACGGCCCCTATATAAAAATTAATATATGAGGGAAAAAGGGGAGGGAGTGGCTTTAAACAAGCCAGAACGGAGCAGGCAGCAGGTAGAAGTAAAACACAGCTTGCAGGAGGACACCCCGTTCCCAGCAGCTCCACCGAGCCTTGGCTCAGCACTGCCTCTGCAAACACTATTGTTTTTTGCAAACACTATTGTTTTTTGCAAACACCGTGCATGAACATGGCCATGTGTGTGCAAACACCGCTCCTCTCATTCGCAGGTGAACGCAGCCCTGGAAGACCCTTCTCTCTGAGCCCACCTGAAGGCAGGAGCAGATGCCAGCGCTTGTCCGAGTCTCACCACGCCACCGTCACCCCCTGACACCAGGGCACAGCTCCTGTGCCATCCGGAGCGTGACGCGGCGGCAGCGAATCCAATTTATGAGGCAGCAGGGCCAGAGAAATGCCAAACACATCTGGCCGTGTCGGGTCGCCCCGCACCGCTGGCGCTCGTCATACGGATCCAGGACAAACCCTCGCCTTTGTTTGCTCCTGTTTGGGCATCATGAGCATCCTGGGCTTTGCAGAATGGCAGCTCGGGAACATTAACTCACCGTAGGGTTATTTTGTCTTCTTGCTGAACTCTTCCTGGAGATGTCATCTGCCAGAACGTGTCATTTCTGCTTCATGGCCCTGCCTTAGCATTTCGAGGACGTGACAGAGTGACAAGAAACAGTATCCTTGAAGGAAGGGCTCAGTCTGGATGGTTCTTCTCTAACAAACTAGCGTGAGCTGGGCTGAGCTGGTCCCTTAGGGTGACTCCGAAGGGGTCAGGGGGTGGCTGTGGTGGTGGGGACTTGCCATGAGCTGTCCTGAAACAGCCTCAGTCACTGGGAGTTGGTCCCCAGTACAAAGAGTAGACTCGAGCTGCTCCAGCTCTGCTTGGACCCCATGAGTCCAGCGAGATGCTACTGCCCAGCCCCTGGGTTCTAGTGCTTTGCCTTCCTTGACTTCCTTGTAAAAACAAAAAAAAACAACCAAAAAAACCAACTAAAAAACCAAAAAAAACCCCAAACTCTCCTCTCTTCCCCATGCAGCTGCTCCTGCAGAGTTTTTTGGCTGCACTCAGCCAGAGGGACAGAGCTGAGGAACCAGAGCTGTGGATTGAAGGCTGAGACTTTTTCCCTTCCCACGTCCCTGCTGTGAAATGAGAAGGCACTTGGCCAGTGTCAGCACAACAAGCCACATCCATCAGCCCTGGTTAAATACGGACAATTGTTTCAAACTTTATTGGAAGGGAGAGAAATCACATGAGCACACACACAGGTCACTGCACAAGGAAAATAAAGCCAGTCGGTTGCTGCAGAAGGTCCTGCCTGACCCACGGGGCGAGCGTGGGAGATGTGCAGAGGTCTTCAAGTCCTGGTGTTAGAGCAGCATCCCCTGCCTGCCCAGTGCCACTGGAGTTACGCTGGCCTTGATGAAAACGAGACCTGATTTTGAGCATAAAGCAGCTGCACAGGGTATCTTAGCTCTGCCAGCTCAGCTCTGCTTCACACTGCTGCCGGAGGAGGCTGGTGGAAGTGAAGTGCTGGCCGTCCCCCATCCAGAGATCCGCAGAGCCCTGCTCAGGCTCTCGGGAGCAGCTCTGATGCCAGGGGACACCGTGGCTTGCAGCCGTGCCCTGTGAAGCCCCGAGTCCCCCCCTTTCCCCACCGCTCCCCCAGGTCGGCTCGTGCAACGTCCCCTGCCTTCCCTCCCCTCTTACAAACACTCTTTGAGGTTCTTCGTCTTTTATTCCCAGAGCATCACTCCTGGCTTGGCTGGCAGTCCCTGGGGACTGTCCCCAATGCTGCCGCTCACACGGGGACACAGCCACCCCACTGACCACCACGAGAGGATCCTTTCCTGTTCACAGTGGATTTACGGGCACCCAGGGTGTTCTGCAAACCAGAGACATGGCAGGACCTGTCCTTTGGGGCAGGGCAGAGCCCCACGACAGCAGAGTCCAGCTGCTGGCAGCGAGGGGATGGCGCCGTTTCACAGCTCACCAGACACCAGTTTGCATCCTGCAAAACGAGGACAACCTGGGGAAACCAGGAGAGCTCAAGGGCCGGGTGGATGCCAGGAGTTCGGGGAGCAGCACCGAGCTGGGGATGCAGGAGCTCAGCAGGATGGTACCCCTGGGCTGAGCAGGGACATTGCAGCTGATACTCAAGGACAGAAAATATGTTTTAAAAATGAAATGTCCTGACAGGCTGCTGTTGTGCTGGAGCCCCCGGCACTGTCTGCAGAGCCGAGAGAGCGGTGGCTCCAGCAGCGCTGTCAGGAGCTCTTACGGTGACAATGGCTTCGGCGTGGGGGTGGCTGGGGAACAGGGGTGAGGTTTCCTCCTCCAAAATCAAAAAGGGCCAGAGGAGCGGTTTTGGGGGAAGCCAGACCAAAATGCTGAGACTCAACAGCTGAAGGTCGCAGCCAAGGAGCTGCCACCCTGGTCACCGGTCTCCAAGCTTGCAGGATGCCGGGACAGGGGACACCCAGCCCACACTGTGGGACCAGGCACATTCAGAGGGAACATCAAGTACCCTTGTAAAATGAATGAAAACCTCTTTTTTTTTTTTTTTTTTGCTTGCTTTCTGCTTTCTTGCTTTCTGCTACACCCATCCTTTGCACATACTCTGAAAAGGAATGAGCAGTTGGACCATAAATATGACTATGGCAAAAATCAGCTCAGAGCTGGGACAACACCATGGGTCACTTTTGCCCCATGACGTAAAGGTTTATTTTATTATTTAAGGACAAGGGGTCACCGGGGGAAGGGTAGAGGACCATGGTATGAAAGCCCAAAGTGTCGAGGCCATACAGTCAACAGGGATCGGGCTCTCATGGGCAGTGACAGGCACCATCACTGGGGATGTTTACAACATGACATTTTCATGCACTCTGGAAAAAAAAAAAAAAAAAATTGCGGTTGGTTTTCAGGGCAAGAGCGTCACGGCTGCTGCCTTTGCAGCGGGGCATGATGTTGAGCGCTGCTCGCATTAGGACACGGGTCAGGGGACGCACGGCTGCCAGCGCTGCTCGGGGACAGGAGCAGCAGCCCAGCGGCTTGGGGTCTGAGGTGAGACGTGACGCTGGCTGCAGTGACAGCTGGGGAGTGGGGCTGTGTCCCCACCCGAGCCGCAGGACCACCCTGGCTGGGTGAAGACAAGCAGGGGGTTTGGTCCAGCTCCATGGCAATGCCTGTAAAACCCCCTCTGTGCTCCCATCTCCTGAGTCTGGGATCTTGGGCATCTCCTGCCCTGATGCACCCAACCTTGTGCTAACGCTGTGGATCCACTGAAGATCCCACTTCCCTTCTGACACTGCCACAAGAAACCACGTATCCACTCCTGGCTCCCCAAAGCCATCCCTTGGAGGTGCAAGGCTTTCTCTGAGCTTCAGAGTAGCTCCTCTCCTCACTTCACATATAAGTTCCTTGGACAATGGCAGGACCCTATGCTGTATTTCAGGGGTGTTCTTACCTAATTCTGCCATTTTTCTCCTGGAAATACCTTCCTTAGGCCAGATACCAGTCATCCAGAGCTGCACTGCCAGGTATGCCCCTGCCGGTCCTGCCCTGGTGAATGCTTTCCCACTTCGTGCCATTTCTTTTCATTCTTCACGCTCTGCCCCACTGGCCTGTCAGCATCCCTGGGCCCCCTCCCTGCCCTTCCCCACCTGCACCTCGAACCCAGGACAATCAGATTGGTCTTGTTCTGGGGCTTTCATGCCCCAAACTAACATCAGCCATGCATGGGGACGGCCACAGCATCCTCCCCATCCCCAGCCCACGCACCCAGCGGAGGAGGCTCAGCCCCACTCGGAGCACCGCGGGGGTAACCGGCTGCTCGGCGTACCTTGTAACAGCCATCGGTTGACCAGCCGAAGGCTTTGTTGGCCCTCGAGGTGGATCAGCACTCTGTGAAGCCGTGTGCCTGTGTGTAGAGAGGGGAAGGTACGTGCCGCGTCTGGGCTTCCCTCCTCCGTGCCACCGCAGTGGGCAACGTCAGGCAGAGCTGGGCACTGGGACCACTGGGACCACTGGGACCACTGGGACCAATGCAGCCTGACGGGGAAGGGGCCAGGCAGGACCCTGCTCCCACACGGCACCTCAGGGCTGCAGAGAGCCCAGCACCACGCATTTCATCTCCTGATGACCTGAGAGTGTTGCTGCAGAGCGTGTCACCCCTGTCACCTGAGGAAAAGCCATGTCAGTGGCCCAAAGAGGAGGCGAGCTTTCCACTCCAGCTAATAATCCCAGCCAGGGCAAGATAAGAGATGCTATAGAAACTCCTCCAAGCTGCAGAACAGCTGCACTAAATCCCTTTAGTCCTCAGCAAGACATTTGTTTACAGGGAGACTAGATTTTATTACCTGAGGTTGTCTAGTACAGGCTGTCCGTGGCTCCCTGCCCACCCCCCCGCAGCACCGGTGCTGGTCCCTTGGCTCCCTTAGTGGGGGGGTTTGGGTCATGGTGGGTTTTCAAACCTGAGATGTTCTCTTTTGCTTGGAAGAGCATCTGGAGGACGAGCTGGGGAGCACCGTGCCAGGGACAGTGTCCCTTTGCCCCCGTGCCTGAGGCCGGCTGCTGCAGCTGTGACACTGGCGGCTGCACGTGTCACGTTGCTTCCATGAGCCTGGCTGGCGCTGGATCAGTCCCAATCCTGGGAAGGTCCCATCCCCTCGGGCAGGACATGGCATGAGGATGCCCTTGGTCCTCCCGAAGAGGCAGGTGATGCCAGCAGAGATGATGCCAGCAGGGATGATGCCAGCCGGGATCTTACCTTGTCCCTCCTCCAGCAGCACCGGAGAACCCCAAATCCAGCCCCTCTCTCCTTCCCTCACCCCAGGCTATGAAAAACCTCAGCCCTCATCTCTTGCAACCTTGCAATTACAGCCTTTAATTAAGCCACTAACCCCACCTGGCATTGAGGTCGCCAGGCAGACGGCGGGGTGAGAGCTGGGGTTGGTGTGACCCTCTCCAGGGCTGGTCACCCCCATGCACCCCCCGAAACGGGGCTGAGCCGCAGGCTTTCCCTGCTGGGGGTGGCACGTACCCCCCGGCGGCCCCCGGGGAACAGGGTCCGTCGCGCGACAGGTTGTTCCAGACAGGCAGCACGGAGCTCACGTATGGCTGATCCATCTATGCATCGCGCTGGGGGGGCCGCGGCTCCCCTTTAAAGTGGGGGCGGAAGCTATAGCGGTTCAGATTTCTCCTCTCACCTGTCGCTAAATCAAAGGCCATTTGGATTTAATCTCCGGGAGAGGCGGGTTTAACCCTCTCCTGGGTGTCCCCACGCCGGGGTGAGGACCTGCCTCGCCGACCTTGGGTACAGGGGACAGACAGACAGACAGCTGCCTCCTGCCCTCTCTCGATTCTGCCTGGTCTCCCACCCACGGCTCATTCCCGGCAGGAGCAGCGATGCTTCTCCCCGAGAGGCTGTTGCCCAGCCACCACCTCTGGTGATGGGCAGCAGCTGGGGACACGCTGATGATGCAGCCGGGGACATGCTGCTCAGCAGAGACGGTGTCGCGGGGTTTCTCATTACTGACCGCTTCCTCCCCACCTTCTCAGCTGAACGCCAGCAAGCCCTGCTGAAAATGCAGCCGCTGCCACGTACACTGTGAATTTAACCATGGGCAGGAACAGGAGGCACAGGGGATGGCGCGGGGTGGGAGCACCCTGCGGGCACAGGCTGCCTCTGTGTGCTGGGATGGGGGGGCAAAGGGACAGGGTGCCGGGGCACCAGGCACCCCATCGCGGGAGGGAGCGATGTACCAGCTCCATCAGGTTCCAGAAGCTGGCCCAGACTCATGGAAACGCGTCACGGTGCTGCAGACTATTTGCCACCACATTTATATCGATGCTTCGCTGGCCGCGAGCAATGAGCAAGGCACACGGCTCCTGTCAGCTGGGAAAGCTCTTCGCCCTGTGTGATGGGCTCACTGGGCAGTGCAGGTTACCGGGGCACCGTGTCCGGGACTGGAGCGATGCCCAGTACCAGCTGCTCCAGTGCCGAGCTGGAGAACACTGCTGCTGGCTGCCTCAGCAGCACCGTCCCCTCTGAACTGTGCCCACGGAGCTCCCGCAAAACACATCCCTGCCAACCCAAACCATTCTGTGATTCTCTGAGTGTCCCCATCTCTGAGTGCACATAAAGGTCCTGTGAATCTCTCCCTAGGGGAAACACAGGCTTCAATTATTATTTTTTTTTTTTTTATAATACCTGACCCAAGCTGGCTGGCCAAACCATCCCTGCAAAGTACAGTATTAAGGCACATCATCCTGGACACAAAAGGCTGCAATGGAAAACAAGCCACCCTATTTGCACACAGTCCCCCCGCGCTTTGCTTTCCCTGCTGTCAGTGGACATAAGCTAATATGGAACAAGATATTCATGCAAAAGGCCTTTGGAAATATTCATTGCTCATCTCTTAACAAGATTACCCCTGAAATCCTCCATTGCTCTGAGGGAGATTTAAAACCTTTCAGGCTCTTGGTAACCATAGCAGCACAGATGTAAAAAAGCAAAGGGGAGACAACTGATGTGAGAAATCATCGAGGATGTACAGACAGGCTGTGTGCGACTGCAGCACCAAGGCAGGGCAGGTTCATTCTTACAACGCGTTTCGTTGTCTAACATGACCAGGGCTGGCTCTCCGTCCTGGCCAGACCACACAGGACACGTCCACGCTTTGCAAAAACGACTCAGACGGCAGACACTTGTATGATGTGGGTCCCATGGCACCAGGGTCACCTTCCTTGCCACAATTTGGGACACTTTCCATGGCTGGTGATGCTCTCCAAGGTTTCCCAGCGTGTCCTTTAGCTCACAGCAACTTCCCCACAGGGTGCCAGCAATAACGGGGATGGTTCAGTCCCAGGACGGAGCATTTGAGGACTGGGGTTCCCGTTCCCTCTTGCCACGGCTTCCTCCTTCACCTTGGGCACCACTTCTGCACCTGTAAGAGAGAGAGATACTGGTTGAGTGTTGTGACATTGAACAGACCCATGTTTTGAGGTCCATTGAAACAAAATTTTGGGAAATCAAGCAGTGGCAAGGGCATCGCACAGCCCCAGGCACTTCCCGAGAGCTGGCTGAGCCCTGCAGAGCTTTGCCCAAGTTGGCTGGGAGCAACCGCGGGAAACAGGTTCATCTCCTCTCTTGAAAACCCCTGTCACTATGGCTATCTAAGCACAATGAAGCATTAAAGAATTATTTTCTAATTAGAAAAAAAAAAAAGCTTTTTGGGTTTCAACATCTTCCGAAGCTGGGCTTAGATTACTTGCCATGTTGTGCTTGCTCACTGCCTTTGGCTCTTTGTTTCCGCCGATGCCGATGGCACGCCATGCACCAAAACATGATCACTGTTTCATTCACGTGCCTAAACCCGGCACCCTCTGCTCATCCGCCCCTTCTCCTGGTTTTGGCCCGTCGAGGTCCTATGGCTGTGCCATCACATCTTCTGCACGCTCAGCTCTGCCTGAGCACCACGGCTCAGTCCTTGGCTCCTCTTGGCTCTCCTCATGGCACAGCAAGAGCTTCACTTGCGCCAGGGAAGGTGCCTCATGGGATGGTGCAAAACTGGTGCACTGGGTAGGTGTGCACATCAGTCCCAGTCCTGTTTGGGACCCAACCTTGTCCTGCTCCCCGGGCAGGCTGAGCCGAGGAGAGGACGCTGCTCACCCCGATGCAACCTCTTGGCCCTCCTCATGATAGGATCAGACAGGGAAGGCTCTTGATATGGCTGAAACATTAACTGGGGAATTACAAGGCAGGAATAATTCTTGTGAAAAGGGCTTTTGAAATCAACAAATTCAGCCAGAACTAAACACAGAAACTACAGAAAGAAAACGAACTGCATTAAAACTACAAAAACTAGTCCAAAGCTAGAAAAAAAAATACATAACCAAATTGAGGATAAAGACTTATTTTAACTTTCAGTCAAGTTCCCTTTCTGTTTGCATTTTGCATAAATCAGCTTCTGGAACAACTGTAGCATGAAACAGGGAAGGTGACGGCTGGGGACACACACCCAGACGGGGCAGCCTGCAGCTCTACCAGCAAACGTGCTGCCCGTCCCCACGGAGCTGGGACCGACACGCATCCCGCCTCGCACCCCAGTAATCAGCCAGCCCATCTGGGCCCCAGTCCTGCTGAAGCCGGGTCAGCGCCAGCGGTCCTGCCTGCTTGGCATCCGCTCATGGAGATCGCGATCGCTTTCACGGAGAGCTTATTTTCCCCTCTGGTTAAATATTCTGCAAAATCAAAGAATAACGGACAGCTGAATGTGGAGATTATGACATATGGGTTTCAGAGAGCTCTTATTTTCCCCCTCAGGTCAAATATTTCATAGGTTTACAGAAGAGTTGGGCACGTTTGCAGCAACCCCATCTGCAAACAAGTCCCCAGCCCCAGACAAGCGCAAGAAAAAGATGTGGGTGACACCAACCCCTTACATGAGCCACCCAATGGGTGGGGGACCCCCCCAGTGAGCCCACGCCAAGAAACACACGTTAATCTCCCGGGGGGGACAAAAGGGCAGGACGGCTGGCGCAGCGCGAGGGCTGGGCTGCTGCCGGCTCCCCGGCAGCGCTGGGCGATGCGAGCGCGATGTGCGCCGTGGCGCAGTGCTCTCCGGCGGCTTTCCAGCACCGAGCTCCGCGGATTGGCCCGGAGCACCCCGCTCTCCCCCTCCCTGCCCTCCCTCCTCCAGCACCCTCCAACCCACGGAGATTGGACAGCCTGGTGCCACATGGCGGGGGAACCAGGATAAAAGACGAGCTGGACTTGGGGAATGTAGCGTCTGCGGCAGAACAGCCGGCTGAAGTTCGCAGGGAGGTGGCACCAAACTTCCCCGGCTGCATCGAGCCAGCGCAGAGGAGGACAGACACACAGACAGAAAAAAGGACTGACGCCGGGGCTGTGGCCACCCAGGGACGCTCCACCAGCTGCGGAGCATCCCGGCCCCTCTGCGCCCAGCCATGTCCCTGGTGGTGAAGGAGAAGAACCACGTGCGGTTGGTCTTCTTGGGTGCTGCCGGCGTGGGCAAGACGTCCCTCATCCGCCGCTTCCTGATGGACACCTTCGAGCCCAAGCACCGGCGCACGGTGGAGGAGCTGCACAGCAAGGAGTACGAGGTGAGCGGGGCCACGGTCAAGGTGGAAATCCTGGACACCAGCGGCAGCTACTCCTTCCCGGCCATGAGGAAGCTCTCGATCCAGAACAGCGATGCTTTTGCCCTGGTCTACGCCGTAGACGATGCCGAGTCCTTCGAGAGCGTCAAGAGCCTGCGGGAGGAGATCCTGGAGGTGAAGGAAGACAAGTTCCCTCCCATCGTGGTGGTCGGCAACAAGGCGGAGAGCGGCAGCGAGCGGCAGGTGCCGGCGGAGGACGCCCTGTCGCTGGTGGAGCTGGACTGGAACAGCCGCTTCGTGGAGACGTCGGCCAAGGACAACGAGAACGTCCTGGAGGTCTTCAGGGAGCTGCTGCAGCAAGCCAACCTGCCCAGCCGGCTCAGCCCCGCGCTCTGCAAGAGGAGGGAGACGCTGCCCAGGGAGCAGGGGCTGAGGCCGCCCATGAACAAGACCAACAGCTGCTCGGTGTGCTGAGCCGGCCGCCCGGGGCTGGGGGGAAGGCGCCGGCAGCACCGGCACCGGCTGGAAACTCAGGTGGGCTGGGTGGGGAGAGGCGCCGCCTCGGCCAAAACCAACCCTGCTGCCTCCCACCCTTTCCCTCCTCTTCCTCACCCAGCCCGCCGGGACCGGGGAGAGTTGGAGAGAGCAAGGAGGAGGGACCTGGAAGGGATGCTGGTCACCAAAAGGGAGCGGGGAGAGGGTGAGACCCCAAAAAGGTGGGAGGTGTGCCGGGGAAACCGCCGTCGGTCAGCCAGCACCACGCGTCTGTGCCGCGGCGAGCTTGCAGCTGGCAGCAGGCAGGCAGCTCCTTGTGTGCTAGGAAAGGCGGACAAACAACAGGTCTTCGCTACATCCATCAGAAGGTAATTGCGGGCACCTGCGCAGCTGCATCCACGCAGCGGTGCCCTCTCCCGGGTCTCCTTCAGGTCCTGTGTCACCTCGCGCCGAGCACTTGCACGTACAACCTCCTGGTGTGGCTACGACAGACCCAGTGTCCAAAGTAGTTTTGGTTTTGTACCTTGGGTATGCGCGTAGAGCATGCAATAGGGCAGTCTGTGCATCTCTTCGGTTTTCCTCTTTTCTATTTTTTGTGGGGTTTTTTAAGCATACCCAATAAACCTGTTGTTGCAAAGCGGAGCTGGAAAATGTCTGGGTTTCTTTCTCCTGTACTTCAAATGTTGCAGTGCCTGATAATCAGGGTTTTATGCCTGGACCCCTTATCACTGCATTTGCTTTCTCTCCTCTATGCTCCATCCTTATCCAGAGCATCCCGGCACTGGCGGAGCCTCCCCAGCTCTCCAGCATCCCCTGGTGTGTCAGGACATTTGGTGTTATGATTTTCCTGACAATTTAACCACTGAAGTTTTTACCAAGCAGCAGTAACTAAAAATAAACCAGCCCTTCTCACATCCAAGTACAGAAAAGAACAACAGCCATTAAAAGACAGCTGATCCGCTGAAATAAAAACCATAAACACATTAAAAGGAGATAAAAAAGGAGTGGGAGAAGAGCACAGAAGGGCAGTATTTACTGTGCTTTAGCGTGCACTGCACTGATTTACTCTCCCCTCGCACAGCCCATCCTTGCTGTAACAAGCATTTAACCTGCTCGGCAGCTACACAAGCACAATAAATAAAGATACTAAAGCTTGGTGGATTAAAGACCTATCCACCCTGGTTCACACCCGAAGGAGCTGGGCAACTTGGCAGCCTCAGCTTTCAGAAGCCCAGCCCTACAGTGTGGCCTGAGATATGGGTGTGTAACTTCTGGTTGGCCCCTGTTTTAGCAGAAAAACGCAGCTCAGGGCACTCCCGGGGTAGCTGGGTCGTGCAGAGGTGGTAAAGCCCAACTGAGGGCTGGAGCTGCGTCTCTTTACAGTGCGATGTGGTGAAGAACTATGAACACCTGCAGCTCACTTTCTTTCAACAAGCAGCAACAAGTGAAACTGCTTTTCTTACCCAGACACGGCTCACAGCTCCTGAACACAGAATATCTGCAGCCGAGCCTGGGGAAGAGCCGGGGAGCGCAGCCGCAGCGTGTGATAGACCGAGCTGCGTACGCAGGGCTTGGCCAGAGCTGTCCCTGCAAACATCCTACAGGGACACACCGAACGAGAGAAGCAAACTTTGCCTTTCCTTCTGCATCCCCTCCCAGGAGGACAGGGCAGCTGGGGCTTCAGGCCAGAGCCTCTGGGGAGAGCCAGGGCAGAGCAGGATCCATGCAAACAGCCATCCAGGTCCCCCTGGCTCAGCTCTGCCCCGGAGAGCTCGGTTGTCCCCAGCAGAGCCGTGGGGAACAGAGGATTTACCTGTACCCCCAGGCACTTGCAGCCTGGGACACCTCTCTGGGTCAGGGGAACAGCAGATGAAGGGGCTCCCACCTCCAGAGCAGCTGCTCAAAGCAGTCCCTGCACAGGAGATGCAGCACGTGCTGGGGAAGATGCCCGTGACCGTGGTCCTGGGGCAATCAGTGCCATCATCTCCCTTAGCTGTGTGCCCAAGGCTGCTGTAACGCCCCAGTGAGCCAGCGGGACAAGGACATGGGGTTCCCTGCCACTGTGGGGTGACCAAGTCGTTGTGTAAATCACAACCCCTTGGAAGCAGTGAGGTCTGTGCCGGGACACCCACCACTTCTCAGTGCTGCCCCGGCTGGTGCTGACGTCTCTGGTGCTGCTTTTCTACCAAAAAAACCCACATTGCAGTGAACTTGGCCCATCCACGTGCAGAACCAAGAGCTGCTCTTTCCATCCCCAAAATATCAGAAAGATCCTGAACATCTTTCCATTGCAACTCTTTTCTTCCTTCCTTCCTTCCTTTCCTTTCTCTCTTTCTTTCTCTATTTCTCTTTCTTTCTTTCTTTCTCTCTCTCTTTCTCTCTCTCTCTCTTTCTTTCTCTCTTTCTTTCTCCCTTTCTTTCTTCCTTCCTTTCTTCCTTCCTTTCTCTTTCTCTTTCTTTCTCCCTTCCTTCCTTCCTTCCTTCTTTCCTTCCTTCTTTCCTTCCTTCCTTCCTTCCTTCCTTCCTTCCTTTCCTTTCTCTCTTTCTTTCTCTATTTCTCTTTCTTTCTTTCTTTCTCTCTCTTTCTCTCTCTCTCTCTTTCTTTCTCTCTTTCTCCCTTCCTTCCTTCCTTCCTTCCTTCCTTCCTTCCTTCCTTCCTTCCTTCCTTCCTTCCTTCCTTCCTTCCTTCCTTCCTTCCTTTCCTTTCCTTTCCTTTCCTTTCCTTTTCTTTTCTTTTCTTTTATTTCTTTCTTCTCCTTCCCTCTGCCTCCCCCTTCTCCCCAGTCAGACCATTTCACTCCAGCCTTGCCTCCGGAGCAGACACCAGCCTTGTCCCTGTGCTTGACCACATCACCCCGCAGAGAAGAGCTCTGAGTGATCCCTCCTGTTCTGTTCCACATCACGTAGCACACCCCATCAAACTGCCGCGAGATGCTCCCGCTTAATTTGAGTACACAAACAATCAGGGAGCATCAAGATGCCGCCTGCGAGAGCTGCGCCCCAGTGACAGCCGGGGGGGGACATCAGCTGCGAGCCCCCGCTGTGACTAATTGGTGCTGGCTGCTGCAGTTTGCTCAGGTCCTGATTGATGGAAAGCTGTGGCACAAACACTTAAACCAAGGACACCGAGCGAGAAAGCAAAACATTTTAAAACTAAAAGCGGCACTTCTCATTGAGGATATAATTAGCTGTATTTGTTTTTAGGGCCTTTCGCTAAGCGAGGCTCAGCGCCGGGGAAAACAAGCCGATGTGCTCAGTGCTCTGGAAAAAGCAAACCTGCCGCCCCCGCGTCACCCGAGCCCCACTGGGGTTCTCCTGGCGGGTCCCGTCCCGCAGCGTGGCTGGGATCCCACTGCAGGACGGTTTTGCAGAGCAGCCCTCTCTCGCAGTTTTTTTTTTTCAGTCTAATAACGGCGTGTCCAGGACACGGTGCCTGCTTTCCTCGCTCACCCACGGCCGGCTCTGTGCTGGCCATGGGGCCGGCTGGGTGCAGCGCAGCCCCTCGCAAACACCGCTCGCTCAGTTTGCACTCTGCGCTGTAACAGCCTTCCAGCAATGCAGAAAGCCTCGTTCAAAATTCAATCTGAAATTGCTTCCAAGCAAGGAATTTTTAAAAATAAACGGCTCAGTTCAAGTCACTTTTGGGAGGAGAGCCTCCCCTCGTCCCCGAGGAGCTCGACCCACGGCACACATCGCATTAGGGCTGCAAACGGGTGGTACGAGAGTGTCAAAGCCCTTTCCAAGGAGCTCGGTGGGTGCAGGCAGTGCTGGGTGCAGGTGTATGGAATCACAGAATCATTTTGTTTGGAAGAGACCAGCAAGATCGTCAAGTCCAACCGTTACCCCAGCCCTGGCACTGCCCCATGTCCCTGAGAACCTCATCTCCGTCTGTCCAACCCCTCCAGGGACGGTGACTCCCCCACTGCCCTGGGCAGCCTGTTCCAATGCCCCACAGCCCTTTGGGGAAGAAATTGTTCCCAATGTCCAACCTCAACCTCCCCTGGCGCAACTTGAGGCCGTTTCCTCTGGTCCTGGCGCTTGTTCCTGGGGAGCAGAGCCCGACCCCCCTGGCTCCAAGCTCCTTTCAGGCAGGTCAGAGATCAGAAGGTCTCCCCTCAGCTCCTGTTCTCCAGCCGAACCCCCAGCTCCCTCAGCCGCTCCCATCACCCTTGTGCTCCAGCCCCTCACCAGCCCCGTTCCTTCTCCCAACTCGCTCCAGCACCTCCAGGGCTTTGTTGTGGGGCCCAGAACCGCCGCCGGCACTCGCCGTTCGGCCCCGCAGCGCCGGGCGCAGGCCGGTCCCAGCGCTGCCGATGCGGCCCCGGGCAGCGCGCTGGGGTCCCTGTTCCCGGGCCGGGGCTGACAGCAATTCCCTGCCACCACCTCGTGGGGAAAACTGCCAATTACAGCCGAGGACATTTTGTGAAAGCGAAGCGCTTCCTCCCATTTCCTGCCGCAGGGAAGGCTGGAGCGTTTGAAAACGCGGTGTAAGCGGGGGGGGGACCCACCTTTTTGACGGGACGGGAGGGGACAGGCGGGCCGAGCGTCGCTTCTGTTCGTCAGGGCTGCCCAGATAACGCGCTTCATTTTGACCTGGTGCACGACAAAAGCACGGGGACACGGGCACGGCCAGCGAATACTTGTTTGGAGCGCTGTCCAAGTGGCTGAGAATTGCTCGTGCAAAGGATTCCGCCAACAGGACTCGCCCGGGGTTTCGGCGGAGCGTCCCGCTTCTTCTGGGGAGAAATGTCATGAAATGGAACTCTGTATATGAGAGAAAGCCGGTAGTGTGTAACGCTTGGCAAGCGCACAGCTGGTCAGCATAAATGTTACTCTTGCTATGAACTCCTGCTGCAAAAATGGAAAGAGAACCTGCTCCTTTCCAGTAGCATCAGTAAACAGGTGTTTAGTCTGCTTGAATATATTTTTTCAGTATGAATTAAGAAAAGATTAAGTGGGCAAAGCATCCAGGAGATAAAACTACAGAGAAATTATAGAGGAGTCTGGCACAGTTTTGAATATTACCAAGTCCACTCCCTTGCACAAAATGAATATTTAAAACAATAAAGTATTTCATTAACTCAGGACAGACCACAGGCAGGGAGCAGGTGGGGGGATTTCGCACCGAGCGGCCTCACGGCTCGTTCAGGTCAAGCCACCTTTACTAATAATCATATTCATTGAAAGCAAAGCAATCTTCCCGCTTCTTGTGTTTTACAACATTTTAATAACCCTGAAATCATGACTGCGCCGGGACCACGTTTTCATCAGAGAAAATGTACAAGCAACTCATTTCCAATGCATCCGACAGTAAAAAACCCAAACCAAAACAAACACCGGGGGCGCACACAGGACAAAGTGTCATATTCGTTTTCTAATGAAACGCTTTCCATTAGAGAGAAGCGAACGGTGGGAGCGCGAGGGGTTTTCGACTGGTCAGCTCGACTGTCTTTGCACGGGCTGGTGGAGGATGGAGTCTGGCAACTCGCAGCAAGCGTTAACCTGAGAGATGGGGCGTCCGCCGAGGACACCCCGACCCCGCTAGAACACGGGCACGCGGGTCCGTCCTCCCTCAGGAAAGCTACGGTGGGGATGGGTGCGGGAGGTGCCTCCCGAATTGCAGACGGGTGCGAGTGGAAGAGACCCCGCGGGCAGGAGGGGGACGCGAGGCCGGCGCCCGCGGACGTTAAGGGTTCACGGGTGCGTTACCACCGTCGAAGCGACGCGAGGACCTGGGTGGGACAGTCCGAGAGACCTGCAGGGAGCGGAAATCGTCCTGTGCGGGCCGCGGACGGTCTCCTTCAGCTCCCCGCTAAGAGAACAGCGTGAACCACGGCCGTTTCCAGACAACTCCGGAGCTGTGGTTCAGCCCGGGGTTCAGCAGGGGACGGCGGGTACGCCAGGCATCCGCATGGTTTACAGAGTTCTTGAGCTCGATATCCGATATTTCCAAGCTCCCCTTCCCTGAAACTGGCTAACGCAGGGCTTGAGCAGAGATTGTACATTCAGCATCGGCGCCGCGGCACAATTAGTACACCTGGCATTTGTACAACGCAGGAACTCCGGCAGACATTCAGCAGCAGTTCCTACACGTCAGGAGATGATCCTACGGCAAGCGTTGGTCCGGTACCACAGGCATCCTCCACACTACGGCTGCCCAGACCCCAAACCCTTAAGGGTTTTTCAATTCCATTTTCCAGACTTCTCCAACTCCAATAATGCTTAACATATACAGATATCCATATACATTTTTTTTTAGTTAAAATGCTCCTTCACACACACAATCATATTGAATTATCAAGAACAATAATATATTTTTGGAGCAGAATAGCAAAACGATCTGCTCCGCCAGTGCCACCCACAAACTAGACAAGTGACTAAGAAGAAGTTTGACAGTTTCAGAGCACTTAGGAAAGAGAAACTCTCTTGGCCTAAAGACAGGGGAGCCATGCAGTGAAAGTGCGATGGAGGATACAGTAAATGCAATATACAGAAAAACACACCCTGCTAAAAATGTTTTCTTGTAAAGACTCTGGAGCCATAAGGTGAATCCTTATCATCAGGAGCTATCTTTACAATTTCAGAAATAGCGGACAGCGTTAAAGCAGAAAAGAGTATGGCACTGAAAATAAAAAGAGCTATGCAAACACCAAAAGACTGATTTTGGCCAAAAGCTGTAATTCTCTTAATACACCAAGGTGGATACTAAATTTTAGGAGTGCATCTGATTTACACAAAGCCACCTTGGCCAACCTTATGGAAGACGAAAACTCCCGTTAGCTACAACATCCGACTCTGTAATGGACTTTGGACTTTGACATCTCAGCAAACAAACCCCAGGGACAATTCTTGCTAAGAAAAAAACCAAACAAAATACAAACCAAACAAAAAACCAAGGGAAAGAAAAGAGAAGGCAACTCTCTTCTGTGAGTTCCATTACGAACGCCTGGAAGAGGGGAATTAAAAATAGGAGATGGGAGGGGAAGCAGCTCACAGAGAAAAACCACCACGGCAACAGCTGAGCAACTTCGGGGCGATATTGAGAATTAAATTTAGAAGAGGCTTCCGACTGGGTATTGTAGCAGTTTAGGTAACAGAAGTCACCCCCAAGTCTAAGATTTGATGATTTTTAAGTGTATTTTATCAGCCAGCAAACTCTCAAGAGTTGTTGGGGTCCCCCCGCCCCACGGGCGTTATTAAACTTCCAGTTTGCGGCACAGCAACCAGTAATCCCAGTGACGGCAGACGGGCTCCGTCCCAGCGGGTGAGGCTGTGAACGGCTTTTTTATTATTCCAGTTCTTCACCTTAGGGTTTTTTTGCCTTCTCAAATGGATCGGTGGAGAACACAAGCTCCTCTTCACACAAAAAAGGGAGATGGAGCAAGTTTGGGTCCCTCCACAAGCCTGTGATTTGTCTCCTAACGTGAGCCACTGCCAACATCTCCCTTAACTTCAAAACCTGAAAGGCCAAACATTTTGGTGTTTCTAACCTATTTTATTTACGGGCTATTTGGCCAACTCATAAAATTTAGTGGAACTGGCTTTTTAGAGCCAGACATCCAGGTGCAGAAAACAGAAGGGCAGAGGGTGACTGAATGGTAGCGCTAGCGAGGACCCATCAGCCTCGCAATATTTATAGATGTTAGCAATTCACCTACAAAAGACATGAATAAAGGAGAAAAACGTAATTCTAGCCAAAAAAAAAAAAAAAAAAGGCTGACTGCTTTTGATGCAGCACTCCTGGCTGCGATATGCAAAGTGTTGGTGGCACAAGCTGGTGAGAAATCGATCACCAAGTGGGACCTGCCTGACTGCCCAATGGATTCTCAGTAACACCGAAAGAGTTCAACTTCTTCCATGAAATACCTCAACACACTTAACTATATATATATATATACTTTAGTATCCCCTGCATAAAAAGAAAAATACACATTATTTGAACAGCCAAGAAAAAACTGCGATTTATTAAGTTTCAAAGAATCTTCGTACTCTTGAAAGCAACTTTCGGTGCATGTTCTTTTAACAATCACATTCTATGAGGAGAATAAACATTAAAAGCCACAATTGTTTTTGTTTTTAATCTCAGAGTTACAGACATCTTTAATCCAAAAAGGCAAAAAAAAAAAAAAAAGCCTCAAAACAACCCCACCCCGCTCCCCCCCAACCCTGAAACAGAAATTTTCATTCCCAATTTTAAAATATCAGGAGTTTTTCTACAACTCAATGCTAAACTTCAGCATGGAAAATTGTATGTAAACACGCACATACACACATACATATTTTATATAAGAGTGTGTGTGTATATATATATAAAATATATATGTAGGAGGCGTGTAATGGCAATGAGATGCAATTACTCTGAGGAAAGGTTACTCAGCTAAATACACTACTAAAACTTGAGAAACAAAACAAGTCTTGAACCCAGTTTGTGCATAGTTCATGATCCTCTATAAAACCAGCTTTTGTTAATTTGCAATCTTGCAGGACCCTTTAAATCTGATAAAACCATTAAAAAGCTAATCTTCCAAAAAAAAAAAAAAAGAAAAAGAAAAAAAAATAAAGAAAAAAAAAAAGTAATGCACAAGTTTCCTGATCCAAGCAGGCAGGGAGCACAATGTTCATATAATTTTTAAAACATACATGAAGTGTATGTTATTCCATTGTCTTTCTTCCTTTCAAAACAATCAAAAACATTGATCTTTTTTTAAACATAAAGCGATTTTTTAATATATAAAGCACTCTTCAAACATCTATTTCTTTTGAGTCCATTATTTGGTAAATATGTAACTGCTACACATTAGATTAGGTATTTTCTTCTTTCTTACTGTCTTTTTTTTATTTTATTTTGTTTTTTAATAATATCTTCAGTGCTAGGAGTTGGGTTTTTAAAAATACATGAAATGGTGTGGAGTTGCTCCTCGGGAAACCCGGCTTTCCTGAGACATCTTCCACCATGTGCAAGATAGTGATCACAAAGTTTTCGCCACTTCGACGAAGAGGAGGAAAACAACAACAAAAATAGTACACAGCAATGGCCAAAGGAAAGAATAATACAACAACACTGTTCAATCCCAGAGCTCTGAAGTAGCATATCTTCATTCTGAAAATAAGTTTTCTTTACGATGGAAGTCTTTTTTTTTTTTTTTTTTTTTTTTAATTCCTTTTTTTATTTTAAAGTTTGAAGGAGAAAAAAAGGTCTGTAAACAGGTGGGAGCCAAAACTCCTGGCTCCTCCAAAAGCAGTCAAAACCTATGTCCAAGTGCTTGTTTCTGTTCCTGCTTGCAAGGGAACTATTCACTCTTTACAATTATCTATGGCCACAGTTCAACAAGAGTTATTTTTTTTTTTAAACTTTATATTCCAAATGGAAAAATGGTGCAATACTCCGGTAATAATTTTCTTGCATTAGTCCACAATAAAAAGCCGCTAAAGGTAGATATACATATTATTCTCCAGAGATACACACTGTAATTTTTAAAATGCGATAAGAGTCCTTGAGTAAACATTTACACGTGAATTGTCGCCGGCCCCTTCTATCAGTTTCTTTTTTTTTTTTTTCTTTTTTTTTCTTTTTAACATCATAGGATTAGCTACAAGAAGGGCTGCGGACACTCAGTGCAAAGTTAGAAGCTAATAACAATTAAACATTTGACCAATGAGCAAATAAAAAGCATATACTGAATAAAAGGAAAAAAATTCACACTTGTAGTTAAACCACACATGGGCACACACATACACGCAAACACACACACACTCGCACATACACTTTTCCAACAAAAACGTATAGTCTGAACTTTAAAAAAACTTCTTAGAGCCTGTTTTTTGTGTACTGATGCTGACCTGGAAGTGTAATAATTAGACTTAGAAAGTGTTCACATTTTGTTGTTGGCCTGCTGGATTCAAGTATTTGCATGTTGATATGTTTTTTTTCTTTTTTTTTTTGTTGTTTTTCCTTTTTTTTTAAATTTTTTTTTTAAACTTTTTCTTTTTTTTGGGATTTAAAAAAATGACATGAAAAAGTAATGAAACAAGGGTAATGTGCATAGGCAGATCCATGGGAGTAGTGGACACAGAGATACCCCACCCTGCCCTCCCTCCCCCTTCAACCTGTACAGTCAAGAGTTTCCATCCAGATTCGTCACTTTTCTGTACCAATGGTAAATATCTCACTTCACCCTTTCTGATTATTGGGTCCGCCTCTGGTAATGTGCATAATAGTCACAGGCTCATTTTTAATAGGCTTTCATTTCCCCTTCCCCCCCTCCCCACCCCCAAGTTGATAAAATAACCCTTTCCAGCCCAAATTCTGAAAAGTGCCCTTCATGATAGACCTATTCTAAGCAGCTTTTATACTCGGTTTTTAAAATCACCATACAAACATAAAAAGACGACATAAAACAAAAAGCCATGAAACAAAAAAACAAAACAAACCTGTCATTAGCATGTGACACTGACCAAGAGTAGCCCATACTGTTTCATGAACAGTTCACAAGGACTTCTGCAGTTTCATTTTTGATACCGGACAGAGGTACTAAAAAAAGGGCTGCCAGTCTGATCGGTTAAAGCTGGATTTCTTCATCAAACCCAGGACTGGAAAGGGTTACAATTTTTTTTTTTCCTTTAGTGCTGATGATTGTTATTTCCATTTTGTTTCTCTTTTTTTTTTTTTTTTTTCCTAGATGGACTCCCCGCTGAGAAGATCACCCGGAAGAAGAGTATTCAAAGGTGTGGGGCTCCCGATAACTCTGCCGTCGTCGGTGCTGGGGGGTCCCCAGAGGCTGCTGGAGTACTGGGGGACCCCCCCCCAGAGCAGGTCGCTGCTCCCCTTGCCCCCCAGGCAGGAAGGGTTCCAGTGCCCGGCGTCGCTGCGCACCAAAGCGTGGGAGCTGCTGGAGGAGCCCAGGCGGCTCTGGCCGGTGCTGCTGTTGGATTGCCAGCTGGAGGTGGGCGGCAGCGCCTGGCCCTGCGCTAAGAAACGGTTCACTTCTTCTTCGCCAGCAAACTCGGCCAGGATGGTAGTGTTTCCCAGGACACACCTGCGGAGAAAAGCAAAAGGCGCAGCGGTATGAAACACGGGGCGCAAAGGGCGTTTTGGGGAATATCTGACGTGAATGTGATTGTGCCACTGTGCTCGGCACTGGTGAGGCCGCACCTTGAATACTGTGTTTGGTTTTGGGCCCTTCGTCATACGAAGGACATTGAAATACTAGAGAGAGTTGGGAGAAGGGAACGGAGCTGGGGAAGGGGCTGGAGCACAAGTGTGATGGGAACAGCTGAGGGAGCTGGGGGTTCAGCTGGAGAACAGGAGCTGAGGGGAGACCTTCTGATCTCTGACCTGCCTGAAAGGAGCTTGGAGCCAGGGGGGTCGGGCTCTGCTCCCCAGGAACAAGCGCCAGGACCAGAGGAAACGGCCTCAAGTTGCGCCAGGGGAGGTTGGGGTTGGATCTTGGGAACAATTTCTTCCCCAAAGGGCTGCCGGGCATTGGAACAGGTTGCCCACGGCAGTGGTGGAGTCACCATCCCTGGAGGGGTTTAAAAGGCGTTTAGACGAGGTTCTCAGGGACATGGTTTAGTGCTAGAGTTAGGTTAGGTTATGGTTGGACTCAGTGATCCTGAGGGTCTCTTCCAACTGAAATGATTCTATGATTCTATGAATCTAAATCCATGTTCCCTCAAGTTGAATTTGAGGTGAAGAGTTATGCCAATCACCGCTCCTCCTAATTAACAGAGCGAAAAACCCCACACAACCAGAGGTGGAGAGTGTGAGCAAGCTGTTCTCGGATCAGATGGGATCTGGGACTGTTGGCTCTGAGATGTATTTTCCAGTGATCAACTCCATGTAAACATTTATCTGTGAAACAGATAGTGGCCGATATCCCTTGGCACGCTAACACTGGCTTCCACAAATCCTGTTGTATTTTACATTGTCACCCTGCCAGTAAACCAAACACACGTATATTAATAGCTCAAGCCTTTTCATTCAGAAAGGGCTGTCTTATCCTTGCCAGCGTGTAACTATAGTTGTGCCACAACACATTAAAAACCAATTTAAACAGAGGCCTTCCAGACCACTGATAATGTAAGGATGCCGCCGCGTACATATTTCAAATATGCACTTATGTTTAAACGCACATATTAATTTTGCCTTCGGCATTATTTCTTTTATCTGATGTCCACACCTAAACTGATGTAACTAAGAAGGGTCAATTTTTCATCTCCAGTTGTTCTGAATGCTATTTTGTAGTATTTAATTAAGGAATGTTCAACAGTTGAAGAAACAACGTGGTCATTAACATAATAATTATTACTACAATTTCTGTTGATCACGTTCATAATGGGAACACAGTTGCAACTTTACATAGGGAGTAACCATTGCTCCTGAATTTCTAAGTACAGGAAGGTAATTGGCCAGTAGTACAGCTGGCTCCAAATGACGTGTCTGCTATGATCAGTATTTTTCACTATACTCACCCTATAACCTGTTGATAAAGAAAATTGCTTCCCAACTATAAGGACCTAAGTATTCTTCTGAAATATCAGCCTCTATTCTTAGTCCTCTCTCATGTCACTGATTTTATCACTAAAATTCTCCAGCTCTTGTGTAGCACACTAGTTAGTCCCATGGATTTTAAACCACTTAAAACACATTTTGTTGTCATACATTTCTTTCAATTTCTTTCCTAACTCCTTTAAAAAAGGTGACCACCACAAACACATCCTTTATTTATCACTGTTTTGTCCTTTCTGTTTACTTTCTCTTTACTGAGTGTATTATTAATGCCAATACCTATTATCGAAATTTGTAACGATCTCTTATTCAGTAGTATATGAGTATCTAGTCCCCAGTTATTTTTTGTCACTCTCATTAGGTATTTTCCAAAATTGGATTAAACTACCTAAATGCCTAAGAAAATAGTTTCTGAGATAAAACCGGTTTCATAACAAAGGGAAGAGAGGGCAGAAACGTACATATGCAGAGACTTTTGGGCCTTGGCTGCTTCTTCCTTGGAACTGTATCGGACCACAGCATTCCCTTGCGTCAGGTTCAAGTGGAATGTTATCAGAGGGCCATGTTGCAAACACAGTGTCCGCAGCGTGGAACCATCGATCTGGTGAGAGGGAAGAGGGGAAAGGTTATCTGTATTTGTGTGATTTCACTTTAAATACTTGTTAACTAAACAAGTTTTAAAAGCTAAAGAACAAGTACAGGTGAAAGAAAAAAAAAAAGTCCTTCTTCCGTACGAAGAATTTAATTATAAACTTATCAAAAGTCCAGAAATAAGTCAAAGGAAAAACACATAGCTCATAAATATAACTAAATTTTCCCCAAAATTAATTTGGATGTTTATATCCAAAGCTTTGTGGCCTATGTTCTTCCTTGTGAGTGGCACTACAAGGAGGACTAGAGGATTTGACAGACTTAGGAGAATAATAAAAAAAACCCCAAACACATAGGAAAAGGAGATTTTACATCTCTGTATCTGCTCTAAAACATCATTCACTTCCAAACTTCCACATATGCAAATGGCGCGCACTGAATGACTAATTACAGTATTAAAAGTTCATACTTGATTTGACAGCACTTCGAAAACTTAAAAAATTCTCTGTAGAAGACAGACGCTTGTAATAAATGCAGAATAATTCTTTTCCCTTCAAATGAACCAAATGCCCAAGGTTGACAAACGTCCTTCTTATTATCTCTTAAATGTGCCAGGTCTGTTTTCAGAACTGCTTATGTACAATTCCATTTACCTGGGGTGTGAGGTTTCGAAGAACCAGCCAGCTGCTTGTTCTCCCTGAGCTGTCAGTACTCCATGCAGAACCTACAACACAAATTCCACAACAAAACATTTTATCATGATGTAGAGAGCACATTACAAGAAGAAAACTTATCTGGAATCACCACATACTAGCAAGCGTTATTGCTACTGAAAACAAATCCTACAGCAGTTTCCCCACATCTTCATTTATTGTCTTCTTCAGAATGAAAGGTTGCTGAATGCAAACCTGCTTTTGTTACATTTAAAACATCTGTGGCATTTTTCACATTCCCACAATAACTATTAGGAAACAAGGGGATGCCGGTATGACACTGCAACAAACTGCACCTTCAGGTTACGTTAGAATTAATCCAGCAGATACATTTTAAAAGCCATTCAGACGTGCAAGCTCAGATCGCTGCTTGCTATTAAAGATTTCTACAGCACTGCAGCATTCTATCTTGCCAATGATAAATTAATGTATGTGACTTATTCAAAACACGCATTTCTGCACTAACAGTGTTCTGATTAAAGAGACAAAGACATAACTAACAAAACCTGCTTTTCCAACTCCAGCCTGATGTTTTACAATGAGAAACTCTACAAGCTTGATATTTCTAAGTGGCATTTGAGAAACCGCAGTACTTCTGTTGTGACATGCATGACCACACTCAGGCTCCAGGGAGAATCCTGGTGCCAGCAGTATCTGCCCACCAGGTGGGGTTTCAGTGAAGAAAACAGATCCAAAATAAATGCCAAGAAGAGGGAAGATCATTTAATTCTCAACTTAGTGAAAGAAGATTAATGAAACAGCCAGCTTTATAAAGCAGGTGTAATACTTTGAAGCTGTCAATACTTCACAAAGATGACAGATATATTTATATAGCCAGATAAATGTTTTCTCATATTTGTACTTAAGCAAAACCATGACATTTAAAAGAAGAGCCTGCATGAAAAAATTAAGACATTCCCTGAGGTTCCTGCAATGCCATCAGGTCCTAAATGCTTCACATCCATGCTCCAAAAGTGTGTTTCATATTAAATTCCATGGGCTGATTCATTCATCTTGAAGCCTTGTAGGCAATCATAGATCATACCACAAAAAAAGAAACATATTTAAAAGGTATTTTTAGAAATTAAGGAAATGGGAAAAAAATCCTGGTTGGAATTAAGTGACTTGCCAATTCCTACAATTACTAATAGAATCATAGAATCATTTTAGTTGGAAAAGAGCTGTAAGGTCATTGAGTCCAACCATTAACCCAACACCACCGAGTCCACCACTAACCATGTCCCTGAGAGCCTCATCTCTGTCTGTCCAACCCCTCCAGGGATGGTGACTCCACCACTGCCCTGGGCAGCCTGTTCCAATGCCCCACAGCCCTTTGGGGAAGAAATTGTTCCCCAGATCCAACCTCAACCTCCCTGGCACAACCTGAGGTCATTTCCTCTCATCCTATGACTTGTTGTTACCTGGGAAGAGAGACCAACCCCTCCTCGCTACAACCACCTAAAAGATGACAGCTTCATTTACAACATATCCTACCTAAAATAAACAGACATGAGCTTCATCCCCAAACCAGAAGCACTCTACTTGTATTAAACCTCAAGTTTCTGGAGCCCAATACACAGCTGTGAGGTACCTCATTATTGTAACATAGGAAAAAAAACCCCAAACAATTATAAAAAGAAGGGAGTGGGGTGGTATAAACCACAGAAGCCTGGAGTACCGGAGGAGTAGGAGCTGGTCCAGCCCAGGGGACTGGCACCCCACGTGGATGATGGCTTGGCGTTGGTTAAGCCTGGCGGTGGTCTCGTCGGAGCAGTAGTGTTTCTGGGTACCTTCCATAGTTCATGGGACAGAGAGGCTTGTGTGTGAGAGATCGGGCCAGAGGACCAAGTAGACTTGATGTCTGACAATTTACCTGCAACAGAAAAAAATATATTGGTGTAGTTTTAGTTAGCAACAACTGTTACACCAAGTAGGATGGGTAATCATCAAGCTTCTGCATTGACTACATTCTTACAGCTTTCCAGGAGAGGAAAGAACAGCATTCTGTACCATCCAGTGATATAAATCCTATAGCCTTTGCACCTCCTAACACTTTAATGTTTGCTAACGCATTTACGTTTTCAAAGAATTTTATATTTAATGAATCTCACAACACCTGCTACGTATACAGCTCCCTTGTTAAAATCTAGTTTGCTTTCTTGTAAAAGACAATATATGTAAAAAGAGCAGAAAATGGACTTCAGTATTTGAAATCTAATTTCATCAAAATTATAATAAAACACTTCAAGATTGTCTCTCTCCAAGGTTTAATAGAACTTAACCACTTTTTCTTACACAACTTATTTTACCAAATATAAACAGTATATCCATATTCTGATTTATTATTGAAATTTCAAAGATCAAAGACCAACAAAAACTGTATTTCTGACTATTCAAAGTGACAGATACTCTTTTTTCCAAGTGTCTTTGAGAAAAATGAAGTCTTCAGAAGATTAGGTCATATCACAACCTGTCTCTCTTTGTAACTTTTTACTGCTCAGTTTATTTCCCTAACCAGTTTTTAAACTACCTTACTAGTGTTCTTGCTAAATCAATGTTTTATAAAATAATATAAACCCCCAAAATAACAGTTTAGCATTCAGACAAAATTGATCCAAATTATGGATACCAAACCAAAACTCTTTATTCAGCTTTAGACTTTCACATCCCTGCCTTTCTTCCTTGTACCAGCATATGTTGTGAAATTACAGTCCAATTTCCTTGTCACACCAGAGTCCCACCGTTACCAACATTAGCAGCACGTGTTTGCCTGGAATGGACTGAAATGGCCACGTCATTGCGTCTTCTGCCAGAGCAAATGATCTTGGCATTATGCTACCTTAATGCTTTAATGTTGGCTGCAGAGAGTGAGAAAATACTTGGTCTGACGAAGTCCAAGATCCAAAGATCTTGTGATATTTTTAAAAAGCAGATTTGCACTGGCAGATTAAGCTTATACTGAAGCAGTGCTTTGCATCAGGCAGCCATTGAGGTTGTTTTGTTTGTTGTTTGTTTTTTTAGTCCTAAAGCCAAATTTACCAGTCACCAAATCACAGCCTCAGTTACACACACATTCTTCAAATTGCATCTATATTTCCATACCATTTAACTGAAAAGATTTTAAACTTAATCATAACAATTTAAGTGACAGGGCAACCACTCTCCCATCTTCTTGCAAAATGTAGCAAAAAAAATAAGTTGACAATGATAACGAAGACATTAACTAGGGTAAAATGGTGGGGAGAAAGGGGGAAGGTTCGAGTTTTAGAACTCAGAGCAATTCAGCCTGTGATGTAGGACATGACACATGCACATTACCACAGATTAGATGTTGCTATGTCACTATTTCTCAGGGGGTTAACACGAAGATTAGATGGTACCGCAAAAAAATAAAAAGCAAATAAAGCAGAAACGCATGGCAGATAAAAGAAAAGCAACCCATTCCTTTCTTTTCCTTTCATTGGAGCAAAACATTTCAAACAAACCCTTTTTGTTCTGCATTCTGCAGTAGGACCTGGAGGCTGCAGCTTCATTTATTCAAAGGAGTGGAGGATTTTCACCAATTAGATATGAAAATGCTAATACAATCCATACAACAGCCCCAACACATTTTTATAATGGGTTAATCTGGATATTTAGGTAGCCAATTCACAAGCAAAATTTCCATGATTTGCAGAGAGAGATACTCCAGAATTTATAGCTTATTAAAAAAATGGGGTAATTCACATATTATATAGACCATCTACAGGCTCAGACATATTACAGAGGAGCACCAGGCTTTGGATTTACTGTTAAAAGACATTTAAGAGTCTCAAACGCAACCCCTCCAGAGCCATGCAGAGTACCTCCTTGAAGTACTACTATTTTCCTGAGCTGAAGATGGTTCACTTTTAACAGTGAGTTTTGTAACAAAAATTTCGTATCAGCTCTTACTGGAAGAGTGGGGGTGTTTCTACTGAGGTCCTAAGACAATAGAATATTCCTCCTCAAAGTTGCAACGGAAATGGTCATCAAGAGATCTTGATGCCACTAGAGAGTGACAGGATGTGGCACCACGTGGAATAAATACCATCCAACGCTCAGCACCGAAGAGCTGCCAGCAGAGCTGCCTACCCAGCACAGGACTGAAAAACGTGCTTCTGTCTGTAGTAGCACTACTGTAATAACTGGGAAAGCGCTTTCTAGGGCCTTTTCTCAGAATGCAGAAAGATGTGAAAGTAGAAAGGCCATTTTTCGTACCTGCAATGCTAGGTGCGGATGCAATGCTGCTGAAAGAGCTACTGTAGCCGGAGGCACTAAGCGGCCAGGCACTCGATGAAGGCAGCGTGGCATTCTGAGATGATGTTGGGGATGACCCTGCAGAACCAGCAGAGAAGCAACTAAGAAAGATGGGCATAATGATGTTTGGTGTGACATAAGCAAATCTATTAACGTGCAAATACAAACCATGCAAGGCATTTCCCTTAATCAGCCTGGTTTCTGAAGTCTAGGAATGACATGTTATAGAAAGCATGATAAAGTGAAGCAGAAGTCTTTAGTAGAAAAGCAAGCTGGCACAGTAGCAAATGTGCTAGCGCCTGTGCAGAAGATAAATTCTTCATTTCCTTTAAGCTACGTGACTCTCAAAACACTAGTGTTAAAGTGTTTTGTCTCAAGGAACAGGCTTGATTTATGCAAGTGCTCTGCCAGCTGACTTAAGCAATGGCAACTCTAGATGAGCATAGATGCATGTGATAAACTAACCTCTTACCATGGGAGATTTGTCCTAAATTACCCAAGCTAAGCACTTCTCCTACATCCTAATGCTCACAAACATCTTCAGATTTTTGCAGACTTTCAGTAAAGCAAGCATATATTTTAGCAATCGCTTCTCAAACTGATAACATTAAATGAAATGGTACATCACTTACAATCGCAGGAGCTATCTAAGCATACACACAATTTCCTTACTGGCAGCAAATACAGAAACTGAATGTAACACAAAATACCTTCATTATAAAGACCAGAAGAGCTGGAAGTATTCTCTCTAGCCACCAACAAAATTAAGCATGTATCCTAACTGACTTAGCATTCCTGACATACACAGATGGACTGTGATGCTGAAACACCTTTAACTGACTAATAAAAACAGGTGAGTTCTTTGGAAAAGAGCGCTGTACTGAGACAGAAGGGAGGAGTTAGAAAGACAATCCCATCCCTTATGGCTCAGTAAAAAACACAGGCCACATTTTCAACTGGAATAGCAACCAACCAAACTTTACCTTTACCCTCTGTGCTCCACAGGACACACTACTACAGACATCAGTTGTAAGCAAAATAACTATTTATCAATGTCTTCTCTGGAAATAATCTACTCCCAGGCAGGAGTGAGGGAATTATATCAGATTCAAAGGCCCATATGCCCACAGAGCTGAAACTGTTCCTGATTCCATGTGGCTAAGACTTTCAGCTCATAGTAGCTGACCCTGCGAAGTTTATTTAGTAAACAGGGTAAACCAAAAATCAGCCCAAAACCTCAGGTTTTGTCCAAGTGTCCAGAGCAACGGAGCTCAGCTCTGTTGATATGATCCGTGCACTTCCATGTGCAGTATTCAAACAGTCTCTTCCTGGCAGCATGTCATGAAAGCTCCAATCTCAACGGAAGGGGTATTGACAATAACAGGTAATCTTACCTAGGGGCAAACAGCTAGGTTGTATGAGATGTGAATGTAATTTGTGTGTTTACCTCCACTTTTGAGAAGATAGCGATTAACATCCTGTATCGTGGTGTTTATGGTAGGCCCCGTTGGAACACTTCCAGGAGTAACATCGGGGTCATTTTCAGGATCAATATTCTGCAATCCTTTCCACGGCACTCCTGGATGAAACTCTGTTTCAAAGATAATAAAAAGAAGAGTATATAAAGTCGGAATTCTCCAAAGTTCCTGTATATCAGAAGGCATGAGTATTCAATAAATAAAAACAGCGATACTTTTTAAGGACAGCAGTTAAACACGAATGCCTTGTATTTTGTTACCTGGTGGCCAGTTTATGCTGGAGCCATTGGAAATTTTATCACTATCGGTTTTGGCACGTGACCAGCTGTGAGGAACAGCTACGGGTGGACTGGCAGGCGATTCACTGTTTTGAATCAGATCGTACCGGCCATAAGAGTCATCAATGGAGGACTTCCCCGGAGGACCAATACTTAAACCTCCAGGTATAGCACCTGTAATGAATGAAATAGAAAGGCTTTGTTTAGGAGTGGGACTAATTTGGGGTATGGGTTTTCATCAGTCCTTACATTTTGTTATTTTTTTTTTTTCTTTCTGTATTACAAAGATAAAAAGAAAATTAAAATATAAACACAGCAAGCAAGGCTTAGCAGCCTCTGAAGCCTTACTAGGAATTATAGCTGTGAGATAAACCACTGGTACAATCTAGACACTCAAGTTAAAGAAATTTGGACTACGTTACTGCCAAAAAGAGACTAAGTAATTCAAATCATTACACTGATGGTAAATAGGAATTTACTGAGACAGCATACTAAAGAATATCACTGTAGGCAAGCTCCCTCCTCATCCTTCTCTTGGTGTTCATTGCTAACAGGATGGATGATTAGAAACAGCCTTTCTCACATTCCTACAAACTATCAAACAAGAATTTGGCATAAGGACCACAGCTACTTGCAGAACGAAAAACTACTGTAAAAGAAACAATTAACACCACTCATAATAAAATCCAGGATACAATGACAGAGCACCATGTTCTAACAGAATAAACTTGGTACAGGAAACAGAGGAATAAACGAGTCAGGATACTGGAGGCGTTTAGGGATAAAGGTGTTCAAACAGATTAGCAGTTACTTCTGGAAAAATATGAAGCTTCTGCTCCTAACTCCCAGGGCGGTAACTAAGCAATCCATCACGCCTTTGTACAGCACTGGCTGTGAAAGGTGGATGATACTGGAAAAATTGTGGGAGAAAGCCAACGTAAAGTTTTTTTGGATTGAAGGTATGCAGACCTGGAGTAAGGGGAAACTTGTGGGACTTGTTTTGCCAACACCCATGGTTTGTTATACTTGAAATCCACATTCTGAGCAACGAAATTCAGCAAATTATAAAAACATTCCTACGTTGCATGTAGGGAGTGATAGCAGCAAGAGCTTCAATGCATTGCTGAATGTGGCTGCAGAAACCATCTTAAAAATATCAAGAGTCTCAAAGAGTGTTTCATACCAACCATTTATGAGCGCTAACTGAAAATAGTAACATGAGAAAAACATTACAAGTGCGATATGACTCAAGTCTCAAGCAGCCAGACGGACACGGAGATTAGAAGCGACGTACCGTGCTTGCTGGAGTTCTGGTCAAGCGAAGAAGCAGCACTAGACAGATTATCCATTGAGTTGGGGTGTGTCCACTGAGGAAGGCGAGACTGGGACTGAGAAGTGTCCTTCACTGACAAACCACCAGTAATGTCCATGTTATTTACATTCATGTTCGGGTTCAGTCCAGCTAAGGGGAAACAGGTCGTTAGATATCCACAATACACTGGAGGATTAAAAGAGGTGTTTAAAAATCCAGCTAAAGACATTATTAAACATTGATTTCCAGACATCGGCACGTATCTGTAGTTATTTATTACACACATTTTTAACCTGCTGTCAAGAACTTTTGCTTTTATGTGAAGACCAATATAACTCCCATGAATTCAGAAAATGTTAAAACTTTGCTAGAAGGAAAAAAGAAAAAAGATGTGGGGATAATATTTTAAAGCTGTCAGTATTTCTACTCGCAGTCTCTTCCCTTGCCTCAGAATCTGGAAGAATGTGCTGGAACTACATTTAAACCAGTGAAGAATTTGGAGCATTCCATTGCTAAGCCAAAATATTCCTCATGTCTCACCAGCACACCCCCATGATGTCTGCCACTTTATTTTGCTAACAACATTTTAAAAATCCCAAACAAAGCAACTAATTAAAAGGTCAGAGAAACAGCAGCTATTCATCAGAGCAGGTATTGTACTATTTGGGCATACATTTTGTATACACAGAACAAAATCACTCCGACTGTATTTAGGGAATAATTTTTACGTGCTTCTGTGACACGAATCTGGGTCCTTTTGGATATGTAATCCTGAATGTTAGCAGATCACAGGAAGCTGAGATATGATAAGAACCTCAGACTTAGGCCTTTAATTCATAAATTCTTCTGCCTTCTGATGCTTCCTGCTGTATAACAGCTCACCATAGCACTCAAAATTACCTTCTTAACTGCTGCATGGTAGATAAAGCTTGGCAATTCTATTGTACACAGCATAAAGAGTCACAAAGAGATTAAATTAATTCCTTTATGTCATAAATGAAGTCTGTAGCATATATAAAACAAACACAGAAAATAGGTCTGAAAGGTTCTTCTGTTAACCCTGTCTCAAGGCCAAATACATTATTTTGAAATCAATCCTATTTGACAGAGTTGTGTCTAACCTACCACAAAATAACTGGTAAAGAAGATTTCAGAAACTTCCCAGGTAATTTATTCCAGTATTCTACTTTGCTTAAAGTAAATAAGTGATCCTTAATGTTTAACTGGATCTCCTTTGATGCAACAGAAATTTATTACCTCTTGCATTAGCCACATGCAAGAAAACATCTTCAAAGCTATCTTTTACATTTTTGAAGATTTCTGCATGTCTCTTAAGTCTTCTCTTTAGACTAAAGTGAGCAGAGGATTTCATTTTTTCCTTAGCAGTTTTGTTTTTGAAACATCTAATCATCTGCACAACACTCACTGCACTCTTTCAAACTTATCCGTATCTTTCTTGAAAGACATTGATTAACATTGATGCTTTACCAGTGCTGATTAGAGTGGAAAACTAACTACTCACTTTGCCTGACTTCAATATAACATTTGTGTATTTTACAACATGATGCTGTTAATTTATGTTTAGTTCACAGATAGCAACATACATAGATAGTTAATTAAGCAAATCTTCTGTTGTGATACTTGTAGGCAGAGCAGAGGTGAGCAAATACAGCCCACCTGAACAGCTACCAGACAGGCACATAACACCATGATTTCGTTTTGGCATTTCAACGTTATTTAATAAACATATCTTCTGTGTTTCTGTATTTGTTACACTGTGAAGCAAAACATTTAGATGCTGAATTAATGAAATATACTCCCTCTATCTTTTTTGTATGGAATAGCTTTAATGCAGGGCACTCACCAAGAGGGTAAGGAGCAAAGGTGTTCGGTGAAGACTGTTGCTCTTTGGTCTGCAGGTCAGGAAGGCCGGGAGCCTGGGGATGGGGTGAAAAGCTATCCATGGCTGATTTGCCTGCAGAGGGGTGCAAAGATAGATGTGGAGGGGGAGGCTGCTGCTTCATAAGCAGGGCCTGGGCCAGCTGGCGCTGGTGCTGCTGGATCTGCTGCTGCATGTTATTGATTGTACGTGCAACCTGGTGAGAAAAAGAATCAATAAATGCTCAATTGAACAAAAAGGCACCAGGTTTCTTGTGTCTTTCTCTACAGTGAAATAACACAATAGATCTATTTACAAATAAAACCAGACTGAACGGTTGAAGAGCTTTCTTCCAACTAAAATAGCTTTATTACTCTAGCACTCTCCCTTTTCAATATTCAAGCCATGTGCTGTGTAATTGTTTCTAGGGATGCTCTGGCTGCTTTGGTATAACGTAGCACAATTGCTTTAAGCTATTGAAACCAAACTCTAACGGCAGGGAAACCTACTTGCTGCTCCTGTTGTCTCATGGGTCCGGAAACATTACGCTGAGCCTGTAACATCTGCTGCTGGATTTGTAAACGTTGGTACGCCTGCGAGAGAGAGAGGAGAGGTCAGAGGTCCTGACAGATACAACAAGCCCTTGCTTGAACTGCTCCGGAACATTATAAAATAGAAAAGGGAAACACTGGAGTTTTCTGAAAACAGTCAATGAGGCAAAAGTAGCAATCTTGCTTAAAATGCATTATAAAATAAATTTAAGTCCAGTATAAAACCAAACATGTCAATAAAAACACCTGATGAGTAAGTTTGTGACCAATGAGTATTATTTAAAGATAGGAACCTATTTTTTCTCTAAAAAAAGTAAGACAAAGCAAAATTAAAATAGAAGTGTATAATATCATACAAACAGGATAAATACCAATAGTTAATTTTGGTTTGGCCATTTTGAGTTCTGACAACACTTTGTATTTAATCAGTTGTGCTGCTTTATTCCAGAAAAAAATCCACAATTAAAATGTGGTTAACTGGACAGTAATTTTTTTTCCAAGGTGTTTCTCTGAAACACGTGAATTTGAAATCCAAAAACGTTCTGTACAGATATTTTTTTAAGTAGCTGGATGCCACTCAGTTATTATCATGGCATGAGATCAATGCTGTGCTCCTCAAAACTAGGAAGCATAACCAGAAATGAACAACAGTACCAAACACTGTTACTAATAAAAGAGTTTGATTAGCACATTGAGATCAGCAACTAAACTAGTTTGTCATCCTCAATTTTATATTTAACCCCAGCAAATACTGACTTACTGTTACCAGTATCTCTTTTTAAAATATTCATAAAATCCAATTAAATATTTTCATACACATACACGCGTACATGAAATTTGCAAATCTAGCAAAAGTACCCAACTTAAAAAAAAGTAGTTCTTATCACATGATGTTTTTAATATCCATTCCATTAATTACAGGAAATTTACCCTACCCTTTATTATTTAGTGAGGCAACTGAAGGAAATCATCCAGGTAACTCAGGTGACCAGTACTGCCAAGATTTCTCTCGTTATGTTGTGACACAAACTTCCCAGTTGGTCAATTAGTTGCATACACTGGCGTGTAATCCACAGATCAGTGCTCTTTGAGAATATATGTTATTCATACCAGTACAAAGAGAACTGATGTTTTAGTTCCACTGATCAGCTATAGAGGATAATTATTCCACAAATTACTATTTATAAAGCCTGAGGCAAAACCCATGATTTTGTTTCTTTGAAAGGAAACTTTCTTAAAGAAACTGACATCTGATTGTTTTAAAGCTCCATCACGTCCACTTAAAAACTTAGTTAGCCATTCTCTTATTTTATCTTCATGCCTTCAGTTCTGCTTTAGAGCTTATTTGCAGTGTCTTTTAACTTACCAGCTGCAGCTGATAGAGCTGGTTCAACATCGTCATATGCTGAGGATTATTAATTGGCGAGGTTAACTGTGCAGGGCTGAGACCAATGTTTTTTGCTGCAAACTGCAAAAGCTGTGCTTGAACCTAAGAAAGAACAGTGTATTAAGCATTGTACATTTACTTTTAACACTGGCAACTGTGTAAGCTGTTAATAAGAGTCACAGGACATCAGCTGGAAAATATTACTATTACCAGAAGTAGTACCACAAGCCACCAAAAAAATTTACAAGAGACTCTAATAGAAATCTTAATAACCATACTCAAACGTCCATTTATAGAAAAAGGGCTGAGAACGAACTCCCCAGCTCTCTAGAAACACTACTTTTTGTAAAAAGAAGCAAGAGAACGTGCCCACACAGATGATGTACAGAGTGTACACACTAGAACTTCTTACCCACGTAATGTGCTTGCTGGCTAGGAAATAAATCAGCAGAGATACAGCCAGGCAAGAGCGGCTGCAAAGCCTCAGGAGCATGACAGAACGCATGTGGAGAGGAGAGGCAATGTGGAAGAGTTCCAGGGAAACGGAAAACTCGAGAGTAAAAGTGCTGTCTAACCTGAGGGGATAGAAACTGAGGCACTTGAGCACGAAGACTAGGCTGGGATGAATTAAGAGGTTGCACTGGCGGTTGCTGCGGCTGTTGCATGGTCCTGGCTTGTGCTGCTCCGCTATTGCCAAACATACCCAGATTGCCACTCGGTATCTACAGCAGGGCAAGACAGACATCGGCACTTAAAGACATCATTCAACGTATAAACTGGAAGCTACTTAGCTGTGCAGTCTTTATCTTCAGTGATTATGACAAGAACGGATAAAGAAACCAGTACATACAGACTGTACTGACAATCAGGTTTAGAATCAGGGATGGCAAAGACTGGCATGTACCCAACCTCCCAAACCTCCAAAACCTTGTAGAGACGCTTGAACAAAAGGCAGCCGGAGGTGAAGATCACTTTTATGAGGATGCATAACACTAGAGGGTCACAAGATGAACAATGAGAAGCACTCGCCAAAAATGGTTGTATTTGTGTAGCAAGGGACAGGAGAATGGCAGCATTAAACTCACAGCATCCCGATGTTAAATTAGCTACGCAGTTTTGATACTTAGTCATTTTATAAAGCTATGGACATGCTATTAGTGCCATCACTGCTTCTGAAAGATATGCTTAATGTGCCGTGTGGCACAAGTACTGCCTTTAGAAAACTAGCTTTAAAAGAATATATGTAAGAAAAGCCACCGTAGAATGATATATAGAGTTTTTCTGTGTTGTTATTTCTTATCTTTGCTGGAAGTTCCAATTTATATGGCAAAAATAACCTTTTCATAGTTAACAGAAGTTTATGAACTCAGTCTCGTGGTTGTTTACAAATCTTCCTCTCCATCTCCTTTCCCCTTCTTTCCCTTTCAGCATGTTCTACCCAGGGGCCAAAACATCCCTCTTGCCACAATGCTCTATCTGACCAGAGGTGCTAGAAGCACAGTTTCTTTCTTACCACCTGTCAAAGCTATGAGCTGTCTCGACACTTAGAGCAGGAATAAAAAAGCCCCCATCACTTCTCACCCATCTCATCACTGAATAATTATGCCAGCCAGGAAAGACGAATTAGAGCAACATCTCTGCCTTAGAGTCTGTGACAATGAGTAATGCCTCAAAAGAGAGAAACCTCACATCCATCAAGGCAGAGCTATACCTGTGTTGAGTGGTATAAATCCATAACACTGCAGGCTCTTCTCAATGGATGTGTACAATTAGCAGGCTAATTACAACTAAGCAGTTGTTTCATGTCCTACAACGTGAAACGTTAACACAGCAGGTAGTTTCTCCACTGATATTTCATGTGAACAAAGATGTTGCACACCCTTTCAGTTTAAACCACCATTTTCCCCTGGAAAGTGAGGAGAGCTGAAATTCAACTTGGGCTCTCACCCAACAGCCTTACCTGTCTAGAAGAATTCAAGTTTTGCATGCCCAGCCCTGAGGCAATCCCGCCCAGGGTCTGATTAGGGAGTGCACTGTTTGAAAGGGGGAGCTTCAGGCTTGGTGAAGGCAAAAATGGTGAAGTAGTGGGCTCTTCCACTAGGCCGCCATCCTGATTGGAGAAAGAAAGGGTGAGCTGTGTGCGGGGCCCAGGAGCAGACAGTGCACAAAACAGTGTCCCATGGAAATACAAAAGGGCATGGATGAATACAAATATTAAAAAAAAAAAAAAAAAAAAAAGGCATGAATAACAAGGAAAGAAAAGTATGGAGTGAAGGGAGAAGAAAGAGAGAAATAGGATTAAGGTATTGTTTTTCTTTGTTACACTTAATCCACAAATGTACAATGCCCCACCACCACCTCTCCAGAAGGAACCCTTTGCAGAGCTACCATGCAGCCGCCGCCTCCTCCCCTCGTAGATTTTCCCCTCTCTCCTCCACCAGATTGAAAGGTGGAAAGGGAAGAGACCCAACACAATTCAGGGAAGACCTCTGTCAGTGGGGTAAATCCTCAGCAGTGGAGCAAGGGCTCTGACACACCGCTTTTGCTAACCCAGAACCTGGGAAAGGCCAGATCAGCTGCTTTGATATCAGTCCCCATTTGGTTCCACATCATAGCTCTGCTCTTAAAAAGCATTTTTGTATTAATCCCCTTTCCTAACTGAGACAGGAGACTCTCTTTTAATATTCACATAGCACTGAGTTATTATTATCCACTACGAAGCATTAAACCCTAACGCACCCAACAAACACAAAAATCCTTAAAAACAAGACCGATGTCTGCGTAGCCTTCCTAGGAAAGTGATTAAGTCACTGTCTGAACGTCCCCCAGGAGGAGGCAGATTTTAGCAAGACATAAGGAGCCCCCTCTGATAACCAGGCTGTAAGGAACCACAGTTGAACATGGATACGATGCACAGAAGGCAGCCCCCACGGGGGCCAAACAGCAAGTCAGAAAAGAAAATAAATCGTATAATCCCCAATCAAACAGGTAGATATCTAGCTAGTATTACAGTGGGGTACCGAGTTCTATCTCAAACTGTGCTTTGATGTCTGGGAAGCCTGCGGCAAGCGTGATCAAATAACACTGTGTACAAAGTAGAGCTCCAAAAACAGGCAGAGTGAAAAATCTTTAATTTGCAATGTGCTGGACTGGTGTTTTTCAGGCAATATATTCATTGCAAAGAAAGGCTGCTAAATAGGTGAGGAGCTAGGTTATTTCAGCCTCATAAATTCAATGCCCCAGAAGATTGTGAGAAACTGATAAACCTCCTTTGTTAAAAAAGCAGCCCAGTCTGCTAACCAGATACCCAAACAAATGACTTAATGCAGCAAGCACGCTCAGTAAATTTCATGTTCTAAGTTAATCCTGAAAAATGCATTTTCAACAGCTCTCCTTTGATGCAAAGAAAAAGTTTCTTTACTATCAGGCAAAGTGACACTTGACATGCTATCTGCCTATCCTGAGGGGAACACTGACATTTTCTAATGATATCCCCAAGGCCTTTCAGCTCAAGATATTTTACATTCTACTGGACATCAGTCACACTCCACAAACAACTGCAGCTTGCATGACAGTAACAGGTTCAAGGATTTCTCCTTAGATCACAGACATATGTTCACAATTCTACCCTTCCCCCTTTAAAGCGAAAATAATTTCAAGCTTCGTGCGTGCTCTCTCCTTCAGATGCCATTGTTTCCTGCGTGAACAGACCTATTGACCATGAAAGACCAATGCAATCCCACCCTGCCCTCAAAATTTGTTCAATTCTTGTCTCGTTGACGTGATTTTTTTCACATTTTGCAAACAGGCAGTGCCAGGATGGTGGAGGACAAGCCACACTGGAGACTCAGGAATCCAATTTCCAGCCCCGGTGGACTCCTGCTCAAAGCCACTTGCACAAGTGTGCTCCTTGGCCGAACTGCAAACGTCTTTTGGAGCAAGTTTATAACGCATTGTTCACATTCGCTTCGTTCCATTTTTTTTAAATTTGAACTTATGGTAAGGTGTCAACTGTGCTGCATAAACCTGTGCTCTGTAAGTGGAACTGAAATCAATTCATTTAACATAAAGCATTTTAGTCGGTCAACATAAAGTGCTCAGCAGTCATTCTAACCTAAACTAGGTGATACCTTTACTGCTCACAGTGGTTTGTGACCCGTTATTTTTCAGGCTCCTTCATGCAATAATTGCTTCCTGAAGAATAATATTTTCTACCTAACCTTTCCTCTTCAGTGATGCTTTTACAAATTTATGTTACATTTCTCCCTCAGGCTAATCAATTAAACAAATCCCCTACATCCAAATCATCAAAATCATGCTCAATCCAGGACTGCATTTAACTTTTTTTTGGGTTTTGATTTGACACAACTGTAAAATCCTACTGGTGGCAGCATTTCCTTCTACAGTTATCCAACAGAAAGCACCACACTGGAGCTCCACAATACATTACTTTTAGGACTTTGGGAGGTCTCTTGCAATAGTCTCATGTACTAAATATCACAGAATGCAAGCGGCGTTACTCAAAGATGTTTTGGCCCTGTGATATGGATAATTTAGCAGAGGATTCCTGGACACTTAAGCAGTCGCCTGCCAACAAATGCCACTTCATGAATCAAAACATCCCAACGGACAGATGCGAGACTGATGAATTTGCCAGAGGTCTTTACACAAAGTCAGTTACAGACATAGTTAGTAGAAAATACGTATTAATAGCTTCTTAAAACAGAAAAAAACATTTTCCAAAAGAGGAAGCTAACGTAATAAAATCTCACCTCAAAATAGGTTGTCTTCAAATCTGATAGGAGTCAGGTACAGGCAAAAAAAGCTTACAGGAAATGCAAGACTCAAAGAAGTACTTTTCATTTTGTAAACGTGGGAATATGAAAGAAGCTTCAAAATTTGGAAGTTCAAAAAAGAAACAAATCACTGGACCATAGAAAGTGGAGATCGAGGAAAGAAGAATTTAAATGTCAACCTTAAAATTCTAGTGATCACCATCTAACTGCAAAGCCTGCAAAGGTGTTTCTGTGTAATGAAAAAATATCCCATTTGCTGTCCCAAAGACAAAAAGCAATCACACTCACTGGGATCAAGAACGTGAAGGACAAGATTGAAAAAAAACCCAACAGTTTGTTTGAATTAGAAACATGGAAGAAGTCAGAATGTTTTTGGAAGAACATGACTGCAGCCAACGGGCATCAAGACCTGTATACCTGGATTTCTCAATAGTAGAGAAGAGCTGACTAGTGAATAAGACAGCAGTGAAAAGGAGACTTAGTTTCTAAGGCGAGAATTTCACAGTCTCCTCTGTGCTCAAGAATTTGGGAGAAAACTTGGAAGCAGCGTCAGGGCAAAGGACGACAGAACTCTCTGCTGGCAGTATGGGATAAATCATAAAAAAACAAAGCTAGAGGAGAGCAGAAGGGAAAATGAGTCTGCCGTGGAACTAAGAGAAGCCTCATGGAAGGCAAGCTCGAGCTAACGCCAAAGCAGGCTGATGTTACTCCTCTGAGGAGCTGACCTTTTGGTCACATAGATCTAATACAGCGGTCCAGAGTTCAGCACTTGCAATCTGTGCTAAAAAATTAAGTGATGCCTCTGTATGGTTCAAGATTTTCAATTACCGAGTGGTCAGCGCAGATCAGCAAACCACCAAATTTTTCTTCTGAGCTTAGAAGAACACGTGGTAGGTGCGACGAAATACACACCAAACTTGAGACCCACTACTCGGGAGTGGTACGCAAACCAAATCCCTGCACTTTGAAGGACTCTGGGCTTTTTTGTGGTGCTTCCAGGAAAATCTTACATGCTTTTTACAAATTTGACGGCTCCAGAAGACATGAGGTAACATCTTCAAGCAAACCTGGTACCCAAGGTACAGCATGCTCGCCACCACATATAAGATAAAGCAGTTGAGATCACGTATCAGGGTACTGCTAGCCTAGATCTTTATTTCCTCAAAGCCATTGGATTTTCCCCCTTCTCCTTTTATGGTGCTACAGAGCAAGATAATACACTGAAAAAAATAATAAAATTAACAAAGCACTGAGTGCCAAAGATTGCCTCCATGTGACACACACAGAGTACCTGCAGCAAACGTTGAGGAATAAGTGAAAACAAATATTCAAAGGTGATATTCAGCTGCACAGACCACTACCAATCCAGAAAGAACAGAGAGTTCAATGGGTTGAGGAGCAAATGTCAGGGCTGGAAATTGTCTCTCCTCAAATGCATAAGGTTAAAAAACCAAAAAAAATTAAGTTTGGCTTTACCTGTCAAAGAAAATGCAGGAGAAAAATCATGGAGATTCAACTCAGGTGAGCTGAGAGAATCACCTGAGAAAGAGTGGTAGCAATGAGCACACTAACTCAGCTTACAATTCCATGAGGAGGAACCTCCCATAACTTATTGAAGGCTCAGCAAAGCCAAGCAAAAGGATAATGACTTAAGAAGACCTCAGTAAAATAAGGAGCATTGGCTGGAGTGCTTTGTGCAGCTGTGCGAGAGAGAGCTTCTCTGCTGCCCAAGGACGAGCTGAGCTGGAAGCGAGGCAGCTCCAGGCTTATCCTCTGAAATAGCACCTCAAAGGGCAATTTTGGAGAAGAGGAATTGCTCTAGTAGCATGAGCTGTAAATCTGGAAAGAATTTCTTTGGAAAAAAAAATCTCTTCTTAGAGTAGGAACTATATTTGTTTAATTCAATTAGCAAGTTGCTCAACACTCTGATAGCTAACAAATATAGTTGGGGATTATTTCCTTTGTTATAGTAAAGTCGCTGTGACAGATTACGCCCAGACTGACAGATTTTACTTGCTGTATGAATATTAATGATTTTAGTACTCCCTTCTCAATAGTTGGGTTTAACATATGTTTCCATAATTGTGCATTATGCTGCACATAATGCACTTCTCTCTCTGGCAATAATTTTACTGCTCAAGATACTGTTACTTCAGAAGAGTAAAGGTGAACTGGCACATATTCATTCATTTTGTGACCTTCATCAGGAGAGAGATCTTTCAATTAACATCTTCATTAAAGTTTGCCATAAATGAATAGATTTGACATACTTAGGAATGAACGTTACATGGCAGGAAGAGAAGAAGGGAAGAAGAGCCAGGTTGAGCCTTACACTGTAGGAAATAACACAATCAGTTTAGTCTGGTTTAGGGAACAACATAAGGGACACCACGTCATTCCAGTATAAGTAGGGAGCCCAGAAAGAACAAATGTTATCAATCCTCCAAAAACAGAAAAGCAGTTTTCTAATATATAATCTTTGGAGGACACTGTCATGAGGCTAGATTGCACAGCACTGTGGCAGCATCTGAACTATCACAAAAACTTTTGGCATGTAAGGACCCTCGAAAATTTTGTATAGATGCCAATTTTTCCTTAATATAAATATTCCATAATTATGTAAGATGCATTTGTGTTTAATCAAATTAACTTGTTTACAGTTTGCATCGTACCAGCAAACTGTTTAGACTGTGATGACAGCAGAAATAGTAATAGTTGTCATTAAAAGGGCAACATTTATCAGATGTCCCAGCATAACGCCACACTTATTTTCTTAGCGCAGCACCTGGGAACCTGTCACAACACAAACCATAACTTTACGGACAACACTATAGTTAAGACTATAAGAAAACACAGGGTGGAGGACTGGAAAGATAATTATTCAGGGTTGGTAAAGTTGTGTTTGTGTAAATACAGTTTGTGTTAACAAGACTAGATGTCATTGCTGTCTCGTGTCATGTAAACAGCTTATGTAAAATGAATTGGTTTCAGCACAGTTTATTGAAAGTATTGATTTCTGCATTCAGAAACCACCACTGCCCATCTTTATGAACATTTCAAATAACTTGTGAAATAAAGAATGGCACCAGAGACTGTTCTTTCCTTACTAATAATTGTCAGGGAGATTCTAAGGTGATTTGGTGGGTCTCTTTGTAGGACTTTGTGTCAGGTTGTAAATCTCATTTCCTACTAAAGATGTGGCTGCCCTTTTTCCTACATTCTCTTCTTTAGGCGCTTTGAATCTCTGACATAACAAACTTGTGGAGTGTTCTCCTCCATCATTAAATGCTGCTGGAGAATTGGTCATACGTGATCACAGAAAGGGAAGCTCATCAGAGAAGCCATTTATGACTCTGCGTGTCTACTCTTTGACTTAACGAAAATACCTCAGCTCCTCATTCCTATTAAAAGTACTGAACTATAAGGAGCTCAAAACTAACAAGAGGAATTAGGTGCCTAATTCTTGAAGATTTTCGCCTTGGTCCGGCCTGATCATTAATTTAGGCAACGGTCACCGGCTCTCTGGACTTTTACAGAGGGAGTGGCCTCCCATGCTCTGTTTCTTTGTCTTTCCCATTTCTAGTTCCATTGCGTTACTAATTCCTTTGTAGGTTTTCTTTTCAGGTGTAATGCTGGGAAGGACCATTGCTTATTTCTATGGGGGAACCAAATCACTGGACCTTTTCACAAGGACTAAATTACCACAAGATTAAACAAGAGAAGAAAAAGAATAAAGCAATATGTAACTACGCATCACATTTCTCTCTAGAGTTTTCGAAACAGGCAGTGGAAAACACCGATATTTCTACATCATGTACAGTTTCGACTTGCAAGTCATATTCATATTTCTGAACTTACCTTGTCAAGGAAAGTGGGGCGGTCCATGGAAGACTCTTTGGAGATTGGTGGTGGGCGGCAGCCAAGGGGTTTGGTGACCATTCCATTATAGTCGGTCACTCCCATTCCACGCTTGTCCATTTCCACCTTCTTTTCCAGCAGAGCACCTTCACAGAAAGGGGAAACGGATTGAAAAAGGTAATGCAAAGACAGTGAATTTGCCAACAGTAGCTCACAGAAGTATGTCTTGCTTACAAAAGCAAAAGAATAAATAATATCCAATTGAACTGGACAAGATCAAACTCTCAGAATTATGAATAGTTCCTGTGTTGCTTCCAAGAAAAACTTAATCATACAGATACTTACTCATGGCCTGATCGAGATTCATATTGTTGCTCTTCAAGGCCTCTTCCGCTGGCTCTCTCTGTCAAAAATACACATTATGTTAAGAGAAAAAGTAATCATGCTTACATGATTCCAAAGCAAATTGAGAAAACAGATAAGTCTCTTAAAACAGTGGATTTAGTATTTACTCAGCAGCACAAATAACATCCACACATTTTTTTTTCTCCTTTTACCAACTCCCACAGCAATTGGATTCATTTCAGTTTGTCAAGTAAGTACCAGTTCTACAAGATCAAATTATATTCTTCTATTTAAATTTCTTCCTGCTTTTATAGAGAACTCAAATATCACCATGATATGCCTCTCTCAAAAAAAAAACCCAAACCAACAAAACACCCCAAAACAACAAACAAAACAACCCCAACAAAACAAAAACAAAAAAACCCAAACCAAAAAAACCAAAACCAACCAACCAACCAAAACCCCAAACCCACAGCTATAGTCTAATTTCACCTGTTTAATATGGAAAGGCGTACAGAAATGGAATTATTACTGAAGTTCGGAATTTTATAACAGAGGTTACTCTGAACTTCAGAAGTTCTAAAATGTCATCGAGCAAAGTATATCATCAAGTAATCTCAGCAGGAGAGTGAAGATCTTTTTGCAGCTACAGTCCGAAACGTTGAAAGAACTACAAGCTACAAGAGCCAAGCCACGGATGTGTGAGCTGTGGACGCTACTCACAGGGAAGCCCATGTCTGTGAGCTGTTTTATCAGACGGTTCATGATCCAGGCCTCGTCTTGCTTGCTAGATGTCTTCATGCCCTTAGTAAATAAATGGGAGATTCCATTAACGGTCTGGTACCAAAATTCATACTAGTTAGATGTACATAAAATATATAGTGAGTTTTTTTATTAATAACACATGCTACCGAAAGATGTATTAGTACATTAATTTAGAAAGAATTGAAGAACCCTCCGACCAACGTAACTATGATTCTGCTCCCCCACAAAGTGTACAAATTTTATCTCGGCTGAATAGGTGTTCAGTGTACTATTTAGTATTTGATTTGCTGACCACTGAATTAAAGCCACCTTTGAATTTATGTATTTCATTTTAATCCTTGGCAGGAAAACATAATGAGATAAAAATTTCTGAAATAGTAAAACACCTCCTGAAAAACATTCCCAAAACCGAGTTTGTAACCTTGAAGTTAAGAACGTTACTCAGTGTATTTTCTTAAAACAAACAAGAGCGTCTAGATAAACACCTTCAAAAGATCTCTGTGCAGCTTTTCTATCACAAAATCCTTAAGAAGTCTCTTCCTTTCAGTTCTCCAGAAAGTACCAAGGGACAAGCGTGGATTTGTTTTGGGCTGCGGACAGTACAAGAAACAACCATACTTGATCAAATCACTGGCCTAACTGTTGGCTATTGGAATAATAAACAAACTGGCTAAATGCATTCCCAATTCCTTTAAGTTACAGCCTGGCCTTGTCCTGAAATAAAAGACTGTGCAATGGAAAACTTCCCAACACAATTGTCTTTGTTCACGGTTGAGTGCAGTATTAATACAAGTTAGCTATGTTCTCATACCAGCACACACCTTACAATTATCTATTTGTTCCTCACAAATAGGAAACAGATACTTATTGTTGAACCACTTCATCACAAAGTGTTTGCTTTTCTACCACCATGGAAAGGGTCTGAAAGCCGCCTTAACGCTTTTTCTGTTTCCGTTAATACATTATCATTTCTTTAGAATACACGGAAGCTTATAAAACTTAGAGAAAACGAAAGCAGTAACAACAAAACTCCCGAAGCATCTGACATGCTTAAAGTCAAAGATCTCCCATTTTCCCCCGTGAGCAGGTCGGCTGTACTTGAGCCACTGTAGTGGCAAGCTGGGTTTGCATTCAAGTGTCAGAGCTCTCATTTAAGAGCTCAGGTGTACACAACAGAAAATCTGTGACAACTTATTCTAGAAATGTTATACTAGTTCCACTCTTTTCTAGAGAATGCCTTTATTTTTGTCTTACCTTTTGAAGTCCTTTCTTCGGGGCGTTCCCCCAGGAATTACAGGAGGAGCTGCTCTCCTGTGAAGCAGTATTATTCCACATATCTCCTTCTTCATCTTCCCACTGACTAGTACTGAGATTCACTTCATCCCCACCACTGCCCCAGCCTTCTTGCATAGATTTTGAAGCTGGAGGGAAAAGAAAGAGGGAGAAGAAAAATCAGATTCAATTTCCTGCAAATTTTGCAGAAATATCCTTCTATGCCATATCCAGTATAACATTTGAGTATTTTCAAGAGATACAGAGGTTCATCAATCAGCTTAACTGGCATTAAATGATAACTTCTTTGAAGCTAGCAAAAAAAGTACTCTAAATACTTTATAGCAGAATAAGTCCACCAACAGCAAGTCTGGCTTTTTCCTCAACAAATAAGATCTGTGGTCGTGATCATTTTGGTCTCCTAGGAACAAGGAACCAAAAGTATGACCACACACTTGTTAAGTGTTATTTTTGCTTTCAATGAATCTCACCATTTTACCTGCCACATTCTCTGATGAACAAAACCAAATTTCAAGGTCATGAATGGTCAGAAACTTGTTCCCACCTCAGAAGAATGAGATCTGAGCTGCAGGGACCGCTTTACATTCAGTGAACAGGCTGTGTCACATCATTCCATTTCATTCTGTTTAAAGCTGGGATTACTCATGTTAAGGCCTCTCACTCCTCTTTTTAGGTTTTTCTGGGCCTTCTAACTATCTCTCAGTATAGCATTTTACAGGGTGGAAACTTAAAGACTATCACCATCAAAACAGAAGTCTAAAACAAGCACTGAAGCTTTCAAGGCATTTTGAGATGGAGGATTTTTATCAAATAACATTAGTTAGGAACCACGAAGCAGGAAGCAGTTCCTGAACCTAGGAACAGTTTAAATAGCTGAAGAAAATATCCACTCCCTCGGCTTAACAAAATAGTTATGACTAGTCATTCTCATGTGCTGCTTCTCCTACGACAATCAATCCTATCTTGATTGACCTCAGCTGCTTCACAGCCCAGTACAGGTTTCTTTTAGGCAGCAAGTGATAAGTACTGTTCGTGTTCTTCGGCATTTTCACAGTTTCCTGTGTCCCTACTGTACTGCTTCCAAAGTACGCAAAAATACTCTAGGGAATATCTTTAAATTGTCTGGATCGATGCACTATATTCATACTTTTGTATGAGTTTGGTATCTGGAATACTGATGTCTTGAGACAGCTAATGGAGTTTTGAGCACGAACTTATTAAGAAGGCCTCTGATGTAAACGCACAGGAAACCAGAAGAAGTGCTGTTTAAAAATACTGGGAGAAGCAAACACACTCGGCCCTTTCCCCCAGTTTTGAGACGGTGACACCCACGCACACACCTGGTTTGCACAGTGCTGGGGCAGCAGCTGGAGCGTTTGTTCTTCCGTACGTCCCTGCCGGCTCGGCAGGATTATCTCCCCACCCGGTTCCGCTGCTGGGGGGCTTCCCCCAGGCCGAAGTGCCATTATCCACCGCAGCAGAAGGGGACGAGGGCTCGCCCCAAGGAGCTTCGGTCTTTGTGTGGACAGTAGGCATTTCTCCCCAGCCTGCTGGAGCAAGGGGAAGGAGAGAACAGTGACGAGAGGAATGGTTTCTTTTCATCAATTCTTTCAAAGACGGACATTTTATTAAAGGCTTTGTCTGGAAAGAGCATGAACCAGTAACTAGACACAGTGACTCTAACTAAGCATATAAAAACCTATCCCTTTGATTTGGTCTCAAAAGTCGTCGTCTTAATGAAATACTAATGCCAAGTTGTCAAGACGAAGTGTTTTTCAGCACTGACAGGAGCAGCCAGGCTCCAGGTGAGCACCAGAATGGTCTCCAGGGACCAGCTGTTTCCAGTGTGACTTCTCAGAGCAGACGGGACAGGGCTCGTGGAGCAAGAGACCAGCCCCAGCGCTCCCTCCAGGACCTCAGTTTGAGCTGGACCTTGTTTCACTGAAGCATTTTAAGCTATAATTCCTTTTAACTATTTACAAATTATCAAATCTTTTTTCCCATGCCCTACAAGTAAGATACGTTTGTTACCACTTTCAATGTAATTGTTTTATGCATTCCTTTTATCACAGCTCATGGTCGACTGTGTTCCCTGTGTACCTCTTCATCACTGAGTCTCTATATTGTAATAAATATGATTTTTAAGGAGAACCAGAGAAGACCGCGATTAGAATCTATATTCAAAACATGAGAAATAGCAAGAAGAAGTTGCTGTTTTCCTACAGAGTACTATTTTTAACTCACTGAAAAACATGAGGTATAAGGTACTATATAGAAGCTGTCTTAGTCTGGCTTGGCTTGAATATAATGTGCTTAAATCCATGAGACACCGATTCCAGCACTGAAGTCAAATGCTCTACAAACAGCCATAGAGCTTCTGAGTCCTAAGAGCAACACAGCAAAAGCATTGATGAATTTAAAATGACTACTACGTCTTAAAAAAGTTTTCTCTGAAGAGACACATTCAAATCATAGATGGAGTTCAAGGTATTAATACTTTTAAAAAGTATACAAAAGAGCCAGACACATAACAGGCAAGATTTCCATCTGAAACAAAAATACTGTGTTCTAAGCTCTAGCAACGTATCTTAAATTCCTGGTTATTCTAAAGTGTGTACAGAAAAACACAGAGACACACGTGTATGTGTAGAAATGAACCTGTACTTAACGTGACAACTTCCCTGGTGGAGCACCTAAAAATACTGATTCAAGCTTTCTGCTTGTATCTTTAAGCCAACTTCATTTAAGGAATGCTTTATTTGAATTTCTGCCTCACTACTCAGGAGGCAACCTTGTTAGACAACTGTATGTATTTAACCATACTGGCACCTGAAAAAGATGAACTGCAGGCAAATGAAACACAAACCAAAACATCTCAAAAGCAGCAACCAGGATATAAACAAAATAGAGAGAGCACCGAATACTACTGTTTCCTTGAGTTCACACAAACTATGCTGGAAGCTCCTCCAATTTATGAAATCAACCTTAAAACACAAGTCGTATATTGAAAAGGCAAAGTGTGCCAGGCTGTAGAATAAAAACTCAAAAGAACTGGGCCTCTGTTGCTATTTATTATAAATTCAACAACACTGATAAAAGACCACAGATGTGTAACATCCAAGTTATTTTGAGTTAAGTGCTTCGAATGTGCTGAGCAGTAAATACGGGATTATAAATAATGAGCGAGCCAGCCTCTACTGAAAGAAAATACTTGCAAATACATAAAAATGAAAAAAAAATCCATTAACTAAAAGCTTTCAAAACTATCTTAACAGATAAAATTAAGTGCAGGAAAACAGCAAATAAAACTTGAAGGTTGCTGGAGGAGTAACTTGTGCGTTGCAGAAATTAACCCATATGTAAACTCCAGTTTACTTCTCCATGATGAACCTGTTTTCCTCTCTGTGGTATCTGCTACCTTAATGTTACTATCTCTGGGCTACTTTTTAATGACTCCATATGACTCAATTTTAGAAACTTAAAAAGGTGGATAAAGTTACATTTTTGAATGAATGATGCAAAATTCTACTGGTCCAAGCAGAAATTTACTTTATATTTGCCAAAGGACCTTTTTTTTTTTTGGTTAAAACAAAGTTTTTCCTCAATTTCAAAAATAAGCCAGTAGGCTTCATATTTGAACCAGAGAAGGTGGAATATTGGGTCAAGGAGTCTGCAGTGCCATCGGTTTCCCTCTGGCAGCGGGATGCTCTCCAGCACCATCACGTACCTCGCAATAAAGGCAGCTCACAAACAGCGTTACAGTGGTTGAATCCAAGTAAGAAGCTACTTTTAAGTTCCTTTCCACAGCTGTTTGAAAGGAAAACACCTTCAGTGGTCTCAAAATCCAAACCTGCCTAAAATTTTCAAAAATTCTGCTCAAGAGAAAACTTCTTTTCTCTAGGAAAACAATATGCATTTAGGCTTTCCTGAGAAAAAGCTCCATGCCTTAAATAACACTCAGATCTGCACGAATGTCGTTTTGCAACAGAATAAGCTCCATCAAAGGGTTCTTTGGCAAGAAAGTGAGGTTTTAATACTGAAGTTTTAAAGCACTGTTAGAATTGCAAGAAACAAAAAGATCACAGCGAGTAATAAACATGGACACATTGGCAGAGCTTTGTTTTATAGAAATAAAAACATAATTAACATTGGGCCACAGCCAACAGGAAATCCTCAAGGGAAAGTGAAATGTTCACTAAGCTGTGGCAGGATGCAGTTGTTTTCCCTCAAAATAACCCCATGGCCATTTGGATGGCAGAAATTGTTTTCCTTGAAGTTGTTTGGTCTGCGATAAATACCAGAGCGTATGACTACAATACAGGCAAACCAAAATATTAGAACCTTATGTAGATGAAGAAGGAAGAAATTAGGTAGAAAAGAGATTGTTTACTAAGTAGTCACTAGTTAGCGTGCTAATAATAGAAAATACATAATCTGGCAGGCAGGGTGTGTGTAAAAGGGAGGGTTATATATGTATTTAAGAGTCACCTGTAACCCTTAACCTTTCAAGTCTTTGTGTTTTGAAAGGTATCCCAGTTCACGTGCTGGGGCTCCACAGCTTCTTGTATCGCTCAGTGTTAGGGACGCTCTTATTTGGCTTCCACCCTTGTTTGAAAATGAGGGCAGGTCTCTCGGCATCCCCCGGCTGCCCCCCAGAACTCGGCTGTTCGAGGCCTGGGCACCCACAGCAGGATTTCAGGTTCTTACACATGAGCACCCTACAGGAGCTCAAAACTGATCTGGTTTCAAATCCGCCCTGATCAAAGTTCGAAGCGAGGAAACCACATCACTTATAATCAGTGTTTCACATAAATTTCATGCTGTGAATGGCACAGAAGTCGCACTGAGACAATGGCACTGGATTCTGAAAGGAACAGGGAGATGTTCAGAGCTTTCAGAATTTAGACCTGGTTCAGATTTTTAAAACTTAAGCTCCTTAATCTTTAGGAACCACAAAGACCTTAATTTTCAACCCATATGGAAGCCTATATTATCTTTCATTGTTTCTTTCCTCAGCTGGAGGATGGTGGTTGGAACCTGCCTAAGGGGAACAGGAGAGCACCGAGTCCCCTCCTCAGCACTTGGAGGAAGGACTCGGTGCTGTTCAGGACCCAGAAACCTCTCTTTGAATCATCCCTTTTTGGAAAACATTTTCTCACTTCTCGTTCCCTTCATATCAAAGTCACAAGAGTTAAAAAAAGAACGCAAAAGTAATTTAAATTAAAATTGAATCTAAATCCAAACCACTAGCTTTCTGCTCATCTTCCTAAACTCACCACTGGTTTGGAAGCAAGCTCCTATAGCCAGAAAGGATTATGTTTAACACATTTTCTATCTTTTTTTTTTCCGATAGAAAAAGAAACTCCTTAGAGCCTTATGCATTTCCAGCAAGTGTGTACCAACATCTGCTTCCCATCAACAGCTTTTAAGTTCTGTATTCAAAAGAATTTTGAGAACTTCTGGGGCTGGGTGACAACTTGAATAACAAGACTGTAACTTGGCCTCCGTTTCTAAACTAATACAGTATAAACTTAAAACTCAAAATGGACTGTCACTCCTTTGTGAACAGCAAACTAGATGTACAGCAAAATCAGAACCCACTTCTTTGCTTTCAGCACTCGTAACTGTGCCATCTTACAGCTAACACAGAACAGAATCCAGGGCTTCTTATTCATGATATTCCCTGAATAACAGCGAACGATAAAGTGATTGGCAAAGCAGTAAACTTTCCTCTGCAAGGTGTTAGATTATTTGAACAGCATTAACAATACCTTGCTGTATGTGACCAGTTTTACAAGCACAGATGTAATTATCCACAAATCAGCTTAACGAAAAAAGAACCCACCCAAAACCAAACAAAAACCCACTTTCATGATACCTCCTCTACAGATCAGAAGTTTCAATTGTCAGCTTCATGGGTAAAGTTTTAAATATGGATGAAATAAGTCTAAAGTAAACGAATTACAGATCGCATGTGTTGGACTGACAAGTACAAACCTATTTAAAGATTTCTCTTTCTGGAGAACATGTTGTTTTATTAAAATAGAAACACTCAACTATTAAAATATTTGACCAGACGAGGGAATATGAGACTATTTTTACACAGACATTAAAGTTTGAATTATTTCAAAACATCAAAGAGAAAAATGATGGAAATAAGAGAAGTAGAACAAATCCCACTTGGAGAAAAACACAGTAAAAAAGTCAATATTTAGCCATGACCAAGACGAAACAAAAACTTGGAGACAAAAATCCAATGAAGAATTTTAAAGTGCATTGCAAGATTGGATTTATTTTGAGAAGTCTGTGGTCATGATACAGAGCAGGGCTGCTGGTAAGTTTTATTTAAATACCTCCCTCCTAAGCATTTCTCTCATTTTTTCCCCCATTTTTATTCCTTGCTGCTTGTCTACAACAGCATCTCATCTTTGATTAGAAAAATTTCTAAATGCTTAAAAACTTTCTTTGGAACCCAGCTGAAGTTATAATGACTTTTCCCAGCCACCCTGAATATTAACATCTTTTACCAATCCGGCTTTATGAGAATCACATGAAAGTCCAGGATACTACACGTGCTTGAAACCTGAACTATGGAAGAGAACTGTTTCTTCATAAAAGATAACAGAGGAACAGCAACCATCTAGATTCATGCAGTTGTTGAAAAACATCTATTGCAAAGAAATATGGTTTATAGAAAAGAAACAGATGCACAGTGTCTAAACAAGAACAATGCCCAAGAGACGGTAACAGAAACAAATAAGCGAAAAAAGTAGCAAGACGACCCCGAACTCTCAAGTGGTTGAACTACAAGAAAATGCTAAGAACTGTGGAAGGCCTGAAGAGATAAATAGGGATCAGCAATGCAAGGATCCAGCATGATTTTGACTGGGTGTTGTTTCAAGCCTTTCTTAAGTTCACTGGACCGTGCAAGTTTGTGTGTCAGGTTCCACAGTTCTGCCCTCAAGACAAAAGTTAACGCCGCTTCAGAGTAAATGAATGAACTTATTGTATGACATAAATACAGGACGGGTAACTACACAGTGAGCAGGCCAGACAGCCTTCAGTAATCAGTACTGGCATAAAGTATATTATAAAACTATTTTCATACCTGGACCAAGCAGTGGGGACCGGTTCGGCTGGGCACTTGACTGGTGCGATGGCTGAGGTTCAACCATATTTGTGTTGATAATGGTGCTAGTGGTGGTGGTATTGGTTGTGGTACTGCTCTGAATTATAGGATTATTTCTATCCCACATGTTTACAGTCTTGTTGTTGTTGTAATTTGGGTCGCCCCAAGCTGAGGTACCATCATCGATTTCCATCTTGCGGCGAATGGACGGTGGAGATGGCTCTTCCCAGCCAGTTGCCTCACAGTTCTCTTTTTGTTTGGCTGGCACTGGCCCACCAACCCACCCTGACCCCGTCTGTTTGACAGAAGCAGCTCCTCCCCAGTTACTCACATTGCTGTCCTGGGGTTTATTAGCCCAGTTTTGTTGGGGGCCTGGCTTTAAAGATTCCCCCCAACTTGTACCTGTATTAGCCTTGCTGTTTGTGCCATTTCCCCACCCGCTGGTCCCAGACCTTGTGGAATCGTTCCAGCCAGACCCCGACCTATTGTCAGAATCCCATCCAGATCCATTCTTCTTCCCATCACCCAAGTGTCCAGGAACAGACGATGAATCTGTCCAGTCACCACCTCCTGAAGTCCAGCTTGGGTTTGATTTCTGTCCATCTCCCCAGTTTTGAGATTTGGGTTTCTGAGGTTCACCCCAGGTAGGTGATTTGTCCTCCTGATTTGCGGTCCCACTCCAAGCGTGGCCGCTTTTGGCAGCAGCAGCATTATTAACAGTAGTAGAGCTTGCTGACTCTCCCCACCCCCCTGGGCCGTTTGGTGCTTTGTTGTTATTGTCTCCCCAACTTGTATTTGTTGGAACAGCTGCCGGTGGAGAGTTGACCCACCCAGATACTGAAGAGGTATTTGTACTGTTCATGATGGACCCATCGTTCTTCCCCCCTGAGTTTGAAGATTGAGTAGCTGCACAACCCCAGGCCTCTGTTCCATTGTCATTCTTGCGTTCAGACCTTGGGGACTCTTCAAATTCCCAGGCAGTGTTTTGCTTTACAGGGGTCTGTCCCCACCCCGTATTGGACAGGACCCTGGGGTCAAGGTCATTTCTTGGCAACTGAATTTGCCCTTGGTCTATCATCCCTTTGTCTCTCCTCCTGCCCTCTCCAGCTCCCTCCCTCCCGGTACCGCCTTCGTTTTGACTCCCGCCGCTGTCGTTACTCCCTTCGCTAGCTGTGGTGCCAGACGCCGCAGCTTTGGCCCAAGAGTTCATTTGTTCGTTGCCCTGCTGCATGGCAGGATTCGGACTGCTAACACTAGAGCCATCCCACCCTGTTGATCCTTTCCCATTGATGTCGCTATTGGAATGCTGGTTGGGGGGCTTGCCCCATTCACCGTTCACCCCGTTACTGGTGCTACGGTTGGGGTGGCCCCAAGCTCCAGAATGCATACTGCCCACGCTGCCGTTGCCACCGCCCCTGCCCCACGCGAGCACCCCGGGACCAGAAGGAGGCCCCGAGTCCCAGGCGCTCGCGCCGTTTCCTTCCTTTTGCGCAGCACTGCTGGATCCATTTTGTTTAGCACTTAATGCTGAGTTCACAGTGTCTCCATTCCCCTGACTGAACCCAGAATTGCTGTTTCCTGTGGCAGGATTACCTGGGGACATCCCCCACACTGAACTGCCCATTCCTTCACCACTGCCCCCACTGACTTGAGAAACTGATGTTCCGTTAGCACCAGGAAGGCCTTGCAGGTGGGGCGGGATGATGGCCCCCATGCCAACGGCCATCCCCCAGTTCGGCAGTCCGTTTGTCTGCATTGCATTGATAGGGTTTGGTGAAGAGTTCATGGGGTTAGTGTTATTTGGTCCATCAGTGTTAAGGTTCTGAGGTTGTACGCTGAAAGACACATTCTGAGAAGTGGACGTTTGTGGTTCTGTGCTCTCTTGCGGCAGCAAGTTTCCCCAAGCACCTAAGGTGCCTGTTGGGTTCCCATTCTGGTTGCCCATGTTCTGACCTATGGCACTGACCGGACTGCAAATACTGGAAGGGTTGCCTGCTCCCACAGTTCCTTCATGTCCAAGTACAGGCCAGGCAGCTGGATTGGCATTAGGGTTAAGGTTAAGATTAATGCCAGCATTCGAGTTGGAAGCACCCCAGCAGTTCTGACTTCTACCATCTCCCATCATGTTGTCCATCTTTCCATCCCCACCGCTGGCAGAGCAGTGAGCTAGGCCAGAGCCGGAGCCCCCGGCCACCCCCCACACTCTGGCCGAGTTGCCGTTGCCGTTTGCTCCACCAGCTCCAAGGGCACTCTGGTTCGAAGTGCTTTGGACGAGTGCTCCGTTGGCGCCATTATTGCCATTAGTTTTCTTTGTATGTCCAGTGAAGTTGCCTTGGGCACTCCCTGTAGCCATGCTACTGTTCTCTGAGCCACAGTTGGAGGCAGAGTCAGTGTCTGTAGTACATTCTGAGGCAGACTCAGTCTCAGCTCCGGTAATGGAAGGCCACGCTTCCTTGTCAGTCCTGTCTATTATCACTTTATCCCAGCTGCAGTTGCCTTCACTCCTGAAAGCGGGCTGCTGTCCCCAGTGGGAATTCTCATAATGGTCTCCCAATCCACTGTGGCTGAGATCTGAAAGGATCCAACAAGGTTCAGAATGAGTCCACTGTTCAAGCACTATTTTACATTGCTAGGCACAGCACTGCATCCTGCTAATGTAGACTACATTCTCTAACATAATATAGTAATTTTCCTCACCACAATAAAGCACGATGCTTTTTTTTTTAATCTGGCAGAAGTCTCAATTAAAATAATGGAATGATTCAGTTTCAGAACAAAGCAACAAGAGTGTTTTGTATCCCTCAGTATATTAGTAACCATGACAAGCAGGCAATAAATAAGGATAGCAAATACACTAACCTATGTGAAAAATCTAAAAGGCAAATTTGGAAAAAAACCAGAAAAATATCTAGCAGACTCTTACATCTACTTTGATTCAATTCTCAGTTTTCAGAGAAACACAAAGAAAGAACATCCAATACAAAATGTAAAATGTCTGCCTGCCATTAGATATTACATCCACATCCCCATCAGACTCAACACATTAAATTCATACTGCATTTAGGTTTTCAACCCTTCCTGCAAATCAAGGAACAAATACTGACAGCTACCTTCAGTGTTCAGTGTCAATTATACACTTAAACACCACTACTGTATCTTACATTTTAGCAGAGAACTTGAGCATTTCTAAATAACAGTTCTGTCAAGAAACTTATGATTTACGTGCAGTTTAAACATGCTTTTGCACTTGCAGACACAGTCCAGTTTCCCCCCGAAGCAATGAAAATCAATGCTATGTTGTAAGATAGATAGAACGCAGTCTTTTCTGAGCATCTCCCACATCCTCGAACATTGATGCTAACCCCAAAAATTAAACAAAAGCTCTTGAGCATCCGAATTGCTTGCTAGAGTACAAAATAAAACTGGAAGACACATCTCGTGCTAAGAACTCAAGCTTAGGTCAAGTTTTTGCATTTACTTTCTATCCTGATTGTTCTCTACAAGATTTCTAGTACAGATTACTCCTTTTAGTTTCTTTTGATAGTTTTATAGCAAGTAATTCAGTTTGATTCCAGGGATATATATTAGAGACAATTGACAGAACAGATCCTCTTAACTGCTTGTCTAAATAAATGACAAAACTTCATACGTGTAAGTTAAAAGTTTCAGATGTCATTAATTTTTACTTGCTGTAAATCTGTAGAAACATGACTTCTTATTTTTTATTATTTTAATAAGAAGAATATTTTGCGGGGAAGATGGATGCAACGAACCTCCCAAATAAGCTGTTAACAGTGGATGCCTAATATGCATTAATTTAAATCACAAATATTTTGGTGTGATTAGCTCTTCTAACTGCCTCCAATTAGAGGTGTTCTAATACTGCAGAAAATTGTTCCAAGAATATAAAAAGTCCTCTCTCTTTGACAAAGTCTTCTCATTCACACATTTCATCTGTAGCTTTTCAAGAAAGAGGGGTGATTACTTGGTTGCCTCATGAAGATTTATCAAGATGAAGAAAGAACACACCAAACCAGGAGAGAGTGCACCTTCCTTATTTTTTTAACATAAATCAATTGAAGACAAAGTATGAATGTCAGAGAAAGGAAAACAGGCTTAGCTCATCACCTGACTTCTCGTGATGCCAGGAAAAGCCCAACAGAAAGAGCTAAATAATTGAAAAGCATGTGACAAATCCAAAAGAGAAGGTGAAAGGAGCCACTTGGATTTATGTGGATCCTCTCCCCTACGTGCAACGGCTAGAAAGGAAAAGCATCACGTTAGTCCTGGATAAAGCCAACCGGTTACATTGCAGAGCTAAGGAAGTAGGTTGAAAATTTACCTGATAATCCAAGTTTGCTGCACAGGTGTTAAACAGAGACGAGAATCCCAGATAAGGCACGGAAGGTGAAAGAAAGCCATTCAAACGACTTTAAAAGGGTCAACAGGGTCAGAAAAATGAGCCAAGCGGCATTCTTAGCAGAACAGAAACGAACAAAGGAAAAAAGCCGCGGCAGGCCAGGCCAGAAGATAAGAAGTTGAGGCAAGCAAGGAACCAGATAAGAAGAGTTATGCGAGATTTTTTTCAACACTGTGGGTGGTGAGATTCAGCACTACAGTTCAGACGTGACGGAAGGGTTTTAAAGCGGCTTGAAATACATTGTTCCAATAGAAAGGTCTTGTCAAGGCTGAAATCTAAGCTACATGTGCGAGTGCCAGGGAGCAGGATGGTGCTGCTCAAGGCAAGAGAGTGTCTGTGCAAGGCAGGTGTGAGAAGAAGGATCAAGAGCACAGTGTGAGATGTCTCAAACCCCACAAAAACGGCACTAGGACCAACGAGATGAAAGAGAGCTGCTGGTTTAATCATTGCTTTCTCTTCACCCTCTCCCCCAAGGATGGTGGTCAAAGTGGTGCTCAAGTTTGAGAGCAGCCAGGAGACAGCGGGAAGGGGTGGGATTGGAAGGGGAAGATGACAAAACAGCTTCGAAAGACTCCTGAGAGTGGGGAGCAAAATGGTTCACTAAATAAGATTCCAGGATTTTGAAGAGCAGTCACATAAATGAGAAGAAAATAAAATTATGAGGGGTGAGAACTATGAAGACCAAGAGATGCCCACGTTAAAAGCAGAAAATGGCCAAATGTCTCAGCTGGGATAAGCACATCACCGTACCGCACCCGGTACATCTGGCGTGGCAGCAGTTCAAACCCTTTCGCTTTTGGTTTGCAACTCATAATTCCTCCTTTTCGTGTACCAGCAGCATAGTTCTTGTTACTGAGATTCAGATTATACCCCCAACAATAACCACTGAGTGATCAGAACATGGTTACTTTGACCGGGATTACGAGAATTTTTTTAGGTGACATAAAATAAGCCGTGTACCTGTGCTGCGCCTTCCTGGTACCTTTCACAAGTCACAGATTCAAAAAAGAAAAAGAACAAAACCAGAGACATGCAATAACTTCGCTGTGTCCAAACAGTTACTGGAACAGTTAGTTTAACACCAAGGCTGCTGCTCTAAAACTTGGAAGAAACAGGACAGATAAAGGAAAAAAAAATATCACAATATAAAGAGCAAGATGCAAAAACTGTGACTCTGCTGAAGAGAGAACTTTTTATATTCTCGTCTCTACAAGCAAATAACCAAAAGATTTTCCATTTTCCCTAGATTAAAATATCGTTCCTATAATTTAAATAACCAAAGAGTAGCACAGTCCTACTTAATCCATAAGGACTTTAAACATCAGGGAAAAATAAGGAAAGCGAAATATTTTACATTATTAAATCTAGAGAATTTTTTGTTCGGTTGGTTGTTTTTTTTGAACACAGAAATTTCCTGCAACTTTCTAGGAAACCAACTCTTCATAAAAATTGCCAGTATTTTCTTTTATTTTCAAAGCTGTTAAGACAGAAATGGGAAACACATTTAGAAAAAGAATTCTTAAGAATCAGTTGCTCTTTATTTACGCAAAGGTCAGACACAAGGCACCACAGTCCACCAGAAGCACTTCTATCCTTCCTCTGAACCGAGCAAAGACTTTAAACAAAACCTCAGGAACAGCAACCGCAGGTATTTGGTGGCAGGAAATCCTGGTGCAGGTACACCGCAAAGTGAAATTGAGTTTTAAATTAGAACTTTGTGTTTGAAAAACTTAATTACGCATCTTTTTTAAAAAATATGGTTCCCTTGATTAACAACGTTTCTTCAGCAATCAGGAAGGAAAAAATAATCTGCAAATAACAGCTCTAAGTTGTTTTAAACAAGCATACAACTTCTGTCAAATTGCAATCATTCACACTACCTGAAAAATGCATCAGCGCTACCAATAAGCATGAGGGCTGTATTTTGTTTTGTTTTTCAAATAATATCTTTAATGAGCTGGGAGGAGATTGCTGGTGTTATTCTACACTGTACCCAGTACCAACTTCAATTTAGTACGTATTAAAAATAGAAAACATTTTGGCTGTGTTTGATAATGAACATGAATAATCACTTACAAAATCAGTTTCATGTTTACATAGATTACAAATGTAAAGTATGACTGGAGTGAAATGGGAGAAGCTGTTCATTTCTTATACAAGCAAAACACTTTGCCTGCACAAGCACTTTACCCAAAGCTTCAATCCTCCTCTGAAAATGTCATTTACAGTAACATTTTTCATTTTTATTCAGCTGAGCTAAAAGAAACTCTATCTTCAGAACTTCCATTACTGTCATTAGTTCAAACGCTGCTTGGTAAAATTCTGCATCCTCAACTATAACATAACACTCAGCTGATTTAGGAGCCGATGTATGGAGAGGGTGAGCAATGGCAAAGCCTGGGATAAACTTTTAATGAGAACCACATTAATAATAAGTTTTGCCCGTCCAATTTTAAATCAGATCTACTAGTGACTCTCTCTCTTATTCCTAGTTTTATTTTTCAGCTCATGTCAGCGTAACACCAACCAGGTTCATGGGCTCGTCCCGTCCTGCCCAGAGGACAGATCACGGACAGCGCTGTTGTTTGCTTTGACACGCAGGAGACAGAAAAATCCCCAAGGCCAGTGACAGGCCTGCTGGGGTTTTACTTGTCACACAAAGGTTAGTGATCGTCAGCAGGAAATCAGGAAAAAAGGGCAAATTACTTTCTCTCCCCAGAAGAAACAGTTTTCAATTCAACATGAGCAGATCTTTAAAAGACTATTATTTTCTTTTTTTAAAGTTTGAATTAAATAAGAATTTCCAGAAACATTTTAAGTGCTGGATCAAACATAGGCTAATTCCTGAGAGAAAAAGAAAAGATGACACAAGCACCTACTCTAAAGAATAAAATAAAATAAAGCAGAAAATCTGGGAACTGTAGCGCTAATATTTCGGGTTGCCTGCTACATCCAGCTCTATGCATTCGCTGAGGCAAGGGACACATTTCAAAGCTGTCACCTCTTTGAAGCCACTTACAAAGCTGACTTACAGCAAGCCCCACAGATGTTAGCAAGCTGAAATCTTGAACAGCGTACATAATGTGGAAAGACACAAAAGAGATGGAAGCACTGAATAAAGCAGCTTTATTTATTTTAAAACTAAACCATAGTTAAGTACACAAGAGGGAAAGCCTATTATCCTGTTTTAATTTTCTGCACCACAACATTAAAATGTAGTTCCTTTCCTCTGATGCTGAAAGCTTCTAAATGCATTAAGAACACAAGCAAAACTAAACATTTTTCATTATTAGTAGAGATTTCACTAAGTGCTACCTCTCCAAAACAAAAGCAGCAGTAGAAAACATCAAATAACAGCATTTTTCTGCTCAGTGCAATGTATCTTTAGCAAGCAGCTCGCTGCGAAGACGCCATTTTATCAAACCTGAAATGCAGCCAAAAGCTTAGGACGCTGTGCTGCTGCGCTCGCTCTGAAATGTTATGTAATAAATTGATTTAACAGAAGCAGATGCTATTTTCTCAGGGTTAGGGTTACTTTCCTTTTTTTTTTTTTTTTTGGCTCTAAAAAGGGCTGATGGGTAATAAAATACCTGAAGAAAGGAGTCGCCCAACCATCCTAGGAGACGCTACATTGTGTGCAGAGCTGTTTCTACTCCTGCATCTACGTTCTCCAGGGCTCTCGGCTTCAATATGTCGGCTGTGTACAGTGTGAGCCTCATCCTGTAGAGCTGCCAAGAAAATCGCTCTGTGCGAGCAAGCGCCCAGACAACCTGCGAGCTCGCTCGGGCCTCGGCTGCACTGGCTGTGGAAATGCCCTTTCCACACACAGCCCGCCTCCCCCTTCCCTCGCTCCGCTCCCCCGCTCTAGGTGAGGGTATCAACAGAGTGGGGTTTTTAAGCTTTGATTATCTAATTGCAGCTGACACTAAACCGATCTTCCTTCCTCTTTAAATTCTTTCAACTGTCACAAAACATTTTCACTTCAGGACGCAGCTACAATTAGCAGCCTGGCTGCTTTTCTTCTGGTTTTGAAAGTCAGCCAAGAGAAGACGCGGGCGCTGCCGACCGCCTGCGCGGGCAGTGGCTCCTGCCTCCTGCCCCACCGACACCCCCTGCCCCGCCAAACCCTCCTGCCTGCCCCACCGACCCCTCCTGCCTGCCCCGCTGACCCCTCCTGCCCTGCCGACCCCTCCTGCCCCGCCGACCCCTCCTGCCCCACCAACCCCTCCTGCCTGCCCCGCCGACCCCTCCTGCCCCACCAACACCCCCTGCCCCACCAACCCCTCCTGCCTGCCCCGCCGGCCCCTCCTGCCCCGCCGACACCCCCTGCCTGCCCCGCCGACACCCCCTGCCTGCCCTGCCGACCCCTCCTGCCTGCCCCACCGACCCCTCCTGCCCCAGACACCTCCTGCCTGCCCCACCGACCCCTCCTGCCTGCCCCACCGACCCCTCCTGCCTGCCCCACTGCCAGCGCCTCGGCAGCTCCCGCCTTGTTGGGGGAGCAGCAGCCCCAGCTGCACATGGGCCTGCTGCCAAGCCCCTAATGACTTCCCTGCCTCTATCGCAAAAAGATCTAAGTGGCAAACATGCGAGCGTATTAATCAAAGGCACTGCTGTTTATAAACACAAAAACTGCCCTGAACACCACAGACCAGGGCACTCTCTGCGTCCCGCAGAAGGGGGGACGCACCATCTTTTCCCAACCGCAGGCTGGAGGGGGCTGGCTCTCTTTGAGGCATTTGAACATGCAGAGTGTGAACAGAAGGTGGGGGGGGGGGGGGAAGATTAATGTTTTCATCACAAATTCTATAAGAACACATGTAGAGAACTTTTTTCAATGCATATATACAAATTCCAAAGGATCATTTACAAACAAGCTTTCAGTATGTCTAATACACTCTTTTGCAATTATTTCCCCTGCTCGCTTCTTTGCTCTTCCTCCTCCTCCTATCTGCCCCAAATACATATTAATTACACAGTAAGCGGAGCACGTTTTAAATTTGCTGTTTCAATTCTTGTCAGGTGTTCACCTGAGCAGTGTCATCCTTTTGCACTGGCTTGCACACAACTCATGTCTCTTTAAAGGTCTGGCTGCATTCTCAGAATTGCTGCCACTTCACTACCAAAGCACAATCGCTGCTGCTATTCTTGGCTCAAGAACTGTTCCACTAAAGTACTCCTGAAAATAGTTGGTTTCCTTCTGAAGACATGTTTCTTTGCAATAGTCTCTAAATACTGGACGGGTTTAACCTCATTTTAAGAACAACAGATGAATGAAAATCAAATCTGCTTGGTTTTGTTTTCATTTAGAAAACTATTTCAAATGCAACTACAAACTATGCTGGAGAGTCAAATTTGAAATAACTTTAAAATCAAAATATTGTTGTGGATTGTTATATTCCTTTATATCAGCTATGCATGTTTGAAGTTTCCATTAGTTAAAATGGCATGTCAAAACTGGAAGAGAATGTAAGACACATTCACATGTTGCTTCTATTTTTCTTATTCATATTGTAAACTTACTGAAATCTACTTCAACTTATGGAGGCAGGTACTTCTAAATTCAAGAGGCCTCTGTTTTCCAGGCAGGGTACAGGGGAAGGCAACGCAGAACCCCAAGGCAGCGCCAGAGCCCACCCCAAAGTTTGGCACCAAACTCAAGCCCAGGTCCCACTGCAGCCCTGAAGATTAAAAAAGGGGATTAGAGAGGTCATGCAGACCACTCGCTGGGTCTAAGGAACTATTCCTGACATCAGTGACACTCACCCAACCCAACGAGGAAGCCCTCAGGTAAGAGGGACTGCACCTTCCCCTGGGCTTTGTCTCACCTCTAAGATAGCTTTCATCTTGGCACATTTTTCCTAATGTCTAACCTTCATCTTCCTTGTTGAAATTTAAGTCCATGACTTCTTATCTAATCCATCACAGGCATACAGAACATATAATTTTCATCCTTGCAGCAGTCATTTAGGTGTTTGTGCATTTCTAATGCCAGTCTTTCTTCGACTTAGCACCTCCAATTCCTTCACTCTTTGCAAGGCTTGTTTTCAAGATCTCTACTCACTCCTGTTGCATTCCTCTGCTGTTCTTCCCTTCCTTCTGAAAGCACAGTATCCCAAACTGGACTCAATATTCAGAGGCTTTATCAGAAGGGCCTCACGGAAAGCAGTATTTATTTCCCTCAGCACATTTGTCTTCTTTTCAACAGCATGACAGCATTGATCTGGTCTACCCTGTGACCAACTCCAGATCCGTTTTTGCAGTGTGATGCTCACATAACTGTATTTGTGTACAGAGCTGCTCTGACTAAATTAAAGAACTTTTCCCTTTTCTTTATCTCTCATTCAATTACAGAATTTTGCCAGCACTATTCCATATCGTAATTTTGCCTTACAGTTGCCTCTCTCTACTTTGGTAATGAAGGCTGTTGTTTATTGCCAAAAGATTGATGGAAATATCAAAGAGTACAAATTTGCACTCACTCAAAATGTTCTCGCTTTGCCAATAAGGACTGATAGCAACTCCCTGTCTACAGCTTCCTGAGCAGCTGTGACACTTCTTGCACTAGTTTAATCTTATACTTCCCACGTATTTACATCACCACACATCCAGTGGGAGAAAATCTTCTGGGGCACTGTTAAAAGCACAAAGTCAACTTCTAGGACATGACTTTCCCTCCCATTTCGCAGTGCTGACAGGAACTACCCTCCTTTGGCATGACCTGCTCTCCACAAACCCAAGCTGGCTCTGTTCTTCTCTCTTGCACAGTTCTAAATGCACAGAAATAGCTGCTTTGGTTATTTTTTTCCAATATCATTCTAGTGGATTACAATCACTGATCTGTAAATCCCCGGTCTCCCCTTTCTCAACTTTTAACACTGGTTGGTTTATTTTCTGTTTTCACGTTCTCGCGCTCTGAAAGAATGCTGGCAGGCCAGATTGCTCCAACCCATCCTCAATGTAGTCTACTATGAACTTCATCACTTCTAAACAATTTGAAATATTTTCTTGCCTTAAGTACTCTGACTCACTGTAGCCCTGGTTCTAAGTCAATCATTAGTTCATAGACGAAGGGAAAACCATTTGAAGTATTCCTGATGCCACTGATCAATGGTTCTCCCTGTTGAACGTCAGACCAGTTCCCTTGGCCTTCCTTTCAATAATTGACTTAAGAAAATGTTGTCTTTTTGTTCTTTGGGTTTTTTTCCTAAAAGCTACAAACTTCTTTGTTTTATATGTTTGTTGTGGTGTGATACCTGTTTGTTGAGCTGTACAAATTCAGCTTTCTGATTATTTTCACACGACGTTACTCCCTTGCTGCTCTTCCTCAGGACCAAACTCTTATTTCCCAGTCACTTTGACTTTAGGTGCTTTCTGCCTTTTAGTTCTCCGCCATCAGAGACAGGTCCTGCTACTCGGGCTCTCCACACGCTTTGTCAGAAAATTGCCATCTGCACATTTTAGCAACTTGCCAGACTCTTTGCCTCCTGACCTTTTCCCCGCAGACACCTGGGCAGTTCATGTTTCTGGCCATCACTAGGGCACAGCCCTCGACAGGTAGGACGCAGGTCTGCCGATTCCAAAGCAAAAGCAGCGGCCTTTGAGTCATTACGCTTTTGCACAGCCTCTCTCTTTGGAAGTGAGGACAGCAAAACCATAAAGGCATCTCAGTTATTCATCCTTTTACGGATTTCTATTTTTCCTTCTCCCAGTGAAAAATTCTAATCACTGTCAAATAGATTTGAAGCAGCAGATTTATTTTTCACGCTCTGCTGCCTGATGTCGGATAACATATACAATACAGAAAAATTCATTCCACAGATTAGTTTACTGATGAGTTTTTACCATCATTTTTCATTCATAATGCTTGTATTTGTGCTACACAGAGCTTGGCACTTCTCCATCTATATTCAAAGCATTATATGGAATTTTTGAAAATTTACATGGGAGACAAAAAAGCTTATCTGTGTTTCCCAACTATATTGAGTGGTTTAGAAAAGATCTTATCTCTCCCTAAAACTTTTATCCAAATTTGACTTTACAACTGAATAAAATCGCTGTTAGAAGGAACAATAAAGTAACCCACAGTTAAAAGAATGGATGTTTGAAACTAGTATTATCAGACATGATTTTAACAGAAAGCAGGTTGTTTTCTAATCTTGCGTCCTAAAAAAAAAATTACCAAAAGCAAAGTTAATACAGATTTCTGTGAAAAGTTAACCTGCCACACAATGGCACTCAGCAACTTCCAACTGGACACAACACTTCAACAAGCACATACCAACGCCAGAAGCACGAATATGCAAACTGCACCTAAAGAAATCTTGAAACATTACATAAAACTTCCAGCTTCATAGAATAGAAAAGCTTAGCGCAGAATCTGGAGTCAGCCCACAGCAGGAAAATACTCTGTTACTGCTGTCAAATGCTCACGTCCCAGAAAAAAACAGATAAAACAAATTAAAAGTGTAACTCCTCAGTTTCCACAATGCTGGTGTGTTCTCTCATTTTGACTCCTGCATGAATTACTGGCTTTCATTTCTTTTTAGACTTTTGGAAACATATGTTACAGATCCGTTCCACAAAATACTCTACTTGCAAATAAAAAAGACATGTAGAAGTTTCATCATGACTCCTGTAGGACACGGTACATTTCTTTGGAGTTGATGGATGTTGGTTTCACTTTGCTGAATTGCAGAAAAGTGAAAGGCATCTTCAAGAAAAACTGATTACTTCTTTTGATCTTCTTTCTTATAATCATCAAACACACAGTGATTGCCTGGAGACTCCTATACAAACTCCATAATTTGTAAAGAAACAAAGAAGGATATATTACTTGTTATTTTTAATCTCCCATGGCTTTTTCCCAAAATTACCTTAATTCTTTCAGATCACATGGCAAAAGGATCATTCCATTAATGCCTCACACCCTAATAAGGGAAGTTAACCATTGTCTAAATTTACTGGAGTTGGTTGACCAAGTGGGGAGGGAAAAGAGAAAATGCTCCATCTTTAAGTAAAAATAAGAAACTAGACTAGATATTAGAATATGCTCATAAATTACAGATACAGCTTTCCCTCAGTGTAATCCTGAAAGGGATCAGAGGTGGCATGTCAAGAACAAGCTTTATAGCTCAAGATAAAAGTTCCAGACAAATAACTGTTCTACAGAAAATGCTTTAAAGTACTATAGAAAAGTTTCATAATAGTTAACAATGAATAAAAGACTTTTCAAGGAATAACATTTCTAAAATATTCTAGGCAATTTGAAACATTTTAATTTCTTCCCTTAAGTTTGCCTAGTTAATGTTTTACAGATTACCTTAAAAGAGAAAAACAAAAAATCACCACTCTCATCTACTTCACTGATATTTCCAGATGATAAACCTGACAAAGAATATATTAGTGGTCATTAATTCCCACTTCCCTTACATTGGCAGAACATCCTTTTTAATTCATGACACTGCAGTCAGAGTTCTGATAAGTGTTTTGGATAGGCCAAGGCAGCAGATAACACAGACTGCTGATAAGAGAATAAAGAGATAAAACGGCGTGATTTTTACAGTGAAGAGGCTGGCATTGCCTCTATAACAGCCTTCCTTGTATCCACGTTCTTATGTATCAGGCCTGGAAGGAACATGGTTGCATAATTTCAAGTCAAATATGAAGAAATATGACTCTACAAAAAGAAAGGCTACAGATATGAATTTACTCAGCATCTTCCGGATAGAAGATCCTACCTTAAATGTTCCTGGCTCCTTGATTAATACCAGGTCATGCATCGAAAGAAAGTTACTATTGTTCACCACGAGGATAAAGGAGCCGCATACAGAGTCTTGCTTGGGCAGAACCCCGCTCAGGTGTAACCAGCTCTGGTCAGGCCAGGTTACCAGGGCGGGAGAAACCCCAAGCACTGACACACCAGCGACTGCCTGAAGACTTTGAAGACACTGAATTTCATGAAGTGATCGCTCTCCCACAATGCAGGTGCTGTTCAGACAAAATTCCTGTTTATATGCGGAACAGGCACCTACGCTGATTCTTCTGGACAATTTTGATTACTTTGTTCCTTCCCTTCTCTTTCCCAGAGAACTTTTACTTGCAAAGACTCTTTAGTAAGTGGAATGCACAGGGAACCAGAGACATATTTAAAGGAATATAGTTCCTACTGATGATAAGAGGAGAGCGGTGAATAGTTTCCTTCTTACAAGGTATTGCTCAGTCAGAATCCTCATGTTTAAAATTCATTATTTTCATATTCACAAAAATATGACCCAGTTTGAACTAAACTTCAAGGAAAATTTATAACTTACGTGCTGGAGGCTTTCAGGATATAGAATCTCAAGGCTAATAGTTACTCAAATCCTAACAGCTGAGACGAAAAGGTTTTGGCCTTCCCTGGATACACTTCTTACTTTTTGCTCTTCATGCTCATGAAGGTGAAGACGAAGCCAGCAAGAAGACTGAGTAAGCCTGCCAATATATGTACTTCATGGCTACAAACTCTCTCACAAGTGAGATCCTCAGAAAGCAGCCAGGCCCACGGCTGTCGTTAAAAACTGAGCTAGATAGGCTTATGGTTTTTTTCTCCTGTAACTGTAGTTAGTAAATGAACTGATGCTCCACCTGCTGGAAAGAGAACTAAATGAGCTCTAGCACTCAGCAAGTTCTTTTTATAAGGAAGATGCAACTACTGAAGTCTCAAAACATAACCTCTTGCTGCCAGCAGACAAAAAAGTAGCCAAGCATTTAGCTTGGTTAAGATTCTCTTTGCTGCTCCAAGAAGTGCACACAGGTTTTCAGGTGCCTTTGAAAGCTTTTGTTTAGAGTTTACACAGCAAACAACAACCTAACAATTCTGAACCTGTGCACTAATTGCTTTCAGGTAATACTTTTGCTAAGAATTTGATAGGGGTTAACTTATTTTTGTGAAACGTGGAATATAATATGAAGCAGAAAAACTGCTGCACTCCTCCGCTCATTTGTAGTGGCTTTTACTGTGTGCTGAATTTTTCCAACAGTGACAGAAAAGTAGCAAAAGAGTAAAAAAGCAAATTAATTTAACAGTGTAAAACATCTGCTCATAGTTGCCAGGCTGACAAACTACAGAAAAAAGTGCTAATTTTATACAGCAAGTTAAAATAGGAATCAGGAAAAGTAGTCTAAAACCTCGATGTACAACTGCATCTGGCAAGATCAAAGTCAGACAGCTCGTTCTATGCTCTTACAAGCTAAGTTCTTTTATGGATTATGTTATGATTTATGGTGGACTTTCTTTCACGATTTACAGTGTGTTTCTTAAAGATCAAACAAAGATGTTTCAGATACATCTACAATGATGCTTACAAAAAGTCTAATACTGGCCCTCAGCCTGAGCCACTTGAGTTGGTCAATCTGTCTTTCTGAAAATAAAATAATAAACCTCTAGCTATATATATACACATATATTAATATATTTCTATATGAAAAAATACATCTAACACGGAATATTAGTCTGACAGGTATCAAACATCTCCAAATCAAAAAGAAATCATCAATGTCAGCCACCACCCCTCCTGACCTGTGATTTGCAAAGAAGATGAGAATGCTGCTCAGACTGGTGGGATGTGATTACTTCCCACCTCACCAAACCCAAATACTTGAGAATACAGAAGTAGAACCTCTTTCCCTCCCTAAAAAACCCAACATTTTAAGTAAATAAACACTTATTTTATTTTCCCTTTTCGGATTTGTGTTTCTTGGGAGTGGTTGAGTATTATTTTCAAATGCATCTCGATAACCATAAAAGCTATAATTTCTGAGAGAGATAATTTTTCTTATCTAACTAAAACTTCTAAGGACAACACCAAATAATTTTCTCTGCTGGAGTTCAGTATCACAGCAGCAAGCACAGCAAAAATAGTGAAAGATTCACTAATGCCCAAAGGAAAAAACTGCAGACAGTTCAGATCCAAATTTTGTGATGTCTGACAGAGCTAATGAGTGATAATGAGCGACACTCGAGATCACGCAGAAATTACTAATATTCAAGATATCAAAAAACCCCTTGTGACTTAATCCAGATAACTTTTCCTAAGTCACAGATAACTGTACCTTAGAACATTCCCTGCTTTGCAAACACGCATACACAGCAGTGATGAAAAGGTGATTTATACCAATTACTGACTAAGCTCATCTCCATTGTAAAAGTTACACGATCTCTAGCACAGAAGGGCAAATAAGAAGAGAGGTGTTTCAGACTTTCTCATTGCAGCCTCAGGGAAAAAAGGTAGCTAAGACATACTATTTCCTCGACATACTATTTCCAGTAGGCAAAAGAAGGCCAGTGTGCCTATCTGCAAAGGACAGAATGAAGTGGTAGAAAGGCCTAAGATACTCAACTACTCTTCCCAAAATATTATTTTCCTAATGTGAAAATAACAATTGAGAGCATAAGCAAATAAAGGCATACAAGTGTCACAACATAAGCAAAGTTCCTATTTTTTATTTATATATAATTTTATGCAAAACTCTCTTTAACGAACATTAAAATTGCCAAAATTATAGAAAAAAACTTGGAAACACCCAAATTAACAAAGCTTCCGTAAGAATGATCACTAAAGACACGTTTACATTTCCTGATGATCATATCCATTATAAATATCAAGGAAATAGAAAAAAAACTGGAAAAAGACACAGGTCTGAGCATCTGAATAAATAGGAAAACCTTTTAGAACTGAATCCTAGAAATGACATAATATATCCTGTAAGAAAAAGAGCAACAGCATACGCTTCGCTTCAAATCTTGTTATTCGAAGACAATTCTTAACATCGCTTCAATTTTTGCAACACCCACGCTAACAGTGGACGGCATAACCACAGAAAGGAGTTGACATCCCCCTGGGTTTCGATCCTTACCTGTTTGGGTCTTACTGGGATGATGCTGCCCACCTGCTCCTTGCTGCGTCGGAGGAGGACTCGCCCCTGCTTGGCCAGTAGCCGGTGCTGGGCTGGTGCCGCTCAGCGTCCCAGTAGGCAGTGGTTGTCCCCGCTTTAGGAGCTGCTTCTGTTCTTGCTGGCGGAAGCGTGGAGGCACCTCACGAGGCAGGTAACGGGACGCAGCTGCCTGCTGCCCATTAGCAGACGCACGCTTGCCATTGCTGCTGTTGGGAATAGTGCTGGTGGAAGTACTGGTACCGGTACCGGCAGGTTGGGGCTGGCTTAAACTGGTCTTAATAGGTTCTGGCACTACATTAAAAAAAAAAAAATAAAGGAAACAAAAAGAAAAATTGCTTTAGTATCAGAATAGTTGTGTTTTGTTTTGGTTGGTTGTTTTCTGGAACTGAGAAAAGGGATAATGTTTTTCAGTCTCCCAAACAGCTGGCAAAACATGGACTATAAAATATATTCTAAACAGAAAACTGTTACAACCAGAACTCAGGGCTAGTTTGCTATGTATGTAGATTGCAAATATGTTTCAGCAGGCTATGACTAAAACCCTGATTTTGTATACTGTAAAGCATAAACCAGAATACAGCTGACACAGGCTTCACACCCAACCCTTAGTGAGAGCCTACACATCTTTTTTTAACTGTGCAACCCCCCCGGCTTTATCTCACACACCTCCCGCTTCCCAGGCGGCCTCAGAAGTCAGCAGCACCCAACAGAAGTTGGTTCCTATAAATGTCTCATAGCCGGTGCCTGAGGAGAGGAGAGGGAGCACACAGGCTGAAGACGGAGCAGTCGATGTTCACACAACCAAGTTCATGCCGACACTCAAACGGCTCCCATATACACAAATGTATGTGTCTATGCGTGTGTCTGCGTGTTTACACTAAATATGATTTAGGGAAATAATAACACTAAGAAGAAAAACACTGATTTCCTATAAACTCTACAACAGGGCATGTGAAAAAACTTCTTCGATGTTTTCACTTCCAGCATCTCTAGGACATCTTGGATTTGCGTCACACCATGATGTCTAAGTACACTTATCCTAAAGCAGTAAGTAAAAGCTCAAAAAATAAAAAGTATGGCTAAAAATTGTTATGCTCAAATAATTATTAAAAAATAGTGGCACAGAGTAACTCTCTTTTAAAAAAAGAAAATGGAAGAGTTATTAGGACACCAAGCATGCTGGACAGGCTGCCACGGGAGGGCATGTACGGCTTCTATGGGTCAGCACCATCACCTGCCTGCAGGTACCAGACCTGCTGCAGGGCAAACCCAGGCTCAGGCCACACCGCTCAGACCGGTGTATGCGCACAGTCAGGCACCTGCTGTTCAAGTGCCTGTTGTCCAAAGCCAAAAATTGAAAATATAATTAAAACAGAATCACTTTTTATGCTTTTGAACAAAGTGCGTATTTCCATTTCATTTGGGAGATGGAGAGCAGAAAGAGAAAATTAGAGATCTTGGGGTAGTGTTATTATTATTACTACTGCTACTATTATTACAGAGATGTAAGCTTTTACCACCTACTACTACTCCTACTATTATTATTATTCCAAAGATGTAAGCATTTACAAACACTGAAATTTGAAGTACTAAGTACTTGTGCAAAGGATGACGCTGTATGTGATTTGCCTACAGCCAGAAGATTCAGAAAGAGCACTCCAGACACAGTCTGATCTACCAAAACCAACAAACCATTTCAGCCAGGGGGTTTCTCCCATTGGGCTGGCAGACCGGTCAGATCAACCCCTGTGCCAGCAGATGAGAGGAACACCGGGGACAAGGAGGAAAAGGGGACAGGCAGAAGAGTGAGGATGAGGGTTGCTCCCCAACATTCATACAATCATAGAATGGTTTGGGTTGAAGGGACCTTCAGAGCCCATCCGGTGCCAGCCCTGCCATGAGCAGGGACATCTGCACCAGCTCAGGTTGCTCAGAGCCCCGTCCAGCCTGGCCTGGGATGTCTCCAGGGATGGTTCATCCACCACCTCTCTGGCCAACCTGGGCCAGGCTCTCACCACCCTCAGTGTAAAAAATAAGGCTGCAATAAGGTCTCCCCGGAGCTTCTCTTCTCCAGCTGAACACCCCAACTCTCTCAGCCTGTCCTCCCAGCAGAGCTGCTCCAGCCTTGGATCATTTCTGTGGCTCCTCTGACCCCTCTCCAGCAGGTCCATGTCTGTCCTGTGCTGGGGACCCGAGCGCAGGTCTCACTGTCACGCACCAGCTCTCCCCAGCCAGCTCAGCTCTGGCCATTGCACACTCAACCACTCCATTGTTCTGAACAGCTGGTAAAAAAGGTTGGAAGGATCAACCACCCAGAAAAGTGAGACACTACTAGACCCTGCCTTGATGTGCTTTTGCTTTTTTTTTTTTTTTAAACTAAGAAATTATTTTGCCATGGAATTAAATAAGTACACAAGAGAATTAAAACCATTAACTGGCGCAATGTCAACAGTTGATATTTGTCTGGCCCCAAGATCATCTTCAGCAATACTAATTCATTGGAAACATATTTGAGAGAGCAAGGCAGGCTGCTTTTTAAAAAGTATTATAACACACCTGATACTTCCAAATAGGCACGTGCATGCTTATATGTATACCTATTAAAAATCACTAATCTAAGTCATAGAGTAAAAACAATTTTTTGCTTTAATGTAATGTCAATTAACAAAGCAGCTTCATCACAAAGGTGTGGCCAGAGAAACCCAATTCCAGTGTTAGAAACAATGCTTCCCTCTAAATATCTGAATCACAGATGAGCAAAAATAAGAACAAAGAAATCGAGATTTTAAATATGCTGTATTTTAGAATAAAAATATTTCTGCCTATTAATAATAATGTTTTTTCTCTAATCAACATACCAATGATAGGTTCTTTTTGTATATGAAAATCTCTTTGAGTTAAATGGAAGCTCTTGCAAGAATACTGTGTATACAGATCATGGTAGCTGGAAAAATCACCATTTAATTACACCATTGACAGGAAATAAAGCAAAATGTGAAGAACATAATAGGAATGGGCTTGATCCCCAAATTCCAGCTTCTTATCAGTCTAGAATTTAGCCTTCAAATAGAGCAATAATATTTGCAGAGTATATGTTACAAATACAATGTGACTGTATTCTTTGAAACACTCAACACCTATTTATTAAAGTCATCTTCGGCAATGTTTAAGCAGCAGTTTTCATTTGATATGCACTCCGAGAAACACCTACCGTTCAAAGTGTCTACCTTAGCTCTCCTAAGTATTAATTGTCATACGATATTTGCTCAAAGAGCTTTTTTGTAAACCATTTAGACATTCTCCTTCCTGCAACAGATGTATTCCGAGATGATGGCTATCCCTGGCAGAACACACAACGTACAAAGACATAATATTTTAGCAAACTGCAGGCTAAGAGTGAACCAGACAGCAACCATTTGCAGAGAGCCCAGCAGAGCTCTGGTCAGCAGGGGCTGCCGGCAACGCTGATGCTCTGTGCGCTATACATTTAATCAGCCCCAAGGGCCAACCTGCCAATCTATAGAGAGACCCTGGCAGTCCCCGAAGGAGCAGCCTGTCTACCCTTTCACCTGAAAGTAATCCACTGTCATGGCTAATGCTGTGTGGGCAGCTGCTGGAAATCCAGGAATTTTAATGTAGCCTTTATGGCTAAATTTGTTTTAATGCTAAAAATATTCTTTACAATGTGTGGGGGAAAAGATTTAATACAAAGTGATTTTCATAACTAGCACACGATCAAAGAGCTAAGCAAAAACATTTAAGTAGAAAGCCTTTTGCAGAAACACAATTAAAGGCGTAAAATAAGAGTCTTGAGATTGCTTGCTCTTAAGATGTTTGTGATGGGTATCTGCTTATTCTACATTCTGAGAGCTGTACATACACTAAACAATGAGGTTGCTTGTAATAATTATCAGTACTTAATGGTATCTAAACTTCTTAATCCAATTTTACCCAAACAAATCCAATAATTACTCCATATGCTTTTCGATGATTACAATCTCGGGAATCCCAACTGCATAAAAAAGTGTTACGAGCAATTGTAGGTGGATTTTATTAATATAATGAATAGGATCAGTCTAACAGATTTCAATTACAACAATAGCTTTTAAGTACATTTCTATGACATAAGGAAAGAACAGGCATAAATGAAAGAAACTGGTTAAGCCACATAATACTGATTTATGGCAGCTTTTTCCTTTCATTCACCTCATTAACATTTCTCTATATTTCAGAATCCTTCACTTCAGCTCTATAAAACTTGCATTTCTAAAGCCTTCAAGGACCAGACATTCCAGAAGAGAAACAGTTAAACCCAGAAATGCATTCTTGGCTGCTACTGTGACAGGATTTATTTACAGCTTCTATTAAACACAGCAGCTCCATTACAAAGTGCTGGATGTGAGAAGAATTTTTGATTATACAACGCCAATGCCTCACTGCGTTAAACATATCATGCCAGTGTATTATTTTTTTCCTTCAGCAATTCGTTCGGGTCATTGTTTGATGGGTTTATGAATTCATTACAGGAAACAGATGGATCCCATAATTCAGAGCTATTCTCCCAGCCAATCATATGGACAATTTTTTTCCTCGTCTTGCTCCCCCCTCCAAATCAACCTTAATGAAGCCACTTCCTCCATGTCCAATTCCCCGCACATCCACACTGTAGCGACAACTGCTGCTTATTAAAGCAACCTCCAAACACGAAACGCTTTCAAAATCAAGCTGAACAGGAGCACGCTCGTACACAGACACCCCTCTGAAGTCACACGGAAAGACGTGAACTTACCCAAGTCGGGCGAAGATAATAAAAAATGTAGGATCGTAGTGGGCAAAAATAGATGTCCTGATAAGTATGAAATCCATTTTCATATGCTGAAAAAGGTCTTTCTTTAGGAAAAAAATCCTGCCCCCCCAATCTACTTTCAAAGGATGAATTTTCATTTAGCAAATTACCTCCTTTGTCTACTAGGAGCTGGTATTTTTTATCCACAGTGACATCTACTGGCAACAGTAAAGGTATTTCAGTAAACTACTGCATAAAAACCTGCTTCCTACTGTTTCTGTACAAAAGTGGGTAATTTTCTGTCCGGATCTTCCCTTCCCCAAGCACACATACCTCCCATGAAAAAAACTGCCAAAAAGTTACAGTCTAAAGCCAAGAAATATTCCAAAATTAGTTTTCAGTAGTACTCATGCTGACTTTAAAAATGTAACCAGAAGCTGCAGTTTGACATCAAATCCCACATTCAGGGTTAAAATCATATGCATTACTATGGCCTCAGAACTTCAACACCACTTATTTTAAGAAATGCTTTGATTTTGTACTAATTCCTGAACATACCATTTATTTAATACTAAGAACAAATAGTCTTTCCCTGGTTTATTCCCCGCTCTGTGTGTCCTAACTGACCACAGCGCATCTTCTTCCTTTTCCAGGTGTCTCATCTCCACTTCCTTCCCTCACCTTTTGCAATGTTTCCCGCCTCCTTCCTTAGTATTTCAACATCCTACTTCTAAAACCTCTTACCCTAACCCACCTTTCCCGACGGTCTCTACAGACGTCTCTCACTTCTAGCAACTTAGATCTCCTATACAGAACTCTTTTTTTTTTTGCCAGGAAATTTGAAGCCAGACTAGGAATTAACAGGAAGCTGCAAAGTTAATGGAAAACCTCTAAATCAATTGTTAGGATTCCTCGACCATCTTTGGTAACTCAGTGTTCTGTGACTTAGTGGTAGGAGATAAGCAAGGAAGTTTCTTGGAAAGATATTTTACCTAATGCCTCATCCCTGCATTAGGAGTGGCGGTGTGCGGTGTGGTCATACCGCCAGTCTCAGCCTCGCGCCTCCAGAAATCAGCTTTAGTTCTTAATAATTGCTATTCTTTATAAATTACCTAAACTGCAACTGATTAAAACTCGTATTTTAATGCATGGTTATACACTGCATAATTAATTAGAACAGAGTGAGCTTGCAACTCCAGAAAAGAAAAAGACAAAGCTCTGAATACACGCCCACCCATCTAGAACTGCACCAACTTATACCTGAATCACATTTGAAAAGGCCTTTCTCCTGTTGTTGTAAAAAGACAGTTTTTAAAAATTGATTCTGTGAAAAGATGGACATTTTATTCAGGAAATAACCTAGAGATGAGGGCCTCCCCACTTGTTTTGGAATAGTTTTAAAGTCATGTTTACCAAGATGGTCTTTGATGCTGGGAAACCTCCTTTGAAAATATCTCATCCAGAAAGATTTTACAACCATCTGTGGGAAACCAGTATTCTATGAGGAAACTTCAATAAGTTACAGGGCCCACAGTGACAAGTCAGTTACAAATCCTCTTCCCAAGAGTGAGACTTCTGTATTACCTCTTAGAAATTAAAGGTTTGATTTTAATCTTCATTCCTGGATCTGCTAGAACAATAAATACTAAAGGAAGCTGGCAAGTGTATTCCATTTGGTTGCATTTCAGACCCAGTCACCTGCTTCAGTTCAAAAAAATTCTACCCTATTTTCTCACATTTTCCATCAGTGTCCTACTATCCAAAGCGCTCTCTATGCATCTTAACTTCATAATCGTTTCTGACATGAAATTCTTACTTGATATTGTCATGAGCAAATTGGGAAAATGTGAGCTAAATGTAAAATTGGTTGAAATATTCTCTGAGAGAATCAATGGTTTGCTGTCAAAACAGAAGTATGTTTCAGAATAGATTCCACAGGGACTTGATCCGAGCCTACGCTGTTCAATATTTTCATTAACAACTGGATGATGGACTAGAGAATATCCCTATTAAATCTGCAAATGACACCAAGCTAGGGAGAAAGAAGATGGGGGTGATCAGATTGCTGCGTGATAGGATCAGAACTCAGCGATGATAAACTGAAGAAATGGTGTGAAAAAAGCAACCACAATTCAATAAGGAAAGTCAACGTTATTAGGCAGGAAGAATTAAATGCATCAGTCATCAACTTACTCCATATCAGTTCTGCAGAAAAAAACGCCATGTTTTAGCAGATCACAAAACAAAGAGAAGTATAAATATCTGCCAAGTGTCAAGTGTTGTAATGGAATAACCAGCTATGAGGCTCAAAGTGACCCTTCTACTTCAGTGTGGCATCTTAAAGCCTTCACCAGAGCACTGCCCATCCCCAAGGTTGACCATCTCTCTTCAGGAAAGAGCTGGACCACCTGGGAAGAGTCCAAAGGATACAGAAATCTGAGAACATGAACTACCACAGCAGACACAAGGCAAAGAAGTAATTCAGTCTACAAGACATTGGGCACACAAAGAAAAAAAAAAAAAGAGAAAAAAATGCAAAGGAAGAGGCAGAAGCCCATCCCACAATAAAGTCAAGACTTGCTGGGTTTAAATGGCAGCCAGGGAGATTATGATTTACATTTCTAACAATCAGGATGATTAAGGATTATCTGCAGACATGATACAGGTTTGGTGATCTTGTCTCAGGGCAAGAGGATGGAATAGATGACCTCACAAGAAACTTTCCATCATTATTTTCTGCAATCCTACATGTAAAACGGAGCTCTAAATCCAACTTACTTGGTCCTCCCACCTCCCTCGGCCATTCCAAAGAAATCATTTTTCTCTCAGGCTGACAGTCACAGCACTCTCTCCTGCTTCTGCAGTTTTTAAAATAAGTTTAAGGCATGGTCTTTCTTCATCAACCCCACTTGTCCAGACCCTCTCCGTTTTGTTCTTGATTAACGTTAACTTGAAATTCTATCAGTACTGAGTGACATTTTATGCCTCCCCCAAAAGGGGTTTGCATTCTGTTTGTAAGCCCAGCACAGCCCACCCTGCTGCACAACTTCTGCGCACCAAACAGCCCGAGCCCAACTCTTGTGAATATAGGGTTTTACCATTAATTTAACTTAAGAAGCTCCTAATGAAAACATAGATCCTTGAACACTTCAGAGCTCAGACACTGGCTTTTGTTTCCCTTTCTCGAACAGTATCTACATTTTTCTCTTTCAGATCTGCCAGCTGGGAAGGTGCCAAATACTTCTTTTCAGAGAAAGATACAAAACCTGGTTTGTGTGATTCAATATATATTTTTGAAAGTTTTCTTCCATCCCATTCTACATTTCCCAGGCTGGTTTTTATATGCAGTAGTCTTGTGAAGAATACTTACACTTTTAAGAGCTTCTAATATTTTCCTCATTGCTTTCCTCCATGTTAGCACTGATTATAATTTTAATTTTAAATTCACAATTAATTAGCTGTGTCATAAAAAATGGTAGAGCTAATTAGGTTGATAGGCTGTCATCAACAATAGATTGATAATCCAAAGCAAATATGATGCTCTTTGACTGCAAATCAAACTCATGTTTATTGGAGGCCCTGAATGCACACACATGGTTTACCACGGTACAACTGATGAACAGAAATTGGACCTTATACATCAGGCCTCCAACTTAGAGGACCAAATCACAAATCAAGGTTTTGGGTAACGGAACAGTTAAATTATCATAGCTGCATTCCTTCAGGACCTGAACCGCTAACAGATGGTAACTTTCAAGATTTAACAATTTGTCTGTTTTCTTTCAAGCGATAGTTCTTCAATTTACAGGCGATGTGAAGCCACATTTATTAATTCATGTAACTCAAATACCACTACTAATCACATACATCTCTCTACACACAGACTTGTCCAAATACGCGCCCATTGTAAAATGACGAATAAATAAAGACATCTTGCTAGAAGCTGGTCTCTAGACTACGTTTGTCCTGAAGCCTCTGACATTTCAGCACAGGCATATTTTGTTTAACATGTCATCATACATTTAACTTTGATTTCAGGCTCCTGGAGCAAACTCAGTTCCCACCTCCAGAGCAGGACACACTGACACCAGAAAACTTGCCTATTGAAAAAGAAAAATAATGAAGCTATTAGAAGTTTTTAATCACTCGTGTTTATAAAACAAAGAAACAACAGCATTAATAACTGTCTGAAAAGGATGAAAGGGAGATAAGTCATTGCTGAGATGAATAAACTACCACTCTCCGATGACAGGAGAGGGCAGCTCTGAATGAACAGAGGGATTGCTCAGCCAGCACTTACAAACAGTCACAGTTTTTTCAGATTTCGGATATAAGATTTTCCTAGAAAGCCCTCTTCACAGCTAGAGAATTCACATCTTGTATTCCTTCCCAGAGTATTCGGAAATATCGAAACTCCACTAACTCATTTTAATAAGACCCACTAGGCAAACACAGATCAAGTTCCAACCCACGAACTGGATACGAGGGTCTCACAACACACAATCTCAACCGTTCGGTAACACAGTAAAGGATTAAACCATTTTATGCATCAGGAACGAGTCGCAGGCAGGTGTTGTGAAGCTCTCTCTTGCACCTCTCCTGTCATCCTCCAAACCCTTCCTAAGTGTTGCACCAGGCAACACAACCCCATTGGTAACTATACAAGAGCTGGAGAAAACAGGGAGCAGCTTACAGCTGAATTACACAATGCTAACACTATCATCGGCACAAGCACTAGTGGAAAATCCAAGCATATAACAACAGATTAAATAATTTCATACAGAGTCACATAAGAAGTCTGGGCAGAACCAGGAACTGAATCCTTTAATTTTAAGATGACTGCGTGCATTTAATCTCATTAGGCAACATTTCACATACAGCTTTCATATATAAAATAATTTTTTTAAAAACAAATTTACAAATGGTGCTAAGTCATCACACTAGCAAACTTATTTTTTCTTAATTTAACAAGCCACTTCCAGGCACAGACTGAACAGTAAATATTCTTTAGAGTAGAAATCCACCCATTGTTAAACCATTCGCGCAAACAGATAGATATTTAAATTCACAGTAATTAGTATGTTCATAAGGAATTGACAATTAGGATAATCTCCGTGTTGATCAGTTTACTGTACACAAGAGCCTTAAATTTCATTTGCGCCTTGCACAGCGATAAATCTACAGGTTACAGTTCACACGAACAAGCCTTGAGACTTGTTTAAAACAATTTAGAAAGCAGAACAATCTGATGGATCGCTATTTTGCAGATGAACGTGTGGCTTTTAATTTAAGTAAGCAGAGGCAAAAATCCCATTATAAAGAAACCTGTGCCTTAGGAAGTGATTAATGCCTATACTGTGTCAAACAACTGCTGTTAGAATCAGCTCTTCGGTTGGGGCTTGAAGAGAATGAATCGCAGCATAAATATTTCCAGTTTCAAATATATAAATGGTTGGGTACTGTACAGAGACACCTCGTGTATCCATTTCTATCTCGGATTGCCTCTACAGAAATCTGTTCAGGTGCAGTAGATTGTGCACAGATCATATCACATGTGGAACGTCCATGCTGCACCCACGGTCTGTACACGCAAGGTGGGAGCTCCTGGAGCTCGAGGTGTCCCAGAACACACATTTTTATTCTGGAGACCAGAAATACAGCTTCTCCAATTATTTTATTTATGTTTTGGGGTGGATGTAGGGGGAGCAGGCTGCACTGCAACTAAACTCCTTTTAGACATTTCTATGGAAGCATAGTGTCGACCGCTTGCAGATTACAAGTCTGCTGGTGAGATATTAAGCATAATTTTTACTGACACTGGCTGTGCTGCTGAAATCATGGGACTACACATGTCAAACTGACTAGAGCCCTGTGTATACACAAAGCCTTGGCTCTACTGTCATGCACATTTATGGTATCAAATGAATATTTAATGTGCAATACTAAAACAGGAACAATTTTGTGGGCAACCAGTAAAAGGCCTCTGCAATTTTGGCATAACCCTTCCAGCTCATATTCCATCTCAAAAGGTGGCTTACGAGGGTGTTTATACTGCAGTCCTAAAGATAGCATAGAGGTATCTGAGCTATCATCTTAAATCAGTCAGCACGAATAAACAAAGCAGTAGAGTCCAGCATGGAGCAGCTTCCCCTCCTCCCAGCACTGCAGATCTATTCCAAGTCTCAAGTAGCATCACCCAGAGAAACTGGCTACCTAGCCAGCTCAATGAAAGCTAAACCTGAAATATTTTTCCCTTAGATTTTGAAGTCTGAATCCTTACTGGACTAATTCAAGATGTGTTAATTTATATTTAACAAAATTATTTTGAGAATCAATGCTTTGAGCAAGTAGGTTCTTAAAAACATGTAAAAACCATAGAGACATCGCTACTGTACCTACAAAATTTGACAGATTTTGTATCTAGAGAAACACTTGTAGTTCTACATCCTATTTTGAATGCAGTTCCTAGTATTGGAAAGACAAGCAGTCCTATGGAAATGTCATTCTCTTGCCTTCAAAAATGAGCAGCTGAGAAAAAATTGAAGATCAAAAATTAGAATGATCCCTTACTCAGATAAACCCAGTTAGAGGCATGCTCTAGAGAAAAACCAAACACACTACTGCTTAAGTCTGCATACTGATCTATAAGGGGAAAAAAATACTGAACTTAATATTTCAGTTCTTTTGATACTTCCTCTTTAATCTTAATGTGACATTTGGTATGCAGATAATGTTTTTCTGATGGAGTTTCCCAAAGACACCCTTCTCACTGGAAGTTTTGAACTAAGAGTTAATCTGCCTGATAGAGAAGCCTGGAGAACCTGAAGCAAACTCTTCATTAACTCTGCTTAAGCTGAACAGAATTTCATGTCTCCAGTGCCACCGTGCATTAATGCCGCATGTGGAAAACAGGACTGAAATTATTCAGAAACATGAAAAAAGCAGTTCCAGTAGTTTTCGGACCTCCTTTTCAGATTCTTCAGGAAAATTCCCTGAATAAAAGCAAACTACAATTTGACTGGGATCCCGTAAACATTTCACTGCAGCTAAGATGAAGCAAAAAAAAAAAAACCAACCCAAACCAACCCTCAGTTCAATTTGTTGAACACGGTCTGACAGAAAACCTCTTTTGTGAGAAGGGTACGGCCGTGGCAGGTCTATTAATGACTGAGCATTCCTTAGGAAGCTTTTCCCTGCTCCTTCCAGTCCAACCTTGGCAGCGCTGCACATTGAAGCGACCGAGTTCACAAAGAAGAGCGGGATGAGAAAAAAGCAGGGAGCAGCGCGGATCCATCTGGCCGTGTTTACAGGCTGGCAGCAGCAGTGTCGCTGGTGTATCTGTTGGTTTAGATGACAGCTCTGGTTGATCAGGCTGTCACCATAGCAACTTTCACCCAGAACTCACAATGCACCCAAACGAACTCCGAGCTAAATTAACTTATTGCGTGTCACCAGTGAGAAATGACTGTTCAGAGGTAATTTTCTGTACTAATATGTAATAGAGTTAACTCTCTAAATTGAATTAAATTAATTAAATGCCACTCCCAGTAAATCAGATTCTATTACATGAATGTTAAAAGAAATTAAAGATGTTTTAATAAAGATTACTAATAATAACTTAATATTATTACTTCATTTTAATTCAAAAATTCTGCTCAGTTTATTTTAGACACATGTCTTCCCCTTACTAGGAAGGAATACTTAATTACTCCACATGCGTTACACACATCTATTTCATATAGATGGGCTTAGACTTATCCAAAAGAAATAATACCAGTATTTTAAGGACTGTTCCCCTGTGAAATACAGCTTGGTTTAATATGTGACACCCTAAGTTTTTTCTTCCACACGCACACCTTAAGTTTTTGGTAAATTCACACACCTTCAATGGTATGGTCCAGTCTTCAAAGAGTTCTGTTTCTGCTTTTTGCAAAAAAAAATTAAACCATTTTGCAATAAGTCCAAGTGCAAAGGAAGAAGAAAACATTATGGCTGTCTAGGCAGGTTACAAAAGTAAGAACTCTTTAATGGCTTTACATATCTGCCTAACAATGCATTATTAACTTCTTTGTTTAGTTTCTTGCACATTGGATAGTCAGCTGGGAGGCAAAAATCTAAGGTGCCCCAGTTCCCAGTGTAAATAAATGGCAAGTTATAATTGTCAACTGATGCTATTAACGCTGTGCTGATAACCCTGACTTTAACTCATATTAAAGACTCACCAAAATACTTCAGGCAAAAATGGGGCCTATGCAACCTTATATAACATTAATCATCTTTCAGAGTTACAAACCACGTTATTACTTCACTTTTCAAAAAGAAACTTGGCTTATATGTGAGGAAGCAGCTATTAACAGCAGGGGGAGCACACGATATTGTCATATCTGCACTGGCCGCGCTGACCATGACATCTGCCCAAGAACAAGGTCCACTTCGAGTCCTGTTAAACACCCACAGAAAAGTCAATACGTCCATTAAAGGAACATGGGAAATGATTATTTAAAAACATTTCCTGAATCTCAGTTGAAAAACAGGCATGAAAGCAAATGCAAAAAGCAAAGGTGCATTAATGCAGCAACAATTCAACGGAGCAGTCTTCATGTTCAAAAATGTAAATTAGTATTCAGGGACCAAACTAGAGAAACTTTTCCAAAGATGAGAAACATAAATTATTATGGTTTGGAAAACAGCCTGAAAACACTAACACAACGAAAAACTGCATGGGCTGTTAAGTAAAAAAGAGGATACACAAAAAGGCCCCTGCAGAGGAGGGGAAAGATCTGCTCTCCACATACTGGGCAAATCAGCCAAGAAATAACAGGCATAAGTTATAGGAAAGACTGAAGACTGTTCAGGCCAAGTGCAAAGACTATTAATACTTTCCAGTAATAATCAAAATGTCTTTCAAGAACATCTGTTGGGCCTGTCTGACAGTGGGGAGATGGATAAGACAATCCCCTCTTACTCATCTAAAGGAATATATTTAGTCCCACGAGTCTAAGACTTCAGCGTGGCATTTGAATTTTTGATGGAGTGGAGGACTTGTCAGTTCTGGAGCTTAGTAACTCGTGTGCTCCAAAACCAAAGTTCACAAGAGCCTCTCCGGCCTTGGAAAGGTGAAAAACTGCTGGGGAAAAAAAAAAAAAAAAGACAGAAGAAGCAGCCAAATCAGAAGTTATGCCAGAAATGTCAAGGGCATCCCAAAAACAAGAGGATGGATGTTCAGGAAACTCTGTGATAAGACAGAGGAGAACTACTTCTGCTAACATGAGAAGAGGAAATAAAGAGCTTGAATCAGACCCCAAATTCAGCTGTTTTCCAGGGCAATGGCAATAACGGTTGCTGCCACGCTCAGTGCAGCTGAGGAGTGTCCAAAGCATTCGGTGCTATGAACCATAGGTCCCACGAGACGGCTCAGGATGAGCCTCTGCTGCCCTGCCACAAAGCTGGGGCAGGAGGCTTGAAAAGAAAATCACCTCCTCTCACGGTGATCCTGAACCTACCATCAGCCTCATGAGTAACCACCCCTTCGGGTGCTCATACACACTACACCACCTAAACCAGTTCAGGAATAACCTGAATGATCAGGTGCACGACGCAAACCCAACCAGAATGCTCCAGAGCATTTACCAGAGCGTGAGCTGGTTAAACAGACATTTGAAGTAGTCCCATAGGATTTGTAAAGTATGGGCTACCACCTTTAACAACTCAGGAAAAGCATTAAAATAATCTAGCAAAACACAGGGAAGTCAGGAGGCAGCCGAGGTTCTCAGAGCAGAGGAATGTCAACACCAGAGAGTCAGCAGGAGAACACAAGGTCCCTCGGGCCAAAGGCTTCACACACAGCACAGAAGAATCAAAACACATCTTCATTTCCTTCATTTTCCAAAGATAACCCTCTTCAGCATTCGTAGAGTAACTACCCCAAACGCGTGCACTAACGTTACAGTTCAAAGCTGGTTTCATACTTCCAAAGGAAGGGATCAAGAAATATTAGAAAACTGGGATATATCTCAAAACAATCAGTACCAAACTGAGCTAAACATTCACTGGTGAACATCTTTTCAAGCTTATGGTTTGCAGGTCTTATAGATATTATATTTATGTGTGATACACGCCTCCTCCAGGTAGTAAGATGATAATCTAATAATGGAAAGCAGTCAGTACACTGCAGGTTCTCATGGAGAAGGCACCAGAGCAGACAACAGAGTCTCCCATAAAAGAATGATCTAAGTGAGATAGTCCTCAAGGCAGAGAAGAAACTGCCTCAGGTAAATGTTTCTTTAAAAGAAGCGTAAAAGCGAATGACAGACTTTAGTTCAAAAAGTAAAGGATAAAACCGATGAGCTGTACCACAAAGCCACTGCCAAGAAAACAAACGTCAGACTGTGCTGGGTAGGTAAGAAAGCCAAGAGATGCAGGGTGGATGTTCCCTGTCTACTCTTCTCAGCAGATACAAACCCTTGCGGTGGTACACTGAAATGGAAAAACGCATCTGCTCGCTAGTACTGGGGCACATATGCTCTGACAGACAAGCATCAGATGACATTCTATTTATAATTGAAAAATAGTTACTTGATAAGCCGACCAACAGAATAACAGAATATATGCTATTGTCTGGACTGTTGTAAAAGTGTAGCAGTTTGACCATTTCACAGTCTACATGCTTAAATATTCCCCATTAGGCAATGCCCATTACCAAAAAAGTGGTCTATCGCCACATATGAAAGTACACACTGTAGGCAGATAAATAATCATAAAACAGCATGCTGTTTGATCATAACTGCCACTATTATCATTGTGTAGCTCTGTTAAAATTCATATTCTAGAATATACAGTTATCAACAACTGTATTGGCAGTTGTTCTGGTTTCCAGAAAGGAAGTCGGGGATTTATCTGAGAGGCATGACCAAGGGGCACCCTGACAATTAGGTCTAGATGAGAAAAGCCAAACCGGTGTTATCTAATTTGTTCTTACTCTCTCTTCACAGAGTAACCTTGTAGATAATGTCCCAGGCTTGAAATTTATTCAACAATGGACAAGGTAAAGAAAGATCTGGTGAAAGCATGTACTCCTACTGCCTTCAAGCAGGGCATCAGCCCTTACAACATTTAGAGCATTCGAAAAATACTTTTGATCAACTGTGCCTAGTGTTTGAAAGCTCCCACTTTCACCCAGTTTTAAAACTAAATACATACAGGTCAGGCTATTGCCATCCTCAATCTGATAAGCCCAGATCACTTCCTAATTCAGGAAGCTGAGAGAAGGCAAACCACATGGAAGACTAGAGCACTGTTCTGTCTGTATATACACTATAAGCACATGCCTAAATTTGCTTGATGGCAATTACAACAGACTATCACTGAAGAGAATAAAAACCACCTCTGAGCGGTACTAAGAGCATTGAGGATCTCTGACTTGAGCTCTTACCTACTTTTCTCTTCCCAGCCAAGGAACCTGCAAAGCTTACAAGGCAACCACTGAGTGGGATGGGAGGTGCTCACTTGAGCGGTAAGAAGCAGCAGCAACTCCAGGCAGAGAAGTTGAAGCCCTTTGCATCTCTTTGGGAGCAGTTGTCCTGTAAATCCAGCTCAGCACATTAGGAAGGCTACATCTCATGGTTTCTGTTTTATTTTCAAATAACTCTGGAGTTTTGTGTGTGTTTGTTTTTCTTCAAGAGAGAAAATGTTTTTGCCAAAAACACAAATTAATTGCTTTGGTGCCTCATTGTCTGAAAAGAGTGTTTATTTGGAAACTAAAGAGTCTACAGCTTCACAAGAACTACAGAAGACTTAAACCTTCGGAACCATCAATCCTGAGTTGCAGGGCTCAGGATGTCCAGCCCTGACAAACCCTCTCTCCTGAAAAAAAAAAAAATCAAAAAAACAACAAAACAAACCCAAACACCAATTCTTAATCCCATGACTAACCTCTAGTCGAACATCTTTGGTGATGGAACACCTTATCCTTGGTGCCATCTTAAGACATATCAAGGATAAGAGGGTCATCAGGGACAGTCAACATGGCTTCACCAAGGGGAAGTCGTGTTTGACCAACCTCATAGCCTTTTATGAAGACGTAACAAGGTGGATTGACGATGGCAGAGCAGTGGATGTGGTCTACCTTGACTTCAGCAAAGCATTTGACACCGTCTCCCACAGCATCCTCATGGCAAAACTGAGGAACTGTGGACTGGATGATTGGGTAGTGAGGTGGACTGCAAACTGGCTGAAGGAGAGAAGCCAGAGAGTTGTGATCAATGGGGCAGAGTCTGGTTGGAGGCCTGTATCTAGTGGAGTGCCTCAAGGGTCAGTTCTGGGACCAATACTGTTCAATATATTCATCAATGACTTGGATGAGGGAATTGAGTGTACTATCAGCAAGTTTGCTGATGACACCAAGCTGGGAGGAGTGGCTGACACGCCAGAGGGCTGTGCTGCCATCCAGCGAGATCTGGACAGGATAGAGAGTTGGGCGGGGAAAAATTTAATGAAATATAACAAGGGGAAATGTAGAGTCTTGCATCTGGGCAGGAACAACCCCAGGTTCCAGTACAGGTTGGGGAATGACCTATTAGAGAGCAGTGTAGGGGAAAGGGACCTGGGGGTCCTGGTGGACAGCAGGATGACCATGAGCCAGCACTGTGCCCTTGTGGCCAAGAAGGCCAATGGCATCCTGGGGTGTATTAGAAGGGGGGTGGTTAGTAGGTCCAGAGAGGTTCTCCTTCCCCTCTACTCTGCCCTGGTGAGACCTCATCTGGAATATTGTGTCCAGTTCTGGGCCCCTCAGTTCAAGAAGGACAGGGAACTGCTGGAGAGAGTCCAGCGCAGGGCCACAAAGATGATTAAGGGAGTGGAGCATCTCCCTTATGAGGAAAGGCTGAGGGAGCTGGGTCTCTTTAGCTTGGAGAAGAGGAGACTGAGGGGTGACCTCATCAATGTTTATAAATATATAAAGGGTGGGTGTCACGAGGATGGAGCCAGGCTCTTCTCGGTGACAACCAACAGTAAGACAAGGGGTAATGGCTTCAAGCTGGAACACAAGAGGTTCCACTTAAATTTGAGAAGAAACTTCTTCTCAGTGAGGGTGACGGAACACTGGAACAGGCTGCCCAGGGGGGTTGTGGATTCTCCTTCTCTGGAGACATTCCAACCCGCCTGGACACCTTCCTGTGTAACCTCACCTGGGTGCTCCTGCTCTGGCAGGGGGATTGGACTAGATGATCTTTCGAGGTTCCTTCCAATCCCTAACATTCTGTGATTCTGTGATCTTTGACTAGCAAACCAGCAAGCCCAACACAGAAAGTGCTCACAAATCCAAATATAAATTGTAGATTATCCATACACACTTGTAACCTTATATTTTTCTCTTTCACTTCTTAACAGTCATGTTGAAGACACATATAATGTTGCTACACTTGTGAGAGCAAAAAGCTTATTAAATAGCACTAAACTAGTGCCACCAGAAACTGAAGATGGCACGTCACAGCCATCCCACCTGAAACAACAAGCAGGAAACCAAAGTTTTTTTCTGTACTAGTTAACTCCAAGCCTCCCAGCTCATTCTTCTTGCTTTGCCACCTTGAATACACAAATTTCTTCTCTTGTCTGCTCTTTTTTTTTCTTCTTGTATTTTCTACTCCTTTTCATCCAGTATTATGGCAGGGACCCTACGTATTATCCTCATACTCTATTCTTTTCATATTGTAAAATCTTAATTACTTCCCTATCAGAGAAGCAGTACCTCAGTCAGTTATAAGAACAAAAAATTCATGTTTGTTGAAAGATACTTATAATAGCAAAACAACACCATAACAACGTTTATCAAAAAGAAAACATTTTTGTGTTATAAAGCCTTAACATACAGCAATAGGTTATCATTAGGTTATCAAATGATGGCATATTAGGATCTAATTGAAGAACTTATTACACTGCTCCTCCTCCTTCTGCAATGATGATTTATGGCACATTTTGTCACGACAACATTCAGCAGTTCAGTACAAACACAGCACTTAACTAACAAGATGGCAGAGGCAGATATCCAAGCATAAGCTATAAATACTGAAATGAGTCAGAGGTTGTAAGTCTGTTGTAAATCATACCTGATTTGTAGGCTGAAACACATTTCCTAATCTTATGTAAAAACCTCTGCTGGTTCCTACAACAAAATGATAGAAACTAGAAAAACTCAAAGCTTTTTTTTTTTTAAAAAAAAGACTGACTGTGTCACACACTGTCTTAATTCCACTGAAAATACTGATGAGATTCTCTACAAAGTTTAGTTTTCCTTATTTCCTATGGAGCTACCATTAAACGTCAGTAACACCTACCACAGCCAGAAAGAGCATATTATCAATGTACATAAAACTGCATTTTCCGTACGAGCAGAATCGAGTGTAGGTTACAGGAAGGTAATTCACACCCAAGCGCACAGAATTCAGCCGGGACAGGAATAGAGCAGTCAAGGAACCGATCACCTGTGTGCTGACTAAACCTGCAGCAAGATGGCTACAGGAAAAGAAGGCAGCAAAAGGCGTTGACCTCATAGTATTTATCACAAGCTCTCTTAAAAGTCCCCTGTAGTTACTAAGGAACATCCATTTACCATCCTAGTGACTATTTACCACGCAGTACAAGCCTCTTACTGGTAGTTACAGCTGAGTGTTTTCATTACAAAAGCCTTTAGACACAAAGTTTCTTTATCAAGTGTATATAAACTGGCAAGAGTTTACGCATTTAACATAAACACTAATAGGCTGTGCTCAATAGCCCTGTTCTCAAAAAAATTACCATAAAAGAACAGTAACGTGGAAGTACAATGCACAGCGTGCAATAAAAACATTTTCATTTCCCACCTCAGCTAATTCTGCAGCGCTCCTCTCCAGCTGAACAGGAAGACTACTTTCATTTGTTTTCAAGTAATTGAGAAACATTTCAACTACTTATCAGCTCTTCAATCTTTTTTTCCTTTCACACACTCCCTGGAATTGTTGCCAATAGGGTATTTATAAAAGATTCTGCCTAAACAAAAAACACTCCGGCAAACAATGTTGCAGAAAAAAAAATTGGAAACTGAAGAAGCAGAAGACTCAGAGTTGGATCCTGTTTAAACTGAAAAAATTAAGTTGTTTAAAGAGACACAAGAGCTGCATAAGGGAGCACTTCCTACCCCTGGACCAGTAATTCCAGCAGCAGCCACATATCTTTCCTGTACTGGTGGAAATGTGTGTTTATTTTGGAAAGGTTTTGTGCTCCACATCACAAATGGAAACATTCAGCTCGGTCTGAGGCCTCAGAGCAATATTTAACTGACAACGCACCATTTACACACACCCACAGGAAACCTCTTTCCTCCTTACTAGTTTCTCTTTCCTGAGGCCCCTCCAGCGACAGAACATGTAACAGCCAGTATCATCTTACAGCAAATTATAACCATACTCACAACGCATACAAGGTAATTACTAGATAGGACAGTATCTCCACGTTTTCCATTGTGCTAGAGAAATAAATGAAAAACTTAATTAAAAAAAATTAAAAAGCACCTTTATCCCAGCGGAGATTTCTAGGACAGAACAAGGCGACCAAAAGGACCGACCTTTCCTTCTGCCCCATCCTAGCTACTTCAACGAAGTGCCTTCTCCTCCAAAAATACAGCTGAGCGCAAACAAGAAACAGTATAAACATATTGTCTCCAATCAGCTGAAAGACAGAAACTGAAAAATTCTTCCAATATTCCATCTCCAGTTGTATAATTTATTTTTCTCCAATATGACCCAAATAGTGTAAGCATTTTTCATTGCTATAGCAACCCAGCTGCAGAACTGAATGATATATAGATTAACAAAAATATCTTCATTTCATATAAGTTACCACAAACAACTACATTAAGTCAGATTTATAAAGATCTTAACTACCAAAATCTGGATGTAGTAACGTTTGGTTCAGCTCCAGCCTGGCTTTAATCTTTGATTTAATACATCCCGTACATCAGCATACCGTACCTGCTGCAGTCAATTCACCCAGTTTTACCGTGTCATCCTGTCTTTACCATGAATCACTGTGTCCCAGATATGAAATAAATTAACTAAATTCAATAATAATCTCTATGTTGTCTTTTGGTTCCAGTAGCATTTGTCGCTCAATCTCGAAAATGTATCAAAATAAAATGCTTGGCACAGTACTGCATTAAAGTCAACTTTTAATATTCTATGAAAAAAATCAGCCAATTAATTAATTTTGAATTAATATTTTCTATATTTTAAGAAATTCCCGCTACCTATCACGAGCTTGTGTACATTCCTCCTAAACGTAAGAGAACAACATCATTAAGTGGAAATTAAACATTCCCACAGAGAAACCTTAAAAGCAATTAGTAGTTGCCCACCAAAGGAAATAAAAAGAAGAGTCATCCCTATGACTGTAAATAACCACCAACCCTTGCACCAAACATGAATGGGAGAGGTTTGGTTTCTCCACAGGCCAGGTCAGCTCTTTCCAATGAAATCTAACGACAAAGAAGCGCATTATTGCTTCCTGATAGATGAAACACTAAAAGCCAGAACTGCTTAATCTGTAACAAAACTACCTTTATTCACTGTTGTCTTCTTCTCAATTAATATTTTATAGCAGTAGCATAGGACGCTTAAATACAAAAATAATGGACAAAAATCAAACAGATGGAAAAGTGCAGTCCCTAAATATGAAACAAATTAATTCACAAGTGCACCTGAAAAACTGAAGTTATTACCATGCTACTTTAAAAAATTTAAAGTTGGCATTTGCAAGCAATTAAAAATAAAGCTGTCACAACAAAGAAAGAAATTATAATATCCCACACAGGAAAGCAGAAGGCCCTGTGTTTCAATATTAACACAAATGAAGAGCCACTGTATTATCACAGGAAAATGAACTCAGTTACTTTGACAGCAGAAACATCTGCCATTGAATTATGGTATTAAAAAGTCATTATAATATATTATAGAACACTGAAACCTTTTCACACAGAAATGAGCTGATACAGCAAAAAAATGTAACACTGTGGAAACAGAAATATTTCATTTAGATAGAAATTATCTTAATTCCGGATTTTTTCACCTATTTAAGATTTTAAGGGGCTTAGCTACCTGTGCTACCTTCTGAAATCCAAATCCCCTGTTCCAAACTACATGAAATCTTACACGGCAGATGCAACAGAATTCAGACTAAAATCTTCTGATTTCACACTTTCTACATAAGAAAAATTTAGAAAAGAAAGCACAGAGTTTCAATAACTCACTTGTTACAGTTTCTTCATTGTGTAGTTAGACTTTATTTTTCTGAGTTCAGTATTACTGAAGCAATACTTAATTTCTGCTGTATAAATACATGAAAAGTGTTTGAAACATAAGTTGTTTTGTCAACCTCATATGTTAGGCTTGGCTCTTTTCTGATTCCCAGTCCTTGGGAATCTCGGAAGCTCTACTAGCCTGTCTGTCACCTAATTATCCAGCAATAAATAACAGTGCGTATTAACTCGTTCAGAACTCTTCCGCAGCCCTGAGTTCTGTGTGGTGCCACAGAAATCGAAGGACAGACTAGATAAAATAACTGTAAGCCAACAGTTGCAGAAGAGAGGCGTTACCTCGACTCTCTTCCTCACCTTTTTTAAGGAAGATTTCTCCTAGGGCACCCTGGAGTTCCCTGTCCCCAAAGGGACAACGTCTTCCTTACCTCTGCTGCTTCCTGGACCATGCTGCAAACCAGTTCAATTCACTGATCAAGCAGAAAACCCACACAGAAAGAAAACAAGGTGGTGGTGCCAACAGCCTTCTCACAAGTTCGATGAATTGAGTTCACTCACTAAACTGAGTTGAACAGCGCATATCGGGGTAGAAATTTACTCTTTTTGTTGGTAATTAACTGTCTTTGAAATAGAACTACTAACGCCTAAATGGAAAACTACATCTGTCTTGATACTAGACAAAAAAAGATGATGTATGTTGTGTTATATTTCACAGAAATTTAATCTGTATATTTTTGTCAAAAAGGTGCCACACAATACCCAGCAAGAGAAGCAAAGAAAAAGCTTATGCTGAGAATCCCAACATTTAGTCAGCTCCTCCAACAAAACAAACAACAGAACTATCCTGGTAAGATAAACTCTCCTGATTAAGAAAACACAAAGAATAAAAAGTACAAGCACTTTTTGGAAACATACTTACGAAAATATCAAATGGTTCACAAAGAAAAAACTTGAATTTACCTTTGGTTTTTTGTTCAGCAGCCTGAAAGAAGAAAACAACAAAACAAATCAACTACTTATCAATATGCAAAATGATACCTAACAAGTACAAGGGCTGCAGGTCTAACTTTTTGCAGAAACTGCTGACATAAATCAGGCCTTAGTTCCAGTTAAGGATTGGAGAATGTTAATTTAACTCCATGTATTTGGAATTTAAGAATGGCTACTCTGACTGGCTACTGACTAAAGCCAAAGCAGATGCCAAAGAGACAGTGTAAAACACAGCAAGCAGTAAGTATGGCAGTGCCCCCATCTACCCACCCAGCCTCCTGCCTCTTGAGGTTCAGAGGCTTCCTGAAGCAAAAAGTACATTTATGAACTTTTTAACACTCAACAGAATTAACTTTTGTGAATTTGTCCAGTATCCCTTCGAATCCATACATACTATTAGCTTACACTCATTAAATGCACATTTTGTGAAGACCCATTTTTTTTATCTACTTGAAATCCACCCACCTTTTTTTTTTATGATGCCTAATTTTTATATGAGAAAAGACAGTGATCAATTCCTATCCACATCCTAAGGGACGTTTAATATTAAAACTAACTATGTAATCCAGAAAATGAGGCAGAAGAATGTACACCACAGAAAATGCGCGACAGCCTCAGAATCCACAGCCACTTGAGTATCAGTTGGGATTAATGCAGTTAACTTTGCATTGACGTTGATGAGGAACATTCATGTGACACAGCTGGGGGAGCAGTAACTTAACATCAGGGAATGGTGAGCAGCTTGGGAAGCACCAATGAACTGTCACAACTGCTTTCGCAGGGATTTTCTGACCGCAGGCTCACTCAAAGTCACCAGGACTGCTCGCTAGTGTCAGAATAATTCACAGAAGGCTGCAGAATCAGTATCTGTACGTTACATGTACAAGTGAATACATCATTTGAAACAGTGGCATGAACAAACCTTTTTCTGAGCACCTTCCTTCTTTTTCTTTTCTTCCTGCTTTTTCTTTTTCTTTTCTTCCATCAAATGTTCCTCTTCTTGTGTTTCTTGTTCTTTCTCCCTGATAAGAATAAAGGTTGGGAAGAGCTTTTCAATAAGATGAAGTTTATCCAGGCAAGTAAATAATCTGTACTTATACTGCTAACCTTCTACATCTCCTGCCTTAAAAAGGCCACTTCTAATGCTGTAATCAAAGCATCAAAAAAAAAGCTGTTCCAAAATTGAAACCAATGACAAATAAAATAGTAGGCAATGAAAATTCAGAAATAATAGATTTTATTTGGAAGCTTTTTCCACAATCACTCAAAAGTACAACTTAATATTTAGCACATTCTAGAGAAATAAAGTTTAAAACTGAAAGAAAAAAAGAACAAACCCCAGGTGCATCTGTAGGCACATTGTGCTGGCTTTCGATAGCTATGGCTCACAATATACCTTAATGATCATGAGCAAGTACCTTATTTTCCAACTGTTGTTCTTTTTTTGATCGAACACGTACTGTATTAATTTCTCATATGCATCAATTTTGTTCTTAAGGGGTTGTAAGTAAACTAAGGCCCAGAAGAATGCAAATAACCATATTTTATGTTCATCCTATAAATTCTAGCTGAAAAACTTGCATTAATACAAAACAAGACTGTTCCACTAGCATCTTGGTTAAAATATAACCTAAGTTGTACCAAATCAAGAAGAAAACCTATTTGAAACCTCACCATTTCTGTTTTCTTTGTCCATCACCGTAACATATGGTTATAAAAATGAATCTCCCCAACATCCTCCCAAATAAATACCAATGCAAATAATTCATTTAGTTCCCTAAAACTATTTTATCTTCCTTGACAGCTCTTTAGGTCCTGATCATTTATCAGCCTTACAGATCTGAGAATACTCCATGTCTGACAGGCTGAAACCATTACTATTATTATTATTAGATTTGATGTCTTTCAATTATTCATTGAGATCACTTTTAGCTTTATTATTGCTCTACATCTAACGTGCCAAAGCCTCAGGTTCCCCCCTTTTTGTTTGGATTTTTTTTTTCTTTGTTAAAAAAGGTCTCTTTAGTTATAATGCTCTTTGCTCAATTGTTTTATCACAACAGTTATGGGGCGAGGGAGGTCTGCTCTTTACCTACAGGAGAAACAGATACCCATTCAGATTTCACACATCATGTCTTCAAATATTCTCCATGAAACATTTTGCCTCCCAACTGTTTATTTTGCTTTCCTTTTAACAAGTTCACACATTCTTACATCATTTCCCTTTTTATTACAAGGAATACTGTAGTCAATTTTTTTTAAATTTTGTCTATCGCAGGGTGTTCTGGGTTTTGGCTTTTTCATTTGCCTACAAATACTCGTTTTGGCTACTGTAGGTGCTTTAATGCTTACAGAGATCCTGCACAGTGCTCCAGAAAAGCAGCTTCCCTTCCTGTGTGACACAAACCCATAAACACCACAGGAAGCAATTCAGAGGTCCAAACACAGCCGTTAGCACCCTTTTCAACATCATACAGCACTCCAGCTATCGACAGAGGCTGGAAGAGCAGCTGGAGATCAAGCACATGGGGAAGTGCTTGGTGGACAACTGGAGGTCAAGACACCTACAGTGGCATTAGACCTTTGTATTTTAAATACTTGAATCACTTTCTGTCATAACCAAAAATTCATCCCCTGCATGACTGTCCAACTTGATGCCAATTTCAAAGGGCCACTGTATTGTAAATCAATGTTTGAGAAACATTTGCTTTTAAGAGTAGCGGGTGGGTACTTGCATGACATAGTTCAGATTGCACTTAAGAAAAGGGTACTTAAAATTGTACTTTAAAACAGATTATTCTAGGACTTTGCAAGAAGCGATGACTTGCATTACCAAAGAAGCTGAGTTGAAACCATAATAGATTTGACTTTATTCCAGTTAGCTCCAGAGAAGAACAGAAGTCCTGGGGATTTCAGTAACTACAAAGTACCAATATCCAGTCCCTTCATTTTCAGAGCTCCCTACCCAAGTCACAGCAGACTCTACAAAGCTCATGTCTTCAAGTGAACTCTCCCAAACTGCCAGACTACTGCTAAGAGAAGTTCCAGCCTTTTTTGTTTTTTAAAGCAGGTGAATGAAACAAGTCAGTGCAAAATGCCGAAGTTTTTGGTTTCCTCTTGCTAGTACTTAAGAAAATCCACGACATTATAGCAATTCCAGAACACCACAGTTACATTTAAATCCCTTTTAACAGTCAGTGCAGTATTAAAACAAAACACACCACCACCACTGGACTTAATTTCCTGAGTTTTCTTTAAACAGCGAAGGTTCATAGGTCCCAACTTTCTTGTTAGGCCTTTTTTCTAAAATCAAGTTCCTTTCTCCATTGACAAAGTTTTGTTACTTGGACTGGACTCCACTACAAAACTTCTCTATTTCCAGCCTTTCCGTCCTCTAAAGATGGTTCTGTTTTGATGTTTCTCAAGCACTGTTTTATGTTATTCCCTCCCCTATGCAGGTAATACACCATGTCAGAGGATTTTCCAAATCAAAGAAGAGCAAACATTTTGCTCCATTAAAAAACCAATGTATTTTATTACCATATTATCATATCAATTACAACATAAGAGGTAGAAGTGCCACTCTTAGCGAAAACCTGTTTGGTGGGTGGGGTCTTTGTTTTTTAATTTATTTATTTCTGAGACTAAAATAGCCTCAGATTAACTCAGAAAATTATACTATAATTTTTAATGGAGTTCAATTTTCAAAGCCGATTTACATAATGACACTTCTGAATACATGTGCTTTAAATATGCTTAAAATAGAAATAAAGCTCCAAGTGGCCTCTCAGATGACAACTCTTTCTGTCATTTCTAGGCAGAAATTAGTCATCTAAGAGCAAAACAAAAGGAAAACAATAAAAACATTGCTATATAAAGTTTGATTACATTGTCAAAGGCATGTGTTGCAGTTTTACTTCCTGAGTGACAATTTAATCTTTATTACAGGAAATACACTAAAAAAAATTACGAATACAAAGCTCATATGATTTAAACCAGAAGTGTCTTACAATGTACTTGTAGGAGTTTGCCTTTTCCACATATATGGATCTGATGTATCAAAATCATGGGTGATTTTTATGAGCAGAGAGCGAAGGGTGTTACTATAGCATCATGTTGTTTTCAAAGATGGCAATTAACTTATTAAAACCAAAACTAAACTAAGGTTATTTTTAAAGTACACATGCTTAGGAGCTCTCTCTGCATAGGAAAGCAAGACGAAATGCAGGTCATGGTCAGAACAACTTCAAACTACAGCTATGTTCTGTCAATGCCTATTGCAGAAAGGCTTCTTAATCCCTTTAAAAAATTTACACATCTAGGCCTTTTTTTTAAGCTAAGTGAGAACTTCAGTTTTCTAGCTGGTATCAGACATTAGATTGCTTTAATGTCTGAAGCCACAGCTGGTATTTCAAATTCGTGCTGATGTGACATTCTAACAGCATTTTGCAATACGCCTTTTGGGAATATCGTATTCTTGAACTTCAAGCAGAGTCTACTTGTGCTATTACTTGTAAGGTTAATACTCATACGATGTTTTATAGTTCAAAAGTTTCCGCAATAGCTGAGGACTAAACAGAGACCTGTCTCTTGTCCCTCTATGTGACACAGCTCCAAACCTAGCAGCCTAATAAATTCCGTTTGCATACATTTAAGATGTTGAAGGTTTAGTTATTTACAAGGAAAACTGCCTGGAATCTCTCTTCAGAATAGCATTCTCAGTCTGCAGATGTCTTTGCTGGTTTAGCCCAATGAGAGAATAGCTCCCATACCTTAATTCTGGAATACCTTTGTAGCCTAAATTTACATCCTACTTTATGCCGCAAAAACCTCCTGTGACAGTTGTAAAAGTTGCTGTTACTGACAGAAATCCTACAAATTACATACAATTGCTTAAATATTGCTCCGGTTTTGACTTCCCCCGCCATAGAACAGGGCATCATGCATTTCAAGCACACACATTTTTCCTAAAAATGATGATGAGAGAGAGAGAAAAAAAAATATTTAAAACAGAATTGTAAGGAATTGGCAAAGAAACTAACGGAGCCATGCATCGTTATGGGTGATGACAGAGGGTCTGAACAGCACAGACATGAAATACAAGGTAACCACCTCCCAAGTTCTCAAAAACTAGTATCGTGCATTTCAAACAGAAATGAGGAAAATTACTATTTAAAAAGTTCTTCAAGATCTGACTTGAAATGGTAAGAAAGAAGTGGCTGAGATCACAAAGGCAGAAAGCAGCTTGAAGGGTGGCAATGAAATGGAATGAAAAAATGACAAAATAAAGAGCAGCGAATACTGGAAAGGTAGGCTTCAATTAATTCAGGACAACTGAAAAATACTGTCACATCAGAAGAGATGGGAGTTGTTTCTTGGAAATCGCCAAGAATGTGAGAATGTGGATACCCTAATGCATAGGAGGAATAGCACATAAAGGAAGAGGTCACCATATCATCATCAGCCCTTGTTTTCATGACTACAAGAACAGATAAACTAAAATGCCACATCTGCCTATTGCCTGCTTCAGAAATATCCCACCCAGCTCCCTGAGACCTTTCTAGAGTAAACATCAGTGAGGCAAGCAGCTGGTGGGAAAAGTGCCAGCTTCTCTCCCTTGATATCTAGGCACAGTCACTAATCAAGAAGAGTCAAGCCAGTCCCTAATTACAAGCTATCCAATCACCTCAAAAAAGAAAGAAGCACACAAAACCAGGTCAAATAAATAAGAAAGAATATGGGGGGGGGAAGCACAAACACAGGGGCAAAAATGAGGAAGGTCAACAATGCATTAGCATTGTGTATATAAAAAGTAACAACATCAATCTTTAAGTGCTTCATTAATGAGCAAGAGGAAACATTAGTTTGGATACTCAGTGGGAAAGGAGGACTATGCCGGACGATGCCACGAGTGCTGAGGCGACAGTGCTTTTCTTTCTGCTTTAGCCTTCTCTAAAGAGGTCAGCTGGAAACAGATGCTAAAAACGACATGAACTAGTGCCCAGCCCACAGATGACGATGGCTACACGGAGGGATTTCGTGGTGCTCTGCCTCACATAGGAGGGCTTTGCACCAGGCTGGTGGCAGGGACAGCAAAGGGCCAACAACCAGGCTGCTCCTGCCCTATGACCTCTGCCACCACCACCACATCATGCATCCTGGCTTCCTCGCCAAAAAGGGCTGGTGAACACAGCTCCATGCGAGAATCTCAAGATGTGTTTCTTAAGTGTCTTTTCCCAAATCTGGGAAGAAGGAGCAGTCCAATTTCTGAGGAAAAATTCCATGAACTGGTATGGAAAAAATGGAGATGGAAGTAAAGATGTTGTTACCACTCCAAATAGGAAACTAGGCCAACAAAAGAAAGAATAGCTTAAAAAGTCCCTAGAGAAATTGGATATTTTTCCACTGGCTGGGCGTGATGTAACTTATCATAAGAACAACTGTGTCTAAGTCATCACAGATTATCTTCAAGAATCAGCAGAAGATGGATGGTACTTCAGAAGACTAGAAAACGGCAAAGACTGTGCATATAACTTAAAAGGGGAAGGAATAAAAACATCACTAACAGCTAACAAGGATTGGTGGAGGAAAAAAGCCCAATTTTTTCCTTCTGGCATAGTTACAGGCATTTTTTTTTAAAGCATGTGTTGTTGGTTTAACTGAAATTAATTTTTCTTCATTTGGTTAGAATCCTACAATATCCTTTCAAGAGAATTAACGGGGGAAAGCCCTCAGCTACACCACTGTGGACAAGATAAATTTATGGACAGGTTATATGTATAGGTGTGATCACGCAGCTTGAAACTAAACCCTGTAATTTGAAAGTCTGGGTGCAAAATTTGTTTCTCTGGGGAGTAATAAATGAAGCTAGCTGAGTGGTTTTGCTTGACCGCAATTTATAACTTATTAATCCCATGCTTTGGGGTTTCTAGCTATCAAATTATGCCCCTGTCACTCCTTAATACATTATTTGCCTTGATGAGGGATTCCTCCCTTCCTCTGAAACACCAAAATATCACCTACTGCTAACAACTGTACGCCTGGTACTTTGACGCTTCTGTATCTGGTCAACTTCTCTTGAAGCATGCAAGACAAAACTGATCACCTCACAGGAACTGCGGTCTGATTTCTTAAGTCACCTAGAAATTCCACCAGTGTTGAGCGATTTGATTGATTTGTTACAAAATGCTGGTAGGTATCTTCAGGTCTATCTGTGCTGCTCTGTGGCCCCTTCTCCACTGCTGCTTGTAACTGTGAGGGAGCAGATTGATCCCTATGTACCAGGCACTAGAAGTGGGGAAAAGTCCCAGAGAAGAAAAAGCCTTCATAAATTAAGGATGCAGATTAGCTATAAGTGGTAGGTCAGACATCAGGAGTTTGACAAGTCCATTATTTGAGCACTGCCCAGGTCCCAGTAAACGTTTGTAGGGTTTGAGGGTTTTGTTTATCATCTACAGACTTCCTTTTGTTCAGATCCTCCTGGACTGTTACCAGAGAGAGACTGCATTCTAATGAGAGCTCTGGAGTACAAATGGGAGTGTTTCAGGAGATGTATGTTAAGTCTTCATTACAGAGTAGTACAGACCAATAGGAGTGGATTTGCAGAGCAAAACTGACTTGACAGCCACACTATCCCTGTTTTAGGTGATTTTATTACTTGAGACTAGCTACAATCTGTTCCAATGTACTGACCGCTCGCAGCACAAAAGCATTAACTGGACCTTTGGAGCACATAATCCAGTGTAATTTTATTTAAGAAGAATCCAGCTATTGCCCTCCAAGACCGCTCTATTATGTCAATCAAAGCACAGCAAGCAGGACAGTCAGAAGGTTTGCTTCAACATGAAACTCCCAATCCATATTAACACATTTCAGCAGATAATCCTATATGGTGTGAAGCTGCTGTCACACAGGTACCCACATCTTCCATGAAGGTGTTGTTGCTCTCCACAGTGCAGGTCTATTGATGTACATACAAGCTCCATCCTGGGGCACCTTAAGTAGTTAGTAGGGAAATCTGGGCATGGGCTAGAACACTGTACACAAAACCTCACCCTTGTATACATTTCAGGCACAAACCATATCAGAATTTGCTCCCTCAGTTTGCTGACAACACCCCAGCAGACCTCAAGTATCTCATCTTGTGCACCACTCAGGCTATGCAAGAACCAAGTAAAAAACAAACCAAAACAAACCAACAAAAAAACCCCAAACAACACAAACCAAAGCACTTGCATTACACTCACCATTCAAAGCAGGCTACAAATAGCAAGAAACATGTTATGAACATCTCTTCTCCCCAGCAACCACAGATTGACTCCTGTATTGGACAATTAACCTACAGACTGGGAACAGTGCAGATAACTAGATTTACTTGCACAGCGCTGCCTCTCTCCCAGGCCTGATATTTACCAGAAGTTGATGCAGCATATAGTCCAGAGCTCTTCCATAGTCTTCCTGGGACATAATATACAAAGAAATCCAGTACCTCAGCAAGACTGCAGCATGTTTGTTTCTTTCCAGGTACTTTCTTTGTTATTTTGGTTTCTGCAAATACTTCAGATGACAAGAGTCCTGTGCCAGCCGAGGCAAAGCCCCACACTGACAAATTGTTAAACTAAATAACCCAGATTAACTGACCTAGAAGCTGAAGCAACCTGTGGACAAGTTTCTGGTTTGAATTACTCAGCTGGACTTGAAGAACATGTCAGAGGAGCACTGCTCTCTGGAGCAGGTGCACAGGGATACTGCAAAGCAGGATGCCAGGAACAGGATGTTATGCCATGCACCACAGCCCCCCAGGCTCTCAGAGCTGAGCACTCCCAGGGATGGAGGAGCCAGTCAGAGTGTCACCTGTCCAACAGTAACAGGGTCAGGAGGGACGACACATGCTGCAGGACAGACAGGTAGGAACACTGTTTCTGTGTAGCATTCCTTCACACCCTTCAAGCAAGCATAGCTAAACCTTCATGCTCATTAAAAAAAAAAAAAAAAAAAAGGGAGCTTGCACCATTTTGCCTGTAGGGATTTCCAACACCCCTAGTCCTCCTTTCCCCCATTCCATCAGTCACATGCCAGCACTAAACTATTTCTGAGCCAAATCTCTTTGATATCCGCAGGTAAAAGCAGATTCAACGTGCATATTGCAGGAGCTGAAGACCAAGCTGCTACTCTCCCACAGGCCAAGCTAGACAAGACAACCTATAGGATCGAAAAGCAGGCCGCAGAATTTATGCTGAAGACAAATATGTTAATGATGCTGTCTTCGTGCTTATTCTGGGGAAAAGGCGGTGTTGACGTATCTTCCACAAGACACCAGCTTGCAGCAGCCATTGCCACCTACGTGAGTAGCTCCAGTGTGCTGGAAGGTGAGGTCTTAAAGAAATACCTCTCCTTTAGGTAGAATTCCTGCCACAAGCGCAATAGAAAAACGCACGTGCACTTCCCTCACTCCTACCCACAGGCAGGGAAACCATGCCAGACAAGTCTAAGAATAACACCAACACACACCAGCAACACAGTGAGTAGCAGCAGACGTTACCAGACACACACGTGTCACTCAAATCCAGACCTGCCTATCTGAGATGACCTCCTGAGGTCCCTTCCAGCCTGAGTTTTCCTACAATATTAAAACTATTTCACAAATATGTGGCAGAAGCCAGCCTCTAGGAATATGGCATTTGATACAGTAAATGGGCCTCTGCCATCTCACTACCAAGCTCTCCAGATATAACTGTCGAGTGTCACCTCAGGACACACAAGCAGCAGGGACGTGCAGGATGCTGCTGCAGGTCAAGCTCACCAAGAAAGATCCAGATGGGATGGGGAAAGGACAGTGGCCTCACAGGGAAGATGTGCCTCCAGACCTAGAAACAAAAAAAAGGATTACACGCTCCCTCACACTGCAGAGCTCAGACTGGTACTCCACAGTGCAGGCCCTGCCAGCATCCCAATACACAGTAAGAGTGGGTGAATGGCATAAGGTGTGCATAAGCTAGGCTTGGCTATGCTGGGTCTAAAGAACAAGATGCCCTCCACATTGCACACATGCTGCCTTGGAAAGCTGAAGTTCCACCATATGGGTGTACACCATCTTAGTATACTTGCGCTCAGATACAGAGGTAAATTAATGAATGCACAGCTCCTGACATAACAAGGCAAGATAAGATGAAAAAGGGAAAGCAGACATCAACAGAACTCCTTGTTGCAAAAATAAATTTAAAGGGAATATGAAGATAGAGACTTATGTTTTTGTAAAATGTTTATTCTTTTAAAAAATTTCAGAACATGCAAACCCGTAATTTCCTCCTCCTGCATTTTAAAATCTGCTTGGTGAGCTCATTGAACATTCAAGTTGTTGTCTTCAAGTTTTCCAAATACCATTCTATTTAAAGGCACTGTGAATAGGGAATTCAATTTATCAAATGAATGAAAGAAGAATTCTTAGCAGGAACCCTGGTGAGCTAATCAAGAGTCACAATAAAATGTCAGAGGTCCTGGAATTCTCCACAGGAGGTTAACACCAAATTTGATCCGAGTCAAGGAAGACAAAACATACTATAGACTAATAAACTCTACTAAAAAATTGTGCACTGCGAATATGTGAAAGTTTAAACACAAATGAAGAAAATCTACTTAATTGTTTTGCACGCTTTTTATACATTCTTAATGTTTAACCACAAAAATCAAAACACTGCCCACCATGATAATTTCATTCTACTTAAAGATAATAAATTTTGAAGCAATTCTGTTTTTGTTTCACTGCATCTTCAGCTACAATGCTGTTCTGCTACATAACTCAAGCGAGATAAAAACCCCCTACATTACTCTGTATCTAGCCTCGGGCTGGAAACTGACTCCATAAAATACAGAAAAACTTATTCTATCATTCAAAAATTGAGGAAATGGAAAGGTCCAGCGTAGCACCCTTCCCTCCATAAATCTACCAGATTCTAGAAGATTAACTCGGCATTGCTGAAAAGGTAATCCTGATTTCCATTCATTTAATCAACTTTCAAAGTTCTCTGTTCCTCCACTTCACCTTCCACAGTAAAAGCATCTGAAGCCAAACCCTGTCAATAATAAATTAGAATATCAGAGCCACCATCAGAATGGGCCATCATCCACTTAGCAAATGAATAGTGGTTCCATGCGGGGAGGAGAGACAGGGTGGAGGAGAGATGGGGGAAGGAAACAGCCATAAATTATCATCTGAGACTGGAAAACCAGTTGCAGTAAATACTACTTTGGAAATCAATTTATGGTCAATTATGATCTTAGTAAAAACTATTTTATGCCCTCAGTTTGTCCATGAAATGCCCAGGGGAACAAATGTTCTCAGAAATATATCCAAAATGTCTCCAAGTATGTTATCTGATCAGTGGATGCAGACAGAATTCCAGAAAGATCAGCTCTTGCTTGTCTGGATGCTGATAGATGGATGGGGGATGGAGGAGAATCATGATTTCAATACAGTTGGACTATAAGAGTGTTGTAATATCATCCAGATAAAATAGATTATATCTATCAGTCTGGGTCATTTGCTTCAAAAGGGGGGTGGGTGGGGTGGTGGTGTTGTCACTGTAATATTTCACCTAGAAATTTGTGAAGAACATTTCATGTTCACAAATGCAACAAAAAAATTACAGTTGAGGGCCATTTTTAAGCAAGTCATTATGTAAGCATCTACTGAATAACACCACCATTGCTTTCTTCAATTATTACAGATAAGTGTGGTAGCACAGTATAAAGACTGACATCACTAGATAATGAACTGTTGGTGCCCAATGAGACTTATCTTGGATTGCTCTCTTCAAAAAGAGAAGGATTTCTAAAAGTTTGATTAAAAGAATAGAAACGGTAAAAATTACACATCCACCAAGCTCCAGTAAGTCACATACAATAACATTTTTCACCTGAAACAGTGCTATTTATACACTCTCCTCCTCAATAGCAGCAGTTCTGTTACTGTGACAGACCAAATTTAGTTCCACACCTGGATCAGACAGTTATATTTTATGATGATCATACTAGAAAATACTAAATAGCATTTAGACTGCTACCACCAGACTCTTCTCCTTCCATATCAGAAGATGCTGTATTTTCCATATTAATTTTTAAATGGCTTAAAAATATAAACACATACCTCTTTATAGTTTACATCAGATGATGCAAAGAGAAACCAAATAGTTTCATAGTCAGGAAAACAAAGAGCTATGTTATGAACAGATGTGATCAGCAATCTTAAGCAAATTGGTTATTTTTAACTAAGAGGAAGTTTTTGCAGCATCACAAAACAAGAACAAGGTACAATGCTGTGCTCTTACAGCATTACAGCCATGACGCCATAAAGACACAAAAACGATTAGATTTGCAGAGATGTAACACCTTTCATTCCATAGCCAGGGAGTAAAAGACAAACTTGCAAGTGGAGCATCCATTTCAAAGTTGAAAAGTTGGAAAAAAACAGACATTGGAAGCAATTCTCCTATGTTAATTAAGCTTGTGTAATTGATTAACAACATTGAGACCTAGAGATAGAAGAATAATCAGGAATCCTACTCTAGACTGGCTTTGTTAACACACTGTGTAGAGTCTTGATTTACACACATGCCGTTAGTCTATGCCTGTAGTGCTAGTAAAGTTTTTAACTTCTCATTTCATATGAAATATAATCTTCAAGGCTTTGCAAACATACATTAAGTTCAAGCAAAAACATTATCACCAATGTAAAAGATCACCTTCTACAGTCTTCTGTTAAGAACCTTGTAAGAAAATATAGTAAAATGGTAACCAGCACATACGTATCTGTACAGTTGTGGGGGGGTTTTATTATTCTTTTGCATTCTCACTGAACTGCTTCTCTTTTCTAGAACTGTTTTTGTTAAAGCACTGGGCTGATGATCTTTTGTTTACCAGTAACCAGCTACTGTTTACAAATATGCACCTCCATTGTCAGCAGTAACATCAGCATCAGCCACGAAAATATTTTGGAATTCTGAAGAGCTAAAAGACCTGCGAGTCCAAGACCAGAGTAGGACTGAAAAGCAGACTGACATAACACAGATATCTGTCTGAGTTTAAAATCGACTTGGCAGAAGCCAGTTTGAACTAACAATCGATACGTGTACATACTGACCACCCAGAATGGCATCCAAACCACTGGGAGTACTCCGTATCCCTCAAACAAAACTAAAAGCTCTGCCACTTCTCATCGGGAAGTCTTGCAAATGCAGTTTGAGAGAGAAAACTGTAAACTTTGGGCAGACAACACACAGGCAGAGCAAAAGGAGGAAAGTAAGGAACAGGAAAGCAAACAGCACAGCTAAGAAAAAACAGATATGCCATTCTAGGAGAATGCTCTTGAGGAAGGATCATAACAAAGGCATTCCCACTATCCCTTCAGAAAGTCACCATGGGAAAACAGGCACTGACCCCATTAACAAGCTATAGGAAGAAAAAAAGGAATGGATCTGCCTTAGTAAACTGCCCATGGGCAGATATTAAACACTTCATAGCCCAGGGGTTATTTTTCTGTCTGTTCTTTTTGTTTTTTCCTTTCCCTTTCAGTGGAGAGGGTGGTGTTATCTTTTCCTAAATGAGCCTATAGTTGGTAGTTGCATGATAACTATTTTGAGACCGATAAACATTTTTTTCTCTGGGGCTTAATTACCACGAAGGATGCCAACTGATTTGACAAGTCATTTTTTCTCCCCCCGCCCCCCCCCAATCTCATTCTCTAGCAATTCAGAACGTACTGCTAAAAATGCCTGGGCAGCCATGAGATAAATATTAGCTATTTTTAAATACAAAACAATAAGCAATCGTTAACATTTCTCATGAGTGAGCTTCTAAAACACAGAAATTCTTGATAGGAATCTAAGTAAATGTGAATCTAGCTTGCAATTTTTTTAAATGGATGTACATTGCAAAACACAGAAAAAGCAAGCAGCAGATAGCTGTTTATTACCAACGACTTCCACCTCCACAGCCCTCAAAGGCAAACTCTTAAAGCTGTGTGCAGAGCCAGGCAATCTGGGCATCCAGCCATAACCCATCACTGCTGCAGCACAGATAACTGTGCTCCTCTCAAGCCATCCTTGGCTGGAAACCCACGGGGAAGAGCTCCAGAAAGCAGAGCTCAAAGCTTCTACCGCTTCATGAGCTTCAATTACAAACTACCTTCAAGACCTCCACACTGAAAAGTTACAGTGCTGATTCACATTCAGAACTAAGACCAAAACTAACCTCGATTTGCATGCTTGGTACCCTGGACAGCTAGTTATTTTACAGATGTCTTCACTGAAAGAAGCCTTTTTATTGGGATGAAGAGAGGGAGGTGTTACATTTAAAAAACTACAAAAGAATCAGCTGCATATTTAAAAGTACTGATGCAATTTCTGCAAGTAGTATAATCATTGATACAATCTTAAAGAGCACTGTGCAAGAGACAGTTTGTTACTACGATCAAATTCAGACATTTTTATCTTGTGCAGGAGATTTTAAAACATACTAGTGCCAAAGTAGGAAGCTGCAAAAGGAAAGTTTCAGAAAACTGTTATAAAGATGTATGGGAATCCACAGTGAAGCTAATCATGAATAAGTAATGATAAAATAAGCATAAGTACGTCTACACTTGGTAATTAAGATGTAAAATTAAGCCGTGCTTTTGGTAGACAATTTTCATAAATAGCTCAAATTCCTAAAAGAAGATCAAATAGTACTTTGATTCCTCTGCTTTCATACATTAAGAATAACCATTTTTCATTTTACCACTAGCATTTACCAGTGAAGAGACTGTGTGGAGCGCATAGATCATTTAGTAATGCAATTTACTGTCACTTCTAGATCATCTTCCCATTCAATAAAGTATACTTCTAAATACTATTTGCCCTGGCTGATATCTTCATAATAAAGCTGAAAACCTCAAGCCATTATCACTAGAAGGCATCAGCTGATCCTAAATTGGCTAGACTGCAGTGTCACAGGCATTTAAGAGGTTTCCTTATCATTCATCTTTAATACTAAGGGATGGACAGGCGCCTACCTGCAGCTTCTAGGCCAAAGGGAAACCTTCTAATGGTATTACCGTTATCTTGTAATCTGAATTTTAAACAATTAAAACAATAGCACTTTTGCGTTGTACATCTCTACTGTAACCAAAGATAATAAATTTTTCATCAGTTCTCATGTTCAAAGTCTTATATAAAAGCACTCTTTTTTCAAAAAAAAGTAACACGCATTTGACATTAAGTTGCTGTACCTTCAAAAAGAAGCAGCACAGTAACAGGCGCTGAGATACAAGTAATCACCAGAGACTATTTTGTTTACTTAGGAAAGGTTTGGTCATTTTATCTTTAAATCTGCGGGTGGGGGGTGGGGGGAAGGAGAAAAAAAAAAAAAAAAAAAAAAAATCAATGCTGTCTAGCAATTCTTTCCAAATGAAAGCCTCTTTTTACTAAAGCAAAGGATGGCTCCACCCCGACCTCCTCCTCCAGCTTGTTTTGGAAAGGGGCCAGATGACAGCATTTGGAAAAGCGCATGTTTATCTCAGCAAGGCCAGCTGCTAAGTTAACATATTACCCATTCCCACATCCACCAGCCTTGGTTAAGTCTTAACAGCTCAAACTGAAAGTAAATGCTACTATTAGGCTTTTAATAACAAACTGCACACGAAAGAGAAAAGGTGTCTACATCGCATTTAGTATCTGAATGGACTGTAAAAGCGCAGGTCATTTTGAGCTAACGGCAGGCAGTAAATCCCTTACTTGAATAAAATTTCCTGACCTTTCTGAATGAAGTGTATGAGAAACAGAAAAATGAGAGGTTTTATTTCTAGGCTCGTTTAAAGCTACACTTTCTATAAGGCTGCCATTCAGCAACCATTTGCTTCAAGACCCAAAGCGATTACAAGCCTCTGCTTGACAAAACCCATAACTTTACCCTTTTACTCCAGTTTGGCAAGGTATGTAACTTGGGAGCTTTGAGAACTTCAGCAAATAATCTTCAAGTTAGAAGTACTCATGCCCAATTATGTTATTTCTCACATTAATAAAATTTTATCCTATTACTTTTTCCAAGGTCTTTGGAACAAAAAAAGGAGAGAATTATCTTCCTTCCCTTAAACATCAGCAAAAGATGACAGAAGTCATCAAAAGCTTGTTATTGCAACAGGAAAGACAAACCCCGGAAATAAACCAAGCCAGAAAGGTGGATTTTTCATTCATCCCAGCAAGCTCCAGCAGGCGCTGCAGCAGCAGACCAAGGGAACCCCATCCCATTCACCCGTGATCAGAGCCAGATTTTGAAAGCTGCAGACATCCCTGCAAGGTGAGGGAGGACATTAAAGGTACCAAATTCTTCTTAACACCGAATCGAAACCCCATGGCGGTATCCTGGAGTAAATTCCACTATGCTTTGTACTGGTACAGAAGTGGCACAGACCAAGGCTCCCCCAAGTCCATTCCCTAACACCCTGCACCAATGACAGCCTAATTACAAAATAATTCATGGACTGAAACAGATGTAACAGCATACATAAACCAAACATATATAATACGCTGCTCCGTCCAAGTCAGCTTTTAGTCTGATGCATACCGATACTTAAATTTGTCAATATGAGCACCCACATGTACAGAGAACAGAAACATTAATAAATCTTAAGTATTTTATGCTGCAATCCAGATGAGCTCTAAATAAAGAGGTTGGTTTGCCCTGGGGTTTTTTTATTATTAGAAATGTTTAGTCAAAAGTACAGAATATTTTCTAAAATACAATCCCTATCAATTTGCATCACTCTTGCCCTGAAACAAGTCTTGCCCCCAGGCTCCAGCAGTTTTTCTGATGGCAGCACCTTTTTGCATTTCACAACCTACATGCCAGTCAGAAAACCTTAAGTCGAAAAGATACGTTCTCCTTTGAAGATAAGGACAAAGCAACGGAAAGCATTACTACACTACTAGTCCCCAGAAAGTCATACCCACTAAAAAAGGTTCAGATTAATCTGTCTTACTATAGCTTGTCTCATAGACTCCACAGTCACAGATTCAGAAGCAACAAGGTTACCCAACACCTGCACATAACATAGCCTCTGTAACCTCACCCCAAAAAGCATCTTTAGTTGTTGCACAAATTAAAGAACAAGTCTGCCACAGGCCAAAGTGGTATTTCTCACTAGTTGTATACAAGTCCGACATTTCTGCTCTAACGTTCTGGAAATAATTCTAGAAGCCGGAGCAAACGGCAGAGCATCAGCACGCTATTTTGGGTTCACCAATAACACAGGGAATTGGCCAGACACATATCCGAGAGCTTCCTGAATTTGAGGAATGGTAATTATGGAAAACCCTGTAATTTGCTAAGCACAGGTTGCACCCACTGCAAGTCACCTACTGCTTCCTTAGAAAACACAGAAGTGAGAATCAGTGTGTGCTGCCTTTCCACTATTTTTTTGATCGTGTCAAGAAAGTAACACCCGATAGGAAACTACATTTTAATTCTCAGTCTTCAGTGAATCCAAAAATCCCACCCACTGTATTTAACTAGGGTAAGATTTTAAGGACACGACTTTGTTCTGCAGCGATACCCAAGAGCAGTGCAGATGTTCTCCTGCTCCTCTACTGCATTGTCCTCAGAGCACCACCAACATCCACCTGATTTAAAGCTCTGCATCATCAAGCAGACACTAACAGCAGGATTTATTGGATTTTTAATTACCTTAACTGGTCTCATGTCCAGAGCAAATTTCAGTATATAAATTAGCGTCAATTCGTCTGATACATACATATGCATAGCAGAGGAAGAATATGCAACAGACATGGGTATGACGTACTAAAGATTGTTTCTAAATTTAAACTGGCTGTTTTAATTGAACAAATATCTTCCCATAGATACACTCCAATTTTAGCACAAAACAAAACAGCCACAAAGTATGACTAGCAGTATGATATTTAATGGAAAAAGGAGGGGGGTAAACAATTGAGTTCAATAAATCCCATAATTGGGCCTTCAACTGATTACATATTAAGAAGATTAACCTTTGACACAAACTTGTGATACAAACAAAGAAGATTCAAACAATAAACTTCCAGCGTTTCAAGATTTCTCAGGTTAACAACCGAACCCTCCCCATTTCCTTCCCCTTAAGCGTCGCAGTTAAAAGTATAAATTCTGTTTAATGTTCTCTCCCTCACCGGACGACATTTCAGGTTTAGACGAAGCTCCTTGAATACCCAAGAGAAAACTACAGTAGCTCCCCCATAATCTCATTACGTGGGCGAAGAGAGGGGAAAAAAAAAAAAAGCTCTAGAAATGTTAACTTTGAACAGAAAGCAGCACGAAGGACAAAGCTGCAGCCTCCTCTGCTCACCGAGCAGAGCAGCAGTGCTGCCCATACCCACACCGCTCATTTTCCACATTTAGGTTCATTTCCAACAGGCTCTGCAGGCATTTTCACACGTGTGAGTTATAAAGCAAGCGCCCACGACCATGTCTGCAACAGAAGCCGGTTTCATGTCTTAAGTGGCACAAACACACTCACAAACCACACTTCTCTTTGCTGTTTTGCCCACTGCAGCTATTCGAACTGGGAAATGGTACGGAGAAAAATATCGAATTAATTCTAGCATTTAAAACAATAGTTCTGCAAGTTGTTTAAAAAAAAAAAAAGGCAGAACTAACAGAAATAAATGGATTTTGAAATTTTGGGGGTGTTACTACGCTAAAAAACAGTAAAAACAAACAAAAAATCTGGTTTAGACTTGTGAGAAAAGGAGGTATGCACTGGCTTAGCAGGTCTCTTCCACTGCTAACTTCTACCGTGCCCAGATTAAAAGAGGCTATAATCCCTTCTTACCTTTTAGTCTTTTCTTTATGGGGCTCTTTGGCAGCTTTCGATTCAGTCTTGCTGTAAGGAAACAAGTGAGTATTTTGTCTACTGTGTAGGGGTCTTTCTGACGTGTTCCTTTCTTATTTTAATGCCTTTTTTTTTTTTGTAAATGTACCCGTAATTTCACGACTCTGAATACGAAAAAATCTCACACGGCCAAAAAAAGTAAGTTTTTGTCGTTGTCGTTTACCTCCCTAAAAAAAAAAAGTCTGCCACACAGAAGAAAAAAAAAAAAAAACCAACACACAACAGATCAACAGGAAAACACTATCCAAGTAGAAAAGCAAAGAGCTTCAGTGTTATCCAGCCCAGAGGAGAAGTGCAGCAAAGGCAGGTCCAATTCCAAAACAAGCTTTTGACTTCCAGTGAAGCAAAATTTTTTAAAAAAAACGAACAAGAAACCAAGACAGAATACACCTTGAAGTCCCCAGCTAAATTTTTGCACGAGTGTGTCTTAGATACAAGTTTGCTTTTATGTGTTGCAGCAAAACCCACGAAAGCCAGGATTTGGGGTTGATCGGGATGAGTTCTCGAGTGTGTGTCTTGATGGGTTCTCAGTCCACATGGAGGAACATCTGAGGGTGTTTTGTCTTTTTTTTTAAAAGTGCAAATCAAAAAGGAGAAACTGGGACGCAGAAAATAGTTTTGAGATGGATCCCCCCCTCAAAAAAACAAAAAAAAAACCCCAAAAAAACCAACACAACGAAAAAAAAAAAATAAACCACCACGGAGCCACGGGGGGACCCAAAGTCTCACATGGGGCTCCGGGCAGGAGGATCCCGCCGAGTCTCTGGCTCCAGGGAGATCCGAGGGGCGGAGGATCCGCAGCAGCCGCTGCCGGGAGGAGGATCCGCGTCTCTCTGGCAGGGCCCCAGCCGAGCGATCCAGCGGCCTCTCCGGCGGGAGGAGGATCCGGCGGCCTCTCTCGCAGGAAAGAGCGAGCGCGGGGAGGGGACCCGAGGAGGAGGATCCACCAAAGTCTTTCACGGAGACTGGGGGACGAGACGATGGGGAGTGGGGAAACCCGACAGTCTGTGTGCGCCGCTCGCACAGGGGATCCGGGGGCAGGGGGGAGGGATCCCGCGGGCTCTCTCCGTCTCCTCCGCAGGGATCCGGCAGCGGCTCCGGGCGGGGGGTGTGCGGCGGGAGCCCCTCGCCGCTGGGGGACGAACCCGGGCGCCCGAACCCCCGGGGGAAGGCGGGGAGCGGGGGAGGCCGAGGCGGCAGCGTCTCCCCAGGGGGCTGCAGCAGCTCCTCGGGCAGAGTCGGTCAGTCAGCCGGCCTCGCTGGGGGGGGGGGAGGCCGCAGCGCCTCTCTCCGTCTCTCCCGCTCGCTCTCGCCTCGTCCGCTCGCAGGCAGGCGGTGTCAGGCTCAGTGCTGCCGGGCCGATCCCCCGCTCCTCCTCGCTGCCGCCGCTACCGCCAGGGACGCCGCCGCCGCCGCCGCCGTCCTCAGGAGCAGAGCTGCTGCCACCGCGGCCATTTTGTTGCTGACTGACAAGAGCCCCGCCAGGCAGCGCGAGACCGCGGGGAGGCTTGCCGCGCGCGCCCGCTCCCCTCCCCGCGCTGACCTCAAACAGGAAGTCTGCCCCCCCCCGCCCCCTCCTCTCCGGCCCGCGCGCGGACACGTGACAGGGGAGCCCCCGCCACATGCAAATGAGCGGCGGCCGCAGCCAAAGAGCGGAGAGGCCGCGCGCTCCCGGCCCCGCCCCCCGCGCTCAGCCCGCGCCCTGCGGGGGGAGAAGAGCTGCCCTGCGCTCGGGTGTCGGTGCGTTCACCCCCCCGTGCAAACGGGTGTCGGTGCCTTCACCCCCCCACCTCCCCGTGCAAACGGGTGTCGGTGCGTTCACCCCCCCGTGCAAACGGGTGTCGGTGCGTTCACACCCCCACCTCCCCGTGCAAACGGGTGTCGATGCATTCGCACCCCTCCGTGTAAACGGGTGTCGGTGCATTCACACCCCCGTGCAAACGGGTGTCGGTGCATTCACAACCCCCCGTGCAAATGGGTGTTGGTGCGTTCGCACCCCCCCGTGCAAACGGGTGTCGGTGTGTTCACACCCCCCGTGCAAACGGGTGTCGGTGTGTTCACACCCCCCGTGCAAACGGGTGTCGGTGCATTCGCACACCCCCCCTGTGCAAACGGGTGTCGGTGCATTCACCCCCCCCACCTCCCCGTGCAAACGGGTGTCGGTGCATTCACACCCCCGTGCAAACGGGTGTCGGTGCATTCGCACCGCCCCCCCGTGCAAATGGGTGTCGGTGCATTCACACCTCCACCCGTGAAAATGGGTGTCGGTGCATTCACACCCCACCCCGTGCGAAGAAGCACCATCCTGCAACAACTCCAGCAGGATGGGGTGGAGGGGTCGCGGGCAGCGAGACGAGGCCGGCGTTGGGGGGGAGGTGAAACGGGGCCCTGCAGCACCCTGAGGTGCCCCCAGCCCTCCCACCTGCCGGGGTCCCCTCGCCACCAGAAATACATCCAGCTGGCTTTGTACCCGAGCACCTACAGCGACACAGACACGCATGGCTGCATGTATAGCATCTCTGAGCAGATACACTCATATAGTACGTATGCATATATGTATATCCACACATACACGTTTATACATTTGTGTTAAACCACACGTAGAGCTCCATGGCCCAGCGCTCCAGGGCGTGCTCCTGAACCACTCTGCAAGCGCCTCGGGTCAGGCTGGCCCCGGGTGTTGGGAGAGGATGCCCGTCCCTGCCAAGGTGCCTACAAAATATAATTGCAATGTTTTAAATGAACCCGATGGAATGGTGTACCCAGGACAGGGGAGATGGGAATGCAGCATTTCACAGGAACCAGTTTACCCCCCACAACAACCACATTGACTGTTTGCAGGTTTGAGGAGAAAGTCAGGATCTGTTCTCAAGTACCACGGGGGAAAGGAGAATGCAAAAATGAGTCATTTTTGCTACAAATTGTTGTGTCTGCGTCTTTTAGCAGATCCTCTCCAGTTCTCTCTCCTCTCTGGCTTCCTCTCCCCCTTCTGCAGCAAACGTTTGGGGAACTGCAAGGCAATCTAAAGCCTGAATCTTTATTTGCGCAGGTCGTTCCATTTAAATATTAATTGAATGTGGGTTGCAGAGCAGGGCGTTTACTATTCCAAGTGGGATGACACACACAGCAGGAGACTGGGGAAGAATAAGAAAAGAGCAGTCCCGATATGATTTCTGTTTGGATTGGTGATGCCGTGCACCAAAGCCACCCTGCCAGCTCCAGCGCCTGGGCAAGCGGCCACAGGAGCCCGGAGCCCCGCGACCACTGGAGGGAGCCCATATTGTGCCAGAATGCCACAGAAATACTACGCGGAAGACAAAAAATAATAAAATATGAAATATCGGATCATTGTAGTCAGAACAAAGTGTCTTCTCCAGGTCAGAGCATGATCTATATATATGCAAAATGTTATTAAAAACCCCAGATTTAAACGTCCCATTGTAATTCATCAGCACAAAGAAAGGAAAAAAAATTAAGAACGAGGTGGGTTGGTCTTTTTTCCCCCCCCACATTTTGAATGTCAGTCTGGCACCTTTCAGCAGGAGTGAATTCATACACCACGAGGGTGGCAGACCTGGACCGGAGTGAGAATATTTGCTCTTGTGCTCCTTGGTTTGTGCAGTCCCAGGAGCAGCAGCTGCAGCCAGCACAGCTCCCACCGGCTTCTTTCTTAAAAGTAGGTCAGCACCTATAGACTCCTTCCCACAATGCCCGCCCCAGAGCAGCAGGAGGTTGCCACACCGCTTCTTTCGAAAGAGATTCTGCTCTTCTGATAAGCCAACAACCCCAAATAAGCAGAACAGATAAAGCCGCAAGTGCCCTTTTTGCCTGCGTGTGGGACAAGCATCCTCGTACTCGTGATGTACCTACAGGAGATTGCCCTGGACCAAAAACTCTGCTTGGCAATCGCACACATGAACGTCCCTGCACAAATGTTGCCCTAAATTATGTGTTGTGAATGTGCAAATATTTGTAATTCAAAACACACTTTGAACACACAAATATTTCCAAGAATGGCTGGCTCGACAGAGTGATGCCAAGTTGCTGGAGACCCTGAAATGTCAAAATGGAATAAAACTGAAAGTGGTTTGTGTACTAATATGTTTTCTTGGCCTTGGCAAAACTACCATAAAAAGCATGATGTAACCTCAGCCGCACAGACACAGCCTCTTGTGTTTGATACTCATGTTCTAAAATACTATCTGTAATGGGGAAAAATACATTCTAGTAAATCATTCCTTTCTTACCTGAGCTCTTTTACCATTCAATGCAGGGCTTTATCCAATGCAAATTTCATTTTTGGGTTTTTTTCCCCCTGCCTTGGTCTCCCTCTGGGCTTTTGACCCAGTTTTGCCCTCCCTTGGCTGTGCCCCCTGCTGCCACCACACACCGTGTCCCCACATCTGTCCCCAAACAGCCCCTCGACCCGAGCCGAGCCACCATCGCAGGACCTCGGCAGGTCTCCTCGAGCTTTGTTTCCCAGAGATGCTCCAGCACGGGCACCATCGCTTCGGGCATCTGCTGCTGCCTTGAACTCTCTCCTTCCCCCCAGCGCTCAGGTACCTTTTTTTTTGTCACACATGAGTAAAAACAGATGTGATCTAGTGCAAAGAGAAGGAAAGGGGACATACGATGCCAGCAGTTCACTGAATTCCTGTGCTTTCACTGCTGCCTTGTAAACCTCAAATTTCCTCATACGCCCGTGTCTCGGGGAAAGGGCTGTGACAGAAAAGTTCATGGGGGCTGGACACGCTGAACGGATGGACGTGAGTGTGAGGAACCAGGCACTCATGCAGATATGGCATTTTCTTTGCTGAGAGCGACAAAGCTAAGCTAAGCGGAGGTCTTCATGCAAAATATTACAGAATCGCAGAATGGTTAGGGTTGGAAGGGACCTCTGGACATCATCTAGTTCAACCCACACTGCAGAATTCACACCTCTTGCTTGTTTTTCTATGATCCAAGTACAAAAGTGGGTCAAAATAGTCACCAAGCAATAACGAGCACACACAAAATTAATCTCAAAGCCTGACACCAGCACTAGCCATGCTTTAATGACAAACGCACCCTCATGCCTTACGGAGAGCCTGGTCTCTGATGCTGAACAAGCTTCCTCAGAGCTCACACAAGGTGAAGCTGCATCCCAAAAGCTTTCCCTTGTCGGAGCTGATGCTCAGAGACAGCGTTTTATATATATGGCTGCACTGGGAGGGCAGAATCCAGGATACAACAGGCCCTTCCTCAGGTTTCCAAGGGGGTTATGGACGCGCAAGACGCTTGTGTGGAGGCCGTTCCCTCTGAAGGTTGCAAACACACCCCCTGGCCATCCTACCAACAAACTGCGCCCTTAAGGTGAATGCTTAAATGGACTTACAGGTCACTATTTTTATGGAAAAATTTATTTTAATATCTTATGCTGCTCTTCCCACATTTTCCTGCAAAAAGAATAACCGTTCTTTGGCCGCTTGGTGTGACCATGCCCCGGTGTGAGGCAACCAGCAGCGCAGCGGTTGTGTCCAGCTGTGCAATGTCCTCCCCATGGCGCTGGCCCAGAAGCAGAAAGGACTCCCAAGAACAGGGTACCCCAGGTTCCTCCCGATCTCTGGCACAGACGTTTAACATCAGTGAGCCCACTGCAGCGAGCACCGTCACGGCAGTCTGAAAGCCCATCTATTACTCCCAGGTTGGATGATCTGCTTCCCCTTTTTGTAGAATAACCAAATACTTCAAACACTTGCCCAGAAAAGGTAACACCTGGATTCAATTCCCTTCCCAACCTGAGCGTCTCTAAGATGTATTTCCCACGAGAGAGATGTAGCATGATGCTAAACAGCAATCTGGTAAGGGGGAAAAACAATGTATTTTTCATTCTTTCTCTCCAAGCAGAGCTATTGTATAAACAAGAACACAAGTGTCCTGAGGCCAAAAAGCAAGCAAGAGGCGCATGACTCTCTACCCTCCTTGCCACAGCACACAGCAGCTGCGATAACACGTTCTGCTTATTATCAATAGCTGTTTAACATCGAACGCATAATCTGCCCTGAACAGAGGGGGCAGAGCCCAGGACTTGACCCTACAGTCTCCCCTATAGCGTACTTTGAGGGAAGGAAAGCAATGTTTTAGAGGCTGTAACATATGAACACAGCTCCCAGAGTTAAGTCTAGAGGCTGGAAAAATGTGCAGAGATGCATTGTGCTCCAGATAGTAAAAGTGTTTCCAAGAACAGGTTTCTCTTGCTCTGGTTTTTACCTTCGTGGACATCATTTATTGGTACACAGGGGTTGGACCAAGCAGAGGGAAGACACAGCGTGTTCTGGTGGCACAGAGTGTGCTCATCATCCAGCCACAGCTGCAGATGTTACAGAAACCCCACCACCGAGTGTGCAAAACCCCAGTGAAATACTGAAGCTGTTACATCTGGCACTGGCAGGCTGACGGGAGGGACGCCAAGCCAAGCGTCTGTAATAAAAATCCAGCAGCAGAAAGGGGGAAAAAAAAAAGCTATTACCCAACCTTTCGGTGAACTGCGAGGAAGGTGCCAGTGCTTCTTTGCTGAAAAGGCCTTTCAGAAAAAGGTTTTTCAGAGTTTCCTTCAGGTTGTTGATTTTTATCTTCATCCCACACAGAGCCTCATGCACATATGGAAAGCACTGGAACTGATGTACTCAAAACTCAAGCTGCTTTTAGTTTTCCTACCAATTTGCAAGTCTCTTATCCTGATGGAAATAAAGCAGAGAGGGAGGCAGTCCACAAAAAGGTAAATTCACTGTATATACCAGCCCGACCTTTTTTGACAAGGATAGATCAAACAGCTGTACCACAACAAAGAACTCTAGGGACAAAAATTCTTCAGAAACAAGTGGTAGAGAGGAGAATATCTTCTCACACCCCCCAGCTATCAAAACATCAGTTAAAGGACTTGGAAATACTTAAGAAAGAAAAAGGCCAGGCACTTTCCCCCTAGTGCCTCTGCAACACCAGTAGCAGCTGAACATCATTTCGTTAGCACAAACAACAGCCTTTGGTGGGGTTTAAAATATAAATGAGACACCTGACCTCAAATCCTAGTAATTAAATGAGCTGACACATCTGATTTGAGTCTCCTGCACTTCTGATAGGGGACTCCTTTGTACCACACATGTGCTGGGACGTGCAGGTGTCACCGTCACCCCAACACCTCCCGTTCCTGGGAGCTCTTCAGTGCAGGGGATGGCAAAATGGCAAATGCTCGTGACTGCAGCTTATTTCTAAGCAATTGCTGAGCCCTCTGCTTCAATGTCCAATGTAAAGATGAGTTATTATAGCCCAAGAACCTGGATGAGACAAAAATAAGATTCTTGGCCGTTTTTGTGAGACCAGGTGATGGATCCAGTGGTAAAAGAGTTTTTCCCAATGCCCTAGCTAATCATCATAGGAATAATTTGACCTCTCTAAAATCTCCCCACGTTTTTGTAAGGCCATAACATCCACTTCTTTTTTTCCTTTGATTAAGCTGGAGATAGTGGCTGCTGCCCTCCGGCCCATTGGTAGCAGAGAACGTTTTGAAGCGGGTTGATGCCAATATAATGTACGTTTATTGCCTGCCTTGGGATCTTTGGGTGAAAATGCTCTGATATGACGAGTATTATTCTGCGCGGACTTGCCAGGTGTCAACACCTCGGGTTGGATTGTACCTAGAGCAGCTTCTGTGTTCCTGACAGCTGATATGATTTATCCCTGGGGTGAGGAGGTGGGAGAGAAAGAATTGCTTGTGACAGATACTAGTCATGTTGCTTAATGAAGTTTTGCAAGGTGTTTGGAGACAGCAGGATGGGGTCAGATCAGGGAAGGTCGCGCTGCTGGAAGCTGCAGTCCTGAGTCAAGACCTGGCTTCTCCTTCAGCGCCTGTCACTGCGCCCGACCCGGCTGGCGGAGTCGCTCGGTTTGCAAAGAATTTATTGACACGCACCCACCACCCCTAAAGTTTTATGGCAATATAGATCCATTAGAAATCCATTTTACGGGGGTATTAAAATAATGAAGGTGAGAATTAAGAGAGCAGCACGCTCCTTGGAAAACCCACTGATCGTAATATACTGCTTTAAAGAAAGTTATCATGCAGTTCCCTTAAAGAAAGTTATCAATTAGTCACTGTATCAGACGTAGGAGAATTGGTCCCAGAAGAGGATTTTAGGAGGAAAGCCATTGACTAAGTGATGAATTTATCACTAGAGGTTACATGGCTCCATGGATTAAGATGACATGGCACAGAGGACTCGGAGAGCAGAGCTGGTGACTCCTGAGAGGTTCAGGAAGGCTCTTTGCACCACACGGGTATCAGAGAGGGGTGAGATGCCCACGCTGCTCCCAGGCAGGGTGACAGCACGGTCAGGGAGGAGATGGGACACCGGTGGGGTGGATCAGAGCTCCCACATGTCCAGGCAGCTCGGGGCACCAGGCAGACAAACCCACAGCTGCCTGACCCTGCCCGCGCACAGCCGCGGTGTCGGTTTGGGGATGCTGCCTCCTGCTTTCCTTGGCCCCCGTAGAGTCATAGAATCATTTCAGTTGGAAGAGACCCTCAGGATCATCGAGTCCAACCACACCCTAACCTAACTCCAGCACTAAACCATGTCCCTAAGAACCTCGTCTAAACGCCTTTTAAACCCCTCCAGGGATGGTGACTCCACCACTGCCCTGGGCAGCCTGTTCCGATGCTTCCAGACCAGCCTGACATGCTGCGTAAGAGGAAAGCATCGCACATTTTCTGAGACAGATGCCACACTGAAACCAGGGGGCATCAGAGCTGATGTCAAACATGCATCGGTCGGCATGTGTGTAGGGGAGATTTGTCCATCCCTGCTGCTGAGCTGAGAAGTGCTCTGGTGCAAGCCAGCAGACAACAAAAGCTGAAGTCAAAGTATGAGAATCTGGCATCTGCTGAGGCCAGTGGAAAGACTTTAAAACTACATTTTTATACCCTGCAAGCGCTCTTGCTTTCTGCTCTGTTCAGCACTCGCTCGGCTCCCCAGCACGCATGGTGCACGGATCCATGTGCCAATAGACTCCTTCCATCCCAGCTAAAATCTTCATTCCAAATTGGCTACAAGGATTAATTTTTTTTCCAAGTGCTTTTTCATCATTTCTCCTGCAGGCAATAGGAAAATATGGTCTATCCCTACAGGAACCTGCTGTGTCCATGCTGGTCCTCTCATGGTGAAGGGAACGAGTGATCTGGCCACCGGAGGATGTCCCTGTCCTCTACAGACAGCCCCTCCGGGATGCTGCATCCTCGAGGATGCCTGTCCTTGCCTCCTGCAGCTCAGCTGTGCGGTTCAGGGAACTGAACACGGGCTGAGGCAGGAGCCACAGGGAAACGGCTTTTCTTACTGGACAAACATCAGCTGGTAGCATTACATCTAGACCCGATGAGTACACACGAGCCCGCTCGCATCCCGGCAGTCCGGGGGAGGCAGTGCATAAGAAAGAGGCTTGTAGCATGAAAAGGTTGGGAATGTTTTCTAAACTTGGGAGAAACCACAGTATTTTTTGTGAAATTGGAATAATCTTGCAGAATACTTTTTTTTTTTTTTTTTTTTTTTTTGGCCCAAATTTACATTCCTTAATACAAAACCCAGTTTGTGAGCAAGAGGCTGCCCAGCTCTAGTGCCGCTTGGCTCAAACAGCTCCTGGGGTGACCCCAGGCAGCCACCTGCTGCCCACACCTCGCTGGGCTCAGCTGAGAAGCTCAGCAAAGCCTTGACAAATTGCTAAGCTCTCCCGAGATAAATAATCACAAACAAAAAATATTTGTGTTTACTGTGGGGATTTGTCTGTGCATAATTATGCATTAGTCATTACGAGGACTACAGGAGAATTTTACACATGTAAATATGTTCAGTTAATTAGACAGGACTGCTTTTGGTTTGTTTCTTCTCTGCAGTCTGATCCTGAAGTCATCAAACACGCCTGGATCGTGAATCGGGTTGAACAAGATACATAGGGAAAACAGTTCTCACCTTCCCCCTAATGCAGCTCTGGTTATCGATATATATTCCTTTAAAATACTTCTTGTAGCTTTTCTGTTAAAGCCTCAAGGTGCTTCATGCACGATGTGACGCAATGCAACCTTCACGCTGTTCTCTCATGTATGTGCCTTCAAGGGGAGAGTCAGATGTGTTTCTCAGGTAATACAATATAAGACATTATTTTCTTCTGAAACATTTTTAAGTGCAGCAGCTTTTAGCAATCTTCTAGCATCTTCTGCTATGTATGACAGAGTCTATTAATGTCATTTGCATGAGAAGTACACAATAAATCATTCATGAACAGTTTAGTACAGGTTAAGTGTAACAGCCTAACAGTGATTTTCTATAAGAAAATCAGAGCAGCTCATCAACTGGTGTAAATCAGCGTTGCTCCATCAAAGCTACTGAGTCACACAAACTAATCACTTGGCCCAGGGGAAAGCTTCAGGCAGAAAAGCAGCAGGGGAAGAACACGATTCATGCCACACTTGAAGGACTTTTTAGGAGAGCTTCTCTCCCAAAAACCTCTCCAAAGGAAAATCCAGAGCAGTGGGGCCAGCGCAGCCCGGCTGGTCCAAGGCTGTCACTGTTTCATTGAAGCCCTTGGCTGTGCTGCGGACGGGCTCCCGGCGGGGAGGGTAAGGGGTATTTTTGGGGAGCCAGCCCAGAGGCAGGGGCCGGGGAGCTCTGCAGGGCTGTGAGGGTGGGGTAGGGATCAAATTCCCCAAGAACCCGCCGCCGTCATCTAGGTGAGAGCCTTAAACAACAGCAAAACGAGATCTTAAGACAGTCTGGTGTCCAACCATTTATTGATCTCTGTTTCACTGGTTAGTTATCCCCCACATTTGGACCACCGAGCTCATTTGCTGATGGGAGGAGGTTGTTACCTGGCAGGTCCCTCTGGCAGGAGATGCCAGCCGGGACGCGGGGGCGGGGGGGACAGCTCTGCTGCGTCCCCTGTGGTCCCTCATCTCTGGAAGGGAAAGGAAATTCCTTTGCGGTGATGTGGAATTTGTCACCGGCTCTGGAAATGGGCCGCGCGGGCATGAAAGGAGGCCAAGGGGTCCCTGGAGCGGGTGGTTAAGGCTTTGCATTGGAAAAAAAAAAAATATATATGTTGTCCTTCACCAGCACTGACAACTTATTGTCTGTCTGCGGGCGTAGGCACTGAGCGTTCAGCTTTGCAAACGCAGGAGGTGAACACAAGCACAGCTTTGCTGAAAGATTAAGACCTTTCTCCTCCCCCTCTTCTATTTTTTTTTCCCTCTTCTTTTTTTCGGTCTGGTTCTTGTTCTCACTGCAGCGGCATGTGGGACAGAGGCTCATTGTTCGTGCTGCTCAGGAAACACGCTGCAGGACTGATCTTGTTAGATAATATTAGAGCTCGGGCTGTGCCCGGGCCAGCCGGGGAGGGGCTGCCCGGCACATCCCCCGGGGCTCAGCGCGGGGTGCGAAGAACAGGCAACCGCCACGTTCCTGGCCATCTCGGGTCATTTTGGACACTTGGCTTCACAGGGCCTGATTTTTGGCTGCAGTTTCAGGGCTTTGCTTGTGCTCGGTGCCTTCGAATCGAGTGCTGGGTAGTTCAAGTTGAACAGCAAAACTTAACGTGAAAACGCAGAGTGCTGCATCCAGGACCTCTGCTTTAGGAGCAGGGAGGTGTTGCAGCAGGAGTGGCAATACTGCGAGGAATAAGCATAAACAACTTGGTTAGTTTTAACCCTATTTGCCAAAGAAATCGAGCTCGTGCAGTCATGCTGCCGGTTTCTACCCGCTGTCCCCAGCTCGTTTTGGAAAACCACATTTGCCGTGCTTGATGAAGAAGTCAGGAAGATGTTAAGATCTTACAAATTTTGCATGTAGGGGGAAAAAAGACTAGAGGAGGGTCTCCACCGAGATGCACAGTGACTGTGCTCCTGCTTTGGCTGGCCACTGCGCGTGGCCCCGTCCCAGCCGTGCCACCGCTTGCTGAGACGATGGCAAGAGGAGATGTGGGTGCTGAGCTCTTCTAGCAGGCAAGAGATAGGGGTTTATCTCCCATTTGGAGGAAAGGCTTCATTCATCCCACTGGTTCTGGAACAAGTTACCTGAAAGCTCAGAAAACATCAAGTGGATGTTGTCCTCCCGTTCCCCAGCAAAGAGCTTGCACAGGCAGCATCTCCCATAATTCTGCCCCATCCAGCCGTGGGTTTCAGCCTCTTCCACCTCGGTGCCGGTTCAGCCCTTTCTGGCTTCGCTGCCTTCGAGCACCGCGGGAGTGACGAGCACGGAGGTACCAAAGAGACGGCAGCGCTGCCTGGTGCTCTGCCTTTACACATCATCAGGACCAGGAATATTTTAGTCGCTGAGATTTTGCTATTAAAACACGATTTCCACCAGGCAGTAAGGGCAGGCACTGCAGTGTACCCATTCTTTTTAAATGCTGCATCTCCTGTCCCTCCAAAAGACCCAGCAGCTCATCCATGGGCTGCAAAGAACTGTCTCTTACAGCCTCGTTTATAATGTGACAGCTGAAATCTGTCCGAGTTGCTCAATTCTGCCTGATCTCGGCAGAGATGAATCTTCTGAATGCTCAGGTACCAGAAGCTGCACATTCCCAGGCTATTTATTTGTTACTTATAAAGAACATAATTTTGAATGCACTGGCTAAATAAGAAGTAATTGTGTTAAAAATTCAGGTTAACGAATGCTGCAAGAAGTTGTCTTATGGGAAATAAAAGTGAAAAAAAATCTCGGGTACTAATGATTAGAGCAAAACCCTGATGTTAGGAGGACTTTGTCTCAGTGGAAGCAGGTTACTCATCTTTTCCAGAAGATACATGCATGCATTGCAAAATGTTTATTTTGTACTCTCTGAAGTGGTTAATCTACATGCGGAGCAATGAAAAGGTGGCTTATTAGGCTAATTGCTAATAAAAAAAAAAGAAAGAAAGAAAAAAAAGAAAAAACCCCAGATCTACTGTGAGCAAATATTTAAAAACAGATGCAGAAGGCTGTGAAAACAAACACAATCTCATTTTTCCATGAAGTTTTCCCACCAGAAATCTTGCAGTTCAAAGAGACGTCCAGTTAATATGGTACCTCCAGGCTCCCGGCACTGGAGCTGTTCATTAGCCGCTTCGTAATTCTGTGATGCAGAACTGGATTAATGGAAAGGTGACTGGGAAGCCACCGAGGGACCTGCTAATGATACTGCTTTGTCCTCAGAGAAGTCCTCTCTAGCCTTGCCCACGTGCGGCAAAACACACACCATCAGGATACAACGCCACATTATCACAAGAAAACACTTTTGAGAGGGGCAGAAGATGTCATTGCCAAGTGGTGCTGGGAGCTGGCGAAACCCAAGATGGAAAAATAATTGCATGCATGTTTTTTAATACAACAGGATTCCCCCAAGCTCATTAAAGCAGATGGAAGTTTTAAAACCTGTATTACTTTAAAAATTAATTTACAGCTGTGGGGCTTGGTGGCCCAGAGAACATTAAAATGATAAATCCAGAAAGGTGATGTGAGCAGAAAGGAGGATTACTCTGGTCACGACATGGCCTTTCAAAGCTAGGAAGGGGAGATGGAACAGTTCTGCTGGTTGCCCAACGGTTGCCTCTGCTGTGTCGTTTCCGGGCTTAACCCAGATTTTAAAATATTGTAACAAATTATTAAAATCTCCTCCCAAACAAGGTGTGATCCAGAAACGATCTTGGTACCTCTCTGCTTCACTAGATACAGCTTCCACGGCAAGGAAGGTGATGTGACCCGACGTCTGGACCGCAGGACAGCCCCTGGGGATGCTGGACCCGTGCCTGGGCTGATGGGACGGGCTCAGCTCCACTTCGGAGCGGCTGAGCAGCTCAGCTGCCACCGCTGTGCTCCCCGGGTAGACTCAGAAACGCCCTAATTTCCCCTGCTCGGCAGCAGCCTCCACAGACGAGCCATGCCTGTCTGAACCCGTGGCGGGGCTGGCATGGGGGAACAGGCACTTGCACAGCTCCTGGTGTGCCGGGTCAGTGCCAGGCAGGGAATCCTTCACCCTGCACAACCATCCCCCTTGCTGGGGCATCCCCAGCTGCGGGAAGGACCAGGGACGGTGGGACAAAGCGATGCAGCTCCGCTGAGCCCCGCGGAGAGACAGACCACCGCTTTCTGCCCTGTATTTGTAAGATATACAGCACGAAGATGGAGCCAGGCTTTTCTCGGTGACAACCAACAGTAAGACAAGGGGTAATGGGTTCAAGCTGGAGCGCAAGAGGTTCCACTTAAATTTGAGAAGAAACTTCTTCTCAGTCAGGGTGACGGACACTGGCCCAGGCTGCCCAGGGAGGTTGTGGAGTCTCCTTCTCTGCAGACATTCCAACCCGCCTGGACACCTTCCTGTGTAACCTCACCTGGGTGCTCCTGCTCCGGCGGGGGGATTGGACTGGATGAGCTTTCGAGGTCCCTTCCGACCCCTGACATTCTGTGATTCTGTGTGTGATTCTGTGAAGATGCCAAACAGCAAGCAACGGGGTGTGTTAGGGACGGCAGAACAAAGGCTGCAGGCAGGTCGTATTCGGCTCACACCAGCCACCTCTATTTGCTGGGAAGAAAGGAGCCCTTTGTTTGGAAACAGCCGCTGCTCCCACAGAAACAGGCACGGGGCATCAGTGCGAGCAAAACCCCGCTTACATACAAAATAATTTTGCACAAAATGGTATTAACACCTGCTATCCCCGGTGCTAACCCAACAGGTGTGCACAGCGTGAGCTGGCAGGGCACCGGGAGCGCTTCCCAATTCTCCACGGGGGATGAAATCACAGCCCGGGAATGTGACACTTTGTGCGGCCCCGGCAGAGCCCTCAAACCATCCCCACCCCAACTGCAGGTGGGCTGCCCGCCTGCATTTCAGCTCCTGGAACCCGCGCCAGGCTGCAGAGCCAGCTCACGCTAACGTATATCTATAGATCCAATACTGGGCTGGGCGCGGGTCCTGGGAAGGCGCAGGCGTGGATGTGGCTGGGCTCACACGTATGCCTGCATCCCCATCACGCCGCTGCTGTACCAGACTTCCTACGTAAAGGCGGTTTCTCCCTGTAGAGAGTGTTCCCGGGGTCCCTGGCGCTGTGACACTCACAGGTATAACGAACCCAGTAATTAGCGGGGACAGCGCCAGCCCTCGCCTCGGCCACCCCTTCCCGCAGGCCAGCCTCTCTGCTGCCGCATTTATGCCAACATGCTCCTCGTTCCCTTCTCTTACTCAACAAATTAACTTTAACAGTAAATTAACTTGATTCTTTTGCTGGTTAGCCTGTCAAATGAGAGCGAGGCAGATTTTTCCACTGGCGCGTTCGGGAGGCCCCGCGCCTGGCCGGCAGCGCGGTGACTCACAGGGCTGCAGGCTGCCCATTGAAGGGGCCAGACCCCGAACAAAGCCCCCATTCACTGCGGGGCTCTGCTGGCTTTTCTTTGAGCCCTCGCTGCTTTATTTTTATTCTTTCCCAAACATGGTTGGCTAATTTCATTGACAAAATTCATAACTTGGGGTTGGAGAGCTCGCTCCTATTCAGCTGCGAGCGCTGGGGGGGGTTTTGTTTTTCTTTTTCACGCTGCCCATCTCGCCTCATTCTCTGCGTCCTCCCGAAGCCGGTATCCAGCCTGTGCTGTGTCGGGGGATGGAGCCGAGGACGCAGCCCTGCACGCAGCGTTTAGCTGCTCCTCAGCTTTCGGATGAGGAAGAAAAAGCTCCACAAAAAAACCTGAACCTGAAGCAAGAGTGTGATGCTGGGGGCAGCGTGGACGGGGCTGAAATAACGCACTACAGAATGGAGTGACCCCTTGAAGCATTCAGCAAACATAGAAAAACGAAAGCCTGTTTAGCGTTTATATCTTAAATGCTCTGCATCCAGTCCAGTTAATTGCAGCCATTTAAAAACATCTGCATTTCATAAAGAAGTAACTTTCCTTCCCTTCAGGCTGCCCCTCCTGAGACATCTCTCTCCAGGCTGCCGGGTTACACAGTAATTATGATCCCCGAGTACCTGACATCACCACCAAGTGCAGTGCATTATGGTTTCAAAAGCAACAGAAACAGTATTACTCAAGATGGGTCCGAGCCAAAATCCCAGCTCCACACACCAGCATTTTTTTTGGGCGAAGTTCAGCGCCAGAGCCCAGCGCGGCAGCCAGGGCCCCCGCGTAAATGTTACAGACGCAGAACGGAGGAGTCATTTTGTGCTTTGTTAAAAAAGAGGACATTTCGCCTGCCTGCTGACCCAGAGGGTTTTAAACACATGGGAGCAGGGCACGACCGCAAAGCCACAGCGGTGTCACCGTGCCGTCAGCAAAGAGCTCGCATATGTACATATACATACAAACATACATAATATATACACGTAATTTGATTTACGGCCACCAAAGTGCACTCAGCTGGTACCTAAAGCAAAGTTCTTAATGGTGTTTCATGCAGCAAACCCCTTTTCTCCTCCTCCCCGGGGCAGAGCTGGTCCCAGGCTGAGAGCGCGGCTGCAGCATCAGCCCCATAACCCACAACACCCCCATGAGCCTTTTTGCTTTGCTGAGCTCTCTGGGCCAGGTCTCTTCTCTTGTTCATTTATCGGCTTGTTTCCCTGCAGAAAGGCAGTGGTTAGAGGAGAAAGAGTGTGTTTTTCGGTCCACAGAGCAAGCAATTTACTTTTTGACGTTGTTTGCCAAAACCACATTCCTGCTTCGGCTTCCAGGCCGAGCGGAGGGGAGTCTGAGATCAGAAACCAGAGTCGTGGGCTGATTTTGCTCAACCGGTTGAGCTCTTTGCCTTGTGTGAGAGCTGAGCTCACTCAAGGGTTGAGGTGTCCTCTGCACCTTCACATCTGAACAACAAGCAAGGAAAGCAAAAAACCACAAGATTTCCTCTGCAGTCAGCAATACCCAATAAATTCACAGCAAGAGCAAGGCTGTAAAAGAAAAAAAAAAAAATCCCCCAAACCAAACATTTTGTCCTATCCTGATGTAATTGGGGAATAAACTTAACAACTAGTTCTAAGGACGAAGTGAAAAGGGGTGAAAGCAAGTCAAGCCGAGCGCTGCAGCCTGCCGCGGTCCCCAGCAGCAGGCTGGGTTTGCATCTCTGGAGGAACCAGCAGCTCTGTTTGCTGGGCTCCCAGCCCGCGGGGCTGCGGCAGGAGTCGGCCCCTTCGCTTTCCTACACAGCTGGTGGGAACGGGGTGCCAGCCAGCACGGGAAACCTCCGGAGCTTGGAAAATGATGAGCAGCCTCAACTTGAACCTCTGTGTGCTGGGAAGGGTGGGATGGTGGGTGCTGGGTGCGGGGCTGAGCTCCACCTCCTGTATCTCGGGTGCAGCTCCACTCACTCGAATGGGATGATTCCTGGGTGACGAGCACCTTCGCTGTCCCTCGGCTTCAAAGGAGAATCATAGAATATCTCAAGTTGGAAGGGACCCATAAGGATCATCGTGTCCAGCTCCCTGCTCCTCACAGGACTGCCTAAAACTAAATCCTATGACTAAGAGCATCATACAGAAGCTCCTTGAACTCTATAGAGGCGCCCATGAAGGCCCATACAAATACAGTGCTCTCCATAAATTACTAGACAGAAGCATGTGCGGAATTTGGCATCGTTAATGCAATTTCCAGACATTTTGGGGGGAAATACTTGGCAATGCACTGTGGGACCCCAGAACTCTGCCTAAGGAATTTTAAGAGTTTAGGCTCAGCTTCCCCCAGTTCCTATTTTCTTTGTGCTTTTGAGACCTGCTCTCCTCGCTTTCACCTCCACCAACCACCCTCCTACCGCTGCTGCCTCCGGAGCATCCCGGCCACCCGCCGGAGCAGCACTCCCCTCCCAGGTGCTGGCTCTCTGCTGGTTTTCAGGGGTTCTATCCCATCGAGGACAATTAAATGTACATTGAACGCTGCTCCTAGATGAGCTTTTCATGTACACAGTAGCTTAGGGTCCTGCAGGAAGGCGATACAAACCCTGTGGATGGGACGAACAGGGTCCCGGCGCTGTGGTCCATCCTCTTCAAGATCCGGCGGCCGCTTTCACCAGCAGTGCTGGAGATTATTCTTAAATTAAGTCTCTTTGCTATTTTTTTTTCTCTCCCTACTGCCTCTCCCTTCTTCCATGTGTAATCCTTTCATCCCGTGTGTCTGGTTTGGTGTCAGGACTCCAAGGCACCGGCTCTCACCCCCTGCCCAGGATGCTCAGACACTCGTGGGCCACATCAGCTCTTGTACAATCCAGTGCATCCCAGAAAAGCCCATCAGTGCGAAAGAAAAGCTGCAGAGCTCCTCATTACCTCTCCAGAAAGCCCAGATGCCATCCTTCCCATGGGCATTAAATCACCATCAGGTGCACGCTCAGCACTTAACACCCAGTTTCCCTGCACCCAGCCGTGTGTTTCCCCTTCATTCCCGCAGAGGCACAGGGACAGGGAGGCTGGTGTGTCTTTAGGGCAAATACATCCTTCAGCAAGAAGGAAAAGGATTTGTCTTTCTACATGCAGAGAAGATATGAGAAAAAAAAAAAAAAAAAGAGAAAAAAAAAAAAGAAAAAAAAAGCTTATTATATACCAGAATACCTTCATTGCTCACCAAAGGTCAAACTTAGATCCAATTTCAGTCAGGAGGGAGACGTCTGTCAGACAAGCACTAATCGCTATTTAGTATTCATATTCACCTATTAGAAGCTCCATGCTGTAAACATGTCTATGAATTAACAAGGCATCTGGCCTCTCTTATACAATATGAGCAGCTTGGATCATGAAGTGTCTGCAGAAAATAAAAAGTGCCTTCCATCTGTCTCTCCCAAATATCACTGCTATCACCAAAGCAAACAGACCCGCTCTTCCAAAGCACCGCGCGTCCCCCTCCCCCAGAACGTGTTAGTCAAACAAAAACAAGCATTTCACGGAGAGCGCTTGACAGATCTGAAACGACTCCGAGGAGAGAGGCGCAAATTAAGGGGGGAAAAATTAGCTAGAAAAATAACTGGGGGAAAAAAAAAAAACTTGCTAATAACAAAGTCTCTTCTTAGCACTCTGAGTAATTATTTGTAGCTCTGGCACTGCCGATGCCACTGGAAGGTCAGCGCTGCCTGGCAGAAGATGCGCAGGCACATGGGGACCTGTGCTGCGGCAGTGCCACCGTGGGATTTGCTGCCTCCCGGCATTTGCACCTTTGCGGCTCGCAGCGGAGAAGGTTGCTGCGGGGTCGGGATGACCCTTGGAAGGGCCGGAGACTCGCCTCAGTCCTGCAGCACGGGAAAGGCAAAACCCAGCTAGTCCTGAGCCATCAAACCTGCCCCGGGCGACAGCCTGGCTGCCAGGGGACAGCTCGGCATCAGCGATGCCACCACGGAGGGCTGCAAGCACCATCCCAGCTCCGTGGGCTGTTTTTTCCCTCTAAATCAGAGCACTTCAGCTCATGCCTCTGCTCCCCCATTGTCTATGAGGAATTCACAAGAGGCGAAGGTGGATAATTTGTGCCTATTCCGGATCTGCAGAGAGAAGGGGCAATTCCAGAGGAACTGTCTCAGTGCAGGACATCACGGCGTGCGGTGCCACCAATGAGGAACTGCAGCAGCGGGAGGGAGGAGCTGCTGCAGCCCCTGCCATGGTCCCCGATGGGTTAGAGAGCACGGTGGGACCAGCCAGAGGCTGTCACGGGTGGGACAGTAGGACCAGCAGCAGGATACCTCCCATCCCCACAGTACCCAGCTGCTCCCCTTCTCTCCACGTTCCCCCCCATAGCATCATACAATCATTTTGGTTGGAAGAGACCCTCAAGATCGTCAAGTCCAACCATTAACCCAACCCTGACACTGCCCCATGTCCCTGAGAACCTCATCTCCGTCTGTCCAACCCCTCCAGGGATGGTGACTCCACCACTGCCCTGGGCAGCCTGTTCCAATGCCCCACAGCCCTTTGGGGAAGAAATTGTTCCCCAGATCCAGCCTCAACCTCCCCTGGTGCAACTTGAGGCCGTTTCCTCTGGTCCTGGCGCTTGTTCCTGGGGAGCAGAGCCCGACCCCCCCTGGCTCCAAGCTCCTTTCAGGCAGGTCAGAGATCAGAAGGTCTCCCCTCAGCTCCTGTTCTCCAGGATGAACAGTCCCATCTCCCTGCTGTTCCTCCCCTGGGCTCTCAGCCCACTCCAGATTTCAGCTCTGGTGCTTCCCAGGGAAACGGGGCAGCTTTCTGCTGGCTTGTCCAGGTCTGGATGGGCGTCAGGGCAAAGGCAGGGCATGGGGAAGCGAGACAGTCATTTCTGGTGGCAGCTGCTCCCCCGAGAGGCTCCCAGGTCCCCAGGACACTGCTTGTGCCCTTGCTAAAGCCAGTGGCCTCAAACCAACTCAGGCTCCTCTGTCTCAAGGGAAGGGAAGGTCTGCTCTAAAGCCTGGCTTTGTTTTCAGAAGATAAATTTAAACCAAGGGGAAGCAAGAATGAGGTTCATAAATCAGGCAGGCCTGAAAGTGAGGCATGAAAAATGAATGAATAGAGCGCGGGTGCGAGCGCTGCCGCCCCGACCTGCTCCGTGCCGGAGCCCACCACGGCTGGCAGCCCAAAGCCGCCCTCCCCGCGGCACCCAGCTCGCCTCCGCTGCCGGCGACAGACCTGCACCAGCTTGGACAATTTTTCTCTTACCCAGTTTGCATCCACACAGAAAACACCCCACTTGGCTTTGAGCTTGAGCTGTCAGGGCTGTGAAGGGCTGGGTGGGCTCCAATCCATGTGCTCAGCAACGCCGGGCTCTGCCTCCCTCCTTTTGCCATTCCAGGTTTAAATTTTTTTTTTTTTTTTAAATAAAAGTCCAACTCTTTGGATTGCTTGAGATGCTAAAGCATAAAAAGAGGGGAGCAGAGGGAGGTAATGGCTTTCTGGAAGTGGTTCTCACACCCCCAACACACACAGACGACAGAAAGAAGAAAAATGGTTTCGAGACCTCTCAGCTGCAGACATTCAGATGTCTCCTTAGGACACTTCTGAGGAGTTGGCTATGTCAGATTAGCCTCACCTTCCTCCTGGCCAACGAGCCGCTCCTGTAGCAGCTTATCTCCTCCAAACCATCCCCTGGGAGAGCATCTCTCTGGGAACCGGGCTGAAGCGGCTGGTTTGGTGACGCACTGAGGCCACCCCCACACTGGGAGCTGGTCGGTCCCTCTGCCATCAGGCTTTGGTGTGTTGATTCCACACCTGGTTGGGATCGACGAGAAACCCTCACAACTTGGCAGCCTCCAGGATCGGGTCTAAGTGCGTTGGGAATCACGGCCACAAATATTTGCACTTTCCAAAGCAAAAGGGTGCCGGCCGATCGAACCCAATGCAGCTGTAGCTGCTGTGCTGGGACCTGAAAATGCAGGTTCTGAAAATACCCACTTTTGTCATTTGACATGCAAATGTTTCAAAGAAACAATTCAACCCGTGGCTTAGGAAGAAATGGTGGGAGAGTGGCTGCTGGCTGAGAGACGGCCCAGAGAGGCTGCTGTTGAGCTGGAGAAGGTTGGAAGGAGGGAGAACGAAGAATAAAGGTGGGGAGATTTGGTTTTAACTGCCTGTAAGATGATCTCAGGTGGTCCCATCCGGGGGACCTGGTGGCCGGAGAAAAGTTTCACTGAGCATCACCATCCAGAACATCACCAGGATCCTTCATTACATCCGTCCACTGGGGAAAAGCTTTTGAAAAATAAATGTTTTCTGTGCCTACACGATCCTACAGGAATTCAGGACAGGAGTGGCTGCCGGTGGCTTTTCCCAGCTCGGGGATGGCAGCGAGCCCCGGGGCTGCCCTGCGGCCGCGCTGCTGCCTGACCCCAGTCCGGGCCACCCAAATCAATAGGGAATTTGTCACTGGCCTCGGTGGGGACGGGATCGGGCTCTGCACACACAAGAAAACCCTTGGAGCGTGAAAGCTAATTTAAAAGGAACTCATCTCCTTGTGTTCAGAGACACGGAGCAAGGAAAAAGCATGACAGATTTTGGTATATTTTAACTGAATTATTGTCCACTGGGGATTGAGCTAAGACCACAAACATTATTTCACTTTCTAGTGAGGCTGCAGTGATGAATATCAGTTTCAAACGAGAAAAGCTGGGTGGTTCTTGTTTCTAATCTTGAGTCGTTCCTCCTCCTTTGGGGGTTAAGCGTGAATACCACAGTACAGGGATGCCGAAACAAAGACTCCCATCCCTTAGTAAGGCATACGGGTTGGCAGGGAAATGCAGCAAAGCTTCAACCACACATATCAAAATGCAACAGAATTTCGCACTAGGCTCTGTTAAAAATATTCTGTTTAATTGATTTTTTTTAAAAAATCTATTATGCTGCTCTAGGCACAGCTATTGATCTGCAGTGCTGGAGAAGTAATGAAGAAGCCTTCAAATCAATAAGGCCAAAGTATATCTCAAACTGTATCTGCTCCACCAGCACAACAGGGATGTGGCCAGTGAAATTCCCTAGATGGGGCCGGGAGTATGAACAAACCTGTTCTGATGACTGCCAAGATTTATTTCTATTGGCATAAACATAACTAATGAAACCCTGACGACTCTTCACTTCCCTGAAAGCTGATAATATATCACGGTGCTCACAATGAAATGAGCAAGAACACATTTGCAAAGGAGGAAAAAAAACAACTCCCTCAACTGTGAGCTGTATTTTCTTCTTGGTGCCCTTGATTCTCCTCCACCCCCTTCCCCCAGCCAGGATAATATTTCTTCTTGGAGCTCTCATACGGGTTTTAACACAGCTTTTATAAGTCTCCAAGGCTGGAGTGTTAGGTTTTCTTTTATCCCTCACTGTCAGGATGGAGTAGGTAGGCAGCTAAAATCACAGGCAGATAATATTGTTTGGGGCTAACAGCCTTATCTTATCTTGTTCGTATTATTCATATTACCTTAGATAAGCCACCTGGGGCTGAACACAAGCAAGATTCAAGAAAGTGACCTCATTAAAGTTCAGACGCCTATTTACTGTAATAAGAACAGCTGGACTAACACAGCCACGCTTTGAACTTGGCTGCCACTTCCCAGCCCAGGCTTTGACTCCATCCCTTTCACACTTCACAGCACAGAGGAACGGAGGAGCCGGAGTTAATCAGCACGGGGACTTTTCCTCCAAAAGGCCGGGGATTACACAAGGACACTTTTGCAAGCAGGTGATGGCCAGAGGTGCAGAGCCCAGCGAACCCCCCGGGATGGTCTGCGCTCCCTGAGCCTGGGCTGCTGTGCTCGAGATCCCCCACTGATGGAGAAGAGCTCCTCCAAATGTTAGCTCTGCTTTTTTAACCCAAATAGTCAAAGCGGCAGATCTCGCACAGGGGCGGGTTGGTCTCTGCACAAGTATTTACTTGGGTCTGGCTCAGGCGCTGAGGTTGGCAGGACTAAGCTTAGGGCAGGTTTAAATCAGCCCAGCCGTGGGCAGAGGGTGGCAGGAGCCCCAGGGGCACACGCGCCGCTCTGGCTGGGGACTGTGACAGTCACCGAACACTTCAACACTTCAGTCGGTTTCAACCAGCAAATTAATCTTTTCTTTTTTTTTTTTTTTTTATTTTTTTTAAAAACTGAACCTCCGAAGTTTAAAAATATGGTAATGCAATTAACGGCTTTGGCAGGCTAATGAAGCCACTTTAAACCCTTGCAAAAATACCATTAAAAGAGAATGCTTAAGAGCCTCTTCAAACTTTCCAAAATGAGAAGTATGTTCGTATTCAGAAGATGCCAATCTAGTCTCCTTTCTGCAAGGCTCAAGATTAATTAGGGACTTGTTTAGTGCATGAATGAGGAAACAAATGAACTCTTGGATCACAGAGCACTGGAACCAATTTTTTAATCATTTTTTTTCTTTACAATTACATTCCTATCAAGAAAGTCTTCATTAGACTTTCTGTCACGGGGCCACATCATGTCAGGTAACTATTACAAGTGCTTGGCTTTCACCCAAAGATTGAACAATATGAATTCTCTCAGAAATAACTACATGAGATATATATTTAACGCAGTATTTTCTCATTAAAATGCTATTGCATTTTCATAATATATACATATAACCCTTCCTGCAAGACTCCCTCAAAACAAATAATTTAGAAAAGACCAACAATATCTTCCCCTTCCCAAAACCAGCCTTGGTGTTTAAAGATTACCTTTGAGAAATGTATTAATGCCTGATATAAGAAGCACCATACAATAGAATGAAATTACTAAGGTAAGCAATAATAGTTAGGAAGAATGTGAATATGTTTGAGACTGATCGATAAAAGAATGGGGTTTGCATGTTTAGTGAAGGGGAAAGGACAAAGGAAACTGCTTTGTTTTTTTCAATGAGTTACAACCCACCCTCAAGATTGAAGGGACTGATTTGGCTAATCCCATCCAGAATGAGATGCAGATTTGGATCCAAACCGCATCAAAATTCAGGTACTTTATGCTCCAGCCCTACTTGTGCTCACAGGGAGGATCGGTGCTGAGAGAATTCACTCTTCATCACGCCGTTATCCACACACACGCCAGGTTTGTCTTGATGTTAAGACTTTCTCCAAGAAAAAATAAAGTGTTAAAATAGAATAATTTGCAGAAAGGGGGAAAAAAAGCCTTGTGCACTGTCATACTGGGGTAAACCCAATTGCTGTAGTCCTGCTAAGAAATGGGAGCTAAACTCAAACAAGGTTGTATTGCAAAACAAAGACATGTACACCACAGTGAGAGCAAATGCCAAAGACGCTGTTTCCACACAGCTGGTTATGAGCTTTTACTTATTAAAATGTTTAATTGCAGTTAGGTGAGCTGCGTCCACAACACAGCCTCAGCCCACGGTGTCAGGAGCTCCCTGGGGAGGAGATGTGGCCTTTGCTCAAATGATTCTTCAGAGACACTCGTTGCGTGCCCACATACGCCCCTCTCATTATTTTCCTACAAGTGATGAAGAGCATGAAGATTCAACCCATAACCCAATGCTCATGATGCAGGCTGGGTAAGAAATGGGTAAAACGTAATGATGACTGGCAGATCTACTCACTCTTTTCCATTAGCACCCATTTATCATTATCTGGACCTCTACCAGGGTGAACGGATAATGTTTTCCTAAGTGGAAAGGCAAGGGTATAATTTTCATAGTTGATTTATTCATTTCTACCTCTTTCATGTCCTTTGAGCAATTGCAGATCAGTTCTACACTTCCCAGGACGCCCTTCTATGGGCATTTATAAATAAAGTAGCTCATCACCTCTTGACCACTCTCTCTAACCTTGTTTCTGTCGGGCAGTGTAATGAAGTCCACGCAATAGATACTCCTGATGGAGAGGGCAGGCTCCAACACTGATTTCACTCATTACTTCCTTAGCGTGAGCAAAATTTTAAAATATATATGGGATGAAGAGTATTTTGCTCAAAGACCACAAACACTTGCAGTATCTTTTCATAGTAACCATGGACAGACACAGAAACCCAGATTTTTTTTTCTTACAGCACATCTCTAAGAAACCAGCAGCAGCTGAATCAGGGCAGCCTGAACTGTAGGCATGAGAAGGTGCCCTTTGGCAAGAGTTCTACCACCACCAAACCTGCAGCTCTGGCCTTTTGCACAAGCTGCAGGGAATCCCTGAGCTGGCTGGACACCTGAAGTCTTCGTTGCAAGATCTCTCCTTATGTTATTTTGGGAGATCCACATCCCAGTGGCTCTTAAGTCACTAGAGGAACTCGTCTGTTGGACTTAAACCATCTCCTAGGGCCTGTGTTGTCTCCATCGTAAAATCTGTCAGGTTGTAGTCTCTGCCTAGGAAATCCCAAGCATCAATATATTTTCCAGAAGTGACTAGGAAAGGCTGCCTAAGAAATCTGCTATTTACCACCCTTAGCCAATTATTAGGCTGTAGTGAAGACTCGATTCACTTTTGCATGCCCTAACCACTGGGCAGTTGCTCTCTAAGTCTCTCTCTTAAGGTGGAAACCAGATCCTGAATTTCCATTTGTGTTTCAACCTGTCTGAATCCATGTCTGAACACAGGGGGAAATTCACCTCAAATTGCCAGTGTGCCCAATTTCTCCTCAAAAAGGATGCTGCAGCTTCTGCCTTTCACACAAAGGCTGCAAGTCTGGTACCACCAAGTGATGCTGATGCTACAGTAGTGCCATTTAATCAGTAAGAAGAGCCAAAGTTTTCCTGAAGAAATGATCTGAGGTGTCGGTGGAAGAGTTATGGGATAATAAAAGACGCTGCCAGCGAGACGTGCAGAGCACTTGCACAGATCTCAGCAAGCCGCACTCCAGTGGCCACACTGTCATGGGTCACTTATTTGCATCAAAATGTTGAAAGACTTGATTGAAAGAAAAGAAGGGGCATGCAAATCTACCATTCTTCTTGTCCCATTATAACCCTGGGAGCCTTGAACCAAATTCAGCACAACTCTGGAGAGGTTTTGCTTTCATACAAGTCCAAATGTTGCAGCTCAGATCCCTGCTTGTCATAAAATACTCGTCTGAATTAAGTAACCGTTTACCTTGTCCCAACAATAACATTGTAAGTCAGAAAAGGATCTAAGAAAAGCTGATATCCCCAGCAAGGACGATACTGTTTGAATGCAGGAGTTTGGAGATCAGGCTGACTCTAAAGACCAGGCACAGGGATTTTTTTTCGATGCAGATCAGTGTTTTGTGACCACCGTTTTATTCTAAGTTGCCTGGATGGGCAAAGTCAGTGCACACCTTGAGCGTGTCTTGCTGAGAGCCAAAGACCACGTTGTAGAAAACAAGACCATGTGAAGAGGAGCTGCGCAATGAAGGTGTCGGGCATCAATCACCAAAGGGCATGTGCCCAAAATAACCCTCAAGGAGACATCTCTGTGTGTGCACACCAGCTATTGTCAGTCTCCTGGCACCTTCCAGCGTGGCCTTTTCTTGAGCAAAACCTGGGCTGCCTGGCTTTCTCTTTAAAATGTTGGTTCCTGCCTGTGTAAGTGGAAATATTGCATGTCTGCTTCTACGTTTTGCTGGGTCTTGCAGCGTTTGATCACACCAGGTGCTGGCAGACCTACAGCAGGTTTCATGAACAGGTCCCTGAGCAATGGCCAGAGAACAGCAAATCCTGGAAGCGGAACATGGAAGGAGAATTTGCAAACTGCTGTGGCTTTTACCCTTTGCAGTTCAAGAATACAGAGGAATATCTATAGCTGGACTCTAAATAACCAGGTTAACTACCTTCTGCAAATAGACAAAACCTGCTGCCCTGAACCCTGCTGCTCTCATAGAGTTTTAATAGCTTTTGCAATAAAAACCAGTGAGTCCCTACGGAGAGCTCTCCATTTATTCAGAAGGATGTTGCTAAATTCCTATACACAACATATTCCGCTTCTAGAATACGTGCCTCTTCCCTAGCAGCTCTCCTGCCTGCCAGCCAGGTAAAGGCAAGGCATATAATCATCTGTGTAATCTGATTTGCAAGGTTAACTGCCCTGGATCATAAATATGCAGGGATTTATGACCATGAATGTGCGCTACCTAAGGCTTCAAGAGAAAAATACCACGCTCACCTCTCCCTTCTCTCCACTTCTAAAAAAGGGAAAGAAGGACGTTGAGATCCAGAAATTACCACGTCATAATGGAAGATCCTCAGATAGACTTGGTTTAATTATACAGTTCTATCATTTCCTGAGCGTTCCCCATCCCATTAGGAAATGACGGCAGTAACTCAGCTAATGGATTCGCGCTGTGCGAACAGCCGGCGGGATGCGGCTCCCGGCACGGGTGCTGTACCACTGCTGCTGGTGGGGACACGGGGTCCTCCCCTGCCCCACAGAGGGGGTTTTCTTGCTCAGAGGAACACCCAGTCCTCCTAGATGGAGAGGCAAGGCCCTTTTTCACAGGCAAAGAAAAACCCACGGCTCACAGGAGAGGGACCACTGCAGCCTGGGCTCTCCAGAGGGAAACCCCCTGTGGCTGTAGGGTCCTGGGGACAGGTCAGAACTGGACACGAGGAGGTTTGTTGCACAGGGAGAGGGGATAAAGGCTATTAAAGCAAAATGTCACTCACCAAAAAAAAATAAAAACAAAACCCAGCACAAAACCAAACAATGACAAAATAATTTTTTGCATCTTTCTTTTCCCATGCAAGGTACGAAACTGCACGGCTGGAGTGCAGTGGCAGAGGCCATGCCTCTGTTCAAGTGCACATCATGTGCGATACAATAGCATGGGAGCTATAGAGCAAAGGAAGGTGTTAAATCAGGCACCAAATCTCTTCACACACCACATTTTCTGTTCAGCCTTTCAGCGCTTCACTCATCCTTGGCAGTGGAGCTGACCTGGTCATTTTTCCCTTTTTACTTCTCACTGCCACTTTCCGTGGCATTTTCATGAATTAACACAGCAGTGTGGTTTTGTGCTTTACAGATGGAAAAAAAAAAACACCCCACCTTTTCTATTTAAATAGAGACGTGGCAGCTGACATTTCTTGAAAACACTTTGGCTCGTATTAAGCTTTGCAAGTCCTTTTATTATCTTTAAAGACTAGTTAAAAGCAAGCCTATGACAGCAGGCAAGATGGAGGCGGGCGGCCTACCTGGGGGAGGCGGAGGGGGACAGAGACGTTTCTGGCTCCAGGCTCCATCCCCAGGCAGCTCCAGAGCTGCTGCTGGGACACCCGTCACCTCCTGCTGCTCAGAGCAAAGTGAGGGGTTTATAGGCGCAGCAGCTGTAAAAGCAACAGGTCTGATCGCCCCTTTTGCGCTTAGCTAAAAAAGGGGCTGTGGCGAAGCAGAGCAGCACGACCCGGCGAGCGAGGGAGGAAGCGGAGGCAGTTAACCGCGCAAAGGATTTCTGTTTGTTCGCTGCCTTTCTTCAGCTGCTCTTCCCCCCAGATCGAAGCTGCCGGCTGGGATCCTGCGGACACCCGCTCGCTGCACGGCCGGGCGATGCCCATGGGGACCAGCACCCTCCCTTGGCGGGGACCTGCGCCCAGCCGAGAGGAGCTGGAGGGGCTCTGCTCCCCATTGCTGCCTCTCCAGAACCAGCCACGGTCGCAGCAGCAAGCGCCGAGCCCCTGGGCTTTGATCCCAGTTTAATTTCCAAGCTGCAGGTTCAGCCCAGACGCGCGGATGGAGCCGGCACCGCTGCAACCCATGAAAACCTGCCCTGTGATGAAAAACATTTGCCACTTCCCTGAGTCAACTCCAAAAAGCCACAAAAGAAACTATTTTGAGAAAAGAGGAGGATAAAACGAGTTTCCAAAGGCAGCCACAACCCTAGTGCCCAAGCACAAGGCAGGGTGGGCCCAGCCCAGCCGGGGGGGTGACGGTCCGTGTCCCCACCAGCATTGCCACCGTCACGGGCAGCTCGTGGTGCAGGCAGCACCGTGCTGCCGGAAGGAGACAACCCGCCGCTGCCTTTGCACAGTTGTTTGCTCACCCCGGGTGCATCAGCACTTTGCTCCGAAGCCGAGCAGGATGCGGGACGGCAGCTTCGCTCTGCCTCTGCCTGCACCGTGCACAGCAGCGCTGCCCGTTCCCCTGCGCTGGGCTGCTCCTGACCCCCAGAGTGGTTTTATTCAGTTTCTTCCAAAACCCTAACACCACCCTTCGCTTCTAAGCCCACACAGCTGTGCTGCCTGATACAAGGCTGGGGAACCAGACCAGCCCGAGAAATAGGAAGGGCTGCAAGTGCAAAGGGTTGGAGGTTAAATGAGAGGAGGAGACTTAGTAGCGTGTGCTAAGGAAAGAGGAAGCAACAAGGGGAAGGGGATGACCCAAGCGACGCTGAGATGGGCTCCACAGCTCTCACGGGCGTGTTTTATAAAAAGGTGGCAGTACCGGTGTGTGATGCCTTGTTGCACCTACTCCTGTAATGAAAATATCGCTGTTCATCAACACTCATCCACACTGCACTCACCTAGCCACACGTGAAAGAAGTAGGGCACTTTGCACACCATTTTCTAAAAATAATAATAATAAAAAATCAATTTCCACCCTGCTGTATCTATTCTCCCTCCTTTTGTGCGGGACTCTTGCTGCCCCCACGGGTGACCCTCCTGCGTGGCAGGGGACAGGCAGCAGAGCCTCCTTTTCCCACAGTGTCTGAGAAGGATCTACCCTTTGCCCAGAAACCACAAGGTGGGGATCACGGCGATGGGAAGCCAAAGGGAAGCTGTTTTACTGAGCCCACCTCAGCCAGTCCGAGGTTTCCTTTGGAGGTGTCGCTGCGATCAGCATCGCTTTTCTCTAACCCTCCCCTGAGATCGTGCAAGTGCTAGAAAGGAGCTGCTTATGGGGAATGGCTGCAGATCCCCCTCCCGACCCCGAACCACCTCCCCTGGAGGCGAGAGATGCTGCTCAGGCTAAGGAAAACCTCTTCATGGTGCTCTTCAAGGGGACAAAGCAAACCTCCCCATGACCATCGCTGTTGGTGCAGCAAGAGGATGTCAGCACCAGACCCACTGCCAGCTGAAATCTCTTTTGTCAAACGCTGGCCTAGTTTATGGGCAGGATATTTGAAGCGACCCCGAGCACACTGCTGGCATCAACAGCGGCCCAAAATGATGAAAGGACACAGATTTCAGCGCAAGTTTTCCGAGGGGAACCAATTAAAAATGAAAGAATCAGCAAAAGTCTTCAAAAGGCTGTGAAAAATCACTGGGCAATGTCCTTTAAAGCAAAGATCTCACCTTTCTTGTGTGCTAGATCCTTGGGCAGCCTACCCGGCCTATTTAAGTGGGCATCAGGGACGGACGGACAATTAAAATTTAACTTGGAGCAAGGGGCACAAGGGCTGCTGCAGCGAGCAGGCGGCATCGCCAGGGCTGGCTGGCGATGTCCATCCCTCCAGCGCCGCCCCCACAGAGCTCCCTTCTCCTGGGGAAAAAAGTCCAAGCCTCAGCATCTCCTCCCTGGGTTAAGTGAGTGAGGTTCAAAGCAAATCCAGGGACAGCAAACGGGGTTTTTTCCACCATGGCTTTTGTCTCTGGCAGGGTACGGCTTGGGCCGTCCTGCCTGCCCTCCCTCCAGCTCTGTGGGAAATGTTAATCGATGCACGTGATCTCACCAAACCTATCGTGGTTTTGTCTCCGCAGTGAGAAACCCACACAGAGCACCTGCCATGGAGGAGCTAAGTCAAGATCAGGTTAAAGTGGTGCGCAAGTTTTCCCCGGTACTACGTTTTCTGTGTAGCATCGACATCCTGCACTTGGAAGAGGCTGTTGTGTGACCCTGCCCGGACCACGCTGTGCTCCCTTGATCCACCACAAACATCTCCTGCAGCCGGGGAGCTGCCAAGCCCTGAGGGGGCTGCAGCCTGTTCCTCCAGAAGTCAAAGGTTTCTGTTACAAATCTCCGTTTTTGGTAACTTCAGTGGAGCTGACAGTTCCTGACAGCTCCTGCTCTTGGTTTCCGCCTTGGGAGGGGGATTTATTTCAAAATCCTGAGCAAAAATACAGTGCAGCAGCTTTTCAGAAGGCAACTGATGAAGGAGAGGTCATTTTAACAACACTGAAATACTTCCAGACATTTAAAAGGAATTATTTCTTGCACACTTGTGGCGTGGAAGAGCAACAGGAGGCTACAGAGGCACCTCTGCGCAGCACGTGCAGTACAGACCGTTCCCCCCCCGCCTCATCTTCTGTGTAAAATCAGATCTGACAAATCTAAAGCAAGAGAAAATCAAGACATGACTATGAAGGACAATCTCAGGCCAAGCCTGTTAAATTATCTCCCCCCTTTCTGTCATGTCTCATTTGCTACTGAGCTGTCAGCTCCCACCCCTCATCAGCCAGCTGCTGTCACCCTCCTGTTAAATTTTCAGTCTCCTCATTTCTCTCCATCCAAACCAGGATTCCCCTTAAACACCGGGAGAGTCACCCCATCTCTCCTCTTTAAAAGTCTCAAATTTTCCCTGGTCAGGACGTGTCCAAAGATGTGCTGAAGCAATCCAGGTTGCTTCCCGCGCCCTCCCAAGCTGCGCGATGCTGCTCCTGCTGTGTCCCCCCAGCGTGGGAAGGGACGACCCCTCGTTTGTCCTGCACCCACCGTTTCTTCTGTATCTGACTAAATGCCGCCCTGCTCCATACTTGCTCTGCACGTGCTGATCACAGCAGCCACCCCGGATTCATCTCTGCCACCCCGTCGCAGGCTGGGGACACTGGTGCTGCCACCTTATGCCTCCCCAGGCATTAATCAAAGGGCAGGAAAAGCTTTTGATTTACAGTGTGCTCCAGCCTCCAGCAGAAAACACCAACAGACATTGGGGAGCAACGAGAGAGCCCGGACAGCCAGCACCGGGGAGGGCAGCGAGGGGATGCTCGCCGTGCCAGGCACCTCTTCCTCACCTTCCTCCCCAATCCAGACCCCACACCAGCTCCCTCGCTCCCCTTCCCCCTCCTCCTGCTGCACAAGAGCAGAGCTGGGTGGCAGCTCTGAAGCAGCAAAGAAATCACACAAACAAGAATACCCTGAGCTGCCTTTGGGTCATGCAGGAGAGGGGACAAATCTTCCACCGGTGAAACTCTGATGTGCACAGCTGCTGCTGCGCTCCTCAGCAGGGAAAATGAAATAAGAGCCTCATATGGCTTGGTTTTAATTTGACCTGAGCTGGAGCACAAGCACGGAACATCCGCACATCCTCTGCTCCCTCCTGCCTCTCTTCCCCCGGTTCCAGCTGTCCCGTCTGAGCTGCAAGGTCTGTGTCACACCGACCGTTCCACCTGCGGGCATGGGCGATTCTCGGCAAAGCAAAACCCCGGGGTGTTTTTACATCTTGAAGCCTCAAATCAGCAATAGCCATAGCTTGTTCAAAATGTAAATGTGCTAGGAAACAAGTTTCAGATGGGTTTCAGCAGCAAAACCCCTGCATACGATAGTGATCGCATTTCTTAATGTTAATTTCTTATCTCACCTCTCCAAAGTCCTTTGCAAGGGTTTTATCCTGTTAGAGGAAATCTATCCCCTGATTCTCCCAGCCTTATAGAAAAGAAAAGCAAAGTATTGATCCTAATGAGATAACACTGACAAGAAAATGGCAAGAGCTGGTCCTATCTATTTAAAACTTATTCTATTTTTGACTGGTGGGAAAAATAGATGATTATCAATTATCCATGCAAACGAGAGATGTCCAGCCTAGATATCTGGTCTGGTTTTTTCATGGTAACCTCCAAATTCCAGCTAACTCTGCATTTTTGTCTGCTGTGCCCCAGTGTGTTTTGTTCTTTAAAAAAAAAAAGAAAGAAACAAACAAAAAAGAAACAACAAACCAATAAACCCCCACAAATCTAACACCACAAACAGTTTCTTACACAAACCAAATCCCAGAACCACCAGCAGTTTCATATTAAAAGAACATTTGGTGGCATTTTAATCTCTGAAGGTAATGTAGATATTTGTCATTTCTGATCTCCCCTTTCTGCAACTGTCCACAGATGACGAGATCCGTGAAATTGCTACTGCCAGGGAGTGAAATGAGAATTAACCTCGTGCCCGTCAGCTGCCTCGGCATCACCCTTTCCACGCCAGCCTTGACCATCACCACCGGGAGGGCCAGATTTTGGGGCTGCTCTGCCGTTCACCCCCAGCTCTCCGACACCGCAGCCCCGTGTTAGCAGATAATAAACTCTCCCATGTTAACAGATTGCTTTAAATCCAACACTTTCTTTCCCATTCTCATTTGCTTTGCCTTTCATGCTGCTTTCTCATGTATAAAAGGGGAATCGGGGGAAAAAAAGAAAAAAAAAAAAGAAATAAAAGACACATGAACACCTGAAAATCTTTTTCATATACCTGCTGCTGCTACCACTTGGTGCTGAATCTGAATAGAAATGGATGGGAGGGAGATGGGGAAGGATGAATAACATTTCATGCCCTGTAGTCAAACATAATTTCAGGCAGGAGACGAGCAGGGACTGGGGAGATGGCTCATCCCGGCAGAGCTAATGTGCACTTCAGAGCCCGCTCTTTGAAGACTGGGGTCTAATTTCCAGCCTGCAATTATTGTACTGGAAATAATTCCTCAGAAAATGGGGTCACTTTCTGGGCGTGGGGTAGGCTTAGATAAAGGGGGTCAGAGTCCCAGCACCAGGAGGTCCTCGGGGGTTGGTAGATGTGGCCGCATGGGCATCCCAGGGGCTGAAATGCTGTCACTGCTCCCCTGGAGAAGGACACAGGTTTCAGGTGACTGGGGAGACACAGCACTGCCAAGGGTGCTGGCTCTTCCCTTGGAGCATCTGCCTCTGCTCGGTGACAGTCACTATTTGGGGTTGTCCTTGGTGTCCTACAGCCAAGACTTTCACATAGGTCTATATTTCAATCTCGAAACCTGTGGCATGATTTTCCAAAGCACCAAAAAGTCCATGTTTCTCCTTCCCTCAGCGGCATTGTCCAGGAGCTCAGTGCTTTGCACAATGACTACACAGACAGTTTCTCATTTTCAATGGCACTGCGAGGACAGAAGTGTTGCCGTTACATGGAGAGCTGCTCTGTTCACGTTTCAACAAGGCAATGCTCTTGCCCTTTCTGACTTGGAGCTCCAGTCCCACAAAGCGATGGTGATTATGGGCCAGATGTGCCAAAAAAGCACAGCACAGCACCTTCTTTTGACAGATGTGTCACTGCTTGTTGTATCTAACAGAACTGATGCTCTTCTGGGCAGGGGAAAACATGGGAATGCCTTGCCTTTCTGTCTTCCCTATAAGTCTGCAAAAAGTGGAATAAAGCAAAATGGTCTAATATTAAATGATCTATGGTGTCCCTTAGCAGGGCTGGGGACTGCACTGGCTGCCCAGCTGAGATTTAAGCCCAAATAACTGTCTCCAGATGGGATTTGCTGCAATTCTGCTTTGACCCAAACTGACCGCACTCTACAGCTCAGACTTGCAAAGATTTTCGAGCACCTAAACATGCAAACAGGCACCTGGCAAAGATTTTCAAAAGCGGCTAAGAAGATTAGGTGTCCAAGTCCCATTGGGCTCTGAGAATTAGGCACATAACCTGCTTAGGTGGTGCTTTTGGAAATTCCTTCAGGGATTTAATTGTTTGGGTTGGAACTTTCTGCAGCGAACGTGTGCTTCTCCAACTGTCCCAGCACCACCTTCAGCCTCTGCAGTCCAGCTGGTTTTGGGGGAGAAATATGGGAGAAAATGGGTAGGAAATTCTTAGGTAATTTTTTCATGCTTTGGAGGAGGATCTTGAAATTTAGAGAGGCTGCACAAAGCCAAGGCAGGAGGCAGGGCTGCCTGCCCTGGGCAATAGCGACTGCTGTGATGCAGAGTTGGGGTCAGGGGAAAAAGACGGTGGGGGGCTGAGACGAGCAGCGTGGAGGGGGGAAAAGGAGACAGGTCAGGGAAGGGAGGAGAAAAAATAAAGGTGCCTGTCCTTACAAATAAGCAACCTGCAAGATAAATCACTCTCCACCTCATGTTTGCAGGAGCTGCCAGCCGGCAGGATGTGTGTGCCAGGAGCTGGGGCACCAGTTCAGGTCTGGGTTGAGTCTCTGACAATTTGCAGGCTCACTCCATGCCTCGGACACATTGCTTGGCCTCCCTTCTCTGCCTATCAGAAGGATAAATACCTCTGCCCACCTGAGAGATGTGCTGCAAATTAGATACGCTGCTAGGTGTGCAGACAGTACAGCAAGTACACAAAAAGAACAATACCTGAAATGCTTTATCAAAATCAGATAAGGTTGCAGCCAGCACAGGAGGGGGCAGTGGCAGAGGTCTGTGTGCGGCTCCCAGGGGTACAGGATGATGTGCAGGTTGCAGCTGGCGGCTGCTCTGCAGGTGCAAACCGAAGCGCGGAGCTTTGGCTGGCATGACTCTGCAGCGGGTGCTGTTTTGGGGTGTACTGCCCCATCCTAATGATGGCTGAGATGTGTTGAGTTTTATGGCTGCCACTTTGGAGCAGTGCGGGCAGTTAGGAATTTGGCTCAACTTGGAATAACGCCTTGGCTTCCCCTCCCGTTGCCAGCCGGCCTCAGAAGGCTGCAAAGAGCAAACACGGGTGGGCTCAGCTGAGCCTGCACGACGGGCAAGCCCTGGTGTGTCTCCATGGAGCGTGCACAGCGGGCAGGTGATGCTGAATGTCCCCAAAACATGCACAATGGGCAGGTGATGCTCTGCCTCCCTCAGGTGTTGCTGTACGTCCATCAAGACACCATCTCTGCAAGCCCTGCAATGTTGCTGGGGTAGGGGAGCGCACATGGGAGCTCCCTTGCACGTCTCTGTTTGCCCATGGAGGGCCCTGGGGAGAGGGAACCCCACGCTTCTACCTTTTTTATTTCCTTTCTCCTCTTTGGCATTTGGGCTGGGTTCACCTCGGCTCTCCTTGCCCTCCAGCCCGGTCCAAATGAAACCCAACACTTTCCTCTTGCCGTTCTGCAGAGCCTCGCTTCGCTGTCATACCCACGGCACATTTATCCTGCTCCACTCCAAGAGCTGCCCGCAGTTCATTAAATATCTTAAAGGTGTTAATGACTTTTAAAAAAAGACCCAAACTGTCTGATGTTTTTCCAGCTCATTTCCTGCTGCTATCTCCCCAAATCCGGTGGGCAGTAATGACACGTCTGAGGCAGAAAATGGGATTATGATGAACAGAGTGAACACTGCTGATATGTGGACAACATTAAACATTTGCAGCTTCTTTTCTTTACCTTTCCCTTCTGCAGGTTTCTGTGTAAGCAGATCCTCCCTGCACTGAGCCGAGCTGTCACCTCCCGAAAGAAGCCAGAGGAGAGAAGAGGAAAAGCTTTACACAAGCAGGATTTTTGCCAGAGAATCACTATTTATCTGACCAGAAGCAACATGTTGGAAAAAGCCAGATTTTTTTTTTTCCCCTCTGTAAAATGTTGCCAGGATGCTCGTGGCTTGTCTTTCCACAGACAGACACTGCAAATGCACATAAGAGAGAAGAACCATCCAGGAGTGCATCTTCCAGACTCACAGGGTTTTGTATTTTAATGGGCAAAAGCAGGGAGTGGTGAAACAAAAAGTCCTGGCTCTATTTGGCCAGGGAGAAATTGAGAGGTTAGTTAGGTGACTTGCCCAAAAGTTACTCAGCAGAAAGGGAGGTTCAGCCTGAGTCTTCCAAGCTGTTGGAATTAGATTTCAAGCTGTGCAACTTTTGCTCCAAAGTCACTTCAGAAAGAAAATCAGAGGCGAAAACCAGGCAAGAACAATCTCATTTAGGGAGCCTGCATTTTTGTGTATTTTGCAAACCGTGGAAGTAAGCACCTTCCTGCCCACTGCAGCCGGCACTGAGGGGAGAAGAGTTTTTCTGGAGTTGTCCTTACCCCTATGAAACGTGTGTCTGGATGAGGGAGGGGAGCAGAAAACAGCTGGCAGTTTAGATGAAAAAACATATTGGCTTTACTAAGCATATGATTGTCAAAGGTTCCTAACCAAATCAAAGCCAGTTTCTTTCAGAACAATGAGAAGTGCTTCTCAGCGACGGCTCTTCCCAGGCCAAGTTTCCTTTTTTGGAAGTAACACCCTGAAAATACTTCTCACGTAACAATTAAAAAAAAAAAGGGGGTTCTTATACTGCCTTTAGTAAGGTCAGGCTGTTGCAGCCAAACTGATCTTGCACAAATATTCCAACTATTCGCTTTGTACAGTCACCTAAATGCTTGAATCATGACATGTTTGCCTTCTAGGTACCAGTGCAACGAAGAGTAACAAATGGAGAAACTGGGTCATAAATAGAGGAGTGGAGATCCTGCGGAGCTCAGGGCTGCCTGTGCTGGACCTGGCAGATCCCCGGCTCCCACCATCGGTCTCTTCTCAGGGCAAGAAAAAGATCTTGGAAAATTGGCACGGAGACCCCTCCCTGGGTCAAGTCTTCCCCAACACCACAGCCCCATGTTGCCCATCCAGGTTATTTTCCCTGCCTGCCCCATATCCTTGAGTCTTGCCAGATTTTGGGTGCACCAGGGCAGATGGGGCTCAGCCTTAGGCAGGAGCCGGGTATCAGCATCACCTGCCGGGAGCAGCTTCACCCCCTTTTAGTGGCAATTCCCTGGTCATTTCAAAGCTGGTCTTCGCAGACCACAGGCAGAGACTTGAAACCACAGCAAAGCTGGTGAAAACACTGACACAAATTCCTAACAAGGAGGAACCACCAGATTTCTCATCACTCCAACAGTCAAGGTTCTTTTAAACACATTAACCACGTGCTTGCACCGGGAAGGATGCGCTATGCAACGTGCCCTGAAAATCACGCTGGTGCCTGCAAAACAAGGACCACAAAGGGAAATAAAGGCTCAGAGAGCTCAGCTGGGTCCCCAGGGGTAAAAACACAAGGGATTTTTGCTGCTCCCCAAGTCGGTACATGCTGCCCCCTCCATTGGCAGGTGAGAGCCCCATCCTGCAGTGAGAACCAGCCCTCAACACGCTAATTCAGCCAAGCCATTCCTGGGAGAAAAATTAAGCAAATACTCCGAGGTTCGCCACATTAGGCAAGTGACTCGCTGAAGTTAAACAAAAATAAAAGATGTTTCTCCCGGCTTTCTCCATCTTCCCCTCTTCCCCTCCCCACAAATCCTACCAAGATTACAGTTTTAAAAAGCACTTTCCCTTCAATGTGGGAGGAAGGCTGCCGGAGCTTTCATGCGTTTACTGCTATATTGTATTGTTGCTGCTTTTAACATGTTTCGCTCAGTTAAATAGTAACTGATGACAGCTACACACTTAAATCCTTTGGTGTTTTTATCGTGGCTTTTATATATATATCTCTTATAAAGAACAGCACACTGCAAGGCCTCTTACCATATCAAAAACAACAAAAAAGCACCCTATTTTTGTGTAAGGTATCAAAGCAATAACGTGTGCCAGTGCAGCGGAGCCAGCCTATCAGAGGTTTATCGGGTTTTATTGGCCTTGGGCAACTCTGCACACGACGGTCTTTAGAGTGACATGGAATTTATTAAACTTTTCCACAGCCTGACAATCTTCTCCCAGCTCGTCCCCACCCCCAAGCTCTTTTCTTTTGAAAAATGATTTCTGCCAATCCTGTGCTTTTAACATTTTTTTTTCTCTCCGTCGTTGTTTTTTTCTCTCTCTTTTTTTTTTAATCGCTGGTCGCTGGAGTGCGACTCCTCAAGCATCTATTTAAAGAACCCCATTAAGGTCCCACTGCAACAACAACAATACAAAAACACAGAGGGAGAAGCAAAAAAGCAGCCACGCAGCCCATTACTGCCTGGTTCAGCCTTATTACACTACATTACTCGACATGACAAGCTCTGCATACATATAACACACACCAAGGTGTTCTTTTCTTTTCTCCTTTTTTTTTTTTTTTTCCTCCCCACCCCCCCAACCCCCAGCCTAATTTAGGCTTTCTATGGTGCCCTGTAATAAATTTCATCTTTCAGACAATAGCCTGTCGCCTTCAGCTGCCTGCCCCTTCCATAATCCAGCGCTGTTAAAAGCAACGCCTCTGCTTGCCACTTCCCATCAACGCAGTGATCGTTACGGTGATGCCAGCCCGTGCTGATGGGGTTAAGGTGCTGCCGGGGTTTCCATAAGGCTACAGTGCCCTCCTTCTTTTCCCCATCTCCCCAGATTCCTGTCTTTTTAGCTCTTTATGGCTTGGGTGCAAAAATCTCCAGCAGCTCTGGCTGTGAGTGCTGGGGGGACGTCCACGCGCAGGCTGCGACACGCGTGCAGCGGGGCGTTACTGAGTTCAGATGGATGGATTTATTTGCAAAGATTATTCGCGCCCACCTCGGGGCATACACCCAGCAGAAGGAAGGGGGAACTCGCAAATGTCGGCTGCTGGTTTGAAAACAGCCACAGATCAGATGGTTTGCGGGCTCTGCTCAGCTTCTCCTGCTCTCCTGTGCAAGGACTTCTGCTTCTGGGGTGGGGCAGCAGACCCATGTACCCCCACAGCCACAAAACACAGGTGACTTGGCACCAGTTTCTTGGACAGCATAGTGGGAATTTTTTTTTGGTAACTTTTACCATGTTTCCTGTGTGTGAACTTCCCCCTGCAGAGCACCGGTGGCTCCGGGACGTGGTGGCTGCCATGAGGTCTTGCTGGACCCACTGATGACCAACACTTGACTCCAGTACATCGTGCAGCAGCTTCTGGACATCTGCCCAGTGCACACAAACACCAGTACACATGGTCACCGGCAGGAAGGACTCCTATTGAAAATGCCGTGTACCTCCTCTTACATCCTACACTCAATTTCCGGCATTATCATAATCTCCCAGTGTTATTTATCACTCCTTACGTCCAATGATATGATAACTACTGCACAGAAAGGGCTAGGTCCTGCCCTAATCAGATGGCAATCTAATTTCTAAATATTATCATTAGAAATAAGTAAATCCTCTAAGCAGTGTGTACCGCGCACACTGCCCTTTCACCTTCCATCTCCAGCTGCTGGCAAGGGACCATGCAGAGCTATTTTCATGCTGAAATCTGCCCTAAGAGACATTCCCGCCCTCCCCTGCTCTCTTCGGGGGGTTTCCACCCAGCAGGTACAACCCCAAGCCCCTAGCATCTCCCTTGCAAACCCACTTGTTGGCAGGGGCAGAGCAAGGTGCAAAGCGATGTTTTTACCTCCTAGTTATATACCTCTGAAAGACAGTGAAAAAATAGTTTGCTCATCCAGGAGACAAGAGAAGCAGCAGCAGCATCACCCGAGCTCAGGCTGGGTGCTTGGGCACCAGGACCAGGCTGCTCCCACCACTTGCCTCTGCAGGAATTTGCTCTTTACAGTTTCTCTGCAGTTTTCCATTGGGCCCTAAACTCAGGACACCAGTTGGCATGGCAGGTACTACACCCCATCGGCTCAGTGTGCTGACTATGTCTTGTCACTGATTTTGTTTACCCTGTGTGCAGAAACAACTGGTCCCTGGATGGGGCTTGATACTGACCCCAAAAGATGGGGCATATGGGAGTGAGAGACTGATGGGGAAGCAGCAGGAATTATGTCAGCATCCTCTTGCATGTGACAACGCTGCTGGTTTCCAAGGGTGGGTTCTGCCTCCCCCTACTCCAGACATGCAGAAATATCTACATCTGTGCTCGTCAGCGCAACCGCCTTTAGGAAAATGAGCACTTTTAAAGCACAATCCATCTGACCTATTTTCTGACATGCACCTCAGGATGAGATGAATCGTGCACTAGCACTGCCTATCAGCTAAACGGGGAATCTGGATGAATAGCTCAGCTGAAGCTGTCTAAATTTGGATACACGAGCCTGGGTCTGGGTGCTGTAACCTGGGAATCTATGTCAGCTTCTAGACAGAAGCAACTTCCAAAATTTTATTTACTTCATTTACGCTCTTCCACTAAAATCCAGCTTTCTCACCTTGCAACACTTCTCTCGTCTGCTTCTCACACGAGATGAAGGTGATGCTTACAGACCAAGCGCTCCTGAAGGGTGACAGGCTGAGATCAAAAAGAAAGAGCAGGGTGGGGGAATAAATGATGATGTGCAAGACTGGAGCTGCAGCAGCAATCAGCCCATATGATGTCACCCTTGTGTGCTCATAAAGCCAGCTGGGACATCACAGGTGGGCATTGCAAATCCAGAACGTGAATCCATGGAGTAACACAACCCTTTCGCTCATCTCAGGCAGTTATTCCCAAATAAATGCTCCAGGTATGAAGACCACAACCCCTTGGATTCAAAACACAAATGCACAAGTGACAGTAAGTGATGACCCAAAGCTGCAGAATCTGCACAAAGTCGTAAAGCAGAAGATGCTCCTGAGGGCTCATGTCCCTGCAGAAGACGACATATGGTGCTCAGCTGGGTAGTTAAGCAAAAAAAGAAACAAATAAAGCAGCATCCTTAGGATACAAGTCAAACGAGCCAGCACATCACTATCTAGCAGCAGCTTCAAATAAACATCTCACGGGGCTGGACTTGACTTTTCAACGGATCCTGAGGAAACTGAGGATCCCCACAAGATCCTCAAGACAGTCTCAGCCCACAACTGCCCCAGGTTTCCCCAGCTCCTGCCTTGCATGGAGGTGGGAGATCCTTGCTCCTATCGACCCCTCTGCAACGTCCCCTTCCAGCCGCCTACCAGAACCTGGAGTATCGGAGACGGAACTGCCTTGGTATTTAACAGATCTCTCTCTGCTACGTGTTTCCTTTATTAAATAAAAAATAAACCAGCATCTCTTTGCCCTGGAGAAGCTTTCAATAAGATGGATAAATATATATAATTAGCCAAGGAGAGAGCAAACTCCAGTGAATACAATACACCCTGTGAGACAACCCTCCATTAAAAGCCTTGTTTAAACTTCAATATTTTAGCAATAATGACAAAGAAACACAGAGAAAAGCATTTATTTTTCACTTTTTTATTTAATCCCATCAAATGGGTTCATCAGATAATTCCCTGACAATTTCTCAGGCCTTGGATATCCCATCCCCTCTCCAAAAAGTCATATTTTCCCAGGTTTCCTGTCTAAACCAGAGCTCAAAAATCTCTCCTTGACCTTCCCATTTTACCGGGCTGCCCTGCGGGATGCACAGAGGGGACAACACAGATTTGAGAGGCGATGGAGCTGCGTCCCTACAGCACAGCATCCTTCCGACACCCGTGACACCAGAACAATGACATGAACACAACGTTCGCACAAGGGACCTGGCCAACTACCTGCACAGCCTGACAAAGTCCATATATAAATTTACATGCCCTCTTTTGCTGAGCTGCTTTTGCAGCTTGGTGAGCTGCCACCAAAAAGTCCACGCAGGCACAGAAGCAGGTCCGAGAAGGGGAGCGGGGGCCACGCTGTTCTACACACTCTTTAAATGCAGTATTTTCCAAGCTGGAAAATGGGAATAGCCCATTGCAAAAGAGAAATCAAGGGGTGAGAGTGAGAGGTTTGGCTTTTTGCATTGTTTCCTTCGGAGACGAGATGTGGACTGACTGCAAACATCAGCGTGCTGGGCTCCCCGGGGGAATTAGACGCTGAGCTTATTCCTCCTGCCCTGGAAAACACCGCGGAGCTGCTGCTGCAACCTCCAGGCTCGGTGTCCTGCAGAGGCCCCGGCTCAGGTTGTGTTATCACCAGCAGCAGCCCCAGTTTTCAGGGCTGTTGTACCGCGCAGATCCAGAATATTTCCCTAGGGAAGAGCTATTCATTCATTTCCACTGTCTGCTAATTTAAAAATGTGAATATCCGTTCGATTCTGCATGCCAGAACTCAGCCTTCGACATTTAGACCAGTGTGAAATTTAAATAAATATGATAGCAACATTCTCAGAGCACAGCAAGGGGATCAGCTTGTGGAAATGATGCTGCAAAGCCTTAGGTATTATAAAAGAAAGGGATAGGTGAAGTATTCGCTTAGTCTAAATAAAACATGCTGGTACCTGTAGCCCAAGTCTTGGGATGCATGAGACTCAAATCAGATAGCAAGAATCTAGACCCTTCTAGAGGAAAGGGAGGATGAAAACCAGGGATTCAAAGCTCCAAGGGCTCTAGATTTAAAAAAAAGTGTGAGTTTTTTTGGTGTCTGACATGACAGTACTACCATTTTTGTAGAGAACAGACCACAGGTAAGGCTGACATCTGTGAGGTCTCAATGCACCCGCCCTCATCAGCCCTCTCTTGCCCAGTTCTGGATCTGCTGTACACAGAAAAAAGGCAATTTCTGACATTTTAAGATCTCCATACAATCTCAAAGTGGATTATAATGACCTTAATGAAACAGAAGGATGAGGCCAAATACTGAGATCAGCCACAATCCAGAATCAGTGCCTCTCCTCTTTTATCTTAGTCTTTATTGAGTAAACAGTGAACCAAATATGGCATAAAGAAACTAAGCCTATATTAGCTGGTCTTCTGGTTTAGTTTAGTTTACATTCTGAAGGATTTTCACAAAGTTGCACCGAAAATACTGCTATTTCCACTACGGTTTATCATTGTTATACTATTGTCACAATTACCCGTCATTACAATCAAATTTGTATCAGGACAAGAAAATGGTTCCTCGGAAATTAGACAGCACTCCCTGGTGGGATAATTCCTTCTCCTGAACTTTCCAATAATGAAAACCAAGTAAATTTGCTGTAATTCAGACCACAGAAGACCCTCTACTGTTAAACCAAATTCTAACTCTTTTATTAGGACAATGACTGGGTGTCGAGCAGAAATCTCCCCAAGGTACCTAAAGCTGTAAGTGCATTCCTACACAAGATTACAACATCCCTAAGTAAGTTAGGCTCCAAAAATCAGACAGCTAAGGTACTTCTGCAAATTCCAACAAAGGATGAGCTGGGAATGAAGAGTGGGTGAACTGACCTCCAACAAGACAGAAGGAAGTATCAATATTTTCAGTCCTGAGCATCAGGACATTTCCAAGGACTGAAGGTCCCACCCAGTTCAGGGCTCTGGGATCTTTGCTAAGACTTGTTTTTAAGGACCACCACCCTTTGGCAACTTCTCCCATTGGCCCCAGCTTTGGGTGTTCCCCATTACGGTTCAGACTCTGACATTGTTGGGGTTACCAACACTTTGCCACAGCTCCTTTGCTCTACAGTGCTGTGATACAGGTGCGCACACAAGCTTTCGAGCTTCAGAGAGCATGGTCCTGCATCTCCACTTCCCTCCATCAGTCCTCTCCCCCCGGCACCTCTGCTGCCCACTGCCATTGCGCCCAGCCATGAGACAAACCCCGTTGTGCCACTTATTTGCAGAGGCCCCTTAGAAAGAAAGTTTAAAGACTACCCAGGATTTGACATTTTTTTTTTCCCCTCTGGAACAGAAATCCTCGCACTGAAAACAGAGCTCATCTGTGTGGGAAACAACCTGGGGGAGGCCAAATCGAGAGCAAGCCAGAAACCAAGACACTGCAAAACCCACCACTTCTGCTTCAGATGCTCGGCATGCATGCCTGAGCTGGCTTGCTCTGACAGAAACACATAGCAACCCCTACCAAAACAAGACACTCCGCTGCACACACTTTTGCCCCTGGGGAGATGATGAAAGGACAAAAATCCCCATGTGAGAGCTGCTAGTCACGTTGCTTGGGGGTGTTGCAGGAAGGGGCTCTGATACCCCATGATGAACGATCCCACAACCCTGCATTGAGCCAACACATCCTGATTTTGTACCATGCGTGTATATACACACACATACACATACATCCATAATGCAGCCTATTTATAGTGTATCATTGTGCCCTAGTTCAGCCATGAGTTTCACAGAATCATAGAATCATTTTGGATGGAATTGACCTTTAAGATCATTGAGTCCAACCCTAAACCAAACACTGCCAGGTCCACCTCTAAACCATGTCTCTAAGAATCTCATCTACGGATATTTTAAACACCCCCAGGGATGGCGACTCCACCACTTCCCTGGTTGGAATCCAGACCTGCAGAGGGACGGGGGAACCAAGAGCATCCTGCTCGCTCAGCAACCTGCACGCCGGGGCAGGACCCGACCTGACCCTTATCTGACAGTGCAGAATTAGACCGAACGTCATAATCCCAAGCACAGAAAAGAAGGTCACAGCCCAGCATTTTGATTCAGACCAGTTCACGCCCGGCCTCTGAACCTCCGGCAGCTGGGTGGGGTGGCAGCGTGGGTGTGCAGCTGAGTCACACCAGCCCAGCCCAAGGGCAGCCCTGAAAGCGACCCGGGGAGAGCGTTGCACCCACAAAGAGGAGATCAGATAACCACAGCAAGGAGCTCCACCAGCCCCATTAACCCTCCTGCTTTGCATCCCTCCTTGGGAACGTGCAGCCGCCTGCCATCGCGCCAGCACTGAGCCTCCATCCCTCCTCATCCTCGCGCAGAGGCTGTCCCGGTGGCTTTCACAGCCACATCATTCACCAGCTGGCTTGGTAGGCACCCCAATGCTGAGTGGCTCCACATGCAATGGAGATGTAGAGCCGCAGCGTGCGTGTCCCCCGTCCCACTGTGTCCCCACCGCCACTAACAGCATCACCTCCTCCAGCCCCACCAAGCTCTCCTGCAGCACCAGTGCACCCTGGGGATGCCTTTGTGCCCCCCCCCTACTTAATGTAGTTCCAGCTCTGGGTTGCCAGAATAATGGGAAATGCTGCAAAACCCCTCTGGGGGAGATGGTCGAGGTATTTGTATCCCTCTCTCTTATCTCCTCTGCTGCAGCTGTGGATGTTCCAGGTAGCCAGCTCCTTTCAGGCCTCCCTGAGTCCCACCAACCCCCCGCTTGCCTCAGTGCTGCAGGCCAGTCCCAGTTAATAGGGTGTAAAATACATGTCCTGCGGACAGTGTGGACAGTGTTCTGCTCACGGCTGTTCGGTCCCATCAGGTGCTCCCTTGTTTGTCTCACCAGAGAGGGCTGCTACCAGCACCTGATTTACCTCCTCTGTGCCATTTACTGCCTCCTTTTTTATGTGCATGGATCATATCCCCTCATATCTACCTCATCTTTAAAATAAATGTTCCCCCTCACCCTTCAGCCTCTCCTCATACAGAAGTCTTTCCGTGTCTCCAATAATTTTTGTTGCCTATGTCTTGACCCCTTCTATTCCTGCTGTATGTTTTTGAGACAGATTGACTAGAAATGAACACACTATTCCAGGCAAGACCACAGCACTGATTTATGTGCTGGCATTGTAATAGTCTCAGCAATATTTTTAATCCCATTTTTCCTCAAATTTTCTTTGCTATCTGGTGGCAGCTGTACATGGAGAGTAGAGATTTGGACACGGATGTCTCTGTTGATGCTGCTCTCCCCTTCTGAAACGGTTGCAGCTAATTTAGACCTCAGCATCACGCTCCCAGTGCTGCTTCTCATGCACACTTTGCATTTTAGCCTCTCTGCCCACCAGCACACTGCCCAGCCCTCCAGCTTTATCAGAGGAAAACCCCTGCAAAGTCTTCCACCTCTTTTCTTGAGTAACCAAAAGATACCTCAGGCACTTGCAAATTTTGCTGTTCTCCTTTTTTTTCCCCCCAGCTTATGAACAGATATACTACATAGTACCAGGTCCTGTACACATCCCTATTGCACCCTGCTGTTAAATCTTCACCGGAACTTTTTCTCCTCTCACCTCTCAGATGGCTCCTCACGCACAGCAGAGTTCCTGTAACCTCCCTTCAGCCCAGCTGGCAGAAAGGGCAGGGAGATTTCCTCGTTACTGACCGATTTGCAATGCCCTGGAGAGAGACCACCCATCTTACAGCACACAAAGTGGAGGCTGAAGGCTCCTCCTTCCTCCCTGGGATAAAAGATTTGAGACAGAAGAAAGGCAAGGGATGGGGAAGAGATTGTGAAACAGCTTTCCTGGAGAAGACCATCGCAGCAATAAAGCACAGCGTTGCAAACAGCTGGGAAGGATTGCAACCACCCGGGGCTAAATAAATCCGGTGTCCAAGGAGAGCCCTTCAATGCAACCAGCTCAGGCAGCTCTGAGCTCCAGCACGGCAGGAGATACGTGTCCACACCACCGGGCGTTATTCTGGCCAGCAAGGGGGTCCCAGTTTCTGCTGGGTGCAGACCTGGCTGCTGGAGACACAGCTCCCAGTCAAACCCGCTGCATTTTTCCAAGAATTGAAAATGTGCTTCCTGCCAGGCATGTTTCTATTCAAATCAGTATCAGCCATTCTGTAAGATATTTGCCTTCCTGCATTTATTTTCCAACAACAAAGCTGTCCTCAGCTCTTTAGAGCTGGTATTTTTATTTTATTTAGTTAATATTTTTAAACATTACCACTGCTATAATAAATGTTAACTATTTGTGCAGAGCTCTCAGTGCCTTGGCAGGGGCCTTTATATGTGCAAAATAATAGCAAATCATAATAAATAATAATAATAAATTATTATGGTTGATTACAAGGGAATGTGCTACATTTTTATAAGCTCTAGACCACCTACAGCTCACAAAATATAATGGGAAACATTAAGCCTTTAACTGGTTTTATACATTCCCTTCCCCCGCTTCCACTCCCCATGTTCTGTAATAGATTTACAAACAGTGTAAGGGGGGAGAAAAAAAAAAATCTTCCCTTATAAGAATAGCATCAAAATTCTCCTCAGCTTTCCAGCTGCTGAGTGTTTCTGAAGCCTTCAGTGAAATGCAATTAGTATCTTTTACCGCCTGCCTTCTGGGGATACTGACATTATTATCTTATTGCAGTTTCACCTTGACATGCAGATCACAAGGCAGCGAGCTGGATTCTGTCTGGAGACGCCTTGAATTGTGGCATTGCCCCAGCTGGCTCAGCGAGTCGAGAGAAGGAGAAGGGGGGAAAAAAGGAAAGAAGAGCCATTTTCTTATCCTGGGGATCTCAGCTTTAAAAAATAAACACACAAATAAAGGGAAACGGGAGATGGGGAGGAAAAGCGTGTTCGTCCTGAGGTCCCAGGGGGGTTTGCCAGCTGGGGAGCGGGTGATGCTCTGTGCCAGCCCAGAGCTGCCAGCGCGGGTTTGGGCTTCGAGCAGGACCCGCTGCCCTCCTGCCAACCCCCAAGAACATCGCAATTCCATATGGACACGTTCCCAGATTGCTGCATTTCGCCGCAAAAGGGGGGAAAAAAGGGAAAGAGAGGAGGAAAGGAGGAAAAACCCACCGTCAGATTCACTTTACATCCTCTCGGAAATGATCACAGGGACTCGACACGTCTCTCTGTAGCTGCACTAAGAAGTTTGGCCTTATGCAACGCTGAGCCACGCGATGGGGAATGTTTGCAGCCGCGCAGGTCTCTCCTCCGAGGCTTTTTGTGATCAGCAAAACCTGACGTTAAGCTTCAGCATGTATAGCTTGAAAGAGCAACCTGTCCCATCTCCACCAGGCAGCATTTCTCCAGCCCCCAAAGCTGTTTCAGAGCAGCACTGAGCCCGTGTCCCCCCTCCCCGCCGCAGCGCTCGGGGTGGGGAGCGCCAGCTTAAAACCAGCTTTGGAGACAAGGAGATGGGTGAGGATCACAGGTATTTTGAAGCGAATCCACACACACACACAGTCTTCTCTTAAGCAACCCAAAACCTGAAGCCAAAGCATCCCGGTGACTTCCAGTATCCTTAAATTGGAACCAATAACTGTGCTGTATGAAAAGAAGCGTTGTTTATTCTTATAACACTGACGAATCCTTTATCACAGTTGGGAAACAATATTCAGCTAGAATTCACAAAATGGATGGTGGGAGCCTCGTTGACTTCACCTTCCACAGGTGACCCAGGGCAGATGCAATGACTCTGATGTTTGTCAGATGAGCCACAGCTGGAGGTGTTTTGGGTGCAAAACCTACTTTGGAGCTGCAGAAATTGTGTTACACACGGAGTCAGCAGAAAATCCAACCTGTTGCCTGCCTTTTTCCAACCCGTTCTTCTCTCTTATTACTCTTAATTAATACTAAATCTCTGCATTCTCCTAATGGTCTCAAACCCCCGCGAAACCAACATACGATGATTTTCCTGTATTCAAATCTCTCTGCCCCTAAGAAGGATGGATAGGAAGCCTCCAAGGATTCACACCCAGGGAGATCCCTCCAGAACCGCCTCCCCTGTCTGAGTTCTGGTATTTTTAACTCCAGTGGGAAATGGGAAGAGATGCTTTCCTGGTACTTGGTTACTTCCAGTTCACTTTCCACCAAAAATCACCATGCCCAGAGAGGTGCGAGAAATGAGACTAACGAATATACAGAACATTTCCAACCTTCCCCTGTCTCTCATGCACTACTCCTGCTCCTGGACATCTCGCTGACTTTAGGCTGGTGTTACAAACCCCAGCTTTTAGGTATGTCTGCTCAGTGAAGCTGCATGCACATTTATTTCAAAATTACACCTCTGCTTCAGGATATATGATTAAACACACAAAGTTCAAGTCATATAAATCTCCTCTGAACCAGGAACCAGGAACCAGGCAGATTATTTGGTGCCCTAATGCGCTGCGCTAGAAACACTATGAAGAGTAGGTTTTTAAGAACCCAAACATCACCCCAGCTCCCTTGTCTTGTATCAGGATGATTTCTGACAAATTATCATGATAGCCCAATCTATAACACTCTCATTTTACTATACAGGGTTGTAAAAGAGGTGCCATGCATGGAATCCTGTTCCCTCTTGAAATTTTCATAAACGTTTTTCATTTAAAAATATTTGGAAAGGACAGTTAAACAAAGAAACAAATACTAAATAAACCCCTTTGTTTTTCTGATGCTGGACTGGCACGGGCAGCTTCTACAAATTAGCAATTCCAGAGAGCAACTGGTTAATTTCCAAGGGAATGGGGTGGGGGGAGGAAATGAGGATCCGTAGTAATTTACAGCTTAGCCCCTTTGTATTTTCTTTTTACAGCTCTCATCTGGATTACCAAATGCAAATTATTTATCGTATTTTACTGGCAAACTCTTCTAGCGCACTGGTACGTGGAATTCCTGATGCCTTCCAAAGCCCAGTTCTGCAGCGGGGAGGCTGCATCCCCCGAGTCTCACTTCAAAAGGTGAATGTCCCTTCGAAACCAGAGCAGGCACCTTCCCCATCACACTGTGACAGCACAAGGCCACCAGCATCCTAGCACAGACCCCGTGTCTCACAGACAGCATCAGGCAGAGCTCCCTAAGCTCTTGTTTTCTGTTGTTCTTACGATCTTCATGCAGATGTAACACAAGGGTAAAAGGACCCAGCTGGTTTTAGAGGCTGTTACTTTCAAGATTCTAGGAGAGGATCAAATGAAGGAGAAAATTAAATTAAACAAGCAGCACTTAATTACGTAGGCTGCTTTTGTACTCTCCCCTTCCTCTATGCAGTAGTTTCCACCTGAAAATCTTGAAGTGCTTTAGAGCTGGTAATTAAATCTCAGAACTGCTGCAGAGAAGGATGCAAAGGAAAGCGTATGCAGGTCACTTGATCTTGTCGGTTTGATTATACATTAACTTTGCATCTCTCCAGACCTCTGCTCTGCCAGGACACTCCTTGCAAGTTAACCTAAGGTCTGCGCAAATGCGTTTAATAATGTTTCTGAATGAGGGAGTCTATTAAAAGGGATGTCGCAGACTGGTTCAGGAGGGAAAATGGACGTATGGATGGTCCTCCCAGCCCCGTGGGGAAGGTGTCCTGGGGCAAACGCAGTGCCAGGGATCCCCCTGCTCTGGACATCCCATCTGCAGAAAAGTGCCAGTCCGCCAGCATTTAGTCTCAGCCGTGAGGACCCAACCACTGTGCTTGCAAAACCTGACGTGACAATGTCAGCTTGGAAAGTAGTATCACCTCCCTTTCTCCATTTGGGATGTTTGAAACCAGCAGCTAGGTAAGGATGCCAGCACGGAGGCCACCAAAAGCCAAGTCCATCCCCTGCTAAATCCATCCACGCAGGGTGACACTTGGAAATGCCCGTGATCACATAGATACAGGACTTGGTAACGTCCCTGCTCCTGTGCAGAAGCCCACAGGTGCTGATGCCCTCCCCAGCTTCTTGCCCACGTGGCTACAGAGCTGAGCACTTCATGGGGCCGAACGCTTCATCAGGGGAAACTCCTCTATCGGGGTGGATCGCGTCCTCGTCAGCAGCCAGGAGCTGGGATCCACCCTGCCAGCACAGCCCTTTGGGCACCACAGCCTGCACACCAGAGGTGCCCGGGCTGAATGTCATCACCAAATTGCTTCAGAGAAGACAGGCTCAGTGGCATTTGAGAAGCCGTTGAAGAGCAGCTTCAGCATAATCTAGTTTAAGATGTTATTTTCAGAGAGGAACGAAAGCTCATCTGGCAATCAAAAACATTAGCAGAAGTTCTGGCAGTGGATCCCAGCAACGATAAAAATTAAAATGTCCTTGAAAGCATGAGCAAAAATCTGGTTGGCACAGATGCTATTGCAACACTGAGATAACTATAAAGACAGAGATCTTTTAGGAAAATGCAGTTTCATGGCAGGAGAAAGCCCAGCTCATGTTTTACAGCCTCTTGATATGAAATCACGCTTGTTACTCTCGGGTTGCTGCTCACGCAGGAGCCTCTTGGGAGGCTGCGATAGGGACAATGCCAAAGCTCCTGCCTTTGCTGGTGTGCTGGGGCTGGTGTCTGAGCTCACGGGGGACACGGCACAAAGCAGAGGGGGACAGGACGCCAGACACCGAGCCCCTGCACAGCGGGGATGCGACATCAGCCCCGGCCGCAGGATTCCTGCCCACGGGATCCAATGTTCCATTTCAGTAGCCCCTGCATTCTCTGACAGCGAGGAAATTCTTTAGGAGTCAACAGATACTTGACATTTTTAATAGCCCAGGAAGGTTCCGTGGGTTTGCATTTTGTTTCACATACCAAAGGCCTGATTTTTCTCTTATTTATTTCAAGTAAAGCAGGAGCAACCCAGCCGCACTAGCTGATCTCAAGTGTGGCTCAGCATAAGGAGGAGACCCAGCCTGTGTCAGCCCAAACCAGCCTGGGGAGCCCCAAAATCCCCCCTTTCCCATCACAACCCCGATGCAAAGAGCCAAGGAGCCCATCTGAGCAGGGTCAGGCCGGGGAGAGCTGAAACTTCCACTTCTCCAAGGAGACCAGACCCTATTGTTCTCCCAGACTCTCTTATGATATTAAGGGCCATAGATAAAAATAACTCGGACTCAATTGTTCTGCTATTTATACACTCAAAAGTCAACAGCATAAAAGCTCCCAGCCCTTGGGCTGTGCTGGAGTTGATGACCCATTTTCTGCTTGCTTGTCCTTGTAGGTGCCATGTGGGGAGCAGCGATGGGGCAGGGGAAATCAGGCTGTTTGAAGATAAAGAGGATTTTCGAAAGCTCAAAGGGCAGTTCAGCATGTAGCTCACCAGGGTACAGAGGCCCATTTGGGCCATTGTGTTCCCAAGGCCAACCAAGTCCATAACAATGCTGGAGTTGTATTTGAGAAGGACCCAAGCTAGCAGCTCCACAGCACAGGTCTTCAGTTGGACAATGAATTGAAATCCCCGTCTTCTGGGGCTTGCCAAAGAAACAGATGGGTCTGAATACAGATGCAAAGCAACCCTCATCCGAAGGCCATCAAGGAAAACAGTATTTCCAGATCTAAAGTCTGTAATATAATGGGGCTTGTCAGGGAGATAAAAACTGAATTTCCTCCATGTCAAAACTCACCTGAGAAATCTAGCTTTGCAAAATGACCCTAATTACTAAACAACAATTTCATATGAACATTTTGGCAGGGAAAGCCACCTTATTCAGTGGATTAGAGCAGCAAAAGGCACATGAAGCTGGTAAAGCATCGACATCTGGGCTAAATGAGCATCCCCTCTTAGTCTGGGTGGTAGTTAACAGGAGCTTTGTTCTGCAAAATAACCCCCCACAGGAGCACCCAGAAAGACAAAGCGACCACTCAGGTGTTATCTGTGGGGTTCACTGGGAAGAATGTGCCACCAAAGTGAGAATTGGGCAGGAAAATTAATTTTCAAAAAAGGGAAAATATATTCAACTAATATAAATGCCATTCAGAATGAAGGTATGAGCTCTGCTCATTTACTTTGCAATCACTCATTAACTACCACACATTAATTATCTACCTTTAAGGTTGTTTGGGTTTGGTCTGGTTTTTCTTCCATGGCAAAAATTTGTTCATCTTACAGCCAAATAAATGCCAAGAAAATCATGCCACCCACTACGTTTATGATCAAAATAGCCATTTCTTTTGATAAGTTCCAGCAGTTACAATGGCCCCATGAAAATTTATTCAGTGAAGATCACTCACTGCTGAATACTTTCCCCACTTTTTCCCTCAGAAAACCAGTTATGTTTTATTTCCTCTTATAAGCAGGGTACTTTTTAATAGGGTAATTTGTACTACAAACTCCGGAAAACATGTTTTGATTTTTTTGGTGTGTGATTCCTAAAGCCCTAGTTTTGAAACATACAGATAAAAGTGCTTTGACATTGCAATTTCTTTATTTCCAGATTACTCACTAGAGAGCCGAAAGTCACTCCTTGCCTCTCAATCAAGGACTGAGTAGAATTTAGACACTTGCATAGACAACCAGGCTCGTCAAGCTATTCCATAAAAAGCAGGAACCCTAGGCTAACCCTTCCCAAAATGCTGACATTACATGCTCCAGATTATGCAGAACTTTATGAAGGATTTAAGCACAAATTTACCCCTATTCACTGCAGGTAGCATTGATTTTAGTACAGTGTAGAAAAAAAGGAGAAGGTTTTACTCTATTTCTAAGCAAAGCAGAGCGGAATAAAGGAGCAATTTGTTGATTTAAGGAGGTTCCCAACCAAAATGGAGTGAAACCGAGCTATTTGGGCTGGGATGGAGCAGAACTGAGGGTCGGTCTCACCCTCGCAAGGGGCACAACAGAGTGAGGATGCCTTGCCAAGGGACACACAACCATGAATGACCCCAGGATTAACACCAGAAACTTCTCCCACCCTCTGCAGGTAACCTGAGACTAGAGACCCGAACTGAGCATGAAAAGGCAGAAATATGGATTATGTATCTGAAACGTCACATCTCTCGTCTCCCACTGCCATGTAAACACCCCAGTTCTGTCACTGAGCACCTCAGATTTTGTCAAGATTATAGATTTGCTTCTTGTAGCCATCCTCTGTAGTAAAAGCCAAACCAGATCAAAAAATGACCGTTCTTGTTTAGTCTGCAAATGTGCTCGCTTCCCATTCCCACAGGGATCCCTTTTCTTCAGCTCTGCCGTGCCCCAAACGTAAGCCCTTGCATGTGGCCTTCAGGAAGGCGATTTCCAAAACATTAACAGGTCCCTGGAAACACAAAATGCAGCATCTGAACCTGACCCCAGCTTGACATACATCTTACCTAATATCTAACTAATATCCATCATCAAAGATGGTGATGGAATTGGACCTAGGGCTCCTAACTGGAGGGTAAAGGAGAAATAGTTGGACAAACCGCTAGGTATAAGGTGGTAAAAAGCTGGTCCCAGCTCTTTTTGAAGACCAAAATGTTTTTTCCCCGCTTATTAGACACCCATCTGTGTCACCCAGCTCTAATTAAGCATCTGCTCTCCAAGAGGCTAACAAGTTCTTTTGCTGATAATCCCAACCAGCTTGGCAGCATTATTTATAATACAGCCACAGTGAGTCCCTGCTCTAAGTCCCTTCATTGTTGGAATAAGATGTAACTATATCATTATTTTAGGAGACATATAAAATATAATCCAATTATATGGTGGAGACGTGGAATTCCCGATGATTTGAGAACAGGCCGCTTTATTCAGGGTGGGGGGAAAAGATTTAAAGAGACAGGTTGTCACCGGGCATCAAAGGATTTGGGATGATATTTAGGATAACAGTTTATAGACATGGAGCAAATCCTATTATAATGCCACATGGTCGTCAGGCTGTCACGGTGGCAGGTACATCGCACATCTGAGTAAAGATGCCAGGCAGAAGCATGGTCAGGGGAGAGATGCTGCATGTTATCGTAGAATCACAGAATGTCCTGAGTTGGAAGGGACCCACAAGGATCATCGAGTCCAACTGCTGTCCCTGCATAGGACAACCCCAAAATTCACACCATGACCCGTGTTTGATGGGGAATTGGAAGGCTTTCATGTGTACCAGCAGCTGATGCATCTAGAGAGCTCCTGTGTTCTCCTCTGCTCCCTGGTGCCCACCCTACCGCCCGCACCCTGGGCTGTGGGAGAATTGGTTTGGTTTGTTGTGGGGTTTTTTGGTTTGTTTTTGGTGGTGGTGGTGGTTTTGTGTTTTTGTTGGTGTGTGGTTTTTGGTTTTGGGCTTTGTTTGTTTTTTTCAAATGACTCATAATCAACACAATTCCAAGCATAGTGAAAACATAAAAGCTGTTCCCTCTCCCAGATACCATGGGAGCTCTGCAGTGCCACAGGGATGAGCTCAGAAAACAGCCCAGACAGACGGACATGCCAGGCCACTGCACCGGGCTGGGCCAGGACCTGCTGGCAGAAATGCAAAATTCAGTCCAGGGTTCACTGGAGCTGCTGCGGCGGAACAGGGGGACGTGCAGCCCCCATCCCGCTATACCCGAGGTGCCGTGGGGGAACGTGAACCATTTCCACCACCTCCCTCAGCCTCCAGCCAAACAACACGTGCAGCAAATAAAACCCATTCCTGCCTCCCTTTGCTTTTTTTCTCTGTCTTTGCTCTTTTATCTCAGCAGCACTCACAAGTCTATTAGATCGACTGCTGACAGCCTTCCCCCCCTACCAGCCCACAGCAGCACCCATCTCTCTGCCATCCGCCTCCTTACACTTGTATTTCGTGTACTCGGTCCCCAACAGTGCCTGGGACAGCACCAGGGTGGCACCTGTGTCCCCAGCAAGGTGATGCCCACTGAGATGCCACCCCATCGTGGTGGAGGAGGATTAAAGGAATAAATATAAATTTGCTGAACAGGACATACCTTCCTTGCATGCAGCCCCTGGGGAGCTGAGAGGACTAGCAGCATGAATACATAAAAGCCCTGGATAGTTTACAAAACAGAGGAGATTTATAAGGGTCTCAAAAATCCAGTAAAGTAGCTTCCAAATTAAACCTCAGCCTTGCTGCTGGCAAAGGTTCTGCCAGCTTGTAAGGGGAGCGAGGACATCTGCAAGTTACCAGGAGCCACAAGATCTTCCTTTCCTTTCCTTTCCTTTCCTTTCCTTTCCTTTCCTTTCCTTTCCTTTCCTTTCCTTTCCTTTCCTTTCCTTTCCTTTCCTTTCCTTTCCTTTCCTTTCCTTTCCTTTCCTTTCCTTCCCTTCCCTTCCCTTCCTTTCCCTTCCTTTCCTCTCCTCTCCTCTCCTCTCCTTTCCTCTCCTCTCCTCTCCTTTCCTTTCCTTTCCTTTCCTCTCCTCTCCTCTCCTTTCCTCTCCTCTCCTTTCCTTTCCTTTCCTTTCCTTTCCTTTCCTTTCCTTTCCTTTCCTCTCCTCTCCTTTCCTTTCCTTTCCTTTCCTTTCCTTTCCTTTCCTTTCCTTTCCTTTCCTTTCCTTTCCTTTCCTTTCCTTTCCTTTCCTTTCCTTTCCTTTCCTTTCCTTTCCTCTCCTTTCTCCAGCTACTGCAAAGGGCAGTAACACCCACAGCATCCTTCCCTGGGTAAGTTCTGGGAGTAATTTCCACCTCGTAACTCTGCCTCTCATGAGGAGCTCCAAGAAGGGAGACAGAGACGCGTGCCCGGGTCATGCAGTCCCCGAGCTTCAGAGGTTTTTGGTGTCTAAGGCCCCGCAGAGCCAGGCTGGGGTAAACGAGGGGCAGCGATGTGCGGGCAGGGTGAGGGATGAGCCTGAGCCGGCAGCAACGGGACCGCGCTCCAGCCCTGCGCGCCAGATGGGCGCAATAAAAGGCTCATTAATGGGGATCGTTGGACCTCCATTTCAGATTGCTGGATGAAACCTCTTCGGTAAGTATCATTATTATGGTGCTCTCAATCAAGCCGAGCAGCTTTATGACAAAATCAAAAGTTGTGATCCAAGCAGGAGCAGGATGGGATAAGCAGCCTATTTATTTTACTTTGGGTTCACGGTGAGGACCCAGCAGCTGTCAGGACAGAAGAGTGATGATGGTCACGTCCTCCAAGGGGCTGGGGCAGCTTTAAACATCATCACAGCTCTCTGCCCTCTCAACCCCAAACCTGAGTCCACAGCGGGGTTATGTAGATACCAGTATGCCAGTCTGCAGCTCAGAAACGAGGGGAAAAAATCGCCTAGAGATGGGCTCCCGCTGCCCGCACCCAAATCACTGTTCACAGGCCAGGGAGAGCAAAGTTTGCACACCAAGTTCATCACTTGTGATGCGCTCAGCATGAAAACATCATTTGAAATGTGTTACCCGTTTAGTATGACTGCCTGTACAATTTTTCCCTCATTTCTGCATGGATAGAAGGTGTTAAAATAAGGACCTTTACAGTCAGGGCTTGACATCTGCAAGACAGGAGATGAAAAGACACAGAAAGCGCAGGAGAGACCCACTGACCACAGCCAGCACACGTCCCGGCGGACGAACAGCAGCGTCCCCGTCTTTCTACAGAGCACCTCATGCTGCATTTACTCACTACGACTTCACCCAGATATGTTTTTCCATCAAAATCTTTTTCATTGATCTGCACTCCTCTGTCTCCATCATATCTGCCCTTTTCCTACTCCACATGCAGTGATTTTGCTCCTTTGAGCTTTGCAGAGCTCAGATGCCACCAGGCAGAGCCGGTGCACACAGGAGGGACTCCCAGCCCCGACCCGCAATCCAGACGCTTCTTTCTGGGCTGAACGCCTGATGTTTCTCCTTGTCCTTAATATGTAAGGCACCTCCGATAAAAGGAGGAGCAGGATGGGTTAATCACCAGGCTGCGGGAGGGAGGTAACTCAGCCAGCGACGGCAAAGTCAAACCATTCTCCACCTCCGACTCACGGCTGTGGGTCACAAACACCATGCGGTGCCTAAGGACCTTTGGATTTTGGGACTACTACTTCTTGTTCCTCACGTGTGTCTCAAACCACGGATTTCTTGGCTCCCCTGTCAGCACATCTCAGCTGTCACCTCCACTCAGAGGCGCAAAGCTGAGGGGCTGCGGAGCCGCTGCGGACTGGCAGGGAGGGAAGGAGATCAGAAGATCGTTCTCTGAAGAATTAAGATCCTAATCTGCCTTAAGCTGCTCAGCGCCTCCGAGGGCCCTCCTGAGGCAGCATCTCATCCGCAAGGACAAGCAGATGAGGCAGGGCGAGGCGTAGCCTGGCATGGGGTTCACAGCCACAAAACAGAGTCTTGCAAAGTAAAGATAAAGCTTCAATTAGACTTTGCCCTTCATTATGTAAGTTTACTGTCGCCCTCGCTCATTAAAAGCCAGTGGGAAGAAGCTGCAGGTAGGAGGAAGCATCAGAGGGATTATACAAAGCGCAGCTGTGCGAGGAAATCCGATATCTCTCAGCATCATCAGGCACAAGAGCCAAAGTCTCTTCCTCCTCCTTGCAAAAACCGCCCATCCCGTGGGGCACCGTGAGGACACGAGGCAGCCGCTGTGCTTGCAGCATCACCTGAGAGCAGGAGCAGCCAGAGCCTTCTCCCAAACCACTTCTCCTTTAATGGTATTTATTGCACCAAGAAGATGCCACAGCCCAAAGGCAGGTTTAGCCTTGGGGCTTTTGAAGCTCCCAAAGCACAGGCAGACAAGGAGAAAACGAGTCTGACTGGGAACCTCTGGCTAATCCCCCTGACGCTGGCAAAGACATTTTGGTGAGGTTGGTATTCCCATGCTGACGCAGGGGACATGGAAGCCTTGCAGGGAACAACTGGTGCCTCAGGAGGCCACGCTGAGCATCCTTGCCTGATGGACATTGATGCCATGTGGGTTTTGTGCTTCCTTCAGGGCAGTTACATCCCAACCAGATTCCAGCAAACACCATGTACCCAATCAGCTCTCACTGCAAAAATATACTCCTGGCACTGGGCAGGAAGGGAATATGTATAACCTGGGCAAGAGAAGATGATGGTGATGATGATGATGACGGGCAATTCTGCTGCACGCCTGCCATGTGTGCAGGTGGAAAGGCTGGGTTATAGCAGGGATGCCCTGGGACCAGATCCAGACTGCAAGCAACAGGAACGCTCCTCTTGCAGCAAGTGGGCAATTTGGAGGCTGAAATCCTTAAAACTCCACAATACTTTCCTCCGTTACTTATTCCACCTGGGAACAATATTCTGCCGCTGCCGCCTGGCCGCTCTGGGACACCTTTCCGGCCGACTGCGGCCATTCCCCCTCCAGCATTTTGCATTTAGCTCCATGCAAGAGAAGAGCTTCGCTGTTCACAACCTCTCAGCTTCGGGATGCTGCTGCAGGCACGTTCCCAAAATACACTGAAATCAAACCCGCCCGGTCCCCACTGCACAGCGCAGAGGAGGAAGGGAGTCAGTGAACAAATATTTGCCTGGCTACCCTGCTTTCTAGCACAGAAAGTCTGAAGAAGAAAAAAATCCAGCTTTCCAGGAAAACTCGACCCACTGATGCTGCCAACTCTCTGGGATCGCAGCAGCTTGGTACCTTCCCAGTGTTTGGTCTGGGTTTTTTTTGAAGAAACCAAGGGAACAAGGGGGAAGGAGGTGGTTTCAAAGCATACAAAGCCAAACTGCTGAGCAGTAAATCAGCCAACACCTCCCTTGCTGCTCCAGGACACTAAAAACCAAGCCAACTTCTTTTGCTCTCAGGACTGTTGGCTTTACAGCCCCTGCAGAAGTCCCAGGACTGTCTCACCATGTGTGTCAGGTCACACCTGGATCACAGGGCAGCGGGTTACGCTTGATGAAGACCAGCCAAGATGGGCATGAAGGTGAGGGGCACTTGCTGAACGTGTGTTATCCCACTGGCATAGGAAAGTAATTCTGTCAACAGGAGGACTAACGAAGCCTGATTTGTTGTGCATCGCATCTCATTGCCTGGCATTTTATCCAAGCCAGGTTGTGGTTCAGCCCCCTAGCAGACACTAAAGAATGCAGAAGGGTGACAAATGTGAATGTCCTGACCATGGGAAAAGCTTCTGAGAGCATCCCATTACAGACATCAGACGCTGCACTTGGATAATAAACTTTAGTGAGGAATAGACTCTCTGGTGCCTAATATTTGATAACGTGACTGTATTTTCTGCCTGTGTTTGAGATCTCTTTTCCCAGGCAGGTCCTCTGATGTTTCACACCACCAGAACCTACACTGCAGCCCTTCTCAGTGGGGTCTTTTACTATTAAACTCTATTTCCTTTACCTGTCCACCAACTTTTATGAAATGTGTACTTAAAACCACTGAGATTTCACTCCTTCAATCACACATCACTGAAGAGAGGCACTGAGCTGAGCGGTTAGCGGGTTAGGCTTGACAACCAGTCTCAGCTGAGTACAAGGAGTGCAATCACCTAAGCCACACTTCTTTAGGAACCAGCCTAAAAACAACAAAGAAAAGGCTATAGAAACAGGTTCTCTAGTATTTTTTAGGGCAAAACAAGTGTAAAGGTCTGATGTGAATCCTTGCTCATGCTCTCATGACATGCTGACATTCCCCACCACCTCCTGCCTCTCCCACAGTGGCAGCCGTGACCAGTTTGCTGTGCCAGGCTCTGGCACCAACCAAGGAAATTCCAGTGCCTGTGGAAAGCTGTAGCTCAAGGAACAGCTTGTTTTCCACTGCCCAGAGCCTGCAGGTTTAAATATGACCCTAAGTTTGAAAACAGGGCTCTTGTTTTTCATGGAAAGCCCCATCCGTCTTAACAACCATCCACTCCATCCAGGCTGCGTCACAGCGCGGTACTTCCCGCGACCTGCCCTGCACTGCCAGGTCCAAAATAAAATGAGAAAAGGAGTATTGCAACAAGGAGGCAGCATCACTGGGCTTCTCCTTCACTTGTTCCCATGTCCTAGGCAGGGTGATGGAAACATTCCCAAGATTTAGACTTGCCCCAGCTCTAAGAAACATGAAGTTTGTCACAAAAGCATCTGCTCAGTCTGCCAAGGCAGCAATAGATGATGCAGATGAATCCCCCAGAGCTAGGGAGAAGAGGAAAATCCCAGCTCCCTGCCCAGAGCAGCACTGCCAGGCACCTTTGATGGGCTCTGCTCACAGCTACCAGCCTCCCCAGGCAGGGCAGAGGGGAGGACACCCACGCAGCACAGGGCTAAAGGCATTCCTGGCATCCCGCCGTAACAAACAAGGGAAAAAAGATAAATATGGCAGGATCTGCAGAGTTTTCCTCTTGTACAAAAGCCCTTGCAGAAGCAACATCTTGTGCACAGCACAGCTTGCTGGGAGAGGAGATTTAGCACACGGGCATGCATGGGGATGGACATACACACACAGAGCAAGCGCTGCGCGCCGTGCATCCACCCTGGCGCTCCATACATTCACCCTCGCATTCCATGCATTCACCCCGGCATTCCATACATTCACCCTGGCACTCCAGGGCCAACAGAAGGACACTGCAATGCCGGTACTTATCCTGGCAGCAGCAGGAACCATTGCTGCTTCAGCAAAGCAGAATCCGCTAATTGGGTCTAAAGGAAAGGAGAGAGGGAGAGAAGGGAAGAAAGCGAAGCGGGGGGTGGAAGACTAAACCCCCGACTCAATGGGAAAATACTACAATCCAATGCAGACAGGATGAAACCAAGGCAGTACAACATTGTCCGGTTAAACTCGCGGCCCTGTATTATTCCCAGCTCGCCTTAAGTAGCTCTGTAGTGTTAGCGCTGTTCTTGAAAGATAACTTCACCTCTCACCCCTTAAGCTCTGAGATATTCCTAAAAGTACCAGCATGTTATTACGAACAGAAGAGCAGTGTTAATGCTGAAATGCTCTATCCTCTTCTCCTCCCTCCTTGTCACTGCTGGCTTTTAAAGCACAGCATTATTAAAAAAGAAAATATATGCTGGGAATGCAGCATCCCCTCCCAGCAGCCAGCCCTGCCCGTGGAGCAGCCCCCCTGGTTTTGCACAGCGAGTGCCGAGGGGTTGCTGTTTCCAGTCTCCTCGATGTTTCCTACCCTTTGTGTCTCAAAGCCATCAAGTTTCTGCTGTCCCCACCACCCTCGTCCCTTGGGGGGGGGGGCTGATGCCACAGCAAGGACCAAGGGAAGTCATCTTCACACACTTGCACATGCTGCCTCTGCACAGCCAGGACGGTTCACCCTGCACAGACTGGGCTGGCAGGACGACACGTTCTCCTCTCCCAGCGTTCCCCAAAGGCCAGGAGGAGCCTCTCCTCTCCCTCCCCATCCTCCCTCCTCCAGGCACATCATCAGCAACCACCTCAGCTTTTCCTCGCAGGTTTATTTTTGTGTTGCCTTCCAGAGACTGTAAAGTCTTCGGGGGCAGGAACACGCTATAATCTGTGTTTGTCAAGTGCCATGTAAATGGCTGGCTAAATGTGTTTGTTTTCAACCGCTTATTTGTTTTTCAAAGGGGTAGTTACAGGAAAGTACACAGCAGAATAAGTAATTGGGAGCCGAGCAGAGCTGAAGCCAGACAGGTAGAGGATGGGAGAAGCTGCTGTGTCACAGCAAGGGCTGCAGTGACCCTGTGGAGAAAGGCAGATGTCACCAGTAAGGTTTCCCTCCCCAGTCTCACAGGTAGGAAGGGCTGGGGATAACCCCAAAGGGCTGGGGATAACCCCAAAGATGTATCCGCAGCCTCGACCTTGGCAAGTGCTGGAGGTGCTGGAGTAGGTTGCTTCGGTGGGCACCACATCAGTTGCCAGGATCCCACCGGGATTTTATTCTTGCAGGCTCACCTATCATAAAATCACAGAATACCAGGCTGGAAGGCACCATAAGGATCATCTGGTCCAACATTTCTTTGCAAAAGCCCAGTCTAGACAAGCTAGCCCAGCACACTGAATCCAGCTGAATCTTAAAAGTGTCCAATGTTGCGGGATCCACCACTTCTCTAGGGAGATTATTCCAATGGCTGATTGTTCACATCATGAAAAATTTCTCTCTTGTGTGCAATCAGAATCTTCCCAGGAGTAACTTGTACCCATTGCTCTTTTAAACGTGGCTTTACGAATTTAGAGCATCTGCTTTTCTGTCTTCTCCTTGATAGACATACCCTGTGTCCTTCTTCTCAATGATAAATCAAACCCCTCCCATATCACTTTTCCTCCTGCCCGGCTCGTACAGCTAATGAAATTGTAATCACTTCCACAGTAGCATCTGTGGTGCTTTGAACGCCGAACTGCGATGTAGAACATCAGAAAATACCCTGATTAAAAAGGAGTTTGGGGAGGGCGCAGTTTGCCTGAAGGTGACAACGTCTCTTACACTTGAAATGAAATATATCTGTGCTGAAGAGTGGGAAAGAAGAGAGAAAAAACTTTGGCCCCTCCGGAGGTTCAGAAGCCCTTAGGCTGTTGGCCGCCGGATTCGTGTACACTGCACGTTAGCGCTTTAAAAAGTGACTAAAAAAGAAAAAAAACACTAACCGGTGGACTGTAAAATATCCTATCACCAGTCAGCCATACGCAACGAGGATGTCATACCGTGGGGTTAGCAGCAGTATCGTATGCAAGGTAAAGATGCTTCATTGCATATATTAAAGGCAGCCTGGGCCCTAAATGCGCCCTAAAGAAGATGGATCTCCTTGGGAGGCTGAGATCTATTCATCACAATCTGATTTCTAAGTGTCAATTAATCTTACTGCTCGTGTGGTGTTCCCCAGCCCTGACACAGCTCTCACTGTCCCTGACTTGGAAGAGTAATGGGAGGCAGTGTTTGAGTATATAAAAGGTAATTAATAGAAAACATCCTCCCTTTAAAAAACAACCACCAAACCAACCTTTTAGTATAATATGTCTTTCCCCCAGCATCCATTTCCACAGATACAACTCGCAGCTACTGTCATTTGGGGAATGTTAATTGCCCAGCAAGAAACTTAGATAGTGTTTTAAAAGGCTAAGAACGATCCTTTTAAAGTATGCATCTAATACAAAAGAAATGGTGATTTTTTTAAGCGCCTATTGTTCCCCTCTCAGCACGGAGCCCTTTCCTGGCTCTTGCTCTGACATTACAAAAAAGTCACAGAGCCCCTGGCATGGAGAGATGTAATGCAATGAGATAATGTTATTTTACTTATAACTTGGAGGGAAATAAAACATGTGGATGGGCCTCGGCAGAGCCTGTTGCTCTCAGGGAGCCATCCCAGGACACCGATAGAGCAGCAGGGTGAGGAGGAGATGGAGCTGGGTTTGCTGGCTGTGGATGGGAAGGACCCCCCAGGGCAAGACGAGCAGGAAAAAGTCCTGGGAAGAGGGGAAAAAAAATAATCCTTTCCTGTGTTTGAGAGAGAGGCTCCTCATAGTGAATGAGGTTTAGTAAAAGGGATTTGTTGGTGAGTAGTAGGGCTTGGGGTGGAGCTGGGGTGACTGGGATTCCTGCGTTGATTTCTGTAAAGCAGCCAATATGAAGTTGGACAGGGTCCTCCTTGCTCCAGGAAAAACCGCTGGGAAAGCCAGTGAGGGGGCATCTGGATGGGTCAGAGCCCGTGATCAGGGGGAGACCAGAGCTGTGCATCCACAGAGCCGCCCAGAACACTTTCCAGCCAACCCTACGAAGCAGAGCAAGCCGTACCACCCCAGCTCCTGGGACTGCAAAGGCAGGTGGCCCTTTTCCAACTTAACCAACAAAGAAAAAGCCTACAGGGTCTGTTTTGCAAAGAAAACCACCACAGCATCACCCTGCTATGAACAACAGATAAAACTCCCCATGCTCCAAGAATGGGAGATGCAGTGTAAGTCTGGAAGTGAAGGCAGTAGCTGCTCAGATCTCATCAGCCTGTATAAACAGGCTGTGAATCTTGTAATTACTGGTTCCCTCTTAGGATTTCAGCATGTCTACTCCTCACCCAACCTTGGAAAGTACAGAAGGTATAGAAAGGAACCCTAATAAAACCTAAATATTATCTTCCATGTTCTGAGGCGCAGCAAAGGTTTGATTTACATTTCTAGCAAAAGTTCTTGCATCTAAAGCAATAGATTGTATATTGTATTTGTTTGAGATTATAGGTACTTTATGGCATTTACTGTATCTTGTAAATATTCTGTAAAGCACTATCAACAGAACAATTATGGTAGACGAAAAGGAATAACAGTTTTGAATCAACTCCTGTTGGAAAAAAAAATGGATTTTGCCCTTTGTTACTGCAAATGATCTGCAACTCAGTGATGCTTAATAGCACATATTAGAAGAATACTGTCAAATTAGAACGCCTTGGCAAGTTTTTCCAAAAACTCGACTCCCGGTTATGCTCCTGGGAAAGGGGATGGGGTGTCGGAGACTCCGGGTGGCAGCAGCATGTTGGAAATTTGGCTGTCCTGCAGACGAGAGCAGCAAACCTCGCCTTACTTGTTCATAATGAAATCTGCACGCTGACACTACAGATAAGACCTCTGGCTACACTGCTGGAAATGATCTCACTCCTCACCTTAGCTCGCGGCCTTTCCTGATTGCTTTTCCAACACAAGCTGCCAGGGAAGGGTTTTGGGGCAGCGAAGGGCGTGAGGCTTGGTGTGAGTCACTGTGCTGTGCTGCCCTGTAACGCTCCAACACCCAGCTCTCCTCTGGCTCCTAACGAGCAGCTCTTGTTTTCTCTTAGAAGGAAAAATCCATCCCCCTCTCCAGTCTGTCCAGAGTTGTCAACAGCCTGCGAGCCGGAGGGAAGAGGCAGCTGACGGCGAGCAGGACGCGCGTCCCCGCGCCGTGCCACTGATTGGGTGGTGGCAGAGGAATGATGTTTGCATCCTATTTTTAGTGCAGCCTGCAGCAGGCTTGTGAGCGCACAGCCCGGGCTGCGGGAACAATGCCACGCTGGACGCTCATGCTCCGCGACGTTCAAATCCCACGCTCAACGCCTGCGCCAACCGAGTAAACAGCAGCTCCACGCACAAAAAAATAAAAAAGACCTTCCTGCCTTTGGGGATCCTCCTCAAATCTCTGCAGGCAAGCAAGAAGGGTGCGAGAGCTGCACAGAGGCTTAGGTGCTTCCTAAGCTTCTCCTCCTCCTAAGCTTCCCCAGCTTCTCCTCTTGCAAAGCGAGGAAGCAGCACACAAATCCTGCAGCCTCCATCGCAGCTCGCCCTGCAAGCTGACAGACCTGTCCCTTAAGAACAGCCTCTGTGTGGCATCGAAGCGGTGCAAAGAATAGAGAGCAAGTCACAGAGACATCAGCAACGGCCAGACACGAAACCAGCTGGTCCGTGTCCCTCGCCAGGATGCAGAGTCGCGCACCCGAAGCGCCGCGGCCAGCCCAGGCGTCCCCAGGCACAGCTCCTGCTGCAGCGGCTCTGTGTGTCCGTGCAGGCGGAAAATCAGCATTCCGGTTTGCAGCTGCCACACGGGTGCAGTTATACCAATGGTCTGCCCCGACTGACCCCGGCCACCAGCCTGACCCCAAACCTGTGCGGTGCAGGGACCGGGGTCCCTGCAGGAGCCTTTGCCCTCCACCCCCTCTCTGCAGACCCAGGAATACAACCTCCCCTTTCCATGATGTCCTCTCACTGAGTGAAACAGCTGAATTTTGGTGCTTTCCCACTCCATAAAGTGAAGGTCTGACCTCCGAAACACCTACAGAGGAGGTGGGAGGCAACTAGGGGAGCCCTTCAAGGGGACAGAGCAAAGCCATGTCTCATGTCCAGTCCATGGAGAATGTAGGTAGCTCAGGGCGCTTGGGATTATGCTGCCCATCCCTGCAGCACTGGACCCTGCTTTACAGGCAGGACACAGCTTGGATATAGTCTAGGTGAAGCCGATGGCTGCCATGTGCCTGCACTTACAGAAGAAACCTCACGTGGGATGATGTGAGACACTTGGACCCCAAGCTGGTGGCCAAGGGTGCTCCAGGTAAGTGGGTGGCCAGCACATGTGTGTGCTGGGAGAGCTTGCTCAGTGCTGCCTCCCTGAGCTGATGCTACCAGCTCCGAGTGCTGCCCCAGAAAGACATCTGACAGCAAAGGGTCAACCTGCTAACGGGAAACCGCTTTCCTGAGGGGTCTGGGTGGACCCACCTGATGTTTCCTTCCTGGGCGAAGCAGCTGAAACACCCGAACGAAGCAAAACACAAGCACGGAAAACAGGAGAAAAAGCTCTTTCCAGGCAACTGCCAACACGTACAAAACATTTGGAAATGGTTGCACATGTGGCAGCGTTGCTGGCCCCGCCGCAATGTGCCTGAGACGGGAAAAGTTGAGGAGGGTTGCAACCCCATGGGTGGCTTTCGGGGAATCGCCGGGCCAGGAACGCACCCTCCTTTCCCACCGCAAGAGCCACATGCATGGAAACCCTCAACATCTGCAGGGCTACAGCCCCAGCAGGGACAGCTGGACCCAGGGGAGGACGCCTGCCCATGGCCTGAAGCGGGAGAGCAGCTGGTTCACCCTCTCTCCCAGCCAAACCAAACCCCAAATGAACCTTTCTAACAATCTGAAGTTGGGAAATGTTGTCCCTTAATTTTGCTGGATCACGTTTTGGTTTGTGTTTCTCCATCTTCTCCAGGCTCCCTGCTTTCAGGCCAGGCCAGTCCACAGCTTCCCAAGGCACACACAGATTGAGCGGTGAGCTTGAGCCAAGTGAAAACTAATTAATCATTTTTCGCCGGGTTCAGGCAACGCAAAGGGCCAAGCAGCGACGCGGCTGCGGCCACCGTGTGGAGCTGGCCCAGCCCGCTGTCCCCCACCCCGCGTCCCCACCAGGAGCAGCTCCGGTGACGTCCCGTGGTACCCACACTGTGCTGTCCAGAGCCACCACGGCCAGCTGGCGTGGGACGGTCGATGTGGGACCGAACTGAAAGCAGCAGCTGTGGGAGATCACGGAGAGCTCTGCTGAGCCGTGTCCTTCACGAGTACCAAAGGAAACGCTTTTTCTTCAATATTAGCAACGGGGGTGCCGATCTCACACCAGTTGATTAGCAAGTGCACTGACAGTGTGGGTTGGCCATATAAACCTGCACAAAGCCCCAGGGGGAGCACGACACCCTGTTTCACTCTCATGACGCTGTACACCAGCCTCACATGCACCCTGGTTCATGTCCTCCCCGTGGAGATGTGGTGGGAAAGTAGAGAACGGCCCCTGTGACAGATTTCCCGCAGGAAGGTGGTGTCGCCTGCCAGATTTTCGTCTCACCAGCTCTGCTGCGGGCTCCAAACCACTCAACTGCTTATTAAAGTCTGGGCTGATGCAAAGAACAAGGTGCTGTTTCCCTCCTAGCCCCCTTGCAGCCAGGACATTAGGAGCACCCTAGAGTTTATATAATAAACACTACTGTGAAAATCCTCTCAAAATACCCCAAGGATTACTTAATTCTGCCATTGCACTGCAGGAGCTTCCTGACTGGAGGTCTCCCCTCCAACACAGAGGCTCCCCAAGACTTGAGGATGCACCTGGAGAAGCATTTCTGAGACAGAACAGAAACTTTCTGCTGAGGGCCGGAGATAAGCAGGGTTGTGTTCAACCCCCATGCTACTGGGAACCCTGAAGTTATTTCCCCCTGAGATCCACCCATGGAAAACAGGCTCAAATTCTGCACTGGGAAGGTCCATCCTCCCAGCATATCATAGCCACGTGAGCCATATTTGCAGAAGCGGGGCAAGCAAAAATATTTTACCACCTAATCCCACTTAGCTCTTGGCTCACCTTTTGTTCTGCCTTTCTCACACAGCAGGAAATTCTACTTATTCTTTGAATAGTTCAGGCAATCAGTCATTTCTTGTAATGCTTTTTTACTGGGAGCACAGAGATATGAGCACTTGTTAAGTTTTATGACATTTAAAACAGTGTAAATAGCAAGCACCTCTACTCAAACCAGGGATTAACTCCAGATTCCTCTGCTTTAATAATAAATGTTTTGACTTAATGAGAACAAACTAATGAACTTTTTTGAGTTAGCACTTCTTGACTAGGGACACAAAGCCTGCATTTGGCAGTGACCAGAGAAGAAAGTTTAGAGACATGAATGTATCTGCCTGTTTCTGCTAATAATTCGACATAAATGGATTAAAAAAAAAGAAAGAAAGCAAGCCTGATAGCTTAGACCAGAAGAAAGATGCATATTAGCGTAAAACCTCAAAACTTAAGTAAAAGCAGCTTACAAGGTATGGTAGATTCTAAAGCGTTTGCAGTCTGGGTATTTTTCATTAAGATATAGTGTAACTTCAGCAGAAGCGGCGAGTTTGGCAGAGGAGTTTATTGACAGAGTGCTCAGGGCTGAGGACTGAGTCAGGGTAGGTGAGTCCAGACCACACAACAACCTATACGGATGGGCAGCAGCCTGTACACTCATTTACTGCCCCCAGAATTCAACCAGAAATAACTGAAGGTGAAGCTCATCCCCACTGAATTTCGCTGAGCCCTGGCACATCCCTCCCTTCCGTGCTTTGAAGACGCTCAAAGGGGCAGAGGGATGCTTTGCTATTCAACCAGAAATTTAGCAGGATAAGATTTGAAAAAATGAAAATACAGAATTGGAAATCTAGTGGATTAGGTCACCCACTGCTGGTGACATTTCGGAGCAAGGGCAAAACCAGGAGACAACACGGGTGGGATGAAAACCCCGTCTGCCCCTGGGCGGGCTTGGGAAATGCAGCACTAGAGTGAAAATGGAGCCAAGACATGAAATACTCACTGAATGTCCCAGTTTACCAGGCTTCCAGCATCTTCTCCATAAAGCATACTAGAAAAGACTACAGCTTCGGAAAAACAAAAGCAAACCAAAAATCCCAAACCAATTTAAAATCTAGTGGACCTTTCTCCCCTCCCTAGCACGGTCACATTTGTCATGGCATTTGGGACATCGGCGCCAGCAGAATTTCCACAGGAGCGCCCGTGTCAAAATCGCCGCAGACTGATATCTCCCAGGATATTTATGCAAACCAGGAGGCATGGCAGGATTTCACAGCAGGAGGACAAATTCATTTTGTAAAAGGTATTTATATAGTTCAATAGGTGTGTGCAGTGCTTTAGAGGTATAAAACATGAGATCCCTGCCCTAAGGGGCTTATAATCTAATAACATATACTAGGCAAATTAAAACATACATCACGGCTGCAATGAATGCCCACCCCAGCCTAGACGGGAGGGCATTTGAGCCATATGACAAGGCAGAACTCAATTTTCATTTTAGATTTGTAGTTTGCCTTTAAACAGCCGGCATTCCCTAACCCCCAAGCAAGGGAGGAATTTATCAGCATTACATCTGGGGGGAGGGAGTGCTCCAATACAGGATCATTTATTAATTGTTATTTATTATCTGTTAAACAAGGACAGTGTGTGAAGCAATAGCATTCCTTTTTCTGGATTAATTGTTGCTGTGTGATTCCTAGGTTTTATATTTTTAGCAGCCCTGTTCTAACCTAACCCACTGAAAGGGGGGAAAATGGAACAGGCACTCACACAATTAATGTAATGAGAGTAATTAATTTGAAAATAATACCCAGGGGGTGGGAGGGTTAAGGCTTTCTTTTCAAAGAAATAAAAGTTGAACCAAAGCTCCCACGTCCCTCAGGACTCTGGGCTACACTGACTGCACTCGTTATGCTCGCATTTGAATACTCATTCGAGCACATTTCTCATGCTGTTATTTCACCATTTCCTCAGCCTTGCATAATAGATGCAGTCATTGCCACTAAAGAGCCAACATTTACCCACAGAGGTAAGGAAGAATTCCATAAAGCAGGCAGGAGATAGAAATAAAGCTCTGTATATCAGGTCTCTCTCCTTGGGGCTTGCTCACCCTCCACAAAGAAGAAAGAAAAAAAAAAATCAGAAGACTAACCAGCCAAAACACCGGTCAACGAGCCTCTGGGGTCCCCCTCCCCTTTCGCCAGGCAGGTACAGTGAGCTGGGAATGTTTCCTCCCTCCTCTGCCTCCTACACATCACCTTGCAGCCCCTCAGGACCTGCCTTGCTTACTCAGGGAAGTGTTTTATTTAATTTTATGTGGCCATTTCTTGCTCTAAAGTCAGGGAATCACAGAGCTCAGAGCCCCGTCCAGCCTGGCCCGGGATGTCTCCAGGGATGGTTCATCCACCGCCTCTCTGGCCAACCTGGACCAGGCTCTCACCGCCCCCGGTGTAAAACATCCACGGAGGTGACTGCGGGCAGGGCAGTGACTGCACTGGTAGCGACGGGGGCTCCACGGTCCCAAAACCAGCACGGCGGGGAACAGGAGGGTGCATCACCCCTGCTAACGGTTGTGCTCGGGGGAAGTGTCTCGTGGTGGCAAAACATGGAGAAAATCCCGTGATACACCTTCCCATCCCCTCCAATGCCGCAGAACTTTGCTGGCTCCTGTGCCCATGCTAAAGAAGTCAAGCGAGTCTTTCGCCTCTCACACATCTGCAACGAGTAGCACTCAAATGCGTGGGAGAAGCTGGAAACCTGGTTTGGGTAATGGGGGTCCGAAATCACACGATGCTCAGACGCTGGTGCTACCGGCTGCTTCTCCGGATCCAGAGGGCACCAGCACTCAGCACCACTGAATTACCCCTGCGTTCAGCCAGCAGCCTGCCCGAGGAACCCTCAGCTGGCTGCTCAAGTGGGCAAAGCTGTGGCACAAGAAACCCTGTGCAAAGTTCTGGCTTTTTGTTTTGTATTGCCATACGTTAATGAAGGGAAATGCAGGGCCGAAACCCTTCACTTGACATTGCGGACAGGCCTTCGGAAGGGAAGGAGGACGCGTCTGGCGCCTTCTTGTCTCTGAGGTCGCATTTCTCTGCCCACCACTAACAAAACTCAGCACAAAAGTCAAACAGTAACTCACCAGAGACCAGAAATTCAAACTTCTCACAGGCCATCTGAACCTCCAACTAGTTCCAGTTTTCCTTAAAACTTAAGATCTGGCAAAGATACAGTTCTTGGTCCCAGATGCAGCATAGCACAGTCTCACCAAAACCAGACCAGAATGTGACAAATATCTGAAAATGTTATTTTGTGAGTGTGTACTGAGTTATGTCATAAAATAAAGCCAAAGTCCCCGAAGGCTTTGCTGCATGTGAGCACTTCCGCAAGGAAAAGAAATAAATTTTCATTGAATCTACAGTAATCTCATTGGTCACGCAGACTTGATAGAGAATGATTTCTATCTTCATTTGGAGCAGGTTGTAGAGGACAACCTGGGGTGTGTGTAGAGCTGGCACTGTTTCCGAGGAGCCTGGGTCTGCTTCGGTTTGATATCTGGATGAAGGGATAAAGAATTACGTTAGCATGGAAGATGGTCCCAAGTGGGGTGGCAGGAGATTTTAGCTTTCTCCAAAGCTCCCCCACAGCCTGCAAGTGGGATTTCCAGTGAGACACTGGATCACGTTGTATCTGATTTTTCCAATTCCTAGAATATTGGCATTGCTCTAAATAAGAAGGGAAGGAAGAAACAAACCATGATGGGGAACGAAAGTTTCAAAATAGAAGTGGAAGGAACACTGTAGAAATTTATGAAGACGGCGACAAAGTCTTAACTTCCACACAATACAGCAACCTGCGCACAGCATGATGCAGAACCACAGCGCTTTGGTCAACGGATGGTTGCTTTTTGTGAACTTAATTCAACAGGGAGTTGTAAGGGCTACCACAGCCCATCTCCCCACCATCATGTGGGGGAGCGGCGAAGGGCGACTGCCTACTTTTTAAGAAAAAAAAACGCTTCAAGAGAATTTAAAATTGCAACACGGCAGCACCAGGGAAGCAGCCAACAGCCCAGCATATGGGGGCTGTTGGTGTTACCTGCAGGAGGGCAAACGGGCTTTGACACCTCCATGGGGAGTTCAGAAACCCTCATGGGCACCTCTCTGCCCTTCCCCAGGGCTGGGGACGTCCCGGCTGGGACAAGCCCTCAGACCCACACTTTGCAGGGACCGACCATGCAAAGGTGGAGCAGCAAAGGATGCTGAGCCCTGTCGCTGCATCAGGGTGGGGATGCAACATCTGCGCACGGGGAGGTGAGATGGGGGCTGTTACACCATCCCCCATTCTTTAATACAACAGCAGCTTGGCATTGCGTTTTGTTTGGATTTCAACTTTTTTTTTTTTTTTTTTTCCTCCGGTGTTCGTTAGCAGAAGTGACATTTCTGCGGACGGGCAGGCGATGACGGCAGCTAATGGCTCCCGGGCCCTCTCTCTGGTTTCCTTAGCAACTGAGGGAAGGGAAAACAGAACCTGTCAGATGGAAAATGTCAATTATAGCGGATGCGGAGGGGAAAGATGCTGCCAGCAGAGGAGGCGTGCGGAGGGAGAGTGCCGCGGTGGAGGGCTGCGCAGTGCTGGGCAGGGTGGGGGGTGCCCGGCAGCGCCGTCCCGGCAAACAGCGTCGGGATGACAATATTCAGCGGCAGACGTGGGCTGTCGGATGGAGGATTGAACTCTTTCGCAGGCAATTTTGCCAGACAGAGCCCATCCCCACGGCCAGCCGGTGGACTGTTCACCCCCCCAAGACAGACCAGACTGTTCTGTCATAGATAAAAGCAGCTGGAAAGCTATAAATCAGATTAACTAATAAATAAATAAGGAGGAATAAATAAAAGGCGGTAGGCGAGCTGTGCCCACATTTCGCCTATTGATCCTCACCCTCCTGCTGGATGCAGGGCGGATCAATGCTGCAGGAGAAGTTCTCGGCTAAAACGGTGGGGAAGGAGCTGCCGACTCCGTGTTAATATTAATCACTGCGAGTCGTCCCCATGCTGGCAGCGAGACAAAAGCAGGCGGTGCCGGCAGCTCGGGGCAGGCAGCGCAGCCCGGCGGGCGATGCCCTGGCTGGGGAGGGGGCTGCGGGTGCCCTGGGCTCAACATCTACCCCTGCTGATGGGGGTTCGCCTCGGCCAGAGCCACCAGCCCAGCTGGCACCAGGCATGGGGACGTGGCACGGTGCTGCACCGCCAGCCAAAATAACGATGGGCGACTGGAAGGAGGGTGAGGCTGAAATCGGGGCTCCCCTCTGTAGGGAACCCCGAGGGGCACAAACCCAGCCCAGACCCATCCCCAGCGGCATTTGGGCCGTGAGCTGCTGCGCGTCCGTCTGCCTCGGGCAGCTTCTTGCATGGTTTGGGTGCTTTTTCTTAACTTCCCCTCTCCACCTTGCCCACAATTCCAAAACACATCTGTTTTTAAAGGTATAAAGGAAAAAAAAAAGAAAAAGCAGCAGCAACACCAGCCACTCGGTTGGATCGCTGGCACTTCCAGCAGGCGATTTGCACACAAACAGCTTGCGCTGTAGCAGCAAGTGCACCCCAAGGATGCCCGGGGTTGTTGCTCAGTCACCTTGCGCTGACACCTACTCGCCCGTTCAAAGTCTTTTTGACACGGAGAGTGCTAAATCAGCCTTTACTCTCTTCACTTAACCAACATCCAGGCCTCCTTGTCACGCTGTGACATGGGGGATTCGGACTTTCCTTGTCTTGACTGACATTTATATCCTGCCGGGAGGGAGTGAGCCGGCTGCTTGTGCACCATGAATGCTAAAGTGAGTGGAATAAAGAGGAGAACAGCCACCTCGGGAAAGTGCTCACCTGCCGTTAGCTGAAAGAATAAGGTTTATCCAGTTTACTTCTATATTTTTTTGTTGTTCATTTGCATGGATCAGGAAGCCTGGGGCTCAGGAGCTGTGCTTTCTCTTTCCTAAGCACACAAATGCCTCACACTCTGCTGGTCCCTTAACCCGCTCCGTTTGCAAGCTCTCCCTTTATCAGGCAGTACTTGCCCATCTCTGCAAGGTGCTGTGACATCCCTAGGTGAAAGGAAACACAAGTCCCTTCTTCATTTTTCTCATCTCTTTCCCTAAGTCGTCTCTACACATGGGAAAAGCAGCCGGTACGAGGCATGGACCAGAAATGACCCGAGCTGGTGCTCCTGTGAGTCTCATCATAACACCGAAAGCTAAAAACCTGTCCACGCTCCGTTTTGCAGAGCTTTCCCTTTAGTCTTCCAACGTCCCAGCTCCAAGCAAAGTCTATCATATCCCTCCTCTGACTTCTTGGCCCAAAACCATTTCAGAGCAGAAGATAATTTCTTAATACTCGCCATGGCGAGGCTCTTTCACTTTTCTATTTGCTCTGTTCCCTTCTGTTTTCTGCTCTGAGTGTTTAATTGCAACAACAGGCTTCTGTAGGCTGAAATAATCACCCCGTAAGAGTGGTTCACCTGAGGAGCAGGAGCATCTCTGCTGGAGCCAGGACAGCTCTGGGAGCTGTCACAGGGGTCCACTTCCCCTGCACTTCCCCTTCTCATGCTTGTGGGTTATTTTTACATTTTTCTCTTATGTAACCAGGTCAGGCTCTGCTCTGGTTTCCACTTCTGCCTGAAGCCAAAGGAAAAAACCCAACCAACTATGAATTCGAGCAATGGACATCCAACTAATCACTTTCCCAAGTGTCACCCCAGGTCTTTGCCATGGCACCTGGACGTGCAAAGCTCCGTCTGCCAGGGATCCTTGGGGGTTCCACCCCTGGGGAATAACCTGCATGGCACAAGCAGCACAACCTGACAGCTCCAAACCACTGGCTTTAGCCAGTCTCTAGTTGCACCATTTCTGGGTACGCCAAGTTTCTGACCCTGACCTTCTTCTGTGCCTTACACAAAAGCGTTTGACAACCAAAACTCACTGGTTGTGTTATAATTGCACCACCATCAAACTCCTCGATTATAGAATCATAGAATGTCCTGAGTTAGAAGGGGCCCACAAGGCTCATTGAATCCAACTCCTGTCCCTGCACAGGACAACCCCAAAATTCACACCATGTGTCTGAGGGCGTTGTTCAAATGATCCCTGACCCAGCACACATCGCCCACGGATCCCAGTGCCCAAGACACAAGTAGGTGCCACATTTCAGGTGGGACCAGAGCACAGAACCAGGCAAAGGGCACGTTTGCATCCTGGGGAGAGGCAGCAAGCAGAGCCCCACCCGACAGACCATGCGCTCAGCTTCCCACAACAGCGTTTCCAACAGACTTGGTCTAAAAAGTTGGGGCCGTCAATAAATTTTAAAGCAGCCATACTCAGTCCCATCCATCCAGCAACCCCTAATTTCACCTCCCTTCAGGAACGGAGATAACAACCTTCCTCGGCCAGCGGCTCAGCTTGATATTGGACCCTCGTGCTGCCAGCCCTTGCACCGGCTGCAAAAATCTGGCTGGCCACGGCAGGGCTGTAAATATCAATTGTTCTAACCCCGTTAGAGCCTAATAGGCTCAGCAATATCTACTGAGGAAAGGGCCTGACCCCGCTCGTCAGCAGTCATGACATGGAACAGCTATAGCATGTTCAGGGTATGCAAAAGGCTTAAATGCACATTTAATGGTTGTCAGGCAGCAGTTCCTATTAATATAAAGACAGTCACATCCCAGGGCTATGGAAAAGAGCTGAAAAGCACGGAAGAAAAATGAATTTATTTCAATGGATGTTTGCGCGATCAAGAAATGATTCAAATAGCTAAAGCCGCTCTGCTCCTGGAAGAGACGTTGCATGATCGAAACTTGGATAATGAGTACAAAAGTTTCCCTGGCCATGTGACTCAGATCTTCAATTATTGACATTTTAGTTCATTACCATTTATGCACTTACTTTATTTGTGTTTCGCCCAGGAAAAAGCAGCGCAACTCAGGCAGATAATTTGTTGTTTCTTTGCATATCTGCTTTACATCATTAAATTTTTATATCTCTCCATCAAAACCAACCGAACTACCAGCCCTCTCAGCACCCTAATACTGTGATATAAATAACATCAGCCTCCCCCCTCAGAAGATTAACCCCCTCCTACATCATAACTCCCCCTTTCCACCAATTTAAAACAAAGAACCTGAAAATATTTACCACCATTTCAAGACTTCAGCAGAAATCTCCCTCATTTTATTGTGCAAAATATAAATTTTAGGCAAAGCGAAAACCGACATTATCATTTTTTAGCACTGAACTGCTTTGTCCAGGGGTGGCAGTTCATTCTTTCTCCTATCACAGTTAGGACAGATCTTTTGTAAAGCTTCGTAATGCACCAATTTGCCTCTCTTTGCAGACTGCACAATTTTACTAATCTCTAAATTGATAAATTATGCAAATGAAGGCAGAGTAAAACCTTTCACATGGACACAAGGAATTATTTCCATGTCACATGAAGTTTCCCGTTCCCTTTTTTTCTTTCCTTTTTTTTTTTTTTTTTTTTCCTTTTAGGTTGTCATCCTCATTTGAGCAACCTTTCCAAGACTTGAAAAGGTCAGTGCCCTCATATTTGGGCTTTAGGATTAGAGGTGACGAGCTGTGTTGAAAGACATAATTGGGCAACTCGAGAGATCTCAGCCTGCCCGGGGTACCCGGCAGCCCTGGCCCTTTGAAGGATCTAAAAGGTGTTCGCGGTGGGGACGATGCCGGAATTTCAAAAAGCTGCAGGCTAGCTCAAAAGGTAATTAATATAGTCTAATTGGTCTCAAGGCCCTTGATAGCGGCTCTGTATGCAGAGTCCTCAGTGTCTGCACTTTCTTCTTCATCCTTCTGAGGATCCGGCTCAGACAGCAGCTGCCGGCGCTCGGGATGGTTGCGGGCAGAGGAACAGGCAGCTGCCTGTCACCGCAGCCGCTGCTGGAGACAAAAGGCTGCAAATCTGCACGGCTGCCTAGCGGGGAGCTCTGCTGTCAGGAGAAATGCAGTGCTGATGCAACAACAACAACAGAAAAAGCTCAATCTGAGCAGGAGCATCAAATCCCTCCACCGCCCCTGGGATAACCTGGGTGCTGGTGTCCCCAGTTAGGAATAAACCTGGCTGATTTCTACGTTAATTGCACGTTTCCATCCCTAATGCCAGAAAGTGGACATGGTACTTTCCTCACACCAATACTGCCCTTTTCCCTGTATTTCCACTGCATTAAAAGCTCTCTTCCACGAAGCACAAGCAGGCAGGGTCCCTGCCTGGACCAGCATCTCCCAGCTGGGGTCTGCAAAACCTCAGCAAGCGACCCAGGAAAAAACTGCAAAGAATAAACAGCCATTTAAAACCCAGGTGTGTGAGTTCTCATACTTGAGGCTTAGAAGCAAATAAAACCACAATAATAAACAAGTATTGAGGTTTAGCCTGATATTCGTTTCAGCAAAGGAAAATCTTTGACTGGCTCCAGGGATTTCAGTGGATGGTCATTAGGTGAAGGAGAATGGGAAGCACCAACCTCCAAAATTCAGTCTTTAAAGTCTCTGAGAGGAAAGCAGCAACTGAGTTCAATAGAAAACCACCACAAAAAAAGGTCCATTGTTCCTTTTATACACCAGCATCACAGTCATCAGGTCCTGCTCACCAAACAAACATGGGAAGACAGAGGAGGAGAAAAGGAGTTTCGCATTTCTTCGGCTGAAGCTGCCCCATCCTTCCCTCACCCAGCCCAGGGGCAGGACGCGCCGCAGAGAAGACGCCTGAGAAATACAACCCCTGAAAACGGTCCACACAATCGGGTAGATTCCCCTTTCATTTTTTTAATTATCCCTTTTTCCACATTGCCCATTCTCATCACACTGTTCGCTACACACTGTCTACTTAGCAAAATGAATGGCTGCGCTCTCAGCACAGAGGGACGGAACAGCTGCTCGGCTCGCTAATGGTCTCTCGGTGCAAGGCGGCAGCCAGAGGGTTAAATACATCTTGGCAACTCCAGAAACCGAGTCCATGCACAGATAGATTGGGCGGGTACAGGCAGAGCAGCAAGGATGTCTCCAACCTGGAAAGCTTTCGTGGTAGCGATTTTTGTACTCTGAGCCATCCAAAAAGGTACCTGAAGGGCCAAAGCACATCAAGGTGGTGTTTGCCCTCTTGCTTCTCACCTTTGGTATAAAAGCAGGACCATAAATACTCCTTGTATATCTTAAATTTCTTAACCAGTGATTAAAACACAAATAATATATAATAAACTATAGTGATGACAAGGGGCCCTCCTCAATTAAATGCTAAGTCCCTGTTCTTTCTAAGGATTAGGCTTTCCTTCCTAGCCCTGTATCACCACATTTCCTTAGGAAGAGCAGCTGCTTGTTGTAACAATTCCATTTTCTTTTTATTTTTCCATGACTACAACATGCCTTACATAGATTTTCTGTAAGCCAGACTATAGCCAAGCAAACTAGAGTTTGCTGCCTTAATTTGTCTGTTCAAACAACAGCTTTGGGCAGTGGTGTTCAATAGCAAGGATGCTGTCAGGAGGGGTGGGTGTCCTGGACCTCTTCCCAATCTTGTCACTGCTCAGCTGGGTGACCCTGAGACCTCCCGTACCAGCCTACAAGATACGAGAGATAATCGCTTCCCAGAACACAAGTGCATAGTGAGGCTTAATTAAAGATGAAAAGCACTTCAAGCTCCTCAGCACAAGCTGTTTTAAATAAGAAACGCTATGATAACAAGCTGGTTGTGGCATGAAGGATCCTTGAAGAGCGATGCACGGCAGCGGCAGGATGGCTGAGAGAGGTCACTGGGGACACCCACATCTCACCTGGCTTCAGCACGGATCCAGCTTCAGGTGAGACCTGAGCTCCTTGTGCTGCTGGGGAAAACCATCCCCAAACACAGAGCCACCCTCTCATTTCCCACCAGGGACTGCCCAACCCCACCGTGCATCCCAGCAAAACGCTTCCCAAGCAGCACTGTGGGGAAAAAAAAGACTTGAACACAGTTGAAAGAATTTCCTTGCATTCTGCAAGGTCTCTTGTCCTTTGTTTTGATGATAAAAACCTCTCTCTGGAGCATGCGGGTGACATTGTTCCCACACAGAGCAGCTGCCCCAGATGATCTCCGGTGACGACAACCATGCAGAGTGAGTGATCACAGAATCACAGCACAGTTTGGGCTGAAGGGACCTTCCCAGCTCCCCCAGTGCCCCCCCTGCCATGAGCAGGGACATCTGCACCAGCTCAGGTTGCTCAGAGCCCCGTCCAGCCTGGCCTGGGATGTGTCTAGGGATGGGGCATCCACCACTTTTCTGGGCAACCTAGGCCAGTGTTTTATTGTAAAAAAATTCTTTCTCATGTGCAGCCTGAATCTCCCCTCCTTTAGCGTGATGCTGTCCCAGGCCATGGCTCAGTGTGCCCAAGGACCGAGCTCTGAGGGCTCCTCTGTCCCGGGGACCCAGCCCATGCCCGAGTCTCCCGGCCGTGCGGTTATCCCAAGGTCCCTCCCTGATTATGGATGCTACGGATCTGCGTTCTTCCCCTGTATCCTTAAGATAAACATGTCCTTCACTCTAGTCACCTACTCCATCATACACTCCTATCAAATGAGCCTTGCTAGCTCATAAATTACTGCGCAAACCATTCCAAACAATAAAGGCAATTTTACTTACTGAACCATTAAATTTACATACTTAAATTAGACTCAACCAGACGTTGAGAGGGAACGTCTCGTGGCCAGACAAACAATGAATTTAGGGAAAGAGCTGCCGTGTACTTCCCCACCTCTCACATGAAATTAATGAGGTGCTTCAATTTAATCATCATTAAAATTACATCTTTATTTAGTTACTTAGCAGAGTTCGACTCATAGCATGGTGTGGAACATGGAGTAATGCCTCCAACACCAACTCTTCCACAGGGGGAGGCAGGCAGGAGGTCCATCTCCCCAAAACACCCTTTGCACCCTTACGCAGCCAGACTGGGTATGCATGTCAGGATGCCAAACCATTCTACAGGGCTTATTATTAAGGTAAAACAATTAGGGAAGAGAAAAGTAAGTCAGAGTAAATTGAGAAAATAAGGGCTGGGATTAGTCTAAGATGGGTTTGAGACAGGCAGACAGAAAGGCACATTACTTCTTTAGATGGTACCAACAAATAGGAAGCTCTTGCAGAATTATTGGTCTCAAAGTCCAGTGCACATGGCATGGAGAAACTCATTAGAAAAAGAAGAGTTTGAAACAAAGGCATACAGCGAAACAGAGACACAGAGACAAGAGACACGCCTGATCTCGTGTGCATGTGCAATTTCGTTGGCGTTTGCTCCCACACAAATAATTTATTCATCTCAAGATGTTCCCGTGCAGTTGCAGGGAAGGCTGGTGAGATGGGCTCGGGCACAGGGAGGGCAGAACTGGGGGGCTCCAGAGGACGGGGCTGTCTTGGGACATCGCAGACCGAGTCCGGCTGTCACCTTTCCCAGTGCCAGCCCTGGGGGTGCAGCACTCAGCTGTGCCCAAAACCGTCCTGAGACACAGGTGAGAGCTCACGGCCCATAAATCCCATTGAACAAGGGGCATTACAGCCACAAGCACTAAGTTTGGTACCTGGAAATTAGTGACGAGCAATAGGGACTTCTGGGGAGAGCAGCAAAGTCTGTGAGGGTCTGTGGGGACAGAAGGAGGGATCGAGGTGGTGGGGACAGGCGAAGGTCCAGTGACCTGCACCTGGGGACCTGCTGCCTCTCTGCAATATTGAAGAGCTGTGTAAAAAAGCAGAATAAAGAGATTACAGAGCCCTGTGGAAGTGATGTAAAGGAAACCAGTCCCTACGGTACTGGCTGTAAAATATGAATGTAAGACAGAAAGCTTCTGAGGCAAAGAGCTCTGCACACAAGTAGGAGGAAGGGAGAGATACCCCAGCCCAGAGACAAAGGTACGTGCAGTTCACCCAAGGTCACTCGGGATGTCAAAGGCCTAGTGAGGTCTTCCTCAAAATCTGAAATGGGCCAGAAAAACACAGACCTTTTTGGCTACTCTAAAATGATTTTCATCCCAAAAGATGAAATCTCTGCTCTCCCACTCCAGCTGCAGAGCCCAGTGATCTCAGTGGCCTCGCTCCTGTTTGATGCTGATGAGAATGAACAATATCAGACCTTAATGAGTTACATTTGGAGACACGAAACACTGAGAATCCCTCTTCTCCCACGGATGCCCACAGCTCTACACGAACGGAGCACGTCCACATTGTTTCCATCAGAAAATCTTCAGTTCCCTTCAGCTCGTTTAATTCACTCCCGTTCCAGCAGCAAAGGGAGGTCAGGTCCCAACCAGCCCATGGTGACACCATGGATAACACTAACTCCTTTCCAACTGAGACAAGGGATACCTCCAAAGCCTTGTTTATGTGGCCCATGATGCCATCTTCCAGCAGAACCACTGGGTTTGTGCAGCTGCTCTGGAGCTGCTGGCAATGCCCTGCACTGTGCATGCAGAGCAGGCGTGGGGCTGCACACTAGCTCCATTGCACCCCAATTCCATTGCAACCCAGTTGCATTGCACCCCAATTCCATTGCACACGAGTTCTGCTGCACCCCAATCCCATTGCACCCCAATTCCATTGCACACCAGTTCCACTGCACCCCAATTCCAATGCACACCAGTTCCACTGCACCCCAATTCCAATGCACACCAGTTCCACTACACCGCAATTCCATTGCACACCAGTTCCATTGCACACCCACACACCGAGGCTGGGAAGGAGATGCTCACAGTTGTGACTCTGCTAAAACCAGCCCAGCTCTTGAGTGGGTGCTTTAATGGCAACAATAAAGGTTAAAAGGCAGAAATAGGGCTTATTTGTTAGGGCTACAAATAATGACTGTGTATTCAGTTGCTACCTGCAGGCTCTGTTTTCCCTTTGATCTCTGCACAAGTTCTGTACTTGCAGGTGTTACATGCCACCCCGCACCGTAGTGAGCAGTTAGACCTCAACTGGAGGTCACACACTGATCCCAAAACCATAGCTCGAGCTATGGGGTTTTGTTTGATGTCCCTTTTGGGTGGCATCTTTCCTCAGGCAGGGAAGATAAAAATTAGTTATGTATAGTGGGAAATGGCACTCACACCTGAAATCTCACTGCATTTAAAAAAAAAAAAAAAAAAGAAAGGAAAAAAGAAAATGACACAAAAAGGGTAAACACCAAACTGCCAACTGCTTTTCACCTTCTGTAAATCAAAATACACTTTGGAAGTAAAAACTCCCAAATTATACCAGGCAAGATGAAACATTAACCCACAAAGAGCGGAGACGGCGGTAGCAGGGAGACAGGGAGACACAGAACAGAGCCAAAGCTACAGTTTGTCTAGATTAAAAATGCAACATCAGCAGAGGTGTCTGAAAGAGTCATTTATCAACTCCCGGATTAGAGAGACATCTTAAAGTAAGTGCACCATTTATACGCACATATACACAAATTGTCTGCTGAGGAAGGAGAGGAGAGCTGCAGTCTTTGTGCCTTGGAAGTTTCTCTCTAGTCCTCTGGGTAAATGTAGGGCCAGAATGACATTAGGCATGGAAAATAGGAACCTTGCTCATGGTAACAGGGGGTACGATTCATGTGAGCAGCCGGGATGGAAAATAATCTAATGCTGCAATTTCAGAGAAACAATATAGAGTCACTCACATACATCATGATTAATGGCTGGATACCATAGTGTGAAAACCATTTAAAAAATGGCATTTTTGTCACTGACAATGTTACACATATAGTAAAGGTCATACATGATAAGAGCATTATCCATATTTCTTCTGCAAACATGCTTAACCTTGTAGAGCACAATTCCCTGGAAGATTGGTGATCCATCTCCAGCTGCAAACTGTGCTCTTCAGAACCTGAGAAGGCCAATTTTACATTTATATCACTCACATCCACGCACACGCAGGCTGCGGGAAGCCTGCACGCCTTTCTGAGCAGAAAGGGATGGAAACGTTTTACAGCTGCACCCTCCGGGGCTCTCCTCCTCGGCACCTCGCGCTGGAGCTGGTGCTGGCTCCGTGCTGGAAACACTGGTACCTGCAAACCCCCTCTCTGGAGTCTCCTCGAGGAGCCCCTTTGGCAGCCTCTGCCCACAGGTAGGTCCCACCAGTGGGTCTGTACACACCGGTGGGGCTCGTCTCTGCAACCTGGCTGGTTGGCCTGCTGCCATCTGCAGAGAAGTCTCATCCCGCTCAAGGATCATAGAATGTCCTCAGTTGGAAGGGACCCATAAGGATCACCGAGCCCAGCTCCTGTCCCTGCATGGGACAACCCCACGGTTCACACTGCGGGTCTGAGGACGTTGTCCAGTCTTTGCTTGAACACTGTCAGGTTGGGGCCAGGACACCTCCCTGGGGAGTCTGTTCCAGTGTCCAGCACCTCTGGGTGAAGAACCTTTTCCTCACGTCCAACCCGAACCTCCCCTGACACATCTTCCTGCCATTCCCTGGGGTTCTGTCCTTGGTCACTAAAGAGAAGAGTTCAGTGTCTGCCCTTCCTCCGCCCCTTGTGAGGATGACCGCCTTGGAGACAGCCTGGAAAAAACATTCAATGGGTCCACGGACATTCACTTTTCAAGGTCTGTATTTAAAGCACACAAATCCTTTCCAAAGGCCGTGAAAGAGAGAGCTCAGGGCACTGGGTGCGTCATGTCAGATCAAAACCCAACCCGACCTCTGCCACCAGCGCAGACCCCGCACACCTTCGCATTTCCACACCGGCATTCGCAGCTTGTCAGATCAGCTCGTGCTTTCTTTTGCGAACAGCACAGCGAAAGCTTCCCGCTGCACTCGGGGTGGGAAAGCTTTTCCCCAGAGTGGTTTGCAAAGACTGGCTGGACCAAATTATTCTTCTCATCATGAATGCCTCTCTCTGAGCCACCTTACCCATGCAAATACTCAAATGTTATTAATATGAATGAATGCATCTTGTCTCAGGGTGTCTCGTGGTAGAAGCCATTTCAGAAATACCAGGAGGGTGGAGGGAAGGAGCAAATACAATCGAGCAGCCCTGCTTGCCTCTGTCCTATTCCTCAGATGACAATTTCTCTCTCCCAGGAGCGCCACAGAGTAAAGGCACTCACAGCTTATATATCATTCAGTCTTTTGCTTTGCAAAATTAGCTTTCTTAGCAAGGAAACAAAGGATTTGCTGTATTGGATCAGGCTACCGACATGTCTGCTGCTGCATCCAAGCTCTGGTACTTAAGAAACACGGCAGCTCTGCTGTGCTGGCCAAGTCCCTGCCCGGGGAGCTGCAGGCACACGCAGGGATTGCTCCCAGATTGCCACAAGAGATTCATCTGATGCTCAGGAGCAAGGTAGTTTAACTTCTCTCCTAATTTCGTCATCTTACATCCCCACAAATGGCCAACATTATTTAGTCTTTTTAAAAACTCAGCCGCAATGTTTATCTCAATAAGTGCCTTTAGCACTGCCCTCCATAAAGCCAGCTACACACCACATAAAAGGAGGGTTTCTTTTTTTTACTAGTTCGAAATTTACTGCCCTGGACGGTTTACTTTGCAGCTGTTAATACAATGAAAGCTTTTGTAAGGAGAGGATGGTGCTGGGGGATCAGACAAGAGCTAGCAGGAGACAAAGATTACAGCCTGTGCCTAATGCAGGGGTCTCACGTGCCCAGCCTGACGGGAAGACCATAACTCATCACACATTTAATGGCACAGGCGAGGAGAGGGACTGTCGAGAGCGTTCCCCAGAGGTTCACAGCATGGACTGTCCCCACCAGCTCTGCTGGGGCAGGTGATGGAGCACAGCGGGGATGGGCAAGGCAGCAACGGCTTTTAATCCTTCCCCTCTTATGCAAAAGGGGGATGAAGGGGGCTTTGGGCCGGGCAGAGCCCGCTGTTCCCCACGGACCCAAGGAGAAGAGTTCATAGACAAGGAGAAATATTAAAGGTGATACAGAGCCTTGTGTCTGCAAACGGAGGCTAAGCGGACAGGGCTGCAAGCTGGGCTGCAGTGTCTGTCACGCCAGCAACAGCCTCTTTTCTTTTGATCTTTAACTCCTCCTGGCCCAAAACAGAGCACACAAGTCATGTCACCGTGTTTTACAAAGCCTCGGGTCAAACAATGAGCCCAGGGCATGGAGAAAAGGTTGCTTTTGGGATGAATGCTGCACGCTGCTGCCAGGGTGAGCAAACACGAGCTGTGCAACAGCAGCTTTGCCTTCTCGCCTTGCGAGGGCTGGCACTGAGAGGGCACAGCGGGGTGGAAACATCCATCCCCTGCAGAAAACCTGCTTCAGGGGCTCCCTGTCTCCAATACTTGCAAGAAGAGAAGGAAACCTTCCCAGTTGAATGCAGAAGGGAAAACTTAGCATCTCAAACACGCACAGGTCCAATCTCTAAACCAAAAGCCATGCGCTGGTTCCGCACGATTGCTGCCCATCCCAAACCAAAAGGCCATCTAGGACTCGGTGAGAGCAGGTTTGCCCACACAACACCCAACCATACACCTCTGTACGGACCAACACGCAGAAGCGTGTGCAGGGAACCCCCCCGAGCCCTTGGATCTCATCTGTGCTGGGGTATATGGTAACACACGCTGCCTGAGCACGTCTGGGTCTCGGGGCACGCAGTGGCACTGGTATTTTCCATCAGCTACAGCCTCCCCACAAACCTGGAGTTAACTGCTGAGAGTGCTCTCTGCCATCTTTTGTGAGCTGAGAACCAGCAAGCTGCATAAATCACTATTCTTACTAATTACCAGGAAACATCAAACAAGACAAGCATTTTACTCCTCATCACTGAATTTTGTTATGCTAATTAGAGTTGTATAAGCTGTTGCTATTAAACCTGGAGAGTCAGAAAAACATTTGCATGAATACCCACAAAGCTGCATCAAAACCCAGTTATTAGTATTTCAATGAGGTTCAGGTTATGGGGAAGCTGCTGCCATTGCAGGGGCTGGTTTGTTGTTTTTAAATCCCGCTGTGAGCGAAAATATAAATAAATGCAGGGTGAGGCCTCATGCAGACAATAGTTCTTTTAAATGGGGAATTTAAAAAAATAAGGAAACTTTGATCAGGAACAGATATAAATGGGAGGGAGAGCGGGGGAGCACAGCGGTGCAGATTTTGTTGCTCTGTGTTCAGCGCCGCTCAGCCAAGGGCTCAGAGCACATAAGCATCGATCACTGATGCCGGGCTGGACTTGGCTTTTTGGATTTCTGGGTCCCTGCTGCTCCCAGAAACTTTGCTTGATCTGGGCGTTTTGGGTTTGGCTCCCCAAAATGCAGCTGGTAACAGGAGCGGGTTTGTATGCTGGCTCCTGCCTTCACATGAGAATCGCTGTCTCCGTGGAGATCACCCATTCGGAGCCTGCCTTCACTGACGTCTTGTGCATCGTCCTAAAAACCAGGGGGTCTCACTGGAGGGCTGGGGGCAGGAGTTCTGGTTACCAAGACACATGTCTAAACCTTCATGGGGAGCCAACTCTGTAACAAGAATTGGCAATTCCTTCTTTTTAGTGCCAATCACAGCAGCTGAGCGTTTCATCTGGAGATCTCGCAGCACTTCAGAAAGGCAAATTATTCCCCCACGTGCCCCTTTGATACAACAATTATCACCATTTGACGCATCACATACGTTTAAAAAATTTAGGGAAGTCCAAGCAGGCAGCTTGTGAGCAGCAGAAGGGGTACTTTAACCCTTTAGCTGCTAGTGCTGGAGTGTCATTTTGGTGAGCTATTTCCAAACACACACACACACACACAAATTAATTTCCACCATACGAAAGTGCTGGTATCGCATCCACGTGAATTGATACCCCAGCAAACCTTGTGCTGCACAGGGAGGCAGTGACAGGTCTGTGCCCGGCAGAGGGAACCCATCGAGGAAGGAGCTGGGATATAATCTGAATTAGGAGCAAACACCCTTACCCCAGACAACGCCATGGGTGTTAGAGCGCTGCATCTGACCTGTGGAACAGACGAGCGGGCCATCCTTCTTGCCAGAGACTCAGAACAGACTTCATCAATTAGCAGGTTCCCTGGCCCCTTGGCTCAAGCCACAAAACTGCCTTTGCCTGGCATTTATTTCTCAGGAAAGAGCAGACCCTATTGACAGCTGGCTGCAGTTTAAATAATACATCTCGAGCTCTCTATATAACCCACGGTGTTCTTCTATTGATGGGGCTACAAGTTATCTGTTTTTAACAGACCATTTGTCACCGATTCCTGGAGAGGGAGAGCCATTCGCTCACTGTATATTTCTATCAAAAGGAAAAAGAAGAAAAGGAAAAAGGATTTCTTCCATTTTCTCTCTCTGGTGGAAACATGCAGGTGAATTGAGCAGCGGCGTGAAGGAAGCGGTGTTTCGGTAATGATGAATTTCGGTGGCAGCGCTGCGTGCTCCATCATCTTGCTGATGCGGAGGAACCGGGATGCACAACAGCCCCTGTCCCGCGCTGCTGTCAAACACCCCGCAGCACCCACCCGTTGGATGTGCTGGGTCAGGTACCCATCGCGGGCTCACTCTGCATCCTCAGCATCAGCCTGTCCGACTTTCAGGTGTCTCATTTCCCTCTACGTACAACCAAGAAGATCAACCCCAGCACCTTTGCCTCCAGAAGACAACGTCAAGGTCTCACCCCATCTACCACGACAGGAACCACAGAATCCCAGAATGTCAGGGATTGGAAGGGACCTCGAAAGCTCATCCAGTCCAATCCCCCGCCGGAGCAGGAACACCCAGATGAGGTTACACAGGAAGGTGCCCAGGCGGGTTGGAATGTCTGCAGAGAAGGAGACACCACAACCTCCCTGGGCAGCCTGGGCCAGTGTTCCAGCACAAGAAGAAGTGAAAAATACGAGCTTGGTGCCACCATCCCACAGCACCTATTCTAATGCTGTGTCCTCCCTAATCACAGGCAGATTAAAGAAAAAAAATCCACGTCAGCCACGCTACAGTAAGGAGAACACTAAGAAGGATGAGGAAAATGAAGGCGCTGTGAAATGCAATAGATGTCAACTTCTACTTACTTTTTAATTTCGTCTCTTACAAGCTTTTTGGAAGCTAACATGATTAAGTTCTTCACACAATTTATTAGCATCGTGTTGGAAATCCAGCAGTATATTACACTGTCTGAGTAATCCAATTAGTAAAATGTATTTATTTAACCAGAATATTAGCTGCACACAATCCTAAATGAACTAAAGTCCCTGATCCTGGGGTTCCTCTCACTTCTCAGAATTCATTTACCAGCTACAGAAAGGTTTACTCTAATGAAATAAATTTCAGCCCAATGTTTTTAGAATAAAACAAGAAAACCAATCTTGCTGCTCAGCTAACAGCTTTTTTTTTTTTTTTCAGCAGATACTGATGGCAAACAGATTTCACAGCAGCATAAAGGTTTTTCTGGCTCTTCCACCTTCCTCTCACCCCAGCCCCAAGAACATCCCCATTTTTCTCCAAGTTGAACTAGATTCTCCCTCTCTACAACTATCAAATCATTCCCAAATATTTTTTTTTTTTCAGTCAGCAACCCACATACAAAAGCAAAACTCATACCCTTTTTACTCTGATTCGTAAGAGCTTTGAAATAAAAATCACTGTGGGAAGCAAAGGCTCTTGAGCATCTTTTTTCCTTCCTAATGAAGGAGCTGACTGACAGCCCCCGAGGCTGGAGGTCTGACACCACCTCGGCAGCATCCGCTGGCCTGGCTTGGTGCTCAGCTGATGCGCTACCGTTTTGGGGGGATTTTAGGAATTTTTAGTCTCCTTTTTTCCTTTTATTTTCCCTTTTATTTTGTTATTACCTTAAACACGCCCAGCTCCTAAGACAACAGCATCCCTACCCTCGTGGCTCCTGGCCGCAGCCAGAAGCCGATGGCTGGGGTGACGCTCCCAGCCCGTGGCGCCTCTCGATGCCGCGGCGATGAACAGCGAGCGGTGCCCGGTCCTGTCACGGCACCGCCAGGAGACCGCTGCCTCTACAGCCCGCCCCGGGGAACGGCTTGCTGTTGACCGATGGTATTTTTTCCGAAGCTGCTACTCCAATTTATCTTCATTAATTGGCTTAATTAATTATTTTCCCCTGTGAGGAAGCAGTGGGAGGTTCGCTCACGAATCACAAGGAGGCGCGATGCAGCCAGACGAGTTTGCTGCTCTGCCCTCGTCGCTGCCGGATGACCCTGGTGTTGCCAACAGCCTTTGGCATTTCCCTTGACTTTTGGATTTGGGCCCAAGGGGAGCTGCAGATGGCCTCGGGGGAGCCACAGCCACCTTTACGCTTGTCTTCTCCCATCCAGACAGGGTGTGGGAACAAAAGGCTTGGGGCAATGCAGCATCCCTGGATGGGCATCCCAGGAACGCAAAATGCAGGATTTTTGAGGGGTCTGTGTGTGCCACTTTGGCATGTGAAGGCACAGAGGGGATGGATTTGCCTTACTTGCTCGTAACCCATTTATCTCACACCTCACGGAGCAGAACCGCGTTTTTGTCATCTCTCCACACTGCCGCAGCAGCACCTGCGAGACGGCTCTGAAAGCTGCAATGGCAAAGCCAGACAGAGAAGGAAGGGACTAACGGCCGGAGTTAATAATAGACATCATTTGCAGTGTGCCTCCGAAAAAATGAACGTCCTGAGGCGAAAGATCTAATTTTGTGTTTCCTTTCAGATCCTCCGCTGAAGGCAGCCGGTGCTGGAGCAGCGGAGGCGGCTGTGCCAGCAGTTCGCTTGGGCTGGGCGCGCGAGCCCGTGCGATGCTCATTCACATGCAGAGAATTTGAGAGAGATCCTCCCATTAATGCAAACAGGAATTACCCGTGTAATCTTGGGATTAACGGAGCCCAAGGAATTATTTACATTTCCTAAATGAGGGAAACTCTATCAAGTGGGTAATTCAGAGATGAAGAGCCGAGGTCCAGGAGGGCAACTCGCTACCTGTGTCCACAGGAGCCACCGTCACTGGCCTTCTTGAAAACGAGTTCACCTGAGGTTGCACAAAATATTTGGTGTCTGCCTAGGTGCAAAGCAGCTGGACTGACACTGTCCTCAGGCTCATTGCCAGGGGGGAGCCGTGCAGACTTCAGACCCCAACTCTGCCTGCAGTTCTTCCCTGCATCACAGGGTGCAACTCCTCGTTCTCCACCAATGATTACAGCAGCAGTAGGAACGGCTGAGACCGGTTTCTTAAGTTTTTATTTGGTTTGTCTTTCAAAGTCGCTCCCACAACAACCCGAGTCCCCTCGGCAGCGCTCAGTGTGAATGCTGGGTGTGGACAGGGACCTGCGCCCTCCCTGGTCGCACAGAGCATCCCTGTCATTGAGTCCACCATCGCGCTTTGAAATCAGGCTCAAATCACCCAGAGCATTCACCACATCGTGCTTTTCAGTCTTTACTCATCAAAAGCTGTAGTGACAGGCGGCAGAGCCCTCAGAGCCCCATCTTCTCCCAAAAGCTATAATACTCATATAATAATCACAGCGACAACAACAACAGTTACAATAAACCTCCATCCTTCACACACCAGACGACAATGAGTCAGATTCCATTTCCAAACTAAGACATCTCGAGTGTTATTCTCCCTCCCCTCCAGACTAATAGCTGACAATGTATGCCTTCCACATTAATGATAAGGGTTCAAGGGGAAAGAGACTGCTCTCCCGTTTCGCTGACATTACACTCTCCTATGTACCCACCAACATACCCTAAGGCAACAGAACTAGTAATAGGTTCCTCTAACTGCCTCCTGCATCAAATTTGACACCAGGCGCTTTCTTCTCCTTTCCCATCGCTCACCTTATAACTCTGTCATCATTATTGATTTTGACTTAAGAAGGAAAAAAGAAAAAACAAAACCACAACACCCAACCCTCTCTCCCTGCTCGTACAGCAGCAGGGTGGTGAAGCGCAGCTGCTGTCGGGACCTGGAGCAGGGAAGGGGCAGGTCAAGCGGCTGCTTCTGTTTTGCCCGAGTCTCAGGTGCGAAGGGACCGAGGCAGGGAGCCAGGAGCGTCTGCTGCACCCAGCAGACTGGGTTTGCAGCCCCGGGACACTGTTGCTGGTTGTGGGCATGCTTCCCGGATAGCAGGTGGCACCGTTTAGGTGCTCGGTGGCTTTTTGTGCTGGGCTCACCTTTTCACTGAGGTCAAGGTTTGTTCATTTTTAGGCAGCGCTCCTCTCTCCTCCTTCTGTCTTCCTTCCAGAGAAAATATAGCTGGAATGATCTCTATCTACCTCTGGACTATGTCACTTTACACAGTGAAAGCCTCTTTGTTACCTCCCCAGATTCTCCGCATTGCCATCTGCAGCAGAGGTGATGCCCGGCCCCAGCAAGTCGTTGGTCCGGGCTGTGGGAAGGGGCAAGTGGCAGCTCCACCACGGAAGGATGAAGGACACTTCCCAGCAGCAACCCCGGGGACAGTGATAAGTATTTCCTACGGGGCAACAGATGACAATTTCCCCTCAATTCAGTTATCAGGCAATCCAGGCTCTCATTCCCTCCCAGAGAAGAGGGCTGGGCTCCCATGCCAGCACCAGCTGCTTCCCGGCACGACGCGGCCAGGAGATAACTCAGTCCAATCGCCAGAGCTCATCTTTTGCAGCCACATCCTAATATCTTGCTTTATGGGGGGCTACAGCTGTGCTGGAAGGGGAAGGGACCTGTCAAACTCCCCCAGCACAGGACAATCCTTCCTACTGCCACCCAGAGAAGCCCTGCCCGAGCGATCTGGGCGAGCAGCAGGCTCCTCCTGCCTGGTTTCTTAGCAGATACCCAGAAGCAAATCCCCAGAGCGCAGCTGACCCGCAGCTGGTGTTTTCTTTGATTTATGTCAGAGCCTATTTATGTCCTCTGCTTAAAACAATCCAGTTCGTGTCAGCAGTAAATGAAACTGTGTACCATCCAGCAGCTGTTTGGCTCCTACCTGAAATGAGTTTCACTCCAGTTCTTATCAAGCAGAAATCCTTTTAATCATCAAAACTGCCACAGTCTTTTTGGAGCTGTGACGGTGCGGTGATTGTAACAGGAGAAGGCATATTGCAAGCCAGGGACACGGCAAGAGCCCTGGAATTGCTGATGATTTTCTTCCAGGGTCACAGCCACTTTGGACACTCCGACATGTGCAAATGAGGGTTGGTCTTTGGCTGTGGGGATCAGTCCACTGCAGACCTGGACACCAGTAAGGTCTAACTGGGGCTGTAAGGGCAAAGCTGGGCTGCTGAACGGGTGCCAGATGGCCTCTGGCATCTCCACTGCTGTCTCGCTGGTGGCCCAAGCAGACTCGTTACCGTGAAACACGAGCGACCACTAAGACTTGATTATTTTGAAGCTCCTGCCACGGATAAAGTCAACGAAGCAAATGAGGACTGGTTCAGGAAAAACCCAGAAGAGATGGAGTCTGAATGTGTGCTGCAGCCCTTAAGCCCTGAGGAGTCTCCTAGCGAAGGGTTTAACTAACGAGGCTGTTGGCAGTGAGCAGGGATGCTGCATGAGGAGCCGGGAACGTTTGCCCAAAGCTATTCTGAATTCATTACAGAGGACGGTAAGAGCTGGGCTGCTCCACTCTGGGACCCAGCACGAGGCCACATAACCTGCTCGTCCCACCGAAAACTAATGCTCACAGCTTGACTAGCAAGTATCAGGCACTCTCAACATGCTGCTTGCAAACGAGCTGCAAACCAAAAGCAATTTGAAGGAAATATTTGGGAAATAATTCTAAATAATGAATGAATGGAGAAAACTGCAAGCTGTTTACAGATAACTCACGTGCTGAAAAGAGCTGAATTTGCCGACTAGATGATTCACTATTGATTATTTCCCCAGCTCTTGCTGTAACCTTATTTAAAGCATTAATTAAGACAAGTCTTCATAGTTCAGCATATTCTAATCTGTTACAGGAGGAAGAGCTCTCGAGAGCTCAGCGCTGCCCTCCTGGAAGGGAATCTGGAGATTCACCCCCTGCTCCTGGCTCCTGCCTGGATGGGGAAGGAGATGGGGGGACACCAAGCAGAGCTGAACACCAGCCTGTCCAAAAACCAGCGATGTCCCCAATAGCCGATACGAGCATTTCAGAGCTGGTGAGAGCCTGGGTGCAGCAGGGGAATATCGGATCCTACCTGGCTGTTGGATGGATTTCAAAAGGGACAGCTGCCTCTTGGGATAAACCCTTTAAAGACAGCCAAGGCAATCTGGCTGTCCCCGTGGACAGCTGCCCTCAAGTGACCTGTTGTCAAGTTTGTCTGGATAACAACACATAAATGCCGTAAAACACACCCCAAAACGGCAGTGTCTGTACAAGCCGTCCTTGTGCCACCCAGCTCTTCAGAAAAGCCTGCACTGCTCCCCAGGCTTCAGCTCTGACACCCCGATATCTGCTCCTGTGACCAACAGGGTGCTCAGAAGCACAAAGCTCTTGGGGTAATATTAAGAACAAGGAACCTGCGTTTCCTTTCAGTTACATCAAGTGACAATTGCATCTACCACTGAATCTGCAAGGTGATGGCACACACGTGTGAATGCAGACACGTCAGACACCGGTCTGCTCTCCAGCCAGTGACTGGCTCCCGTAGGAATGTCTCGCCGACAAGAGCCACCTTCTGCCCATGCTGACGGCACGGTACTGAACAAGCCTCCAGCTAATGAAACACAGGATGGTGTCTTCAGTAATACATGGACGTGAAAATCCAGCACAGCAACCCAATCCAGCACAGCAAGGTTTCTGACTCAAAACCCAGAGAAATACGACTCGTGATGCTGAGGGGAAGGAGCAAGTTGTTGCTCTCCAGCTGCGCTCCCCAGGGTGGATCTGCAGCCTCGTTTGCTCTGCAGAGCCACCGATCGCCCGCCCGTCACCCCAGGACTGCTCACACAGAAGAAACGAGGATATGATAACCTGGCACCTAACCGAAGCTAAAATACACTGTCTTTAACCCTGCTGATTAGCTCAGCATTGCCCAAAGAGTGTTTGCATCATTTCTACATGACTTGGAGTATGGGTAGAGCAAGTTAGCATCTGCATTAAGCAAGTCCAGTATATGACTGAGTTTTTGTTCTCATAATTTTGTTCCCTAAAGAAAAGCTCAGGCAGTGAAGTTTTAACCCGCTCTCAAATCCAGGCAACCAAAGACTCTGGTCTTTTCAGCCCATTTCCAGGTGTACTGTGAACTGACACAGCTTTGCCCAAGGGTTGTCCTCAGCTCACCTGGGTATGGTTGGCCAGCAGAGCCATCAGGCCCTTTCTGCCCACTCAGCACTGTTTAGTGTGGGGCTCACTTGTCAGCATGTCATGGTCAAGCAATGACCAGATGCATCGCCCACACAGCCTTCATTTGTCCTAATTTATGCACAAAGATTAAAAGCAAAATCCCAGCACAAGTCCCTTTCTCCCCCACCAGACGCAATCAGCCACAAGCTGTGTCTCACAGGGCTGAGCTTCGAGGTAAAGGTAGACTTGACCACTAACCAAGGAAAGATAGCAGGAGAAGAATTACAAATTCAAATAAAATATAGCATAATCAGTCGAATTTTAGCAGCATGTCTGGATTTTTTAACAATTTCAGTGCTCCTATAGATTTGGTCTTGGCTGAGTAAGGACCATCCCAGCCTGTCTCCTCCTGATCAGGTCCTACATGTTTGCACAGCTCGTCATCAAACATACAAGCAATTATTGTTCATGGATATTGTCCAGAGTGAAATCCCACCTGCTCTTGGCTCCTTCAAAGGCTGTTTTCTGGTAAAGGCTTATCTGATGGTTGGTCCTCTGCTGAAAGACAGAGAAAGACAAAGAATAAATGCTTGTCAAACAGCAGTTTGATTAGAAAGGATGGGACGCTCCTACACAGGGAGAAAAGATGCAAAATGCTCTGTGCTTACTTTCATTGTGTTTAATTACTCTCCATTGCATGCAATATGCACTTAAAAACTTGCATAATTCTCTACACCCAGTTCATTTTATTTTTCCATTCATCAAACTCTTCTCTCTTCATGAGCAAGTGTGTTGCTAATCAGGACAGAGAAACTGATTCAGTTAAAATGAGTAGGTCTCCTTGTTGGCACTGTTGCTTTCCCTGTCTCTCTCCCATTCAAAGTCAAACCAAATCTTTTGGGAAATTCTAGTAAATTTGCATTAACATGGATATAATGTGCTCCTTGAAAAAGATATATTAGAATTAGAAACTGTATGAGGAAAGGTGATCAGAAAGACAGAGAACAGCTTTTGCAAAAGAGATGCAAAAAGCACATTTGTGTGCCCCTGCACGCTGCCATGGACAAGCCTTGCAGCTCTGTGCTGTAGGTGCCATTTTGCTTGGCTGAATTTTCCTTAGTTTGAAAAATAAGTGCTTTTGCTTTTGGAGCAGAGTGACCTGCACCCATGTCCTCTGTCACCACAAACTTCCTATGTCTGAATTTGTTGCAGTGTAAAAAACCATGGGTTTTGTTACCGAGCTTCTGGTTTGGCTGGAGAAGGGCAAAGACATCAGGATCCTCCAAACTACAGAGATTTATAGCGAATGTGTGTACAGCGCAGACATGCTTAGAAGAGTTTATGGAGGTATAAAGCAATGCTGCATCTGTCTTTATGTAAAGGAGTTCCTAGGGAACCCAGACAACAAAACTTGCAAGAACTTAATTGGGCTCCCACTTCTAAAACCTTGCACTACTATCAGATTAGATATTTGGGAGTGATCCTGTGGGAAGAAGCCACCGTGCACGTGTCCCACGCGTGGGAGAGGTCCAGCAAAAGCCTTTTCACCATCCCCTCAACACATGGAGAAATGTGCCGGTACAACTGGCACTGTTGCCAATGGGAAGTATCTAGGTCTAAAACCCTCCATGAAACAAATACCTTGGCATGGCAGTGAGATTTTTGCACCAGATGGACCCCCTGGTCTCTTGGTAAATCCGGTTCTTAGGCTTTGCCACAAAGAGGCTTAAAATTAATTAGCAGATTTTTTTAATTTTTTTTTTTTTAAAGAGAGTTCTGTGTACAAGGAGTGTGTGAGAAAGGACATTCATTAGGAGCTTTTCGGTACTTATAGGCCAAGACAAGGATTTACAGTCTGCAAGAGAGCTCCTTTTATAACTGGCAATTTCAAACTGTGAAACGTGGCAAGCAGATGCCTTGAAGCTGAAAACATTCCCTATTTTCCCAGAAAGACAGTTAAGAAGGAGGTGGTTTTCTGGTTTTCTGAAGGTGACCGCTTTAACCAAAAAGCAGTTGCCTCCCCTGGCAGCGCGGTTTCCAGGAACTGCACTTTTTCCACCCAGAAATAACCCCACACGAGGTGTCTGCAGGTCCTGCCAGCACAGCTCGTCTGTCGGGGGGTTCACCCTTGTCCTAACCTCATCAGGAGCCAACTAGAGCCACAGAATTCACAAAAGCATTAATTCAGTAGTAATTTTGAAAAAACAAGATAGAGCCCTGGGAGGACAAGCAACGTTTTTCATCCACTCCAAAGGGCGAGAGAAGATCCCTCGGTGTTGGAAGTGAAGCACTACAACACACTCCATGTTATTCACTGTCTGCAGTGCTGTGCTCCCTCCCCAGGGGCTTGCATTGCCCACCAGCACATGGAAGAGGAGGAGACGCATTAAAAAACATGAATAAGCAACACATTGTGGTGTGTTTTGGCACTTCTTGGTCTTCGTGTTTTGTAAGGGTTTACATGGGAAGGCTAATGCTGCCTGGCTGCTTCACCACAACAGCATTTTTCCAGAAAGAAAAGCACAAGTTTCTGCTGCTTTAGCAATACTATCCCTGGCTTCTTTAGTCTTTAGTAACTCCTACAAGTACTAATTGATTTACATACAAGCTGTTGGTGACCAAACCTGAACCAAACTGAAGAGGTTTTGCCGTGTCATAAATCCGCCCTGCACGTACATGCTGCTGCCTACTGACAATGAGCTAAATCCCTGATTTTGCTAGAAAACTTTCTAAACGGAGTCTTGCCTATACGATGCGCTTTCCCCCTCAGCTTTCTCACTCCTGATATTTCTGGGGGAATTTCCTTTGAAAAAGGAGCTGTTATCCGTGTTTTGCTGATGCTGTTTTGGATCAGCTCTGCGCCGTGTCGAGCAGCATCACGTCGAAAGCTCTGTCAGCCTGCCCGCTCAGCCGTGCTCTCTCCCACCCAGCTGCTCAAGCAGTACCAAAAATGGGAAATTTAAATACAGATGGACTCGTTAAGAATTAGAAATGTTGTTTCAAGGTCTCAAAGAGACAGAAACGCACTTTATAAAAGGAGAAGTTCTCCGGGTTTGGTTAACTGGGCTGCAAACCTCCTCCTGCTACCCCAGGTTTGGTCTGAGATGACAGAGAAATTTAAATCTTACCGTTTAGATCATTAGAAAGGGAAACTATGTCATTACAGGACCTGAGATAGTGCAGATATTTGGAAAGAGAATTTCATATGAAAAAGCTAGGTTCCCAGGACAGAAATCGTGCCCTCATCTACCCACAAGCCCCTAGGAAAAATTTTGGGGAATGCCTATAGCAACCTGCATCATCAATATTACTCCACTGACCCAGTTCTTAACTCTCAATTTTCTATTCTATCCTAATAAAGGTGGATTTCACGTGCAATAATCTGATGATAACAGAACTGAGGGTATTTGCTGTAAGGAAAGCATAAGGAAGATAATATTACCAGGCTAGACTACATACAACTATAACTGTTCAAGTATTAAATCCATTTTTCAGCATCAAGAGTGTTATCCAACAGCATGAGAAATACAAGCAGGAGGAAATATTCTCAAGTGAAAGAATTGATGGTCAAAGCCTGAAAGTTTGGTAAAATGCTTTTCCACTTCATGTCCTACAGGCTGTCAGCACTAGAATGGAAAACCGCAGATCAGTAATTGCAAAGGACACTTCTTCTTTCTGATACTGTCTCTGTCTGTAAGGCAGGAGGATAGCAAGTTAATTAATTATCTCCAGCATCAGTTTACTTGAAGATCTTTTTTTTTCCAGCAGTGCATCAAAGGAGACTGATAGAAGCCTTGATTAGAGGGATAATGAAGGAAATCTCTAATAGATTATATCATTTCTTGCCCATCTGCAGCCATTCTCAAACTGGCTGCTTTTGCAAGGCTGGGATTCATGTCTGGAAAATATCACAAGCATGTAAATCCACCTCAAATGCAAAATTTATGGAAAAATTCAAGTAATTGCATGTTTACCATATTTCTGTCAAAGGTCTGGAAAAAAAGATATCAGACCATCCGACTTGCTGTAGAGCAGAGATTTTCCATGTGTCCTGTTAGGGTCTCTAACTCCGCAGAGATAATGCACATTTTGAAGTCACGTCAGACACAGATAGAGAAAATTTATTAGATAATACAGAGCAGGACAAGAGCAGAGGCAGGAGGAGATCGTATGCTGATGTAGGGGTAAGACAGGCAGTTTGATATCTACCTTATTATCTGTCCTAGGAAGCCTTTTACTAACAATGACCATTAGCAGGGACCATAGATGTGATGCTTTATCTTTTTTTAAATTTTTTTTTTCCTCTCTCTAATCTTGCCTGCTTTCACCTGCAACAGCATCTCACTCAGCTCTTTTTTCAGACTAACAGAACCCCTCAGAGGCCAAAGTCATTTCCCACTTCGGGAGAGGAAACTTTGGTGCCGCAGAGCCCCAGCTCTCCATCCCTGTCACACCAGTGCTCCACAGTTCGTCTCTGCATTTGAAGTCCCTTGGGGATTTTAATGCCATTTCCCTCTTATCCAGACCATGCACACGCTGCCAAATCTAATAGCGAAGAGAAATGCAGTGTCAGGTTCTGATACACCAATGCATCCTGCTGATTTCTATCTCACACAGATAAACCCCAAGCCATTCCCAAGAAGATTCGGCAATCTATTTCTAAGGTAAGACTCAAGATTCTCCCCTGGTGCTGTCTGGTGCTTAACAAACTATTGGTGACACTAGTTGTGCAGACTCTTGGATGCTCAGGCATTACAACACCAACATCCGGATTGAGAGACTGAAAAAACCACTGTGCTAATGAAAGGGTTATTAGTCACATAAAAGAACGGCAGAGGTAGACCACCATCACTACCTCGTCCATCAGAGCCATCGTGCTCTTTCACATGCATCTCCATCACCCAGCTCTCATCCTGGCAAACGGGTGGCACAGAGAGATCCTCCAGTCCTTGCCCTGAGTCCCTCTTGTCCCCCATGGCCACCAAGGGCAAAAGTAAATGGTGTCATGCAAGGGAGCAGAAGTAAAGGCAGAGGGGGAGCAGAAAGTGGTTTATGGGGTTAAACATCCCAGTCTGAAGTGAAGCAATTTCCTTCCGTCTCCTGCCACTTCCTTGTGGAGGCTTATCATCCCCAGCTGGGACAATATAAAGGCCCATTTAATCGAGATCCATTTAACACTGAATCACGCTAACAAGATTACTTAGCCAGGACTAATTCTGCATTTGCTGAAGTGCAGTATCCAGGGTGAGTAATCTCCGTGTGCTGGTGGCAGGTTCAGAGACAGGTTAGCCACCGGCTTAGCATCCCAGACAAAACATGGAAAGTACATGGAAGACCATGACAATGAAATTGCGGCCAGTTTAGCCTATTGGGCTATTTCCCTTTCCCTACTCAGTGTTATTTGAGATCAGCGCAGAGAGGGTTTCCTCATTACCCCATAGGATCCTAAAAGAGGAATTATTTTCTTGGTCCTCACAAGGAGCTGAGCAGGCAATACAGCAAAATCCTCTTCAGCCATTATCTGTTAAGTGCATGGCATCCTTTTGTGAGTTAAATGACACAGTATTTCTTGCATGGGACTGAATTCAAAAGGTTTTGCCTTCCATCAGGAGATAACTCAAGATTTGAGTGCTAATTGAATACATTTATATGCACACAAGTGATAGGCATTCATACAATTTCTTAAAGTAGATTCTCACCATTCAGTCATTTAAAAATATAGCACTAAGGGCTCTATTATTTATGATTATTAAATCACAAATCTGAGTAGCAAAATACTTCACTCAGGGAAAGTGTGAAGAGGCTGTTTCAGAGGAAAATCTCCTTTTTCAAAACTCAGAGAACACCACATCATCGCAGGAGGATGCTGATAACCAATATTGTTTTACAGCTAAAGTGACTTACTCAGGTAAATGGATTAATCCTAATCACCCCTTCAAACGTTCCCAGGTCCTCCAAGTAGTCAAAGCTAAGGCTGAGGTGTTCGGGTGAAATATTCCCTTTTTGTACGTGTTGACTCATCATGCTGTCAGCATCGGATTTTGGATGTCCCCAGTCATTCCCTTCCTTGCTTTGAAAGGATGGGATCTGTTGTCACTTCAGGAGGGATTCATCTCGCCTGGTGTCAGAAGTCCACAAGGCAAGTGTCTACACTTGAGTTAGCCTCTTAAATACATAAATGGAGAGAAATTGGAGTGATTTGTCTGACCTATTTTAGGCAACCACCTCCAGATGAGAGCAATTGCCTGCTGGAGGTGCTCATTTCTCTCCATTGACGGTAAATGAGGTCTGTGTGCTCAGCACGGATGCCAAGACCCAGGCGCCGTCTCACAAGTCAGGTGAGATGGATCCTATCTAGCATAATTGCAACCTTTCAAAAGGATATTAACCTTTTTTTTTTTAGCCTTTTTTTTTTTTCCTTTCTGCAAGGGAGTTTATTTTAACCATTTGAGGAATTTCCCAAGTTTTTGTTTCTGTCCAGTGTCTTTCGGCCTTTTTAAAGGAAACAGCTGGTGGTGTGAGAGCCCTGAGCCTTTCCTTCCACAGAACAGAGCGGGGTTCATGGTTTTATTTTGCCACTTGACCCAGAGCCCCTTTTGATGCTCCAAGGGCTCACCGGGGCAGAGATCCAATGATGCATCAGACCCTGCAAGCTCTCCTGGGGTGGGCAAATGCTTCTGTCCTCCAAATGAAGAATACAAGCTACGCCAGGCCGAAAGGGCAAGAGCTGAGATGACAAGATAACCTCTAGAGGTCCCTTCCAACCCCTCCCATTTCATGACTCTACGAAAAAGGAAAAGCTCTCCTGGGCAGCATCTTCACACCTGGTGCGGAATTTCCCATGCTCAGGATGCCTCCAAGTCTACAAACCCGCAAACCATCCCACATGTATTCCTTCAATCAGCAGTCAACTAGCCAAGGAGTTTGGCTTCACACAGACAGCCATGTGCCCTGGACACCACGGGAGGAGCTGAGAGTCTTGAATTTAATTTCTGATTCAGACAATGCAGTGTACAGTCTCGGGCAATTGCCGCCTTCTGTCATTGTCCCACCATCTTCTCTTTGGGACTATGAAGCCCAGAATCTCAGAGGCAGGAGCTACCAAACTCCCCGCTGCTGCAGCTGAGGAAGCTCAGCTCGTTCTGATCTGGGGGGACACATGATGCTGTAGGGATGCAGGGCATGGTGTACCCCACGTACAGGCTTCTCCAGGTACCGCAGTGCACATGGACAGACAACACGTGGGGACATACAGAGTCTCAGAGCAATGCGGGGGGCAACACCCGACACGTTTAGAGCACACGTAACACCCACGTGTGGGACCGCAGCCCCGTGGTCCTCGCCGCGGTGAAGGACATCAGTGACACACAATCTCTGCCCACATCCACAGGGCAGCACATTGCAATGGAAGAATTTCCAAGCATTTTCCAATTTTAATGTCCCCTAAATATATATATCTCTCTCTCTCCAGTAAAGGTATAGACTGTCACGTGGCAAGTTTAAGCCCCTCTTTCCTCAGTTACCTTTCCTGAAACTCTCAAAAATAACCTGCTGGCTGCAGGTTGCTCTACGAGTTGTCATCTTGTTTTGATATAACGCCGTCATCTCTAATTGGTGGGGCAGAAGGGCTTGAAAGACATGAAGTCCTGCCCGGCCGTGTGCCGGCGCGGTTACCGCAGCGATAAGCACCCCTCCGGCATCCCCGGGCAGCAGGGCCTGGCCACGCTCACAGCAACCACAACGGCAAAGCATCTTGCTCCGAGCAATAGGACCAAGCGGACTCCCTGGGAATCGTTATTAACTTGGCTTTAATTACAAACTAATTTCCTCCTGCATAGCCAGCAATTTCAAGCTCTGTGGAAACTGTAAGGAAACAATAGCATGCCACTTCCCAGCAAAAGGAGCATAAACAAATAGGCAAAATTCAGAGCTTCAAAAGAAAGTGATATATTTAAATGTCACAAATGCAACAATCTGAGAAATTTTCCTCAAGCTAGGGAGAACACATTCTGTTTTACTTCCCAACTAAATATTTCATTTTTAAGGCCACCCAATTTTCTCAAGCTAGAGGGAAAACCTTGCAGGTCTTGATAATAGAAAGCGCCTGCACCTAAAATATGCAGAGGCTACCACCTCTCTGTAATAACCTGGTGCTGTCGGTTGCTCACCGGCTCGAGTGCTGCTGAAACTGTACTTAGCAGCTGACAGATTGCAACGAGAACTGGGGGAGCATGAAGGCTTGTTAGTGGGAAGGTTCTCCCAGCTGAGGCTCGGCCACGCACTCATTGGCAATGCAGATCACGGAGTTTGTCCCGGTGGAGCCTCCATATGTTTCTTCCCCTGGAGGAGCGATGAATGTCAATTCACCCCTTGGGGTGCGTCAGGCAAAAATCCTCCCGAGGGTGAAACGAGAGCTGACAGCAACCGGACACAGGTGCCCCGACCAACTTTCACGTATCAGCCGATTTTGCTAAGAGTCGGGAAAAAAACGACGCTGTGTTTGTTGCATTTCCGCGCACAACGCTGGCGCATAGGTTCCCCTCTCAAAATTAGCTATGTGGAAATATAAATAAGGGTAACGCATGCTAACATACCATAAAACAGGAAAATGAACGTTTATGCTGGTAACTTATCAACACACCTGGGATTTCCCAAGAGTTCATGGCACCACCTGAAAATACAGTCTGTGATGGTCACAGTGAATCAATAGCTCTATTCTATTCTATTCTATTCTATTCTATTCTATTCTATTCTATTCTATTCTATTCTATTCTATTCCATTCCATTCCATTCCATTCCATTCCATTCCATTCCATTCACCCCAACCCATCACGCTATTTTTTCCTTCCCCAAGACCATGTCTTATATCAACCGCTTCTTCACAGTACTCTGCCAGCAGCTCTTGACGGGCTTTCCAGACCTTAATTAAGCTTTGAGACACCTGTGTGAAGTTGACTAATATGATTAAGTGAATCTTCCAGATGAATAAACTGAGCAGAGGTGAGATCAAATAGCAGAATGATGGAGGAACAGTTACCTGGTGGCAAAGTAGGTTGTAGGGCCCAGAGACCCCATTCCTGATGTCTTACACGATGGTGGGAAACTTCACATGACACCATTTCTCTATAAAACTGTTGTTTCTCAGTGCTGGGAATTTACAGAAAACTATAAAGTGATGGAAGCTCTTGGGACCTAAGCCAGGCTGATTTTTTTTTTGTTTTGCCTCATCTGTTTCTTTATACTTCTCTGTGTCCCAAGTGAGTCTGACATAGGAATTCCTGCTTTTCATTTTTCTACTGTACAAGATGTCAGCAGATAACAATCCATGCTTCATTGGTGCTGTTCCATAATTGAAAGAGCCGGCAATATATCAGGCTTGGAGTCTGCAAACCCCATCAATAAGTGCTCTATTACTTGGGCATAATTTTCTACCACCCCTCAGATGAGAGTTAACAGGCAGTAGGGTTATATTGCTGAACCCACACTTCACTGCAAACTGTTTAAGATAATGTCTACTAAACTATAGTCTATTGTCACAAATTAGTTTCTCAGACAACCAGCATCTAGCAAAAATGTACTTAATATGCAAAACTGTCTGTTTAGATCTATCTGTTTTCCAGTAAAGCTACCTCAGGGAAAAAAAAAAAAAAAAAGAACTGTAGTCCAAAATAAAGGCACAGGTTTCATTCCAAGTCAACATGCACAAATTACACTTTTCTCTAGGAATGATTTTTTCCTGTGTCGCCAAGAGGGTTTTTTTTGCTTGACTCATCCTGCATTTTCAGCATGTAACAGAGACTTGAACAGCTTTTGCAGCGTTACTGATTGTGCGAGGACAGTGCAAAACTTGCTCAGCCTCTCTTTTTAGATTTAATTCTTTGAGCTTTTCCATAGCACGTTAAGAATCATCTTCCTTGTCCATTTCAACAAAATCCCATCAAGTCCCAAGAGTTTCCCCTTTGAATAAATACCAGGGGCTTGAGTTTTAATTACTTTCTGCAGAATCCCCTTATCAGCAGTAGCTTTGACAGGCACAGGCTCCACGTTATCTGGAAACACAACTGAGATCTCTAACTCCTTCCATGTCTTTAGCCCTTGAAGCTTGTCTCATACCTATTACACATCGTGCCCAGAAGCACTGCCGGAGTGATACCCGGATAGGCAGCTCTTGCCTTCCATAGCTTATCACCCCAGAAGATCCTTACGCTCTTCCCTTGTTGCTGGCACAAATAAATTGCTGATGATCCACTCGTTCTGGCTATCTGTCTGCTTACCAGGCACCTCCCAAACGTGTTACTCGTTGTGCACAACCCCGTTTTCACTCAGTTTTGGTCCGGCAGCTTTGGGGCTCTGCAAAACTTCCCTGAAGTCCACCGGTTTTGTTATCTAGAGCGAGCAGTCCCTGCGCAGGTGCTGTCACCTCTCGCACCATCAAAGGCTTGTCCCAGGCACCCAGTGACGCTGTGCAGGGGCACAAAAGCAGCAGAGCAGCTGGGGCAAGCGGAGCCTTCCTGAGGTTCAGTGCACCCACACCTCTTCTTTGTTTCTAAGAGTAACTGCGGGAGCTGGTTTAAAATATTAAAAAAGAGCTAGTCATTGTTTGAACTTTATATAAGGGTCATCTTGAGTTTTTGGTGGAAGTTCAGATCTTTCAATACTTTATCTCAACTGGATCAACCATCCGCCAGTCTAGGAAATGCCTCAAAAAACCCAGAGGAAGTGTATTTCACCCCAAATCCTCTGAAGGCACAGCCTGCTGCACTGCAGGCATGCTGACTACCCAATATCCAACCTCAACCTCCCCTGGCGCAACTTGAGGCCGTTTCCTCTGGTCCTGGCGCTGGTTCCTGGGGAGCAGAGCCCGACCCCCCTGGCTCCAAGCTCCTTTCAGGCAGGTCAGAGATCAGAAGGTCTCCCCTCAGCTCCTGTTCTCCAGCTGAACCCCCAGCTCCCTCAGCCGCTCCCCAGAACTCTTGTGCTCCAAAATATAGTCCTTGCCTGTTTCGGTTCACCCTTGTGCCAGGAAAAAGCCAGGCAAACTTCACACCACTGAGAACAAAAGCAGGCAGCAGACCAGCCTCAAAGCAAAAGTAGACATAAAAACCCATTAAACCTCATGGTTCAACACATGAACAGAGCGAAGGGAGGACCTCCCCGAGTGCTACGCTTGAATCCAATAACCATCCATAACTACCCCTAAGGATAGTTTCTAAAGAGGGGAGAACAATAAACAGCACTTCCCCTCTTCATTACCCAACTCCAGCAATAACCATGATGGATGGCAACGACCAACTGGGTTTCATTGCGAGATTTCCAGTCTGTGGTGTCCAACAATAGAAGCATAATAAAGACAGATGGCAGTGGATTAACTCTTCTTGCAATGCGGTCAGTGCTTGCTGTTTAACCACGCTCATCCCAACTCAAACGGGGGCACTACAGCCCTGGCAAGAAAATGCTCCTTGTTTCTGTACGGGAGCTGTGTAATACACAATGAGGACCAGGTATAATGCAAACTAGAGGTTTTCTTCAGACCAGAGAGCGGAGCTGAGCAATATATGCTAATTCTGGTGGTGCGTTTTGCTTCTAAGCACAGCTGTTAAATACACAGAAAGCTCAGAAGACATCTAAGTGGATTTTCTACAGAATATTTTCTACTCTTTTTCAACTGATAGTATTAATTCATTGATTTCTTTTTAATCTGTAAACCTAAAAAAACCCCAAAACCAAACCAAAACAAACCCCAAACAAAACAAAACAACACAAAAACCCCCCTGAAATTATTGCTGCTTTCACACAAAAGAGATTGTTTTTCAAAAGTTGCTGCATTTCTCCCTCCAGTTTTGCCTAGTTAGCACAAATAAATAAAGATTATTTTGCATTTTTGTAGTCTTAATATGGTGCTAATAGGTGCGTATCTGATGCAACTTCAGCACTACTGGAAAGTTTTAGGTTAGTTCAAATAACAGAGAAGAAAGAAGGTCTAGGAGGGTGGGGAGGGAGAGCTGGGTTGTGCCCACAGCTCTGCCAGTTCTTTGCTATGTGCAAATGGATGAAATTCACTCTAAGCTTCAGCGTCACACTGCCAAAATTAGCAGGGGAGGGGTCTTCCCACAACTAATTAATTGAGACTGTAAAGTGTTCAGAGACCTTCAGATGAAAGGTGTTAAACAAAGCGAAAATTACCATCATTTCTGCGTAAGTGAAACTGCCAAGCAACGCTACTTCCATCACTCATTGCAAATTCAGGTCTGTCTTCCGTTTGTAAGTCCACTGTAACCAAGCTCAGTTTCTGCAGATGTATTTGCTATTCAGGAGCACTTGCTGGTCTGAATAATTTTTGGGAAACATGTTTGATTTGCCTCTTCATTATCTGTTACTCCACATGTGGGGTGGGCTACACAAGGCAGCACTTTGCTGCTTCTGCTGCTGCCTGAATGGCAGAAGGTTTATTAGATGGGAGAATAATGAATAACCAATAATGAATACTCTTGTTTTCATGCAAAAAAGACGAGTGTGTGAAAAACAGCGCCTCTCCCCACTTTCTTGCCAACAGATCACCATTCACAGTGATGTTCTCCAGTACAGAAAAGCAAGCAGACTCTCGATTCAGCCACATATTTGGCCATTCACAGACTCCAGTTTTGCTGCATTACCAGAACGACCTACATGCCTGCCTGAAATGCACAGGTGGCTACTCTGGAGCTGACCTGTTGACTTTACAAACATAAGACAAGAAAGAAAAAGGAATGCCCTTGTTTTTACAAATGTGTTATCCAGCCACATAGCGCTTTGAGTTTTTTGGTCTCTCCCAGGTATCAGTAATTTCTCCCTATAGTATAGGATAACTCCTGCTCCAAGGGGGCTCGTCTATAATACCTCATCTTGTGAAACCAGTTTGGGCTCCAGTACTTCTGCAAGCCCACACGCCACATATCTGCTCAGGTGCCAACATCAAACACCCGACAGCAAGTCACACCGAAACCTGATTGCACTGACCAGCCCCAAACCAACTCCCCTGAAACCCTCCTCCCTGCTGAAGGATGGAAAACTCCCATTTACTCAGAACCGTCTCCTTGTTTCTGCTTTTGCTGACCACGTGGCTCCCAGCTGCATGTAATTATTTTGGTATGCTGGTGTTAATGATGTGTCCAGTTCACTTAGGCTGTTCATCAGTATTGCTGGTCATTTGCTGGTGCTTTGTTTTTTGCCTCCCAAAAGGTCACTACATCATCAGCAAAACCAAGTGCGATTCATCCATTATTTATCACGCCAGGTTTACTGCTTGGCTGTCCCTGATTTCAGGGCCACGCTCCCTCCTACCTCTCAAACCTACATGCACCTTCAAGCTCACACTTGTGGCATGAAGCATCAATTGACATAAAGCATCTATTAAACAGAAATAATGAATTGTAAAAACAAAGCTGCTTGTGTTGCAGACAGAGTTTTGGTATCATTTTATACCTCCCGTGTTTCTCAACCTCAGGCCCCCCAGTTCCACTCCTGCTTTGCCTTCTATTGACTGAAAACCTATTTGTAAGTAAATCTATGCAATGAAAGACCTGCCTTTTGCGGTTTGGCCTGAGTTGTGCGCTGCTTTAACCCTCCAGCGCAAAGGCTGCCGACATCTGTTCTGTCCTCAGCCTGACTGGTTGCTGAGCGCTCACCAGGGCTCCCTGCACACAGCCCGGCTGCATTATTCACACCTTCTTCTGGAGCATGGAACAGCGTCCCATGGGGAAACACACCGATACTGTGCAATGCCTTGTGCAAAATCAGGGGTGCCCATCACACCTCCGCTCGGGAGCACCAGCACCTTCCCAGTACGAGTGCCCTCCGCACCAATCCTGCCCCAGCGGGAGGTATCTGCAGCCTGACAGGCTCTCCAAGGTGTTGGGGTACAGGTGATGCACGATGTTATCAAAGCTCCATCTGCTTCTGGGGAGTCTTAAATCTCAGCCCATGAGAAGAACAATAACCTTCAAAAAAAAAACCCACAAAAAAAAGCACGTGGGACTTATTACAAAAAGGAAATTCTAGCCTACAAATAAAGGCAATAAAGAGGCAGACTTCTGCATCCCAATCACATCTAACACACCTCAGAACAAGCGGAGATGTCCTGATTAGCTGCCGAAGGGGTAAAGGTGATGTCAGCAATCCCCACCGTGGAGAACCGCGGTTGTGCTGGAGAGGAGCCGCTGAGCATCGCCGAGGTCACCCCGGCTCTCTCTACCCTACTGCCAGGGTTCAGCTGATGGTATTTATCACATCTATTGCTTAGACGGAAAGCAAAGCCAGAAAAATGCCTCCGAATGATGCTCCACTAGGAGGGAAGCGGGGAGGAGAGCAATGCCACAGCCACTCTCTGCTCCTCCCTATTTGTCCTGGTTATCAGACTGGAAAAGATCACCAATTACCCTCTTCCCAACCACCACTGCTCCTGCCAACAGAAGATGAAAAGCACATTTATTTCTCTTAAGTGAGATCTTTTTGTGACACATAAGGACCCTTGTATACATGACAATTACTTGTAAAAAATGTCTCTCTGTCTACAGCACATCTGTAAATGGATTTAAGCCCATATAAAGGATGTAAAAATGGCTATAACCGCCCTAGCGCAGCTCCCTGGAAGCTCTCAATAGTGTTTTTTTCATATATATAAAAGCCAACACAGAACAAAAAGGCCTGTCAGCAAAGAAAGGTAGGCTTGCCTTTCCTCACCTAACTAGGGAAGCTTAATTTTATTTATTTTTATTGACAATTTCAACAACTATTTCTCAATCATAAAAGTAAAAAGCACAGGCTCAGCTAGTCAGCCCATCATTTCTATTTAGCTTTTTATTTGTGCGAGGAACTCTATGGAGATGCAATATCTTGTTTGCAGAGACACCCTAGTGGCAACACGACATTACTCAAACCACCAAATGAGGCTCATGCAGTAAGGGCAGCAGTTTATGGATCTTACCCTGCAACTTGGGGTTCGTCTGTTCTCCCCATCACCCCAGTCTCCCCCATTACCAGCAAATCCTGGCTTTGACATTTATGGAGGATGAGCAAAGTTTCATTCTAAACCAAATGCTGTCATTGTCTAGCAGGTAATTATTGACCATTATTTTATTATTTTTATTATTATTTTTAAATTATTATTATTACTATTATTATTATCATTATTATTACTACTATTACTACTATTTTTTTTTTACAGATGCCCCCTGGGGTTCTGCCTCCCTGACATTAACCACAAACTGCACTATAAGGCACTGTGGGATGTAGCTGTGCCCGAATTACAGACACGCTACTCATCCTTCCCTGGCCCAGGGGTTCCTAAAGGCCAGGTTTATGCAAGTAGCCGGGAGTCAAGGGATGCATGGAGGAAAGAGAGGAACCCATTGGGATTCGCTAGCTGAGCACTCTGGCTCCCAGGTCCCAGCGGAGTCGGTGGGAGGTGGGCACCTGATGTGCGAATCCACTGGCTCTGGCTTTGGGCTCCCTGATCCCTCTGCAAGGCCAGCGATGCCCTCGAGGTGCAGAGGTGACCACGTTGCGTGTGGCCACAGCACAAAGCACAGAGCAAAGATGTCCCTGTCCCGGACCATGCAGATCAAATCCTTCGACTCAACGTGTCAGAAGCAGCCAGTCACCATGTGTAATTTCAAAACGGAGGCTTGCAGGGATACATTGCTTTTGGGCGAAGCTCTTATTAACTTCCTGGAGCGAGTTCGTTTGGCCACAGCGGATAATAAAATCAGGGTTATGCTACCTTAGCATCTGTTCTTTCACACGGAAGCGAGAAAGACTCTCCACTCCTATTTGCACTCTTACCCAAACAACAGCGCAGGGTGTCAGGTGTCTGCAAGCTAAAGGCTTCCCTGGCTGCGGCGTGATATTAAAAGCATATGCAATGAGACTACACCTTCTGTTCACACTCTGCCAGTAATCCCGTGCAGGCAGGTTTGCTGTTAACCTTCCTAATGGAAAGTCTGTTCGATGGCTTGCTGGCTTTGCCTCAGTTAAGTATTATCTGCAAAGATGCAGACTGTTGATTTGTGGGCATCTTCTAAAGCGAGAGCTGCAGAGGCTCAAAAGAAATGATGCAGCCCAGAGCGGGCGAAGGAAGGCGATTCTTGCCCAAACGCAGGCCATGTCGGTTATATATAATTCCTACAGAAGAAATAATTCGCTTTGGCTGGTTTGGGGAGAGGGAAAAAAGAACTTGGCTTAATTACAAATTTACTTCTTTCTCTTTCCTCTCTTGCCACCCCTGCCCCTCAACCCCTGATAAAATGAGGGTAAAAAGCCCTGCAAATGGCAATATCCAATATTCATTAGTGGCTTGTGAGAGAGACAGAGAGACACAACTCATTACTGGGTTCTTCACCTTTACCCTTGACAATGGTTATTTACATAATAACCTGACCCTTAGGTTACTCTTCATTAACAAACACATGTGCAAACATAGAAGCAGCTGGCTACGACTCATAAATATATATTGTTAACCTTGGCTTAGAAGACTTACTTTCACTTACTAAAGGAAAAAAATAAAAGAAAAGGAGACACTATTTTGCATAGCTATTATGTTATAACCTCGGTAAATGGTACAATGAGCCGGAGGCTCGGCGCAGCGCCGGGCGCGCTCGAGCAGACGCGTGTTTGCAGGGCCCGGCCCCATGGCCGGTGCAGATCTCCGTGCCTGCTCTCCAGCGGGTTTGCAAACCAGCCCCTTGTGTGTGGGTCCTGCCTGGAGCATCTTCCTCTGCCCCACGGGGGACTGTCCCAGCTGGGGGATGAGGCAGAGACTGTTGGCACTAGGCAGCAAATCAATCCAGCTATTATGTTCCCCAAATCATCTGATGATACCACTTGAGCTAGACCATGGCGGGATAGCGTGCAAAGCTGTGATGAATTAGGGAAGGACCTCTCCAGAGAAGCACGTTTTTCGGCTAAGATGAATGGTGCCATTTAAACCTCTGAGCAGACGTTTCAGACTCCACATGGAAACGTTCCTGTGCAACATCTCACAGACCAGGATCTAGAGTTTTCCTTCATGTTTCTGAAGGCATCTAAAACAGCTTCTGAGACTCCAGTTTCATCATATGGCTCTGGAAGCCAAGCCCCATCCCTTGGTCTAACATGGATAGAATGTGCCCATGTCTTAAGCCGGGTGACAGCCCCAATCAGAGGGAAAGGTGTCCTGGAGCTTTCTGGAGGACGGGCAGGTTTTCGCTCAGATCGACTGTGACAGCTCAGCTGCATTTTCCTCAAAGGTGACTCCCAAAACATTGCTTAGCATCATTTCTGATAACACATTTCCTACAGTCCCTTACCGTATTCTCAAAACACAGGCCCCATGACTTTGATTCAGCCGGAGGTTTATGGTTTTTCAGTAGATGCTTCAGTGGCCACACATCAGACACTCACTCCCAGAAAGACAAGGTGCCATCAGCCCCACTTGCAGGAGAGCAGCTTTCATTTTGGCCATGGCCTCAAACACATCCAACCAGAGGGGGTCACACAGATAACTTGCCCCTTTTCTAAATGCCTCTGGCTCTAAGCCAAGAATAAAACATTTTTATAAAGGTGGGGGGAGTTTATTTGTTCTAAATAGTAGACGTTGCTCAAAGGACCATATCCTCATCATCCTGCACGTGGGAATGGCACAGCAGGTTTGTAGGACCATGTATGCTCTCCATCAGCTGCCAACAGCCCAAATGGGATCCCACCCAGAGACCAACCGGGATCCCACCACCACCAGCTCTCTGCAGATGCAGGATGGGCTTCCCAGGCCGCAGAGGGACCGCCCCGCATTGCAGCTCCTCTCCGCTGTGATATTTATTCTCTCTCCAAGTCTTGCCCTGTCCCAGCCTAGATGCCAGAAAGAGGCATTTTGGAGATCGTGAGCGGCAGCCTCGGGTCTGCCTCGAGAATTTGACGTTTGGGAAGCAACGGATTGCTTAATGACAACTTAAATGAGGATAAGGTGCAACTGAAACAGAATTATACCTAGTGTTTACAGAGTACAAATGTTAATTGTGTTTACGTATCAAAATCTGAGATTAAGAACTCAATGCTGCAAAATGTTGCAAGAAAGCCAAACCGTGCTGTTCCAGACAGTCTGCATTAGCCCGTACAAACTGCTCAGAAGCCTTTTTACCTATTCACTCAGTATTTCCAAACCAATTACCAGCTCACAGTTTGCAAAGCTGGCTGACACTTGGGGTTTCAGGCAGGGACTTCCTTCAGTCCCACTACCAATCCAACTATGTTTTAATTTAGTGAAGAGGGAAAGCATATAATTTTTTAGCTCCAGGGAAGCCAGAGGCAATCACAAATATCCCTTGAGCTGAGTCAAATTCTTCAGTTTAAAGAAGTAGCCCATTCTATTGCAATAATTGGACTTTAGTGTCCCTTTCGTTTAAAGAAACAATAGCTGATCTGGAGCGCTGATGGCTTGGACACGGGGCGCTGCACCTCTGGGACCCCAGTCACAGACCTAACCGTAATTGGATGAACCCAGAATAGCAAGTGCCTCACTCGCATGGAAATAACAATAACAATAACAACAATAATAATGGTTTTGTTGTTGTTATTATTACTAAAAGCAGACCAGGGATTCCCCCACAGTTGGGCCTTTGTTAGCAGTTGACACCTTGATGATGCTACACCAAGACGGACTGTGGAGAAATACAGCTTCAGATTAAAGAAGAGAGGGGTGAAGGTTGGAGCTTTTGGGTAGGACGAGAGCTGCCATGACCACCGGTGAGGCTGGATACGTAAACCCGTACAACACTTCTGTACCACTTCAAAAGCGAAACGTCTCTAGCTGGAAGGACTGGCCAAGAGAGGTGTCCTTGGAGATTAAATGAGCAGATGGGAACTACTGTCCTAAGATAAGGTTGAGAACACTTACTAGAGATGAAGCCTGAGAAATTAAGCTTCTTACAATACCAGGGTGACAGCTGAGCTTCAGAGCGAAGCGGAGCAGCTGGGCAGGGTTCACCACGAGCATCCCACCAAGCGTCGGCGGGATGAGCCCCGCAACAGCAACGTGCCGCACCTCCCGCAGAAGCGGCTTTAATTGCTCTGTGGGCAGCGATCGGAGCGGCCTTGTCCCATCCTGAAGACCGGGGAGATGAAACGACTCAGCCGGGATCCCGCAGAGAGACCCCGCGGTGGCGCGGGGAGGAGAAGGCAGCTCTCCCCGGCGTGCACCAAACCGCGCGTCCCCCTGCGCCCCGCAAATGTCACCCCAAAGTTAGCTACGGTAGCGGTACTTATAAAATCCAAGTTAGAAAATGCCATCATGTATTTTTAATCCAACCACCTCGTCGCTGCATAATAAAATGAAAGGATTGCTGGGTTTGACTGGCATTTGTAAGTAGCATGTGAAAGGGGCTAATAGAGGGAGAAAATTAGCTGCATTTATCATCTTAACTACATTCATATTACACTCACGATCCAATTGTTTAAAAATTGGGCTTTTAGAGCAGGTCCTTTTGAAAGTTTAAGCATTCCAAACAACTGCGATTTATTCTCAGAACAAATGTTACCTTAAAAAGATTTATTCTGCAGCCTTTGTGAATTGTAAAAGGAATGGACTTCGGTGCATGCGTTTCTGGTAAGTACAGTCGACATCAAAGCCAGTCAAAACACAGGATTTGTGGTTTACACTGTGCCGATGTTTGATAAAAAATCGGAATCAGAACCCATTTGATGTTTGAAAAAAATCCTACAGGACATTCCCTCTGAAAAAACCCTTAGTTCAACAAAAATTTCAAAATGTTCAAATTCTGAGGTGAGATTTTTAAAAATGTATTTTACCACTCTTCTATTATATTTTTACATTACTGCTTCGCATTTAAGTAGTGGCAGCAAGCAGTATGTTTTAATGACATATTACAGCATAAGACTTGAAACCCTGTAGTGTTTTTACTTTTAAATTGGTCAGATCATCTGTTACTCAGCCCTGATTGTAACGTATTATCTAATTCATTGTGATTCCCATTTATGATGTAATGAAAACTCGTAAGTGAAAGAAAAATGCATGGAAATTCAGAAAAACGAAAGCACAGACCAAACTCACCATAGTACAGCTGAGAAAATCTGATCCAGAGACGCAGGTATTTCAAGTAGTACTAAATACACGTACCCCATAAATGACCGAACAACATTTATAAAATACCTAGTTTTAGGCCGTTTTGTGATAACTCAGAGGTTGTTCAGTGCACTGTCCTGATATAAACATAAAAAAATATTCCGTGGCCCTGTGTGAAGTTAACAATCACAAAATGTCACCATTTCCTCAAATAATGTTTTGTTTCATACTATTTTTGCACACCGTTTTCACTGGACACTGAAAGCAATACTTCTGAACAAACCCCATCTTTTAACTCTGATTTTTGACTAAGCCAAAACAACGCAAACTTGAAAATAACGGAAACAAACATTTCCCTGGGGATTATTGCTGGTGTTTGCGCAAAGCTCCTTTGAGGGATGTGGCTCTTCCAGCGTGTTACTGCGGTCCCGCTCCAGCCAGAGCACGAACTCACAGAAAATCCCCCACAACGGGAACCTCCCACACAATTTCCACCTCTGGAGTCCTGCCTGCTCTTGTCCTACCGCTAGTCCCCGGGGCAGTTTCCTTCCCAATTAGTTTTTATCATTCCTTTTGATCCCAGGATGACCTGAGGATTTATTCTGCTGCTGAAATGCCTTTTCTGCACATCGGCAGCAGGAGATGGCGCCGGGAACCAAAGTTTCCCTGCCCGCTCTGCTAATGTGAACTCCGGGGAAATGGGGGTTGATGTTCTCCAGGAGCGGTCCTCAAAAATCTGCGATTTCAATCGGTTGACACAGTCAGATGCACCTTGACATGGAGCCAGATGGTGGAGAACAGGTCACAAACTCTTTTGCAAAACTTGGGGGTTTACCAGTGCAATGACACCGGGGTGTCTGGAAACAAAATCTTGCAGCGGTTACACCATGGTTGAGACAGGGTCACCCACCCACCCTGTCCTGTGATGCTGTGACGTCCCCCTCTCCTGGGATGCTGTCACCCCCTGTCTGTTAACAGCACCCCCTTTTGTCACACAGATGTGGAGAAGAGGAATACACTAAGGGTGGCAAGATAGTTTGGAGGAGGGTAAATCACAAGCAAGACGCAGGAAATAATCCATTGAGCTCCAGACCAAAGCTCTACAGATACCGCGGCATCTGCAGGTCCCTGCTCAGGCAGGGATGGCCCTTCCTACTGGAGAAGCTGGCAAAGAGCCACTTCGTTTCTCCTGCTCATTGCTGGTGGAAAACAAAACCCCAGAGATAAGACTGTTGCCTCTCTTTCCGGACCCACCACCCCGACGTCCACAGAAGCCGCTGCTCGCTGCCGCGGTCGCCCAGCTGCCGAGGGGGGAGTCTCCCCTTCGCCCTCTCCCTCCACCCCTGTCCCCAATACACTGATGCTGCAGCTTCTCATTCACGCTTTGAGGGACCAGTTTGTTTCCTAATTAAGCCCACGGCGTACGCCCGGGCGATAGTGAAAGCGTGCAATTAGCCCTGAGTCATCGTTTGCGTTCATTTCCCCAACTGCAAGCTGCCAGTCCGCCAGCGATAGAGACGTCGCTTGCAAGGCAAAGCATTTCAGCCCGGCTTGCTGGGAGGAGTCACTGACCCACTCAGTAATTACTCATGCTAACAGCTTAACTAACATGCAAATTCCTCGGCTGACTGACAGGTAAACAGTGAGATGGCCTGCCTGGGTTTGGGGGGGGGGCGCGGGGTGACATAGATGTAAAAGCTCGTGTCAAATTCCAGATCTAACGTGGCTTCAACGCGCGGCATGATTCATTAAGCCTTATTTCATGCCCAGGATAACGGAGCTGTGGTTGCTGCGGTGAGGAGGGAGGAGCAGGAGGGGACTTGCTGGCACGACAGCTCCCAGGCCACCGCGCAGCGCCCACGCTCCTGCCACAGGGACGTGGCACCTGGCTGTCCCTTTGAAGACAAGGGACCATCTTGTGCCATGCCGAATCCAAGCAGCACGCTGGAGAGGCTGGAAGGCAGCTTGCAGGAGCTGGAAACTGCTCCAGGGGCTGCTTCTCCTCCAGCATCCTCCAGCCCGTTCTGCAGACGGGTTTGCTGCGGCAACCAGAGCTCTCCTGCTCAAGCGAGCTGTTTGAAAGCAGCAAGGAAAGGAGGCTGGAGCAGGTTTTGAGCAAAAAAATCTCCAACTCTTGTCACATGGATCCTTGCAGCTGTGCTTACCTCTCCCCACGTCCACCAGGTCTCCCCCTACTCTTTAACACCCTGGACATTGTGGTCAGTCCAGCACATGTAAAATGAGCCCAGCTCTGGTTTAGTTGAGGAGGCTGAGGCAAGCAATGGGGCTTATGGTGAAGGAGGTGGGAGGAAATTGCAAACCTGAATTTAAGCCGTGCTTTGCAGCGATCTAAAGCAGCCGCTAAGCCCAACACTTCCCTCATTTCCTGCTCCTCGCTGGAGTTCCTGCCCTGAGGTTTGCTGACTCTGGCTAGTGTCCAAGAACCTGAAGAATCCTCCTGGGCCACGATGCAACGTGACCTCTGAACGCTAACAGGGCTGGAAAGGAGGCACGACAGGGGAGAGCGAGCTGATTTGCATCCCTAAAACGTGGGTGAAACTGCGACGGGACCTCACACCCCAACACCCAGCAGCTGTGCCTGGATGCTGAGCACGAGGCCAGGTCTACAGAGGAGCAGTATTTATTATTGCTGACGTTGTACAGGGTCTGGAGGCAGCACGGCCAGGGTGCTGGGTGAGCGTGGTGGCACAGCCAGAGGTTTCTCTCTCCCGTGAGCCATCTCCAACCTGCACAACCAGCTCAGCCTTTAAAGGAGAAGAGAAAATGAGTGGCTTGCTGGAGGCTGCACAGTTCAGTGCCCCATCTTCCAACCTGGTGAGATCTTGACCTCACCAACAAACCCTGCGACTTACTAAAATGAGTTAAAGAGAAAATATCCGAGAACAAGAGAGCACTAAAGCAATCCCAAACTTTGCCTGCAGAGGAAAGGGGCAGCAGCCTCTGGGATGGAGCCAGGAGAGGATCGAGCATCCCCCCTGCACAGGGGCTGTGGCTGAGCCCCCAGAGCGGCCGGTGGGCTGGGGGGGCTGTACAGCACAACCAAAAACACAACTCGGGGCATTCGATGATTCTATGATCTGCCAGGCTGGTGCCAGCAGCCACCACCAGGCCGGTTCATCCCTCCCTACATCCCGCTCCCCGTGTATTTATTTCTTTTAAGTGGTTGTCAGAAACATCTGTCATCTGTAACAACTACAGAGGGACAGGGAGAGGGGACAGTGCTGCACTGCTCATGAGGCTCCTTGTCACAATAGCCATCTACATGTTCATTTTTATTTTTTTATTTATTTGGGTGCAAACCTCCGGTGTCAGCGCTCTGCACGGAGTCTGCTTACAGCTCCAAAAAGCACCTCTATTATTCTCAGGCCATTTGGTAGTGGTTGCCATGGAGATCAAAAGCAAAATGGCATGCAAATCAACATCAGCCCCAGCGTTCAATAACAACGGTAAAAGGGCAGTCGGATAAGACAAAAAAAAACCACCACACCACACACAACACTTAAAATGCTTCAACCTTCGTTGCTGGCTGTGATTAGATCTTGAAGGCAAAAAAAAACCCCAAACCTAATGGGTTACACCAAAGGACTCAAAAATACAACTCAATTGTGGTCTGTGTGCTGGTTTCAATATAAATCCCTCACACACACACGTGCCCACGTACAAACACATATTAAAGTGGAGCAAATACTTTATAGTGATAAATTTATGCAATTATTTCCTGCCCCAAACCCCATTTTTTTCTGTTTGCAGACCATTCATTCACAGCTGCCAGGCTCCTGCTGTTTATCAGCAACCTGCGGTAGCGCTGATTTTGTAACCGAGTCTCTCCCCAGCTCTCCTGTCCCCCTTCTCTCTGGGGACAGGTGACACAGGCTGCAATTCCGAGCTGTTCAGCCCAGGACCGGCCTCTGCAACTCACCTGCTTTCAGCTCCCACAGGCTGAAAAATTCAGCAATTTCCCACTGCTCAGGATCCTGCATGGGCCAAGCTCCACGCAGCCCAAGCAAAAGCACCCAGATGTTAAAAACTAGCACCGACTGCCTGGTTTATCCACAACTTGCACCTTTAGGTGTTGCAAGCATAGGGGTGCGAATGCAAGCACTCAGAAATGAGATTTTTGGGTATTCTCAGGCTGGCTGCCTTGTGATGAGGGTTCTGTTTTCCTCTTGGGGCACGCAGGACCCCAGCGCTGCTGCTGCTGCGTGGCGGGGGGATGCTCCCTTAATGGGTAGCTCTTCAGCACTTTGTTTTCCCCTCATTGTTAATGGGCAAACTCAGGCCTTCACACAAATCAACCCTGCTTTGAAGACAGAATTACTCATTTTTCACAGGCCTGCCCACAGCATTACAACTACGCTACTTAGCACTTCAGAAATATGAATGAATTTATTATACGCCACAACAGGCAGTACTAACACCGCAGCCCTTATTTTTACAGGGAGGGAACAAAAACTTAGGAGAGAAAAGCTTCAGGGATTTGGAATGGGGATACTTGGGTTTTTTTCAGATATGTAGTAGCATTAGACAACAGTGCATGTGCTCAAGGGATGTGTCCTGCCAGCTTCCTCCAGCAACTCAAGCCAAAACAAGAGCAACATATAATGAGCACCCACCAGTGAAAAGTTTGGCCAGGGGACCTCAGGCAAGTCACGTGAATCGTGATTTTCTGAAGGCTTGAAACTTGGACTACCAAAAGCCAATGCTCCTCCACAAAAGCCAGCTCTTGCCAAATTCCAGGAACCTTTTCCAAAATATTTTGGGTATGTTTATGCACAAGGACCTCAGAGGCTGCTGGATGTGACCGAGCTCCAGCGGAGCAGCTTGCAAAGGAAGGGCCTGATTCCTCCTACTCAGCTGCAAGATTTGTTTTCTGGAAGAAAACGTCGGAAAGAAGAGGGAAGAATTATGGACCAACTAGTGCCTAGAACAGAGGCCGTAACCGAACCAGGAGGAGAAAAAGTGCCAGCAGCTCCAAGTAACCTGCCCAGTGATTTACTCACATCTAAGTGATAATTTCCACCTACAAAAGGCCATGGGTGTTTGTTGTCCAAAGGACACACAAACATTCATCTTTTGTGAGTTGTCTGAACTTTCCAAAGTACCATAAACTCCTGCTTTGTTTTTAGCAAGCTCTTTATCAAACCCGTCTGCCATTGACAAACATCACTTCTCCATCACACCCGACTCCCAGCTTGCTGCACTGGAGCTGCAGTGTGGTGGGATCTTCATCGAGTCCTTATTTTGAACTTATTTCATGGCCTTCAAATGGAAAGTGATGCAGAAATATTGAATTATTGCCTCCAAAGGCACCCCAGCGCTGAGCGCTGTGGAGCAAGGAACGAAGTTATGGGGTCCGAAAACAAACTTTTAAAAAAGAAAGAGCAAGTGACCCTTTCCCTGTGCATCAAGGAAACTCGTATTCTCGGCACTGCCGTAGGAAAGAGGGGTTTTAAGGGCACGGTAAGAGCAGGGGAAGAGCCGGGCTGAGCTGGCACGGTGTCCTGGCAGCTTTCGGTGTGTGCCAGGGTGCTGTGCTGGGCTGCGGAACCAGCCTGGGGCCAGGGAAACACGGGAAAATGCTGCCTGGAAGGCTGGGTTGGTTTGTTCATTTTGGTTTTTTAAACACTGTTTTTATTTAAAGCCGGAGTCCCTACTAGTAAGATTCAGGCTCTGGTTGTTTCAAACTCTCCCTCCATCCTGATTTTGGGACATTTATTTTCAGGCTGCTAAAGCTTATTTTCTCTGTTTTGTTTCAAAGCCGCGTGTTTGGCTGAGAGCACTTGAACCGAGCCATTCAGAACTGCATGTTTCTAATGCAAAAATCGCTTTCCTCCTCCTCATGTGAGCCAGCTAACTTCTCTTTGCAGTGTTGAAAACAAATTATTTCTGGGCAAAAGCTTAACCTGAGTCATGCTTTCCTCTGCTTTGAAGCATCCCAGCGCCACGAAGCTCCGCCGCATCCCGGGTCCATGCACAGCAGCGTGTGTCTCCTCGCGCCACCCATCACAAGAGCCTTCCCACCTCCTCAAGGGCATTTTTAAACCCAGGCTAAGCCGCCACTTGCCACTGCCTTTGCATTAGTGAAGGAGTTAATTAGGAACCATCTCCTTCGCCTCCCCGGCATCAGAGCCCCTTGCTGAAACGCAGCGGCAGCGTCTGAAGCGCACACCTTCCTAATTACGTTTATTCACAGAAATCAAAAGGAGAGGGAAGCAGTTGAGTAAAGGTCACATTAATAATACAGGCTGAAAGAAGTCTGTGGGTATATATTTTTCATTAAAGACAGATCTGACTGAAGGGGACGGTTCGGTTTTGGATTGACAGTGTTTCTCTGGGAGGCCATCAATACAGTTGGAGAGATTTTGCTATTTTTCTTGTCATAGCTCGCTGTCTGCCGGAAATCTGCTTCCCTACCGAAAAATGCCAGTACCACTCTATGCGCTCAAGCCTCTTACATGACCAAGGCATCAGAAAAGAGGCATTTCTGCCCCCATCACAGCTATAAAATTCACACCAACCTCTATTTCTGCAACGCCCCGTTTTCCATGCCCAGGCTCAGTGACCCCAGGGCTGCTGCAGCTCCAGCAAGAGCTTTCAGCAGACAAAGCCGCCACTTTGCCACGTCACCGTCACCAAAATAACCACCTGAGGATAACACCTCCAGTTGCCAGGCCTGTGCCCTGGATCCTTCATCTTTGTTGTCATCTTTGGGGCCAACCAGTCACCAAGTGAACTGAAGGGACCTGGGCTACAAAAGGTCATTGCAGCTCAAGTTTTCTAAGCACAAAATGGCAATAAGCTGAGATTTAAGAACCTCTTTATTGGATTCGGATGGCTGATAACGCCAACGGGAGTGCAGTGGCCAACTCTGCAATGCCCCATCCAAATCCCCTGTGCTACACATCAAGTTTTCCCCACGCACCTCAAACATGCAGCTCCCTTCACTCCTTGTTTTTCCATTTATTCCCATTTTTCCTGAAGCATCTTTTCTCCAAGCCCAGCCACACGACACCCCTCAAGACCACTTCGAAGCTGGGTGATCCTGAACCGGTGGGGAAGCGCCCAGCCATCACGAGAGATGCCAAAAAGCTTCGGGGAGCTGCTTAACCCCACGGCTACGGCGGGCAGCGTCTCCGCCACAGCTGTCTGAGCAACACATTTGCCAATTAAGTTAATACACTCAAATCCCTCCTATCCACCAGAAAGGGCAGAGCAAACCCAGGTGAAAGAGAGTGAAGTCTTACAAGACTCCTACGTGTCACACGGCAGAAGAACAAAGGAAAAAGGAAAAAAAAAAAAAAAAATTAAAAAGTGAAATCTGCTATTAATCACCATAAGGTATCAGGGACCTTGTTCATACCTTGGCCTGCAGCTCTGTGAGGACGGCAGGAACGCACCCAGGAACGGGTGCACAATCTGGCTCCCTGCAAAGTGCCTTCGGGAGCTGAGCTGCTGTGCAGGTATTTTGGACAAGGCACCACTAAAATCCCCCGACGGACCCGCTGGGACCTGCTGAGGGACCTGACATATGCGGAGCTGAGCTCCCCAGCTCAGGTGCTGCGAAAGCTGTGGAGGCTGCGGAGGTGAAGCCACGCTTTAGGGGTAAAAGCTGTTCCTGAAGCCCCCAAAAAGGCAGCTGTTTGAGAGAAATTGCCTCCCTTGAGTAAAATATTGCAGGCTGGAGGAGCAGCTTGTGTGTCTCAATCCTTTGTTTTTCCAGCCACCTCAGTTAGTCTAAAAAAAAATCCCCCAAAACCAACAAAACAAAACCAAAAAACCACCCCCCCACACACCCTCTTGCTGCTCATGAACATCCTCCGTGCCCAGGGCTGTGTTGGGCTGGCTTGGGTCCTCATCACAGCTACCCTGTTTCCCCAAAAATAAGCCCTAGCATGATTTTTCAGGACTTTTGAGGATGCTCGAAATAGAAGCCCTACTCCAAAAATAACCCCTAGTTACAGTTCATTAAAAAAAAAATCAATTTAAATAGTGTCCAGACAGCTTGACATGTAAAAAAGTAATACGTTTTGGAGCAAAAATTATTATAAGACCCTGTCTTATTTTCAGGGAAACAGGGTAGTTTTGGTATTGGGCAGTAATGTCCCCGCTGTTCCCCAGAGAAGGAGGCAGCATCTTCCTGGAGCTGCTTGGTGACAAGCCACCCATGGAGAGCAGCTGTCTGGGGACACCCGGTGCTGCAGAGGGACAGGGACCTCCCCAGGGAGGACAAACAAGAGCTGCAGCAAACACGACCCACCTGCAAAGAAAGGCTGAACTCAGCTGGCTCTGCAAAAGGCTGAGAGGGGATGTGATAATCCAGGCTGCTAAAATGAAGCTATAGCAGGCAGTTGTTTCCCATGTCCTATGGGGCATTACAAAGCCATCAGACTAATTTGCAGGAAGGGCTTAAAGAAATAAAAATATATATATACAGTACAGATTTTCACCTGTATATTAAATATAGATCTACTTGGTGGCATTTCACCTGTTTATATCAACTGTATAATTAATAAACATAAAATACTTCAATATATCTGTATGAATAATAAATACATGTAATAAATTTATAATTAATGCATTTTCATGTGCACACACACATACATATAAAGGCAACCCCGTTCTGTCTGGTGGGTCTGTTTAAGTCCCAGAACCAGCTGCATGGGGAGCTGTGGGACTTAGTTTCTGGAGGTTTTTAAGGGCGGGTGGGACAAGAGCACCTCGGCAGTGCCCAGGCTGAGGAGCATCTCTGGAGAGCAAGGTTTCTGCTTATGCAAACTGCAGAGCTCTGCCCCATCGCAGCCTGTGGCCTGCTGCTGCCTATTTATTTCAGATTTTATATAAAAAAAAAAAAAAAAAAAAAAGCCCTCAGCAAATGGTAGCAGTGACAAGTACCAACTGCAAGGCAGTTTTGGTCCTTCTGCCAGGGTTGCACTGGGCAGGGAAAAACTGTGGATGGTGGATGGGGCAAGCACCCATTCTGGGTGTAACTGATAAAGAAAGAGTGATCCAGGGAGATCTCATGCAGATTATGATAAATCAGGGACCACAGCAGTGACAAGGTTTTCTCTCTACTGTTATGGAGCACCACTGGAGATATTCCCTCCCCTAGGTTGGCCCAGGCTTCTCTGCTGGGTAAAGAGGAGGAAAATGAGCCATGGAGGAGAGATGCAACGCTGCATCCCTGCAAGGCTGGAGCAAACCCTGCCACGGGGCCGGGCAAGGGACCTGATGACAGATGCAGGAATGGGAAAGGGAAAGGTGGCACCAGCAGCCACCAAAACCCAAGGGGAGGATGCTACATGGAGAGGAGCAGGACCAGGCATGGGCTGGGAGTGGAGAAAAAGGCTGCCCTGGTCCGAGGGGACCCCCCAACCCCAGGAAGGGTGGAGAGAAGCAAGAGGCAGCAGCTCTCTGCCTTAGGGCGTCACTCCCAGCGCGAAATTGGTCTGTTCTCCTTCCTGAGCCACAGGCAAAGGACCTCATAAAGACTGCCAATGACTGATGGGTGACCAAAATAGGGAGCAAGATATAGTAAATAATGGAGGCAAAACATTTCCACACAAGGGAAGCGGGGGGGGGGGAAATTTCAGTAAAATATCACCTACCTATTGGAAAACTGAAGGGAAATGAATTAGGGGGATGGTTAAAGTATAGGACTCATATATAACAGCAGAAGGTCTCATATTTATCAAGAGATTGTGACCGATTTGCTGCAGGAAGCAGGGACATCTGTCAACTCTATGAGCTGCAATTAGCTGCTACTCTGCTACCCAAAAGAGGTCACCGAAAACTACAGGTTCTCCCTTCCTAACAGAAAAACTCCCGGGCTCTGCATTTCCATTAAGAGCAATTGCAAGTTTGCTCTTCAACATGATTGAATGATCCAGTGGAGTGATGGCCTTTGTGGGTCCTGTAGTTTGTCTTGTGGAATACCAATTACAGTCATTTTAGAAACATGACACAGTCCTGCCAGCTCAAGGATGCACATGGGCTCTGCCTGCTCGCTCCGTACTGGGCACAGGACTGCAGGACTGGCACTAGATTTTTAAAAATCACTTTTCTTTGATTAGTCCTGTGGCTTCTAGCATGGTTGTGGGAGGTTTTGTGCACAGCTCTAGCCCATCACCTGTGCTGGGCAGAGGTCTCCCTGGCCCCTGCCCATCCCTGACCTCTGGGGACATCCCCCGTCACTCCAGGTTCCATCGCTGCTGGCACCATCTGGGCTTTGCAACCGAAACAGCATCTGGGGCTTTATTTTCTGATCGTATGTTGAGGGCCCTTTTCTTCAACAATCCAGCCAGCTTCTGTGCCCCAATCTGAGAATAAATCTCTAACAAATAATTCACACATCGAGTTTCACTTCTGCTCACGAGCAGCCTGCAATCTGCAGCTTTCTCAAGCTGAGCTAAATTTTCCCCTAATAGTTTATGCAAATATTGCACAGCCTGGCGCCCATTTACAAACTATTTGTTGCGCTGTTCTGAGTGTGACGTTTCCTTATGCGATGCTTAGGAGCTGGTTTCTTGTACCAGTTTTTGTGGTCAGACTTCATCCCTGACTCTCTGCAGACCTTCCAGAGGAGCTCAGGACGTTTGCTGCCTCCCTACAAAGTTGGCGGGGAGAATTTTTAAATAAAACCCCAAAGGGGCCCGGAGAGAGGCAAAGGGAATTGTTTCCTGTTTTGAACCGCTAATTGCAGAACGGGGTGATGTCACGATCAGACCACAGAGGGAGGGGAAGGAGATGGGAGATAAACAGCTCTCCGAGCTCACGCGCTGCATCAGGTGGTGCAAACAGATGTGCCGGGGCTGCTGCCGAGCGCGTCCTCCCTTCCCACGCGCATCCATCCCGCGTCTGCGCCGCCTTTTAAGAGCGACTCTCGCTCACTCTCAACAAATCTTCACTGCACACATCAGTAATATCAAAGTAATTCAATTGAATTAATAACGGTAATTAATTCATGCATATTAGCATAACACCGTGCATCATAGATGGAGGCTAATAAATGCAATACTGATTTTCTTAATCGACTTCTTCAGCTGCCATGTGTCTTAGTCAAAAGGAAGCTGTGGGGTCTTCCCCTCTTTTCCAAATGCAGCCAAGGAAAAAACAAACAAAAACACCAACAAAACACCTAAGAGACTCAAAGATATTTCTGATTCACTCTGTACTTTTGCAACAACAACAAGAAGCACGGGCTTTGCACTCTGAATTCCCTGCAACCCGGCCAGGTCACAAGTTGTGGTCTGGGGATATTTAAAGGTCACCCTGCTAGTGTCCCCATGTAAGGCTCTCTAACAGAGACGCTGCCCCAAAAGCAGAGAAAGGAGCAACAGTGGCCAATGACCACTGTAATAATCGTATATCTGGATATTATTTTCTTCCATCACACATGGTTATTAAGAGACGACGTAGGTCTTAAAGCTAGAACCTTTTGCTCTGGGAAAATTATATGTGACACTTTACATACGGATTAGATAATTAATGTATGTCCTGATTTCTTCCACCGTAACATAAAAAGGGTGAGAGTAGCGCTATAATTCCAGATAATTAAAGAGCGATGGAGTTACAGTAGCTTCCACAGCGGAGGGAGCGCTGCCCGCTGTCATTACCACCAGAGAAGCCCTCGCTGTTCTTCACACCTCACTGCTGGTGTCCCCAGGGGCCACCCAGCACCATGGCCATGGCACCCGCCGTCCCCCGCCACCATCACCAGACCCTGCCCCGTCCTCCTCCTGCAAATCTGAAGATGCTGAGAGGAGGCAGGACCCTGAACTTGCAAAAGCCAAACCACAAGATGCGCCAAGACACAACCGGGGTGGTTTTGCTTCGGCAGATGAGCCCATCCCCGTGGGGTCTGGGCTGTTCCACACGACCGGGCGTGCGGGGCTCAGAGCGAGGGCAAGCGGCTGTGACGGACACACCGGGCACCTCGCCGTGGCTTGAAAACCTCAGTTGTGCCCAGCAAACAGCCCAACGACTCCATCTCACACAGCTTCTACTCCCGGGGGACCTCAGGGCATCAGAACGAGTGCAAACCTGTGCTGGCTACACGAGGCTGGCAGAGCAGGAAGGGTTGGCAGAGTGCAAAATGGTGTGCAAGCTCCCAAAAAGGGACTGGCACGCAGGGCTGCAGAGCACGGGCAGAGCAGTTTGCAAGGGACCCTGGTCTGGCAGCGGGCGGGTGTCACCTGTGTCCCACGGTGGGGACCGCCAGGGCCTGCGCACCCAGGCAAGCACAGAAGAGTCTTTAGAGATGCAGCGCAACACGCCAGATTCCTATCAGCAGCAATATGTGTCTCATGCTTGCACCGAGCCACATTTGCATTAAGCCCAAACTAGTTTTTTCTAGCGAGGCAGGCGAGATGCGCTCATTTAATGTAAAGAAAACGCGTGTCGGTGCATGGGCACAGAGTGTCTTTCGAAATCCCTGCAGGACCTCCCTGCCTGCTGTGATCAAACATTACAATCTAGAGCTGTCGCTAAGCAAAACAAACACAAACTGTCTGCGCTTTCATCTGCACGGCACCCTGCAAGGTGCCCCACCGAGGCGCTCCCGCCGCCCCGAGGGTCCCTGCCTGCGCCCGCTGCTCCCCGGGGACCTGCGCCAGGTGGGGGGGACACAGCAGCACCCCAGGCACGCTGCGGTGTGACATTCGACGCACTCCTAACAACCAGGTGTTTCTCGGCTTGATCGTTCAGCAGGAAGGCGCTGGCCTCGTTTTATCTGGGTGCAGCATTTCACGGGTCTCTGCCCTGGGTGGGTGCAGTCCCTGTTGCCTGCTTGTCCCCAAAGAGTGACGAAATACAAGCAATTAATTAACGAAGGCAGGCAGGTGAGTGGTGGGGGTTGCATGGCGGTGTCCCCCATCACTTGTCGCATCTGTGTATGTCAAACCTCCCTCTTCCTGCACAGCTGAGCTCTGTGCCCAGAACGAAACAAAACAAAAACCCGCCCCAGCAGCAGAGCTGGCAGAGAGGCTCGTCTCATTTACCGTGGCTTGAGCACAAATTTGCTCAGGAGAGGAAAGCACGGGCCGCAGGTGAATAATTTCCTCTTTCGGGTTCCTCGCTCGATCTCGCCTTCTGCATCCTTTGTTTACCCGCACGGCTGCTCCTCCGTCACATCACTCAACGTGACTTAAGCTCTCGCCGTTCCCCCTGCTCCCCAGCATCTTGACAATTTTGTATTTAAAACACTACTACTAATAATCAAGATGTGTTATTGTTTCTCCTCCTGCAGGATCTCCTAAGGCTGCGAAGGTCTCAAACGTATGACCGTAAGCCTCATAAATGCTTGCCTTCAGTGATGCGCTTTTTTTGTACCACCTTTGAAATATGTATGCACATGTTATGCAGTGTGGATGCATATCAATGCCATATCTACCTTTGCATATTAAATCATCGCCACATCTTCTCTGGCAGTAAAATATGCAGAGCATATGCTAAAGGCAGCATCTTCCCTGCCTAACCAGAGCAGCCCCTCCCGTGCACTCTCCCCCAGCACGGGCTGCTGATCCCAGGTATTTCAGCCCCTGTCCTTTGTTCTTCTCCTAGGAGAGGTATTTATTATTTTTTTTTCCTCTCTCCACGTTGCTTTCACAGTTTTAAGGACTTCATGTGACTGCCTGCTTACAAATATTTTATAGCTAAAGCTGTACCCCAACTTCTCCTCTCCTCTATCAGATGGGAAGCAAATAAGACCACGGGAACGGTACCTGAAATAATGAGCCAGCAGGAGCACGGGGTTGCCTTCCTCGTATTCAGCCTCTCATTACACAAACCTGTGGAGGCAATCAGGGATCTCAGACGAACCTGAAGCCCTGCCATTACCACTGCACCACCTCGTATTTTTACACCTGAACAGTCAAACCTGGCTGACATAAGATTTGAGTCACAAAAAAGGGAAATGAGATATTTCTGATGGAGGGTGGGAATATTCGCTTTGATGATCACTGGGATAAAAGCCAGAAATAGGAATAATCTGTTTTGAGGCATAAACCAGCTACTGGGTGCTGGGGTTAAGCAGAAACCTCTTATTGTTGAGATCTGCTCCTTAGCAGGAGCCTTGGTCGCGCTCTTGGCATTCGCGGGTTTGTGCTACAGAGAGACCCCAGAGCCGCTCCCAGTATGGGGCTTCCCATGTTACTGGTTTAATAGAAATACCAAAATTTACAAGGGGCCACTCAAATTCACAGGCAAAACAGGTACCTACCTCCCATTTCAAGTGACAGAGGTGGTTTGCCCAAAATAACCCCTCGGGTTTTTAAAAATTGTACACAGGGGTGTCAGATCTGCAAGAAGGAAATGTGCACACACCGTGGAAGCAAATGGGGCCTGAGATGGTTGCTCTAATGTTACACGTGTGGTAAAGCAAATTATTATTATTAACATTATTATCAATATTATAATATATTATAAGCAATAATAACATTGTTAATAAAAATATCATCCCAACCCTTCAAACCGACAAATCCTGCAATCCGCATCCTGCCAGTCCCCAGGGACAGACAGCAAGCTCTCGTGTCTCCGTTCACACCAAAGCTCTCCTGGGTCGCGGAGCAGTGACACAGGGGACAGACTGGCTGTGCTGCACCGTACACATCTCTGCAAAACCTCCTTTACTCCCCTCTCTTGGCAAACTAGGCCAAGGTTTCACATTCTCTTGTCACATTGGCAATGCTTCGCCATCATGCAGCCGAGCTGGCTAATTATCATCCCTCGTGCTTTCTCATCTGCTAATTCTCCTCTCCTACCTCTAGGTTTCTGTGTTTCTCAGGCATTTCCTCTACCAGCCTAACTTGCTCTCCCTTCCTCCCCCCACACTTTCACTCACCCTAATTTTGCAGATTTCAGAAAAGAAGTGAGAAAAGCTGTCACTATTAAAGGGAGCTCTAATAGAGCAAGAGAACAGCACGAGCCCTTCTGTTTCTCTGCGAGATGTCAAAAGGAGCAGGATCAGCGAGAAGCATTTTCTCCTCGATTCCCAGGTGGCTGCTTTCTCCTGCAGGTATTGACCCGCTCACCTTTCTCTGATCTCCAGCAAAAATCCCTTCCAGCACCCCCAGACCACACGTGTGGGGATGTCCCAAACCTGCTCCATCACCCCAGCACTGGGAGGAGAGGGATGCAGGAGTCACGCTCAGTGCTCCCAGCATCACTGGGGTGATGAGCTGTGCAAGGCATCAGCCTCCAAACCTCACCAACCCTCATCCTCTGCCACTAATATTCTCCCTAAATAAAAAGCCAGCTGTGATATATGGGCTGAGAGGGGCTGTTTGGTGCAAGAGCCTCTCCCTCCTGGCTATCATCGCTGTGATTTTCCAGGAGCAGAGGCTGGTTGCGTTGCTGGGCTCATTTCCACCCACAGCCGCCTTCTTTTTAATTACCGTCTGCCCCAGATCAAAAAAAGCTTGACTCCTTTCGCCCAGCGAGAACACACTCAGTTTTGCCCTGTGGCAGATTAACAAATCCTTTAGCACAGATTAATAGCCCAGGGAGCACTTTCACTCCTGTACAGTCTCTTGAAAGCAAAGTTTTGTTAAACTCTTGCAAGAGGTCAAGTAAGACCCAGAAGGGCTCGAGCCCAGTTCTCCAATGGCACCGTGTGTCCTACAGAAACCACAAGAAAAAAAAAAATCTCTAATGTCCTCCTGGTGCATCGTTCTTCAGCACCGGCACAAGCCAGGACAAGCCAAGCGCATCCTCCATGAGGTCACCAAGCCAGGAGCACATGTGGTCCCAAGGTGACATGTGTCCTGATGGGTCACTCTGGGCAACCTCGTGCCTTTCCCCAGTGGGAGACAATGTCCCCGAGCCATGGGGTCACTGCTGCGCTCTTGGCAGATGATGGCAAGCTGAGCCGAGGTGATGAAAAAATGCAATTAGGTACATTTTAAAGCTAAAGTGTGATGTCGCCCTTTCTTTGCTGAACTGCACCACAAGCAGCTAATGAGGGAACTGAGATGTGCTCGAGAGCAGCAACAGAACCCTGACAGCCGATTTTTGGCCCCGACAAGGGCAACTAAATCCACGCTGCTGGCAAAGAGCTTCAGAAAAACAAGTCCAGGGGCAAGCCGAGAAGAGAACCAGATGCTTCACAGCACTGATTCTACACATTTTAGGAGGAGATGGGCCAACTGCATACATCTCTCTTTACAGGGGAATAATTTAACAATAATAATAGAAGAAAACACAAGTAATTGGAAAGGGAAAGGCTGTGGCAGTGTGACCAGTGATCTCCTGTGACACCAAGAGGACAGTCACCATGCAGAGGACTGTCCCTCAGCACAGGCACGGCCGCGAGAGCGGCAGTTTCACCTGCCGAGAGCGGCATCACAGAATCATCTTGGTTGGAAGAGACCCTCAAGATCATCAAGTCCAACCGTCAACCCTACGCTGGCACTAACCCATGTCCCTGAGAACCTCCACAGCCAGGATGTTCTCTGCTGCAGCAGCATCACCTTGCAACCCGCAGCGTGCAAAATGCTGCCTGCAAACCCGCGGTGGGCTCCATCGCTCTCCTGCCCGTTTCTGCAGCCGGTCCTGCCCTCCGCTCCCCAGCCGCCCCACAAGGGCTGCGCATCCGATTTTTGCCCGTTTCATGGGGAGGGAGATTTTTCATTAGCGCTTGTGTTCCTCTCCGTCTTTCAGGATGAATCATTGCTGTTTTAAGCACACAGCAAAGATTTATGCGGTAATAGATGTGGGGAATAGCTGTGGCTCCGAGGTCTCAGAACAATAATACATAATTCAGAAATTAATACAGGGTAGCAAAGACAATGGGATTTGAAATGAACATTATCGGCCAAAGCAAAAGGAAAACTCCACAGGCTCATCATGTGCAGATGCTTCCACTAACCACACACCCAATTATAACTTTAGGTCTTACAAAGGGAACTGACTTAAACCATTAAATCTTTATTATTTTTTTTTTTTCCCCGTGGTGGGAGGGGGAGTGGGAGTGCAGATTCCTTAAAGATAGAGAGTTTAAATTAAGCTTTAAAACTGTGACTGAGCAAGATTTAATACTGACAATTAGCCTGGACAAACAGTTAATCGTCCTGCAGGCATAATTTATATATTCTCTGTGCAACAGGGAGAGAATGTCAGCACATCGCACTGCAAATTAGTGCAATAAAAGAATCTCATAACCTCTAACAGCTCGGCTGTCTGACAAAGAGGGATCATTCCTCTGCTCCCCGTGCTGTTGCCTGGCCACACTCCCATCACCCTGGGCTGCTGCTCCCTCACATTAGACTTTATTTCCCAACTGTGCCCGCTGTCCGGACCTTTCTGCCGTCCCTGCCGCCGGTGGAGAGTTTTGCCAGATCCCCTGGGATGAGCCAGCTTGGAGGTTTGGTGAGAAAAATCTTTTTAAAAACCCACCATAAAAAACAAACCTTGCCCTACCCCTCTCCACCCCCCAAAAACACCCCAAAACACTAGAACAACAAAAAAATACACAAGCATTGCTACAGGATATGGCGATAATTCAGGTCCTGAAATTAGCAAGGCAATTAAACTCAAGATGATGTTGCCGTAAGTGTCCTAATAGCATTACTTTTTTGCTGAATTTTACATGCTACCATTTTCTTCTGTTATATAGTGAAAGCTGATGTATCTTGAAGGCACTATGGTTTTGGACAAGAAGCCAGAAAGAAGGTAGTATAGTATTATTATAACATAGTGTAGTATTATATTATTATCACCTGCTCTAGGTGAACCTGCTTTATCAGCAGGTGGGTTGGACTAGAGGATCTCCAGAGGGCCCTTCTAACCCCAACCATCCTGTGATTCTGTGTGTGGGTGCCAGCCCAGGGTTTGGCTGAGCTGGACCAGATTAAGCCAGGCTCAACAGCTGAGTTCAGATGCAGGCTTTCCAAGCTGGGCTTTAGCAAGCTTGAACATGAGCCGGGTTGGTGGTAAGGAGGTTTGTGTTCTTGCAAGTCAGATATTTCAGATAAAACATACAATCCAGGTCAATGAACAGCACATAAATAACTACATTTTTCTGACTTTTATGTGAAGAACATTGCCAGGGCTGACATGCCTAAGCCAAATTCTGTGATGAGAAATAAAAATCCCCCACAATGACCTATCTGGATGTTTTTATTTGGTAAGGAGACACGTACTGGAGCACTTCATAGCAGATCATTGCTTTATCTCGTTTATTATTTTCTCATGCCAAAACCCCTCTAGAGAAAGTTAGATATGTACTCAATTTTCCCTGTAGGTCCAATGACTATTGCTACCACTCATATGTCATATCACAACAGAAAGAAAGTAGGAAATCGTAATGAAGAAAAAAGAAAAGGAAAAAAAATCACCTTTAACAATATAGTCCATACCCGATATTATTATTTCAATAATATTATTTCAGCAGAGCCTTTCATAATGACTTACTGACCTAAACTATTAAACACCATCACTGTGTCTGCAGTGGAACAGATGAAGTACTCCAGAAATAGCAACAATTCAATGATACATACATTATACACTCTGCAAATTTGTTGAGGAACTTTTATAAGAGGGCTATAGAGAATTAAATTAATTATTAATAAAAATCAGCAATATCTTTACCCTCATCTCCTACTAATACCATACAGGTGGCCTGCACTCCTCTTTTCTTCTATGCAAAATTCTTCTCCCTGCTAAAGTGCTTTGCCTTTCTGTGCTAAAGGAGCCTGTGGGAGGCTGCTGTATGCAAAGAATTTGTTCTAAGAAAGGCAAAATGTTAGATCCCTCAAAATTAGTTACTAACCAGTGGGAGACACTGAGATATTGGAAAAAAAAAAATCATCTTATTCAAGTATATCCTTACTTCCTGTGAAATTAAATTTGCATTTCTTCTGGGGTAGAAGATAAAGGACGTGGGGAATTAAAGTCCAGAGAAAGCTGGTGAGGGGATAAAATGTAAAACTCTGCTGGGACTTCCAGCTCTTGGGCACAGCAGGAAACTCAATACAGATTTACTTAAAATAGGTTAACAAGGCAGTTTGCCATCATCTTCTTTTAGCACTAGAGGACTCTGCTTTCGAAGGACACAATTAAAGGAAAGAAGGAAGAACCGGGACTCAGCAGCACATTTCCAGAGCCAGCATTCAGAGCAAATAGCTCATTTCAGCTATCAAATAAATTGAGATAACAGTGGGGCAAATGGGCACGGGTCTGTGCTCCACACCCACCAAAGGTGTGGTCTGATATTTACCTGGTTCCTAAAGACCAAAAGATGCTCATATGGGAACCATCTGATCCGCTTCCAGAAAACTGCCGTGCAAATACAGAGAAAGCAGCCTTCAAATCCAGCCCAATTTCACATCCCTCTGTTCCCTAAGCATATTCACCGGCACTAAAAAACCAACATCACCACTGAAACACCAGTGTCCTCCCAGAAAAAGCTTTCAGAGATGCAAATGGCCCCAACTAATTGTCTGGCATCAAGATGCATGAGAAGTAAGAAGCCACCAAGGCACTGGCTTCCTGAAGATTTGTGCTCCGTGACATGCTATTCTGTGCAAGACAACGTGTTTGCATAAAATGCTGAAAACACAACAGGTTTCCAATGCCGTTTCTCTAAAGACAGCAATAGCTCACTGCAAAGCACAGACACGCAAACCTAAATGCGCACACGTACACCTGTGCCAGCTCAGCTGGGTGTCTGGATTAAAAACATGCTGAAATGCATTTTTTTAAAATACGGAATTTAAAGAAAGTTTAGGTAGATAAAAGAAAACCAAACACACAAAACACTTATTGAGGAGTTATTGCTATTTCTTAGTGTCAGGGCGAGGTTTTGTTTTGGTTTTTTTTTTTAATGCAACCAAAATCCTGGTATTGCTGTAAGCTCAACCCAAGATACTTCCACTAAGCCTCTGTGCTGAGAACTTGTTGATACCAATGGGGAAAAAAAAAGCATTTTGTTTGCATTTGTTCAAATCTTTGACCTCTCAGCAAATGAAAACACCAAATATTTTTTCAGAAATAGGTTACAGGGCTTTGTAAGGTCATTTGTTTCCTCCCCCAGCTCAGCCACCAGCCTCCCTGGTAGCGCGGTCGTCTCCAGAGGCCGGGCAGGTCAGTCCTGGGGCTGGTGTGCAGGGGAAGGCAGAGCCCAGCACGGCAGCCGTGGCTGCAGCACTTGCTGTCCCTTGTCCTTGCCAGGGTGCGCTGGGGGAGGAAAAGTCGCCAAAACAGCCCTGATGTCTTGCAATAAGGGGAATAGAGAAGGAGGTGGAGTTGTCTGGTGTCTCTACTGCTGAAGTGTGGGAAGGAGCATGATGTTTTTAACTAAAGGAGGGGAAATTCAGGCTGGACATAAGGAAGGAATTGTTGCCCCTGAGGGTGGTGAGAACCTGTCCCAGGTTGGCCAGAGGGGTGGTGGCTGAACCATCCCTGGAGACATCCCAGGCCAGGCTGGACGGGGCTCTGAGCAACCTGAGCTGGTGCAGATGTCCCTGCTCATGGCAGGGGGGCACTGGGGGAGCTGGAAGGTCCCCTCAACCCAAGCCATTCTGTGATTCTGTGAGCTGGTGGACATCCGTGCAATGAGAGCAATTCCCTCAGCTCCGGTGCCACCATCCCATTTCATCCACGTGGACTGTCCCCGTCCCTGGGCAGTAGGACTTGGGCTACTGGGCCACAAGGCGAACTGCAAGAGCAGATGCCAAAACCACCAGAGCTAAAGCCCACACACCTGTGTTTCTAACAGCCTTGGGTTCAGAGCGTGACCCACAGTGTAACCTCATCTGTGGGATGGCTGCATCCTTTTTGCTAAAAATAAACATTTCTGGTACGGCAATAAAACTCCATGACCCAACACTAACAAACAACTCTGCAGGAACCATCAGCCCTGCGATCCAGGCACTGGAGATCAGCTCAGCTGTACCCCACAAGCTCATGTGCACTGCAGGCAGCCTCCAGGCTTACAGGAGAAGCAAAATACAGAGTTTTTGTAGGGAAAACAATCACTGAAAAACATTACTGACAAATTTCCCATTAAAAGATGGCATTTTGTAAAGCCTTCTGTTCAAGAACAGCCCAAATTGTCAATGCGACATGTATTTCACTCTCTTATTTTTTACAATTGTACACTAGTTTGTCTACTGTGACTAGGATTAACCTACAAAAATAGCAGGTGAAACGCTAATTTCTATTTACTGTTTTTTAAAGTAATGGTACCTACTAAAGACTGATCAAAACATGTTATTGTCTTCTGTAAAGAATAATGCCTTCTGTAACAGACATCTGCCAGTTTGACATGTCGTGAAATAAAATAGACACAGGAGATATATAATAAAAGTACAAAGCAATCAAAATGAATATTCAGAATTCCAAAATGTTACTGCCAATTTTGAGACAAATTTCTCAGAATTGAAAACTTCTGAGGAATTTAAAATAAACAAACAAACAAAAAAAAAAAACCCACAAAACTTTTCAGTGAATAAATGAATTAATAGACCTACATTTGGAAATAGCTCCATTTCTAGTGAGACGGAAAGTCACAGCTTCAGCAAGAGCGAAGTCTTGGAAGTTAGCTGGGTTTTACTTTGTCATGAGGAAAGACTAACACTTTTTCACCGCACTTTTGAAAAAAGTCAGCCGTCGCTTCTCCTGGCAAGGACCAAGGCTAGCATCGCATAGTTAAAAGTGCTTGATTATCACCTGCCAACAAGTGAATTGAAGGCCTGTCGAGGACCGACTCCTCCCGGGATGGATGCGGTGTTGCTAATTAAGTCCAGGAGCACAGCCGGGATGTGCAAAGTGGCTTGTGCAGAGGAAGTGTCTTTCACACCTAGTCACTGTGCATTAGATATTTGTTCCAACAAAATTATCCCTTAATCATCCATTTTGTTGAACAAGGTTTCACATTAGTCATCCCCAAAATAGAAGGCAGTGAATGGTCTTTATCCACTTAACGAGAGTGGTAATCGCTTTATTCCAATGGGTGCCGTCTGTAGCCCACATACACACTTTATGGTACTAAAAGGATCCTTCACACAGTTCAAACTCCCAGCGTTGGTTTAACGAGCTCCAGAAAAGGCAAATAACTTTTTAGAAAGACTGGGCTGTTTTAACCACCTTTGCTTTTCTTACAGTTTATTGCAAGTTTGTTTTGTTTCCTTTTTTTTAATTTTAATCTATTGCACACACTTCCCACCCTTGGTACCTGCTGTAGGTTTATTGTGAAGTATTTCACACAATCAGAGAACATGCTCTATGACGGTTCCAAACCACAACACCAAAGAGCAGGCAGACCTCAGAAGAAGGCTGAGCTCACCTTCATGTTCTTCTAACCATCAGCTTCTTCATTAGCAAATCAAATATATTCTGAAAGTTTCTTATTTGGGTGTGACACAGCATTCGGACCCATTTTAGGGCAGGCTTTTTATTTTGCTCACAAGACTATTGATCTTCTGGGGTGTATGGAGGGTTGAGAGTATACACACCCTAAGGAACACAGAATTTGCAAGGAGATATAACAGAGAAGGGGGATATAGGTCACATTTTTAGGCTTACCAACATTAAAGGTGCCCCTTTAAGGAGTTAGTGCTAATGAGCCAGCAAATTATTGCGACAGAGTCAAAACCAGCCTTCTGGTTCTGCAGATCTGGAGAACCAATCTGGAGGTGCCCAAGTGGAAAATGATGTGGTTTGCGGAGGTCAGGATTTCAGGTCAGTGTTTGCAAGGGCTGCCCGGGACTGCCCACAAATACATCACACTGAAGTCACTCGTAGCGAGCGGGTGCGACCTTTGCGACGAACGCGGAGCAGCTGCTATTGCGAGGAAAACAGGCTGGGAACGGCGGTGAAGTTTGCACAGGGCTCTGGGGACACAGCAAGGTCCTTCCAGCAAACATTAACCTGCCCAGGCTCCAGGTGGACTGGACATCAGCTACCCTGAAAGGTTGTTACCCCCACAGGTAAATCCGAAAATAAACAGGGAGAGAGAAAAAAAATGAGATCGAACATGAAGGGGCTTTTCTCAAGAAGCATCTCCAAGGACAGAGCTGGGAACGGAGCCTTCTGCTGAAATAAAGGCACTGGAGCAGCGTTGCTTTGCAAGCTCCGCTCTGATTTGCTTCCCATTAGAGTACATAAGACTCAGTGTTTTTACTCATTAGTGTTTTACACCCTCTGAAAAATCCATATTTTGCACTGGCTGTCTCTGTATTTAGTCTCATATGTTTTCCAGCCTGAGTTTTCTGCCTGTTTCCCGTCTTGTTAATTCTCTATTTTCCCATCTGCGCTGGTTGATGAAGCACCTCTGATTCCAGCAAAACCTGCTAGGAGGGTGGGCTGGCAGAAGCATGACAGCAGTTAACAGCAAGGCAACCCAATGAATAGCACAGGGAAGGAAATTTTTTATTTCACCTCAGCTACAGGATCAATGCTTGTAAATTGAGACCTGCAATGGGGACAGGAGCAGTTCTCTGGGGTCCACCATGAGCTCCCCAACACATACTTCAGGGGGCCATTAGAAAAAGAAGAGCAAGGAGAAACTCCTCCTTTCCCAAGCGCAGGAGACCACTGAATATTTGCATTATTTCTCATAAAAAGGGGGGGGGGGGGGGAAGTTACAATGGAAACTGAGACACAATTAATTACCTGTTGACTGAAAATGAAAGATCTGCTCCCAATATCTAACCCAGTTTAATTATAGGTGTCTGGAGCTGGGGAGCCTGTGCGTTCACACGTGTGGTAGGAGGTGGTAATAGGCAGCTCGCTCCCCGCACCGTCATCTGCCTCCAACCTCTCCCTCTACCTGCGTCTGATATGTGCAATAAGCATGAAGAAGGGCTTTGGATTACAAAGAGAGACCTCCCCCCCACCTTGTAATTACCAAATTAACACATTCTAATGGGTGAAGTACTCCAGCAGCAGACTATGATTAATGCACCAGTCCAATTAGCTGCAGATTCTTTCCCTCTAATTTTAGCCCACTTAAATAGCATGAGACAATCTGTAATGTCTCTGGGGTGAACCTCCCCTCTCCACCAGCTCCCTCCTCTGCCGTTTAATGAAATCTCTGGCGCTCTAATGCGAGAGGCAGCTCAACGCTGCCACTCTGCTGGAAACCTGGTTCTGGTGCAGCAACGGCGTCGCCGAGGCGCGGGCAGGCGAAAGCCATCTCCAACAATGACAACGAGAATCCTTCACTTCAAAACCATCAGCTGACAGCAGCTCATCCGCTGTCGCACCGGGCGCGGGGGTGTGGATGGCTATAGAAAGACCACGTTTGAGCTCCCCAAGTACGCTGCCGACGGCCCCAAGTCTTACACCCACAAAGACGCTCGCTGGCAGCAACCTGGATATTTCTGAAAATGACTACTCAGTTACAGGGGTTTCCAGTCTGGCCCTGGTATTTAAACACAGGCCCATTACTTTAACAGCTCCATTGCTACACCAGTCATTAAAGCACTCATTTCTTTAACAAAAATACTCGGTTTCTTTTACCTTGAAAGAAAAGTAGGACAAATTCCTCAGAAACACTTTGTTGAGCCCTGTTTGCAGTGTAAGAGGGGTTTCCAGTTGGCCTCATGGCAATTTCACTGCTTTAATACTGAAAGAACCCAGGGATGGAGATAGAGAAGGCGAATCAACAAGGCCTGACTCAGCCTGGGAAGGAAAAGGAAAAGTGGTCCTTTGTGCAGAAACTGGAGGAAAGCTCAACCAAATGCTGGGCGATAAAACAACCTTTTAATAAGAGCCATTGCCTAACAGGGACATGACTTGTGCTCCCAGGTTGGTTGGGGTTTTTTGCACAAAGTTCTCCAACTCGAGTGGAAAAAAACCAAATAAAATCCCACCAACTCTGGTGGGCACTCAGACATGCGCGGCGTCCCTGACCTGGGGGATCCATAGCATTTAAAGCTGGTTTATGAACTTCACCCCCACTGTTAGTGAAAGGAGGACAGTGTTTCTGCAGGAGGAAAACACGAGCACGGGCTGGTGACGTGTGACAATGTCACACAGCAAGTCTGTGGCAGAGAGAATAGTTCCCTCAATTTCACTGCTGATGCCCCTTCCACCCAGCCTGGGACAAAACTCTCTTAAAACCATAAACAGGTATATCAGTGTCTCCTGCATCAGCCTTTTTTTTTTTTTTTTAAATACAATCCCACATTTTTGTTAGTAGAATTCAGTAAAGTAGCAGCAGCAGGTTCTTTATCGAGCCACTCCCAGCACTACCCTTTTTTGCCATCACTTGCTTTTCATAAAACAGAAAGAAATCTAGTAAAGCTTTCTAAGCAGATGATGTTATGTACAAAATATTAATGCTGCTTATCCCTAAATTGATACTTCTTTGAAGACTTCTAATAAAGCCCAGTTTCTCCAGAGCCTTAACCATGACAAACGTCAATAAATGTTATGAGTCCCTGAGGCTGAATTTTAAAAGAGCATTAAAGATTAAAGAATGCACAGGTCAATTACTGAAACAAGCAAATGACTTTAGGAGTAATTACATATAATTTTGCCTTGTTTATTTTGCATTACTTATAAGTGTCCATAATCCTGTGGCCTCCCCCACCCCAGGGTCTTTTACGGTTTGGGTTGAAAAATTCCTTCATCTGTCATTTGATTTTAAGGGCAGTTGCTGGGGCCAAAAAGTGGCTTTAAAATGGTCTTCTGGTGCCATATGGAGAGAGAGAGAGACACATACATATACACACCCCTCTGGTATCTCATCTATCCAGTACGCATGTGCCTGCCCGTCCAAATCCCTCTGGAGCCGTGTCGCTGTATCCCTGTTGGCACAGCCCATTTAGCTACAGTTGGACAAACGATTCTCCATTTCAGTATCTGCGTAAATGGCTAAAGCTGCTAAGCGACATTTTAAAGTCTGTGTTATTCATACACGAAGCCCTGGTACCTCCAGGTAAAACCGGGGTGATGAGACAGAGCCTGAGCTGCTCCTCCATCCCCGGGCGTCTCAGCTCCTCCATCACCTGCCGGCTCCACACACACACACCGCCCTGCGCTGTTTTAACGTCAGCCTAAGTTTTAATGCACTGAAACCCCACGGCTCGTGAGGAAAACCTTCACCTGCCCACGCTAGAGGTTGCCATCACATCTGTTAATACTTGCTCAGGTATTAACCATTGGTCAAAGCAAGGCTAACCCAAAGCCCAGAGCTGGTGGCACGGCAGGACGGGTCCCTCGGTGGCCCAGCGGTGCTGCAGGAAGGAGACCAGCGGGACAGGAGAAGTGCTTGTGCAGGGCTTTCACCCACTTCTCATTTCTTTTGTGTTCTCAGATCGCACGAGATTAACAGACTATTTACATAGCCCTTATGAAGTACATTTGATGTTCAGGGCAGACTCAGCATCTCTCATGTGGCTGTTCTGCCTCTAATGTCATTTTATAGTGTGCCTGCTTGTAACAAGGGTAATAAAATAAATTGGGGGGGAGCAGGGGAGGTTGAGGAACACATTATGCAGGAATCTGGACCTCTCCGCAGCCAGCAGGAAGAGGAAGCTCAGTAATGGACATGTCATAATCTCTCTCTGCCAGTTAATATACGTCCAGCGTTACACTGATGTTTTATTGCACTCCACGCATTCAGCAGAAGCCCATTTCTTTTAAGTGATTTTGATAAGCTGATTGATGCAGTCCCTGTTTTTCTCATATGTGTGTGTTTGTAAGAACCCGTCTGCCTGATGCCATGGGCTTCTATCTAATAAAGGACCTATAATGTACTTATTTTCCTCGACCATGACTTTCCTCCACTTTCCCCTGCAATTTACTACTTTAGAGAAATTTAATCTGCTGCTGAAATTCACTGTATTATTAATGGAGAGTCAGTGCACAGCCTCACTGTAATTAAACTACACACCAAGGAGGAAAAAAAAACCAACCTCAACCCACCCAGCGTTCAAATAGCATCAAGGGTTTCACTGAAACTATTTGGAGCCAAGAAATGTGAAGCCAGGTGGAATAGTTTTCTCTATTACTGAGCTGTTTGCTGGTTATTGCATAGCCGAGATGCTATGCAGATTTCCTACCTTCAGCAGCTTCCCGGGGATTAAATAAAACTCCCTTGTTGCAGGTGTGACACATGCAAATTCTGGGCTGAAAGAGGGACAGATTCCCTTGTTTTGATTAACGAAACATCTCAGCCTTTGGCACATGAGAAGTTTTGGAAAACGCTGCCACAGGAGGCTGCAGAGGCCAGAAGAATAATACAAACGGGCAAATTCACACTGTGGGGATGTACTGGTGGTCCTGATGCAAGCCCGGCTGTAGGAATCTCTTAAGCCGCTGGCAGAGCAGACGAGGACGGGAACACTCTGCTCCGGTGGGACCAGCAGCTCCAGGCACAGGGCATGGACCGATGGCCGCAGTGACCTCCAGAATCACTTTTCCAGGCTTGCTCTGAGCCTGAGGCCAGGAATAATCCTCATTGCCTCTGCCCAGGGATGCTGAGGCTCAGGAGTTCAACCTCCCGTGACACCCAGGCACAACACAGCAGGCAAAGACAGCCTGACCCTTAGACTCCAGCCTAACACGTGGAAGGATTTCGCCTGGATCTCGGGTTCTTGTGCAGCACAGGACAAAACTGAGACAAAGTGATGCCAAACTGCACGAGACCAGGGAACCGGAGAGTAACTTGTTTAAGCTTGTTCAGATCTCAACAAATTAAATAATTGCAATAAAGCTCTGGCCAGCTGGTGCGGTGCCTCGGGGGTGTCACACATGGGGGGAGCTGATCTGCGTGACGGGGGGTTTGCTGTCGGGTGCACAGTGCCAGGTCACGAACTGCAGCCACAGAGAGCAAAAGAGGGTTCACTTTTGATCTTGAGACATTAGCTGCTGCTGGGATAGAAAAGGCAGGATTTGACTCATTTTCACTGGGACTTCAGAAGCCGCAGAAGATCACCAGGTCACTATTTGAAGCCCTCTCTTTAAAGCAGTCAGAGAAAACAGGGCTACCATTTTTAATTTTTTTTTTTTTTTAAGGAGGTCTCTTTTGTCAAACCTCCATAGCAGGATTAAGCAATAAAGAGAATATTTGGCACAAGACAGGCAGAGACTAGAGAGGCCGGGGCAGCATTTCTTGGGAAGAATGGGAACGGTGTGGAATGCAGAAGGAAAACAATGCCATGTTATCTCTGCTCCTTTCATTGGGATTCTGCTGGTTTTTCCTCTGTAGCTCTCCACCCCAGCGTAACACACCTGTGAAAACACCAGCTGGGCAGCCAAGAGCACATATTTGTGATGAATACACTGGTGGGAAGGGTTGACCAAGAGCGAACAAAGGAAAGGACGAGAGAAAGAAATGCCAGTAACTGCTTCTATGCAAGAGCTCCAAAGTGCTGACAAATGTGCCAGCGTTGCAAAACACTTGAAATTCCCATGAAAAAAGTTCCTTTCCTCACTTTCTACAACTTGCTAAGCAATTTACGTGCAATGTAAAGCAAAAGTTGGAAGGGTAAAAATACAGTGTTTCGAATAAAAAAAGACTCAGCAGCAAAAGAACCATCGACACATTATTTCCAGAAGCACGTACACACTCAAGAATACCCAGAGAACCCCAAAATTGTGTTCAAAACATGACACAAAGCTCAAGCGTGCTTGGTAAGGACAAAACCTCCACTGATTTCAGCCATTCAGTGCTAGTATTTTTCTGTTAAGTTTGCAAAATACATTATTTTTAAGCTATAAAACCCTGCAGTTACAAGTTTTTTAAAGGGAGAATAAGAGGCACATTCCTGGCAGAAGGGTCAGCTTGGCCAGACTTGGGGCTCTGCTGTGTGATGTGAACAGACCGGAGCTTTTTTTAACAGATGTTGGACACCACAGTATTCTGCCCTTTTTTTTTTTCTTTTCTTTAATGGGTTCAACAAATATTTCCTCCCACCCCCAAGTCTCCTGAAAGGTGGTTGAACTGTTTTTCCCAAGACTAAAACAAACCCATATATCCGATAAGAGCTGAAGTAAAGCCTGTACGCCTGCAGCCCGAGATTTTATACTCAAAATAGGTAGCTCTCAGACGACTTTAATGACAGCTTGTTCTTACCGGACCTGCCCACAACACACTGGTGTGTGCAGAGTGCAAATACTGAGGACAAGGTATTTTGCAGGTATTTATTTTAGCAGAAAGCTCACCAATGTGATCACCTTGAAAATATGGATGTAGTCAATGGCAGTGGACAGGCAGAGAGGAGCAACACAAGAAATATCTCATAACTTGAAAGAGTCTCAGCATTCCTTCCAGAAAGATTTTCAATTCCTTATCTGGAAGGAGGTGAAAGCTGAAAAGGGAAATATATATATTAAAAAAAAAAAAAAAAAATCCAAATTTGTCCCACCTAGGGTTGAAAAGAAAGGCAAATTCCCTGACTGAAAGCAGCTGCTTGACTTTGCGGTGCAGGTTCCTATTGCTATTTATTTGCCAGGCTCCAGTTCCTACATTTCCACCACTCATTGGGAAGATCTTGTACAGCGTATTTGTGAAGGATGATTGACTACAGGGAGTCTTTGTTGTACTATCTGCTGTAATTATTTTAATTCAAACACATTCCCTTATAGGACTGACATCATAAACGCTGTTTTCTATAACAAATAGCTGTCAGGGTTGTCAAGCAGATCTGCTTACTGTTTTATATCATTACGATATTTAATTTCAACTCTGCATTCTTTGTCAAATGTTCTCAAGATTTCCTTTCCCTGGTAGGAGATCAGACAGACGCCTTTGGTTTCAAACAGATCATTCTTTAGGGTGAGGCCAGAAAAGAAAAATAGAGGGAATTTGCAGTAAGATGCTCACATCCCAATGGGAACTCATGGCCAGTCTTAACTTTCCTACAGCACATTACTGTATATATGGGTGTTATTAACTGCCAGGTTGGTTGGGTTTTACAACATGCTCAGACTCAAACCATCTTAGTAACAAGATCATAGAGAAGCCATTCTATTATCAGGCTTTAAACAGCACCAGGAGCTGATAGAAACAGGCAGCACATAATTCCCAGCTTCTTCCTGTATTTCTTATTTATCTGACTTCCAGCCTTCCTTGTTAAATGAAAAGCCTTGGCTCGAAAATAAACACTTCATAGTCCACAAAGGAGAAAGACTGTGGTGTGGTCTGGAATAACCAACATGCAACTGAATTCCTGGAGCATTTGGAGGCTTTGCGTTAGAACACAGCGTGTTTTGCTGGGAAAAAGGCAAGTTTCTGTGTCTGTTGCTCTCATTAGCTACTCTGCCCTGACCTACAAACTCCAACACCTGCTCTATTTGAGCCACCTCTGAGATTGTTCCTGCGATTCAAGGAATTCTCTGCTCACTGCTACTGTCTCAAACAACCTGCTAACAAGAGGTACCAAGAGTCCAAATACCATGTTTTTATCATGGTTCACTGAAATGCGAATAATTTTGCAAAAAGCAAAGCATGAACCTGCTCTGTTTCAGGAGAGTTTTGGAACTGCATGCCCTGTCCCACACACAGCTTTTGACAACAACAAGCGTCGCTGATCCCTCTCCATTTATTTGAAAGGGAAAGAAAGTGGAACATTTTACCCTGTGCATCTACGGGTGGACACGAGATGCCAAATTAAAATGCAATGAGTGCAAAGCTAATCCGACCTCTCCGTTTGCTGCAAACAGATTCACTAAACCCATTTTCTGTGGGCTGGCGTGTGACATCTGAAACCGGTGTTGCATCTTGCATGTGCTGCCAAGTCATGGGCTCCTGGAAAACATGCCTGATGGAGATTTCTAAAAGCCACCTTGGTACCTCATTGTCCTTTACACATGCAGGTCCATACAGAAGGAGTCACAAATGTCCATCCATCTGCTCCTGTCTTTTCAGAGCAAGAGAAGAATAAAGTACCAGAGTTCTTGGTGTGCAGGACCAGTCCAGAGAGAAGCAAGATGCCCAAAAAGAGGGTTTTTCAGAGGGGCTGAGCACAGCCCACCCTGCAGAGACACCAGAGACCTCAGCCCTGCCGGGAAAGGCCCCTACAAGTCCAGAAAGCTCCCAGTTCTCCAAGGCAGAAGCCACCTTCATGCTAAATATTCCTACCACGCTGGTAGAATGCAACCTTAATTCTAGGCTATTGACAGAAATCACAATTAACGAGAAGCAGGAGGCAGGCATGGTGTGATGGCTCTTTCCACGGCAGAATGTGACTCCCCTACACAAAAACCAGCACACACGCAGTCATAAACACAAAATAAACCCCCAGCTCCCTCTGAAGGAATAAGCCTTAGCACGGCAAACATTTCATTCACTCAATTACTGAGACATGGGGCTGCAGCCTGTTAGGAGCCCTGCACATGCTCTGCTATTTGGAGCTCATCGTTTAATTAAAAATAACACACCGGTTTAGGGGACCAAGCCACTGATGTACACCGAGCTGCTCTCCTCCTGTCTCTCTCCAGTCCTCCCTGCCTGCCATGTGTAGGTATATAATACTGTAACCTTGCTTTCCAGCACAAAAGTGCTATAAACCATCAATAAATTTTACTGACTTTCCTGTGACCTTCATGAGGGCTGGAAGAGTCACATCTCACACCAAAGACGGAGCTGTAAATATTTTATCTGTGCAGTAAACACCGTGCCGACAGCAGCATCTCACTCATGTCCCAGGGACTGCTCTGTGAGCATCACCGCTGTGCCGAGATGGAGATTTATCTTCAAGAAGAACCTGGGTACAAAGGCAGAGTGCCTCACAGAAAGCTGTCTTATTCCCAGCAATTTCATGTCACCGGCAGCGGCTGCTGCCTCATTACAGAGCAATTCCCCGGCTCCGTGAGAAAGGCAGGGAAGGGAGCCGGGCGGGCAGGGAAGCAGAGGTGCTCACCGCCCCTTCAGCAAGGTCCTGAGCCAGCAAAATGCTAAAGCACGTTGGAGTTTGACAATATGAGATGTCCCCGGCTGCTACAGAGCTTGCGGCACCCGGGGTTTGTTCTTTTGCAGACTCTGGGGTTAAGGTTTGCGGGGAGGGTTTCTGAGATGATCGTTAATTCACATTTTCCCCAGCCATCTAGATGTCTTACAGATTCAGTATTCATAGCCAACCAGATTTCTTGCTGTGGCAGGTACGGACAAGCTGACCCAATACCAACAGCAAAATCGACCGTCCTTGCCCTGCTTTGGAGGGTAACGGCATCCTGGCTGTGCAGTACCTGCAGCCTCCACTGCTGCCATCCATCACCCACGGCAGCTGCTCCAGGTGTGGGTCACGCTGCTGCCACACGGCACAGCCACTACCTCAGCACCATGTCTGCCCCGGACACCCCGCTGGCCGTTCCCCCTGGGCTCTGGGTTTCTGGGGATGCTGTTTGGTGGAGATCCCCTCTTCAGCACCTGCAACAGAGAATCGGGGCCCCATGGTCCTGGTGCACTCCCTGAGCTCTTGCTGCTGGTGGTTGCCCTCCAGGAGTAGGTGGCCAAGTTTCGTTTAGCCCTGAGGATCACAGCAGCTATAGCCACCCACCTTCAATGAACCACCATTCAAAAAAGACCATCTTGCCCATTAAAGAAACAAATCTCATCAACTGATCTCACCAGTGTTTATAAATGTCTCAAGGGTGGATGTCAAGAGGATGGACCAGACTCCTTTCAGTGGTGCCCAGCGGTAGGATGAGGGGAAACAGACACAGGCTGAAGTGCAGGAGGTTCCATCCGAATGTAAGGAAAAACTTCTTTACTGTGAGGGTGCCAGAGCCCTGGAACAGGCTGCCCAGAGAGGTTGTGGAGTCTCCTTCTCTGGAGACATTCAGGACCCACCTGGACACCTTCCTGTGCAATCGACTCTAGGTGTATCTGCTTTAGCAGGTGGGTTGGACTGGGTGATCTCCAGAGGTCTCTTCCAACCCCAACCAGTCTGTGATCCTGTGATTCTCTTCTGCTAAGCTGTGTGAAGTGAGGAGGAGGAGGGCAGCGAGCCTCCTACTAACCGACTTCCCCTGCAAGGGTGAGGAGCAGCTCACACGGGACACAACCCAGCTCTTCGTGCACCTTAGTCAGGGTTTAAATCTGTCCCATGAAATGGTCTGTTCTCCCCAATATTAAATGCTTCAGGCACATAACGACACACTCCTTTAAGGCATCACCACTTCTCTGGATCCCCAAAGAGCAAGTGATTCAGCAGCGTGGTGGCCAGACCACATGGCCCACACCTCAAAAAGCCCAAACTCCCTCAATATCTTTGTTTTGCCTCGTCACCACGTGCCCTTCTAGCCTGTGCCACACACATCCACCCTCTCACATGCAATCCAGACACAGCACGCTTGCATCAACCTGGACACGCTGGTATTCTGTAATATCTCTTAAGGCAAATCCACGTCTACAAGACAATCCCCAAGGATACATGCCTTTGTTTTCCAGCGCACGCTGCCAGGATACATGCATGTGACATGCCTGCTGCTGTAACTGCGCCAAGAACAAGCAACCTCGGAGGGTTTAACCGACAGCGTCTGCGTCGGCTTCCCCGGCTCCATCACTCCTGCTGCTGGCAAAGGACTACTGGGAAACCTGCCTGAGGGCTATGAGGGTAAGACAGGCTACCGGCCTGGCTCCCATCTCTCCTGTCTGTCCTCAGATGTCCTTCCTTATCCTTCTGGCTACATCTGGTCCTAAATCTTCAGCTTTCTCCCCAAGTAAAACAGCCCAGTTGCCCTGGCATGGCCTGCTGCTTTGGATCAGCCTCATTTCTTCCCTGTGGAAAGATCCCAAATCTCCCTCTTGCTAAGTACAATCTCACTCTAGCTCCTCCAGTAGCTTCAGAGGATGGGGACAGCCCAAACTGTCACGCTGTGGCATGAGGCATCAGCCCGTTTTGGGTCATTTGCCCACCCAGAGACCCCCGTAAACATGTGCACAAAGACACGGTGCTCCCGCAAACACGGGCTGCTCAGTTTGTAAAGGGTTAGCTTGCAAGAGTAAAGGGTTAGTTTTGTCTGGCAAAGGCTCCCAACCACCACCCCCCTCCCGATTTATTTCTGCAATTGTAATTAAGGCCCTGACAAAGTGGTTTAGCTGCCTGAGTCTTTTGTTCAATTTATTGATTAGCTATTTCTCAGAAGTTCATTACCATCCAGAGGCTGGGAATTGGGAATTGGGTCTATGTGGTTTTTCAAGGCTTCATCTCTGCTTCAGATGATTAAATGCAGCCACAACACATCCATCCTGCATTGAACAGCTCTGCCCAAGGTCAAACATTCATGCAAAACAGGAGTGCATATCTGCATGTCTAAATATCATCTGCATGAATTTCCAAGAGGATGTTTTTAAAGCCTTCCCAGCAAGGAGGAAAAAAAAATGTATTTATCGAGGTAAGGCAGGTCATATCTTAATGCTCTCAATACAATATCCTTTAATTATAGACTAATACATAAAAAAAAAAAATCTCACAAGACTAACTCTCTCAGAGTAGGAATGGGGGAGGTGTGAAATTTCAATTGGCACAAATTGGCAGCTTCTGCTCAGGAACAGAGGGCTGAACGACAGGGTGGACAATTCTGCAAGACAGAAACATGGAGGAAATACCGGATACCACCATCCATCTTATACTGGGGGAAACAAAGGACTCCAGTACACGATGCTGTCCACCGGCAATCTCCATTAAGTCCAATATTTATCACAAGGACAAAATACTGCACCCGCCTCCCCCATCTCGAGAAGCACAACCTGACGTCTTTCCTTGAAAGATTTTCTAGGCAAATGAGATGCAGCAGGTTTCATCCAGATTTCCATAGAGCATTTGTCATTAGCTAAAGCTTGAGAAGACAGGATTTAGTAGAAGCGGTAACACGAGGGGTAAGTCTCGACGGACACTGAAGGGCACAGCACTGGGAGGAAGGAAATTCTTGATGGAGACACCCAAAAACTCATGTTATTCAACATTTTGAGGGGTACTGACCACAGCATAAGAAAAACACACACCAAAGAAAGGTGCGGGCATGGGCTCCTTTTCCTTCGTATTAACAAGGACAGGCGCCTGCTTTAGAATCATAGAATCATTTCGGTTGGAAGCAACTCTCAGGATCATTGAGTCCACCCATAACCTAACCTAACTCTAGCACTAAACCACGTCCCTAAGAACCTCGTCTAAACGCCTTTTTAAGTGTTGCCTTAATATCTGATCTGCCCTTCACAGACCAGCTCTGCAACAGAGAGGAGCACTGAAAAAGCCCAATCCCACAGCAAGCAATGCATCCTCAGCAGCCACGTCCATACAAACTAAGAGAACTTGGCCTCCTGTAGCCAATGTTATTCAATCACATGCATTGAGACAGAAGGAGAAACAGTAAAACCCTTAGAAAAGTCATAGAAATTGCCAGAGAAACAACTTCTCGTCTCAGCACGCTGCTCTTTGATGTTGCGCTTCCCCTTTTTCAAGCTTGTCCCAGTGTAAAAAGTCTTAAAAAAAAAAAAAATCATTTTCAGCTCAAGAACAGGAGATGAGTAGTTTACTCATTTCAGTTTCTTTCCAAAAAAAGATGCATTGTCTTATTTTCCAATAATTGAATTTTTTTTCAAAATAAATACCATTTATATTCAGACAAGACTATTTCCTGCTTCCTTTTCAGTCAGCACCTGTGTTTGTAGTACCACAATTATTTCCACAGTGACACACTTGTGATCTTATTTGCACTGTGAGCTGGGTCGGATGGCAGCTGGATCACCAAGGAACTGAGCAGACTTTTATGTAGGGATAAGGTGCTGGTTATTGGTAACGAGTAAGGAGAAAAAAGAGGATGCTTTTCCCCTCCACCTCCTGCATCCTCCCTTCTGAAGATTTTGTCTCCAATTTTCTCCCCTTGCCTTGGGGTCCCTTTCAAGGGATGTAATTGATATAGTCACTGAAAATAATGGAATTTATAGCCCAGACTCAACACTATAAATTTAGCTATTACATTCCTGATGGGAAAATGGAGAACAAAATGAATTGAGACAGAATATTTGTCTTAATAATTGTCTCTTTTCTATGCTGTATGTGTTTAATACGTCTGTGTGTATATATGTGTGAATATATACGTACGCATACACATATTTAGCAAAGCGGGGGGTTGATTTTTTTTTTCTCTTCTTAAATGACCACATCAGCACAAACCCATGGCCATGCAAGCACACATTAAGAAGCCATCTGTAACAGAGCAACAAGGGGAATTTCTCCTACTGCAGCTGTTCGACAGAGGAAGAGCCAAACTTTGCATAATCCGGACACAGTAACAACCAATTGCTCCGCATTGCAAAAAGTATGTAGCTGCTTCTTTGGGCTTTTGGTTGTTTTTCAGATTTATTTCATTTTTAGCCAGGAAAGTAAGAGCTGAGCCAGCACTTCTCTGCTCAAAGCCATTGCCCTGAGACTCTGATAAGGTTTCCCACTGAATCTTTCCCTCTTCTCCACTCCTCCCTTCCCATCCCTGCTCCCATTTCTGCCCTTTCGGGTTGGGCAAACCCAACGCCATCTCCATCCTGTTGCGAACGCACCACCAGAAAAAAAAAAGTGCATGTCCAGGCTGTGATCATTTGTCATTTAGATAGAGTCTATGATATGAACCATGGCAAACACTGTAATGACTAATTTCAAACATTTATTACAACACTTGAGAGACTTGAAAGCTCTCCCTGCTCTTGATTTTAATAAATGCAGTCTTGAAGCAGCCGCTTATCAAAGTGACACAAATTGTGTGGTAAATAGATTATGGCACAGCTGAAATACTGGAAAATGAGATCAGAAATGCTACTATCTTCCGTTTAAGGCTTTGTAAGATGCTCCGATCAAGTGGATTCCAGAAAAGTGGCACGGGCAGAGCTGGTGCAAGTGGGAAGAAGCCAAAATGCCATGGGATCAACACAGGGCCAGCCGGCTGCTTATCATCCACCTATTTGCATATGTACAATTTCTTGCACATTAAGGAGTTTGTACACCAAAGGGCTGGGGAAGAGATACCAACAATCCTTGAAGTCATCATCTTAGTGCCAAACCAAGATACAAGACCAGCTTCATCTGGAAAGGAGTTATCACAGCAGCAGCAAGACTTCCTCATGCTGTTCTCTGCTTCTCATTGTTTTCATGGAATAAATATAACTCTAATCAAAACTTACCAACAGTACTGAAAAGGAAAATATTTCGTCTTTTTGACAAATTGCATATAGATTTCAATATGCAGCTAAATTAAAGGCTGAATTAGTATTTGTTTTCGTAAAGCTCTAAAAACTGAGACAAGAATTTCATTTTTGGAAGATGCTTGGACCAAGAAAATTGTTAAAAAAACTGGAAAACGGTTGTTTTGTTTTTAAAAAGCATTCCCAAAGGGCATGGAGAGGAGAAGTAGAACAGGGCATATTTTTCAGCCAGCCACACAGGGACTCCATAGGCCAGCTGGTAAAGAAACTTCAACACAAGAGACAGGAAAATTAGCTTGGAAATGTAAGACCCTTTTTACCAAAACAGGATTTATTTTTATAATTGGCTGCTGCGAATTGTTTTTAAGGTAAAAAGAGGGGAAAAAAGGTATCAGGTATCTGATATTACTGGATTTCTCCTTAAGTATAGCACCGTGGGTCAGATTATCTCTATATTTATAGCTCTCTTTCCTACTGAAGCGACCACACCAAATCTGCATAGGAAGGAAACACACTCAATTTCAGGGAAATAAGAAGTACTAGAATTTGAGGGTTCAGCTCAAGACGAACGGCACCGTTTTCTTTGAGGTCACCCACAACAGGCCACTGGGCACTGAAGTGGGAGCAAGAGCTGTCTGTAGAGACACTACCAGCCACAGCAGTGCCTGGGCTCCCAATTTAGGTGTCTAACTTGGACGATTTAAATTTGACAGAGAGGATACCCCCCACTGCGCTAATTTTGGAGGATCTTTGCCTAAATCCCCTGGGAAATGCTTCCTTGCCTCTTTGTGGTCCATTCCTTTGAAAAGATGCTGCTGAAGAATAAGGCTGCAAGTTTTGAATATGCAAAGCAGGAATATTCCCCATCAGATATTCTTTTGCTTTATTCATATGATTGAAACTCTTGCTATGGTTCTTGCAAATCCAAGGAAATGTGTTTACAGTCTCATCAACTGAAAAGAATTGGATTCCCATGTTGCGGCTCAGGGGATTTTCTGGGGTTTTTATCAAACACAGCAACTCTGGCAGTAGAACGCTACTTTAATAAGCACCTATATTGCAGTTTCATACTAGAATACACAATTAAAACCAGAAGAGGAAAAAAAAAATACACATGTTTTCAATCTCCCTTCAGGAGAAACTCCAGAAATCTGGGGAATGTGAGAATACAGATTCTTCCCAATTGCCCTAAGTTCTCTCCTGTATGTCTTTTACCCTCGATGCTGGGGAGCTTTAATCCTCAGCCCTGAAAGACCTCTCTGGTTATACAAACTACGGTATGGGTGGCAGAGGAGATGGGAGCTCTGCAGCAGAAACAGCCCTGCCTGCACCTTCCCTGCCATCCCTGCACCCTCTCTGCTATCTCTGCATCTTCCCTGCATCTTCCCTGCCATCCCTGCATCTTCCCTGCTATCTCTGCATCTTCCCTGCACCTTCCCTGCCAGCCTCAACCATCACTCGTACTCAGAGTGAAGCAGAAAGGGGAGAGGAGCAACCTCTTGCTCTCCACACCCTGTAGACCAGTGATACAGCCGCCTTCCTGGGGGATAGAGTTAATGCACAAAGCAGCTGCCTGAAGCACACAGATTCATCCAGAGTGTTTCCCCTCCTGCTGCAGGACCAGCATGAGCAGAAGACACGTCAGAGGCCTGGCAGGTACCAGCCTGCGCAGGGCACAAGTCATCAGCTTTCCCCAGTGCTGCCAGCAGTTGTCTTACAAAATGAAGGCAGTCCGTGGCATCCAGCACAGATGAGGTACATGTGGCGCAGGAGCGGACAGCTGAGCCCATTTAACACGTTTCACCGCCTGGCAGTGCCTGCCCTTCTCCATCGACTGGGGACAATGAGCTCTGGACTCATTGCACTGAAGATACGCCAGAAAGATCCAGGTGTTGTTAAGCTGGATATGCACTGATGATCGCACACGCCTTGCCTGCATGAAACGCAGTTCCAAATGCGGCTAGTTGGGTTTGGCCCAGGACAACGTGATTTTTCCTCTATACACCATTCCTTTGGCCAAAACCCCTACTTGTCTTATTCCCAGTCAATATCCACAAGCAAGATAACATGCGTTCAGTAGGGATGGCTGGGAAAAATACAAGCCCTGGAACTAAGTAGGAACCAACTTGGCACTACAGACATCCTGCAAGGATGCCCAATTTTGCTTCCAGTTGCCTTACAGCAGAGCAGTGGGAGCCCCACACCCTCCTCCCAGCCCAGCACTGCGGGTTCCCGATATTCCCAGCCAAGAACCAGGCTGCAGTTTTCGGCCCTGACATGTATAATACGGGTTCCATGATTTTCATCCTCGTCAGGGAATTTACATACCCCAGTAGTAACATCCCCCCAAACACACACCACGACTTCGAGAGCTTCCCTCTCTGCTTTACAGCCTGTAAACAGATCAGGCTTTTTTTGGTGACACGAAACCACAACTATTGTTGCGTGATAGAGGAGCTGCTCTCAGAACAAGCGCAACTCAGCCTAAGATGTAGTTTCAGGAGCTTTCATCTATAAATCACGAACTACCTTTAGGTGGCAGGTAACCGTCACCTTTCGAGGCAGGGGACCGCAGCACGCAGAGATGCTCGAATCACCACCCGCCAGAAAGCGCAGAGCTGGAGCTCCGGCTTCCCAGCTCTCAGTGCAACCAGCTCCCGTTTGCTTTTCACTTTCTCCATTCCCAAGTCATAAACAGAGGCAGCGGTTTTGACAGGTATTTCAAGCTCTCGCTGGGTTCGCTTTATCCATTTAAGGAGTCATTGGCAACAGTTCACCCACTTCGAATTCAAACAGGGAGCTTGTTTGGTACCTGCTGCTCGTGCAGAGCCCCAGCCCAATGCTGCCCATGACAGGATGGGCTTCTGAGCGCTGGCAGCGACCCTGGCAGAACAAACGGCGTTGGGATAAGAAGAGAAGATGCTCACACTGAGATGTAGCCATGGCAACATGCTTCTGCAGAGCAGGAGGCATATCTGCCAAGGCTCAGAGATTTGCCATTTGATCGCATGGATTTCCATGCTCTGGATGCGATCGCATCACACAAAATCCAGGTCAGGCTTGATGCCTTGAATAATTCTTTACCCTCAGGGGCACAGAACTGATGTAGGAAGCTGCGCCTCATGGAGGGTATGGGAGGATTAAACAGATTATCTTTTTGGCCGAAAATAAAGGTGAGCTGTGTGAATGAAGAGACACCCAGTTCTGCTTTTCTAGCACAGGAGGCAGCGGGGAAGCAGCAGAACCTCAGAGCTGTGTGTGGAAATCTGTATTTCCTGGGGAGGAGATAGAGCAAAAGCCTCTAGAGCCAGGGTATGACCCTTCTTACTAAAAATCCCATCCCGTCTTCCTCTTCACCTTGTCATTGTTATCCAAAGACAGGAGCAACCACCTTTCCAAACTCACAACAGTCACAGGAACATTTTTCTCCCTTTTACTCTAGCAAACCTGAAACCCCTAGAAATCTAGATGTTCTTCACCTGACATGTTTTTAAGAGGGTATCCTTCCCTCAGTAGCTTCAGGGCTTTAACCTTTTCAAAACAACAGGTCCTGAGACCTCTAGAGGCAAAGCCAGTAAGGCAGAGATCATCCTGCATTAGAGCAGGAGCAGGGAGGAAGGGGGGAATTATCCCAATGATACGGATCTTTTGGTGAGGTTTAATTCACTGCCGTGTCAGGTCCTTGCCTTCCTGCCCTCCCCACCCCCAGCTCCGTCTGAACCAGTCTTCCCGTCCCTTGCTTTTCACCTCTGTAGGTTTGAACACGAGATAAACATGCCCTAATTATTTTCCTCTTGCACAGCTGAGCCCTGCAGCCTTTCATTTCCTTACCTGAATGCTCTCGCTTCGAGTGGGTTATATACGACAAAGCCTTTCGAGTATATTTGTTGTGCGGCAGAACTCGGGTGTCACACAAGCATCTCAAAACCCTCTTTCCCTTGGTACGGACTGATAGCAAGACGTGAATTACTTGGACTTCTTACGGTCCAGAGGGCCAAAAACTAAGGGAGGGAAGAAATAGGGCCACAGATCCTCTTGCCTATAAACAAATAGCACAGATACCACTCTGGTTGACAGAGATTAAAACTCACCTACCGTTTTGTGCTTAGTTTTGTGCTCAGTTTTGCAGAGGGAGGTGAAGAGCTTGGCTGCACTGCAAGTGCTTTAACACAGCCATAATATCGCCCATCTCAGCAGGCGCCTCGTTGGCAGCTTCTGCAAAGGGCAGGGAGCAGTGGGTGGCACCATGGGGTGGCACCATGGGGTGGCACTAGGAACGGCTGGCTTCTGCTCCCAGCCGAGGCAAATCAACACGGAGCTGGGCAGTGGGAGGAAAGCTGGTGCTTTTGCTGCATTTGCTACATCATTCTCAGCGTGCTTTTGCAAGTGATGAGATCCAAAGTCTCCCATCATGACTGCTGCCTCATTGTACCAGGCGCAAACCACCAGCACAAGCTCCACCAGGCAAACACCAGCACACAGGTAGGAAGAGGCACTGAAGGTCAGCAGACATCCAAACCTTGCTTTGTGCAGGTCAAGTATAGTAGGAAAAATCATCACCTACAATATCCACTTGAACACAAGTCTTTGAACCACTTTCTATATCAGTACTAGGTACAGAGCACAAAAAGACAGGTCATATTGGTCAATACAAAATAACCTTCTTTCAAAATTTTTTAGACCCTCAGGAGTCTTCAAAAGCAGGTAACTGTCCGTCTTGCCTGCTCACACCACATAGGAACATGCAACCCTTTCACAGTGATTCCCCAAGTCCTCCCTTCCCTTGCAGGGCCCTGTCTCAAGACACCTTCTTCACAAGGTCAAGAAAGACAATCCCCAAAAGCATGGAAGCTGCAAAGGCCCTGCATTTATGATGCTAATAATGGCAATATCACACCAGGGATGTTACCAACAGACCAAGTGACAGAGGACACCGTGGCTTTTGGCCACCGGGTAGCTCCGCTGTAGCCCCTGGTTAGTATAGAGCTGTGCTGGCACAAGGGCTGGGGGACGATGACTCCTGTCCGTGCGGGGGAGCCAGGCGGCAGAGACGGCGGAATTGTACTGGCATCTGGCCCTACAATCCCACCAGACGTTCAGCTGCTCCCCATCCCATAACACAGCAGCATGGAGACCTATCACCCCCCAGTTTTGCTTCCACAGCTCCCTCTCCACGGCTTGTTTCTCCCAACTCGGTACAGGTTCTGTAAGATCACATCCCAGCGGGATTTGACCCAGTCCCACTCTCTGCTTTGAACTTTTAATTATTTTGCTAATTCTGAGCCTAGTGCCAAGAGATGCTCTGAGCACACCTAAAACCTTCCCGACAAAAAGCAAGCTGCAAAATGTCTCCCAGAGTCTAATCCCCAGTAAGAAATACTCTAACTTTTCCCAGTAACCAAAAGCAGAGCTTATCTAGTCATTTGCAATTAAGTTCCTGAGCTAATGATTCTGCTTTATTAAAAAAAAGAAGAAAAAGAGAAAACGCAACAATGTCAAGTCAGTCTAATTAAGAAATGTTGTACCTTGCAGTCCCAGTGTATCTTGTGGCAAACAGCTGTGCATGCTTTCAGCTTTGACAGCAGAAAAGGTGTGATTATTTATTTATTACATGAAGATGGGGAAGCTTCAGGAGTGCAAGATGCCTATGCTGTAAGGGAGCTGGAAGTCTAGAGAAAAGAAATGACATTCAGCTGGAACCTGTAATTATAAGAGGGGACATTGACCATATAAAATGCAATTTTGTAATGAATACTTATGCATTAGCTTTTCTTTGAGATTAAAAGTACACAATTGAATCAAGGCCAAAGTGGAGCTTGCCCTCAAGGAAAGATACTTTGGAAGACAAATGCAATTATACCACTGCCATTTGCAATGCTGCGGAAAGTGGCCGAGGAAACCTCATGAAAAAGTCTTAGAGAAAAAACTGTTTGGAAAGATTTTTGCTCCTGATTTTAGCCTCTCCCTTCCCTTAAGAAGCTATGGGCTCATGTAAACAGGATCTTGCCAGCTAACGTGTTCCATCTGCTCCCAATGCACGTTACCTATCTTAGATCAGCAAACAACCATCTTCCTTCTGCTTTTCTTTTGATTGAATAATGCTTATTCTGCAAGAACTAGATCTGATCTACAAGCGCAAAATTTTAATTAAGTGCCTCGCCTGAAAAAAACCCTAATTTTAGGAACCTGTCCAATGCACTCTTTTATTTCCTTATGTTCTCTGTGTCTTTGCACTGCCTTAGCCCACAGCAATCCGGAAATATTCCTGCGTGTCGTGCTGCAGGACAGGATCCCAAACTTCCCGACCATCCGTCAAGCCATCGCTGTGTGTCACCGGTGCCCAAAACACCAATTCCCTGAGCTCGGTGCTCTCTACTCAAAAAGCAGGGAATGACAAGGTGTTAAGCAACAGCAGTTGTATTTAAGCCTATCTTTCTTTATTAGCCAATTAGATCAACTTTACAATCTGCAGAAGACGCCAAGGTTAGAGGGTAGCTGCCAGCGCTGCTCAGGCACAGCTCATCTTGATCGGTTATTAAAATTCTGCTTGTTAGCTGGTGAGAAGAGACGCATCCAAACGACCTCGTGTTGCTGAGAAATCCATCGAATCATCTCCATGGCTGAACGGAGCATTTGCACAGTCTTCCCACAAAAAAAAAAACTCCAAAAATCAAAACACCCCTGAAAAAAAACCCAAATATTTTCTGGATTCTAATGCAGATTATCCACGGCCATAGTTAATGGAGGGGCACTCCTGGGTTCACAGCTACAGGCTTCCACGAGCAAACCCCAGATCCTCAACAGGAGGCTCGATTAGCAGCGAGCCATCCCTGCCAGGCTGAGCAGGGGCTTCAGCGCAGCGTGGGCAGTGCCCGGCTCAAATAAGTCCCCCCAAAACAGCTGGGGCACACAACAACCCGGTAGCAACAAAATCACGACTGCAGACTATGCACGGACTCATGCGATGGTCTGACACTAATGACAAACCAACAAGCTGCACTCGAGCAGTGGGAAAAAGCCCAATACCACACCTCTGATCATCATAACCTTCAACCCTGAGCTACCCTACAGCCCAAGAGCTCAGCAAAAATCCTAAAATTACCAGTGAGGCTGCACAAAGGGACTCGAGGAGGGAGGAGAGGAATCACAGGGAGAAAACAGACTCCCCAAACCAGCACATGGGGGTTGGGGGATGAGGGGAAAAAATAGAGTTTAGAGAGAAGAGAAGCAGCCAAATGTGGGAATAAGGAGGGAAGAGTGGGGGGAAAAAAGATCTCAAGAGTATCCACTTAAGCTTTGAATTGCCTGGCTTTGTCTCTGCTTCACACAATGGAAACGTACAGTAGCAACAGACAGATGCTGAGAGCTGGTTTGCTTCTCATCTGCAATTCCAAACACCCTGTCAGGAACAAATATTTGAAAAGACATCTATCCAACCATTAATGTATCTAGTGTGGCTTTTTTAAAAAAAAAAAATAATAATAATTCTGCATTCATCATAAAGATGATCATGCAGAGAGATGCCAATGGAACCACCAGAGGGATAAGCAAAGTCTCAGGTCTTTCTTTAGGGCTGAAGATAGCTCACTATCGAGCTGAGAAGGTGCAGCTGGTTAAGTATTTGCAGTACAGGGAAAGGGGTGGGGGGGAAATCAGACAGCTGTATTTTTAACTGATCATGTGCTTGCTTCTGTTTCATAAGATTTATTCCCTCATTAATCACTGCCCTCCCTTCATTCATGTTAAATATAAAAATGATTAGGAAAGATCCTCATCATGGTTAAAAAAATAATTAGCTGCTACATCATGTTGCACACATTCAGACAGAAAGGAGTGATTAAATTAGGAATATTAAAACCCTATTAATCTGTGCTCAACTTAAGCTCTGCTTGTTCATCTCACTGTGTCACTTATTATTTCTGACACTGAAAGATATTTGAATTACTAGCTGAAACAAGGTCACTATCAGAAAGATGTCAGGTCAGCAATTAGTCAAAGGTGGGAGAAGCTACCAGAACTGAGCTGCGCTTGACATGCCACAAACGTGTCAAGAAGCCTTCCCTTCCCAGTGCCACTCGGATGAGCAGGTCAGCGCCGGGACCCCAACGGCACGTGGACCTGCTCGGACCAGGGCTGCCAAATCCTCCGTGCGTCATCTTCATTCCTAACGTTGCCCCGAATCGCTGTGCCTCAGCCTTTGGGAGGAAGGTTGGGGCAAAGGGTACAATTCGAAACCCGCGCCTGGGCTGGGACGGGCATGCACCGAGCTCCGCCGCAGCGGTGGCTTGTGGAGCAGCTGCCTTTGGTGCAAGGTGTGGAAGGCACGGGCTGGAACGGGAAGGACAGAGTCCATGCAAGGAGAACGGAGCTTTAAGTCTAAGGCAATAGCATTGATTTCAATATAATTAACTAGCTTGTTCACCACTTGCACTAATGCCTGTGGGCAGGAACACTTATTGTTCACATAACAAAGCACTCCGAGATGTTTTCTCCCTTTCACCTCACTTCTGTGGTGGCTCGTGAAGCAAAAGCAGCAAGCCTGGCATGAGAAAGATGGTGACAGATGCAACAGAAAGATCCAGAAAAAAAAAATATTTCCTCTGGAGGAATATGTACAACCATACAAGCATCTAATGGCAACAAGAGAAGATAGCCAGAGACCCAAACGTTTCATGGACTTGTATTTAAAGAGTGGTTTGGAAGGAAGGGCACCACACAGAATTGGCTTTCACTGCGTTGTGTTCACCATTTGTCTGTCCTTGTTGCTGAGGCAGGAGCATTACATGAGCAACATCCCACATGGGCAGTTGGCACTGGCCCCAGGATGAAAGTCTCCAGTGCTCCCAGTTCCCCATTCAAAGAGCAAAGGACCACGTTTGCTCAGCGCCCGGGACAGGGGCCATCCACATCTATATGGGGACAGACTTTTTAGCAACATCTATATGGGGACAGACTTTTTAGCAGGCCCTGTTGCAATAGCACATGGAGTAATGGTCTTATACTAAAAAGGGGAGATTCAGACTAGATATAAGAAAAAAAAATGTTATGATGAGGGTGACGAAACACTGGCCCAGGTTGGCCATAGAGGTGGTGGATGAACCATCCCTGGAGACATCCCAGGCCAGGCTGGACGGGGCTCTGAGCAACCTGAGCTGGTGCAGATGTCCCTGCTCATGGCAGGGGGGGCACTGGGGGAGCTGGGAAGGTCCCTGCCAACGCCAAATATCCCATCATTGCAAAACTGCAATAGCAATAATTGCAAACTTTTACCTCCAAATTCAAGAACGAAAAAAAATAATGATTTTTTTTAAAGAGAACTACTAGCTAAACATTTTACAGATCCCAGCAATGTTGTGTGGGAACCTTTAGACTACAACAGGAGGTCTTTGTCATTGCTGCAGGCCCCGTTTGCCATTTCCACCACGCTGAGCAAACCCTTTGAGATTTCTTGTTAGTAGGAGTCAGGTTTTACCTGTCGCCACACACAGATAAGGGAAGATGCAAGCACAGGAGGACAAAAAGAAAGCTGACAAGTCAGTCACATCTTACAGATGAGTTCCTAGGCTGCTCTTCCAGCCACAGGTGGACTCAGGTGCTTGGTGGTTTATACCTTTGATATATTTGCTACACTTGCCCTCATTAAGGGGAGAAGAAAAAAAAAAAAAGCAGCACACAAATAGAAATTTTCATCCATAGCTCTCCCAAAGTCTTTCCTAAGCACAATATTCCAGTATACAAACTATTTACTGTATACTTCATTCAGCACTGACAAAACCACCTCTGAGCCTCTTTAAAAAGGAAACAGATAATAAACCAGCTAACAAGCCTGCGCTCTAATTGACAACACAGAAAGGAGGGAAAGATGCTGCATCTACTTGCAACTGCCGGAAGAATTCTAGGGAAACAGTATATAATTAATCGAGTTGGGATTTTACTAAGATCCCCTGGTCTTATGAAAAATGCCATAAGACATTTAATGACCACAGGTGAGGAGAATCTTGAGTTTACATCTCATTTGAAATGGAGCATGCAGAATATAAAGTGATCCATAGCATCCCTCCCCCCAAAAAAACCCTCCCCACACCAATTAGTCTTTCCACTTTTCTATTTGCCTTCAGACAAACCCTCAGGGCTCCCTCTGTGAGTCGTGGGACCTCTTTTTGAATGAGATGAACAAAACTGCACCTTGCGACCACTTAAGTAACTACTCAGGGGAAATATTAGCTGAATATGAACCTCTCTACCATTTTGCTGCTACTTGCTTTTAGAGGAATGCAGCTGGGGTGGGGGAAAAAAAAGTCAAAGCAACAAAAATGTCTTTGCTAAAATATTTATTTACTCTCAGTACTTCAAGATGTTTTGTTTAGGCAATAGCCGCAACACATCCTGACTTTACCCACAACAGGTGGGATTTTCAGCCAGACACAATAGCAGCTCGTTGTTACCCTTGAAGGCAAGCAGACATTTGCCATTGACTTCGCCAAGAAAAGAATTGAGCCAGCAAAGCGCTTTCAAAAATCCTCCCCACTAATAATAGCATAGACACCACAAGGCGCCCAAGTATTTAACAGACAAGATCTGCTATATCTTTTACTTCATTTGAAATGACTTTGAGGCTCACCTACATGAAAAAGGAATCGTGCGTGGCTATTATGGGCCCACAGGAATCCTTAATCATTGACATTGGGGAGCTTTATTTAAGAAGTATGGAAAACCTGGAGCAAACCCTGGGAACTCGCACGGAATACAGCGGCTGGGAAGCTGGGTGGGCAGCAGAAGCAGGGATTTTCTTGGTGACTGAACTTACTGTGCCACTGCGTCCTTGCCCTTCGTCCAGCACAGTCTTGATGACAGAGCCACAGCTACATTCTAAAGCATATTTTCATCCTAAATGCTGTTTGGAGGCAAGGGAGCGGGACAGAGTGAATCTGCAGTATTAGATGTTTATTCATCTGGGACCTGCGTATTTGGTTATTTGGGTACTATGTTGTGTGCAAGTAATCGCTCCTATTGCATGATTAGGTAATTTTTTTAAAAAAAGTCCTAAATACCAATAACTGAGAAGACTCAAAGAACACATCCAAATAATGGGAGTTATTTTGGCCACCAAGAGGTGAGCAAGCACTCCCCTGCCCCAAGTGCTGTGAAATTAAGACACTCATAAATCCCTGCCCAGCAAGCCCTGGAGAAATAAAAGAGGCTTTAAATATAATCTGACCTACCACTTCGTATAGCAAGGGGAGCGGCAGAACCGAGGATAAGCAGAGATCAGCAGAGGAAAGGACAAATATAATTGCTGGCGTCAAACAGAGAAAATTGCAGGTAAATACCAGCTAGATGCTATTTCCAAAAAGTTCCCCGAAGCCCAAGGTGGCTCCGTGGTTAACACCCAGCTCGCTGCGGCTGCAGCCCATGCAGCGAGCGAAGGGGATTGCTGACATGGGGTCAAGCAGAGCTGTAAAAGGCATCGCTGAATGCACGATAGGTTGTTAATCGGAGTTCGTGCCATTGAGACTCTGTTGCTGGAGAAGCTTTTATACAGCTTTGACACTTAAAAATGGTGCTAGGAAATGCAGAGCTTGCCAGCTCTTTAGGACTTCAGCCAGCACAATGAATGGCATTTGTGGTACCTCTTGCAACTTGCTGGCACAACATTTTGCCACACGTTCACACATGTGTCCTGTAGCAGAGATCCAGAGGAGAGGAGGCTCAAAATGCCAGATCTGCGGCGGAGAAAACTGGGCAGAGCGCTACCCATAAAATGAAAAATAACAGTAAAAAAATAAATCCACTGACAGCTGCACCTCTGTCACTCACCCTTTTGCTTCCCAGTCCAGGTCTGGGCCAACAATAGTGGTTCCCATTGCCTCTGGGCAGCGTTTGCTGCCTCAGCAGCTCAGAGGGGTATTTCGGGGCAGGAAAGGGCAATCCAAGAGCAGCAGCATCGCAAGAACTTCATGTTGCCAGGGAAACAGCTTACTTGGTAATGGAAGCATCATTCTGGGGTTATTTTTTTTCTCCTCATTGGTTTTGTATCCCCATAGCATCAGCTAACTTAATCAAGCCCCAGACAACAGAGCACCAGCCACAGGATATAAAGCAACATGCAGCAAAACAGCAGAGCCCAACAGAGCAAGCGAGATGGTGCTACAGGCACGCAGGCAGAGAGAGCAAGGTTTTGTCTTTAATACATGGAGAGCCGCCTAACATTGCTATTAAATGAATCCTCATTAAGCAATAAATAAAACCAGGCTGCGTGACCAAGGACTAAGACATCAACTTTCAAATCCAGCTGCTTACAAGCAAGTCAATCCCATGCCCTGTTCCCCAGCTAATCCATCACCCCCGAAGGGAGGGACAGCCCCTTTAGGACCCTTCCCAGCACCTCCCTGTTCCTGCTGCCCCCTGCTAATAAAGACACCGGCACGTTCACACTGCTCTGAATGCCCTTCTCATGTTTAATCACGATGCTATGACACGTTATGGTTGCCAAGACCACATTAAATGTGGGAGCACAACCAGCAGAGAGCGAGTCTTGCAGCGCTCGAGTGTTGACAAGTGGCTCAAACCACGAAGAGCCACACCAGAGGGGTTATTGCAGCTGGTCCTCCAATTTTGGGGCAGCTCAGGAGCTTGCAGTTGCCAAAGTAACAAAGCTTTGGTGCTTCCATCCCCCAGGGCACACCACAAATAGCTCCTGCAAGCCCCCCCACCCTGGGAAGGCGCCGCTCTGCAGGGTGACCACATCCTGGCGGGTACCAGCAGCATCGCTCCGAGCTGTGACAACAGGAAGGGAACGGGGTACGCAGCCAAACCACCCCCCAGCACCGCAGGACGGGGCAAGGAGATGATGGAGAGTGAGAATTATAAAGCCTTTTTGAGGAAAAACCACACTTCTGGGTCCTTTCAACCCCAGTGCAGGGCAAATAGCACAAACAGGCTTGGACCATCCCTCGCCAACTCCGTTCTGTCGTGCAATCAAACGTGCAAAAATTGCGCTGGTGATGTGGCTCGAGCACTTGGCCTGAGCTCCTGCAGACGTCCCAGCAAAGCCCAAACGGTGCAAATCTGCCCTGCCACAGCAGCCATTTCCCCTCCCTGGTGTGTTTTATTACCCAACAGAAGGAAACCCATATTTTTTGAAAATTGAATTACACCTTCTTGAATATTAAGACGAAAAGTTATTCCCCTTTCTGAGCCACATTAATAACATCCCTGTTTTACAGCTCGCAGGGAGGGAACAAACTAAATTTTCTCGTGGTGACTTTCAGTTCTCGAGTTGAGTCCCAGAGTGCTGATCTGCTACGCGCAGCAACAGCGAGATGCTTGAGGAGGCCACATCAAACCTCCGGAGGAGGTAGCCGAGGCACCCGGAAAATGTCAGATTTTTAGAGGGCAGAGGCAAGACAGAAAGAAGAGAACATCTTTTGAACCACTGACATCAGGACACTTGCACTCTATTCACAGGTTTAGCCTCTAAACAAATAAACAGAAACTACCCCCCAAAACTGCCCAATGCAACTTAAGTATTTACTGAGGGAAAAGGATCTTTGTCTTTACTCATTGCAAGAACTTTTACCAGACAAACTGGTAGTGTAAAAAGGACGTTTCTTGCAACAAGGACCAAAAAAATTGCACATGTATATATTTGAATGAAGTACTCTAACCCAAACCACCTTCCAGAATTTCATCTTGATTTCAAAGGTCTCACACCTCTGCCATCTGGCACAGGAGGTGACTCACCAAGTCTTATCAAGGAAATTGGACCTTCAGACACAGGTCTTTATATATCTTTTTTTTTTTTTTTTTTTTTTTCCTAAAGCCCAAATTTCTTAAATCAGGACTTTTATCAAACCCCAGCATGGTGTGGATCACAGCCATAATTCTTTTTCCCCCACCTTCCCACCACAAATCCATTCAAAGTGAGTGACATTTGCAAAGTGTATTTTCACGGCCCTCCGTAATCCCTTCAGAATATTAAGACTGCATTACTTTGTCTTTGGTTACATTAACTTCAATTTTCCTTATGAGTAAGTATTTGGCTAAAAATTAATATAGTGGAGTTGAAAAGAATCTTATGATAGGAAAAAGACTAATTTCATCTCTGGCTGCTCAGATACCAGAGTACACTGGGGTTAATGTAATTAACTTACAATTTTAGCCTAGGTTGTGTACATACACTGAATCTCCCTGCTGGAAACAAGATTAGATTTTATTACACTATATATCCTGGTTATCTTCACCATGCCTCCAATATTACTTCCCTCAATGACTTCAAGGCTCTCCGCTGCAATGAAAATGCAGAACCATCTGGTATTGAGCCCATGCAGTTTATTTAAGGATTTAATTAAATGCTCTAAATGGAGAGCTTCTTTGAATTAACATTTTAAATGTGACTTATTGCAGGTTTAATATTGTCTTAATGCCAACCTGGGAAACTCCATAGCCAAGTTGTTGACGTTTAAATTGAATTCATTTGGGTGGCTCCAGGGGGACTCATTAATTAATCTAAACAACTAATGGGGATTGGTTCTGACTTTTGATGAAGATTATTTACAGAGACAATTTGCAGTGAATAAAGAGTCACAGTAGGCAAATGTTTAATTGAATTTTTTTTAAAAAAAAGGACATCTCATTGTTTTCAATATCAAGGATGCATCTTGTGAGTAAGCTTTGAAATACCAAGAAAGGGACGATTGCTTGAAGCTTCCTAGCTGCACACTAATAACAAAGAGAATGGGTAATTACATTTGCCTGGGTAATTTGCAGCATGTAAGAGGACAACAGGTCTGTCTGGCTTACAGTACACACAGAAAAACTCCAACAGGAAATATTTTGTTTTATGAAGACGAAGTTGCCCCACTCACTTCTACTTACATACCAGAAAACGGCATTTTCTAACCAATCATCAGCTGGAAAAACAGAGCAAACTCCTCTCGCTTGCTTTTGCAAAACTCCAGAATAACTACAACGAGCTGAGCAGAGCAGCTTTAATTTACAACAACTTAATCTATAACATCCAATCTTCTTTTATTCTTTGATTATATCAACTTTGGAATCAGTTATTTGTACCTCTGAATGCACCACGAGCCCTGCAAGCACCAACATCTAGTTATGTGGTTAGTTTTCAGCAAGCCACAGCAGCAAAACAGGACCTGCCTTCCTGGGTATCTGCACTCATTAAAGCAAACCATCCTTTAGTATTTTTCCACTGTTATTATCATTATCCCATCTCATCTTGAAGTTTCCAGTAACACCAGGGGTTGCCACCAAAGCAAGAAAACATGATGTACCAAACGCTGCGCACGCTCGCGTCCCAGGGAAGCGCAGCTCCTGCCCGGCGCCCCGGCTTCTCCAAAAACCCGTGATTTCAAGCGTGAATTCTTGAAGAGCAGTTGTGTGTTTCACACAAGGCACACATATTACTGATGAGCATCCCAAAAAGCACAGCAGGCCGAGGAGTGAGGCAGAGAGGCTGGATCACAGCAGTAGCTTGGGGATGCTTTGCGTGACGCACCCTCTCCTATGTGGCTTTGGCTTGCTATGGATTGTCCTTAACCTAAAGCCAAACTGATTTTAGATTTAAAGGCATCGAAGGGCAGGGGAGGTGAAGGACAGAAGCAAAAAGGAGGACATCAAGAAGAAAAACCAACGTCAAATGCCACAACTGCTATACTTCTATAATGTGGCCATTAACCATGCAGAGATTGGATGGAGAAATCATCCAGCATCTTAAACACTCACATAATTGGGAAATGCATCAACTACCAGAGATGCCCAGCAGAGACTGGAGCAACACATTGGTACAACAGGAGTCCTGCTCCATGCTGGTGCTGCCCAGCCCATTAAATTGTCTCTGGGGACCACTGTCAGGGATCCAAACAAGACTAAACCATGGTGAACACGCTTCACCACACAACAGAGGCAAGGTCTGAACCCAGGCTGGGCTCGGGGTGCTGAGCAGGGTTGTACAAGGCAAAGCCATCATCTTCCCCACACGCTGCACGAGCCCGGTCAGAGCCCAAAGCTGAGCCCACACTCTCCTCTGATCTCCTCCTGTTAGATTTGCATCTTATTTCCAATAATATCACAACCTGTCTAGTCTCAATCGAAGAGGTTCCAAACTTCTTTTCTTTCCAAGGCTGGACGCATCCTGCATGCTAATTTAGGAGGCAATTGAGGGGGAAGGTACATTAAGAGAATGCACATAGCCATTAAGCCAGGGAGACTAAAGCATCCTGCCTCGATCAGCACTGCTGGATACTGTCTAGAGCATCGCCAGCTGCTCTCAGATACCTATAGCGGAGCTCTTTTATGCAAACACCTCCAGCAACAGCTTTTGTGGATCTGACAGACAGAGTGGTTAAAAATTAGGCATTCAGTGGGTATCCAGTGGAGAGACATTGTGCAGCACATCTGAAGAGGGGAGTCACACTCGGAAAGGAAATTCTGAATCGTCTGAAGGGGAAAGGCTGCTCAGGCAGGCGGGACGGACCCTGACGGCAGATCAAGCCATGCTGCGAGCATCGCCCGTGCCGTCCCTCCCCATCTTCCCTGGGATCTCAGCTCCCTTGAATACAGATTCACAGACAGAACGGTCGCATCTCAACAGAAGCAACCAAGCCAGATATTCACTGCAAATGGGAGGATGGACGGATTGCGGTGTCTTCCCCATCAACTCCCAAAATTTCCTACAGAATCTCTTCTTTTTTGTTTATTTTATTTTTTTTATCACCAACTCACTCAGGGCTCTCTCAAGGTGGTGTAGCTGTTTAATGTGGTTTATTTTCCCCAGGATTGCTTGCTCTCAGTGTGAGAAGTGTCAGTTAATTTGGGAAACCTGAAATCAAGTGGGCGAGCGAAGGAATTATTCACGAGGACACCATCAGGAGGAAGGTTACCTCCTTCCCTTGACAGGAGGCCGACAGCTCACCCATCATTTCAGGCTCAAAACCAAGAGACACAAGTTTCTGTCCCCTTCAACCCGGATGAGGCACTAGGAGCTGAAATGATAGGGAAAGGCACAGCTGGTCCATCGCCAGAGCAGAGAGGTGAGCTATGGCAACACTCGAGGCTTCTTCCAGCCCTGTGCATCCAAGTCTTAGTAAAAATCAAGCACATGTTGCAATATCCATTAGGTTTGAGCATCCACGAGGCCATAAAGCTGGTGCTTGTTTAGTCTGCAGGGCTGTGTCCCTTCCCAGAGCACCCCAGGCACTGTTTCCCTCATGCTGATGAGATGGAGAAGTGTGGCTTAAAGTAAATTTTGTCTTTAAGGATTCGCTCAGATGTAATGTTATTTTTTCTACTTGGAGCAACCATCTTGGTTACAACCTGCCTGTGGAAATGGTGTGCATTACAGATAACTTTCTCAATTAAAGATGCTAAGTTGGACAGGCATCGAACAGATGCGAGAACTTTATTAAACAACTTGTCTTTAAGAAAACAGCCCTTTAGCAGCACTAACTCACCTCAGCCATTCCCGTACACGAACACTACACTAATAACGATTAAACCATCATTTTGGGCTTGGACCACTGACAAAACCAGAGGGTTTAGCTTAATCCATGATATCAAGGTCAATGAATGGCAGAGGAATCATGCACGGAACACTATTTGAGCAAAAATTCCATGGTTTTTTTCTGATGTTCACCCTGTTTTCTTTTGAAACACCCTGTTGCTGTAGGGAATACCATTTGCTCTGGCTATGCTGCTGTTTCCTAGAGACAGCCTTCACTTTTTTTTTTTTTTTTACTTAATCTATAATCAAACCAGAATATCTCATCTAAACTTCCACAGACTCCTGTGGGCTTTGGTACCAACCATTGAAGGCATCTGCTAAGGGGTAACTGCACTGTTCCTGCCCAGGGCAGGAATCGAATAGCCAGGATGGAGAGCTGACAGATTTGGGACTGCCATTTAGGTTACTGCAAAATACATAACTAAATAACATACAAATATATTTAATATTTTATATGTATAAATATATCAAAAAATATATACACACATGCACACGAACTTCTTATAAAAACTAAAATCTCCCCCAGTGATGCTATGAAAAACCCTACTATGCCGCCTATTTTAATTGAAAGCTGGTCAAGCACGAATTCCTGTGTAGAAATAAACTTTGACAGAACAGCTAAAGGGCGTTATCTGGAAAAAGAGCTGATTAAAACCAGCAAACTAAGCTTGGAAGTGAGGTGAGAAAAACCAGCACATGAAGATGCGTTCTCTTTTTTATTCTCATTTACACTCCTCTGTTATAAATAAGGCTGTATTGAGAAAAAGAAAATTAAAGTTGTTATGTTGAAGTGTTGGATGGCAAAGCCATCACCTTTGTCACCGTTTGGATTAAAATGCATCTTTCCACATCCCACATGCAAACGGGATATAAACAGTAAAACCAGAACATTTAAACAAACATTCGCAAAGGGACTTTCTTTGTTTTTAAAGACTTGTCCTACTCGAGACAGAATCCACAAACCACACAGTGTCACAAAACATCTCTTCTTACTACCTTACAAAAAAAGGAGCGGGAACACGTGTATTGCCAAAGGAGATGTGGGTAAATGCAGGAGAACTTCAGGGATACAAGTAAGATTATTTACAGTCTCAGATACAACCAAACCCACATGCCTGTAGCCATTTCCGTATCTTGCACCAAACAGCTACAAGAGGAGCCTGTCACAGAATATGATCCTGAACCTGCGTTTCAAGAAAAGCTGAGCCCAGGTTTCACATCTGGGACCAGCGTCAAAAACATCATCCCAGTCTGGCTACTGTCGTCATGGTTCATCTCAGCAATGATAAAGTCCAATTTTTGCCAACCAGGCTGCACATCTTTCTTTTATAAAGTAGAAGACATCAACACAACCACGGTTAAGAAGCGTAATTTAGTTTTGGATTAAGCAAAGCTAAAGACCGACCTGTCTGTCACCAAGATCTTGATTGTCTTTGGTATAAAATTCACAGGCAGAAGCTTCCATGTCCTGGGAAAAAAAAAAATTCCCAAATCCCATACACATGTTTGTTCTAATAGTATTTACACTCACACTGCACACAGAGCGTTTCGAATTTGTGCTTAGCATTTCTGGTAGCTCAAATGCAGAATGGACCAGAGATGAAGAAACAAAAGTTTCCAGTTTCTCAGCACTGACACATTTATAAAGTAAAAAGACAGTCAACCCATTCTTGGAAACACATAGAAAAAGCCTTTAAAAAAAAAAAAGTACTGCCTAAACTTTCTTTTTAAAAGGAGACTGAAAAAATTGAGCTATCTGCCACCATCTGTAGCAAGAAGTCCTCATGGACTTTGGAGTTACAGAATAAATGCCCCAACAAAACATCAGCTGGTAAATTATTGTGTGATTGCTGATGCCCAAGGATAACGTGAGGAGGATGACCAGGCTCTCCTCACATAATTCTTCGTTTTGCCTTTGAAGATATCAACCACCATGCCCTGGCGTCAGCTTGACTTGCCCAAAATTTGTGTAATGCTCTTGTTTGTTGGACATACTCCTCGGGCAGAGCAAGGGAAGCTACTAAAAGAACATGAGGCAAGCTTTCAGAAATAACAAGTCTGTCAAAAAAGATTGTTTCTACAGTGTACACGTATTTTCCTTCACTGTGCATACGGGTGGACATCTATTTTGTAGGCAGTCCGTATAGACCATGGCAGGAGGCACCTGCAGACACTCAGAGTTTGTGCAGAGGATTTCCCCTTGAGCTCCTGGCAAATAAAGTTTAATACTATGGAAGGTATCTGTTGGCTGTTTATATTCAGAAAATCTAACAGCAAGATAATTACCACATGCCAGGTGAGATACCTTAAATACCAGATTAACACACCAGCAACAAAACGTCTGAATTAGGTGCCAGGGTCTAAGAGGCAGGGCTGGCTGGGCTCTGCCTTGGCCAAAAGCAAGGAAATCCAGATCAGAAAGTCCTGTTTCATGAACACAAGAACTGGTAAAATCAGTCCTGTGCTTGTGCTGTTTAGTAACTAAATTATCGCCTGCTCCCTTTTCAGCCTTCTGTGCTGCACCACCCAGGGCAGCAGATTAAGAGAAAGAGAACATGCAAAGTGGAAAATCATCAGCATTTGTTTCTGGAGAAGACAAATGAAAGATGGAAAAGCAAAATTAGAAAGATGCAGCTCTAAGACACAAAGCACACCAAGACAAATGCCCATTACCCTGCACAATGTTCTACTACTTTTCTTAGTAACACGCATCACTTGGATTAATTTTCTGAAAGAAAACAGACTGTCTCAACAGCAGCCTGATGGTCTCAGCAATTCACTTTACAATTACTCACTAAACTACCTTGATTTAATTATTCCAGAAGAATCTCACCACCACTGATAACTACTTAATTAAAACCACAACTTTTAGAGCAATAAGAGAGTCACATTATATTGTATTTGAAATAGATTTCTTGCTGAAAACATGCACAGTTCATTTTAAATGGCTTAATGTGCCAATATATTTAGAGCCCCAAGGATTTTAAGAACGGTTCGAGCAACAGCGATCACCCAGAGACAGCAAACACCACCCAGAAGCTTGTTCTCCCTCAGAGCGATTCCAGTAAAATCAAATTGAGAAAAGCATCACGGCAACAGAGCCACCCTAGAGCATAAGAAAACTTTCCGCGCAGGAAAGTCAGAAGCTGAGGGACCGAGAAAAACTCCTACCCTGCTCTACCTTTCCAGAACTCTGCCACTTCTGCCTCCTGCCCCTTCTCCTGGTGCGAGGGGTCCACAGGTGACGGTGTAAAACCCTTTGCATGACCCACCAGCAGAGGAGGATCCACTCAGGTCCCAGTTGGTGCAAATGCAGGTGATTTCACCCCTCTCGGCCCCTGCAATGACCTGCCTTTTTTTTTTTTTTTTTCTGGTATTGCCCTGTTACAGGCCAAAAATGGGAAATTTGTGCTCGTTCTGTAAAAGCGCCCTTGGCTTTTACAGCTCTTCAATACTACGTTCAGCTCCAAGCATCGCAAAGCCATGAGCACCAAGTGTCCAGACAGTCCAGCTCCCACACCTGAACCTCCATCCTGAGGGTCCCCAGGATCTTCCCCGACAGCATCTCCTGCCTCTGCCCCAGCCGCGGGGGGACGTCCAGCCCTTCCCTCCATGCCCCCATGTCAGCACGGTGGGAGCAGCTCAGATCCTCCAGCCTGGAGATCTCCAGCTGAGGACAACTGCCTGAAAGTAATTCCCATTTTTTATGAATCTTAGCGTTTTAATGGGCATCAAGGACGGGCACCATCTGATCTTTGCAAGAGTCAAGAGCAGCCTTTGATAACTCGCGTTTTTGTGACCTGTGGTGGAGGGGTTGCGAATTAATTGGCTTAATTGCTGCTGTGATAGAGATGGAGCCGGCCTTCGGGGGAGAGAGCTGCTACCTGCGGATGGGGAGATGAGCGGGGGCAAGGGGGTAACCGCAACCACCAGCGCGGCTCACGCAGCGTTTTCCGAGAGCACCGGCAACGTTTAGACTGTGACAAGCGGTGTAGGAAAGCCTCCCAAATTATCAGCATGCCATTTCCTATTTGGTTATTTAAAACATCTCTCCTTCCCCTTAACTAGGAGGTATTGGCTCCTTTGGTTTTAATACGTTTTCAGTACAGCTGAAACTATATATGTATTTATAGATAAAAAAAAATGAATGACTGCCTTCTTGAACATTATCTTCCTGGTTTATTGTGTGCCCTCTCTCCCCTTCTCTTCCTGGAGAGACCAACCATCACATGAAAATGCTTTTCATCATCTGCAAAATTTGATGCCCAAAATAGCCCCACGGTTGCCCTAGCAACTAGCATTTATTCCCCCACCCCCAACATCCCCCCCTTTGCATATTGCTGCATATTTCTATCATCTCTTTCCAGGCACAGTTCATAAACACGGCTGCATAATAAAGAATGTTATCACCAATGACTTACAGCCCAGCTGCTGCAAATAAGATATGAAGTGGCAGGGAAATACAATTTCATGCAGCTAGGACAACAGATTGATTGGGTGCCCTTCAAATTTGATGCCACTTCTTAAAGTCTGTCCAAATACAAAAAAAAAAAAAAAGAAAAAAAAAAAAAGAAAAAAAAAGAAGTTAGTTTCCCCACCTCCCCATCTTTCCATGGTAGCAACATACAATAAAAGTGGGAGATAATTCACTAGGACACTCATTATGTCTGCAGCAACCTTGTCCTGAGAGACTGACAATTTAAAGAGATGTGCTGCTTTTCCCTGCCACCTCCTCTACTTTTTCCCCAGCCACCCTACTTCATCAGAAGTCTTATTCCTTCAGTTTTGTTCCCTGTTTAATTTAATTATCTTCCATTCCAAATTATCATTTCTGTTCAGATTACTAGGCAGAAGGTTGTTATAGATAGAGACAAGCAAACCCCTTAATTTCATTACCACCACCTAAAAAAAATTATCCTTATTTTTATTTAGTTTTGATAAAACAATATGAAAAGCCTCTCATAGCATTTCTATCAAAGAACATCCCAGCAAGGACAAAAAGAGGTGTGCTTTTAAATTCTTCCGCCCTGTCATTTCTGATGGGTTGACTTTCCTGGATCCAGAGATCTGCTTTGGAGGCTGATGGGAATGTGCAGAGATCACCCTGTGATCTCATGGCACCGAAAAGCAATGGTACGACAAGGACCAGCCGGACTGTGCTGATGCACACAGGGCACTTCTGCTTCCCGGAGAGAGAACATCTCTGGGAGCACCGAGAGACAACCCCTGCACAGCAGTCCAGGGCTTCTCTCCCATATTCACCCCTCCTTTCTGCCCCCTTCCTCCCCACTCCTGTACTAACAGCGCTTTCCTAGATTCTTCTTCTGCACCCTTGTGTGTTGCCCAGGGCAAGCTCACAACGCTTGTTTCTTTGAGATGCTGTTCCCTCCTCCCTCTTGGTGCAAACTGCCTTCCCCGTGGCGTCCCACCTGGGCTATCCCTTTGCACAGAGCAGTGCTGGCAAGGATGGGGGACATTCTGTAACGGAGCTCAGCACCGACCTCAGACACTGCAGCTGTCAGGGGACGAGCGAGACGCCACGTGTGCGCCGGGTGCATCGAGCCCTCACTGCTTGGAAATCTGCAGAGCGGGAAAATCCAGTCTATTCTTATTTAACAAAGAGAAGAGAGAAACCCATCATACGTGTTGTGCAGCCTCTGGCTCCAAATCATCTCAAAGGCTAGTTAACACTGATCAATCGCTATCAACCAAATCAAACACAGAGGGAGGAAATCACTCCTTGCAGCAGCTCTTCTCTTAGTCCTCAACAGCAGCAACAACCCTGAAATTCTCCCAAAGAGTCCTGGAATAATTCATACACATCTGGAGACAACACAGAGGCTGGCATCTCTTCAGCATCTCCAGTGAGCACTTCTCTTAGCCAGAGATTGGGACTGACCTGCGACCAGTCCTTCCTGCCCAGGAGCCCGGAGGTACGAGGACAGGTTGCCCCTTGCTCTGATGATATTCAACGTGTGACCTGCAAGAACCTGTTGCCTCTCGGTTCCTCCTTTCCCACCGGTACGTGGCAATAATGAACCTAAAACAAGGTTTCAGATACAAACAGCTCTGATTCGTGCAATGAACTGGATCTGACTTTTGGCAGTTTGCACTCATTTGTCCTTGGATGTTGTGATGCTTAAACATGAGGACATTTGCCAGCTCTTTGGAAAACATGAAACCAGTTCTGAGTAGGATTATTATTATGAAAATGAGAAACGAGGTTTTAAACCCAAAAACTGCAGATCAGGAAAGTTAAAACCATTTCCCATCCTGAAATACGTTCAGTGATGAGAAACTGAAGTCAGCACTGAAGCAGCATTCATGGGTCACACAGGAGAGTGCGTTTAGAAGCAGTAGTAGCAGAAGATACCACAGCAAAGTTGGTGGATTTTTTTTTTTTGGTGGTGCTTCTGGTAGGTAAAAAGCAGACATGAGAAGAAGCAGAAAATGCATAATATGAGAAGGAAAGATTTTTACAGACTAATTTCTACCATCTCCTTTGAGGCATGAGCAGTTCTTTAATCTCAGAAGGGTCATTTCTGTGTCATTTTTCTGCCCTAAGTGGAGGCCAGGCTCAAGAAGACTGTGTTTCTTTTAATTTCCTTTGGTTACAAGTACGTGGATACAGAATCCCATTTATCCTTCCTGACTCATGCAAATAAATTTAAAAAAAAAACCAACCAAACTTGGTTTATCCTATAAATACCCCATAATAATACAGGATCCAACATCACTTTTTTTTTCCTTCACCTAAAACCTTAAACCCTACTGACACCATAAAACATCAGCGTTCCCCATCCCATGATTGTTTTCCATAATCCAGGAGAACATTAAAGAGAGAAAAATCGTGCTGAAAAATGACATCTTATCTATTTCCTTCCTTCCGACCGCCACTCCATGCTTTTGTCATTGCAGGTCAGACACCTGCTCCCCACGTTATAATCTGGGGAAGTGATAAATGCTCGTAGGCAGTGATTACGAGCGGCTGCATTCACTCGGTGTCAATCTGGAAACTGGCACATTCGCTCAGTTGCCATTCTTTGACCTGCCAACAAGACCAAAAGCAGGGAAAAAAAGGAGAAAAAAAAAAGAACCGACAATTTTTCTCTCCTTCCTCCGTCTCCCTGGAGGGAAGAGCTACTCCCAGGCCCATAGAAACCCCCAAGTCACAGAGGGGATGCTGTGACCACGAGCACTCTTACAAGCTCTTAAGAGCCAGGGGTATGAGGATAATTTACATGAGCTGGGATCTCCTGGCTTTGACCATGACCTCCGTGTGGTTATACATCTACTTAAAATGGCAAGACAGATGGGGAGCAAGCCAAATTGCAACGTAACCTGGCAAAGCCCAATTTAATCATCGTTGCAGCAGCAGCGGGCAGCCCCCTGACTGATTGACCTTTCCTCTGCCGGGCTGTGTCACCTCCTCGTTTAGGCAGAGCTTGGGCCACCCTGCTGGGGCTGAACAGGTCAAGGAAGAAGAGTCTCCTTTGGCTTTTCCGAGTCCCATCATAGCAGCCTATGGCCGGATCCCGCTCCCAAAGGAGCAGCTGCAGCAAATGCACTGAATGTTTCCTCTGGAACAGGCACAGCTCTGATCTTCTGCACTTTCTGGTCTTACCATAGACCTTCATCCTTCCTTTTGGGACTCTTTTTTGGTGTGGCTCTGCAGTGCAATTATTCATAAATATTGATACACACACCCCGCTTTGTTCTGCGTTTGTGTGACATAGAGGGGAATTTTGGCTCCGTTCTCTCTCCCTCACCTGGATTTGCTCTGCCCTTTCTGCTGGATACAAGGGATTTGATTGAATTAACTTAATTGGCAAATGTATTGTTCAGACAGCTGTGACAGAAATGACTTCGTGCATTAGTCAGAAGGTTAAGTAGCTCATGGCAGCTCCCAATACCTTTTTTTGCTGCCAGACACCTCTGGAGCAACCCTGAATCATGTTTTGAAGCAGGTTTAGAGGGCAGATCTGCTGTGTTGTACATCACATTTGAGTGTGGAGAGGCAGCATGGTCAGAAACGCTTACGTCTCTGGGTACTTGCCACGCTCCCAGCCATTTGCTATGTCAGGTGCATTGGAAATTGTATCTACACGGCTTTTTCTTCAAAAGAGGGCAACTGTGTCTGGAAAACAGCCCTGCCATGCAAGCCAATGTTTCTGCTTTGTCTTTTTCTCACATGCTCTGGTTGAATTTGGCCTGTCTTGCTGGTCTCAAAGCCTCTCAGGAGGGCTGCGCGTGCCCGTGCCCTGCCCTGGTGATGCTCTGCGGTGCCTGTATCCTCATCCCACCACCTCATCCTCGCAGCCCGAGTTCCTCCCATGTAGCCTGGCATTAGCGGGACCACAGTCACCCAGGGACCTCTCCACAGAACACAAAGCAAGAAACATCTCCACAAACAGACATCCAGGTCCCCAGGGAAGATGACTTGTCCCTGGGGAGACCTTCTTCTCTCCTCTTCAGCAGCCAAGCTGATGAGGGTCATGACTTCAGTGCCTCAGCTAAGTGCCTAAAATGGACTAGTTGTCAGCAGTACTTTCCCTTCTCCCTTGAACTGGTGCCTGTTGCTCGTTACATTTTGCACAAACCACATAATTTTCCAACTTAGAAAGCCGTTATATGCATGGGATCTTCCCCGACACTGCCAATACTTTGGCCTCCTTTGGATTAATGCAACTAGAAGAAAAGCCAAGCAGAGGTATGTGCCGCTGTGTCAGCAGCACAGGGACGCAGAGGGGAACCTGATGGCCAGGGATGCTGTGGGACTGGCCAGGACATAAAGCAGGAGAGACATCCCTTACTCCTCTTCTTCTGATGAGCTGCATCACTAAAGATGGAGCCGGGTGCTGAAGCGTGACATTGCTGCACATACACAAAAACCATTGCTATACCAATGGGCTGTCACCTTATGTCGCTGCCGACCGCGATGGCAGCACTACAGAGGCTGAGGGACACTTTCAGCACATGGGTAAGGCAAGGAACCCTTTGGGACGTGACTGCTGCCTGTACACATCTCAGGAGCAAAGCAGGGCTTGCAGCAGACACGGCCAACAGTGAGTGATGTAAAACCAGGTGTCTCCAGCTGTGACCTGGGGAGGCTTGTGGCCCCGTGAAAACCTGACAGAAATTCAGTAACTGAAGTCCCGCAGATCCGTAGTGACCTTGTGAGTGCAAAGAGAGTCGATGGTGTTAATCCTGACGTCACCCAACAAGCAACTCTGGGACATCACCTTCACTGGAAGCTGCCAGCACTCAGACGAGATTGAATTGCCCTCTCACGCACGGAGGAGGTCACCTCTAGATGACTAGCAAGGCAAGGTGTGGGACAAACTTGTATTTACCAACGCTTCGCACCCTGAACCTCCTCTGGACAGGCAGTGGTCCATCACCCAGGGCTGGCAGGACAGCCCTTACTCAGCACCACAGATGCTTGAAAAACACATTAAAAGCTTATTCTCTGCATATACAGGCATAGAAAGAAGGGGAAATTTTCATAACCATTTTGATTTCCACTAACTGAAGCCAGTGTAAATCTCTGTTTTTTATGAATCTCACTTACATTTCGTGCCTGACTTGTGCATAAAACTTCCCCAGATTTACACAAGCTAACTCCATAAGTCATCGCCTTCCCAATCGGGCCTTATATCTTGATGACCTTTTAGAAACCAATGACTGATTTCCTGTTGTTATCCATAATTGGAAAAGCACTGGAGATAAGAAAATTTATAGCAATGGGTGATCTACCTGCAAGAGACAATAAAGAACTCTGGGCAGTGAAAGAATAGGGAAGAAAAATCCCACACAGGAGATGTGCAGGCACACGGGCACACACAGACACACAGGCAGCTCGAGATGAACTTTCTGTCTTTACTAAATTCTCTCTCAACTCTCCTCCTTGATTCCCCCGACCATGCAGCCTCCGCAGGACAGATGTACCTCTGTCAAGTATCTGCTCCAATTTCAGTCTTCTTGGAATTTACTTGCAAACTTTTTAGTTTAATGTGAATGAAGCATCACATAGGAACCCCCCCCTTCTTTAATCCCACAGTGAATAATCTCATTCAACGCTCATCACACAGCACGCACACACATCATTCCACACAACAGGATCACCAAGATGCTCCCGGACATCAAAAGACCCATTTCCCAGACTGAATCTTATTTTTGTTTTGAAACAAAGGCAGAAGGCCGCGCACTGCCACATCCCTCCTCTGGGAACGAACCAACAGATGGGGATGCAGCGCTCCCGTTTGTAAGAAATGGAAGCTGTCTGTAAGACAGCAGTCCTGATCTTGGTTGCACCCAAGAAATCCAAGCCATGCTGAGACTCAAGAAGGGAAACCGTTCCAGTCACATCTACTTTCAAGTCGGCGTAACCCAGATGACATTCTTCTCTTCAGGAACCGAGGAGGTGCTGAAAGGAAAAGGAGCATTTCCTAGTCCAAGGGTAAGAAAATATACACCAGCAGTATTAACAATGCTGAGTGCGGAGGGGATGTCTAAGGTTTGCAAAGCAGACAGATGAAAATCTACACGCCAATAATTGGTCCAACCTTACACTAAAGGCTGCCTTCAATCTTCCTGCAAGAGAAGCAGCCAGGATCCAGGGGCACTGCAGGGGACAAAAGGAGGGACACTCCTTAATCAGATGTAGCACACGTGCAATTGGCCTTCAGGAAATTACCCATCGCTTTTGGGTCTCCGTGTTTTCTACTAAACAAGTGGCAACGAAGGGGCAACGCTCAGTTCCTATTGTCAGAGCATTTTCAGACAGCTGGAGGAGAGCTGCTAACGTGCTGAACAAAAGTGGTTTTCAAAACCACTGCTTTTGCTCAAGACAGATGTCAGCACACCTGCACCCGCTCTGGTCGCTGTACAAGTGGTTTTGGGCACATGGCCCAAACCAGATCCCAGCCATGGGTCCATAGCTCAGCTCAGCTTTCTTATTTGCAATCAGAAAGATTACACAGAACTATCTGTTATAATTAACTCCCAAGAGAGAAGTTAAAATAAAACCAGTAAGAGGAAGCTGCTCAGAAACAGGGGGGAAAAAAAAAAAAAAAAAAAAAGAAAGAAAAAAAAAGATGACAAATTCCTGGCAGGGTCTGGGATGAGGAAAGGCAAAAAGAAAGGAGCAGTTGTCATTGAGGAAACCCTGGCAGCTCCGCACTACCAGCACTCAGCCCTCACAAACAAAGATCTCTGCAGCTCCAGTGAAGGTCGCTGGGATTTGTGCACACTCAAAAGCTGCTGCAGATGTACCAAATTTGCAGCTTTTGAACTGCCTCCTGGTAAGCTCTGCCCCAGGCTTTTGGGGGACATGAGGCGGTGGCATCTCAGCTCAGGGCTGAACGTCCCACCTTGCTGGGGTCCCCTCTGGTTCTGCTGAATTCAGTCTGTGCTGAGGACGTCTCCCTCAGACATCTGTATTTTCGGATTATTCATTATGAATTGATTAGTTCATCCCACAGTCACCCTGATCATATTCTTCCTATGTACTAACATCTCAATGAATGAGCAGTCAAGTAGAAAATGAATGCATTAGTGCCTGATTGTATTACTAAGCTCTTGTATATGCTAACGAATGCAGCAGTGGTTAATTCAGCCAAATAACAAACAGGTAGTTACAGAGTTAAACAGCATAAATGTCCAAACAAGAGTAAAATATCTAAAAACTCTTAATATCTTTTGGGTTTAGCATTCAAATTAGCTTTGGACATGAGTGCTTGTTTTAGAATTCTTTTGTCTGGGTATAGACACATTTACTGCTGGTATTTTCACAATTATGACAACGAACTAGCCACTTTCATCCTTGCCAGGGTAGAACGGATTACAAAATACCTGGTTAATTAAAAACAACAACTTGCATTCAGACCTGCATTTTAGGAAAAACTAAGCTCAGAAAATTATTTTTTGTAACTCCAGTGGAATTGCTATTTGCAATTCAATATGCAAGATAAAGTGCTCTTCTGGGAACAGAGAAATGCAACTTTTTTCCCTTCCTTTTTTTTTTTTTTTTTTTGGAATCACAAACTGTATGAGATAATTTCCTATTTCAATCCACAAGCAATGACCATTGTATATATGAAAATGAAAAGCCCACAGAAAGTGCACAAACCTCTTAAAAGAAACAGGTACATTTTCTAAGCAGGTTGGCCAGTCAGGAACTTCGTTCTCGGTACATTGACTTACTGCATGATACAGAGAATAGCAGCTCTGGATTGCGAAGTATTCATCAAAACTTTATGAGCAACAGACTAAAAAGTCTGGAAAATTTCCACAATGACCAAGGCTCAGGTTTGACTCCCTCGTTTACAACAGAGCAGTAATTCTGCAGACACATAAAGCCGTGTAGTCCGAGCACACCCACCACTATTGCATTCAGTGGACACCGAGCACACAGACCTGCTCATGCCCTCACTATGACAAGGGGATTTATTCAGTGAGTTTTTCGTAAGGATTGCCAGATAGGCTCAGGTTGTGCAGGCAACTAACACCCTAACAGGTCCATGTAATACCTCGTATCAGCTGGTTACCATTAAAATGTAACAGGGGCAGTATTAGAAATGCTCGTTCTTCTTAGCAAGAAAAGAATTGGCTATAACACCGAAGACACGACAACATTTGTTAGTACAAGGCCTGAGCAACATCCCCTTCCATAAAAACGTGGGCACTGACCCCTCTTGTGAGGGCTGAGAAGACTAGCAACTGTGCCCAACGTGACCTGACTACAGCGACCTGACACAGCTGCGAGTTTGCATTTCTCAAGCAAACTTGCTGGCTTGCACAAAAATCCCTAAGAAGCTCCCCCAGGATTTTACCGCTCTTGATGGTTTTTTTTTTTTTAAAAAAAGGAAAAGCAACACGCAGCAACGTTGCAGAGAGGTTCTGAGCAGGGCCAGCCACCCCATCAGAACGCGGCTGGATCACTGCGCTGCACAGACCCCAGATGTTTGCAGAACCAAACCCGCATGGCACAAGTCACGCACATGACACTCCTCAGTTACTGACCCAATGCCAGAAACCTTTTGAGAGCAAATGCCTCTAACGCAGAGAATTTGGCTGTTCCTTTGGCTCAAGGATGGCCAGTTCTCACAGAGGTCAGCTGAGGGAGGTTTTAATTTCCCATCTCCGCTAAGCCTTTAACAGGCTAGACCTGCCTTGGCTGTGTGAAGATAGCCACACTTTATGGCCAAAGACCTGTCCTACCACAAACAGTATGACATTTCAGAGCTGAGAGCTTAAATCCTCTAAGCAGAGTCTAAATTAAAGCCTGCAAGAGGTGCCTATAACAACCTGAGCGGAGAAGACTGACTCATCCCCTTGTTTTCCCCAAGCACAGACTGTATCTGTTTGGCAACAGACCAAGAAAAATGACAGTATAAACTGCCAGATCCCAGCAAAACTCTTCTTTTGCTGCCTCTGTTGTTCATTTCCAAGGGACAGAGTTGGCTTTGTTGCTAACCCATAGAGCAAGCCTCATTCTCAGGTCTAAATTTGGCTCCTCCATCTTCAGAATAGGCAAAGTGACAAAGGAATTGGTCTTGTACAACATTACAAAAACTCTCCCCAAGAGTCGGTCAGTCTTCTACAGCCATTGATCAGTAGATGGACAAACAGGCTTTGCATCATGTGGTTAATGATTGCCAAGGCTTCACCATGCATGTCACCCACCATGGGTGTCCTGCTGGCTGCACCCAGCTTGAAGGAAAGGTTTAGCAGTTAAAGTACTTCACAAGTGAGAGAGTCCTAACAGAGGCACGAGAGACAAAAGGCTTCCAGAAATGCTGTATTCATCAGCCTTTCTGTATTCCTGGAAGAGACGTGCAGGTTTAAAAAAATATATAATAATAGTCTGACTTAAGTGCAGATGAAAGGTGCTGGGCCCCGACTCCTGGAGAGCTCAGCAAGGGCACTGCGGTGCAGGCTCCCTGAGGATCGCCACAACTAAAATTGGAAGAATTGCCCCAGGAAAGGACTCCAGAGCTGCTGCCTCCTGAGTGCCTGGGGCAGAACTAGTCCTGAAAACGGGGTGTTAGCACGGGCCAGCAAGAGAGTCAGAAACTCACCCTCAGTCTCTGCAGCATCTGTTAGTCCTGATGTAAGGCCAGCAGAGATCTTGGTTTTGCAATTTGGGCATGTTTTCACTGAGAACCACAGTGAGACCATTCACTCTTTTTATACAGCCCACCAAAGAGCCATTTAGTGATAATGACCAAACTTGGTTTCATCTTGAAAACCTTTAATAGACTCCTGTATATTATTGAGGCTTTAATGGAGCTGGTAGAAAAACAGAAAGAGTAACACATGCAATATGAAGCAGCTGGGTTTTGTTTTCTGTATTCAGAATAAAACACTATTTTGAATTTTTTGTAAATATTTTCTGTACTTCCCAAAATTCCCTACTCACTCAGAGAAGCTTACATTTATTAGTTCAGAATTGCCGTCACATCTTTTCCTTCATCTTTTTTCCTTCCTTCTACAGCCACAGAAGAAAAAGAATAAAGAACAAGAAAAAACAAGTGGTGATGACCCCATTGTCCATTCTCCCAGGAGTAACTGCTCCCCACAAGTCTGCCCTGTTTTTCTTTCACTTGCAAGGCAAAGAGCTTGAGGAGGCAGCGTGCACAAGCCCTGGGCAGAGAGCAGGACGCAGTTCATGAGCTGTGTGACAAGTGATGGCATTTGATGGCACATGATTGGAAGAAACATCTGGTCTTTCCAAAGTCAGAGTTAGAAGCTGGACATAGTATAACTAGAAGTGGGTCAGCAAACCAGTTCATTTGCTTTCCCTTGAGAGATGCCATTCTGCCTTTCTGGTTGAGGGAGACAAGATGATGGTGATCATTAAGCATTTATGAACCCTAATGGACCCAAGAATGGTGAGGATGGGGCAGGCCTTCAGATGGCCCTCAACATAAGCAGATGAGGACAGTAGCAATAGTTCAGTCATCTAAAACAATATTTTGCTCGCACAGAGACAAAAACCTGGTACCTACCTGGTAACTCTATAGTCCCAAGACTTGTCCTGTACAAACAGGATAAGCCTCTCCATAGAAATTATCTTCTTGACATTAGATAGGTGTTCTGAGCCAGAGGAACAAACTCTCTCAAAAAGAGTGATAAGACGTCTCCAGCTGCCAGGAACGGCTAGGTTATCAAGTATTTATGGTAATCAAAAGAGAAGGCGATTACATTCACCAATGGGTTAGCATGAATATCAGGCAACATGGACACTAGTACTCATGATTATGAGCTCGTGGATTAATAAAGCCAATTAGATATAAACAGAGGCAACAGTAGTATATGAAACTAGGAACTCTGCTCCCAAACATAACTGTACCAATTGAGTGAATTTGGCCTAAACACTAGAAGAAGCAGGTATCAAAGCGTAGCAAAACTGCTTTAGGCAGAGAAACAAATTTGACAAACACAATTGAAAAACACATGGTTTACTCAACACGTGCAACTAAGCAGATATCTAGTTTTACGCCACACTTCCCATGGAAAGGATAATCTATGAGGTCTTCACTCTTCCAAGTGTGATGCTAAGTTTGAGATGCAAACTGCCTTGGAGGAAACCCTTACAGGGATTAGAAGTTCAGTTTTGTATGACATGAAGTAGTAGAAAGATGGACTGCTGATACCATAAGGAAACATAGTGGGGAACATCTGGGGTTTTTAGTTTGTGGTTTGTTGTCAGTTTGGATTGGGGGTTTTTTGTGGGTTTTTTGGGTTTTGTTTGTTTGGTTTTGGGTTTTGGTTTTTTGTTTGGTTTTTCTTTTTTTTTTTTATTTTAGAGCTGCAGTGTCATCTTGGTTTATTTTCTGACGTTGGAGGCTGCAGGTAGGATGACTGGGTTGCCAGGGAAACCGCTGGGAAGGTGCACAGGGCTGCTGCCCGGGCACATGGAACTCCTGCCATGGGCACGGCCGTGCTGCCACGGCCAGGCTGCCCGCGGGCACCGTGCCAGGCCGCAGCAGACAGGGCCAGAACCATCTGCAATCACACATCTGCTCCCACACCGCCTGGACCTGGGACTAACGTGAGGCTGCCGAGCCACGGAGAGAGCCCTGATGTACAGTCAACCCTCACCCATCCACCAGCAATGATGGGTTAGCACAGTGCCTAATGGAAGCTCTATTTTTGTTATTTTTTATTTTTAAATCACAGCCATTAGGAGAATTGTTACGCTTGGCAGTTTGCAATGATCAATTTGAAATCACGGTTTGATTAGTTAATGCACTTTCTGCTGCTCTCTCCTCCTAATTTGATTGGGAGGAGAGAGGGGGATTTTCTGGTTTGTGACTGTATCACGGCTCTCACAGCCCGTGCACACAGCAAACACATCCCTACACCTCCCCGGTCCCCGTGGTGCTGTGCCGGGCTGCAGCAGCACGACGTAGCCTGTGGCATGTCCCAGGCTGGGTGTCCCCTGCCCTCTCCAGACAGCCAAAACACCACCATCCTTCCCTGCACACCCCGAGGGGTTGGCCAGAGCTTTCTGCCTCTCCAGCTGTGCACAAAGGGCTGCGGGCAGGTGAGTGGCCAAGCGGGCTGTGGAGCACGAAGGCAAGCCAAGCATCGGCTTCAGAAATGTCTGTAATACACAATAACTTCTGAAATAAACTCTGGGCAGGCACTGATCTTCACACTTCAGTGCCTACACGTTATTCCCAGCAGCCACCAACAGCAGGTATAGCAACAAAGCTGGACGAACACTTACAGGAAGGAAAAGAAGGGAGTGCATTTTTCTCTGTCTTTTTCATGATATATCCAGGCTCCAAATACCTCTTTATCACCCATATTTTTCCATTAAACATGTCCCAGCTGCTAAAGCAATGCAGGAATCATCGACCAGTTCTGTAAGAAGAGAGCACTGGGTCCAGGCAGGCTGTTAGTGCAGACACTGGTGTGCCCATAACAACATACATGTCCTTTCCAGGGTATCCCATGGCCTTGCTTGATCTCCACCTTAGGTTAGCGCCACAGCTCAGGTCCCTCCACAAAACGCAAGTCCCAGCAGGATGACGCTGAGTATCTAACAGCCAACACGCAGCCTCAGGAAAGGTCAGCTCTGGAGCTACAAAGCACCCGATAGCTGTGACTCTGAGAGAGAAGGCAGACTCCAGAGCCAAGAGGAAATCTGGAAGATCTCTCGTTCACAAGGACCTGGACACTCACGACCCTCCCAGCTCCAGGAAGAGCTGTGATGGTCTCTTTGAAAAGGTCTTTCCACCTTAAAAACGACACTATCCTGACACAGCATCTCTTTCCCACCCCCTCCAAAACAAATCACCTCTGAAGAAAAAAAAAAAAAAAAGAATGATTCCTGCTTTAGAAGAAAGAAATGAAGTGCAAACCAACCTCCTTCAGGCTTGCATGCTCCAAACTGGGGAGGGGAGACCCCAGAACGTGCAGGGGAAACTGCCAGTGCTATTAATGTGTAAGAGATGCTGAGCTGCTTCTTGTGGTTGACAGGGTTATAAACCCCAAATCAGACCGATGAACAGAGTGGTTAGCAGAGAACCAGGGGGGAATACTTGCATCCATTACCCTTTGCTGTATCACCACCAAGGAAGCTCAGGCATTGCCAGAGCCCAGAGGATCCCACATCCCTCCTTTCCATAGCAAACACAGAACTTCTGAGAAGTCAGCTGGGGCCACCCTGCTCAGTGCTATTTTCTCTCCCTGTCACTCACACTATCTCTTGTAGCTCTTCATTTCTGCTCCTTCCTTTCCCTTCCTGCTCACACTATTCTTGTACTAGGCAGCTTCCTCCACCCACCTCTCCCCATTCCCAAATCTCTGCATTTAATGCCTTGTTCCCATCTCCCTGGTTATTCTCAGCACCATGTACCAAAGATACATCAGGCAGAAAGGCTGTGACTTTCTCCTCTGCAGCCCTAAGTGAGCAAGCTTGTATTTGTTGCTTTAAAGGGGGAGAGAAAAAAACTCCACCAAATCCATCTTTTAAAGGACTTTATACATCCCACCTGCTTGCAGAGCATCCTTAGGAGAAATCTGGATTGTTGCGATTGACATTACCTGGTGCAGTAATTAGAAGCTGTATTTACAGCCTTGCTACCATTTTAATGCTGTTTTGCATCTGTTGTACTTTCACTTAGAGAGTAAATGTAGTGAGGAACATCTGTTTTCTACTGCTAGCTCATGCGACATTCCCCGGCCAGCGATTTCCCCTCTGTTTCAGTGGGTTGTAATTATTTCAATTAGCATTGCAGCAATATTTGCCTGCAGCAACAGGTGCCAGGGACAAGAGGCTGGAGTGCAGCTCTGCAGAAGAGAGGAAGATGCTGGTCTTTATCTCTGGTGTCCAGCAGTAGGACACAAGAAGATGTCTTCAAGCAGCATCAGGAGAAGTTCCTGTTGGCTAGGATGAAAAAACTCTTCACCAAGAGGGTGGTCAAGCACTGTAACAGTCTCCTCAGGGAAGTGGTCACAGCCCCAAGCCCATCAGCATTCAAGCAGAAATTATACAATGCCCCTAAACGTGTGGTTTAACTCTCAGGTTGCCCTGTGTGGAGCCAGGAGTTGGACTCTGATCTCATGGGTCGCTTCAAACTCAGGACACTCCACGATTCCCTTTTCCAACCCGGCTTAGAGGTGCAGTGGCAATTCTTTGGCAATATGCGACTTCCCGCAATAAAGCCATGTCATTTGCTGTTATTTCGTTACACTGAAGGAGGCTTTTTAAAACGGAAAAAAAAAAAAAAATCACTGCTGAATTGGTTATTCCTGGACACGCATCTACACCTGTAGATATTTTTCAAATCTGTCTATCCTACACCCAAGCCAACACGCTCCCAGCATCTCCAGCACATTCAGCATTTGCCACGAGAGGGCTCCCACCGCCGGAGCCTGGCAGCTGCCCCCTCCCGATGACTGTGAATTGTCTGAAGATGAGAGGTTTTGCTGAAAACAAACGTGTTTCCTGAAATGTCACACCCAAACATGCCTGTGTTTTGGATCTAAATCCACAATCTCGTTTTACTGTCTCATTCAGAGTGCCCACCCTGGAATATATCACTTGAAGAATGTGTAAAATCGGGACATTTCATTCAGAGCTACAATAGGTTTCACAAAGGAAACAGGCTATCGCCAAAACTATTTCACAAGAGGAAAACTGAAGCACAGAGAAGGGAAGTGGCTAAGACCTGTCTGACCAAGCTCATAGAATGGGTTTCACAGCAGATTCAGAGGTGAAACCAAGGTCTCACATCCCCGTCCGGTGCCCAGAGCTCCACAGTTGATGCTCTCCGAGGAGCTGAGCTGGAGGTCAACACGGTGCCCGTTGTCTTCTCACCCTCTTCTCAGCATCCTTCAGGCCAGCCCAGGGACTTGCCTGGATTAGAAAAACGGCAGGAATGCAGCCAAAAAGCATTTTAAAAATCGCTGCACTGATACAGGTATGTACAGTCCTCTCATCCTGGTTTCAGCTATTTCAACTAGTACTGAACCAAACTAAACTGGCACAAGAGTATCTGCTTGCCCAGGGCGATTAGAGTTGTGTAGTCATAACAGGGCTGATTTTCTCAAAGCTGAGCTCAGACGGCATGCCAGTAAGACAGAGTGGGAAAGCTGGATGTCAGCTGTGGCTGGGGAGAGCAGGAGGCAGCAGCCTGAGGTTGCACTGCCAGCAGGGAGCTGGTATCACAGATCAGAGAGGTTATCACAGATCTTACAGGTCAGGCTTAGGCTGCATTTGCAAAACTAGATGCTTTTCCAACATCTGCCCCAGTTAGCGAGGGTTCTCCTCCAGACGAGGGATCCCTCACTTCGGTGACAGCCCGGCTTGAAACTGCCTTTGTCGGTCCTGCAGCCTCACACGCTGAGGGCAGAAATCTGGCTGCAAAGGGCTCTGCTCTGTGGACAACTCAAGCGTCAAAGCAGACATGAAGAAACCTTCCTGCAGCTCTAGGGCTTGTTTTCTACATAGCCCAGGGGATCTGCAGCCAGAGCCTTTCCTGGTCCATCTTTCCTAGTCAAACCGAGCTGCTCCGGGTTGGTGCTGCCTGCCCTTCTCTGCACATCAGCACTGAACACAACAGCTTTCGCTTCACAGGGCTCTCTAGACAATACTACACCACAAATAACTGTTAGTAAACAGCAGCAGCTTGAAAATGCACCAGGAAAACCATTCTGCTCTGTAGTAGGTTTAAGGAAGAGAGCGAGGGTTATGCAGGTTTGGTTGGTTGGTTTTTTTACCATAAAGCCAACAGAAGGCTCTTAGCTTATTTAGGTCAATTAACTTCAGCTTCCAAATTAAGTTTCATCTCATTTTACAGACAAGCTGTAAGCAAAGCATAAAAAAAGGGTCAGCTGAGGAGAGCACCGCCCAGGATTTCTAGACTGTTAAGTAATTCAAACCCAAAGGGTAGAAACAAAATTGAGAATAGAGAAGAGCGCACAGACCACCTAACAACATCTGCTGCCTCACACACTTGTTTTTCCTTTGCTCTGTGCACCAAACTTCCCAGCCAGAAAATTGTAGGGAAAAAAGTGCCAATATAAAGAGCTGTGCAGAGGAAGCCATTTGTGGTACACAACAACCCATTTTATTGGTCTCACACACCCAGGAATGATGCTTCATATTCTTGAGTGCCATCTACTGGCATTTTTATCTCTTTGCTATATATTAAAGCCAACCCCAGTGTTAAAAGAGCAGTCAGGTTGCAGTCAAGCACTTGAAAAACACCAGAATCAGGACTGCACACACAACCGAAGTGCAGTCTCCTTGCACAGATGCATCACAACACACGTTGTAATAATATGATCATGGACCACTCTTTCTGCAGGAAAAAGCCCCCTTTTGTACACCAGATGGATAGTGCTCTCTTAATGAGCAGCTATTCAATATTTTTCTTTATCCTCATCATTCAATGTGTAGCCCTGTGTCCTGGGTATGGCATGCTATTGAAGTCCTGGTCTAAATAATGAGCTATTAATTTTCTCCTGGGCTTTCACAGCATTTATTATCATAGTATCTGAGTGGTTTGCAAACATTAATTTGCCTTACAGCAGCCCTACAAGGAAGGGTGGAATTATTCTTGTACACATGGGGAACTGAGGCACATCCAAATTAAAATCAGAAGGGTACCACGTGCTGGGTGCTGGATTTGAGATGCAAAAAGGACCCATTTCTCAGAGCTTTGCAAGTCAAAGCTTTCAGTGTTAGGGCACTGCTCCGACAGCCCCCACACTCAGCTACGAGCCCACAGCTTTCCCAGTCCCATCCGCCAGAGCAGCGGGGAACCCAGCGGTGCCAGGGTTCATTTGAGATGAAGTTTCTCCGCATCTTATCTAGTGAGTGTGCTGGAGTCATCCAGGCTGCCTCACTCACTGCAAAGAGACACAGCCCCCCAGGACCAATGCTTCTCTCCAAGATGGTCATGTCTGACCAAAGACCGCAGAGATACCCTAAATAACTGCTTCAATTTGCGGTGGCTAAAATTACGTACTTAGTATGAATCATCCCGTCTCTTCCTCACAACACAACCCACCACAAAACACTTCTTCACACACCTCTGGCAAGCTGAAGACTTGCGTTAGAAGACCAGAAATCATGGCAAAAATGTGCCAAAGGAAGAGAGAGCAAAAGCATCACAGCCTGGGGTCCTGCCACTGAAGAACAGTAGGCCCTGTTGATTTGAAAAAAACCATAAATACAGCACCATGGAAGACAGCAAAAACCTCATCCATATTCCCTGCCCAAATGGTACAGAGAAAAAAGTGCTCTTCCCCCTCCAAATGCAGCGGGCAGCACAACCCAGCCCTTGTGAGTAGTGCCAGGACATGCACCAGTGCAGCCCGTCTATTACAGCAGCTCTCTCTGAAGCTTCAGAAAAAGCAAAAGAGACCCAACACACAATCAGCAAATCATGGATGAGGACAGGGGAAAGGATAAATCCCTTCTTGGCACCTATGGCTCCTTGTGCAGCCCTGACATGAGGCTGCAGTCTCTACAACCACCCAGGAGAGGAAGATCCTACAGCCTGCAACCGCCCACGAGTGTGGAGCTCAGGCTTGAGCTGCTTCACATCACCCCAGCCTGCTCGGTGCAGGTCGGGCTTCGGTTCCCCAGCTCTGGGGCTGGTACATCACATCAGCCCAGTGCTCTGCAAAACCAGACGTTCGTTCTGCTCTGACAGGGGCATTTTCCAGCCCCCGATCACTACTTTCATTCTGCTCTGCACACCCAATAGAATTGCAAGACCATTTTGGGAAGCAAAAAAAAAAAAAAAAAAAAAAAATCATTATTTTGTGTTGTATTCAGAGAAGGAAGTACTACTCATTTGCATCAGGACAATATTACATTTCCTTATTACTTCCTATCCTTCCCCGTTCCTTACTCCTCTTAAGATCCTATTTGCATTTTTGATCAGACCCATACACCAAGGAGATGCCTTCAGGGAGCTGGCTGTAACAGTGCCCAGGTCTTTTTCCTTGTCTGAATCAATTAATTTACACCTCTGGGAATAAAATTATTTTTTTCCTGCAATGTGCACAATTACTCCCAGTTTTCTTTGGTAAGAGACGAGGGGGAAATCAGGCTTTGAAATGCAAAGTCATGTGTGCAAATCATCATCTCCAGCAGTGAAAGCTTCATCCGCGCGCCACAGTCCCAGGTGAGGACACATCTTACCTGTGTGGGAAGGACTGCTGCCTCTTCTGCCCACACCGAGCCATCCAGGCTCATCCTCTCCCCGTGTCCCTGGTGATCAGCGATGGTCCTGCCGGGGGAGATGCACAGAACGGTTCAATAAAAAGAAAAAAAACTACCCTGCGCCTTCCAAAGACCAGCAGCATCCCATAAACCAGGCTGCGTAGCTTGTGTTCCCCTTGCATGGCTCGCTGAGATTACAGCCCCTGTCAGCCCCACTGCCCAGACTATTTCTGGTTTTAAACTTCCATCTCATGCTCGAGTCCACAAGGCTCTTCACCACGTCCCCAACACGAAGCAGCAGCAGAACCCAATACGGAGACTGCGGGTTTCCAGTCTCGTTTGCTGATTTGTGGTTCTTCAGCCCAACTTTCTCCTGTATCATTACATTTAGACTTTTTTTTTTCCTTGAGTGTTTAACAATGGACAAAAACCTGTTCCTCGCTGGCAGCTGGGAATAAGCCTTCTTTCATAACAATGTAAATATCATCTCTCAATAGCAGAGGAGGAAAAGCCTCATGGAGCTTAGTGTGGCCTGATGCCTTCATCTAGGTGGCAGCCAGTGCTGGATCTACCTCAACAGCTCCTGGTAGCTGCTTTAGATAAAACAATCAGGTCCTGCCTTGCACAAGAGCCAAATCACCTCCTCTCCCTACAGTCCACGCAAATGTAAGGCAACGGTGCTTTTAGAAAAGGGAAAAATGGTTATTAGCCATTTCTATCTCACACAGCTTTCCCCATTTCCATGACTTTTTTCCCCAGACTCGCAGAGGGTTTTCAAGGCTTCTTGCTAATTTCTGCCTGTGCTTCCCATCCCTCCCACGCAAACAGCTCGTCTCCCAGTGCTGTCCCTTCTTGGACGCACCAACACCTTCCCCCCACGGGAAGGTTCTGCCACCACACACAGCCAGCAGAGGGATGTCTACCCAGCAGGAGGCAGGAGCTGCCAAAGACAACAGCCATCAAAAAGAAAAAAACCCAAAAAGCAACATAAAACTCACATTGGATTCAGGAGACTCCTGCCGGTTTGGTTAACTGTATTTCTGACAATTACTAACATGCTGACACTCACTAGGTTTGGCCAGTGGCAAACGGACCTCAAGAAAGCACGTCCTGCAAAAGCATCGACCAGGGAGCTCAGAAAATCCCGGCTGATAAACTTCGGGGTTTTCTCATGCAGCCAAAGCTGAGCAAATATCCAGGAGTTTCCCTTCCCGCTTCAAGGCTCGAAGCGGCTTTTCAGGATCCCTGCAATTCACCACAGAGGTGGAAGATCTTTTCTGCACCGAGGGAATCACTGGCACTGTTCTGCCCAGGGGCTGCAAAGGTGGTGGGAGGTGAGCGCCTCCTGGCAGCGCCGTGTGCCTCGGTGTCCCTCTCTCAGGACATATGAACAGCCACAGCCACCCCCTCAAGGAGCCGCAATGTCCCCGGGTGCAGAGCATCCTTCTCCACACCAGGCTCCAACCTCAAGTGGAACAACTTCAAAATCAAGTTCTCCTCTTCGGACAAACTCCCCGCACAACACCTAGGTCAAACTCCGTAGAAAATAATTAATTGATGTCTCTTGCTGTGGCCTAATTCTCTTTTCAACATGTGGCTGTCACCTCCCTGTCATCACAGCTGATTTACAATGGGGTTTAATTAAATCCTCCGTACATTATTCAGCATTCTCTGAAGACAACACCAAAGCAGCCAAGGGTATTTAAAATGTCACCTGCTGAGACGTATCATCTCCTCCTAAATAAATATGACAGTGATCAAACTTTGGCTAATTACAGTGACTTCGTTATTTGTTTGTATGTTTTAATATTTAATTGCTTTCGTGTTCATTCAATTACAAAGCAACAGCAAATAGAAATTAAGTTTTTATCAGCGTGTTCCCAGCCCAGCTAATCAGCACTTCAAAGGCCAGACACAATAGGAGGCCATCCAACCTGAGAGAGCTTTACAATATATTCTCTGCTGAATGGACCGTTCTATTAAATTAAGGGAGAATTGTGTTTGTCAGTGTATTCCCAGCTCCCACCCAGATTCCCTTTATGTGGCCGTTTATGGGCCTTGTTGTAGCATCCCTGCAGCAGGATAGTAAATTGTTAGTATTGCTCCTGCCCTCATTCCGCCGGTGTTGCTCTCTGCTCCGCAACTGCCCGAGGTAACGGCGCCTTGCTCTGTGTCAGCAAAAAACACTCGGAAATCACTTGTCTTCGGTAGCTCAGGCCTTGCTGGTGAGCAGAAGGGAGCACACACACGTCTTGCGTGCGGGGAGCAAAGGCAGCAGCACACAGAGAATCCTGCCCAAAGTTGCCAGTTTGCTTTAATGGATGCAGAAGTCAAACCTGACTTTTTGCCCCCAAATCAGAAGTTGCTGGTGCTGTTAGCACCAGCGCAGCTGCAGCAGAAGCTGGAGTGCTCGTGAGCCATGAAGCTGCAATAACCTTATTTTTCATCCTGCATCACTTGTGCCAGTGGTAATTAGGCTCAGCTTTGCAATGGGAGCAATTGCCTGGACTCCCACCCTTGCTGACTCTTTGCACCCATTTCAGTAACTACCAGGGGAAAACAGCAAGAAAAAGCTTAAGGATATAATACATAACTGATAGAAAAAGGATTATTTTTGCCAGTGCAACAATTTTGCTAGACACCAGGAAATTATTTATATTCTCAAAAATCTGACGTAGAAAACAAAAGGTTAAGTGTAGCTTCTTTCCCTCCACAATCTCCCAGCAGAAGTGGAAGCTTGTGGCAGACAAAGTGATTTAGGGTCAAAGACAAGCGATAAATAGCACGTATGCCAAACATCCGAGGAAAAATACCACCAGACAAGCACATGCATAAATGACCCACATTAAAGAGAACTGATCTGCATTGCACTCCCCTTGCATTTCATCTCATTGCCCCATTATTATTACTCCAAAAAGCCAAGGCTTTTAGTTGCCACAGTGGAAGTCTAGACAAGACATCAGGAATTGTGCCACAAATGAACGGGATTTGAAGAAGCAGTCTACATAATAACCGTAATTAAGCACGACCTTCTTGTTTTAAATACTCAAGCAAACAAATCTATGCACAAATAAACCCAGGCCAGGCAGCAGAGCTTTCCCTTGGAAGCATATACGAATCGTGACATTATGTCCCAACCTTGCCTTGTTATGTTTCGGAGTTCCTAAGAAGTGTCTCCTTTGTACGTACAAAGAGAATAAAGAAAAACACTTGTACAGTTGAAGATCAGATAAATGGTGAGGTTTCTTGACATGTGCCACTGTTCCTTGGCAAAGCAGTAAGTGAAAATCTCAAAGAGCCAAGTACAACCACAGGTCCTTCACGCAGATGTTAGGAGATGCCACAGTGACTATCACACCTCAGGTTTGCCTCTCCACCCAGATCTACTACAGCAAGACCATATGAGGAGAAGAAGAAAAAAAAAATATATATATATACACACCATAGAAGACATTTCTCCAAACTACAGTTCAACAGCAAGAGTTCATCTTTTTCCCCTGGAGCATCAGGAGATCTGGTACCCAGAGAAGCACCATCTTTCTGAAAAGGCTGCTGCTACACAACGTTATACAGAAAATTTCAATGCGAGGAAAAACTTATTCTGGGAAAAGGAAAAAAGAAAGGTACTTTTATCAGATGGATTTATTTTTTTCTTTAAACAAAAAACACAAAACCATCTCTTTTTTTCCCAACTGAGAAACAGCCCTATGTTTAATTTTAGGCTTATCTCATAAAATATTAAATGAAGAAATATGTTTGAAATACTTTGATTTTATTGAAACTAAATATTTAATTTGACCCAAAACACTTTTTCAGATTTTTTTGATCTTTGAGACTGTTTTCATTTGAGAAATCAAGAATTGCAGAATTTTTCCATGCAAACAGGAGACCAAATTTCTGCTTCGCTTCAGTAGGGATTCATTCACCATACCAAATTGCTACAGGTTTTGGGTTTGTATTTTTCTCCTCCAGAATTATATGGTTCATTAAAAAGATAGAGAAATACCAGGCTCACACCAAGGATGAAGCTCCAACAACTTTGGTTGGGTCCTCTAAAACAGCTGAGCGATCAGCAAAGCAGTGCTGAGGCAGAGGTTTGGGGCTGGAAGAGAACTGAGAAGAAATGCAGATATATGTGTATGAAGAAAAACAGACACTTTCCATTTTGATGAAAAATCTGAGCGTTTTCAAGCCTATGCACAAAGAAATCAAACTTGGCTGCCAGTGACATGAGAAGGGCAGAAGGAAAACAAACAAAACCACCACACGCAAACCTTCTGGTTAGAAAGATGTGTTTGGCATCACGGAAAAGTCACCTTTTTTTGCAAAAGCAAGAAGACAGGAGGAATTGGTCAAAGGGCTTAAAAATGCTTAATTCCAGACAAATTTCTGAGATAGACATTTCAGTAAGGAAACAAAAAAGAAGAAAATATCCCATTTTTCCTGGTCAGTACCAACAACACCCAAAGCACTACTCTCATCCCACAAGAGCAATGGGGACAGAGGCTTCAAAGCTCTGCAGTGGTCCTACTGATACCAGTGGGGGTATTTCCACTGGAAAAAATATTAATAGATCAGTTCATTCCCAGCAAAATCCTGTTTTGAATCACTTCAATATCCTTTGACCTAAGGAAAAAAAAAAAAGTTGGATAAAGTCCTGAAGTCATTATAATATCACCTTCCAACATGTAATTTATTTTCCTCTCCCAGCTTGGAGTGAATTTGTATCCTCAAGCTTAAGCTAATTTCATTTGTACAACTCCAGCCGAAACACAAATGCACAGGCTCAGCTACCAAAACCAGCTTGGACCAAATCAAAGGTTTCAGCTGGCACAGCCGGTTCCCTTTGCAACTCACTGGAATTTGGAAATATGATTTACCATCCTCATGCAGGCCAAGAACCGTACTGATATTATTATTATTACTGCATCTAGATTTTGAATGTTTTCCAGGGTGGCAAAGATATCTCCCACTCAGTTTTACTGCTTAGTTTCTGCGTTTTTCAGCTCTGATATATGGGGTGACTGAGCCCAGGGCACATATCCAGACTTCTGAATTTGTCATGTCATCAAAACTCAAGAAATAACTCCATGCTGGGGACAGCGTGAAAAACCAGGCCTCCCCCAGGCTTCTCATTTCTCCGGTCCCAGGTTCTTATTACAGAGCTGTTAAGTTTTAAATTGAGTATTTCATATAAAAGTCCCAGAGTCGGAAAATTACAGGAGAACATGAACTGTCATTCCCCAAGAATCAAGTTTCCAGCCTTCATGGCTGTAGAGGAATATTTCTAAAGGCAACACAGAAGGCTGCAAATTCAGGACAAAAAGACAAAAAAGGGATTTATGATGGTAAAAAAAAGAATCCAAGGGGAAACTCCACAAGTAAATGCCAGTAGCTATTTTGGTTGGCATTGTTGAAATGATTCGGATGGATGTTCTCAAGAGGAAGGAGCAACCTGTGCAGGATGGCAGAGCAGCTGGGAACGGGGCTCTGGAAAAGCTGCCCGATGACGTCCTTCCTTCTCACACAGCCGTGGGAATGTGTAAATCCTGACTTGCTGCTCCCGTGTTTCCATCTCCCTTTTAATCCTGTTCAGGTTTCTCAGTCAAGCCAGCACAGTAAGGTGCAGAAGACGGTCATGAAAGCCTAGAAAAGTTTCCCAGGTTGTTTTAGCCTCATGCGCACATTCATCTTCCTGCTATATACAACTTCAGCTGCAGGGAAATCACTGCCCCAGCCTAGTCCTTTATTTATTATCTGCTTCAGAAAAGGGATCTTCTCCTTCCCTCCACCTCTTGGCAGACTCAGAGCTGCCCAGGCACCTCCATGGGCAGATCCATCATGTCTTGTAGACAAGCTGAGCTCTGGATGAAGACAGAGGGGTATGGTGGATCACTGTGAAACCCTATCGAGGTGCACGTTGTCTGCAAGGCATGGCACAAAGGCTGGATCCTAGGAGACAGTGAGAGACCTCAGCAGCAACAAGCTAAAGCTCAAAGGAGATGCAAGAGCACTGGGCACCTCTAGGCAGCCACCAGCAGCATCCAGCATCAGGCTCTCATGGTTCCTGTGCCATGCCAAAGCTTGTTTGGAAGCAAAAGCTCCCAGAAAACCACAGACCAAGACACGGAAAGGAACAGATCAACTTCCAACACACGCAAAAAATTTAAAAAAATCAAAGCGAGTGGTTTACACACAAGCATTGCATTTGCAATTCTGATTCTCTAATAGGAAATGGTTCCCATCTCGGGGAGGGGTAGACAGGAAATATTACAGCAATGTTATTTTGTTACACTAATTACCAATAATGGCACATACTAGACTACCAACCACAGTCAATTCATTCTGAAAGCTATATAATAATGTTTAGGATAAGGAATTAATTTTTATAGCCACTGAAGCAGATTTACTTGTACTGTAATGCAGATTTATTACAAATTAAATTTCCTAACTCCAGAGGTTGACTTGGAGAGGCTCAGCAGGACTTGAGGGGAGACACACCTTCTCACAAGGAGGGAACTTCAGCGGCATCAAGGCTCACATCTTCGGGTCAAAGAGCGTCCAGACCATTATTAGCCCTTTAGCACACACACATTTGGATATACCCACCTTCACGGGCAAATTCAGCCCCACAGTGTGAACACGAGCAGGACCCAGTTGGCAATTTTCATTGAGTCAGTTGATTGTAGAAGGCTGGGTTTTAACTGTATGGTTTTAAAAGGTGAAATTTCAGTACATTTTTTTTTTTCCCCAGTGTAGAGAACTCCATAAAAGATTCATAAAGTGAAAACTTTGAAGTATAGTCAAGAAGATGCACTCATTAATTCACAGAAACATCTCTGGTGTCAATCACTGAACATGAAGCAATTCAGATTGTCTCTTCCATTTCCACGCAGGAGCATCACTGCCAGGCTGGGACTGACGTACACCGAGCCGAAAACAAAGCTGGGCCTGAGCAGGGAAAGTCCATCCTTAGCAAGACTCCAGATGCAGTCCAGAACAGGGACTGAACTTCTTCGTTTCTAATTAGGACCAATATTCAAGCTTGAGTCCAAATGAATTACTGTTTATGAAATGATTGGGATAATTTCAGTGTCTCCACGCTCTTGCTCATCAGCATCCATAACTAGAGCCATCACTATCTGGATGGGAAGCCTCCAAGACCTTTTTCTGCAGTTGCATAAGCTGGACTGATCTTGAGAGAGTTTCCTCCAGAAGCTCAGGCTCTGGAGGTCTGCTTGGCTGCAGGTAGGCAGATGAGGATAAGAACCAAAGGGACAGCTGGGCTGAGCTCTGCATCCTCCAGAGGGAGAGGACACATCTGTTCTGCATCCAGGGGAGGAACAGCCACCATGTACCTGAGTCCTTGGGGACCCTCAAAGCAAACACGGGGTGGGTACGGGGTGGGAGCAAAGGCTTGGCTTTTGGGATCCATGTCTTTCAGCTGCACAGGGAATTTTTTGGTTTCCCAGGTGGCTTCAGAGCCAGCACAGGGAGCCCAGGCTGGGGCAGAGCAAGCACATGTGGCCACATAAGGAGCTACACACATCTACATGCACCACACCCAAGGCACTTCTGATGGCATCCTGCGATGGGACCTTCATCCCTAACGACACCCAGTGGGAAACGTTTCCGATATCTACCCAGCCCTGAGAAAGATTCGGACAAATACCCATGGACGAGCACCCACCAGAATGTCTTTCAGGGTGCAGGACAAGGACTAGGCTGCGTGGAGCTCCTCCTAATTTGCAGCTTGGAAAAGAGGCCCCAGCCTGCCAATCCAACATTTGACATTGCTACCCCTTAAAAACAAACACTTATTCAGATTAACTCTTGCAATAACTTCAGTGACAACTGGCAGTCCAGCACAGTAGCCAAGAACCTCAGGAAGGCTTTGCAGTGGTTTTTAAACATCATCTCTGCACCATCTGATCTACAGAGGCACCAAACAAAAAACCTACTCAAATTCCTTAGGAGAAAGAGCAACCGAGCTGGAGTTGTTCCAAATTCTCTCCTGGCTCAAAGCGGCTCCTGGCCGCATCTCCATGAGCCTCACGCACAGACACAAACACGCAACGAGAATTTGACTGATACTGTTTTCACATCGTTTTTTTTAATGACACAGACATCCAACCACATTAAGTTTCATCTTGGGAGGGAGAAGAGTCATTAGCTTAACTCTAATGCCTGTCGGGGAGGAGGGAGGAAGGGTTTCCTATGCTAATTCTGCACAGGCTGATCTCCCACCGATGCTTTCCTGTGCTCCAGGATAAATGAGACTTCCCTAATTCTTTCCCCACTGCAAATAAACAGAGAGGGAGCCAGCACCATGTGGCTTGCACTGCCCTATTCATCACAGCGTCCCAACTGTAGGTAGCAGTGATTACAGCTAATTATTGGCAATTACCACCACTGAGCTGGTAGGTGTGTTTCCCCAATAACTTTCAGCAGCTCCAAAGCTCTTTGAAGGCTTCTCCATGCAGAAAGACTGAAGGAAATCACTCCCCTCTGCCCAGCAGTCAGATTATCCTCCCAAAAGCTGTAGCCATCAGGCATCACGGTGCAATCAGTAAAAAAATTAGAAATAGCATCAGCGACACACAGGGTCTGCCCTCTTGGCACGGCCAGTTGATTGCGAACATCTCTGCTTAGAATGACTCTTCTCTTTCCCTTTTGCTCCTCAAAGAGCTTATCCTGTCATTGATCCCACACCTCCCCACCCCTCCTCCAAACGCATAATTCGACTCATACCAAAAAAAAAAAAAAAACCACACAACAGAAAAGCGCATGTACAGTCGGTGCTTTTCCCGCATATAAAGTAACACAGCAGCGGGCTGAGGGATGGACCCTTTGAGAAATTCGTATGCCAGCCTTCCCACTATAGTAATTTCATTCTGTCTTTGTAATTGTCTGATATTACATTGTTCCCTGCCGGAAGATTAATTAGCTAGTCTTACCCTCCAACATACCATCCCTCTGCAACCCTCAAGGAAGCTGGAGTGGTGCCAAGTCGTGCGGATTTGCTATTCTGGCTGGCAGCTGTTACTGTCGCTGCAAAAAAAAGCCTCCTTTTGTCCCCGAACAGCAGTTGCTGTGCCAACTGACCCCCGCGTCCCCAGCCCTCCCGAAGCCACCACCAAAGAGGTGGCCAAGTTTCAATGCCATGGGCTGCGCAGGGCGGGGAGAGGGGTGTGGAGATAGAAGAGAAACGGGGCGGGGGGGGCGCGGAAATCAAGGAAATAAACCTACACACCAAACCCTGACCGCCCCCCACACCCCAGCCTTCCGCCTGGCATAATTACTCACGCTCGTTAAGCATGGCTGCATTGCGTACGCGAGTCACGCGGGACAGGCGCGCGTCGGGCTGCTGGAACGCGATGCCGCGGTCCCGGCTGGCGGCAGGAAGGGCGCGGGCGAGACTGCATCCTGCATCCAGCACCTTGCATCCTGCACCCTGCATCCCAGCACCCTGCACCCAGCATCCAGCACCCTGCATCCCGGCCCAGAGCCACCTTCACGCCCCGGCCCATGCCAGGAGGAAAGGGCAGGGGCAGCATCCCTGCCTGGGGGAACCACCACCCCGACCCGGGCTACGTACCGCAGCCGATCTTGGCAAGGAGCCCAGCCCAGCACCACAGAGGATCTGCCGCTTTTGTTCCTCCTCCATCTTCCCTGTCTCCCCTTCCCTCCTCACACACACGCTTGGGGTGTCTCCACCTTATTTTAAGTGCACTGTCCAGGCAGATGGGGTCTACACGGGCACCACCACATGTACCCACTGTCACCACCCCACTAAGAAACGAGCTGTGGGGGCACACGGGGTTTTCCGTCTCCTTGGTGTTTTTGTAGAGATGAGAAGAGTTTCAAGATGGGGAGATAAAAACTTTGAAAAATAAAAACCTTAAAAATGAAGGCCCCCATCTAAAATCCAACACACAGCACAAAACCAATGCCAACAAGCACACTGACTTTGTTTCCAGACGGTCCTCAAGAAGTTGTGCTCTCCGCCTCAGAACTCATGTCTGCTGGTTTATTTGCTGTTTTGCCCCAGCAGCGCGGCAGCCCCAGCTGTCTTTCCAGCCACGGTCCCCATCAGGCATGGGGTAGCACAGAGGATTTCAGCACCGCAAGTGCCAACAGGTTGTGTTTAAGGTAAAAAACTGAAACAAAAGGAGACCAGGATCACCGCGATGCTGACAGCAACGCCTACAAGCAGAGCGGAATGTGCTGGACCCTTTATAGCCCAAGACAATTTAGCCTCAGCATCCAGGCTGCCCGTCCCCAGGACAGACCAAACCCAGCTGCTCTGCCTCCTGTCCCTCACCAAGCTCAAAAAAAAAAAAAAAAAAAAAAAGTTAATTTGTGATTTACGTTTTAAATTTGGGTAGCTGTTGCAGCAGATTCCTTACAAGCCCACGCCGCCCAGCCACACAGAGACACAGGGCTGCTTTCGCTGGGCGCGAGAAGCCAGTTTGAAACCACCCATCACGGGGCTGCAGAAAACGATCCCATATTGTCACGGGGGCTAATTAAGCTCCTCCACTAAGACGGCGGATCTAGACTGTCTCGGCACCCGCCTTTGCCAGCAGCCCCCCTCTTCGGGTGCTACGGAAACGGGAATTAAGCGGTGATGAATGCAGTATTAATTAATTAAGAGACGATGCACATGAAGGGGGTGGAAGGCAGGGGGTCTTTGCGCTGTGGAAATTATCCGAGGAGGGGATGCTGTAAATTTGTTTCTTATTGTTTTTGCTCACCAGAAGGCACCGGGAGGGACCTGCGTGCCCAGGCGGAGAGACCGACCCGCCGGCACCAGTGCGGTGGCAGCTCCGGTGCCAGAGCCACCCGTCCTGCCACCGAGACGCACGGAGGAAGAGGATCTCTCAAAAAAATGACGAGGGAGCGGAAGAGGCGCCCGTGGCTCCGCGCCGCCATCTTCTAACACTGCGGAGGCCAAATACGAAATCAATTTTGCACACTCCAAAATGGCTGTTCAGGAAGGTTTTTGCTCTGGAGAGGTTAATGGGGAGGCTCAAAGCAGCTGACACCAGGGGGGATGCCACTTTTTACAGTTTGCATATCAAGATTGTTTACACACATGATTAGCTAATATATTAAGCTTCTTAAACAAACAAACAAAGATGGCAAAGCACATTGTTTAGCTTTGATTTGCATTCCTCACCCACTGTCTCCTTCACCATGTACCACCCGGAGGAAGGACTCCATCACCATTTCTAAGACCCAGCTGTCTCTAAGGGAAATGAATAGTTAAAAAACCATAAGTGACTGTGGTGCCCAGTGCTATTTGCCACATCCACCCACCCAAGAGGGCTGGCACATCAGATACAAGCTTGTCCCCATCATGCAGCCCCCCGGGGCAGCTCAGCCTGCTCCCAGGTGAATTTTGGGTGGGTGTTGAGCAGCCCAGGCTGGCCAGACCCTGACACGGGATGAGACCTCTGTGGGGACCCCACTTTTCCAAGCCTGGCTTGGCTGCTGGTGGCAAAACCGCGGGGAGCTGGTGGGCTGCAGAGCGCCCGGGCAATGGGGAGCGCTCAGCACCGCAGCTTCGCCCAACTTCCTCTCTAACTCTCACCCAGGGTGTGTTATTCATATAACATCTTTTAACATTGACCTTTTCAACACAATTTTTTTTTTCCTTCTCTTTAATTACTTGCATTTGAAATAAAAATGTCAGCCTATGTGAGTGACTGTCCTTATTACAGTTCCAATCCTCCAGCTAATTAATATCTGTTAGCTTTGGCTTAGACGCCAGGATGCCTAAATCCAAAATACACAAGACTGCCAAGTTACTTTGCAAACAGAAATGCTTGCCTTGAAGAAAAAAACCCCACACATTATCCAACTTACTTCTATGCAATCTTACCATAACCCTTACTTTCAAGGTCCTAGAGCTCAGAGAAGGAAAGCTCACCCAGTTCAAAAGAAACGGCTAAGAAATCAGAGAGGAAACCCAGAGAGAGTCGAAGAGAAATAGGTCTCAAAAAAAAAAAGAAACGGTACCAGGTGCAAGGCACACTTTCCACCCATTTTCTTACTCTCACACAGGCCACATGGGAAAGATTCAGTCTGTTTAAGGAAAAAAACAAAGCTCCCAGCAGGTCCCAAGCATGCTGTCCCAGAGCGCACACACATTTCTTCAGCCCAGAAACAAGGAAAGTGAGCTGGTTACAACATATCTCGGTCACACCAGTCAACACCTTCCTTTATGGTGTTATGTTACTATAGTGCACAGCAGAGAAGTCTGTACAGGAAAAAATAAATCCAGAAGCCTCAGGAGTGCTATTCAGCAAGGTGACAAATAAAGGAGGTGTACCAGAGTGTACAAAAGAGCTGGCAGTGTAGAAATGTGGGTACGGTGCTCCTGTAAGCCCCCCCGATAGCACCCAAGTGTTGGTGCATTCAGCACATCTGAAGGCAGCAGGTTTAGAGCTGATTAAAAAAGGAAAAGCCTTATGTAAACTTAATGCATAATTAACCTGTGAAATGCACTCGTGGAAGACATTATTGAGGTCATGAGAGCATTAGAGCCACAAAAACAACTCCACCACTAGATGAAGGGTGAGAACATCCACTGTTAAATTATTTGAATACTCATCTGATGCACAGGATAAAATCTGCTGTATCCTAAGCGGGACAAGCCTCCCTTCCTGGCAGATCGTAGGAGGTTTCTGACATCTTATTCCAAAGCATTTGATGCCAATGGCCAGAGAGGAGGGCCTGGGCCGGATAAGCCCCCATCTGAAGCTTTTCTTCCGTGTCAGGACTGTAGCAGAGATTATAGGACCCAGCCCCACGCACTGCCCTGGGCAGCATGTGCAGGTGGGAGACGCTTTGGGGTACTCACCAAGCTGTGCTTGCCATGCACCCCCGAAAACAGTGAGTTATAGGGTTCTGGGTATTTTTAAACCTTTGCAAGTCTGGGCAAGGATGCACAGCAGTCTCACCCTCTCCATTTTCACCAAGCCCTCCTACATCTCTCTAAGTCCTGCACTTTCCTTTTGTCCTTTCCCTGGATTAACATCATTGTCATCATCGTTTCACAGTGCAGAGGCACCTTTCAGACCCACCCAGCTCTCCTGACTGGTGTTTGGGATTCCAAGGTCTCAAAGATCTTCCTGAAGCCAATTAAAATAATTAAAAAAAAAAAAAGAAAGTCTCCCATTTGACAAGGTCTGTAAGCAAAACGCCTGCAGGCCTTGCCCTCCTCTCCATTTCTGGCTTGCTTACAACTGTAGCAGCTGTTTCACATTTCCCACTTTAAAACCTCACATTAAATCAAAGTCTCTCTTTCCAAAATCCAGCAAGACATAGACTTCATGAAACATTTTGGTGAGATTGAGAGCTGCCTTTCCCCAGGCTGCCCCTCTCTCAGCACACCACGATCCAAACGCTTGAGGCTCCCTTTGGAGAAGGTCAACGATGGTACAGGCAGCATGTGTCCAGCTGCCCAAGCACAGCTCTGCACATCCAGTTTTGCACCCTAACGTCCTACGTGCACAGCACCTGCTTGGAATTACCACTACAGCACCCATTTGGGATTATCACTGCAGCACCCCAGAGGGGTTTGTTGCAATGGACTCACCTGGGACGAGCCATCACATCCTCACCTGCCCTTGAGGAACGGCTTTGATGCTCCCAGCACACACAAACCAGAGGCAACCGCCAGCAGCACCCAAGGGTGTCTGCAGGGCAGTGCCAGGCTCTGTCTCCCTGTTCCAAGCAATCCAGAACAATAAAACAGGATTTGCAAATAGTTAATCTTGCAGCTTATTTCATAAGATTTTGATGTAATAAGCTTGGGCTCCCTGTATTTGCAGAAAGCAGGTGGTTTAGGGCCCCGGGCTGAAGAACCTCTCTGCCTCCTCAAGTGCTAGAAAGGCTCATGTGGGAAGGAAGGATGTTATCAGACCACCAGAATCCAGAAGAAATAAAAACACCAGGCGTCACAATACTCTTAATAAAGACAGCAGCAACAATGACAGCACAGAATACTTTCAGGGCCGGGTGGAATCAAGCTTGATCCAAGCTCAGCTTTACGTTGGGTTCATCCTACCGCACACCACAGACCTGCCTGCTTCAACGAGGCAAGGCTGGTGGACTCCCCTACTTCTTTCAAAGGCCTGAAGGACTGGATTATTCCAGCTATTCAGTACTTTTAGACCCTCATGAGGAGGGCAAAGTACAGAGGGGGTGTCAGACCTCAGACAGAGAAGGCAGCAGTGGGACTTGGGCAGCGACAGCCCAGGGAGCCCCCGGCTCACGGACCTGCAGGGATTATGGCAGCCAGGGCATGTCCTTAAAAGCCTCCAGGAAAGCTGGGTTTCCATCTGTTGCCATTAACGGTTGGAGTCCGCACTCTCGCTGCAGGAAATAAAAGCCTGGAGCAACCCGGTTCTTCAAACCGAGTGTGCCGATTCCTGCAAAATCGGGGCGCTCATCGCGCGTTTCAGCCTTATTTGCTTTGTCTCCTTTTACACAGCACTGCCCATTATATTTAAAGAGGGCGTGTGGGATAGCTGTCATCCAAATATTGATCACAAGTACCATGGAAGAGCCCCGACAAGCACAACATGCGATGTCCCTTCGTTTTACTGAAAGGGAAAACCGGCTGGCGGTGGCAGCCCAGAGCATCTCTGAGATGCAGCTCCCCCACCTATCAAATAACAAGGAAAAACAACCCTTCCTCAGCTCACAGAGGTGCTATAACTCACACCTGACATCTGAAACATTCATTGGCAAGCCCAGGTAAAACTATTAGCACTGGAGGGGATGCGAGGCCACACTCTGCCACCTCACCCTGTCCGTGTGTGAGTTACCACCACCAGCTCGCTCAACATGCGAGACGGAAAGTAAAATTTTACTTTCGTTTGCTTAGCGTTGCTTTTGAAACGATGCTGGACAGGAAAGGCACAATGACCTGATGACAGTGTAGAAGAGCTGGTGCCCTAGAGGGGCATGTCTTCCCTTTTTTTAAAGAAAAAAAAAGTAACTTTGCACAGACACTTGGAGACATTTTTCTTTGTTCACATGGAGAAAAATTTGCAATCTCAGGTTTACTGAATGACACAGAAGTCTCATTCATCTTTAAAACTTGGAAACAAGGAAGGAAAAAAAGAGAAAAAGTAGTATTTCACATTTCTAGCAAGACTCAAGCTGGCCTCATACAGAAGGGCTGATTTCCCAGGCCCCAGGGAATTTCAGGTGTTTCACACCATCTGCCCACAGACAAACCACCCCCTGAACATCCAGCTCATCTCTGCAGGGATGTGCAATTGCTGAAGCAAACCGGCATCCCAGCTTCAGGGAGTTTCCAGAAATCAGCTGCTCCTCACTTGAGCAAGCACAGGGAGCACAGAAATCTCACCCAAAGAACAAACGCCCATTTTCCTGACGCTCCAGGCTGCTTGAGACCTGCTCCCTCTCAACACCTCTGCCCTTCTCCTCTGCTTGCTTTTGGAGCACACGGAGCTTACCCTTCTTTTGCAGATAAATTCCCCCGGACCTGTTGATTCCTCACCCATCAAACTGGAAAACTTGCCTTCCCCAGGCTGCAGCCAGGGCTCAGTGCCAGGCCCGTCCGAGCTGGTGGCAGATGGTTTGTTTTGGTAACCCTGTGCTACCACCCTCCCCAAACTCCCTTCAGGTGTCAGTTCAGCGCAGAAGAAAAAAAAAAAAAAAAACACAAAAATCACACATGCAAAACAGCGTTTGTCGGGTGAGCACATGAGAAGTCCTGCAGGATGGCAGGGCGTTGATGGCATTTGCTACTCAGTGGATGGCACTGCTCAGGAGACAAAGACCTCTTGTCTTCACCTCTGCCTGGAGATGGCCCTCCTCATTTACATCTCTAAACATAGCACTTCATCTCCTGAGCACTGTATGGCCTTCACCGACTAAGAGTGAGGTTGTTCCAGCCTGGGGCCACGCTGCTGCTGTTCTTCTCTTTTACACCCAGAGTTTTGGAAAAACCCACTGCTGGGTGCAGCCTCCCCGGACTGGACCCTCCAGAGCATCCGACGGGGAGCAGGAGGGAGGACTTGGGCCAGGATCTCTCCTCCATCTAAGACAGCAGCACTCCCACCAAATAAGAACCTGCCGATCCAAATAAGAACCTTCCGATCCAAATAAGAACCCGCCGAGCCTCGTTCCTTCATCACAGGGTCTTAAACTCACCGAGATCAAGGGCTCTTTCATTGCTCGTTCCCCAAAGCCAGGAGGAAGCTGCAGATATACTGTGAGCACTTAGGAGGAAAAACATTACAGCATCTAAAGGCACTTTAAATGATTTAGATACAAACTTGCCTGTAATAAGACATCTATTTTGGTTAATCTCTTAGTTGCAAATCTTGAAACTCTTGAACCTGCCTCAGGCTACTGTCAGCAGCACTTCATTTAACGCTGCTTATTGGGAATAACTGCTATTTCCCACTGTAACCTCCAAACCCCTTAAAGTCTCTCTTATTGCTTTGCCCAAATATACTTGCCTTGAGGATACAGAGGGCTTTTTCTTGCTAAGAACTGTTAAGATGATTTGAACAAGCTGAATCAGAAGAGACCATTTCCCAGGCGAAGCGGCCAAGACTCAAAATACCTTCCCTGCGATATTTAGGAAGTGATTTTTTTTTTTTTTTTTTTGAGCACTTTACTCAGGTTATGAAATTGAACAGCTGCACTTTGGTCGCTCCTCACGAGCAGAGGAATCAAAAGGATGGGGAGGGTGTTCATCCTCCCAGAGAGCTGCCTGGGGCCAACCTCCCCTGCCTGTCCCCGGGGACGCCGAGGCCACCACATCCCCTGCCTGTCCCCGGGGACGCCGAGGCCACCACGTCCCCTGCCTGTCCCCGGGGACGCCGAGGCCACCACCGCCCCACCATGCCCGTGTTCAGAGCTCTCTGTGGAGGCTGGTGAGGGAGTTCAACACCACGACACAGCGTTTGTGTTTTAAATTCAGCCACGTTTTTACTGTAAGAGGACGCAGAGCCGTGGCGGGTGCTGAGCTGTGCAGCGCCCAGGCAACGCTCCAGCCCATCAGCCCTAGTGCTCACCCATCCCGGGTTGGCTCCGCTCATCAGGCTTAATTTAAACACAACGGTTTGCGTTGCAGGTGGTTGGACCCTAGACATACACAGCAATGACTGTGTTGATGGGCTGTCACCGCTCCCACCCCAATAGCCCTGGAGCAGGGGTGATGACCAGCCGGTCCTGACACTGGCAGCGACATTAAGCAACCCCACATTTAGTTCCCAAGCAGCAATCGCACGTGTCCCAGGTAAGAGCAGCAGCAGCGCAGAGGTACAAGAGCCCTCCAAGCATGTATTTTCAATATGGTACCTTAAACTATTATACGGGATTTTCCAGCCCAGCCCTCTGTCTGAGACAACCAGTCATTTCTGCGGGTTTGCAGACCTCAACAGTGGTGCAGCTTCAGTTACCATCTTCACTTTGCTCAGCGGGAAAAGGTCTGGCCACTGTGTGTTTTTGACCAACGTGGGGCAGGACACAGAGGAATGAGAGACCATAACCCCAAGGAAAAGGGAAGGGGCTCACACCATGCACAGACCTGACTTGGGATCAGCTTCTGCTCCCACCAACATGCATGAGAAAGTGCTCCAGCACTAAGGGATCACAGGTCTCAACGGCTTAGAGACACACTCCTATCCATCTGCACCAGGTTTTACACAGAAGTTTTTATTTAAAAAAAAAAAAGGAAAAAAAGAAAACCCACGCACCAAACACTAACCAAAACCAAACCACACCAAAAAAATACACACCACGTATATACACGCACATAAGCTGTGCTTAAATAAAAGCGTAGCTGTGTAGGCTCTAGCTGCTAAAGGACCCTGTCTACCATATACATACACACTAGTTTAGTAGGAATGAAAACCACCAATTAATCCAGTCTCTGCCAAACTACAGCCAGCACAAGAACTGGCTTGCTGCCTGCAAAGCTAAATTGGTATCAAATTAGGAGCACACAGCTTTGGCACACCACATTTCCTAGAAAGCTGCAGAGATTTAAACTGTGTCTTTCCAGCCAGTGCTTAAAGTCTCTTTTTCCCTCTATTTTTTTCTGCTCTGGAGCTAACCCTTAGTCTGAGCTCAGGTTGCAAATAAGAAATAGTCCACCAGATTTAAAACAGACACCTATTTCCCCTTCCCCCCAAACACTCCACTTTGCATAATCAAAACCAAACACTCAAAAACCTGCTTCATTCCAACTCGAGGCAAAGCCCACGCAACAGCCCGCACAGCCCTGGGCTTTTGGAGAAAGCTGCCCCATAGTGCAGAAAATTACATTTATATTTAACGCAGAATAAAAACTCACTGAATCTACTTTTTCACACACGGCAGCTCCCGACCGCAGCTCCAGCTCTTGTAGAAGTTGCCAGCACAACAAAGCCCGCTCAGGAGCTCCGGGTCAGCCCAGCCCCACACATCCCACACAACGTGCTCTCAGCCCCATCACCTCTGATAATAAACAGCTGCTGCTTTTAAGCCTTCTGCAGGTTTTAAGAGTGGAGCACCTGCAGCAGGAGCTGATAGCACTTACTGCTCTTCAATTAAGTTAATTTTGCACCAGGAGGGGAGACGACTCTGCAACTGCTTGTCAGGCCACCTCCAGCTTCCCGGTCCTTGCACTGTGACAATAAGATGCCACACAGCCAGCCAAGCTTGCCCGGGACCAGGGACACATCGTGGTGGCCCTGTAGGCACAAGAGGGCTGCAGGAGGGGTCCCTGGGCCCCTGACAATGAATCAACTGCTGGTTTTGTGTGCTCTGTCCCTCCAGCAAACCTTGCACAACCCCGCGTGCTTTATGGTAATGCAGCAGAACTCGCTGTGTTGTCCCACAAAAGCCCACCTTGCGTGTACTCCAAAGCTGACATTTATGATCTAGCACACTGGCCTGGCTGGCAAAAGCAAAAAAAACACTGTTTAAATCAGGTTTATCCTGTAGCAAGAAGCACTAGGAGTGTGGCGTGCTCTGCTAAAAATAACGAAGGTGTCACGTTGAGGCTGGGTTAGGTGGCAAGACCAGAGTCTCCAAATCAGTGGGAGGTGTCTCAGCTACGGCTGCTACCGTGACCTCAAACCTGCCCTCTCCTCTCCACGCCAGACTGCAGAAGCGCTCAGAAAAGGAAATATAAGAATCTGGTCCACGTCTTTACCACCACGAGGCTGAAAACAGACCCAGTGCCTCTGTCTACAGGTGCTGGTGGAGATAAACCCTTGCAATGAGCCCGGGGCAAGGAGCGCAGAGGGACACGGTGGGTGCCAGCAGGAGAGGGGGTTCTTTTTGGGTGCAGAAAGCACCTCCAAGGTGCCACCTCTGGTCTTACCTTCACCCACGGACAGGTCCCTCAGGGACAGCTGCACTCAACATCCATAAATCTTTATAGCAGGATGGATGGTCATTAGAGATTCTCCTTCAGCCTCCTTCCAAATGCTTTGTATCTGCATCCATCAGGCAGCTTTCTCCTCCTGGATAAATCCCCTTCCATTTTGGAGAGGTGCAGAAGTCATTTGCAGACATCTCAGCTTGCTCAATAGTTTTGTTCCTTATTAAATATTGCTAATCATAGGGTTTTAGACTCTCATCCATACATCCACATTCTGTTCTAGTATAAATTTTAATCTATCTTCCCTCTCCCTTCTATTCAAGCCTTAAAACAAAATTACTAGAATAAAAAGGAAAGCACCAAATAATTGAAAGGATCAGCTAAAACCAGAAGGGAAGCTGAAGAAAGTTATGATGATTGAAAAGTCCAATAAAATTGGAGGCAAGAAGGAAAACTTCCAATTTTTAATGAAATGGATGATGAAAAACGCCTTTTTCAGCTAAGTATTTTTAATGTGAAAAATGTCAACAGGCTGTAGTTACGATGCAGGCCTATTGCACTATCCTGTTTCTCATTCGTGCAGATGAACTGCGCCCGCAGTTCTGCCTAGTTAAGTACTTCGCCAGAAAATCCCATTCAAAATTCCCCCAGCGCGTGGGGCTGTGCTGTGACACCAGGTGAACGTCACTGGTACCCGGCAGCAGAGCCCTTTGGGAAAAGCCGTTTTTTCACTCCAGACCAGGCTCTTGTTTTAACTTTCCTTGTTTTAACTGGCCAGAAGTGCATTTTCTCCTGTCCATTCTCACACTAAATCTTTTCAGCTGATGCTTTCTAAATCTAACCAATAAAAAGTTGACACTGATAAAATTATTTGTGGGAAAAAGTTCTCCAAAGAGAGAAAGCCTAAAAGCTGATGGTTTACAGAAAGCCATGAGCAGAAAAGGGGAGGCTGGAGTCCAAATGCTCATAGAGATGAAGCTTGAACGGTCTATTCTCACCATAATAAGGAGCACATACATGTTTAATGAAAATATTTATCCTCGTAACCCACTGCAGCAAGTTAATATTTAATCCAAAGTCCATGTGAAAGCGCAACCTCTTCTGATTCCTCGCCTACCTCCTTGTTTCCTTGGAAATCTCTGAACTCTGCAAACTGACCCGAGGTTTCACTCTTTGGGGCCGATCTACGAACTGCGCTGGCTTTTCCCGGCTTTCTGCATAAGTACCACACCTTTTGATCCCGTAACCGCCATCACTTGGGACCTACAAGGTTTCTTAGATAATCCCGGAGAGTCGGTGCTTTGTAACTCGTCTCACTTTGATATTCAAGGCAAAGCTGGACAGCCCACACATGAAAAGACAGCCTTCCCTTTCTTCCCGGGCTTAATTTCATCTGCAAATTAAACATATCGAGACAGATATTTATAGAGGAATGCCCTGATCCTCCCGAGAGGGCTGCGGAGCCTCCAATGTGTAATTTTGCTTTAGCAATATGATTTTAATCTTGACTTTCTTCTGAGGCTGGTGGCAGGAGAAGGGCAGGGAAGCGATTTGCTGGCGGCAGCACCTGCCAAGGGCTCCTCTGCTCCCCCGGCACTTCAACGTGGTACGATACGGTGTGGATGTGCGCGAGGGGACTAAGGTTCTTCCTGCGTCCCCGTCATCGTCCTCAGCAAAGCTATTTCAGGACACACTTCTTAAAAGGCTACAATTTTTACTTTAAAAACAAACAAACAAAGCGGGGGTTTGTAAACTTTGCCAGCAAGAGCTTTCAGTTGCGACTTACAAAAGCAAGCAAACAACGAAAAAACGTAACAAGCTACCTATAGAAATGGTGTACTGATTAAAATAACTGCTAAGCCCTGAGGCTTGATGATTCTTTGTGGCGAGGAGCTCACACACAGCCATCCATCCATCTCCCCGCATCCCAGCCCCTCCGTCCCACGCTGTCACTGCAGGTGGTTGCCAACACCAAAAAGCTATAATAAAAATAAACATTTTGTCTTATGTGCTTTCAGAGAAGCCCCAGAGGGGAGGATAAAGGACAAAAGGTATCAGTTGCAAAGTTACAAACTCCTTCAGACAGCAATTGCCCTTTCTGTTTTCCAGCTAAATATTTTCTTCTGTTTATCTTCTTGATAAAGAACAACTTAATGCAACTCTTCTTTTGCACAATATCACTTGTTTAAACCTCCACTGCATCGCACACACGTCTACAACAAATTTTGCTGCCAGGAGCCCCACTAAGAGGCGCTGGCTCGGTGTATCGGTTCGTTAGAGCAGGGTTGGGTGTAATGACCGAGGTGTTTGTCGTGCTGCTGTTTGCAAGGGCTTGGTCGGGCAGGGCTGGGCACACCGTGACATCCTTGCAGGGTTATTGGTGATGGGAACAGTTCAGGGAAGGAAAACATGCAGAAAAGATGGTTTCATAAGCAATAAGAAGAGGGACTGAGGTATATTACTGCATGCTATGAGGTATGTCTTCAAGCTTCAGTAAACTTTTGGAGTCCCTGGGAAGCTGGTAATGTGCTTTTGAAGAAAGCATGACTCGCAAAATTGCAGTTTTTAGCTTAGCTGGGTAATGTTAATGGGAAAATGTCGTGGGCTATAGGTGGAAGTCTCCTGAATCCCGTAAGTCAGGAATAAATTATTCTGTTTTCCTAAATGACCCAACACTGCAATAGTGCTCCTAGATCAGGCTGATGGTGAGAATTATTCATTCATTTCTACAGGACTGGATACAAGCTCAGCCTAATAAATGCAAACCAAACCATAGCAAGGTGTTACAAACTTCAGCTTGCTGTGGGCATGGAAGAAAAGTTTCTGCTGTGGTTTTGAGAAGGAGCAGGTAGGTCGGGGCCATGGGGGTGGAGATGGAGGCACAAATCCTCTTTTCTGCTGGAGCTGCAGTGAAGATGATCAAAAATAAAACCCCAGGCTTTCAACTGCAGTGCAGCAGCTTCACAGTAATTAAAGCTTGAGATCGCCAGCTCTGCCTCTGCCTGCTGCAAACCGGCTTGTACATCAAAAGGAGATGTTTCCCATGAGGACAGGCCCCACGTCACCCAGTTCAGGTTTTGACAAGCACTGTGGGCCCGTGTGTGAGTGATGATGCAGAAAACTCTCTTAAGAGCATGAGCTGCACCCCCTCGGGTAGCCCAGGTTTGTGGTGACTTGGTGATGCTCTGCTTTTTGGGTAGCACAGGCTCATCCGAAGGGACCGTCCCTGGAGCAGGGGGTGGCCCTTTGGGGCAGAACGGGCTTGGGCTCTGCGGGTACCACAGAGCTGCAGCCTCCCCTCCTGCTGGCACCTGGCCTCCTACCCAGGGAGGATTTATTCCTCCCTGAACAGGTCTCCAATGACGTTATTAATCAGGGAGATGGACGAGTACAACACAGTTTATTGCGTGCTGCGGATGAGTGATAAGTCTGGGTGCCGATGCCTGGGATAGCAATCAGGAGAGGGCGAGCGAAAGGAAGAGGAGGGAAGAGCAGCATTGTGGATAAATATATGCGCTTCTGGTGGTGATTATCCTCCAAGTAATTAGTTTTTAAATCAGGCAGACGTTTCAGGAACTACTCACTATGAGCTGCTTTAATTATTTATACTCCCTTTTATTCTTATTATTTATAGTCATCCTCTTTGCATGGTGATGCTCCTTGGGTCGGGCTGCTCAGGTGGAACCAGGACCCACCTCCAGCCCAGGCTGGCCGAGCGGCTGTCACCTCCATCGCCACCCATGCCACCAGGCACCCCGAGAGCCCAGCTGTGCAGGGGGGTCCCTGAAAACCCAGCTGTGCGGGGGGGTCCCTCCCTCCCTCCCACAGCCAGGCAAGGGGGAGCGAGCGCCCGTCTTCGTCTTCGCAGTAGCGGAAAGCCCTGCTCCAGTCGGTAATTAAACTCTCACTCATCTTCATTTCTCTCATTTGTTAAAGTGAGGCCACTCAATAAGCCATTAGTGCAAGGCCCTTGCTGTCAGCTACAGAATCGTTAGGCAAATTTCCCTCCGAGACAGCTCAGGAGGGCTTGGGAAGGGGGAGCAGCCCCTTGCCTGCCTCCTCTTCTGCCCAAACCCTCCCAGGTCATTCCTGCCCTACGGCCAAGGCTCTGGGGCGGGGGGTTGGATTTTGCAATGGCAAATCCTTCCCCTAGCTGGGATTTTCCCACAGCACTGCATAAACCCCTGCTCCATCAGAGCATCTGGCGTTGCTGCTCCCCCTGCGCCAACCCCACCTCTCCGGAGCTTCCTAACATCTGGAAGCCATTCCCGTGCCATTCCCGCTGAGCTCCTCCGCTGGGCTAAACAAAAGGTGCCCTTGTTGCTGAGCTTAGATATTTTGCCTGCCTTCTCCTCTCCCCAGCCACAAACCGTTTCTCAGTCTGTCAGCAGAAGAGCATCTGCCTGGAGAGCCCCAGAGCATCCTCTGCCCCATCGCCCTCCATGGGCACGGCCAGATGCTGACATTGAGGAAAGCTACAAAAAAACCCAGGCACCAGCACAAGATAAAACACCATAGAGGGAAAAGCTGCTGCAGATTTGTCCAGAAGCAAAGACCATGGTCTATGTTTGTAATTACTACAACTGTATGTTGATTTTTCCCCCCTGCTAAGAGTTTTTGCTCAGGGTCTTGCTCCAGTTAGCATAGTGAGAACACCTTGATCCTGCTCAGTGCTGCTTCTCCCCAATAGACTCATTTGGTAGAGAAGAGCCATGGGGGTGAAGAGCATCTGAACTAAAACAACCATAAAACTGCAATATAATACAAAAAAAAGGTATCACTAGGGATGGGTTTAGCATTGGGGCAAAGGGAGGCCCATCGACAACCCTGACTGCACACCTCACTGGATGCTGTACCAGACGAGCTGATTCATTGCCCTGAAACCAGTTGCTGGCAGAAAAGCAGAAGAAAAATGTACATAAGCCTGTTCTGTACTCTACACACCCACAGAAACCCACCTCGGCCCAACCCAACCTGACTTTTGTCCTGTTGGTTTTGTTTTCGTACAGCTCCAGAAGTGGAGAATCCCAGAGGGGCTGAGATGGCAGGGACCACTGGACGGCCCGTGGTCCAACCCCAGCTCAAGCAGGACCACCTAGAGCTGGTTGCATACAACCATGTCCAGACGGCTTTTGGGTTCGACTGGCTTGGGGTGGGGGGAAGTACAACAGACACATAAAATACAGATTAAAACACCTGACTGGATGGTTTCTTGTCTGTGACACCAAGGAAAAACGTGGTTTTCACGAAGGTGAGTCCTCAAAGTGAAGCCAAGTTCCAAAGGCATCCCCAGGGCAACCCTGCAGTCACAAAAGCTTTTGAAGACCATCTGCCTGCAAAGCCAAAGCCACATCTGTGTGACACACAAGCTGTTGTCTGGCCTTGCACGAGGTGCAAGGCGTTTCTTAATAAAAATACCAGCAACTACAGTGGAAACAGCTCCATCCTGAAAGAGGAGGGAGGGGACCCACCTCCATCCCTTGGGATTTGCAGGGACGCAGCGGCTGTGCTGGCTCGGTCCCCAGGGAACTCGGCACCAGCAGCTCCAGCATTTTGTGAGTACCTGGGGCAGATACCTGAGGTAGTAAGAGTCAAGGGGATTAGGAATCAATAAAACCATCACCCCGAAGCGGGCAGATCCCAGCGGCTCCGGAGCTGGACTGTCCCATCACCCCCACGGGGTCCACACAGCAACCACCACACCATAGCTGGGAACAGACATTTCCAAACAAGCCTCCTTCTATTTGCATTTGAAACATTTATTTTGGGAAATACATATTAAACACTATTATTTATACAAAAATGGACTAAATTTGTCATAATGCTTATAACCCCCAAAAGGCCATTTTAATAGATCTGGATGAAGGTGGGTTTTTTACTGTATTATTTTCTTTTTTTTTTTTTTCTTCCAAAAAAAGAAAAAAAAAATCGGGTTACAAAGGAGAAAGCGGCATGTCTTGCTTGGCCCAGCTTGAGATATCAACTAGAGGAAAAAAAAAGTTTAAGATGACATTTGCAGAAGTGCCTCACACAAGAGATTTTCTCCCCTTTCATCGTCTTTTTTTTAACACTAGAAATATATATATTTTTTCAGTTAATACACTTGTTTTGTTTTGTTTTTGCTACAATATAGCAAGTCAGCAAGTAGATAGTTGTTCTTCCCCAACAACTACGTTGTGCTGTTGTGGGAGGGAAATATGAGTTAAGGGGGAGAGCGGACTCTCCTTGTGATGTGCCCCCCCAAACACGCTCCTTTGGCTGGCTGGGGGGGACATGTGGGGAGCCCTTGCAAACCCTCCACTGAGCAACATCATCTGGGCATCCCCAGCAAGGCGAGCGCAGCCTCCTCCTGCTCACCGCTGCTGGAGAAGGTGGCTCTGCCCCCCAGGGACACCATCGTGTGGGCTCTGCAGGTGCCTCCCGGTGCTAGAGGATGGGACATGCTGCCATTTTACTAAGCGCCACCCCCCCCCCCAAAAAAAAAAGGGTGATTCGTAGAAAGTTTTATCCCTTAGAGAGGATACGGAGACTGATGGAGCGAACACAAAGGCAAGCGGGGCTGGGGCGGGCGGCAGGACTGCAGAGCTCTGCTCCAGGACCACCCGCTGTCGTGTCACGGTGCTACTTCACCGACGCCCTTGCAGGGTCTGTATTTTTCACTGGAGACTCACAGAGACAGGAGATGCAACGTGGCAGAGCTGAAGGGAGCAGGGGTAGAGCCGGGGGGCCATGGGGTGCAGAAAATGCTGCCCCAGCACCCCCCATGGCTGCAGGGCTCAGATCCCACATGCACAGTCCCCTTGCACAAGGACAGCAAAACAGGAGGGCGATACGTACACACATGTCACAGGGGTTCAAGAAAATTTAAAAAAAAGAAAAAAATACCCAACAGCCTCCTCTGATGTAGGGAAAAGCCTGATAATCACAAGGGTCAGCCAGGACAACCCTCTGTCTCCCACCACCGCTTTGCAGAGATGTTCCACTCTCAGCCCCCTTCAGACAAACATACTCAGAGCCCTCAGCGGAAAAAACCCACCAGACTGAATGCAAAATAAATACACAAGTGTTCCCAAGACATCAGCCACATCTACGGTCCAAGGGAGAGGGAAAAGGAGTCTCTCCAAAGTGTCACAGGCCTTTTGCAGGCTGCAAAGACAGACGAGCAAACCCTCCCTCCCTTTCCCCACGCTATTGCAAGGTCACAGTCTGAAAAGGCACTTCTCCCAAAGCAGGTCGCTCTGCCTGGCTGGGGGTCGGTGACAGGCGAGGTGACACCTAAACTCTCCCAGATTATTGCATGTAGGCAGGGTAGAGGGGTCGGTTGGGGGCTGGCGGGTCCCGGAGGGCTGCAGAGGGCTCAGAGGAGGTGACAGGAGACAAGGATGGCACCGTCTTGCTCTCTTCACACCACCGTACCTTGCTTCCAAAGGCTACATTCACCTGGAGAAACCCTTGCCTTCCATGGACGGAGAAGAGCCTCTGCACGGGGGTGCTCCCAGGGGCACCCCAACCCCACCGGCCCCATGGATCTGCTCCCCCAGGCTCGGCTGTTTGGGGACCAGCGAGAGCCCGACCTCCGCAGGGGGACGGTCCCCAGCCCAGGGATGCTGGACCAGGGGCTGTGAAGAAAACCCGTGCCACAAAACAGGGGGGATGAGCGGTCACCCCGCTCCGCATGACAGCGTCTGGTTATTTGGTCAGTTAATATTGGCAGGGGGGTTTGGGGGGGCGGGGGGAGGGAGAGGGACAGTGGCAGAGGGTTTATATAAAAATAAAGGGGGAAGAGGGGAGAAATAGCGAGCGTGAGTGAGCAAGGTCCTGGCTACGGAGCGAGACGGTTACATTTCGTTAGCCACCAGCTCTTTGTCGGTCACGCCGTTGGAGAGCGAGCTCTGGCTCTCGTTCAGCCTCTTGACCCTGTAGGCTTCGAAGTGGATGTTGCTGGTAATATCCTTGATGTTCTGCATGTGCGTCCTGCAGGAAAGGGAGACGGGAACAATCGCACCTCGCTGAGCCCCAGCCCTTGCACCCCCCAACCTCTGCTTTCAAACATGCCCTCCAGCCCTAATTTCCCCTCCTGCTCTACTAATTAACAGTATCTTTAGGGCACAGGAGGGAAGCAAAGACAATTATGGGCAGCTGAGGCCAGAAGGCTTCACTGGTACCAACAGCCTGTGCTTGGGTAGGGGGAGCCTTGGCTGCATAACATTCACCTGGGAAGACCCTGGTTCTGCAAGACCCTGAGCTGGGGTTTTTTAGCCCCACAGAACTCTCTGCCAGCAACAGCTCGTGTGTGCAGAGTTAATCTTGCAGACAAATTTAGGAGAAGCCCAATGCCCCCTCCAGCAAGCCAAGGGGGCTCAGCTCCGCTCCCCTGCAGCAGGGACACTTCTTCCAATTGCAACCAGTGACCACCCAGACCCCAAATCCTGGGACGCAGGAGGGTGATGTTTCAGGACTGGGTGTAGGACCCAGGGCTGTTGAAGGACCACTAGGCCAAGAGGGTTCCCGGCTGCTTGCAGGTGAGCTGGAGCCACATCGTACACCATCAGCAAGCTTGGGGTCTGTCCTGACCCACCCACGGCTCCTCTCCTCCCTTAACTCAGCACTGGAGCTGAGAAAAGCCTCAAAAGCCACGTCCCACCAAGTGGGGATACCCCTTGGAGAGGGGCTGCAGTGCTGCAGCAGGCTAGGAGGGATGGAGGCTCAGATGGATGGAGGAGCAGAGCAAAGCAGCAGCTGCTTCAGGCTGGGCCCGGCTCTCCCCTTTCTCTGGATGCCACCTGGTGACCAAAGATTACAGAGACAGGGCACAGCCCTACCTACCTGATAAGGAGGTCTCGCAGGTAGGCGAACTCACAGTGTGTCGTGTTCTCCACTGGCAGGAAGAGAGAGAAACCCATCAGCGTGTATCCACGGCAGGAAAACCACAGCCACGGGGTGTTGCTCCACCACAATTAGTCTGACAGCTTGCAGTTTACCAGGCGTTTGAATATAAAGGAGCAACTCCCTTTTTTTGATTTTTCTTCCACCCAAACAGGCTTGAACATAATGCAGAAATGGCAAGACAACAAGTAACACTGTTCTGCAAAGGCTGCCTGTGGCCATGGCTGGGTCCTGGGGCCTCCTCGTGCTGAAGGCAGATGCCACATGCAGAAGATGAGCGGTTTAATGAGCCCCATTAAACTCAGAAATTCGAAGGACAGAGCACAAGAGGGCAGCAGAGCTTTAAAATACACTGGTTTTCCTGGCATCTTTGTTAAGCCATCCCTCAACAGAGGATTCCTATTAAAAAAACTCATAAATGAGAAACCTGTGAAAGGAAGGGGAGGAAGATAAGACGGGTGGCACTGGAGATGTCCCAGTGGGCTGTCAGGGACGGGGAAATGTGCAGATGCACTGGAGCGAGGAGCCTTCATCTAGCCTTTAAACAATGGTTTAAAATAGGGGATTAAAAAGGAAGATGCTGATGGGATGAAGGTGGAAGAAGAAAGATCCCACAAGGGCACCAGCCCAGTGCCTGGTAGAGGGTGCAGAGACCTCCAGAGGCCCGAGAAAGGCTCAGAGACACAGATACATCAGCACTGCACTCAAATACAGCTGTCAGGCATTTTAACTGTGCAGCCAGCAGAAGCCAGGCCACAAGATGCCCAGAAGTGTCCCCTCCAGCACTCAGCAGCCCCCAGAGCTGCACGAAGGCTCAGGAATTCAGTGCAGTGAAGTGATTTTCTTTGGAGGGGCAGGGAAGGACTATATACACCTTGACTTGGACTGGTGGTTTTGGAGTTCATCACCTTCTGTCAGGGCAGGGAGGTGGGCTCAAGAGGTAGGGAAACAAGGACAAGGTACCTTCAATGGTGCCCCATTTGGTCTTCCTTCCAAGGATTCGTCTTCCATTAACCTGATATTCCTGGTCACTGCCTACCACTGCAAACGGGATCATTTCCTGAGGAAAGAGAAAAACAAGGTTATGTTTTCCTACCGAAAACCAGTCAGGAAACCAAGCTGGTGAGCAAAGTCCTACATCGAGCTGTTTTCAGGAGAGAGTTTCATGGGACAAGCCCTGTTCAGACCAGCTCCCGATGCTCCAGAGCATCATCGCCTGCCAGGGACTGCAGGCAGCCCAGGAGCATTTCTCACACGTACCCAGTCCAAAACCAGTCTAAAACCAGCCCCAAACCAGTCCAGCCCAGACCTCACTGTCAGGTGCCAGCATACAGCCAGGGCAAAGGTATCATGATGCTCCCCTGGGAATTGCCCCCAGCGTTGACAACCTGTGGCTCAATCATTTCCTGATCAAAGGTGATGTCTTTGTACTTAAGAGTCCCTAAAAGACATTTTTCTTCCTTGAATTTGTCCAATCCACTCTTTTGAACCAAAAATTGTTAGCTACTCCCTGCAGCTAGGTGAAGGTGCAGTGATGTGGATGGGAGAGGACACCTTCCCCAGGTGCCCTCCTCACTCTTTTTGTCCTTGCTCTGAGCTCTGGCAGGGTCCCTGGTCTTGGGCAAACCTCCTTTGGAAAAGAAAATAAAGGCATTTTGCAAGAGATCCCTCCCAGGACATCACCAGCACCTGGAGCTGCAGGACCCATCCAAACACATCCAGCCCCACGCACTAACCCTGAATTTCTCATTCACTAGCCGATCTTCAGAGTCTTCATCAAACTCCTTCTGAGGATACACATCAATGCCATTGGCAAGAAGATCGGCCATTATCTAGGAGAGAAGAGCAGAGGAGCTGAGAGTGAGATGAAGTTATATGAACTGGGAGTTGCTTTGGGATTGAAAAAGACAATAAGACAATACAGCTGCACCAAGCAATGGGGAACGTAGCTGCCAGGCATATAAAACAAAGTTTAAAAGTTGACTTCTGGTGTCTGCTTATGCTCCTTGGAAAAGGAGTCACGGCAGTGCCTGATCTGAGGGGAGAGGGACACAGAGAGCTTGGAAAAGTGGCCTCTAAGGACATTTTTGCCTCTGTGCAAGGTGGAAGAGATGCTGAAATCTGATTGCTGGGGTGCAGCATGGAGGGTCAGCCTTCTCCATTGCTTCCTATAGCAATAAACTGGTCCTGTTCATCTGGGAAGACACTGGTGTGGGAAGGGGCGGCTCATCCTCTTCTGCACAGAGGCACGGAACAACTCCCAGTTAACGTCCCGTTCTCTCCATAACCAGTGGAGGTGGCCTCTAAAACTGCCCTTTTGGCAAGAGCCCCTTTCCCTTCGCTTCACCCCCCTACAGTTCAGACTCGGGGACCAACGAGCTCGGTGGCTTTGCTGACTTCTGCAGGGGACGCTGAGGCCACCACACCCGCAGCCACGGCCATCAGCCACACCAACAGATGTATAGCCCCTTACCAAAGCCCAGAGTGGGGCACCTCCACCTCCTGGCAGCACCAGACGTGTGCAGGGAGCAAAACCTGTGACTCGCTGTGGATTCTGACAGCCCCTCCTCGGCTCCCCACCATCAGCTCTCAACCACGGGAATTTCATGCCTTGCTTCCCCCAGAAATTTTGCCCAGCTGAGCTCAGCAAACCCACCCATTTTTTTTTTCCTGTATCAGCACACGATGCTGCACAAGAGGGGTTTTCCAGCCTCTATGCGCAGCACCATCAGCCTCCCAAAATAACAGAAACCAGCCTGAATATAACAACAACAAAAGAGGCAGGAGAAACAGGCCCCGAGACTTAAGAACTTGAAACTTATCCTGCACTGACAAAGGTCCAACAGAAACACAAGGAACTGCTTGCAGCACAGGCTTTTCCTCCGGCCACGTGGGATCGCTCTGAGCTGCAGCCGGAGGAATGCGCTGCGTCCGGGCCAGGCACTCACCTTCCCAGCCCTGCCAGGAGAGGCAGGGGGAGATTTCGGGGAGAAAAGGGACAGGAAGGGAAGGGGGACTAGGGACAGGAGCCCGGATAAGAGCCGCCAGCCCCTTACCCTTTGTTTGAAGTAGTCCCTCTCCTCCAGCGTTAACGTGTCGGCTTTTGCAATCACGGGGACGATGTTGACCACTTTGCTCAGGCGTTTCATGAACTCGATGTCTAGCGGCCGCAGCCTGAAAAATACAGCAGTAAAAAGAGGATTCGCACACCGATAGTGAGGCAGCAACTGCTGCAATGCCTTTCAGATAGGAAAAATAAAGACATATTCTTAGAAGCATGACAGCACGTGTCCATCTAAGAGGTGGTTTGCAGACAAACACTTAAAACGTTTCCCTTTCAAAGCCCTGCTATTGCCTGCAAGCCTTCGCAAAGCCCTGTGAAGTGCGAGAGAACTTTTATCTCTGCACGGATGCTCGGCCACAGAGGACTATGAGAACTTGCCCAAAGCTACATGTGTCCTTGGTGAAGCCGGGATGAGAGCACGGGCGATGCCGGCTGTGGGGCCAGCCCGCCCGTGACAAACAAACCGAGCTGAGACTACAGTGTGGGAACTCCTCCAGCCCTATCCAAGCTGTCACCCACTGTCACCAACATCCAGGGACTTGGCAATGGCCACGGGTGACTATTCCTGCTCGCGCTCCCTCCTGCACTGGGCAGCAGCCCGCAGCCATGCACGAGCCAGGGTCGCATCTCACGTCCATCCGTTGGGATTAAAAAAGGCTCCGCTAATTCTCCAGGGGCTCACACAGCACAGAAGAGTGGCTGCTTGTTCCAGAGGGCAAAAATGTCAGAAAATCTCTACGACAAAAGTCTCAGCAGAGGAAAGCCGCAGAGATTGCCTAACCCCAGCCCCTCGAGAAATCCCTCCCTGCGGACGGATGCGACCTCGGCTGCCACGCTGCTCCGCGTCCCAGGGCTGTGGTCCAGCCGCAGAGAGCGATGAGGGCACCTGGCTGCCACCCCAACGGCTCCTCAGGCCTCCCTGGATGTGGTTTTACTGCTGGGGGTTCCCAAGCCAGCTAAGGGAAAGTCCTCCTTGGGACACCTCCACTTGCTGCAGGTCCCTCTCGGTGGCTCTGGAGGTGATGGGGACACATGCCCATGTAGGACAGTTCGTAGAATGTCCAGAGTTGGAAGGGACCCACGAGGATCATGGAGTCCAACTCCTGTCCCTGTACGGGAGGGCAAATGAGTTCCTAACACAAACTCAGGAGTCACAGATCACCCTGGCCCCAGGAAAGAAAAAGTTTGGCTATTAAAAAAATACAAAAGAAAAGAAAAAAACACAAGGAAACCCCCACGGACACATCTAAGCAGACTTGCTGCTGGCAAACATTGTTTGGAACTCTGCATAATGCATTTCCCAGACCTCCAAAGAAGCAATGCAGTTATGCTCCTTTCCCAGCAGACTTCGTTCCCCTCCTCTCTCTTTGCTATTTTTCAAACAATTTTTCCCTTCTAAAAGCCTCTTCCCTACTGAGACTGTGTTCCTGCCTCTTTCATCAGCATTTCTGTCAGAGTGAAGACCAGGATGCATATGTAACCCATGCAGATGAATTCAAAATCAGCCAGACTTTTAAGTTTCAGCTTGACTGACATGTAAGAGCCCGGTTGCTGAGCCCTCACCGGCACCAGGGGGATGCCGGCGGTCATCCTGAGAGCAGCAGGCAGAGCCAGAGCCGACCCACAGCCGTGTCCACCAGCATCCACAGCGACCGTGCCCCACACCGATCTGCGCCCAAAACCAGAACACCTTCGACACAGCTTTCTTCTCCGATGGGCTCCTGCTAGTGGGGACGGTGTCTGTCCGTCAGCCAACAGCTCTGGTAGCAGCAGAAAAGGGGCTGCTGAGGCCAGGGGGACGTTTCCAAGCCCTACGGTGCTTCACAGGGGTCAGAGCTGAGATATTTATTGGGTGGCAAAGAGCCGGGCTTGCACGGCTGCAGCCAAAAGCCCCTGCCAGCATGTTACTTAGCCTTCGCAAACATGGCTTTACAGGAGTGTTACAAGAAGGACAGGGTGTGTGCAAACTAGATGAGTTGCAAAGCCTGCCCTGAACTCCCTGCAAAGGAAAACAGCAGCGGAAACTTCTCCATTTATTAACCCTTGAGCTGCCTGGCTGGGAGGGCTGGACTGAAACAGAGCCGAGCACCCCATGACCCGGCCTCCCAAACCCTCATCCTCCAAAATCGGCACAAAGCTCTGCTGCCAGCACTGCCGCAGGAGAGGTGGCCACGGGCAGTGCTGGGGAAAGCCCATCAGTGATGACGAAGAACTTGGGCTTCACAAGGGAGCAGAAAGGAAACTCAACGCCTGCTCAAGCTCTTGAAGAAGCAAAATTTCCTACTGATTTCTTCTTCCCAGTATGGTTTGTCCCCTTTTGTTCATTCCTCGGCTTATCTCCATCGTGTGGCAGGAGGGGACATCTGGGCCACAGGCTGGCTGTGACACCGGGGCACCAAGCGCAGCCCCCCGAGCCACGGCTGGAGAGCCAGCGCCGGCCCCAGCCAGGCTATCAGGCTACGGGGCAGGAGGATCCGCGCAGGGCTCAGCAACAACAGCCTCCAACCGTTGGGCTCGCTCGGATATTGGAAACACATGTTCGTTGGAGAGAAAGAAAAAAAGCAGCTGAATATTCCATGCAATTTGCTGTTAGCCGGTGGGTGAGAGAAACCAGAGCACATGGCTGGAGAGGCTCCGGCAGGGGACACGGGGACGGGGCTCAACACCACTGCCCGCATCCCTGGCAGAGCAGCCACCACCCCCCAAAATCTGCAACCTCTGCACAGGTCAAGTATCTGCAGGATCCAAGCACCAGACACGTTTTTAAGTGCTAAACACCCAAAGGGATGAGAAAAAGCTCAAGCATAGCTAATTCTGCAACACTCTGACCTGCCAAGGCAAGGTCTGCAGATCAGGGCTGAGATAAGCGGGACCAACACACTAGACTGGCCTAAAAACGTCATATCCCTTTGAAACATTTTCTGCTTTATCGTATTAAACCGTAAACTTTTTGTTGGCCCCTCTGCTCCCAATTGACGGCCGGTTACACAAGAAGAGCATAAGTGGCCCGTGCAGTCATTTTATTCCAGTGAAGGATGCATTTTTGGGCTACCCACTGACAGAAGCAAAACAAAGTCTTTTCTGTTGGAATAAATTTCTACATGGAGAAGAGGGAAAGGCTGACATTAATACAGTGCTGGCAGCTGAAGTTAACTTTTGAAAACAGACCCAAAAAAAACCCCACACAGACAGAGCCAGAAGTGGAAGGAATTGACACAAATCAAAAGGAAACTTAGGTCTCATTTTGTGCTGTGATACTTTAAGTCACATTGTTCAAGACACTTTATGTGCCCCAGATTTTCACTGCAGGCTATGTGCCTAGGAAAAAAAAAAAATAGAAAAAAAAAATAGAGCAAGATCTGGGCCTTTGATGCTGTCGCTTGAGAAGTGCCAGAGCCAGGAGAGCTCTGCGCTGAATAAACTGCATCCCACTTGCAGACAAGTCAAACAACCTACAAAATATCCTTAAAGGGTGAGAGTGTTCACTCCCTTGGTAGCATGAGGAAAATCGCCTTCTCCCCTTACAAAGGCAGGGGCACAGCAAAAAGAAATTAATGTTCTGTTTGCAAAGGCAGCTTTTCCGCCCAATTTGAGAGCTCAACAACTGGTTTCCATCCTCAGTCAAGCAAGCAAGGTAACCAAAGCAAAGCAAGCAGGTAACTGGAGCTCAGGGCGGTTTTTGATGGCCCCTCAGAAGAGAAAACACCACGTTTTTCTGGGGTACAGCAGCTCTGCTGCATTATCATAGAATCATAGAATGGTTTGGGTTGAAGGGACCTTCCAGCACTCTCAGTGCCCCCCCTGCCACGAGCAGGGACATCTGCACCAGCTCAGGTTGCTCAGAGCCCCGTCCAGCCTGGCCTGGGATGTCTCCAGGGATGGTTCATCCACCACCTCTCTGGCCAACCTGGGCCAGGCTCTCACCACCCTCAGTGTAAAAAACTTCTTCTCATGTCCAGCCTGAATCTCCCCGCTTTTAGTTTAAAACCATTGCCCCTTGTCCTATTGCAACAGGCCCTGCTAAAAAGTCTGTCCTTGTCTTTCTTATCGGCCCCTTTTAAGTACGGAAAGGCCACAATAAGGTCTCCCTGGAGCTTCTCTTCTCCAGCTGAACACCCCAACTCTCTCAGCCCGTCCTCCCAGCAGAGCTGCTCCAGCCTCAGATCATTTCTGTGGTTCCTCTGGCCCCTCTCCAGCAGGTCCATGTCTGTCCTGTGCTGGGGACCCAGAGCTGGATGTAGGACTCCAGGTGGGGTCTCATCAGAGCACAGCAGAGGGGCAGAATCCCCTCCCTCGACCTGCTGGTCACACTCCCCATGCAGCCCAAGATACAATTGCAAGGGGTCCAGATGCTACAGCCCAAGGAAAAACAGCTTCACACTGTTCTCAAGCTCAATTCCCCAGGAAATACAGGGGGATCCCAAGGAAGACCCCGATGGCTGAGCTGCCTGAGACCGAAGGCAGACGAGTGAAGCCTCACGGGTCTGAATGAGGGCGGTGGGGTTCGGGGTACGTACGAGTGGCCAGTGGCTGGGATGAAGTATATACAGCAGTGCACCCGCGTGTCGGGGATCCGCTTCTTGCGGTTAATGTTGATTTCCTCCTGCAGGTACTTCTCATACTGGTCGTTGATGAACTTCATGATGGGCTGCCAGCTGCAGAGAGAGAGGGACCCGGGGCAGTGGGTTCACATCAGGGATGTGGACCACCCCAAACCTCCCACCTGGCCTGACTGGGCGACGCAGAGCCTGCTGAGAGGGGGATGCTCAGCATCTTTCAGAATCCCATAAAATGAAAAAACAGAACCAAAACACACACAGGAAATGTTCTAGTTCCTGTAGCTCCTGTTCATACAGCCACTGCGGGCGGCAGGGAAATCACAAACCTCACGCGTTCCCTGCTTGGCAGCTCCCCACACCGCGGCAGGAGGGGATTTACTGGTTGGTTTAGACAAGCAAGTGCCTAAAATCTCCTTCCTTCTCTCCTCCAGGATCCAGCTGCTGAGCAGGGCAGGGACGAAGCATCCCTCGGCTCCTCACACTGCGTCGTGGCATGGGGACAAGGGCAGCACCAAAACGCACAAAGCCCAGCCCAGCTCACGGCGAGGAGAGCACAGCAGCCACTGTCCCGGGGCAGAGCTCAGCCTGCAGAGCCACAGGAGCCAGGTCTAGTGACCGGCCACGCCAGCACACAGCTGCTCCCAGCCATGAACAAAGCTTGTCTCATGCCCAGAACAGCAGGATGTTTGTGGGCTCTCCCAGAGTCCAAGATCATTCCCAGGGACCAGGGCACTGCACTGTGACCCACAACAATCCTCTCTCCTGCTCCCCACGCAGTGCAGGTAGCACTGGACCAGACTACAGCCATCGGCACCAGCTCTGGGTCAGGATGTCCCTGGGCTTGGCCACCTTCCCTCCACACCAGCTCACCAGTTCTCATTGTTGATGTGGTCTCCAAAGCCCGGGGTGTCAATGACCGTCAGCTTCATGCGAACCCCCTTCTCTTCAATCTCTGAAATGGAGAGGAAAGTTGGTATGTGAGGCAAGTGTCGATGAGCGCTCTTGGCCAAGCCCACCCTCCCAAAATTAGCTGGAGGGCAGGAGCTTGCTCCCAGGGCAGAAACACACCTTCACAGCTAACAGGCACAAATCAGTCCTCCAAAGGGATGCAGCACTACATCTGCCCTGAAATGCCACCCCCCATGGCCACCTTGCTTGTTCCCTTCCATCACAACTAAGTCGATGCTGGTGGATAAATTAAAAAAAAATATTTTTCAGCCATGAAAGCTTCTCTGGATGGTAAAAGCCCCTTCAGACAGATGGAGTGGAGGTTTAGTGGAGGTCCACAACCCCCGTGAGCCCCTGGAGGCACAAGGCAGAGAAGGACCAAAAGTCTAAGCACCAGCTGGGATCTGCAGAGCCTCACCGTGAGTGATGGATTTGATTTCAATGGTCTTGGGGATCCGCTCTTCAGAAGTCGGCTGTACAGATTTCCGGCTGATTTTGGATTTGAAGAGGGTGTTGATTAACGTTGATTTCCCCAAGCCACTCTGACCTGGGAAACAGCAGGATAAATCACAGTCAGCACTCACGTTTCCGGGCTGTTTTTTTCAGGGGCCAGGGAATGGGGATGCTGACGGACTCAGCCTGCACCAGCTCTGTAAGAGGGAGGTAAGAGGTGCAGCTGCTCCCCTGTAGCCTCCCTGGCTCAAGGAGCTCGAGTCCACCCTAGGCAAGAGGATGCTGAAGGCATCAAGTGCCTTCCCTGGCTCCAAAGCAGCCGGCTTGCTGGGAGCAAGCAAGGCAAGAGCCAGTTCCTTCCACCCAGCCGAAATCACAGCAGCCCTGAGGACACACAGACACCACCGGAGCTGCGCTGCCTGGACAGGGACCAGAGGCAGGAGCCACCAGCAGCCACAGATGAGATGTCCCCCTCCGAACTGCAGCTACAGGCTGACCTGGCCAAGTGACAGATGTGGCTGTACCCGGGGGACCCGATGGCTGAGCACAAGGGGGACCCGCTCGCACCTCCCCAGGTTGGCAGCCCAGAGTGTTCCCTGGAGCTGAAATCAGGTGGGGAAAGTGTGGCTGAACCCCACCGTGCCTGGGCAGCTCTCCCCTCCTTCCAGCTGCTCTGCACCTAAACCTGAACACAAAAGATGTGCTCTGGATTTTTTTTTTTTTAAGCTTAGGCCTTTTTTCTCATGTCCACAGCCTTAGATAACATGGGGCTAAGCTGATGCCAGCCCAAAGCCTCTCCTCAGAGTTTTGTTTAGGCTGGCAAAACCCTTTTGAACAAGGACCCTGGCATGCAGGGCACAGGATTTTCCAAAATCCCCATCACAAGGGCACAGCATGGGCAGAGTGACCCACTGCTGGTGGCAACGCCTGATTCCCACATCCTCCCATTCGTAAAACAGGGATTGCAATGATTTCAATGCAAGGACTTGTGGCTTAGTCTGGAACAAGGAAGCTACATCCTCGCCTCAGCAGAGCATCCACTCCCCGAGGGGCACCCCGTGAGGTGCTGCTGCTCCCGCATCCCTCCCTGCATCTTCAGGGAGGGCCAGAGCTCAGCATGTTTATGCTGCCACAAATTCCCCAGCCTGTAAACAGTCAGCCCAGAGCCTGCCAAGGGAAGAACAATGTTTTCCAGCCGCGCTGCAGCACAGGCTTTCATACCACACACAGTGCTGCCAAGGCAAAGCTGGGCCCTTTCCTGAACATCCCTTCACATCTGCAAAGCAGAAAGCCAAGCCGCTGCTGTGGTACAGCCTGCTCGTGGAGGGATGGGTGCTTCTTCTGGCAGGGAAATGTGGGCTCAGCTCATGCAATCTTGCTTGCAGACTCTCAGGATCAGTGCCGTGATCCCTCTGCCCTGGGAGCGCTGCTCCACTGGCAAAAAAGAGCTGGGTTTGTTAAAAAATCTTGCAAGAACTGGTTCTGCAGTGACTGGGTTTGCAACAATCTCCCAGCCCGGGAAGCCTTCCCCGCAGATCAATTTGTGTACGAAAATATCCAAATGAAAAAGGCAGAGCTCTGCAAGGCTTCGGTGAGTCCCGACACCCCTCGGGGTGTTCCCCTCCGGGATGTGCCTGTGCGTAACGCCCCCCAAGATGCAGGAAGATGCGCGGGACCACAGACCACATCACATCACTGGCTTTAACAACAGCTGAATTCAAGCCAGCTCCCTGGGAGCAGGATTTGCTGACTCCTAAGGCAGAGACCCCAACACTGACACTCCAGAGAGGACAAACATCACCACAGAAGAACAAAAACAACTCGCCGAGCACGTTGCGGGCAGCTGGTGTTGGGGAGAGAACTCACCCACGACCATGATGTTGAACTCGAACCCCTGCTTCATGGCTTTCCGTCTCATCTGCTCCAGGATGGCGTCTATCCCCACGTAGCCGAAGTCTGCAGCTGGTTTCTCTGGCCGTGTCGGTGCCGCCTGCTTGGGGCCGGCATCCCGCGGAGCGTCCGTCATGCCGGGTGCGTGGCTGGGAACTGCCTCTGGACCTGCGGAGGCAAAGAGAGCGTGGGCAGGGGTGGCAGGCAGTGCTGGGATGCTGCTCCTGGCACGGAATGAAAGGAGCCGCCTGTTGCATCCAAAGTGGGAATAAAGCACTTGCCGCGTCTCTGCTGCTAACACCAGCAAGCAGGGACTCAGGGAACTGGGAGGTTAAGAGCAAGGAGGCACATGGGATCTCCCTTTGCTGTAATTATGTCAAATTTGGGATTCCTTTCCTTAACTTACTGGATTCACCAGCCCTGCCCGCATCACCAAGCGCACCGCAGCAAAACGATGCTGCTACGGCGGCGGGGGACAGGCAGCCTGCAGCAGCCAACCCACACCAGGTCCCACCAGCAGCCCATCTGCCAGCACGGAGCAGGACCCAGTGCTGAGAAAATCCCTTGGCACAAGTCCAGGAGTTTATTTAGCGAGTGGTGAAGGCTTTTAGCAACACGGCCCCGTGCCCAGGCGCTGCCGTTAAAGGCTTGCAGACCTACGCAGCCTGCCCGCTCCTCCGTACCACTGTAATTACAGCGCTATGCAGATTGCTGGCGGGAATGCCTCGTGGCCACGTTTCGGGAAACTGGATGGCTTTGCAGACACGGAGAAGTCCTCAGCGTCTACCGACACATGCCCTCCTCAGCTCCAGCCGACGCAGCGCAGAGGCTGCTGGCCCCAGCTCACTTCTCACTGAAAAACCAAAAACCAACGCACCTGCATCAAAACAAGTCATGTCAGACAACGCCCACGCAGCCACAAAGCTTTCATGATCGTGCTCTAATTCTGCCAATCTCTGACCGAGGAACCCAAACCCTCCAGCTTCCCTACAGAGACAGGACACTCAACTCCCCTGCAAGACAGCTCCAGGTTAGCAAAACCCTTCAGGAGAAGCAAACATACACCTAACTGCCTCATTTAACACCGTCATAACAAAAATTGTGGAACTACCCACTCACCAGCCCAGAGCATCTGCTGCAGGGAAGGACAAACTGCCCCGATGTGCTCCCGGGCAATGCAATGTGCTCCCACCCTGTCCCAGCTGCGCCACATCACCCACCGCTGATACAGCAAATATCCTGAAGGCAGGACACGCACAGCCTGATCCTTGCAAGCTCCAATATCCCGAAGGCGGGACATGCACAGCTTGGTCCTTGCAAGCTCCTGGACGTACCAGCCACACACAGAAAGCTCCTCTAATCAGGCACGGAAAGGCAGGTTTCAGGAAAACACACTCCTGAGAGCCCTCCCCACCACACGCTGCTGCTGCTCGATGCTCAGGTCACTGCCACCACCAGCCTAAGCAGGCATTTTATCCACCACCAGCCTAAGCAGGCATTTTATTTAAGCTTCATACAGCATTTATTTATTACTTTTTACTATTTATATTATTATCATTAATAAAAACATTATTATCTGCAAAGGACTTATTGCAAAGCCCTCATCCTCATTCCCTCAAACAAGAACATGGCTCTCAGCTCATCTCCTCACCCCACTCTTATTTCTGGCCTTTGATGTGGTGCTGCCTGTTTTTCTCTCCCTCCCTCCAAAGGAATTTGTCTTTAGGAGCGTGGCTGATCCAAAGGGGCTCCCCAAACACAAACCCATCACTCCTTCTCCTCCGGTGACGGGCAGGAGCTGCGGGAGCAGCGTCAGAGCGGAGCCTGCAAGGCGGAAAGGCTCATTTCCTGCGAGCACAGCGCGATTCCACGTGCTCAAATGTAGGCCAAGCAGAAAAAAATATATAAAAATTATAAAAAGCAAACCCAGAACTGATTCCAAAGACTGTTGGGTCACTTCGAATACTTTTTTCCAACCCTCAATCCCAGGCTGTGCAGGCCAGCATCTTAGAGAAGCTCTATTCCCTAACAAGCGCTACTCACAGAGCTGCTAGAGAGCAAACACGCTGTAGCTGACACACACGGTACAACACGCTCCTCCTGGGGCACACGTGGATTCAGGCTATCGCACAGCTGGCAACACGCTGCCACGCTGCCCCTTGCAAAGCCAACTGGCCCGGCAAGCCCGCGGTCTTGCCGCAGACTCCAAACTAACCCCGTTCCAAAACAGTAAGGGCAAAAGTGGAAAAAATCCCTACGTGCCACCATTTAAAAAAAAAAAAAAAAAAAAAAAAAAAAGACTAAATCACATGGAAAATATGCTGCCACCAGCAGCAGCGCTGGGTTATGCAATGGCTTTAACTCCCGCAGGCAGCGCTTGCATGCGCGGGAGAGCCCAAAGTGTGCTGGCCCCACGGGACAGGCAACTTGGAAACTGGTGCAGATAAGGTCCAGCAGCATGCACAGAGAAATTAAGAGACTAAACAAATGGAGCAGAAAGCCACCCTCCCCTTGTGATAAAGGCCAGGACCATCTCCAGCATCTCCTCTATCAAGCTCCGCTAACGAGCAGCCGGCAGCGTGCAGAAGGGGCTCAGCCCCTCCCTGGGCAGGGGGACGTGCAGGCAAACCTGTCCCCAGCACAGGGAGCAGACGCTACGTGCTGTCACGCCACATTGCCTTCAGTGCAAGAAAGAGGGCTCGGGACTCCCCAGCCCCCAGCAAGACAAAAGCCACAGGAAGCGCAGGGCGACGGCAGATGGCAGTTTGTCACGGTTTGTCACCGTGGAGCACGCAGGCGCGCTGCCACCCGGGATGCGCTAGAGCAGCGCCGCCAGCAGCGCGGCCCACGCTGCTTCGACTCGCTTGTGTGGAAAAAGTCACTTAAAGGACATTTTCTTCTAGCACCTGGTTCTTGTTTGTGAAAAAAATAAAATACAAACGAATTTCTTGCAACTAGGAGTGTCTGCAGGACAGCAGGGACGCAAAGACACAAATGCCCCAGCAGCACCAGCAGACTCCCCAGGGAAATGCTGCAACACAGACCTTCACCGTTCTTTTTAGCTTCCCAGCACTGAGCTGGTCTTTTCTCAGCAAGGACTCCAGCATCCCACTTGGCTCCGAGGGCTGTGCGCCAGCAGAGGCAGGACGCGGCTGAGCCGCAGGACCACTCCGGGGCACACGGGGATGCTGCGCTGGGTGGCGGGGAGCACTCCAGCAGACACTTGTCTAAAATAGAAATAAATCAGAGCAGAAGCAATGGCTGCCCAGGTCGTGCCACGGGCAGGTCCTGTACTTGTTTGACCCGTTGTGCTCTCTAATGGGATGGTGCCAAACCTGTGGCACCCTTGGTGCCAGCGCAGCTGAGCTGACCCTCCTGGAGCACTGTTTATTAAACACCCAATACTGTCAGAAATGCCTGATTTCCACTGAGTTCCTGGCAAAAGCAGGATCAGACCTCGCACACCATTGCTTCACTGGGGCTCCTCGTCCCTCCTGTGGGAGGGAGGCTGGAGAAGCGTGTGGGCTGCTCGCTTTGCTGATGGAGACAGAGAGCCAGAGCCTGCAGCTCTGATGCCCCTAGACAAACACGAGGCACATAGGAACATGTGCTCACACTGTATTTAAACCTCCTCTGCCAAGGAAACCCTCTGCACGTGGGCACGGGCGATGCTGAGGCCGTCAGGACAGCGCTGCACCAAGCAGGAACAGACGCACGGCTCCAGCCCGGGTGCCAGGCTGACTCAGGACAGCTGCTCCAAAGTTGATTTTGCCAAAGACTCCAGGGTGTTGCGCTGTAATTAAAGCACGTCAGACACAAGCCAAATCCAACATCTGCGAAACAGCAGATAAAAGGCATCCTGTGAGGAGGGGAGCCCCGGGGAGACCCTCGGGGAGCCCCCAGCTCCTCCAGCCAGCTGGACGCCGTGCACGGGCAGCTGTGGGATGGGGCTTTGCAAAATGCTGCCGGCGAGGGGCTGCCAGCAAACCAAGGGCTTAGACATGCTGCACTGATGCTACGCAGCTGCAAGCCAGCTCGGCTGCGGGCTGGGGATGCAACACAGGCTGTGAGCTCACCCAAACCCCCGAACCCCGGGGCTGGCAGTCCTCATGGAGGAGCTGGGAAAGGCATTTGTAGGAGATTTCTGTTTCCACTGCAGATACACAGATGTTAAATAACCCTTGCAGATGCTGAACTAGGAATGTCTGACGTACCCCATCTCCCAGCTAGAGCCAGCAGCTCTATGCTCTGCTCTGGTGATGCAGGGGAGCAGGATTTTGGCAATTTGGGAGGGCAAAGCTGGTCCTGGAGCGGGGCTGGTCATGGACCCAGCACTCAGCAGCTGTATGAGCCACCAGAGAGTGGCCAGGAGGCTGCACCTCTGTCCCTGCCACCCGTCACATCCTCCCAGCCTCCTGCTGCCAGACTCAAACTGTCCGCACGCTATACAGATGCACACACAATTGCCAGAGAAATGCTAACGCTTGCTGGGTAAATCATAGAACCTCCCCTGGATGCCAGGAGCACCAAGTGTTTGCAACCTTTTGCTGATTCTGCAGCCAGTTCTGCAGAGCTCCAAGCACCCAGAAGACCAGGACACTGTGGTGGGGATAAGTCCTCTTCCCTCCGTGCAGCAGAGACTGGAAAGGCCACAAGTTTGCAGATTTGTTGGACAGGCTCACACAAACACAGAGAGAAGATTCACAGCAGCAAACAGCAGTGTATCAGAGTGCGAAAACACAACCGCTTCCCGGGCAGCTGAGCATCCACAGATGTTTTTGAGGGAGCAGTGCAGACCAACTAACTGTCCAATTTTGGGGAGCTGCAATCTTACCAAATTATGCCTGTAGGGTGTAAGAGAGATGTTTTTAGAACCAAAGAGTGAATTTATAGTTCTTGGTCAACTACAGCTGGTGGGCTGCAGTACAATCAGCTTCCAGGGCCTCTCCCCCGTGCACACCGAGCTGGTGACCGCTCAGCTCCAAAGGCTTTGGAGTCTTTCGAGCAAGAGGGGATGGATATTTTGCAGGAGACCCAGAGAGGGGCATAACTTCCATGGACCCTCCAAACCAGCACCAACCTCTCTTGAGCCAAGAGGCGAGCACAGCTGCTCAGCCGTACCACGGAACACGAGGCACAGCTTGGTCCAAAACTGGAGAGCTCAGCCTGGCTCACAGAGCCACTGCCGCAGATCCTGCAGCACCAAACTGTAACTAAGGAACATTTCTATCATCCATCTGCAATCATCTGAGCCCAGCTGGCAGAGCCAGGCCCAAGCTGGAACGCGTCCGCCCGCATCCCCAGCACCAGGCTATGTTTTCAGGCTGGTCGCCAGCCCAGACCCACCTACCAACTGGTTGTTTCCTTCTCGGCTTGCACTTCTACCCGGGTGCCAACAGACATGACCTAGAAATAGCAGGATGCTTAACTACATGTCATTAGACCACATCCACCCAAGAGCTGCCAGAGAGGTGGCCAGGTGCCTCCTGAGCATGCGAGATGCTCTAGGTTTGAAGCCTTTTATTCACATAGGGGGATAAACCTGTTTTCAGAGATCAAAAATGAAGCCAGCAATTCCTGCTCGGGAGCAAGCGCTTCGGTAGGTGACCAGGCAGGGCCACAGTGCCAAGCCACAGTCATCAGCCATGGACACACAGCACACGCAGCTGTGGAGGAGGTCGAGATGTCCCCGCTCGCGCTTCTGTCCCTGCTCGCCACACGCTTCCCCCTCCCCACTGCGGAAACCATCCTCTGCAGCTCACCCCGGATCGCTCTTTCATTTACAAGAGAGGGATGCTCCAGGATTCCCTGTTACTGCTTCCTTTCCTGGCTTAACCCTCTGGCTGCTGCAGGCTCCAGTCATGGGTGTTTCTGGGCTGGGACACAGAGCTCATCCCAGAGGTCAAACCACGGTGCCAGCTCTGCCTGGACACAAAGTCAAGCACTCGCGAACTGCTGCCTGTGAGGGCAGGTGTGAGCCCTTGTGCCACCCTGGTGTCCCCCAGGTACGGCATGAGGCCGACTGCCACTCCACCCGGTCCCAGACGTGCCCTTGCAGCGCGGCCGGCGGTCGTACATCCTCATTTCTCCAACCACGTGAGGCAGCAGCTCTAAACCACTTACAGAGATCTGCAAGGAGTTGTTACGCTGTTCTCCTGCTTGCCCAGAGAAGTTTAAAAGGAAAAGGATGATCATAAACAACTTCAGGTCTCACCTGCTCCGATCTTGCAAAGTGATCCCCAGGCACGCAGAGGTCTCTGGCCACGCAGCCCCAATGAACGTCTCTCCGTAAGCAGCTTCTCCCGGAGGTGGAGCGAGAGGTGACCCCGAGACCAGCCCTGCCTGGCTGGGGACAGCCCCGTCACAGGGGACCTCTCCTGCACACCAGTGCCACGAAAAGCCGCTCCATGAACCACCCCACGCAGCAAAGCACCTGGGGGCAGCCCAGCCCTCGCTCCCTACAGACAGGTTTTGGGTGCCCGCAGCCAGGCAGGTCTGACCCACACGAAGCTGATTGCCCCATGGGTCTGGGGAGGTGACTCCTTCCAAAGCCCCTGCCCACCCTGGGCAACCACACAGGGGGGATGTGGAGACTCTTCCCAGCCCCTGGGCAACAGAAAGCACCTCTCACCCATCGCCGCTTCTCTGCCCAACTGCAGGCTTTGAAAACAAAGAGGCAGCGCTCTGCAAACTCAGCCGGCCCCAAAAGCGGGGCAGGAGGGACGCAGGGCACCTTGGCACAGGGCCCTGGCATGGCTGCGTGTGCCCAGAGTCGCCGCGCTCCAAGCCCAGGGCTGACCTCCCACGCTCGATGGAGTCACCGACTTCTGCAGCTACGGCAAGAAAAAAGCAAACCAGCAGCGCCAGGGCTGCCAGCACCCCGGGGACGGGAGCAACCGGCGCTCAAGGCGGATTTACGCCCCGGGGCTTTTAGTTTAGCCTTTTTTTTTTGGCTGATTCGGTTTTTTTGTATAGGGGTTTTGAGGTTTTTCCTTTGTTTTCATTTTGTTTTGTTTGGGGGGTATTTCTTTTCCGTTGCCTTTTTTTTTTTTTTTTTAAAAAAAAGGGCAATTGCTCCCCAGACGCCCCGAGAGCCCGTTCACGGGGGGCAGCGGCAGCAGCGCGGGCGGGGCCGCCGGGACCCCGCGGGACGTGCCCCCCCGGACACAGCCGCTATTCATCCCCGGACAATGCCGGCATCGCGGCCAGGCGGCCGCCGAACAACGGCCCGTCTTGTGGGGCGCGGGGCCGGGAGGGGCCGAGCGGGGGCTGCGGGACGAGCCCCCTCGGCAGCGCCCGGGTACCCCTGTCCCGACACCCCCCCCCGCGCTCGGGTGCCCGGGGCCCGCCGTGGGAACCGGCGGGACCACCCCCCCGCGCTCTCAGGCTCTCCCCCAGAATAATTCACTCCCCAAAAAGCACTGCCCCCCCCCCCCCCAGCCCTTTCCATCAGCCTCCCGCTCTGCTGCGCCCCCGCCCCCGGGCACCAGCGACTCACCCGCGGCGGCGGCGGCTCCGGCAACCGGCGGCTCCCCGCCTCCTCCCGCGCTGCCCTCCGCCTCCTCACCCATCGCCCTTCCTCCGCCTCCTCCTCCTCTCCTCCCCATCACCCTGCCTCCTCCTCCCCCATTGCCCTCCTCCCCCTCCAGCCCGGCCCGGGGGGATGGAGCCTCTTCCCGGGAAGTTCGTTTCGCCCCAGGGCGGTTTCCACCCCCCCGCCGCTACGAGCCGGTGCCGGGCCGGGGGAGGAGGGGGCGGCTCGGAGCGGTTCAGAGGGGGAAGGGGCTCGGGACCATGTGCAACAGCACGTCCCACCCCATCCCTCCACTCGCGGCCCCACGCAGGAGGTGGGGAGAGGTGTGGGGGGGGTCGGTGCTGGGGATTTCCATGGGGAAGAGCGAGGCTGGAACAAACTCAGCAGCCCCAGTGCAGACCCCGCTGTCCATCCCCCTGCTCCAGGGACAAAGGGACAGGGACATGAGCCGGTCCCCAGCACTAAACACGGCCCTTCTGGCTCTCAGTACTTCGGGCTGAAACTTTTCTTCTGCTTTCAAACATCCTGAAATTCTCCCAGCAGAGACCAAAACCAGTCTCTGGCGTGTGTTAACGCTGCTGACCGTGGGCTCACTTCACTCTGCAGCTGTTCGAAAACCCCTGGGCTGCATCTCACATCCGCCAGGTTTGAGACAGCAGCCTACACCCCCCGGCTTGGCTGCTTTTTAAAATAATGTCAATTAAGCTGAACAAAGATACTATCTGCCTCCACAAGCCCTTCCTGCCTTATCTCTTGGTTACCAGAGCTTCACCATCGCCTCTCTTCCACCAGCAGAAAGCAGGGCCCCAGCAGGGATGGGCCAGGGGCTGCACCACTGGCCCGTGTCTCACCGGCAGTGAGAGGTCCCGGCAGGTCCTGGTGTGGGTCGAAGCCCCTCGGTGGCGGGCAGACCCGCACAGCAGGCGCAGAGAGCCCAGCACGGTCTGTGCCACCCAGGCTGCAGGGCAAGCAGCAGAAAGGGCAAAGTCAACCTGGCTCTTTCAGATGTTACTTTGACCTGTTCTGTGGTCTTGGGGTATTTTTCCCCTCAGCTCCCTGCAGTTCTCAGAAGATCTGGGTTCCCAGAGAAAGGCCTGCAGATGACGAAAGGGTTAAGAAGGATTCGCACATTTGCAGTCCTCAATACCCAAAGGACTCCATTTCCCATGCACAGCCCACAAGCCAGGGGCTAGTGCTTGTCCATCCTTTTTCATCTGTTAGCAGCATCACCAACCACTGTCAAACTCCTGCTCCAGAGACAAACCCAGCCCGGGCCACCAACACCGCAGCCACCCTGCGCTGCCACCATGGCTCTCGCGTGTCTGTCACCTTCCTTCTCCCCTTCCGGACCGCCGGCAGCGGCAGCTCTTCCTCCACCCAGCGCAGCTGCCACACACCAGGCTGGCAGCATCCCCCCCAGCGATGCCCCACAAGGCTGGCATGGGCTGCCCGGGACACGATGGGTGCTCAGTGGGGTGAGACTCGCATTCCCCCCATCAGCAAGTGCCACAAATACCAATTTCTGAGAAACCTCCAGCCCAGCACCCAGGCAGGAAACCCAGCCTCAATCTGCTTACGCCTGCAGCTGCGCGTAGCTTTCTGCTGGATTACACCATTTTTTATGACTTAATAAAGCCTTAACCCCTATCAATGGGCATTAGTGTTTTAATCTCCCTAATCTCCAGGAAAATCCAATGCTAGATGCCACACTGGGCAAGCCCAAGTAGCAGCTCGGTCTCTTTGCAACTCACTCCAGCCTCGTGTTAGCTGGAAAAAGGCAGGAGCAGAGTCACAAAGCAGCTCAGCCTGGCTCTGCAAAGCTCCGCTGTGCTCGCTCAGGTGCTGCGCTTGCACGAGGAATAAGGGGGGGATCTTGGGTGCACGTGGGCTTTGCAAAGGGGATCCACTCTTAATATCCCTGTCGTTAAATTAACCACATCTGTAACAGTGTGCAGGTGTTAAGCACCCAGCACAAGGTTCACTTGCCCAAACCAAGACTAGCAGCGGAGAGGTAAACACAGGGTGCTCAGCCACGTGAACCAATGCCTCGCTTCTCTGTGTTATTTTTTCATATTGAAACCACAGATGTGTTTTAGTCTTGCCTGTGAGGAGGAAAAAATACAACGTATAGAAAAGTTCCCCCCTCAGTCCCAGAAGCTCTGCAAAGACATTTGAAGCAGGACGGGAGCTCCCACTGCATGCAAGTTGTTTTTCAGATTAATTCGTAGAAAATATTTTGTTTCAACTCATATCTCATCCTTCCCAGAAACAACCTGAGGTGGGAGAGTGAGCAGCTCAGAAGGACAACAAAGTGGTATCCTTGGCCTCAAAGCAAATAAGTACATGGTGCTGGTCCTCGTGAAGGGTGTCGGGTACCTTTGGGACTGTTTGCGCAGGGTGACAAACAGCCACCTCTGGGATTCATTATTATAGGAGCATCTCTCCATTTCTGAAAGGAGAGCAGGGCCCTGCCGTACTTCTCCCATTGCATGTTTCCTTACACCTATGGTGTAGATGAACACAAGGATTAAGTGACTCACCCAGGGTCAGGCAGAAAATGTACAACAGAGCCAAGAACTGGATCCAAATCCCCCATTCAGAGTTTTAAAATCAGAAAGCTGTTGTTCTTCTCTTTAAAAAAAACTACGATCAGAGTTACGAGCAATTCTAGCGAGGCCATCTTGCTGTTGCAAGTCGTACCAAGGGATTTGAACCAACTGCAGATTCAGTTCTTGGGTTTGCAACTTACCCAAAATAACAAGGAAGGTTCCTGCCTGCCTTACACTCATGCAGCCCTATCCATACTCACTTTATCTGACACCTTTGCAGGTGAAAGTGGGTCCCCACGTCACAGCCACACTGCACAGGGCAGAGGAAATGAGTCCCATGTGAGTAGCTGGTAGGGGTCAGTGGAGAAGGTGGTCCATGGGTGGTCCATGGGTGGTCCAGGATGCTCAGGAAAAGTTGGGAGGCAGTGGGAGAAGCAGATCTCCAGCGATGGCTTCCCCTAGCTGCCCAACACTGAGAAAACATCAAATCCCTTGAACGCAAGGAGCACGAGGAGGATGGTTGTTCTTGCAGGAATGCTGAAGAGACATTTCCAATTTGTACTGCACAAACCCTCAGTCAAAAGTGCAGTGTTAGGGCTAAGTAAATTATTTTTATTTTTTTTTTAATAGTGTAGCAATGCTGCAAGTCCCCAATGACTTTGACAGACAGCTAGAAATCCTGCCAGCTATATTTACAACCTCAGATCAATAAACAGCAAAAGGAAAAGCACATCCAGAGACCTTGGAAAAGCACCAGCAAACTCAGTGGAAGGCAGCATGACCAAGACAAGGACATGGGCTTGCAGACCAGAAGACCAAAATTTAATTTGTAACACTGAAAGAGACACCATCATTTCCAGCAGGAGCAGAAAGGATCCTCCATTACCAGGAACATCTAAAACCAATGCAAACACTTTTCTAGGAGCCTGGATGCAGGTCTGGGGGTGTTACCGCTCCGGATGGGCTCCGGCAGGTAGCCACTGTGGTCCCTTCTGAACGTGCAGGGTAACGCTCCAGAAGGTCTGTAATGGTCAAGACCTACAGGACAACAACATTTCCTCCCTTCTGGCTGTACTGGACTCCCAAGTCTATAGAAGATGCTGGGTTTTTTACTTTCAAGCTAGCTGGCTTTTGACAATGAGCAGCTTCTCTGAGCAGCCCATATCAGAGACACATCTCTGCAGGTATCACACTAGTTCCTTCATACAAGGAGTTATTTGGTAGTCTAAGTCTCCCTAGATGGAGACAGCAGTGGAGCAGCAGGTACCATGGGATGCAGGTGCTGCCAGGAGCATCTCAGGGCCCTGCAGGCAGGGACACCCTGAACCAGCACAGGGAGCAACCACCATTGACCCCTCTGTAGTCATTACCAGTTCAAAGAATGAAACCTGTCAGCAGTTACTGTCAGATAAAATGTCCTTTAGATTAATTTTGCTCATTGTAAGTTTATTAAAATACTAAAAATCACACCCGCAGGTGCAAAGGCCCCTGCCCAAGTGAAGACCCTAACTCATGAGCATGCGTAGTACAAGAAAATTATTGTGTAATCCGGTGTAAATTAATAACCAGTCCTGGAAACGGGGTGGAAAACCTGGCGAAGTACTAATCAAAATCAAAAGTATAAATGATATAAGTATTGTGAAGAAGGTGTGCTAGCTTCGTGGTTTTATCACCTAGGACCTGATGTTGCGCGATATCGGAATAAAATGATATCTTGACTCTGCGTGTATATTCAGCTGCTTGCACAGTGGGTCAAGAGCCCTGCTCTTGGGAGAACCCCTCCATGCCTTGGCCAGGAGCAGGCAGCAGAGCCTGCCAGCATCATTGAACCACGGCCGGGCTGCTGAGCCCACGTTACACACAGCACCAGGAGCAGCGTCAGCTCCCTGGGCTGATGGACCGTTCCCATTGCACCAAAAACTGGGGGCTCCTCCAGCCGGACACCTCCAGCCCGCTCCCATTCTCCAGGAGGGAAGGAAGGAAGGAATTATTTCACACGCTGCCAAGGGCCAGCGTGCGCAGCTGGCACCGTGTCCTTGGCGTGAGTCACCCGCTCTCCGGGGCGGCCGTGCCTCGCTTCCCAGCGTCACATCCCGCTCCCCAGGGAGGCCGTGGCTCGCTTCCCAGCATCACACCCAGCGGTGCCCCTGCAGCCACATCCCTTCCTCTGGCACATTTCTTTTCTAGGGGATCCGCGGCATCTGCTCGCTTGAGTAGGGAGGGCAGGAGGCTCCTTGCTGTGCTTGAGCAATCCATCATTCTCCAGAAGGGAACGGGCTGTGCTGGGAAGACACTCCAGGGTCACAAATATTTAGAAAAAGCAAGAAAAACCCCCATTCCTCCCAACATCCCTCCCCCTTGCAGGGGGCACCGGCTTGGCCACTGACATGCTGGTTCGGACAGACGCAAAGCACATGCAGCATCTTCCATGCAATTCCCCCCTGCCACAGCTCGGAGCACAGGTTTTGGTCAGCAAGGACCGGTCTGCCTTGCCACCAAAATGCTGCAGCTCCAGAGTCACCAGCAGAGCTTTGCAGATGACACAGCTCAGCCCTGCCGGAGGAAAAGCACTTTGCTTCTTCGGCTGCTGCTTTTTCTTTAGGAGCAATCCTCATCCCTCCTCAAGATCGTGATCTACTCCCCAGACACCCCCTGCCAGACTATTACAACGGACAAATTACCCTCAAAAAGGTAAAGCAAAATCCTCTGCACATCGTCCCAGCAGCATCCCAGAGCCCCACTCCACCAAACCCCCGTATCCTGCCCTGCAGAGAGAGGGGAGGACAGACGGACCCTCTGTTGGTCCTGCATGCCAAGGGGCACCTCGCAGGGGTCCAGCACCGCTCCATCACTGCCTCTGCTTCTCACCACCAGCAGCACAGTCCAAGTGGACTCAACAGCAGGGGCAGAGGATGGGTTTGGTAAAAATAAATCACCTTTGCAAGGAGGAATGGTGTAGAGTGAAAAACCTGGCTGCCTGTGTCACCCCACAGCTCAAGCAAACTTGCTGAAGTTGTTTAAACACTATTTCACCCCAAAGTAGCATCTCTCCTCTAGACAGGGAGATGCCCAGGCAGCAGGAAGAGGATGCTCCAGTGCTGCCCAGGCAGTGACATCCCTGGAGGTCACAACATCCACCCAGTACAAACCAAGCTGCAAAGTGGGTGCTGGGGTGTCCTAAGGGTCCCTGCAGCCCTTCTGCACATACATGCTCATCACCAGCAGTGCGATGGATCCGTGTCTGCGCAAGCTGTGCATAAAGAGCCTTTCTCTGTCCTTTGTATGCTTCCCCCTTTAAACCTATAAATTCCCTTTGGAGGTAAAGAAAGAATTTAGGGCACCCTAACCTTGAAAAGAAGGAAAACTCCATTCAAGCTGCCAGGCTGTCTCCTGCAGCTTAATTAATAGCAAACCATCCCTAGCAAGCTGCTTGCAGCGCCAGCTGTCTCCTCTGATGGAGGTGCTTTTCCACGAATAATAGTGCTTTGTATTTTGATGGGAAAAGGTCAGGAGGATGGAGGCCGGAGGGAAATTCGTTGCTTCCCTGCAGCTCTTACACCATAAGCAAGTCCCCCTCAGTCCCCATCTGCTGGGGTCAGATCTGGGAGACGGTGGCATCTCCATCAGCCTCGGGGCGATCACATCCTAACACTCAGAGGGGCACGGGGTGAATTCAGCCTTGTGGTCTTCAAGCCCACCGCTGCCAGGAGGCCTGGCGAGCTCCTCCTGGTGTCACTTTGACAAGGTCCAGGCCACCCTCGTGGGGAAATCCCTGCTCCGCTCTTATCAGGAGCAGCCCTGATAACAGCACAAGATCCGCACTGCAGTGAGCCAGCCCTGGGGGCTCCTGCCAGCTCTGCCAGGCCACCAGAAAAGGACGGTCCCTGCTGCAATTCGGCTTTTGCATAAATTAATAAGCCGAGCTGAGACTGAGAGCAGCAATGCAGAGGAAGAGTCCAAAGTGATGCAGCAATGTGGCACAGCAGAGGGAAAAAAATGAAAGGCACCCAAGCCCTGGGTGTGTGGCACAAGATGCTGACAGCCACCGCTCCCCAGAGCATGGCCACGACATCACCATCATTTCTGCTCGGCCATGGCCGAGTAACAAACCGAAGCTGCCTCCTCACACCCCAGGCAAAGGAGCCATGGGCTTCCCTGGAGCCGTACGGGTGCTTTCTGCCTGCAGTCGCCAGTAATTAAGTCGTCCAGCTCTCCTGACAAAACGATGCTCCTGCTCCCAGCCCAATGCCAGTGCCTGGCTGGGCACCAGTGCCCCGGGGAGCGTCACCGACACGGCAATTGCTCTCTGAGGAGCACACAAGCAGCTCTCCTGCTCTAGCCAGCTGGCCCAGCCTCTGCGCTCGCTGTGACTTTTGTCCCCTCCCTGTCCCACTGGCATCCCCGTGTCCCTCCATGCCAGCCAGGCAGCCTGGGACTGTCCCAGCACAGACAGGGCTCTGGTCCCAGTGCAGGACTGGGGCACATGTCCCTTTCCACTGGTTTATCTAGGGGAATAAGGAGAGAGAAAAAAATGCCAAAGAAAGGCAGAAGAAAGCAGTGATAGGTCAAGTCACTGTCCCACATGCATCTCAACACGGTCCCCTCCCCGGGCATCAAGGCATCACCATTTCAGTCCCTGGCTGCACGGGGGGAGGACACAGCCCACACTCCCCCCGGTTCCACCCACAGCCGTTCGAGGAAAAGGTCCCCGTTGCTTAGCAAAGGGCCATTCATGACCAGGATTGTGTGGGACAAGAAAGGGTTAACCCTCTGCAGCTGGGCCAGAAATACCATCCAGGACAAAGAGAGGCTTCATGTCACCCACATCCGCCCAGTGCAGAAGAAGGGGCCTTAATCCGATTCCCAAAGAAAATGTGGTTTTTACAACCCCGCTTGGCTGGGCCCCTCCAGCGAGTTTTGCATCCGCAGCAAGTGTTAACCCAGTTTGGGAGGAGGCCAGGAAACGGGAAGAGAAATCACTTTTCCACAAGTTTGTGAGAAGGGAAAGCCGGGTGGGGGCGGCTGGACCAGGGCAGCATCCCTGCAGCGGGACACGGGGGGATGCAGCCATCTCAGCCTGGCAAGGTCTGATGGCCCCAAAGCACCCCCAGAGCGGCCAGACCTTGTCATCAGTTCTTATGGGATTTATCAGGGGCTGGAGAAAGCATCATTGCCGAATTCCCACTGGGTGATGCTCAGCTGCACCCTCTTGTAGTGACCACCGATGGCATTGAGGGTGCACAGGAAGGGGCCCACGAGCATCCCAACACTGCCCGGCCGTTTTAGGGACCACATCTCGAGATGCTGAGGATGAGATGGCACAAGCTGGCACAGACCAGTAACCCCAGGAGAGCTGTTTTTCCCTTTCCCAGCCTTTCTTGTGTGCCACAGCAAAGCTCAGACATCTTACACCCAGGGATCAACATCTCTGGCGTGGGTTTCACCCAGCCCCAACGTAGCTTTGACAGAGCTGGATGCAGCATCACAGCCATACGGAAATCACAGCATTTAAAACCACCGGCTATAAAAATTCCACCGTGCTCAGAGAGGGGAAGCGTGGATTCCCTGTGGAGAGGTGTCCAGGAACCACCGCTGCTGGGTTATTAGCCACCAAGCCATTAGACCCCACTGTATCTGCATACATCAAGCTATGGCTAGTGTATACTAGCGAGAATATATTTGCTTAATGGCTATGAGGTCAAATACATTCAATACATCACCATCGAGCTACCCATGAGCCTCACAGTCATGCAGGTATTTTGCTCTCAACATGCAAAATCATGGACTGTAACTACAAAAGCATTGAAGGGGTCCCGGGTCCCAGGACTATCAGAGTCCTCCATGTGCTCCAGACATGTTTTTTGTATCCTGACATGTCCTGATCTCCACTCAGGATGCCCTTACAGCAGGGCTGTCAGTGGGACGCACACCCTGGATGGTTGCACTCATCCTGGATGCTGTATCCTACAGTCTGGAATCACATCTGGATGGGGCAATGGCTCGTAAAGGTTCACATGTAATCGCAATTCTTGTCAAACCAACCAACAGCCGTTAGCACCAGGGGACCCGGGACCCTCAGCCAGCACATCTCCAACAGCAGCATAAAACCCCATCCTGCTCCAGCACTGGTCTGCTCCATGAGCTGCACCCACCATCCACGGCAGCGGGAATTCAATAAAATTAAGCAACTTACTTAATGTAAGGGATATTTAACCCAAAGATTGTCTGGCGCTACAGTTGGACGTTCCTGCACTCCTCTGGTCCGTGTGTTCGTGCAAGGTCACCCTTGGAAGCAGTGAGAGCGAGCCCAGCGCGCTGTGCAGGGCATGTGGCTCCTCAGCTCGCGGAGGGCTGGACATCTGTGGCTCCAAAAAGGGGTTTGGGGCCAAGATGTAATGACCCATGACTTATGGAAGAGCAGACACAATGCTCTGTCAGTGCCCTCTAGCCCTAAACCATAAAAACTCTGAGAAACCCTATCAGACAGCTCAGCGTATGCTGAAAACTGCAGCACAGAGCAGCAATATTGGCCCCCTTGGAGCCCAACTGCTCCTTCGGCCCCGGTCTGCCCTTGCAGAGCCAGAGATGGGCTTGGCCCTGAGTTCGTCAGCCCAGATCCATCCCGGATGCGTTTTCCCTGAATGAAGTGCAGCCACACAAGGGATGGATACAAAAAGCCAGGTCTGAAATCCTCTGGCACGAAGCCTTTCGTGCACAGATCACCCCCAGCCTCTGCCTAAGGCCAGTGAGAAAAACCGTGACTTGGGAAGTCCTGAGGGTTCCCACCGCATCACTTAAATGTACCTGTTCTCAGTCTTCCGTGACCACTGAGCAAACAGCCATTGTGACTGGCAAGAAATGAATGAGGAGGTGGAAAGGAATTAGGGAAAGGAATTAGGGAAAGGAATTAGGGAAAGGAATTAGGGAAAGGAATTAGGGAAAGGAAGCTTCCCAGCCGGGATGGTTTGCATAGCTACAACGCTGCGACACAGCACGGAACAAAACTGCGGATGGGGACCACGGTGTCCCCATGCATCCCACCCACGCCAGCCCGGTCCCTGCCCCCCCGGCCCCCCAGCCCGGTCCCCACAAACTCACCCAGCGGCCGCCGCTCCCGTGCGGGGCCGGAGGCGGGGGGGGGTGGGACGGGAGGGGGTTGGACGGAGCTGGTTCAAAAGAGCCAATTAAAGAGAAAAGCCGGGGGACAGGCTCTCGGGGCCGGGGGAGGCGGGTCCCGCTGACTTGCGGGCTGACCCACCCGTGGGCACCCGCGGCGACGCTGGGGACAGAGAGCAGCCAGCATCACCCCCCGCACCGCGGGGCTCGGGGGCAAGAGCCCCGACATCTCACTCGTGGAAGGGACCAGACCTCCCCTGGCATACAGCTGGTCATCCTCATCCCTATGCCTTTTTTTTGGGAGGGTGTGGGGTGCCTGCAGGGCTCCGAGTCCTTCCAGCACACCCTGCAGGGCATCTCCCTGTGCAGACAAGGACCTGGACCCCGGGCACAGGCTGCAGCTCGGGTTTGGGAGTTGCTGGGGCAAGAGGGACGAGAGGAGGGGAGAGCAGGAGGATGCTTTTGGGGACCACTTCCCACATAGGCACTGACACCTACAGAAAAGGGCTGGGGAGAGAATTCCCCTGCTGTCTGGTTGGCCTGGTGCCCTGCACCACCCACGAGCGCTCACAGGGATGCTCAGGAGATGGGTTTTCCCCCAGTGCTCATCAGGACAAGAGGCCATCGAACACCAGGAGGTTCCTTCCCCATCACTTCACAACCAACTTCAAGAGCAGAGAGACAATCGCAGGCTGTCAGCCCTCCTTTATGTCACCAAATATGTGTCCCATGATGCCAGAGAAATGAGTTTCCCACGGGAAGTATAATAATACAAGAGTGACTCTCACACCAGCAGACAAGCCAATACAGCCACACATTTGCCCAGCAGGTGAAGCTGCAGCAGCCCCTTCCCACTGCCTGTGTGGGTGCGGACAACCACACTCAGCCCCTCTGGCTGGGGCAGGGCTCCCAAATTTGGTATGGACCCTTTGGCAGGCAGTGCTCTCACCCTTGCCTGGCATCGCCAGCAACCAGGGTCCCTTTTCACCGCAGGAGCTGGGCAAGGGCAGCCTGGCTGCAGCGGGGTCCCAGCGCACTGGGAGCTGGCACCCCAAGGAGCTCCATCACCGGGAAGCACACTGGGGTTGCTGCTGCCCCATTTCACCCCCAGGACCCAGCACCAGCTGCTGTGACTCCCCTCTCCTGCTCCAGCCCTCGTGCCGACACAGCCCAGCACGTCCCCACCCCACAGCGAACACGAGCAGGAGGCACGGCCGGCTCTGCCTCCTCCTCCCTCAGCACAGGCCCTGACAAAGTGTTCCCCTGCACCGATGCCTGCATCATGCCCATGGTATTTTCCCCTTGCTAAGCCACTGCTCTATTTTTCCCTCCTTACCCTTCAACCTCCCTTGCACTCATCGCATGGCCAGGGCTCCAGCTTGCCTGCTCCATGACTCCCCTCCCGCACGGCTGCGGAGACCCCAGCACAGCCCTCGCCACAGCTTTTTATTCCCCAAGGTTGGGGAGAGCTCAGGCAGAGACACTCACTCAGCCAAGGATTAGGAAGAGGACAATGCACGCTGCCCGGCGCCTGCAGGAGCCAAGGATGCTTCAGCACCTATTTCAGCTGCCAAAACAGGCTGCATCCGCGCTCCCCTGCTCGCCCCAGAGAGCCTCCCTCCGACTTCTGAAAAGTTTTGCTCAATTCCCTTGGTAAAGGTCTTGCAAAGCGAGTCCCTCCTGGCTCTCTGCCTCCCTCACCACCAGACATGAAAAGCACTCGAGTTTCTCCTGGGGTAACGCGGGTAAAAAGCCTCCAACATCAAAGGCATCACACAAGAGTTATCCCCCTGCCGTCCCTCCCCTGCAGCAGCACTGGGGCTGCCTCCCTTGAAAGCGTGGCAGCCTCGCTGGTTAAGGTGCCAACTGCACTTAAGACCTAGTTTTGATTTTTTTCTGTCTTTTTTTTTTTAAAAAAAAAACACCAAACACAAACAAACAAACCCTCAGCCACAAGCTGGAGAACTTCAGGCAAATCTGAGCCAGGTTTTCCTTTGGGGGCAACCTGAATAGCATGGTGCTGATGGGGGTTTGCTCGCTGTCTGGCATGTGGTCGCCCAAGGAGAAAAGGAATAAAAATATTCCCTGTGCCAGTCCGGTCTGCTCTTTGTCCAACATTATAGAAAGCCACTAAGTGTCCTGGAGCATAAACACAAGCGCCCTCCGAGCGAGCAGATTCACACACATTTCTCAGAAGCCTCTACAACTCCATTCCACCATCTGCAAAACAGAAACAACATCTCTCCCCCTTTGCGAAGCACTTTGATATCTCTACAGCAAAGCAGGGCGAGGGAGGGGTGTTTACCTTCTTGGAAACACGGAGTAGCTTTTACACCCAAGACAACAACAGCCTCAGCACAAAATACCAGGGGAGAGGGAGCAGTTGCAGACGCAGCAGGAATGGCCATGGATTCAGAAGATGAGGACTAGAAAATAGCTTCAAACACCGCAGGGATTTCAAAAAGTCATAGGACCACATGGTTTCTTGGCCCATTTAAGAGCGTTCTCCATCCCTTCATCCCACACAGCAGTTGTTCCTGCCAGATCACCGCCTGCCCAGGCTGCTAGGTTAATTTTATTGCTGGAACATTGAAACAACCTTCATTTGCAGGGGGGAGGTGGGAGGGCTCTGCCGCTTAACACTTGGCTGAGTTCATGCTGTGATTAATATCACTCGATGCACAGATACCAGATGTTCTCAGGGCAGGCTGGAGCATATCCTAAATTGCACCAAGGTGGAATTTTTGGGCAATTTTCAGGGAGTGCTGAGGGCAGGCGCTAATGGGAGAGCAGAGATTTTCACAGATATTCAAAAAATAAAAAAGCCTGTGGGGTTATGGCACTGGTCATAACCCCTGGGCTGGTTGCGATGCCATGGGCTGCACGTCTTATAATCAACAGCTTGTCATTTTGGGGGCAATTACACCAATTCCCGTTCTTCGGTGGGTCACAAGCCTCTGATTTCCAGATGTTCACAGCAAAAAAGATTTCGCTTTTGCCCCCATCTCTGCTGCTCCCCCAGAGCTTCAGCTCCAGGAGGGAATTGCTGGTATAGGAACAGCAACAACTCATAAGGTTTGACCTCTCCATACTGCTTCCCCAGGGTCCCACTACAAGCCCATTCCAAAGCAAACCCCCCAAGCAAGCACCTCACTCCATCAGCAGCTTCTCCCCACCCCTGTGGGGCTGCTTGCTGGGAGGAGCACCCCAGGGTCACCTCCATGGGTGTCCGTTTAATTAGAACCAAATCTTATCGCGTTGGAGATGGGGTCATTCTAACTTTTTGGAGGCCATGCCCTGCCCTGCCATTCAGCTGACCTGGATCAGAGTGACTTCTGGCTCATTGCTGGGTGCAAGGTGATGGGGTGCATCTGCCAAAGGTGCCAAAAAAACCTCACCACAGGATTTCCGTGACCTCTCTTGTCTTTGCGTGGTTTCTTCCTGCTGATTCCACACGTGAGCCATGGCTGATGTCCTCAAAAAATGAATTCAGGCAGTCCTAGGACCTGCTGGTTTTCTCTTCTTTACTCACGTCTGGGAGCTTGAAGCTGAAGTTTGTGTTGTTCTCAGGTTCCCCAAACCAGGTCATCCTGACACTTAATACTTAACCACACAGAGCGGCCAGGCTGTGGTTCACACACCACTCTGACAGTGCTGGGTGCTGCTGATTATGTGACTGGTGACAATCACTAGTGCCGGTGTCATCAAGGCTCACTCAATATGAGACAAACCAGAGAGTAAAAAGAGAGGCCAGGACAGAAAAAAATTGTGCTAGCTTTGCCTTCTGCCATAGACATGAAAAGAAGCCACAAAAAAGAGCATTTCCCCTCCTGGCAGCTCCATCGCTCCTCGCTGCCGGAGTCGGACACCCTTGCTGCTGGCAGGGAAAGCACCGGAGCATGTCCATGTGTCCGTGTGTCCGGGCAGGACCTGCAGCGACCACAGGTGTGAGAAATCCCGTGTCCCATGGGGCTGCCTTTTTGTTTCTACTGAAACGGTAAGGCGTAGCTGGCACCTAAAGCCTGGTTTGGGGGCTCATTAGGGCAGGAAGGAAGGATAATCTCTCTGCAGGCTCCAGGAAACTCCCTGCTATAAGGGACTTCATCCAAGCGAAGTCTCTCTGTCTCTTCTCCAGCTTTTCCCACCACAGAATTGTTTTGTGCATACAAACCCATGGCTGAATAATGAATTTACACCCAGAAACCAAAGTAAAAGATCTCTGTTATTCACTTCTTTGAGCAAAGGTTAAATCCAACCACATACATCAGCTTTCAGGGAGAGGACAAGCGTTTGGCAGCCAGCGGAAAGGAACAAGAACGTGGGAATTCCTCCTGTGACTTGGCAATGGGCTCTTCCCCCAGCACAGGAGCCTTCTGGGGTCTGTTCAGCCTCTGCCAAGCTAAGAAAGCCCCTCATTCAAGAGCTCAGTAATCTCACAGGACATCCTGTAGCTCAAGGAGGAGTTAGGATGAGGGATGGGATGGATTCAAGCTGCCTAACTGCTGAAGAGAGAGAGAGCGGAAAGGCGGGGTGGCAAAACTGGACTAGAGATGTCCTAAGCAGCTGCTTGGAGAAACATCTCCCTTCCTACCGACTACAGAAGGTGTCTACAGCAAATTAGCTACCAAGTTGGCCGTGCCAAGCTGTAACATGACATTTGCCTGCAATGGGCTCCGTCATTACATGAAAAAAGCCTCACTAGCACTTCCAAGTCCCTCCTTTTACACCTAGAGGCGTTAAAAAGCAGCAGGCAAGGGGAACAAGCACGTGCTGGCCCATGGTCTGTGCATGAGGTGTCAGGGAGAGGTACAGTCCTCTCCTGGAAAAGTTTCTCCCCAGTGGGTGTTTCTGCCCTGCCCACGGGCACACGGCACGGGGACGTGTCCGGCCCGGCCCCTGCCTGTTCCCGGCAGCACCGGGGCTCGGGCAAGCTGCAGCAAGCCAAGCTCTGCTGAAGGACAGCTGGGGTTTGGGTGCAGGCACCCATGGTGTTGGATGTGCAACGCAAGCTTCTGCACCAGCTCCAAAACACTCATGCTGGGCACCTTCATCTGGCATCACCCAAACACTGAGACAGGCCCTGAGGCTCTCTAAAGATTAATAAGGACACTTAAGTCGACCTGAGCTCCCTGGTCCCCAGTGTAGCATCCAGCCCCTTCCTCCCTCGCCCCAGCTGCTCCTGTCATCCCACTCCCCATGACAGGGCATGTCCTGGGTTTTGATGCTCTTCCAGCACCAGGGTGATGGGGCAGTGCTGTGTCCAGAGACACACAGGAGCCAAGACATACACCCTGAAAGGTATTTAGGCATCTAATTCCAATTAGGCTGTAATTTGCCCTAAGAAATTTCAGGATTATATATATGGGACTGATATTTGACAGACATTTAGGGGCAGACCTGCAGCACGATCACACCAGGAGTTTGGGGCCAAGTGGGGAACGGAGTGCCCAGCACCTGCACCCAGGTCTCACCATCGCCACTCCACCCTATGCAGCATTATGTATACATGGACCAAGAGCAGCTCTGGATGACCCCGTCCCATCCCACTCCTCCTGCGGGGCAGTGCACACAATGTCTGGGCAAGGCAGGATCCCAAGGTCTCAGAAAGACTTGCTAAAACTCACCCCTTCGGCCCCAAATCATCCATTCATTTCAGATTTAAGACAAGCTGAGTGATCAGCCTCCCTACAGACCTGCAGTTGGGCAAGACAAGCGCTGCGCTCTGTCCCACACGGAGCCGTTCAATGAGCTGTTTCCAAACCTCTTCCCAAACCTTTCCGCGCCTCCCCCGCTGCTGCAGCGCCGGGGCCGTGTCCCTCCGTGGGAGCCGTGGGAAGCAGGGCACGTCCCGTGTGGGGACACGCTGGCCCACAGTCGCAGGGAAGGAAGGGCTGGGAGGGAGACCCTGGGGTCAGCCAACAACAAGAAGAAAAATAAATCAACAGCACAGCGATTTACACAGCGGTACTCGCTCCTTCCTGCAGACCCACATTTTCGCCACAGCTGCTCAGCAGAAGTCGGTGATGCTGAATCGCCTGAAGGGCTCCAGGACACTTCTGTGGAAGGATGTTTCCTTTTCAAATTAATTCTGGCCCCCATTCTGCCCTCCCAGAACCCTACAGACCCAGGGATGCTGTGTGGTAACTGCTTCGCCAACTCCATCTGCGAGCTTTTGCTCCGGGATGGGGCAAGCAGGGCAGCAGCAAAGCCTTTTCATCCCGCCCCAGTTCTGTGTGACCACCCTCCTGGTCCCTGCACAGTGTTACAGCCACGTAGTTGAATGGGGGTGGCTGTGAGGCAAATAACTACATTTCTGTCCCAAAACAGCCCCAGCATCTGCCCCGTCCAGCCCACCCCTCCTGTCCCTGCATGAAGCCATGCCTGAATTAGGGCTGGATCGCACCCCCCTGAGCTTTAACCAGCCCCAGCATGTTGTGCAAGAGCAATGGGCACCACTGATGTATTACAGGGCTGCACACACAGCTTTCGGCCAGCTGCAACTACTTTGGGGATTTAAATCAGCCCCAGCTTCCCCTCCCCCAAGTTTGCTGGCCAAAGCTTTCCCAGCAAAAAGCACCCCATGGAAAAACCTGGGAAAACAAAGAGAATGTGCCTAGCCAAATCCCGAGCCCCAAGGGCTGGGCTGCTTGGGGTTTAGCGGGGTTATGTGCCACGGTGAAAGGTGAGCATCAGCAATGCAAATTACCGGCCTCCCCAGGCACAGAGCTGCTTGCTGAGGGTGGTACTTACACCCCTCCTGGTCCTCACTCCTGCAGAGCGGCCAGGGCTCCCACCGCCCCACGTGAAATGGTGCAGGAAGAGAAAGGCTCAAAAGGAGGAAAGGCGGAGAGGAGGACGTTGGGAGCACAGCGTAATGCTGCATTCACGGGAAACCCCCGCGAGCGGGCACCCACACGCTCTGCGTCTGCTCCTGGAGCTGGAACGACGCCTCCCAAAGTGACTCGGGTCCCACAATGGGTGTAAGAGGTCTAGGCTTTCTTCCATTATGAGCCATTTTATGATTCTCAGTGACTGCTGGGAGGAAGTCAGTGTGAGTGAGCTCAGACCAGCCCAAGGGGCTGCAGAGAAAAGCTCTGAACCAGGTGAAAGTCTAAAATATGGATGATCAGGATCTGAGTCGGTCTCATTTGTTTGGGGCTGGAGTAGAACCTTCCGCATCTGCCAGCGGAAACCATGTTGAGATATTGGCTTAATCAGAGGCAACTTAATTTTTCCAGCCTGGATAACTACCCCCCTTGTTCTGCCTGCAGCTCCCACCTCCTTCCTCCACTGCAACTGTGGGCTCCCAGCCACATGCCACAGGTATTTTTTTTTTTTAGCCAACTGATAACATTTTGAATAAAATCACCTAAATCTCCATGCTCCAGCCAACAACCCAAGGTTTGGAGAAGCTTTCCATAACAGGGCAGTAATCCCCAGCGAGCTGAATTACATCTGAAGATGCGACACCCACCAGAGAGCTCCAGCGAGGACCACCCCGTCCTGCAGAACCGCTGCCCTCCCCTTCCCCGTGCTGCCTACACACAAATACTCTCATTTCTCTTCTACCCTTGTGCAGCTCTGTCCTGAACGGACAGCCAGCCAGCTGCTATTCCCTGCCTGGCCAGGTAGATGGTGCTCAGCCAGCACAAAGTGGGAAATTATCCGGGCTGGAAGAATTGAGTTCCCTCTGATTAAGCCAATAACTCAACATGGTTTCCACTGACAGAAGCGGAAGGTCCCGCTCCAACCCCAAACGAGCAGGACCAACTCAGGTCCTGATAATCTACGTTTTAGACTTTCTCCTTTCACTTTGAGCTGGGAGGTGCCAGATAAACTGGTAGCAAACATTTCATCAAAACCAGCGCTTTCCCAACTCTCATTTTCTGCTGGAAATTCACTCCGCTGACGCTTTGTCCCCCCCACCTTTGACCAGCTCTCCCCACACATTCCCACAAAACCAAAACACAGCAAAGCCCAGTGGAGCAGGAAACAATTTGCCCATTTTTCCCCCTACAAAGTCGGAGGTGTGGGGCTCTGGGAGGCACCAGCTGGGCCCCTCGTCCTGCCAGACGCAGGCGGGGGGGCGTACGGGCTTTCCATAACATCACCCCAGGGTCACCATGCCGGATGTGGGATGTCTAATATTTCTCCAGTTCTGTTTTAACACTCACACCATCTTGGGAGCAGGAAGCTTAAGCCATTTCCTGCAAGGCAGTGCTCTGCCCTTCACATATTTTCAGCCTCGGTGCAAGCTGTTTTAAAACCAAGCCTGGCAGCTGGAAGTGCGAAATCAGAGGAGGGGCTTGTCGAGGGAAAACTCAGTTTGCAAAAACTATCCAGTCCCCGCTGCTGCAGAGCAGTAAAATAAATATTGCCACGGGTGATAAAAGAGAAAAATTAATTTTGCATGTCTAAAAATGAGAAGGAAAAGCAGAAACTCAGAGCAATGTTCTCCGTGCCTCTCCCAAGGGACACAGCACTGTTCCCCAGCAGAAAGCCACAGCTGTGTCCCTCCTTGTCTCTGCAGCCCATGATTTGAGGCTTTCCCAGCTTTGTTCTTTCAGTGGAGCCCAAACAATGCCTTTGATTTGCTTACTCTTCAAATGACCCTCCCATAGACCCTCTATCCCACAAATTGGCTGAAATAAGCCCAAAAAGACCCTTCCCGCTCCTCTGAGCAGAGGAGAAACCAAACACTCATTCCTTGAAGCTTTGCGGAGCAATTTCAGGCTGTGCCAGAGGGAGGGAACGCTCTCCTTTCTGCTCGCTCTGAAGCTCAGGATGGACACAGACCACAGCACAAGCCCAAGGACTCCTCTGCTACGGAAAGGTCTTTGCAGAGGAGATGCAGCACCCACCGGGATGGGAGCTCTCCTCTCACTTCTTCCTCCTCTGCTCTGCTCCTTCCCGCTTTCCTTTCTAACCAAATGGGGATTTAAATAGGAGCTTGTTTTACTGCATCTCTGAGCTTCAGAGATGTGCCCAGGCATCACCAGGGAGTGGGGCCAGATGGTGCTGGAGAGCAGGTACGGTGCTGCTGGTGACACCGGGAACAGCTTCAGCCCCAACACAAGAAAACAAATCCCCCAGGCTCCAGTGCAACCATGGGCTCCTGGGAGATGCTGGATGATGGTGGCCCAACGCCTGCTGCTGTTCCTGGCTGCTCCAGCCACATGTCACTCTCCTCCCAGCTCTTCTGCAGGTGACATGCATAGACACGTGGCTTTGCTACAGGGAAATTAAGCCAAGCCCCAGGGCCCATGCGAAGGCCTCTGCTTCACTGAGCTCCCACCCACAGAGCTGTTCCTTTGCAAGACTTTTCTGCCCAGGAACCAAAGCCACAAAGCAGAGAGGAAACCCCAGAGCTCCTTCAGGGCTGTGCAGGAACCCTTCACCCCCCAACCTCAGGGCATGCGTTCCAGGGTTGTAAAGAGTAGGGCAAGGAGGACCGTTTCCCTGAGGGATGGTGGGAGGAACATCGGTGTTATGGTAGGATGTCAGATTTCTCATCTGACTCCACAACACAACTCCTGGAGACCTCAGTAGCAGCCACACAGGGCATGACAACATCTCTCCTACGGCCACATCCCACCCAAGTCCTGCTTGTCTCACCATTTCCAGTCCAAACAGGGATCTCTCCAGGGCACAGCTCTGCCCAAGCACCCTACACCCAGGACCACCAGGTTTGGAGAGAGCACGTCTGGAGCAAATTCACCTCCCACATCCCACAGAGCAACAGGCAACCGAGGTCCATCCTCTGCAGGTGAACCGTGATGGACCTAATGCTGCCCTCCAGGACCACCCGCATCTCCCTGCTTCCAGCACTCGTGTGCTGTGTTATCAAGGTCTCCTCCACATTTCAGAGCACCCAGCTACCTAAAGCCTGGGCATCATCCTCAGCACTCAACTGCATCCTGTCGTCTTCTCCAAGGCCACCAAAATGGCTGGACAGGGGATCTCAGGGGTGGTGTGACCCCAGGGAGGGCCTCAGCAGCCTGTGAACTTGGCTTCCCACTTCCACCCCCTCTATCTGCGCATTGGGCTGCAGGAGGAAGCGAGTTCAGCCAGAGTTTGTCTAAACAATTATGTTTTATCAGAAAAGTTGCTCAGATCTACTCCTTTTTTTCCCAGGATAAATCTGGACAACTCCAAGGTAATCTCCATTCGCCTTCCTATCTGCACAAGATGGAAGCAGGGGAGGAGGACATGAGGCAGAGAGCATCCCAAACCCCCGCCAGCGCCTGCTCCACCTCCCTCGCTGTCAGCAGTCTCCATCGCTCATAAATCGGGAGGCAGCATCCATCCCCACATCTGCTCCCCACACATTCAAAGTTTGCCTTCCAGATCCTTTTCTTCCTCTCCAAACTACAGGTTTTTCAAATTTAGGAGAGAGCGGAGTGAAGAGAAGAGTAGACTGGAGAAGGTTTTGATCCAGGAACCATCTGATACCCTCCCTCTCCTCCTGGACAGCTGAGGACCTTTCTCCTTTACTGGAGCCATCCCAGTAAACTGGGCAGAGCAGCTTCTCCCATGCTGCACAACCCCACTGTGACCCGGACCAGCAATTTCCTTATCACCAGCTGAACCTCGAAGGAGAAAGGACTCAATGCAAGGACCAAACCCGAGTCCTCTTGTCCCATTCACCAGCTCCTTGCTACAAAAGGAGAAATTGGAATGGGTAGAGGGATTCATCCTAGGCAACAAGCAAGTGAACAGCAAGGGCGGGATGCTGACCAGGCTCTCCTGCCGTCCAACATTTTGTCGTCTTCTCAGTGTTTTTCAGGCTCTTGGTCCTTGAAATTATTTCCACTACAGATGGGAATGAGTTGCCAATGAACACTCGAGGTGCATCACACGTTGTAATGGAGGACAGCAACTTCTACACCATAACAGCATAAGCCTGCACGTTCGTAGCTTCAATGACTGTAACCAGGGACTCATGCTGTATTTCCATGTACCAGAGCTGTAGAGAAGGGGTCAGAGGACATCCATCACTTGGGTGCATCAGCAGAAAGGAGCACAGCCTCCCAGGCCACAGCAAATAACAAACAGGGCAAACAAAAATCCCCCATCCAGTGTCAAAACACGCAGGGGAAGCAAAAACAGGCAGGCGCTGCAGCCCAAGCTGGGAAGGGCAATACGTACGATACCCCTCCACATCTACCTGTCACACATGAAATACACCCCAGGTGCATTCGTGCTGGAGTTGAAAGCAATGCCCTACTATTTAAGACCTGTGAGCTACCATACAGCTGTAACTGAGAAAGCTCCTTTCAAGAGCTTATGTATCATTAACTTTTATCACTGCCCTCTCCTCCCAGGCACCATATGCTTTTGGATTCCCATCTAATCTTCTTTGCCTCAAATCTTCCCAAATGGAGCTTTTCTTTAGAGAGGGGAGGAATGTCTGTCCCACTCCATGCACAGCAAGAGAGGAGGAGAGGGGAGAAGATAGGGCCATCATAAAAAGTTAAAGTACTATCGATAAGCATCAAAGACAGTCTGACCTGTGCACTTAAGTCAATGAATGTCCACAGAGACCCATTTGCAGAACAACCTGACACAAGGGGACCAGGTTTGCTGGGGGGCCATGAAGCACTACTGATAACAAGGGATTAGTGGCTTGTGCAGTTCTGTCCTGCTACAGCATCCTTTTCCACCTCCATCTCTTTGACTCTGGAAATAACACACAACAATTATCTCACCCAAATGGAGGCGTCTCTAGCTGAACTGATTGCGTAGGCTCTCTTTAGTAAACCCTTTGAGGACACAATTCGCACCAGCCTTAAGAGAGACACCCAGATGATGAGCTCAAGTGCAGACGTCTCAAGTGAATCAGGGTGAATGCCTTGCAGTATCTACAGATGAAGCCACGTGCATGGGATCCATAGGGCACATTCCCTGCCCAGGTCTTAGATGGACAGAGGCTGAATTCACAAAGAGACAAAAGGAGGTAGGGGCTCAGCTCCCACCAAATATTTGTGGAGCCCTTGGAAACACTAGCCAGGGACCACGCTGGAAGAATTCCATGGAAAGTTTCTGCAGACCCAGAATTCAGAGGACAACCAGGAGCTGGTAAGACCAGCCAACTCACACACAACCTGGACACTGTCTCTGGAGTTGAAAAACTAAACATTAAGTCCAAGTTTATGCTCATATTTGCTAGAGCACCAACAATCTTTGAGCTTCAAGGTTTTGGAAGATGTTTCATTTCAATCCTTCTTCATCCCAATTGTACAAATTGCCTTTGCTATGCAAAACCCAACCCTCTGCTTCTACGCAGAAGAAACTGCAGAGAATACAAGTCGAGGAGCCAAGCGACCGAAAAGCCCCATGCTGTCACAGCAACCTTAGATAGCTTGTTAAAATAATTTGCTTCTCATAAACACATAAACATCTGCAAAGTTTTGTTGTTTGCAAAATATTTTGGATGAGACCCTTCGGTCCAGCTTTGTCTCCCAATATGTCTGGTAGCATCTTCATGCCAAGATAAAATGAAACAATTCAAGACAGTGAAATATTGATGCATGTGACCCTACAGAAATCCAGGGAACTTCTACACAGAGACCCATTCAGAAGTCAAATGAAATGAATGGCCCAAATTCAACTAACCCAAAGGAAAGGAGCCCTCTCCCCAAGTCCCTCCTTTAAAACCTGTAACAGATGTAAGAAAAATTAGGCCCAAAGAAGCCTGAGCACAGGCTGCAATCCAAGACCAGCTGCTTCTTCCATTTATAGCCACATTCACTTCAGCTTCGTCGCAGCATCTTGGACAATACAAAAGTGTCTGTGTGCCTGTTTGTTTGCTGGAGGAGTAAAGAACACAACTGGCTTGCTGTCAAGTTTTGGTTTTTGCTCACAACAATGTTTGATCTTTTCAAAACAAAGTTATCTCTCTATAATCTCAATTCAGTTCCTCAAGTCCTCTTACACAGTTTATAGAGTTGGCACCATACCCAGCCTATGGTGTCCCTTCAACTACTGGCCAACAGAAACATCTCAGGCAGGGACAGAGGTCTAGAAATAGTTTAGAAAAAATGATTTCTTAACTACAGAAGGTTCATCACCATTGCCATCGCTTCCCTCCCCCAGCCAACAGCAGTCACAAAACGAGTGGCCAGGCCTTACTGCAAAAGATCAAAGCAAACTCTTCGTTTTATCTTGGTCAAGATAACGGATTTTATTTGCCTTATCAGCCTGTAGGATGATTAACCTAAATGTGAGAAATCTTGAAGATGCCAAAGGAGTTGATGGGCGGGAAGCATGTTCCCCAGCACAACCACCACGGGCTCCAGATGTGCAGATACTGCAAGATAAACAGAGAAACTCTTGGGTCTGGTTCCTACATGCCATCCTCAGCCAGGGCTGCATCTCCCATCACCTTCCAGTGTCACTTGCAATGACGTTGATGCACAACCCAGCCCACAGACCCAACGGAGCAATGGAAGAGACCCAGCAGGTCCTTAAACCCAGCACCAGGAGGACTCTGCGGCTCAGCATCCCCGGGTTCGCGTTCTCCTGGTCTCAAACGAGGCAACGCAAGGAACTGGGAACCGTAAGGTTTCCTATGGGAAACTAGTCCTTCGCATAACGAATCTCCACTGGGGAGATCACTGTTTTTCCTACAGGCCCTCCGGGACTTCCAACAGGGCAAACGAATTCTCTGTGTGACTGCACCAGGGTCTGGCTGCCTGCACGGGAGGCTGGGGACAGGCAGGGTGAATCCTGCACAGCTGGAGAACCCACGTGGACTGTGATGGCATCTGTACAAACTGTGCCCATGCAGACGCGAAGAAGGGGACACACGAATGTCAATGTCACCAGAGATGAACACAACGTAATGAGTTTGGGAACAGCGCTCCCAGGGGCGTAAAGACCTGCAGCAGAAGTACCATCACATGTGCATCACCTGGCCTCCTTCCTGACACCCTCAGTGCTCAAAATATACCCCCCAAAAGGAACTGAGGTGTGCTGGCTGCTCCCTGAAGAGCCAGGGACACAGCACATGGTAACAGGGGAAAGCAGAAAGCACCCAGCCCTGCCCGTGCACGTGGCGTCCGGATCAGGCAGCGACTGCGATGGGATGCGACCGTCTCCTTCGCACACATTCCTGCTCCTTCGTTCCAAGTCACTGGCTCTTCAGGCCTCCATTTTTCCAGATTATCTCATTTTTGGCACCTGACTTCACAAACTGGGACTCCGCACTTCTCACTCAGCCCTTCCATTTGGTATCTCGGGCTGTAGGCACTTTCCCATTAAAAATAATAACAACAATTTAAAAAAAAAAAAAAAAAAAAAAAAGACTACCCGTAATCTAGCCCAAATGTGTCAGCTGGTTTTAAGGAAATGTTTCCCTACAGCTTTAATCTCTTTGCACAGTTAAATTGCAGTGCAGCTCGGGGAGCTGGAAATGATTACTCACTGCATCTCCACTCAGCCATGGCCTCTTCATTGCAGGGAACGTCACTGTGTTAATAGTTGTCCAAATCCCTCTAACCCCCACCTCCAGCGCAGCACCCTTGCAGGACAGCACAGAAGAAAAGTTGCCTTTTAAAATCCTAGCTCAACTCTAAGGGAGCGTCTGAAATAGCAAGTTCTAAAGAAAAGCCTTCCATAGGGGTCCAAGGCTGGAAAAAAGTGTGAAAAAATTGAATTGCTTCACCCTCCTGCTGCCATCCTGCTTGTTCTGCAGCAAAATAGGAGGGAGAACCTTTTGAGGCGAATATTCCTTTTATTAATTTTATCTACCTTGATTTACCTTAACAAGCTCCAGAGCATCCTTGCAAGAAAGGACCATGCAGGAGGAGAACTGTGGCCCTACCAGTTGCCGAGAGCTGGAAAATGGGGTGAAGGCAGGAGCAGACAGCAGAGCCTCGGTGGAGAGCCTGCCTTGCTGGCAGCATGAGGACTCAGAGAGAACAGGGATGGGGAGGAATATTTCTTGTTCTTCTGCCCCACGAAGACACCTCCTGCCCTCCTTCCACCTTGAGGACTACAGCTCTGGAACAGGCTGAGCCCACACTGCCAGCCACACCACCCTAACGGAGCTCAGTGCTATAGTTATTCCGTTCCTTTGTGGTTTGCTCTGAACTGCTGAGCTCTCAGCGATTGCCCTTCTCCAACCAGCCTCTCCCTACACAACACGCTCTCCTGCACAACACACTGTCCTGCATACCTTCGGCAGCGGGCCCAGGGGCTAAGGGCAAGACAGCTGAGCCCCAGCAGCTGGGGGAAGGCAAGTCCCAGCACAGGGCTGAGGGCAGCTGGAGGCAGCTGCCTGCATCCCCTGCTCAGCTGTTTGTGCTGAAGCCACCAAGCAACGGGCTCGAGGGGCATCCAGCACCACGGGAGCATCTCTCGGCTGCAGGACTTCACGCCACGTGTTGTCTCTGCTGCAGACATCAGGGAGCCAACAGTTTCACTTGGGGGGCTGTGGTGGGGCCAGAGCTGCAGTGGAGCTGGTGAGCGTCTGCAACGTGCCTCCACCCTCCCTGAGGGTCCCTGCACAGCCTCCCCAAAACTCCTCCATGTGTTTAAGCCATTGACAAGAACAGATGCCATCCGCCCACCCAGCATCACCCCAGGGTGGTGTCTTGGACCACAGGGAGGAGCGCCCTGAAATGGGGTCCTGCATGAGAGCAGCCCGAGGCAACCTTGAGTCATAGTGATGGAGGAGGTTGGAGATGACCGGGAAGGGGACATAGGCTCTGGCAGCGACTCTGGGCTGTACATTCGTGCTGACATGGAGGGACAAGGAGCCAGAGCCCTCCCTGCCCCTTCTACTTTGGTTCCTGGCTCTCCTTGGAGGCATTTAGACTGAAAGCTCCTTTTGTACCAGGAGCAAAGGCTGGCTTGGTCTGCAAGACAGAGCCCAGGCAGCTGGGCTCTTGGAAAAAACTCATCCCCAGCAGCTGTCCTGGGCTTCTGGAGTCCTTTTTGATGCAAAGGGCCCTCCCTCTCCCTCCTCCAGGCAGCTGGGGGATTCAGCAGCTCAGATGGTCTTCTGCTCTTAAAGTGCCCAATGATCTGTGGTTCAGAGCTCAGGAAGATGCTCAGAGCACCCCAAACCCAGCAGGACGAGGCCAAGCGCGCACCACCCATGGAAGATTATGGGCCTCCTGGGCACCAAACACATGGTGGCTGTGGACAGAGAGCCTGTGCGGGAGGCCCAGGCTGACCCCATCACTGGGCTGGTCTTAGAGCTCAGCCATGGCCAGCTAGAGTTGGACCAACCTGCTACGGGTGGTTTTCCCACTCTTTAAAGCCCAGCTCAGAAAAGCCACACCTAAACCACACACATGCTCAGTGAGAGAAACCCACTTGAGTCTTATGGGTTCAATATCAGCTTCACCACTGACTCCTGATTTGATTTGGGACCATGCACACATGCTGAAACCCAGCCTCTCTGCAAACCCCATTACTGCCCTGTGACCCAGGAGAGGAGACGGTGCAAGGGACCATTCTGTGGTCCAGCCCTCGGCCAGGCATGGACCTCCCAGGTCCTGGCTTGGCCACCACACGTCATCCCACAAGCCCTGCAGAGAGACTCAGGGTGGGGTGGGGAGGTGGTGGCCTCCAACCAACCACTGCATCCCTCGCAGGAGAGGGTTTGTGGGTGATGGAGAACGGAAAAATAATTAACAGGCCAAAAGAGAAAAAAAAAAAAAATCTCCAAAACATAAGACAGAATAAATGATGGCTTGTGGGGGAGGGAAGCTGGATTTAATACGGGATTAATCAAAAACAAGATAGAGCTAATATAAGCCAGGGCTCCAGTTTAATAGTGGCTCTCGTCCATGATGTTATTACACTTTGGCTCCAAAGGCCAAAAAAACCCTGACCCCTGATAATGAAGAGGCGGTTTCTGCCCCACAACTATAAGCAGCAACACTAAACAACAAGCCAACCCAACACCCCTTCCCCAACCACCGTCTCCCCAGCACCTCTGAGGCTTTGCTAGATGCTGCACAGGGAGGTGGGTCCACACAAGGGGCCTGAGCTGGCAGAATTGTTGTTTTCTGCATGCACCCAAGCTTTTGGCATTTTCTTTTTTATCTGCTTGTAGACTTGATAGCATTTTTGATTCAAACTGACAGTTCTTTCAGCCAGGATAAACCCCAGGATAACAGCCATGTATGTAGACACATCTGAGCACAGATCCAAAACCAGCCTTGAAAGACATCGCCATTGAAGCTAAAAGAGCAGGACACAAAGCTCAGTGTCCCTGCACGAGCTCCAAGCCCGCAGCAAGGGACAAAGACAGGTCCCACCCAAGCAGCTGCCCGGAGCTGTACTCACCTTCTTCTCTCTTTGGTGGGCTCTCCATCAGCACCGGCGGTGGCTTTGGCTCTGCCTGGGGAGGCTGGGGGGCCAGGGGAGGCTCTGAGCTCTCCACTTGCCGCACCGGTGGGGCTGGGACCTCGGCAGCCTTGGCTACCTGAATTTCCACCCGCTTGGTGGCCGCGTCAGGCACAGGAGCGTTGGTTGTATCAGCTCTTCGCTGAGGCATCTCGGGGATCTTTGATGGTGGCGCCTCAACCCTCCGGAGACCCGGCTCCTGGGGCTTGCCGAGGGTGATCTCAGTCCTCCTTGGGGTGGGCTCAGGGGGTTTGTGCCCCAGCGCATCTGCTCTTTTGAGGCCAAACCTTGACAACCCTGAGGTGGAGTTCTCCACCTGCTTGGATGAGATGTCAATGGAGATTTCTGTTCTTCTGGACACCGGCTCGGGCAGTTTGGGTCCAGAGAGCTCCACTCTCCTCAGAGAGGGCTTGGGTGATCTTTGGGCTGTGGGGTCTGCATGTCTGGCGGATGGCTCCGAATTCCTGGCACCAAGTTCCTGGAATTTCTGCGTGGAGCTGGAGACGGTGGACCTGAGGAGGGGGTTTGGGGTCCGTCTTGGTGGGGTGGAGGAATTTGAAGACTGATCTACCTCCTCGACCTCAAAAGATCTTTTCAGAGCTGCAAAACATGAGAAGGAGTTCAGAATTTAGTTACCATCCACCTGAGCATCTCAACAGGGGCTTGCAGACACTGCCTGAGGCTCAGAACCCCACTCCTGCTCCTCTACTCGAGGGTTCATAACCTTATTTAAAGCAGGTGGAGATAGAGAGCCAGGCTCTGTCTCTTCAGAAAAGTGACAAACCCAGTAAGAAAGCTGGAACCAGAGCCAGAATATTCAACCCAGAGTAGAAACCATCCCCACGCTGGCCTCCATCCCACCCACATCTCACCCGTGCTCAGAGGGGAGCAGGGGGCTCCATCGCAGCACGGCACAGGACTTGGCACAGCCCAGCTCCCATCACCTCCCCTTCCCTCCTGCATACAAAGGATGCGCAGATAAACACGAGCTTCCTGGTGCCTGCCGCCAGCAAAGTCCAAGTTGGGAATGTGAGAACAATCCCAGGAGAACACCCAGTCCATATAAATACAGCAACAAAAACAAAGGTGGCAGACAGAGAAGCTCATGTCCTTGAAAACAACCCTAGAGATCACCTGAGCCAAAAACTGAAGTGCCTTGAAAACATGAGACCCCAATGCGAAGAAGGGGCCAACCGGGAGGCCTTAGGGACATCCTAAAATCTAAACATCATCATTCCCATTTTACCAACAGGGAAGTCAGAAGGCAAAGAAAGATGGATGCAACATCAGATCGGATGGTCAGATTTACGCTTGAAGAGGCAGCAGAGTCCCACCTTCGCCGAGGCCCAGCACCGCGCAGGATCTGCCCCTGCGCTCTCAGAGGCGGGTAAGAGCAGCAGAGGACACGGCCCAGCCAGGCACTGCCAGCTCCTTGATGGATGTGAAAACCTGCTCACCACTCCTCCAGCCAGCCAGCTCAGCCTCATTTTATTCCCTTCAACAAAGCAGCCTAAAAACCTCATGACAGATGCACCTAGAGGAACAGTTTGAAAGTAAATGCTCTCAAGGAACCCGATAGCAAGGGGAACTCTGGCGAGCACCTTTCTTTAATGAACATCCCTCTGGAAATTTCTCAGTACCAAGTGGTTTGGGGATTTCCTTTTGACCCAATAGTGAGCTTTGCCTACAAACAGCCTCGCTGACCTCTGGGTTTCATTGCATGAACCACCTCCACCATCTCAGCTCCTTTGAATCCCCCTGCCACAACAAACAGTGGCATCACTCGGTGGCAATGCTGGAGCTGCTGCACGTGGCCCTTTCTTTTGGCCTCAAACCCCTTGAAGTGCCCCAAGTCCAGGGTAAACCCACCCAATGCCACCAGCATGGTCCTTTTGGAGCACAGCCATCTCCTGCCCTTATCGAAGGGCTGGACTGAATACTACACCCAAAAATGGCTTTTTTCCAGCTCTTTCTGCAGCAAGGAGAAAAAGGTCAAAGCCCAGACGCAAAAGGATTCAAAAAGCATAAGGAAGAGCTGCAAAATCGTGATTACAGATGCAGGAGACCCAAGCCATCCAAATAATACCTCCTGTGCCAGTGCTGTGGCCCCAACGGACAGTGAGAAGGTACCAAGCGGCTGGGCAGGGAACCATCGCCCCAGGGGAGGGCTGGCAATGGCTCAGCACAGTTTCTGACAGCAAAATCACAAGGACTCCCAGGTCCCGGTGGCATTCCCTCCCCAACAGTGTCACTACCTTGCCTGGCGACAACCCAAGACCTTTCCCACCCGCGGCTCTCTGCAGGATGGGATGTCCATCTCGTGCCTCTGGTTGCACAGATTTCGGCACCCAGCTTCTCCTGCCAGCACATTTGGCCACTGCCCTGAGCCCAACGTGGTTCAGAGACAAACGTCCCATGCACAGGAGAGGGATGGTGAATCACAAGGTGTGTTTCCAGCCCCAAGACAGAGACCTGCCTCCGTGAGCATGATCCTCAGGGATGTCACCTTCAGCAATGGTGGCCCTCGGTGGGACCAAGCAGGGCTGCAGCTCCCTTGCCTTCTTACACAGCGAAGAGACAAGGACCTCATGAAGAAAAACAGCTCTCTCTCAAAAAAAAAAAAAAAAAAGAGAGAGAAAAAGCTTAAAAATAGCCTGTCCTGCCCAGAGCCAAGAAAGGAAAGTAAACAGCCTCTGCTCCAGATGACCCTCCTCCCGGCTTCCTGCGGGAAGCTGCCGTATTGGTTACAACCAGGGGAGCTGCGGGCAGCGCGGCGCTGCGGGGCCCCCGCCCCACGCCTACAGTGTCGGGGTCCCACACCAGCAGTCGTGGCCGATGCTGCAGGTCCCCGTGGGGCTCCAGGTCTACATGTCCCCAATGCCCTCGGCTAAGGTGTCCCTGGTAGGGGACATCCCGAGCATGGTCTGGGACAGCCACGCTGCGGGGTTATCCGCACTATGATATTTCCCAGGGGATTTTTGGCACTAGCAGGGCTTCCCCAGCCCCACCAGCAGCATCCGATCTGCTGGCTGGTGTTGGAGGCGGCTGGCAGGGAAAGAGGTGGAGGTGCTGAGCATCGCCCTTCCTCCCCTTCCTCTGGAGGTGCTGTGCCGCGGGGCAGGGGCATGAGCACAAACTGGCGTTACATTGACATATGCTTCCTTTTAACCAATTCCAAACCAATTCAGGCAGCTCTGGCTCAATCCACCATCACTGAAGGCAGCAGCTTCCCTCTCACAGCAGGGAAATCCCGGAATCCCCTAAAATGCAATTTCCAAGCGCTTTCCTTTCAGATGCAGCCTTTGCCCATGACCATCACATGCCTGGGCTGGGAACCACTTGACACGGTGTCCTTTTGGGGACAAGACCTTTGCAAAGCTCTCCAGGTAGCGGTGTTTTGCTCAGCATCCCCAAGCTGCAGCCCCACTCCAAAGGGCCAGCCAGGCAGGAACAGCTTTTAAGAATACCACTATTAATCCTGGCAGATGAGGGAGGCACAGGCTTTCCTAGACAGACCTGATGCAGGCAGCTCTGCCAGCTGTGTACAACAGCAGCAGCTCCTGAAAACCCACAGTCTTGACCCAAACGTGGTCCCTGCCAGCCAGGCACTTTGGGGTGAGGAACGTGTGCATTCATCCCCGTCTTGAATGCTCCCCAAGCAAGAAGAGGCCTGAGAAGTCACAAAATATTTACGTGTCTTTCTATTTTGTGCTGCAGCGCTGGAGATGTCTGCTCAGCACGGCCGCTGCATCCTCCCGGTCACCCCATGGCCAAGAACCAGCAGGTCACACGCCACCAGTTAAAGCAGCTCTTTAGGGATCTTGCAAATTGGGAAGAGAGGGCAGAGGTCTGGGTCAAATCCCAGTAGCTCATACAACAGCCAAGACTTTTCCAGAGAAGTCACAAGCATGTGGTACGGCTGGGGCTCCGTATCTACGCACTGCTCTGCCAGAAGGTAAGACCCTCCCTGGGGGTCCCAGCCAAGCTAAGGGCACCCAGATGCCATGAAGGGCTCTGCCTCCTGCCCAAGGGCTCCACATTTCCTGATGGAAAGCACAGAGGTTACACAGCACATCATCCACCGCGGCTCATCCCGCTCCACAGCCCAGCTCTGGGCACCCCAGCAACCCAGAGTGCATCAGCAAGGGAACATCTGCTCCTTCTTTCTTCCCTTTTTAAACAGAATATCCCAAGTAACAGTCGAGAGGGTGCTTTAGACAAGGAAACCTCTATGCAGAGAGCGCAGGAGACGACCAAAATAAACAGCGAAGGATGTTGGCTCCTTCGGGACCCACTTCGCAACCGGAGCCTCGGGCTCTGCCGTGGCTGCAGCGCCCAACTGCTTCCCATTAAACATCCTCTGCTCCTCCCCTGGTCTCTGTAACCCGGGGGTTACGTTTGCTTGCTTGCTTAAGCACGGAAAGCTTTTCTTGGGTTTTTTTGACACATAAGAGCCTTATGGGACAAGGGCAGCCAGGCGCCCTGTTATTCCACACGATACAATGGGACCGTTTGAGAGCGCTGACTTTCTCTAAACTGCTACCAGATGGTCACCTCCTGTTCCCGGGGAGGAAAGAGGGGGAGGCTGCAGGTCTCATCTTTCAAGGAGCCCTTGGAAACTCAACACAGCATTAACCGCTCATGGCCCCTAAAGCTTCCCAGACCCCTGTCACCAGGCAGCAGGATGCTCATGGTGGTTTTCTGGCCCAATTTGAGTGCAAAAAGCGTGTTCACCCAGGTTACCACGGGGCCACCTGGGTCTGGCTTATCCAAACCCACCACCCATGATGCCACTGAATTGCTGCCGTCATCTGTAACAGAGGTGGATGCATTTGAGTGAACTAAAGACTCAGTTATGGAGACAAGTAGTATGTTCTTCATGTATCTATACGGTGTATACATATTGTGTATTAAACCCAAAGGTCCCACAGCAGAAGGAGAAGGGAGCTGCACCCCTGCTGCAGGGCCAGAGCAGGATATCTCTATCCCATCCTCAACAATAAGGTGCTCCCAACTGTACCCAGCCCCTCAGTGGGGTCAAACACATGGGACTGAGATGGGAAATTCACTGGCAGCGTGGGCAGCAAGAGATGCTACACACGCTGGTGGGGCTTTGCGAGTAAACTAACAGCTTCGAAACAGCCTGAAAAAAATCAGATCCCCTTCTATACCTAGAGAAACGAAGGCAGGAAACTTTAAAAGCACTTTTCCCAAAGCTACTGGTCATCCAACATAAGAGAGGAGTGGGGGCTGCTGGATCCCTTCCCTGTGTTTGTGCCAGGAGGTTTCACACCTTCCTTTTACCAATAAACCAACCTTGTTGCGATGTATACATATAAACACATATATAAATACAGAATGACAATCTGCTGCTGTAACGGGACTCTCATGCTATCCTGCATCAGGTTATGAATAGTTTATGTACAAAAAAATCATTTTTCTGACTCTACAAACAGCATTCAAAAGAAGTTGCAATAGATTGCACGGTCTGACACAAATAGTGTGTAGCAGATAACGCTGGCAACACGCTGTCAATATGCAGTGCCTTCCTGGACTGTGCAAATGGCATCAAGAATTGAGTTATGAAGGAAATTTGGGGATAAATGCAAGTTCAGGGCTCTGACATTAACGAAAGCCTTTCAAGCAACGTTTCACTCATATGCAGTAAGCCACAAAGACAGCCTGAGCCAAATGCAGCAAACCTCTCATTTATCAGAAATGAACATGCAAAAGCAAAGTCAGGCCTAAGAATAGAAAAAAAAAACAACATCCACACTCAGATTAATTCAAAATCCCAGCTTCCCAGTCCCTATAATGCAGTTCTAGAAAGATTTTAGCTTTGATTCTCCATTACACTTTGGTTTATATAACCATTAACCCTCAGCAAAATGCTTCCAGATCAGACCAGTATATTTCACATCCCTTATATTCATTTCATACTTGTACAGAAAATTACATAAAATACAGGGTATCCAGCCCAGCAGATTGCATTACTGGCTCTGCCACAGGCTCTCTGCAGCTTTTTCCTCTGATCTGTGCTCCAGTTTCTTTTCATAAGGGGAGGAGGAAGGAGGGAAATAAATCTCTGTGCCTCCCAGGGGACTGCAGATTTGGTTTGGTTCGCTAATATTTCTAAAACGCCTTAAAATTATTACCCAGAAGGCAAAAGTATGATGCAGATGGTCACGCAGATCCCAGCCCGTCCTGTGTTACCAGCTCGGGTGCTGGTACCACACTGGTGTAAGAAGCCATAAGCGCCCAGACGCCGTCCCCATGAGCCGCGACTCCCAGCACCCACGCAGGGGACATAAAGAGTGACTCAGGTGGGTGACCTGCCTTGGTGGCGGGACTGGGTCATTAAATCATTAAGTGATTAATTCTCTGCTTGAGAAGACGCTCTGATGAGTGGTGTTGCAACGTGCTGGTTAAAAGGCTACAGAAAAGGGTAAATTAGTAAAAGTAGCTGAAGGAGGGAGCCGTTCGGGCCCGCGGTGCTGCCCGCTGATTGTTGGTGCCACCACAGCCAGCTCGGGCATCTCTGTTGGTGGGGACATCCAGCACCACAACACGAGTAGTCGTTCGAACACCCTGAAGGTTGGCAGAGGGCAGAACCCTCTTCCCTTCTCCTCCCTGGTAAACTGAAGATGCTTTAAAAAAAAAGAAAAAAATTCCATTCTTTTGACATTTTCCCATCTTTGCACTTTTAATGTCCAGACAAAATAAATATGCAGCCCCAGCCCTCACCATGCTCCTTCCCACCCAAACCAGTCCAGGTGGCCAGTGCCAGCATGGTGCCATGTGCCGATGTCCTCACCGCTAACCCAGCCGAGACTCCTGGGGCTGGGACAAGCTGGAGACAACCCAGCTCACCAGGAGTAAGGGCCACACAATTTTGTGATGCTTACTCGAATTGCCACCTCTGCTGCTGGGCGGACGGTGGCACAGACCAATGTGGTCACAATGTCCCCTGCCCTGCAATCGTGCCTGACGTTGATGGTACCTACACCCAGTGCAGCACGTGTCCCCAGCACCATGTGAGGAGCAGCAGCAACACATGGGGACGTCCCCACCTGAGGATGGATGCAGGGGGACAGACACTCATGATGTCTCACCTTTTGGCACGCAAACCAGCCAAGAACCGGCTTGGATGGACCCTGCTCTGAAGGTGTCCCCAGGAGCCCCAGGTGCTGATTTCCATCCAACAACCTTGCAAAAGCAATTGCGGTAAAAGCCTGAGTCACACCCATCAGGAGATAAGAGTTCTTATTAATCTGCAGGCAGCTTTTTAGAGTAAGTTGGGGATAATAATAAACTCTTAATTGCCCAAGAGCTACTCCTCACCAACACTCTGCGCACCGAGAAGGGGAGCGAGGACGGCTCTCCTGCACCAGCACAGAGAGTGGGTGCAAACTGCCGACCTCGCCACAGGCAAAGGAGAAGGGTGTCAGGACCAAACAGCACCTTGCAAGTACAAAACAAGAGGTGGTCAGGACACAACCCTGGCCCCATGCCAAAGAGCACAACAGGGCAGCCCACCCCTGTCCCACAGAGACATCCCCAATGGACCCTGACCCCCACCAAACAGGCATATCCCCATCAAGAATTGGACTCGGACCCATTGACTCATTTTACAGGCTTCAAACAAGTTTAACCAGGATTTAGGGTCACTTGGCTTGTTGTGTCTATGTCCCACCTCTAAAGACCAAGAAGGTGCCAGAGCTCACTGCAGCAGGAGCAGGGAGGGAGGTCAGGAGAGGGAAAGAGCCTGAGTAATGGTCCTGCAGAAAGCTGTTGCCTTAAATATCAAATATCAGAGTTAGAAACATGAATATCTGGAATGATTATGGGCTCTGAAGTCCCCATTATTGTCTTTGGATTTATGACAAGCTCCAGCCCAGGCTTTCGCAGCTGCTGTCTGGGTCCTGGCTCCTGGGAAAACGGGCTCAGCAGCTCCCTGCAAGGACAGGCTGCAAAACAGAAAATAAACCAGCACTCAGACACTGCAGCCACAGGACACCCAGAGGTGCCATGACTCCCACTTGGCGGTAGGTTTGCTGGTGTGTATTGGCCAAGGGATGCAGACATGGTCACTCAAATGTATTAGGTATGACCCAACACGTTCTAGAGATGCTTGCTACTCACTCCACTGCCATAAAGCACCAACAGGAAGCAAGCAAAGAGTAAAGCTAGAGAATGATTATATTTTAGGTGAGCTTCTTACTAAGGGAAAGATGCTACCAAGATCCCAGAGACTGGCAAGTCCTTGGAAGAACCAGTATGGTGTACACACTCCAAAACCTTGACTCACCTCCAGGCACCACCAGTACTCTTGCACAGCCAAAGTAGCTGCCCTGGCCCTGGTATAAAAACTCATCCTCTCTCCGTCCCTTCCCATCGAGCTACTTTTGAAAGGTTTCTTTATTATGATTAGAGCTACGCAGGGCTCAGTTTGCCCAAGACTGATCTCAAATCGGCAGCAAGAGCTCACCTGTACCAGCCAACACTGGAAACCCTCCACGCTGACGCAGAGCCAAGGACACCGTGCTCCATGCTGCAGTGGTTGCCCGTCCCCGAGGACACGCAGCCCAGCCCTCCTTGCACAAGATGACTACAAACAACGACCTTTGGATGATCCTACATCCTAACCGGGGCCAGCGGCTATCCCCAGAGCCCAGCTCACGCGGACGGAGAGATCCACGTCCTGTTCTTCCCTTTCCCACTCCCTCACAACCTTTTTATTCCCAAGGAACTAAATACACATAGGGAAAAAAACAACCTGCAACAGCAGGTCTCTGCTGCTGTACCCAGGCAGATGTGATTTTTTCCACTCTGCGTACGAAAATCCAGTCCTGACAGAACTTCTGCTGGGGAAGATGCAACTCTTGCCTTCCCGTAGGCACCTTCCTCCAGCTCCTGCCTCTCCCATCACACACTGACTTGGCAGAAAACTCCCATAAACTCCACCCTTTTGTCTCAGATTCAGAAATGTAGATAGAAAGAGTAGAAAAAGAGAAAACTCTCTGAAGCGCCTGTAAAGCTCATCTTTGAGGATATCGGAGGCGACTTGCTGTCTCAGAAGAGCACGCCACATCCATCAGCTGAGAGAGCCGCGTTGGCTCTACCCACGCTTGGCTGGTGATAAAGAATACCAGAAGGGACTCGTCGCAGTATAATTTTTTGAAGACAGCCCAGGAAATCCAATAACTGACACTGAGGAGTTTTGTTTCACTCCTAGGCTTGAGATGATGCAAGATATAACCTGAAAGAACTTTTTGCATCTCCTTTTCCAGGTGTTGAACCTCCAGACGTGGGACCATTAGTCACAGACCCAGTCTCCCAGCCTAGTCCCACGCACATAAGCCCAGGTGAGCACTGATCCTGCAAACCCACAGCAGGGCTTACAGGAGACACCCTGAAGCTAAGTGAGATGCCTACACAAAAACAAAGCACATCCCCTCTGCGGGGCTTTTCTTCATATTGAACTCAAGCCATATCACCCACATAACATTGTGACCATCCCTTTGGCACGTTCCTGCTAATATTAGCAGCAGGGCTGAGTCCCAGTATCCGCAGCACGCGGCAGCAGCTGCTCCCCGCGGCAGCAGCCCGGGGGATGCACCGCGGCCACATGGCACAGAGACATCCCAGGCATTCGCTCAAGTAAATTTTAAGGACGAGCCCATGAGATTCATGCATGTAGAAAAGCCTGTTTCTAATAAAGCACCCTGCTGAAAACAACCTGGCTAATGTTTCATTTGTGTTTGTTTGTTTGTTTTTAACAACACAACTTAGCACAACTCAGTATCTCACTGAGACAAAATCTTTGGCTGAAATACTACAAATACCATGTGCTGGGTGGTGCAACAAGTATCTGTCTGTATGAAAAAGATCCAATAGTGGAGAAGAAAAAAACCAAACCAAACAAACAAAAAACACAACAAAACCCCCGAAACAACTAAAATAGCCTTCCTATCAGCACTGACGTGTCCTGGCAGGGTTGGAGGATCCCCGTCCTCAGCACCCAGCTCCACGCAGCTCTGACCACAGCGCTGCCAAGCTCACCCACCAGCGAGCACACCCACCCTGGGGGAGCTGGGCTATGGGGAATGGGTAAATCAGGGACTGATGACCACTGCCAATGCCTATCTCATGGTTTCTGCCAGAGCAAAGCTGCAAGCCTGTGTTCCCCCAGGCTCTAGCTCCGGACATCACATTGAACCCGACCGCACCACTCGCTGCTCCGTGCGCTTACGGCTCCACTCCGCATTTACCATCATCCACAGCTTGCACCCACTATGACATTTTGTGTTTCGACATTACGAGGAAACGAATCTGGTGTCGACTGACAGCACTGAGAAAGGTAAAGAGCACTCAGCATCACAGCTGCCAACTCACCATCAGTGATTGCCAGAAAAAATGCGCCGTGGTTACCCCTGGGACCCTGCTTGGCAGCAGCCACATCCCATCGAGACGAGGGGCTGGCGCAGATCTCTTCTGTCTTACCACCAGGCAGTAGATTATGAGTGCACTGTGCTTTTAATCCTTAGCAGGAAGATGGGTACCACGTTACAGAGCTATCTTCGGGCATCATCACAACCAACGCTGCAAGTAGGAGCATCCGCCCTTCTCTGCAAACGTCGCAGACGCTGGCACTCCCGTATCACCCAACGTGAACAGGATCAGGATGGTTTGGGGTCTATACAATGTTAACACACTGTACAAGCATCCCATCACCCAGACTGATTTACTGCTACAGGTTCCCTTTCCTGCCACTCAGAGGTCTGTGTCTGAGAGTGCGGAGAGCTGAGACACCCACAGCCCCCTCTGAGGCAGAGATGAGCTTGGGAAGTGCTGCCACAACCACAGCTGAACCAGCCATGTTTCCCAAAAACCTGCCAAAATCTATAAACCCAAGGGCGGAACTATTACGCTCTGTAAATCCTGGCAAACCACAGACCTAATTATGCTCTCCCCCATCAGAGATGAGGAAGCTTTGTCAGTCAAACAGGCAGAATTAGTGCCCTCCCCGCAGGACCTGCTGGCTCAGGACAAGGTGGACTCACATACCACTGCCTGGATGCGACACCCCCATCACATCATCGGGCAGAAGGAAGAACGAGCTCTGCTGTCCTATGTTTCCCTCTCACATGTTGCTTTGATTTGGAAGCTAAACTGGAATTGAGTACCTCGTACTCCTTCCCCCCTGCCAAAGGGCCCTGGCATCCTCCTCATGCCCACGGAAACCGGCAGCTCCCACGCCAGCAGCCCATAGCCGAGCCTGCAACTCCCTGCCCTCTGCAACCCAGCACCCACAAGAAACCCATCCATCCTACGCCAGGGAAGGATGCTACAAGGAAAGCAGGCAGGGATGCTAGGAGGAAAGCAGGCAGGAACAACCGGGGTGATTTGGGAGGGCAGGCAGTGTGTGACCGGCAAGAACAAAGGCGGCTCTGGCTGCTGGGTGATCTGGTGTTTCTGCTCAGTAGTATTTTTTTGGCTGATCTTTCCTGCTTGGCCACGGGCTGCCTGGGGCTCAGATACCCACCCAGCAGACACAAACACTGTATCTCCTGCCCTACAGGCTAGAAATTAATTGCCTTGTTCTTAGGAAGCTGCTGTGCAACTCAGAGAACTAATTAAATTGTGGAACAGTAGCCCGGATCCCTGCTCTTTCCCCAGCCTCTCCCTCTGCACAGGCAGGAACTATAAAGTGCTCCGTGGACTGAAAAAAATCGCACTGCGGAGCAGCTTGGTGCCACCAAGGAACACACACAGCCCGAGCAAGCAGCCCTGGGGCTCACAGCAGAGCCTTTATCATATCCAAGTAGGGAATTACTCATTCTTCAGAGATTTAAATGCAATTGGGGCAGGGCAGAGAAAAGGCTGTAATTACATCAGCACTTGGGAGCCCTGTGGTGGGGAAGCTCACAAGTCCCCAAAGAACAGTTACGAAAGCGCTGTTGAATCCCAAGTACCAAACTGATGGTGGTTTGGGGTTGCTCTCTGTGTCCGCTCTCGTCAGCCCCAGTCTTCCCGTGGGACGTGACTTCCCTCAGCCTCCTGCTAAACCCTCTGCTCCAACTTCGGCTGAAGAAAGCCCAGGGGCTAAAGAAAGCCCAGAGGCTGGAAAAAGAGGACACAAACACAGTTAAGCCTTATGACGAGGGCTCGAGAGACCCCAGCTCTGCCACCCGTTTCCTGCTTGACCTGGAAGAGGAACCCTTGTGCTCTCAGCTTCCTCAGCTCCCCAGCAGGAAAAACACCACCGGGCTCCTTCCCAAAGGCAAGGCTGAATTCACCAGGAGGCGGTGAAGCCGTTTCAGCCTATAGCTACACGCGCAGTCCCTGGATAAGTTTTCACCGCGGCCCCTAGATCTCCGCTATTTTTTTTTTTTTTTTTTCCAGAAACCACTGCACAAAGCTCAGTTTGGATCGCTGCCAGGACGTGCGAGCGCGCAGGGATGGAGCTGCTCTTCCAAAACTCTGCTCAGGAAGATGAGCTCCCCCGAGCCGATCTTTCAACGTCTGCTTCAAACAACACCCCCTTCACCCCTTTTCTGCCCGTCTTTAACTCTCATACCCATCTGGCGGCAGCACGCTTCTCCGCTAGCTTATTTTTTTTGCCTGAAAAAGCCAGCGCACTGGGCAAGAACCACAGACGCCCGGGGAGAAGGCATCCCCGTCCGCGTGCCAAGGGGATTGCAAGGAGATACTCCATCGGAGAGCAAGGCAACGCGATCGGGCAGCTGGAGCTCTGCCACGGGACAACTGCAAAGCTTTCTAAGGCAGCAGCTCCTGCTACGGACATCTTTAAACTTGGGTTCGTTATCCACCTCCCAGCTACTCTAGGGCTGCGTTTGCATCCAAAATCTGGGAGTCGACAGAAGGGCTGGTGCTTGAGGTTTTACAGACTTTTATTTGCGTCGAGCGTGTGTTTTCGGCTAAAAAATGACACAAACCAACTTGGGAAAGGCAGGAAAAGAAAAACATCCCGAAAGACCCTGCCTTAGCAGATAACACCCGAGCGCAACGCTGCTCCAAACAAAAGACACCGCAGCCCGGACAACCCGCAGTGCCGGGCTCCGGCGGTGCCGGGGGATGCAGTTTGGCCGCTGGCCGCTCCCGGGCACCTCCGCCCCTTCCAGCCCCACCCGCCCGGGCGCGCCGGGACCCCGGCACAGGCCGGTTCCCCCGGGGCGGCAGCAGCGGGAAGAGCCGGGGGGCGGCCGGACCCCTGGGGGGGCTCAGCCCCGCTCCCCCCCAGCCCAGCGCGGCGCTTGCGAGGGGCGCGGGCGGCTCCGCGCTGCTCAGCCCGGCAGCAACTTCTACTTTTTCCCGCTTTAGCCCAAACAAACCAGCATCCCCCCACGCCAAGGCTGACCACCCCCCCCCCCCCCCCCCCCTCCATCCACGGGGCCACCCACCTTCGAAGTCGGAGATGATGCCCTCCAGGTGGGCGTTAACGGCCGGGTCGGCCATATCGGGGTGCGGGGCGCTGCCCCCCGGCTCTGCGGGGCGCGGGCGGACGGGTACGCGCAGCCGCCGCCGCCTGCGGCCGAATGAATGGCGGAGGGCGAGCGGCTGCGGCCGCCCCCCGCCCCGGCGGGCACCCTGCCATGCCGCCCGGCCCGGCCCAGCCCGGCCCGGCCCCCTCGCCGCGCACTGGCTGCTCCCCACGCCCGTCACACCGCCGCCCCCTCCGCGGAGCCGGCCCCTCCGGGGAAGCGGCGGGCGAGGACCCCGGGGGGCGGATGGGGCACCCGCGGAACCGGGCGCTGCCCCCCCACCCGGGGGCAAGCAGTTTCGATGTGGTCCCGCAGCCCCAGCAGAAAGCAGGGGCTGGAACCCGCACCCGACGCCCGCAGCCCTCCATCGGAACCGGGTAAGAGGTACCAGCCTTGGGCAGCAACCCAAGGATGCCCCACCAAAGGGGTGGCAGCTGCCGAAATGGGGAATGGGGGTTACACCACTGATGTTCTCCAGCACCGATCACACATTCACTTTTCAATTTGCCTTTGTTTAGAAAGGAGCAACTCAGCCGCTCTCCTCTGTTTTTATAATTTCTCAAAATCATACCAGAGCACTAACGGCAGTGCTAACTCATCACTACCACATCCAAGCCACTTCCACAGCCATCACAGTCGAAGAGGCTGCAAAACCTGTCCCAAAGCCGAGCGTGGGGCCAGGCTGCCAACGGGGCAAGTGCCAGCTCTGGACATCAACACCAGCCCCTTCCACAGCCTTGCTGCCTTCTTTCCACCTCTCACACCCTCTCGGTTTGTGCATCTCTCTGCTCATTATTCTCCCTTCCCATGTTGATTCAAATCCTGCCCTCTTGACCCTCTTTTTATCCTCCCCGCCCTGTGTTTTAGTAGCAACATTTAAAAGTGATGATACCCACTGAAATATGTCCAGGCACATCGACAGGAAAAGAATTAATGGGCTGGGTTTTTAGTCCACTTTGGTTGAACCATAAAGAAAAATTATGCTAAAAAGTAGTACTGTTACCATCTGTTACTGCAGAAAATACATGCTTCATCACTTATGTCACACTTTTAATTTTACACTTCCAAAGTCTGCAAACACCACAGACTCCCCAAGACTGTACATGAACCAGAAAATGAAACCAACAGCACCAACTTCCCAGTCAAGAAATTTCAGCTTAACAAAAAAAAAAAAAAGTCAAATATAAATCACTGCTGAGCTAAGTTTTCCATACTGTTAATAGCTTGTGGGTTTAATCCAAGGAAAGATATTACTTTAAAACATGAGAACTGCTTATATAGTCTTGAGAATGCACCTTTAAAGTAGAGGTATGGTATTTTCAGATAGGTACAGTGATACAGTGGTTTTCCTCCCCTTTCACAGAGAGCAGCACTCAGCTCTTTCATTTCTTGCACTCCTCACACTGTCAGAAACCAACGTACCGCAGCAGTGCAGAGGAAGGGGCTTTGCATCGCTGTGCAGTCACGATGTGGAAATGTAAATGCTTCCTCATGCGACACGCTGTCTGTAAAGCCACTGGTGCCTGAACACCCCTCCCTGATCCCAATGCCTCAAAGAAGAACAGGAACGACCGTGAACCCGCTCAGCACCCGGGTGTCGTGTCCCTGCTGTCCCCACATCCACACACGCTCTGCAGGGAGCGGTGACAACATCACATCACCCAGGAGCACATGCTGGCTAATTCACACCCATGGCATTGATTTTTTTGAAGGAAAGTGGCTTTATTTTTCTCTTCTTCAGCACTCATACGCAGGTCACATCCATAATTCATTTCAAGAAGGTAAAAATGTAGCTGCCAATAATTAATCTTAGTTACTGAGTGAGGAAAAAAAAAGCTACTTTATGAAAAATTGTCTTGACTCCCTTGCTGGAGGAGCAGAACCTAGATAAGCCTTAAAACTCTTAAGCATCGTAACTCCCTGATACACTGTCATCACAAGGTTGTAGAATGGATTTAAAGGAGGAAAAAAAAATGAACTAAGCAAGACAAACTAAAAATGAATATTGTAAAAAAGATTTTCAAAAAGTGATAGGGTCAATCTGAGGAAGGACTGAGCACTTTTGTTGATGTTCAGCATCTCCCACCTTTGCAAGCCCCATAAGATCCAGTGTCAGATGCGCTGCTTGGAGGTTGGTGGCACGTTCTGACCGAGGTCACACAGAGATTGGTCTGGCACTGTGATGGGGACTCTGGTTTTGAGGTCGAACAGAGGCAAGAAGTAAACCACTAGAAAAACTATTGTGTGATGGATTCTGAGTACTAAGCATCACAATGACACCCACCAGTCTCGTGAAGATGATGAAGCAGCTCAAAGTTCTTCAGCAGATGAGTTTGAGGCAGTTTGGTTTAGTCTCAGTTCCGTGGGTCACTCTGCATTTCTAAGCAAAGATGATATTATCATCCTGGATCTAATAAAGGTTTAGCAAATCAACAGGCCTAGAGAAGAGCCCCAAGAAGTGTGAAATAAAACATCCGGACTGTAAGTAGTTCATTTTCATTAAAACCAGCTGGTTAATATTGCACCCATGTGCACCTAAGGCACCAAGAAGGGGACAGGAAGATGGAAAATCACAGCAACTAAAGAATAACAAGAATATCCAGAGCTCTAATAGTAAATATTTAAAGCAAGAAGGTATGTAAACAACTCACCCCTCAGCACATAACCCAAGTGCCAGCTAGTAGAGGAGGAGCAAGCTTTCCTCCAGGGAGATAAGCCCATCCTTCTCTCTCCCGGAGACTTTCTTGAATCTTAATCTGATTTAGCCATAGTCAGAGGCATGGCTTTATAAGAGTGTAAGACAAAAAAAAAAAAAAAAATCATTTGCTTATCCAGTTTGCACATAAGTAAACACCATTTCATCTGATTTGCTGCCTGCATCCCCAACCAAAAAAGCTTGTTTAGCTAAGCACTCCTCGTAGGAAGTCAGGCGACCCTGGGAAGCCAAGCACCCCATCCCAGAGGGATGGAGAATCCACCACCTCCCCTGGAATTTGTTTCTGGGGCTCCCGTCAGCGTGGCGCAGGCGCGTGCCGCACTGCTCATCCAAACGCAGTTTCGGCACAGACTCCGCTTTGCCCTTGTCTGGTAGATCAAGGAGATTAAGGACCCTGAGCCTTCTCTTGATGAAAGATCTCCCACACTGATCACATCACCTACCTTTCCTTTGATAAACTAATCAGGTTCTGCTCCTTCTGTCCTTCATGCCAGGTGTTTCCTTTGGCCCTTTTAGCCACTTTATCTGGTTTTCTTAGCCCTTTCTCCCAACTTTCTGCAAGTGTTTGTTCTTGGATTTTTTCTTTTTTGTTTGTTTGTTTTTAATAAAAAGAGAGAACTCACTTTTTAAAACAAAGAGAGCAGATCGCATTTCTTCTGTTGCTTGCTGCTCCGCTTGCTTACACAACCAGGAGTCTCACTGACTATTCTGTTGTATCAGAGGACTCACCTCGAGCTCCTGGTCAGCGGAGACCTTCAGGACATCGCACACACCGAGACACAACCCCTGCTCTGCAAAACCACTGGCTGCAGGAGGGTTTAACGCAAATTACTTTCCTTGCTGTATTACATTACAATGGAAATATTTCTTGTTTCTTTTCTAACCCAGGTCAGCAAGGGCGCTGACCGCCCAGCCCTTTTTCCTTCATCATCACTCTGCTCTTCAGACGAGCAAACTTCCTGCAAAGCTGTTCTGTTGGCCTAGAAGTGAGTTCCTGTCTGTAAAATCTGCTGATCGCTCTGTGGTAGATACCAAGCTAAAACTAGCTCAACATCGTGATAACTGGCAAATGCCAGAAACCTCGTCTTGTGTCCCCTGGGCTCTCCTGCCCTCCAGGCAGTGATGGACCTCAAGGGATTCTCCACATCACAGCTCAACCTCCTCCAGAAGCAGTCAGTGCTGGTCACTGCTGCTGCCCTGACATCAGCGTGGGGGGACCATGATGCAGAGCAAACAAAGTCACTTCAAGGAAGAGGGGGAAAAAAAGAAAAAAAAATATATATATATAAAAAACCCAAGGACATGGTTGGTATCAGCATTAGACGATCCCTTATCAAGACAGGTTATGGCAGAAAAGGGACTTTCCTATCTACATGCATTTTAAACAGCACTGTACAGTTTCCTTGCAGACTGCTAAGAATGCAGTTTTTCGGGCAGATTTTCTTCCTCCTACAAGTCAGGGTTCCTCTGAACCTTCAGAGCTCTTATCGTTCTCATGATCTGCTGCAGTCATGAGCGTCAGGCTGGGTTGGACTAGGTGGCATGAGTCATTGTGGCTACCCGAATCTTAAATTATCTAGTACACAAAAGCAGGTAATTAATCTACAGCATCTTCCCTTTCCTCCTCCTACTTTAATTAGAAAACAGAACTCTTTATTGATTCGGGCCCCTTCTGTAAAACGCTTTGAGACTTACTGACTAAAGTACTACGTAGGAACAGCTAAATATTATTATAACCACCTAATGAGAGTCCAAATATCTTCTTGCTGCTGATCATGAATGAAACATCTTTGCCAGCCTTTCTGGGTAGGTTCAGTGCACAGATGGAGGCTCTTACACCATGCAACACCAACCCCCAGCATCCCCACAGCATCGCTTCAAGCCAAAGCGCTGGGCACACCTTCCACTTGGCTGCTGTCAGATGGGCAACACCAATGGGGGGTAACAGGGTGGAAACAAAGGTATAGCAACCCAAACAACGCAGATTTTGAAGATGAATGAATGGTGAGTCATGTCTCTCTAAGCCAAGAAAAAAAGGCTGTTGCAATTACTTTGCTCCCTGCACCTTCTGAGTCCTTGTGCTTCCATACAAAAAACATTCCTGCTTCCAAATCTACCAGGAAGACGCATAATGATCTCCGTGTTACAGGTGGGGAAACTGAGGCACGTAACAGCCATCACTCAGAAACGGAGAGCTGACATGTAATCAGACCGCAGCGGTGAGCAGTGCTGAATCCAGCCCCAAGCTCCTTGGGAAGTGCCAGTGTTACTGGCAGGGGATGGGGGAAATCCAGAAGGAAAAGCAGAGACGCAGTTCCCATCATCTCCGCCTATGCTTTCACGTAGGTGATGGCATGAATCTAGCCCTGCTGATCACGCAGGATTTGTCATAAAAAGAAAGGCTCTTTCCCAAGGCTTCAGGCTCTTCCTGCTTCCAAAGGAGTAGGAAATACAGCAAGGACGGCCGCACTTCAGTGCTAGTCACACTTCCCTTCCTTTGCAAGGAAACCAAGATCATGGGAAAAGTTTAAAAACAAAAAAATCAGAATCAGTTTGCTGATTTGAGATTGCTGGATAATCAACTGATTTTCTAGATAAAGGAAGCGCAGCCAGATACCACACAGAAAGGGTCAGATAACTTTGAAGACTGGATAACAGAAATAGGATGAAATCTGGAAGAATGACAGAAGGTCAGTACCTAAAGGGCTTTTAATAAAGTCTTCGCTCATGAAAAGCACATCAGCAGGAAGGACCTCGCCGCGCTGGTGGGTTCCAGCATGACCACAAGCCACCAATGAGATGCAGTTAAAGTGAACGCACTCCTGAAATATAGTAGATGAGATACTTCTAGCAATGAAGCAGAAATCACTAGTGCTCTGTCTCGAGTCATCCTGGCTACGCAGTATCAGTAAAAGTGAGTAGACATGAAGGTGGAGAGGGGATGGGACTGCTAGAAGCATCGCACACAGATGCATCACAGGGGAGAGCAAAGATCACTGTTGCCAAGGGAACAAAAAAACCCCAATCCAAACCCAAACACAGTTGCAGTATAAACAGGTCAATAAGAGCTGGAAACGAGAAGAAGATTTTAACAGCTAGTGATAGGAGATGGAAAGGGGCTGCTGTGAAATCAAGGGGGCACGCTGAGAGCCTGGAAAGGGAAACACTGTCCTCATCCCGGTCCATGCACATCAACCCAACCAAGGGCACATCCAGACACCCTGATGCTCCTGGGGGGACCGGGTGGGTCGTGCCTGGGAAGGGAAGCACAAGCCCCTGGTGTTGATTAAACAGCAAGGGGACACTTGCAGGGGAAGGAAATGGAAAGAGGATCAGGAACTGCATCTGCCTGAGCCTCATGCAGTTAAAACAAACTCAGTCTCATGCCCTCGTTCTTCTCATTTAGTTTCAGGTCAGGCTTTCCTAAGAAACCGGGAGGTGCAGTTTAAGATCCAAGCAGAAAACTGACTTAATTACTTTAATTATTTAAAACAATGTATTAATTATTGCATTTTAACATTAAGACCAAACAGGCAAAAACCAGCGTTGCATGACAGCACAAATGTTTTAATAGAAACGAGAGGCTTCAGAAACCTTTCTCACCCTCTGATGAGTTTAACACGCACACAGCACAGCGCATTTCCATTGCAAAGCTTTCCCATGCAGCCAAGGGTGCATCTGACTCCAGAAAAAACTGCAGTGCCTGGGCCTCAAGGTAGGGAAGACCTCCCCCCCATTTCCATCACATGCATGTCTGTGGTAGTTGCAGGGCAAAAAAGGGGAGGCGAGGGTCAGCCAGAACACGGAACTCCTTGGAAAGAGGCCATTTCCATAACTGCAAACTTCCCAGCAGTCCCTAATTAGGGAGAATTTGCAGAAATAAACAAACTGGCAGGGCTACACGCATGCACTCTGCTTCCAGATGTGGATGTCTCATGTTCACGTGGTGTCCGAGGAAGGGCTGGAAACTCCATCCCCGCACAGCAAGGGGAGTGGGCAGGCACAGAGCGGGCTGCCCACACCGAGCCCACCGCCCTGGGTGCAAATCCCGCTCCATCCCCACCTCCCACCCGCCTCAGGCACCATCCTTCATCCCTCCAGAGCTCACCATCCCTCTCCCATCACACTGGGCCACCAGACCCCCATGGGACCCCCTGTCCTGCTGCAGAGCTGGGTGCAAGCTGGGAAAGCGGCTTTTATAGCCGCTGCCTGTGCTGCTCTGAGCCGCCTGCTCATGACCTTTTCAACCCAGAACTTTCCAGTCATAATATACCAAGCTTGCGGCAGGAAAATTGCTTTTCTTATACTCCTTCCCTGCTTCTCAGAGAGCTGTTTCCAGCAGCTCCTGCTCCCTGCACCAGCCCCTGGTTGTTTCTCCCTGCTCCTCTGAGAGATTTCAAGCAAACAACAAAATCTGCAACAGCGCGAAGACCCTAAAACTCCCTATACATGCTCAGGAAGCACCATGAACCGCAGGTCAGGCCTCAGGAGCAGCTGTACCTCCCGATCTCCCCGCTTACCACTAAAGGTTTTATTATTATTATTTCTTTTTGACATAAACCAGTTCGATAAGAACAATTCCCAGACAGAGTCACAGCCCCACACCCACTCAGCTTCCTCCAGGCAGCCCGGGAGCTCAATGCGCAGCGGGAGGAGGACACAAGGGCAGGAGGAAAGGAAGTAGAGGAAGAACGAATACATTTTTCCTTTTAAAGGCTTTGGCAAATGCCAGCAAAACTGCCAGCGGGGATGCTGAGGTGTGGCCATCAGCATCCGCGCAGCAGCGAGCATCGCCAGCAGCTTTCCCTTTGCTCCATCGCACAGGGGTGGGAAGGGTGCACAAGTGGACAGGCATGGCTGCCAAAATCCATGGGCTGTGCACTCCTGTCTCCATGTGGATGGGAATTTGGGTGCCCTCTGCAACACTCTGGCAAGGGGAACTGTGCCCTCAGCTCCACTGCTGCCTGGGAGAGCTCAGCAGGTCCAACACAGACACATACAAAAAATTAGATAAGATTGGTGCCGTAACAAACTCCTGGGCTCAGGGAGCGCAATTTGGAAAGAGATGGGCCAGCCTGGACCCGAGAAGGGACCAGTTGCCTTCAAAGAGGGCAGGGTTTGTCTTGGGTTTCACATCTCATTAAATCATCCTCTCAAGAAGTTTACTACAACTCTTTCAGATTTATACAAAAGATGCAACCAAGATAATCCCAGTATAATCAGGCTGGCCAGCACAAAAGCAGCAACCCCAAGTTGCACGTTGAAGGGATCTACCCCAAATCCAGGAGGCAGCCTGGGTGCTTGGACTCCCAATGGGAAAGCAGAGCAGGGCAAAGGGGACCACAAAGGCCCCTCTACCCAGGTCACCCATCGGCTCCCAGCACACCAGCCTTTGCTCCACACCCCACATCTCCCAGATACCCAGCGCTGCTAAACACAGACTCGGCCTCTCCTGCAGATGCAGAAGTTGCACAGTTGATTTTAAAATAGTGATGTAAAAAAAAAAACAACCCTGATTCAACACGCAAACTTTTACAGGAGTTCCCTTCAAGTCCCTCCCAAGTGTTCAGCCACCTCTGCGTGCCCCAGCTCTCACCCGTGCACAGCCCCATGCCCGTGGGCTCCCTGCTGCAGGGCACTGGTTTCTGCTGAGATTAAATCATTACTGCAGGAGGGACCTGCCATTGTCACCACCACCTTCAGGCTCACCCTATTTGCTAGAAGAGACTGTCAACACTGAGCCTCACCCAGGGGAGGACAGCACTTGGATCTACCCCCCCGCCATGCCTGCCCATAGCTGGCACGTGTGGCTGGGGGACGCTGGGGATTTGAGCCTCCAGAAACAAGAGTACTGGAAAAAAAAAAAAAAAAAGGCTGCAAGCAGGCAAATATCAGAGGGCATCCAACATTTGCCCTAAATGGGAAAGGGGCCCGTGAGCATGTTTGGGGCAGAGCACCAGCCACGGAGAGAGACGGCACAGAGCCAGGCAGGAGAGGAGAAGATTTCCAGCAGCAGTATGAGTGGGAGAGAAACTCCTCGCTGGCAATCTCCCAACAAATAGGATAGTAAAACCCTGGAAATGGGCTGAGTTTGGGGGTCCTGAATAGGGTGAAACTCAGACACTTCAGCAGTATCTGCATTGCCATTACCTGTGGGATGCAGCCCTTCCCTGGGCAGTTGTACAAGGCATCTTGCTGCAGGTTGCCACGCAATTAGCTCTGCTGCTTTGGTTTTTAATCAAGGACTGCAGGGTCCCAATGTCCTGAACAAGCAGAGCTGGGTCTGCTCCCTTGCAGTGACAGGCAAGGGCTGGGTTATCTCCGCTCACATGCAGCCCGTTCATGCCCATAACCCCTGCAGCCAAGCCCCCCACAGAAAGGGGAACAAGGCAAATTCCCCATTCGATGAGATGTGGCCACTCTCATCGCACCAAGCCATGCCGCAATGAGAAGTTCACATGGTGCTTGCTTGCTCTTAGCTCTTCCACCATCTCTGGACCCCAGGCAGGTTGCCTCTGCTTGCCACCCCACCATACATGCTCTCCAGTGAGCTCAGCCTCATTGTCTTGACTTTTTGTTGATACTTCATCTTCATGTGCAGTGCCAGCGCCTGTAATAACCATGCCAGGTCAGGGAGTATTGGACTACATGTTCCACCAACAGAATTAAACTGCCTTTGTTTAGGAGAAGTTAAAATAAGGTAGAAACAAAATCTGAAATGTTTTTCCTTTTAAAGGAAAGCACTGCATGCACTAAGCATCAGCTTTTCTTGTTCAGCAGGGACTGGCAACGTCTATAAGCTCAAGGGATACTGTTATTCCCAAGTGAGTCATCGCGGGGTAGACCAACACAGCCGTGTTTATGTTAACACAAGGAAAGAAATTGCCAGACCTGAGCTCTGTCTTTACATACCTTTTCCCCTCAGCCTCCAGAAAAATCCCCCCCTGCACCACAGTACCCCAGTTCGGTCGGTTTAACAACCAGACAACATTCCTGAGAGTCGAACAGAACTGCCCTGCTGCCCTGATCCAGCATCCGGGTCCCTGGGGGTTGCTCCTCTGCAAAAACATGTGCCTTGACTTATCAGCAACACCCTCCCAGAAGAAGGACCCTCAATCACTCCGCAGACACACGCCGTTGCCACCAGCTCTGGCCACAGGTCTGTGCAGCCCCTGCCAGGGGCATCCCATCTCCAGCTCTGGCTCCATTTCTTGAGGCGGATTCCAAACAAATCTTCTCCACAACACTTGGTCGTAACTCAGGAAAGCGTTGCCTGCCAGCTGGAGGATGGACAGCCATTCCATACATTGCAGAGAAGAGCTAACGGTCCAGAGCAGCTCTGGGTGCTCGCTCAGAGCCAAGGACAGTGGCCTGATGCAGGAGCAGGGCTGGGCTGTCCCCATCCTCACCATCCCCTGCACAGCCCGGGCACTCAGCAAGGTTTGCAAGCGTGATGGCAGAGGATGTGTGACTTGTGTGACTCTGGTGAGCCAGGCATCGTGGAAGCAGCTAGAAGCCAATTTGCACACAAGCAGTCAATTACTTGGAGAAAGAAGTGCCCACTTGGTCGCTTGCCAGTCTGCAGACAGATTTAAGACACATGGGAATTGAACCTCCGGTCCAGATATCACTGTGGCCAAACAGGCCACCTCCTTTACTGGCCTCTGGGAGAGCCCCTGGCAGCATAATAAAAGGAGCATTTAGTAAAGTTACAGACTTGCTCAAAAAAAAAAAAAAACAACACTTGAGGATGATGAGCCATTTTGCAGCCAAGCTTCATATAAACACATTGATAATGATGTTCAGCATCAGAGCTGGAGATGAATAGGACTGCACGGCAACAGCGGAACTCTGTCTGCCTCAAGAAAGGCCCCTTCTCACAACGCACATGTTTAATTTGTGATCTGCCTCTGCTGCCAGCCACGTTCATACCAAAGTCTGCTCACCTCATTTATCTTCCATACATCCACGGATTTAGGGGAGGCGGGAGCGCAGGCAGAACTGCCAGGCTCGCTCACAGATTCTGCTCTGTTCTGTGCTGTCCTGCTCTTTGGTGTAACCTCCTGTCTTCATTAAACACCTTCATCAGCATTTAATCCACAGATGGAGGGCAGTGCTGTTGCGCAGCTACAGCATCCTCCCATCAGATGTGGCTAAAAGCTTCAGTGTTTCACAGCTTTAGTGAGGCCCATCTGAAACAAGCTCTTGGACATGAAGAACCACTTTGCCCTGTCCAGGGGACCCATCTGTGTCCCGCTGCCACTCGGGACAGAAAGGCCAAGGGACACCCTAGCACTGAAAGCCAACATCACCTCTTGCTCGCCATGTCCCCTCTGCTCTGTGGACAAGGAACAGCCTCGCCAAGTTGCTCATTAGATGTGATACGAACACACCACCAACAGCACTGGACTGTCCTCGGTTTGCTGAGAATAACAAGGTTTGGGACACTTGGATTTGCTTTTAGTCACGTTGGTGCAGAATAAAGCCTGCAGGCTCCTCTCTAGCAGATCAGTCTTGACTTGGCTGTCACTTCAATTTGCATCGCTCAGCAGCTTTACTGATTACTTGAGAAAATGCAGGTTCACGTAGCTCGTCTCTGCAGCCATCACGGCTAAAGATTGATGAGCTCCTGGTTTCTGAGGCTCACAATTGCACAGGAACACAGACAACACGCAATCATCCCGGCAGAGATGGAGACAAAGTCAGCAGAAGTCAAACTCCTGTAAGTGCACTTATGAAGACACTTCAGAGTTCAAAGAAGCAAGCATTCCTCTTCAGTTATTGCTGCCACCCTACGTCATTGACACATGCTGACCAGCTACAACCTGTCATGATTTTCATGGTCATTCTTATGTAATAAAAAGCATTTTAGTAAAACTACTAGGCAAGCACTCTGCAGCACAATGAACATTCACACTGCTTTCCATAGTGATGCGCTGGGATCCAGCACAGTACAAGCTCTCCAAAGTCCTCCCTACCCTCTTGCACAAAAGCGTGGGAGTTGAACAAGGATCGGTATTATCCACTAAACCACAGGATGAGCTTGCAGGAACTGGCAGGCTGGATTGCTTCCAGTCTCTAAAGAAGGCAAATAGTCCAGCCCAGCTCTCCCATGCCAGATGTGCTGAGCATCTGCAGGCTTGAGAACACAAAGACAATCCATCCTCGTCCTGAGAACCAGGCAGTCTCCCTCTGCACAGCCCTAGCGATGCCTGTTACTCAGAGGCAGAGCAGTACTATCAAACAATTCTCTTTATTTTCCCAAATTAGGCATTTTAAAAAACAACTGTGAACACAGTGCCTTCCTTCGACATCTAGCAAACTTCTAGCTAATAGAGGGAAGATCTGGCAAAATTCAAGGAAAGCTGACTACGGAACAAAGCAAAATAAAAACCTCATCTTATAAGGAAACAGCGACAGCCTCTCCACACCGAGGCACAGCCAGGGGTTTGCCTGGCAAGGCCTGACCGCAGTTCACATTACACAGCAGCAGGATGGTTTGCAGAGGGTGAACCAAGGATCTTCCAGGGAGAAACATCCCAACCCAGATGGAGTTCTTAATGTCCCACACTGCCTGGGGTTTCCTGAAAATGTTCCCATCCCAAAGACAATGACCTCTTTGCATCTCATTACCACTCCTGGTCTTTTAGATGACAATAGAGAGACTGGATGTCCATCTTTATTACTAGGGCTCTTCCATCCCACACCAGTCACCTGAGGATTAATTTCCAGCCACAGCAGTCAGACCTGTTTGGCATTTACAGGATGTACTTGCTCTGCATTTCCCTTAGCTGCTCTCCTGAGGGAGCTGTGCAGCTTTCCTGGAGCTGTGATGCTGGAAGGTCCCATAGAAGCAGCCACCGCATCACCCATCAAGCCTCCCAATTTTGAGGACAACAACAAAAAAAAAATCTCAGCCTGGCAATGAAGGAACCTCACAATGCTGTGCTTTTGCTTCCTTTCCCCTCTAACCTTCACACCCAGAGCTGGAAGCTCTTTACGGCCAAGTCTGTTTGGAGCGAGCACTTTCTCAAGCTTGAGAGCCAAGAAAAGCCCCTGTGGATTACAGCCAGTTGCTGTATTTGTTGTCAAAAAAGCACAGCATGTCAGAAATCACTAGAAGAGCAAGGAGCTGTTATTTATGACCCAGATTTATGGCTACACTCCTTCTCCAGGGCCCTTGAAAATCCCAAAGCGCTCTAGATTGAAGGCAACCCCATGAAATGCAGCTCCTCAAAGTCCATGTCCTGCTTCTCCACTTTCCCACTCCGCCCAGCCCCCAGAGGTGCGGCATCCTCCTTCACCTGCCAGCACGGAGATAAACCTCAACTCCTACACCTTCCTAGAGAGAAAAGCCTGATCGAGGTGCTGTGGGTGTGCAGGTCTGGCTGGCAGCATCCCAAGCCCATGGACAGTTGCATCTGCAAGAGGAGATTAGGAAGGCACAAGGAGGTGGAGCCACACAAGCAAGTCCACCCTCCCGAGGAGGACCTTTTGCTGTGCAGGTACTTGAGGCTGGAGCCTCTTGCTGTGTCTCAATCAGCTCCTAACAACTTCTTCAGCAGCAGCAGGCACTGGGCTGACCCAAAGCGGGATCCCACTGGCTTTGCTCTGCCCAAGGCAACTCCCATCCCTTCCCAACGCCATGGGGCTGCCAAAGCTTCTGGTGCGGCTCCGCATCTTGCGAGGGACTGTCAGCAATTTGCAGATTGCATGTCCTGGCCTCATCTATAAAACAGGGATGTTTATATAACCCGAGGAAAATGCCAAGCGCAGCAGGATTGCGAGGGAATACACTTTCAGCTGCTGGAGTTGGTGGAGCTCTGACAGTCCACGTCAGTCAAGAATCTGCCCTTAACTCTTAATATTCAAAGGGCAGCTTTCTATTTAAATGGCAAACAGTAAAATCCTTGCAACGTAAGATGTTCCTGTTCACCACAGATCCAGCTGATGAGCCAGGTATCAAATCCAAACAGCCACTTCCAGCGCTTCCTGAGAGAAACCAGCTCCCCGCAGAGCAAATGCTGCATCTCTGCTGGAAAACACTAGGTTTGTTGTTTGTTTTTAAAGCACTCTTCCAAGCCAGGAAGAATACTGGAAATCAGCTTGGCTTTATTAAGTCCATGCAATATGAATGAGAGTGCTATGAAGGGGATATTTCTGATGGGTTATTTTGATGATAGATCTGACATACCTGCATTAAAAAAAAAAAATTCTCATACTCACTTGTGAGTAACAGCCTCAGAGAGCTGCTTTAAAGATATTGGCAGCCCTTGACATTAATTCACTTTCCTGAAGACAAGAAAAATACTTAAACCATCCAAGAGGCAACAGAGGCAAATCAGAGACCTGGGAGCCAAAACTTAAAGTGACAGGAGGGACACATGTGACAGTCACTGGGAGCTGAGTACCTTGGGACAGGCAGAGGTGGGAACAGCAAGAGGTACGTGGGCTTTGCATGGAGGTGAAGCCTCCAAGCTTCATGCACTATCTTTGCCATCCTCACACATTTGCCACACTCTACACATCCCACAGACATAGCCAGCCTACATGGTCTAATGCAATCCATATTTACTGTTTAAACAGAGAAGGAAGTGAGAGAGTTCAATTAATTCAAACAGCTTCTCCCCAGTGGCCAGCAGCAATTAGTGAACAGTCCTGCTTTTGTCTGTCCTTCCCAGCGATGTCCTGCACTCAGGGACCGTGTACCAGCTCCTGAAGGGATGCGGCTATTGTACCTGGGAAAAGCAGCAACCTGAATTTCAACTCAAAACACGACATGAACTTCTGTTAAAGTTCAGACAATTTTTGTCCGCTAAAGCTATCCTCTGTTTTACACCATCATGCCCTCTGGATTTTACGCCAGCAGCAGTAAAATTTGACAGTAAAAGTTTAAACATCAGGTACATTTGTACATCAACAGCTAGCACTTTTTATTTCATGGGAAAATCTGTCAGCAGAATGTCCTGAGCGTAACCAAGGTGCCTTTGAAGAGTACATCTGACAAAGAACCGGATTTCCCATGAGTTACGTTGTGCAATGCTCGCTGCTGCCAGGGCACAGAGGGGCTCCCACCAGAAACAGGGCGCTGGTGGCCACCAAGACAATGTGCATTCTTGTACAAGAGAAAGTTTAATCAAAGAAAAGGAATAAGTTACTCAGTTTTGATGGCTACTTAAATGCTGTATAATGAACTCTTTCAATGCAGAAAAATGAGGCCCGCACTGTCTGCTTATTGTTTAGATTCACAGAGGGATCCGCATTGCTCTGCAGGTAACCAGCAGTAAAATAAACCTCCCCTTGCTAAGCACAGGGTCTGGCAGATGAGCAGAGCCTGGGCGAGGAGGCAAGCCCGAGCCTTCCGAGAGCTGGAGCAGGGTCTGGGTCTCCGCTGTCCTGCAAGAGGAAACACTGTTTGCAGGGAGAGGAGGGGGAGGAAGGCAGCAAGAAGAGGGGGAGGAAGGCATCCAGCCAAGAAAGGGAGAGCTCAGGCTGAGTCCCCACCCCTGCTGCTGCAAAGCCCTCCTGATAGCCCTCCTTTTGCCTCTCGAGTCCCTTTTCTTTAAAATATTTCATTTTTTCTTCCCCCAGGTCTGCAGCACTCCCGTTCACACAGTCGCCTCGCAGCCCTTCAGCCTCTACAACTAAACCACCTCTCATGGCCAGCTGTTGCACATCCCCTTCCTCCACCCCTCGGTGCCGTGCTGCTGGCTGTCCCCTTCTTGCCTTTGTACAGGGCAAGATGCAGTCTCCTCTCCAGCTGCAGACGAAGAGCCCCCACTCTGAGCAGCCTCGGAGCAGCAACAGCAGCAAGTAGAGGACACCAGACATGGATCTGAACCAATCTGGGGATCAGCCATATGATAAAAAGTCAGTTTTAGCCACCCAGCTTCAGCACAGTCCTGGGTGCACACGTGTATCTGAGCCAAGCAAGGACCAATTCCACAACACGCCTCCTGCCAGATCATTTGTGAAGGAGGATCCAAATCACACACCTCAGCCAATGCTGAGGGCATTACTCAAGATCTGACAACATTCCCCATGTTCTCACAGCACCACCAGTGAACAGCCTGAGTACAGAGCCCAGCACTACCAGTAACACCAGTGTGCTAGAAAAAAAAATGAGCAAAACGGATAGAGCCCCTAAGCACAACCCGCACTTATAAACAGGCCACTCCAGTGGGTGTCCCAAGGGGTGAGGAGGCACAAGAAGAACCAGGAACAGCCTTCCTGGATGGAAACGCTGCCTGTGGCACTCAGCTCTCGCTGCCTGGGGAGGGAAGGGTTTCCTGGTTCGTGGCCAACACTGCTGTTCCTCTTATGGAGGATGTGCCTCCCCCAGGGTGTGTTTCAATTGAGAGCACGAGACACACAATTTCCATCCTTCACTTTCCCTCTCCACCCACTGGGAATTTTCGTGTTTTCTGGAAAAAGAAACAAAACACAACCAACCAACTGCTCACCAACACGGCAGTTTCCAACAGGGCCCCCTTCTCCAGGGAGCAGCTGTCAATACAGATGTCAACCAGCCCTTTCTAGGCAGCTGAAGTTGGATTCAATCAATTTTCCACTTCAACCCTTGGAAATAGAGGGGAAAGAAATTGTAAATATTTGAGGTGCTGAAGACCTATTTCCTGGCCCAATGGTTCATCCACTCTCAAGTTTGCCTGCTTTGCATCTACCCTGATAAATCAGCGAACGCTTAAGCACAAGCTGTTCTGGTGAGCATTTCTGCACTGGCAGCTCCAGCTTTGTCACTCCAAGTCCCATTGACATCACGAAGCCAAGAGAAGCCACAGGGGAGAAGTAAAGCAAGAAAGCAAAAGTGCTGAATGCTTCGGAGAGGGGACTTGGGAGGACAAATTGGGGGAAATGTCAGGCCCATACCAAAAGGAGATTATCTCCTGGGGGAGAAGAGAATGTTTAAAGACTTCAGCTGAAGGTTAGCAGCAGAAGACAGCAGGGGAGGATGAATGGGTTTGTGTACCCTTCCGTCTCCCTGGTGAACTGAGTCCGATGGCTCTCGCTGATGAGTGGAGCAGAGAGGAGACCCATGTTTGGTGGTGCTCGAGCTGTGAACACAGCACCGGTGGGTGATTTTGTACCATTCAGCACCAGAGTTCCTCTTGAAGATGCTCTGTCTGCACTTGCCATGCCTACAGTGACCAAGGGACAGACATGACATTCCAAGAATAAATCCCATATTCTTGCTCTTTGGCCCTTACTCTCCAGCAGAGAAAGATCCAGTGAGAATGGTTTGTGTCTCCAGCCTGATGTTCAGCTACTCCGCAGCCCCACATCTCAGAGTAGCACCAGCCATCACCTCCACCCCGCAAGGAGCCTCATCCCAGCCCTGCACAGTGGTGCCGGCATCTCAAAGGGCTCAAATTCCCAGCTTTATCATGACAAATCCCTCGCAGCTGTCTAGCAGAGGATCCTGAAGTGCCTATGAAAAGCGGAAAATATCTACCTCATTTTCTACATAGGAAGTTAGAGCACATGTGTTAAATGATTTACGCAAGGATACAGAGCGATTTAGTGGAAGAACAGGAAAAAGACTCTGACAGCCCAGCTTTTAATTGCCACAAGATCATTCCCTCCTGGTGCAGCTGAAGTCCCAATTCACTAGTAAATAAAAGCTTTGCCAAAAAGTGGATCTGTTTAGGAGAGGGATATCCAGATGCTTTTCGCAATGTAGTGAAAAATATCAATCTATTTTGCTCAATAAAATCCCTCCATATATGCACGTATCAGAATTTACTATCTGCTGTAATCCTCAGCAGTTATTTGCCTTTTTACAGCCAAACACAACTGCAGTGAACGTCCCGCTCCCGGAGGTGACGTTCAAGCCAGGGGGTGCATGGAGCTCCCAGGGGACCCACAGATACCGGGGATAGAGCAGGCAGAGGTTTGGGGCATGTGGAGGACAACGGAAACCGGACAGCCCCCCAGTCCTTCCGAGGCTCCACTCCAGCAGCCGACACCGCCACCTAACGGCACTGACCCGGGCAGCTCCATCCCCCCCGGAGCTGGGGATGGAAAGCAGCAGCACCCAGAGCACCCCCTGGCCCTCCTGCCCAGGGTGGGTGTCAGCAGACGGACACACACCCCCCACCAGCCTTTGGCGTGCAGGAGCCAGGCGAGCATCCCAGCATCACGGCTTCCCAAGGCCGAGCATCCCTGCCCTGGGGACAGGGGGGTCCCATGACCTGTCACATCCTGGCCCATGGGCACCCCATTCCCAGCCCCGATGAACCTCTGGGGATGGGGATGAGTCACTGGGAGTGAAAGACTCATGAGTCAAAGAGATGTAAGTTTGAAGCCCCTCAGGATGATGATATCCTGCCCTTAGTCCTCTAGAAACCAGTTATCAAGATTGCTGGGATACAGCTGCTGATAATCCCACTTGAAATGCACAATGACCCCCCTCTGGGGTCTTGCAGAGTCAGTCCAGGGACCTCAGTCATCTGGTCTCAGCAGGTACCAACTTCTTGGAGGCATTCAGGTGGTTAGTGAAGCCAACCAAGATGCTTCTTACACAGCGATCGCCCCTGCATATGTGCTAAGAAAGCAGCAGCAAGGAGTTTCTGGAGCATATAGGTTTGCAAAGGCCAGCTGAAGCAGTTAAAGTAACCTCTTCTCTCTCTCTTACAGGTAGTGTAGTCAAGGAAACACGTCTCTGGACTGGCAAGTGAGATATCTGACACAGATCACTTGTGCAGCTCCAGGCAATTCACTCTGTATCTGTACAAGTCATCAAGACGTTGTCTCCTGGTACACCCAGTTATCACCCAAAAACTCTGACCGGAGCTGGGGTCCCTACAGCACTGTAACAGCAACACAGCAGTTCACACGAAACACTCCTGGGAAGAAGCAAGCACTGCCATGGTTTGGGACAAGCCTCCCAACTATACCACCTCCCAAGCCAGGATTCCCACCAGGCCAGGCAGCAGGTTTTTCTACCGTGAGAACAATCGATCACTGAAACAACCTCCCCAGGGACATGGTAGAGTCCCCATCATTAGAAGTTTGAGATGGGATTGGACACAGTGCTAGATAAGATAATATCACGTAGGCTCCCTTTCCCACAAAAGGCTGGATCAGGTGATCTTTTGATGTCACTTCCAACCTGGGCTCTTCCACAAAAAAAAGCAGCATTTTCAGGTTTATTGTGTGATTATTGCTTGTAAAACTAATGTGTTTTATTCACCTGTAAACTCACACCCATTTTCCCCCGAGTCACAAACCAGCTGTTTATAATTCTCTAATAACACTCTTGGCATTGGTATCCCATCATTCTGTTGAACAGTCACTGAAGGGCTATTTCACCTCACCTGCTGCTCAAAGAGCAGCTCCATCCAGCAGCGAGGGCTCGCGGTATTCCTGCGCCAAGGATGCGGTACCCGGCTCCTAGCACAGGACAACCAAACACAACAGCAGTAGCCTGAAGTGCTAGAGGAGAAGCAGAAAGGTGTTGTATCCCGCTCCGAGGTGATCATGGGTAAACTAATTTTCAGTGTAGGTGCTCAGGAAAGAAACTGCCCTTGTGAACAGAAGCCATTGCAAAGCAGCAGTGGGTATAGCCCAAGAAACTCAGTGTAAAAGGCACACTGTCCACAGACATTGCTTTTTCTCCGCTATAAGACAGCTTGTAAAATGGGACTCATGGCCCACCAGGACCTTCCTTACTGCCCATACAATGTCAGGGTCCAGCTGCGGAGCCCTGAGCTCGACGACAGCATTTGCAGCATGAAGCATCACTGCTCTCTAGCAAATTATTCTGTCCATTAGTTACATCTGCAAGTACCACGTGGAGAAGCCAACAGGACATAGATATTGTGCTTCATGAGATCATTAAGGCAACAGAAGACATGTGTTGACCCAGACATACTTCCCTAACTACGTACTTGCTCCTAACTCAGCATTATGGTATGCTGGACCTTGGAAGGGCCCTGACTTGCATGAGAAACGTCCTCCCTCACCCCAGCAGCATGGGAATCGCTCTGCTGGGAGGCTCCGAGTCATCCAGCAAAGCATGAAGCAGGAGGGTGGGCAGCAAAGGAGCTCCTGCCCTGGGGTTTGCCAAGTTCAATAGACCCATGTTGAGAAGCGTTACCTGTGCTGTCAGGTGAGAGTCAAGTTGTGCCCCACAACGGGGTTGTATTCAATGGAGATGGGCAGAAATTCCAGCAGATTTAAGAGCAGACCTCAGGAAATGGATAATTCTTCATACCTTGGCGTGCCTCAGACAACTGTGGGAATGCAGCTGCTGGCCAGGCAGGAGCTGGAAGCCAGGAGCAGCATGGAGCGTGCTGCAAACAACTGTCTGCAGCCCCATAAAACCCAAACCCTTGCCTGGGAGACAGCCTGCATGGACTTAAAATTAAATGAGCTGAAACCTGCAGTCACAATAGGTTACTATGGAACATCTAGGACAAAGGGAAATGCATAAACAAAAAACCCTGATGAAAAAAGCTGCAGGCGGTTTTTACAGGGCACAGCACACAAGCCCACGGCCTCAGGGACAGGGCATTGCACATCACAGCAAACCGTGGGGTCAGCACCACATAGGGACACCAGCAGCAGGACACTGACAGCAGATATGAGAGCTAAGGACATACCAACAGCCACCAGAAGCAGGACACTCAGGAAGGTGTCCCTGGGCACCTGGGCTGGATGAACACGGTGGGATCTAAGAGAGGGTGGAACCACTCAGGCTATAAATGCCTGATCTGGTGTCCCACACATGCGATGTGCTGCAAGTCATATCAGACGAAAAAGAAAAATGTTTCATAAAAGGTGTGTAGCTGTGAGAAAATCATAGAAAAAAAAAATACATCAGGCTTTTATTTGGCATTTCCTAGGAATTAAAGGGACACCAAGAAACCTGAGACAGAAAAGACAGCTAGAGTAATCAGAAGCAACCCCAGCCTCCTGCCCTGCTACAGATATTTTAAAGATTAACCACTATTAACAAAATGAAGAAGCAGAACTTTCCCTCCCAACAACCCTTTGGCATTTATATAAAGGGTCACTATACTCTGTTGGTCCTGCTCAGGTCCAGGCACTTGGTGCTTCCCAGGTGGCTCTGGGGACCACTGAAGATGCTCTCAGTTCTTAATGTATTTAGTCTGAAAGCCACATGCTGCAAACAGGGGCTGTCTCCTGGCTGCCCAGATCATTTAGGTGCATCATATGATATAAAAAACTAGGTTAAATTCTGAATATGCACACACAAACCTGTCTATAGTAGAGCTATGTCTGGAAGATCAAGAATGATCAGCAATGGGTTAATAAACAATCCGTCCTTCCTGCTGGGGTTCAGCAGATTGCTTGCAAGCTCCTACAGCACTCCCAGCTGCTGGGCCCTGCCTAACACATGCCACTCACAGTCAGGTGTTACAATTACCTACTCAGCATTTGTTAACTCTTAACATGAGTTTTCACAGTGCAATTTTAAAGACAATATTAATAATTTACCTGGGAGATCAGATCTCCTTTCCCATCACAGCTGCACCCCACCGTCACCCCATCATCACAGTAACCAAACCCCCACTGCCCGGGGTGCTGTGGGCCCTGGTTTTAATTTTGCAAAGAGGTAAGGGGCCACAAACATTAACAAGTAAGGCTTTGTAGAAAGATCTGGACTAATCAAAAGAACCATCTGCTAGGGAAAGACAGGAGAGCCATCTCCAGGCTGCTGCCACCAAAACAATCTGGCAAGGCAGAGAGAAGGGGCAGATGTGAACACAGCAGCCCCCAAGCACAGCTCCCCAGACCCAAACCATTGCAGAAGGATGCTTGAAGATAAATTCATTTACAGCTAAGGCTTCTCATGCAGTATTAGCCTGTGGAAATGTGTGAGGTATGGTTTAGCCAGATTAAAAGGTGCTAGAAGGTTATATGAGACTATTTCTTATACCAGCACCCACAGCCACCACCAGAGACTGGTACCTTGTTACAGAGGCCAAGGAAGACCCTCTGCTCCAGAGCAGGCAGTGCACCTGTCACCAGCATCATCTCATACCTTCAATACCTCCCCCAGAGCACGAGGTGCTTGTCATCCTCAGAGACAGGATCCTGCACCGGGGATACTGCTCTGTGCAAGGAAGCCTGGGCTCTCCCTGGGCAGAGCAGATCCCGTGGGACATTCCGAGCTCCAGCAGCTGTGGGAAATCAGCCCTCAGAGGAGACACCAGGCCCAATTCCCACCCGTCCTGGGGTGTCCTCACCCCAGCCAGCAGCCCCGCACTCCACTCAGGAGTCAGCTATTCCCACCCACAGCAGAGTATTAATTAAAAGCATGTTCAGGGCCAGAAGAGTGACTGCACAGATCTGCTTTCAACTGAGTCCTTTGGTTAGTCACTAAAGCCAAAGCCCCAGCTCTCCCAGTGCCCACATGGCCATAGCAGGGGGAGCCCGGGGCAGGCTGAGCTCTGCTCCCCGCTCCTCTCCTCCACCATCACAGCAGTGCCAGAGCCCACAGCCCCGTGATGTATCAGCTTATAGTATCACAGAATAGTTTGGGTTGGAAGAGACCTTCAAAGCTCATCCAGTCCAACCCCTGCCATGAGCAGGGACATCTTCACCCAGCTCAGGTTGCTCAGAGCCCCATCCAGCCTGGCCTCCAGCCTGCACTGACCTCTCCAAGCCAGGGTCTGCAGAAAAAACCAGCCCTTCCGCCATCCATTCCCCCCATGCCACATTTCATGCCTGAGCCTCACATCAGAAATGCTACAGAGATGGCCAGCATAGCTCTGGGGTCCCGCACAGCACGCAACCCACTTTTGTTTGAGAGAGGGCAGAGCGGGGTGCGTTCAGCATCTTATACCAAGCCCATGAGCACAACTCCCTTAGGTTAAAGCACATGTGATGCTTAGTTCAGCCTGGCCTGGCCACTGAGCACACCCACATGCCCTGTCTGCATCCCTGCCCACAGCTCAGCCACATCTGAACCACCCACAGAAAAGCCAGTTCCAGCAGAAGTCAGTGAAACACGTACGCACTCAGCCATCGGTGATTTGCAAACATCGCTCGTGCTCCCGGAGACCAGCAAGAGCACTTGCACCTTTGCACAAAGACACTCACCCAGGGTCCTCCTGCCCACCTTGGGAGCAGGTGACAGCCAGCCTGGCCACAAGGGCTCTGTGCTCCTCGTGGCTGAACGTGATGTGCAGCTAAAGGGCTGAGAGAAACCCACCTTTGATGCTCTTCTGGAACAAAGAGCCTCAGATTACATCACTAGGGAGTCCCCTTTCTCACCAGAAACCCCTTGCAGAGCCCCCACCACATCCATGAGGAGGAAAGGGACCCAGCACTGCACTGAGGATGTCACGGGAGATGTGAAAGGCCAAACCACGGTGGGAACAAACCTCCCTGGCCTCCCACGTGTCTCCCCCACATCCCTGCCTAGTAGAGACAGAGGCTATCCAGCCCTGCGCTGCTACAACACCCACAGCGCTTGGAGTTACGAGCAGCTCTCAGGAATGCTTTGAAGTGGCTCAAAGCAGAGGAGTAAGCACAAGCAAGAGAGGAACGAGGGTGCCGTCTGTGCTCTCCAGAGACAGCGGGAAGTCGACAGTGCTCCTGCAGGTAAGTCCTCATCCACGGGCACCAGGTGCTCTCGGCACATCCCAGGATGGAGCCCTGTGGGTCTGCTATGGACCAGCCACAGGAGCAGCTTTCTCTGGCCACAGTTTCACTCCACCCTGGGCTTGAGCGTTTCCTCTCATCCGTGTGGTTTCCCTCCCAGTGCCGATGCCCAGCAGCCGGCTGGGAACGCCCAGGAGCAGAGGCCTGTGCCTCCCCAGGCTGCCACGCCAGAGGAGGGTGAGCTGTGCGGTGCCACACGGGCTGGGACGAGGGACACCCCCCCTTGCGCTGCAGCACACCGGCTCTGCAATTTTAGCAAAGGCACCTCGTCTCCCTTGCTTTCCCACTTTCATTCTGGCCATGCACGCAGAGAGTGAGCCCCTGGGTGACACCACGCCGCCTGTCCCCTCTCCCCGCTGCTGGAAGCAAACGGTTACAGTCGCGGCCATCCCTGAAGCAGCTCGCTGCAACATTGCTCCCCAACAGCTCGATATACCCAGGAGCAGCTTTTGGAACCACTCAGACATGCACCATTAGCCAGCATTTGCAGGGAAGCTGGGGAATTAAATGCAGTTATTCATTCCTCTGTTCTCCCCCACCCATCCGCATGCCCCCACGCATGGCCAGCAAGGTGAAGCCCACGCCGGGGCACCGGCCACCAGCTCCGGCATCGCGCAAGGAACGGCTGCGGGACACGCAGGCAGCTCCTGCCCTGCCAGCCAGGATGGGAGGGCGAAAACCGGGGGAAGATACTTTTGGCAAGTAAAGAAAGCCCAACCACAACACACACACAAACTCAGGAGCCAACCTTCAGAGCAGAAACGCGTCTCCATGCCAAGAGCTCGGCTATTTTCCTCCCTCTTCCCAGCTCGCAGCTCTGAGCTAACAGGCTCAGCATTCATCCCCCCGCGCCGTGCGGCACATGGGAGCAGGGGGGGAGAGACAGACTCAAATGAAATCCAGACCTAGAAAGCAGTTTCTTTTTCCCCCTTGCTTCCCCCCTTCACCCCCCGCCCCAGCTTCTGCTGGAACCACCTTCTGTCTAGAGGGCTCAGGAGAATGGAGGAAAAAAAAAAAAGGCAGAAAGGAAGCATTGCAAAAAAAAAAAAAAAAAAAAAGGAATCAGCTGAAATCCACCCGGAATGTGGCTGTTTCTTTTCTTAAAGTGCAGAAGCTGCTGGAAAGGCAGGAGGGCAGAAACAGAATATAACATATTAAAAGATCAATAGCCTACCTGAAATTCGGTCCCTCTCCATTACTACGGGATATATTTAGCATTCGCGTGTCACAGCCGTCCCTTTTTTCGGTGGCGTCCCCTTCTTTCCCCCACTCTCCCTCCCTCCTTGCCTTGCCTCCTCCTCCTCTTCCAAAAAAAGCTCTTTGTCTGGTCTAATTTCTTCAATCTGTTGCAATCATGAATGCATCCAAATTACCACATTTCCATGTGCTGATCATATGTTTGTGCTCCAAACTGAAGTAGCTTTGTCTCTTTGAAATGAAAAGGAAGAGTAAGATAGGAAGAGAAAGAAAGAAAAAAGAAAAAGGGGGTGCATGACCCAAAAAAAAATCCCGTAACTCCCTGAAATACTCCACCAGGAGCAGGAAAACTGGAAATCCCGAGTCCTCTGGAAGACAGTCTTAAAGCTACAGCATGCCAGTGTCCAGGGGAACGCTCCAGCCTCCACAGCTCCCTCTTAATATCCACCAGGAGATGCTTAAGGAACTTGGCTCCTTGCAATAACAGAGCGAACAACTCATCCAGCTTCTCAAATCTCTCCCCGTTTCCCCAGTCTTATTTTTCCTGCTATTTCCTCTATCCCCTCCTCCTTCCTTGGCTCCAGCATTCAAAAAGCACACGGATCCTTGCACGTTCCCCCACCCTGCCAGGTCTGAAGTTCCGATTCACGCATAAACTATTTGGCTGATGAAGGCTGACTTCATTCCCAGCACAGCATCACGGGCTGCTGCTGCTACCAGGCAGGACCCCAGCGCCGCACGTGTTTACTCGCCCTGTGCATCCCTCCGGAGAGCTCCACCGCCGGCCCTGGCACCGAGCCCCTCTGCAAAACGGCAATAAGGGGAGGATTTCTGCAGCCAACCCAAAAGTCTCTACGTGGGCAGAAGTCCTTGGTGTTCTCCTCAGTCCCGCAGTGGAGAGAAGGCAAAATTTGAGAGTGGTTTTCCTCCCCCGGGATGCCCAGGCAGGGCACAGGGATGCAGGGGGAGCGAAGCAGCCCTGTGGAGCCTGTCACCAGATCCTCCTCTTGCGGCTGGGATGGAGGGATGCACGGCTGCAGCGATGGGCTGATCCCTCGGAAACTTCCACTTGGCCGGCAGCCTGGGCAGGCAGTGGGGACGTCACGTTGGCACCTCTGAGATGATGCCTGCGCTGCCTGTGGGCACAGCGCTGCCCAAACCGCCCCACACAACCCTCCCGTGTCATTCGCTGCCAATTCCTATTGATAGTGCAGAGCCTGAGTCACCCAGCCAGATGTGAGGACACAGCTTCCATCCCCAGAGCTGGCAAACAAGCCATCCCTCCCGCAGCCCAGAGGCAGGGACAGCAGATGCCAGCAGCCGTGACATCCCTGCTGCCACAGGCCAGGTGTCCTGGCAGGACCCTCGTGTGCTCAGCGTGGTACACATGAAACTTTCTGCCCCAAAAAGCTCACAGTTCACATGGGAAAAATCACAAGTGTGATAGCTGTGACAGAGCCTGGCACTTCGCCCCACAGCAAGGGCAGAAAGACAAATTGTTTCCTGGCTGAATAAATAAACCTCCAAAGGAAATACTTCGGGCACTGCTGTGACATTTGGACAGCCTGGACCTACCTTGCATTGTTTTTCAATATGAAAAATCCTATCAAATGCGTGTGCTTCCTCCCACAGCAGCTGATGGAGAGTCAATGTCACCAAACCAGAGGCAGAAACACAGCCAACACCAAGCAGCAGGCTCAGGCCAGCACCCCCATGGCACAGGAGATGGGGCACAGCTGGTGGGAGGCAGCTGCAGGAGGGTCCATCCTTTAGCGAAGTTTCTCTTTAATCCCCAGAGGATTATTCCCTGGGCAGGGAGATTTAGATTCCTTCCCAAATTCTTGTTCTTCGCTGTTAAAGCTTTGCGTGTTCCTGCTGCCAGTGCCTAAGGCGCTAGAGAGGGGACAATAAGCAATGTTTTCCCAGGCACAGACCAAAACCGTGTTTCCTGCCTGAGATCTCGAAAGGTGCCAAACACAAAGCAAGAACCCAAGGGAGCTGCACAGCCCCATGCAGCATGAAATCCAGCCTGCTGCCTCCACCAAGCAGCCTTTATTGCTGAACTCCTTATGCTGGAGAGGAAGGGAAAAGCTCAGGGGAAGTATCAAAAAGGAAGAAGGTGAATGGAAAGGAAGAAGGTGAATGGAAAGGAAAAAGGGATGGAGGCAGCACACACATTTGTAGACTTTAACCCATCAAGATCCAGGTGATCAGGAGGAACAAAAGCAAAGGGCATAATTTCTCATGAGGCAGATCACCATGAGGCACGTGGGAAAATGAATCCAAATGAATAAGGCAATTGGACTTTAAATTCATAAAACCTTCAGGTAGGTGCCCTCATTCAGACTCCAAGAGCTCAAGGAAATTTTAATGGATTCACTTTAAAGGTCCAGTCATGTGTCTCTGTTTGAAGCAGTGCTCACAAAGTGCTCCTGCCACCGCCACGGGTAGCAGCGGCTTTGGGGTGCCTGTGTTTGAGGGGGGTGCTCAGCCACGCTGTGCCCACGATGCCAGTGTTGGTATTTGCTCCCTTTGAAGGTGCAGTTCCAGCAACTTGTGTATTATAGGGCTGGGAGTCCCTCACTCTCTTCAGTTTTTGAGCAGCTCACCACATGCCTGTTTAAATGGGTATTTGGTGGTTTGTGTATTATACAAGTCTATATAGAGGAAGAAAATATATTGCATTTTCTAATACTACTGTTAAAAAGGTTGCAAGCACACACAGGGTTTGGGGAGGGGACAGAGAAGACTCTTCCCCTGGCTGGGGCTGTTTTCTCAGGGTTCAAGAACCCCCAGGGCTGCATTTTGACGGAGCCATGGGGAGGGGGAAAAGAAAAAAAAAAACCACCACACAACAACTTTTAGGAAACCACCACCATCTACCATAAAAATAAACCCAATTTCCATTTGCAAACAAGAACCTGAAACAAAAGAGCGGCCTTTCTCTGCTGCCGCCCCGTGCTTGCCGACGCTGGCACAGGGGTGCACACGCTTTCCCTCACCCCACCTCACAGGTTTAAACATTACCAGCAGCAGGAGCCAGCAGGAAACGCTGCCAGGTGCGGAGAAAGCAAGGAAGGAAATCACAAGAAAGAAAGTAAACCCAACCCTGCTCCAGGCTCAGTTTGAATTTTCTCTGACACCTTTCCTAGGCCAGCCCAGCAACACCCAAGCCCTTTGCTAAGCAATAAACCGCTTGCTGTGCGCGAACATGTAGATAAGCAGGAAAGCTGTGGACAGCACAAGCTCACCTTGACCACGGACATGCCACCACAGAGCTCAGGACATCGGTGTGCAGCCAGGAGGGGCTTTAAGACTATCGACACTCTCACCAGCAGCAGCAGATACCTGCAGATATTCAGGTAGATCCTATTTGCAATTCCTTGTCTGCCTCTCTAGGTTTATGTTATGATTGCATTCCTGTGGCATTTCATCCAGCAGACATGTTATTTTCTACCTGCTTCCCACAGTCACAGCCAGCCGCTTCTACCAGGGCTTTTAGCAAACCAGGCAGGTATCACCTTCTAACCCCAGCACTGCTGCTGAGTGAGCTGGAAAGGAAGAACACTGCAAGTCCCTGCAGGGATCAGAGGTTCAAACCGCACTGACAAAGCAGCCAGAGCAGGCAAAGACCTCCAGGGCCTGGAGAGGCAGGAAAAATGGGAATTCAACTGGTTCTTTCACAAGCTCAGCTATCTGCAGCACTGGTGAGCTGGGAGGAGGGTACAGAGGGGAAGGACAGTGTGGCGGAGCAGACCATACCTAAATCAAATTATGTTCAGTAAAGCATTTTCACATGAGGAAATACAGGTCCAAACTCAAACAGTGCAATCAAGTGTTACCCCATTATATTCCCTCTATGCCATTTACCCCCAGGCTGGACCCAACCAGCAGATGACAGAATCTGAGCCTCCACTGTTTGCTCTAAAAACTTTTCATTTACATTTATATGAGCCTTGAGAATGGGGAAGAAAAAACACTAAAACTCTTCTTTTCATTAAAAAAAAAATGAAGGAGATGCCCCTCTTTCCAAGGGAGGCATCTATCCTCTGAATGCTTCTACCCTGCTCTTTGCCGGTTATTTTTAATTTGCCTCCCCACTGCTCCTTCCCCATCTCCCAGCTGGGCAGACACAGACCTGCCCTACCCTGGACCGCAGCTCTTGGCTGCTCCACACTTGCTGCCAAGCACTATTTTGTCCCTCCATGGTTATTTCTTATGAAAACCTGTATTTGTTCAATGCAGGGGAACACAGATCCTCCTAAGTTAGTACTTTTCCCAAGCCAAAGACCATGCCCAGGACACAGAGATCCTTGCCACCCAGAAGCAGTGAGTTGCAGCAGGGGAATCGCTAAACCAGCAGCACATCTCCCCTCCTGCCCCAAGCCCACAAGTCTCTCTCTGTCCTGTCCCATCCTGTGGATGGATGTATCTTTAATGAGAACCCCTGTTAGAGCTCTCCTCCATGCTGGTTCTCAATCTCTCTGCTCGAAAGCCTCAAACTACCAAAATTCCCATGCATATCCTCCCTGGGCTTTCTGCTTGTGCTTGAGCACTCATGTGCTGAAGTATTAATAGCAGCTGGCAGTGTAGAGCAAGAGGTGAGGCGGGACTGGATGCTCATGGTCCCAGGAGAGCACAGGGAGCCTCAGATAAATGTTAACTCTTCCACAATCATCCACTTAAGTTTTCCCTCCCAGACTCCTCCATTCCATCAGTCTTGTCCTCTCAACATTGTCTTCTCCAACTCACCTCATGAGTCCCCAAAACAGGTCTGTGGTCATTCTCCACCCAGTGGTTGCTGGGAGAAAGAAGATTTCCCAATGGTATTGCTGTATTTGCTCTTCTTTTGAGCATTGGCCATTTGTTCTGCACCTTCTTGCCTCCTAAACACAGAGATTTTCAAAATATTGCTGTCTGTGGGGCCATCACAGGCAATGGGCTCTGTACAGATTTCACAACACAGATGTTGCCTTGGCATGATGCAGCCAGAGGACACCACCATGGTCTTACCTTGCCTTAAGTCCCCACTGCTGAAGAAGGGCTGATCCACTAAAGGAGAGAAAACAGGGCAGCAGACACTATTTTCATTTAGCAGCAAAATCATCCAGGCCCAGACACTTCTCTGAACATCATAACATGCTTTTGACCAGAAATTAAACTACAAAAAAATTAAACCAAAGAGGGACTGCTCCACTGAGTCAGTCAAGAATGCCTCTTGCTACTGCTGCTTTTCATGGACTTTGCTCATTGCTTCCATAGCTACTAAGATTTCTGCAGAACGACTTCACACTTTGCAGGTCAGCCCTGAACGTCTACAGTGCTTTATCCGCCAACCCAGCTGCAGAGTTGCATTACAAACAAGTCATCTCTCTGCAAAGGGCATGAAAGGCTGCACTCCCATCTCTTCTGCAGCCCTAGACACAAGATAAATATAGCAAGTAGTAAATCGGTGCTCTCTGCCGAAGGTACAATTAGGGGTTTTGGTAAACACCGGCCACCGCCGGATGTGCTGGAGGCTCAGAGGATGCCTGTGGTGGGCAGCCAGGGCTGGGGAATTCGCCTCTGCCCACGTGATGAGGGACACCAGACTTGGAGGGGAAAAGGGAAAGTTGGGCAGCCACCAGCTGGTTTGCCAACATGCCCAAGAGCGATTTGCAAACTGACATTTCAGCAACAAAGACAAAAAACAAACACCAGAGAGAGACACATATTCAACCAAGAGAAATGTGACCACACGCAGCTGCTTAGGTAACCAGCACTGCAAAAGCTGGCACATACAGACCAGGTCAAAACACACCTGCCCTCCTCTGGGTTGTTTGTCCCCTGTTCCTAAGGGGACAGGTGCCAGACACCCCCCCCACACTCCTCCATATTGTCCCAGTGCCCACTGACACCTTGGCTGGACACGTCCTGTCACTCCCACCAGCCCCAGGATGGCTCTTCCCCACCTGCTCCATCAGCTCCTGAACTGTGGGTCAGCCACATCCATCCCAGCACCACCATGTCCCTCACAGGACACAGGCTGGGGCTGGCAGAGGTGATAACAAATGTATTTCTCTTGCCCAAGGCACTGTGCTCTCCTCTAGAGGACTGGGTTTGGGTTGGTTTTTTTCCTCCATCCTTCACAATGAGAAAAAAATCCTATTCCACTGCCCTTCCCCTTCGCTGCTGTCCCACCTCCTCTCTGCTGCAGCTGTTTGAGGTTCTCTCAAAAGAAACACCTGGTCCCAAAGCAATGAATAACCTCAAGGATTACTGTCTGTCTGGGAGGAGCTGCACTCTGCACTTCTACACCCCCTTTCTTCAGGGTAACCCTGTGGAGCTCATCAGCACTCATCAACAAACCCATATCACATCCCAGTGAGGAAAACAATTATCTTAACACAGAGTCAGCAGCTAAAGCCTTCAAGAATTACAGAGAATTAAATCCTCAGTCATTTCTGAACTACTGATCTATATTTCACTGCCTCTAGTTTCCTCACACCAGAGCCGATAGTGCCAGGTGCTGTACAAAAAAGCACCAGATCTACCCACTTACCTGCAGTGGCTTTTGGAGACTAAAAGAGATGATATATAAGACTGGAGATGAATCACAGGTATTGTAAGGGAACAGGATAACAAGGCAGCCCATCCCCTCAATACTGAACAGGCCCACGGCGCATATCACTATTCCTTAATTTCTTAGCTGTGCACACAAGCACCCACGCTGCTTGAAGCACATGGGAACCCACGGGACTCCCCCAGGCAGCTCAGAGTCCACGTGTCTGCATTACTTACACAAGCACCATCCTCATGTGTCCATGCAGGAAACAGAGCACCTGAACCAAGAGCAGCCTTTTTGCTTTAACTTCTTGGTGCCTGGAGTTGGGAATTCATGCAGAGCTGCACTCGTGCAGCTGCACTGCTGCAGGAGGAACTCTCCAGGCTGGATGGTGACCAAGCTTCACCCTTTGCTACTTCACCCTCGTGATGAGAAAGACCAAGAGGACACACGTCAAACAAGGGCTTGTCGCTAGGGAGCCCGAGGAGAGCGAGCCGTGCACAGGGATGGTCTTTGGCATGGAGATCCACACAGCTGGGGTGACCAGTGTGGCACTTAAAACAAAGGGGAATAGAGGCTGCCCAAAGAAATTCATATGACCTCATCTGAGGACACATCCAAAGCGATCAGGCTGCAACCGCAAGTCTCTAGTTAACCCCTCTGCTGCTCTGTTAAGGTGAAAAAGCACAGTTTGTGCTAAAAACCATCATACTGCAAAGAGATGTTGTACATCCCATGGCTTCCAGCTGGACCAGAAGTGCCGCACTCGCAGCCTGGATCCCAGTATGGCAATGGGAAACTTTAAAAGGATGCGGTAAAGGTTAGAGTAATCTGAAGGTCTGGACCAAGGTCTACAAGAGGGGTTCCCAAACCCAGTTTGCTTAGTTGCCACAATTACAAGTAGAGGGCTATGCTGTGTAGTGAGGGTACCCATGTCTGAGCTGCAGGAGATGTGACAGTTCTGGCAGCATTTCCCTGGGGAAAAAACAAAACTCAAAAACCTAATGGTTTTTATAGCACTCTGAATTAGCTTATGTAACAGTAATCATGTACGCTTGACTAGGGAGCCCCTGGCTTTTGACATTTTTGTTTATTTCTACTATTCTGGTTAACCTGCAGCCTCACAGAAACCAAGTTCTAAAGGTGTTTTCTTACAGACTCCAGGCATAAGGAGAGAAGATGGTCCTCAGGGCAAGGTACAAAAATCAAGAGAAGAGCAAGATCTGTTACCGTATCTACCTTTAGCTGACTAGGTGAATTTGAAGCATCCCAAATTAGTGAACCCTGCTGAAATGCTGCTGATGCAATGATGCCAATTTAAGCTATGCCCACAGCTTTGTGTGTTCAGCTCCTGCACCCACCCAGCCACATATCTTGCCATCTCAGTGCCCACAGGGAAGGATCCCCAGATCCACAAGCAATGCAAAAGGCACAGGTTTCAGTTTCTCTGCTGCTCTATTTCCCCCAATCATGAAATGCAAACATCAATAACTATTAATGGGAAAACATAAGGCTGAACCAGGAAAAAGCAAAATAAGACAAGAACTATCTGAGCACATCCTGTTAAAGTTTTGAGGTTAGACCATCTCCTCTCCACTTTTATTAACCCCACCTACCAGCTCCTTCAGAGACCTCCAGGTACCCTGAACAGGGTGAGAGTGCAGTGCCGCCACAGTCGCAGGGTTCTAGAGCTTGTTCCTCAAGCAAAAGCTCCCAGGCTCACACCACAACCACACATTTGACCCACCTCACTCATCCTGCATCTCCTGCCCACGCTTGTCCACCTCCTGTGGCTACTGGACACTCTACCACTGTAAACCTAAAGGGTGGACAAGGGGCTCAAGCTGGCACAAACAACAAGCAGCTGGGCATGAGACTCCCCTGACTTCCCACCCAAGAAAAGTACTTAGACACTATGAGACAAACTGCGCTGACGACGGTTTCATGACATCAGTGAGTGACCCTTTCTAAAGCAACCCAGATAGCTGACCATGAGCTTTGTGCCTCTTTAAATTATGCCCTATGCTTCCCAAAAGCACCAAGACAAGTTGTGGTTGATCCTCGGCCAACTGCTGATGATGCAGAAGCGGGGCCACGAGCGCCCTTGTCTTTCTTGGATGGAAAAGCTGTGCCTGGCCCTGGCAGCCTGCCCCTGCTGTGCTCGGGCCAGCTCCAGGCAGCCAGACAAAGGCTGAAACAGGAAAGCTGAGGCACCTGCTCCCCTCCCACCCCTTTGGGACCTTCTCATGAACAAAGCACCTGATCCACAAACAGCACCAGCGCAGGAGCAGTTTGGCTGCAACACAACTGCAAGGCATCCTCCTCCCCTGCGTTCACCTACACAGAAAAAGCATGCTGTTTAAGTAAATCAGTAAACTTTACCTTTTTCCGGACCCTCCTGCATTACCCCTGCCAGGGAAGTTCCTTCCTCTTAGCAAAAACCGAGTTGTAGGCTGGAAACAAATCAAAGTACAGAGCACAGCTGGCTGCCCGAGAGGAATACAACACTGATTTCTTCCACTCCAACTGCTCTGGGGCTGTTTTCTGGCCAACTTGGGAGCACATCACTGCTCCGGATGGCAAATGTCAGCACATTTCTGTGTTTCAAATTCACCAGGTACAGTCGGAGGAAAATGAAGTGGGAGTAACTTCCCTGACACATCGTTCTGAACTCTGCAAAAATATTGCCCTAAGCTACCCACATCAGGCGACGGTGGCATTTTAGGGGCCACAATTCTGAGCTTTGATGGAGCCTTTTATAAAGGGCTTCTTCCCACTCCCCTCCTCTTTCTCTGCCCATGTCTAATTGCACATTGAACAGAGCCTCCAAACCACTCATAAAACTCAACCTTATGGGCAGGATCCCACGTTCTAATTGAAGGGGGACAGTGCCAAGCCCCAGACATCATCTCTGTCCTTCCAGCCCTTGAGCTGGGTCCTCCCAGCTCTCATTTATCAGGATGTACCCCAGGATGGTTCTCCTGGCCACACTGAGGGGCAGCCCCAAGCCGGACTAATACAACTATTAATGCTATAAAAAGAAGGAGCCAGGAGACCAGCTCCATGTGTCTTCTACTGAATGGGCCCTGGTTTAGGTTTAACTCAGCACCTTCAAGGTGCTGGACATCAGAAAGAGCTTCTGTACCAATAATTGTGGCATCTCTTGGTATAGCCAGAGCCCTGTTACAACTGTGAGATTCTTCAACACTGTCACAAACTGACATCTCCCCCTTCCCAGGACACTCCTCAGGTATGGTGTGATATTAACTCCAATTTTGCAGCCAAATAAAACCAAACTGAGACAGAGCATAAGATTCACATATCCCTAAATACACCTACCTGAAGAAATTATAGTCCCCTCTAATCCTATGGGAATATGGGTTCCTCCAAGCAGCTTATTCTTCCTATCCTATAACGCTCTCAGACACTCTGATAACCTCCAGCTCTCTGCGTTGACCAACACAGACAAGTCCCACATCGCTGGCTTACCTGGGACTATGCATCAGGCCTGTACAAAACAAACCGAGGCTCCAAAACTCCAGAGAATCGCTGCTCACTGAGCAATTCTGGATCCTAATGCCACACAACCACTTTCAAAGGGACAAGTAAAATTGAGGGGAGTCACAGAAGAAGGTCAGATCTCCAGGTTCCCGCTGTCCTTGCATGCCCCAGGCAATACATGGTGTGTAGATGACTGCAGTTCCCTAGACCCCAAGAGCTGGTGGCTGTGGAACTGCATGTCACCCTTGTCTTTGTTTAGGGGGTCAAAGAGCCCAAAGCAACCCCCTTCTGTGATGCTTCACTTACAGCCACTGCTCAATCATCCCAACTCCAATTTATCTTTTACAGGATTAAAGGCTTCAGGATGCAAGGCCAGATGTGAAGTGGGGAAAATTTGGATCTGAAACAAGGGGAAATTGAGCTGCAGTTATATGGAATCATAAATATTTACTGCAATGTAAACTGGAGCACTAAGCTACTCATTTGATTTTAACTTGAAAAAAAATATTAAAATTTAAAAGGTCTCTCACCAGAAAAGTTGAAAAGTATATAATTAGAGTCTAAAGAAAACAAACTTTAACAAACATGCTGTGTCTTTCAATTTAGATTCTCTGCACTCCAGTTAGCTTTGGAGCTGTACCAATTCCCCTTTCTGTCCTCAGACATATATATATGAAAACATGCGGTGCCAGGGCTGAGACTGCAATCTTGTTTTTGCACATGCAGAAGATAAACATGCACTTCAGTTCAAAACTACCAATTTCTGCGCTGGTGGCCGAGTTCTGAGGCGTCAGCTTTAAAATGCAGCTCAGTTCTTCTGGACTGCACAATCATTGCCGCAAAGCTTTAGCACCCACACCAATACTGCAACTTCACACTAAATTATCACTCGCAGCATTTTTCCTGCCATTTCACCCTAGTTTGGGGTGCAGTATCCTACCATATTTGCATCCTTCCACAGATACATCAGAACATCAGGGTTGGAGATGGTGACAGCGCCCGGCTGTGAAGCTCCAGATGCAAAGCAGCAAGTGTCCCAGCAGCAGGACAGTGTCACAGTGTGCCGTGCCCCATCACCTTTTCTGTGCCATAACATGAATACCTGTCTCTGTGCTTATCACTAGAGTTTGATGAGGGCCAGGTAGGCAGTATCACAGCTCCTAGGGTGTTTAGTGCATGTTTAACTGGATGACTGTGACTAATCCCCATTCTGCATGTGCTGATGCCTCGATACAGCAAAACACTGAAGCCCCTGCTCCAGGAAGGCATCCCGAGGGTGGCTTTTTTCTCCTCCCATCCATGCGGAGGGAAAAGCTGAAAACGTCTGTTTTGATAAGTACATCTGGGAGCTGAGACAGGATATGAGGATTGAGGCAATGAATTGAAACAGCAAATCAAGCCTGGAGGGAGCAACTGTGAGTGACAGACCACAGGCATGGGAATGGATGAAAACCCTGAACTGAGCGTGGCCAGAGCAGGGTGTGGAGGAGGTGAGGGGGGTTCTTGTGGAGACAGGCTGATTGCAGTAAGGAACAGAGACACAACTGTCAGCACCGCTAGAAAAGGAGGAGGCAATGCCCAAGAGAGGTCAAACATCTCAAACAAACGTGAAGGAAGACTTCAATTCCAGCAAAGCACCTGCTAAGAAAGATGAGCATCCATAGTGTACAAGGGACTGCAATTCTGGAGACAAATGCTTCCCACAGGGGTTTGGACCATGGAGCAGGACAGGTCCATCGGGGGGAACAAGCAGAGCCAGCAAAAAGGACAATCAAAAGGAAAAGCTCAGAAGCCAGCTGTCTCAGCTTCCTTTGGTGTATTTTAGATGAGAACAGGGAAGTTTTCTACTCCCAGGGGCTAATTTGGGGCAGGCCAATGCAGGTGAGCACCAGGGTCATGTCTCTGTCCCCAGGCAGTCCCAACCAGTGTCACACACACACAAACAGAGCTCTTGTGCTCAGGCACTCACAAGCACCAAGACTTCTACTACTGCTTTCCCTAGGCTAGAAAACACCTTTTTCAAAGAAGAAATCCTCCCACCTGCTTCCTTCTGAATCAGAAACAGCTTCAGAAACATTAAGCCACAATTACAAGTGTAAATTTGGTCATAAGCACATATAATCCATAAATCTCCACATCCAATAAAAAATAATAGCCAAGGAGAGTACGAAAGAGCCATTAATTACTAAAGCTGTATTTCAACCTCAGGCTATTCCCACTTTCTGTTGCCCTGTGTTAGACCCTTTACATTAAGATGGGGATTTCTAATTATTCTCTCCAGATCCATTATTCAGTAACTAATTAATCTTTTATTTGCTCTCTCTTCATATTTAAAAAATATACTTTTTTTAATATATATATATATATATATACTGCTCGCTCTCTGCAGCCTAGAGAGCTGCGCAATTATTAGCAGCCACCAGCTTTGCCTTCCCAGATGTGGCCACTGGACAGCAGGTACAAGATGCCCTGAGAGTTACCTCTTATATTTTATTATTTTTTAATTTTTTTTTTTTAAATTGGATGAGGATGTTTCAAAGAAAGAAATTAATTCAACTTACTTGGACTTGTCTGGTCACTGAGTCTCCGAGGTCTCCCGCTGGAGGTCCGGGTGATTCCTAAGGCAAGAAGGAGGTTTGAATGGGCCAAGGAAGTTCATGTGAATACACTATATGTGGAACAATCTCATCTGCTATGACTCTACATCTGGCAAAGCACATTTTCTGATGGGAATCTGCTATGCACAATCATCTCTGTGATCAAAGGACTGTTATACATTATTTTGAACAGAAAGACACTTGAGGAGAGACCTCCACTTTTCCCTGAAGACAAATATTATTCAAACATATCAAACCCACAAACATATTTAGGGTTTCCAGAAATAACAGAGAGAACTTCTGAAATCACTAAGTGGGACACACACCTTCACCACCTGCTCCAGGATATTTAATCCTAGAAACAAGTGCAGCATTTCCAGAGACAGGTTTCCTTGCTGAGAGAAGAAAGCACAGGAATTTAAGGACCAGCACGTGCCCTGTGTTGCCAGAGAGCTCAGCAAGGAGGTTCCTGCAAAGAGACCAGAGATCACTTCGCAGAGGCGCTTGGCCTCTCCAGGACGCAAGGACAGCAGCAGCTCCCATGTTCAGCCCCGCAGGAAAGCGGGGGGCAACTCTTTTCTGGCCGGGTTGCACCCAGCATCCTGGGAATGCATCATCTGTAAGAACCCAGTTGTGAGATGCATCATGTATTCCAGGAAGATTTTAAACCAGAACACAGCGATCCAGATGTTGGGCTAATTCTGCTCCATGTCTTTTAATTATAAAATATTTAGCACACTCATTGGGGTAGCACAGGGTTAATTCACATGCATTGTGCTGGAGAAAGATATGTGGACATCTTAACCTACCCTACATCATACATTACTTCGAAAGGCAAAACCCAGACACACCTGTCTCCTCCATCCCCATTGCAGAAAGTAATTGGTAACTCCCAAACATTTGCCTGCCTCCCAGACTCCAGGCAACACTCCTAATCCATCAGCAACTCAATTTCTCTGCCATCCCAGCTGCCTATTTGTAAAGTGACAGTTGCCATAACACGTTTCCCAGGTATGCGGAACAAGAATTCACCTTAACAAGTGTTGGTTAAAACCCAGCCGTATGTGGAAACTGTATGTTGATTAGTGCCTCAGTTTCTCTTTTCTTAGCACAATAGAAGTGGACACAAATACAGTGAACCACTTCATGGAGGATGTAACACTCTGAAACTACCCTAAATGCTATGATTTGCCAATACAGGGATTCCCAGAAGGTCTGGCAGCTCCTCAGTCTTTGGTGGGTCCTGCTGGAGGAACAGCAGCTCCAGGATGGTGTCCACCATCCCGGACACCAGATGCTGCAGCTGTTGAGCTCCAGAATAGACCTACAAAGGCTCCTCAGCTCAACACAAACCTGACTACACCCATATTTTGAATTGGGATTTCTGCTCTATAAACTGGTACGAAACTCCCAGATTTTTTTGGTGAAGTTGCTTGATTAGAAGCGATGGACTTTAAGCAGGTATCTTCTCTTCTCACCGTCTACCAGATCTGTTAGACAATAAGCAAAAGGATTTAACCAGCGCCAATTTAAGCTGCAGAGCATCCTCAAACTGTGACATGTAACATAGCCATAACCTTAAAACTTCATCAGCTGGAAGAGGTTGCACCAAAAAAAAAAGGCAGGAAAACTTTCATACCAACAAGCCTGGGGGGAAGGGAAAAGAGCTGCTTGGCAACTTGACATGGAAATACTGTCTCATGCTTAGAAGCCTCAGCTTATAAATGCACGCATGTATATGTACGCATTTTCCCTCTGCCTTTCCATTTTTAATATAAAAAGCCTCTGTGACTACAGAGTTATGTGGCTAAACCACAGGGCCAGTTCCAGGGAAACGGTGGCACAGGGAGAACCCCCGGAGCCGTCCCCCCCCTCAGCTCTGCCCCCCAAAGAGCATCACCAGCCAAAGGGCCAAACATAGAGCCGGGGCTGTCCACCCACACGTGTGAACACCCCATCTGTCTTTTCAAGAGCTTTATCTGCATTGCAATGGGCCACAATGCTGCTGCACAGATCACTCAGCCTGCAGCTCCCATTACTGACAGAAAGAAGGGCTGAAACTTCCAGGAGCTTGTACAGTATAACCAGCATTATAAATTTTAATCATATTTTTTCTATTAAACCCTGTTCCTGACTTTTCTTAATTCTTTTCTTCCCTCTAAATGTCTACTGCTGCTAGCAAGAATGAAAAGGCATATTTCCTCTGCTCAACAGTTTTAAATAGCACTTTTTCAGCCAAGCTGTAAGAGCACTTAAGTCCTGGCTCAGGTCCTTGCTGAGAACAAACACCTCTGCTTTGTTTGCGTGCGGGCAAGGTGCGGTGTTGAAATCCGGCTTTCATAGTTGCTCAAAAATCAGAAAAAAGTCCCTTATGAGTGGCACACTGAAGAACGCAGATATGCAGCCATGCTGAGGTAGTTAAATACATCCTTTTATGTTCAAATACTTCATTCGGTCTGCGGCAAAGCAGGACGGAAGCAAAATGAGGAGCTTACAAGCTTGGACAGGATCGCACATAGGAAATGGCTTTATTCCCTTTAGCAACGACTCCAGTGGAAAAACACACAGGACTCCAAGCATCCAGTACTGCACAGCCAGAGTGTCCGTGCCCTGAGCCTCTGCCTTTTATGCAAGTATTTCTGAGAATATCCACCCACATGTGTGGATGCACTGTCTTGAAGGTTTTCTCTGGGGATTTGCAATTATTCTTCATGCCCTTTTCAAATAAGTAAACCCAAAGGTGGACAAGTTGGATTGATTTTTTCTGTATTGGAGACAGCATAAGAAGGAAGATTCTCTGACAGCTGTTGCTTCAATCTCTCTTAACATTAATAATACATAATAATGCTGTTAATCCCCTTTCAACAAAAGGCAAAATAAGGAGCAAACAAGCAACTTGTACAGTTCTCCCAAACCTTAATAGTGAATCTGGAAAGAGGAGGGAGCACTACAGAGTCCAAGCCAAGCTTGCTATCTGTGATGTCCCGCTGCCCCTCCACCAAGGGAGGATTGAGACAGTCCTGGAAAGCAGATAAACAGCAGGGAAAGCTGGCAAGACAGAAGAGCAGATCCATCAAGAAAAAAAAAAAATAAAGTGAGAAAGCGACAGCTAAAAATATGCTGCTCTGAACACACTGCCAGGAAGCCAGCGATGCGGGCAGGACTGGGGAGCATCAGTGTGCTGAGCGTGTTCTGGGGTTACATCTATTTATAGCGTGGAAGCAGCAGGATGAGCCCTGGGTTTGGGCTGCATGGCTGTGAAATGAAAATCAAAGGTTTCCACCCCAGATGCAATGTCTATGATTCTTTCCTCTTAACGCAGTTCAAATGCCCTCAAGCCATGCTATAAATTTATTGAGTGCACCGGACTAGGAAACATAATGAAATATGCTTTATTTAGCTGAAAGTAGGAACGCTTCTCCACATCCCCAGCAGAATTACTTCAAAATGGAAGAGTCCAACAGTTAAAACTCAGTCAATCCAAGAACAGTTCATTCAGGCCAGCGGATGTGCTGCTGCAGGACGGAGTTATAACATTTGCAGAGCTCACCCTCGCTTTGGCTCACTGGCTGAGCGTTATTTTCTTCTTTTCATATTTTACAATCAATGACTAACTCCCTCCAGATCCACAGGCTGGGGCCATACGGCACAGCAGAAAGGCAGCAGCACCAGAGGACATCGGGCTTCTCTGGGGTCTCCTTCAAAACTGCTGAAGCCAAAACTGGCTCCAACAGGGATGTGTCAATGGAAGCGTGACCTCAGCCAGGCTCACACTTAAATCGCTCCCTCCAGAAAACACTGGGCCAAATGTTCTACTATTTCAGGCTTCTTGCAGCTGCTGATAAAACACACCATGGATGTAAAGCATTCCAGTATTGAAATGGGAGCATTTTATAGACACTTGCCCTGATGCAGAGGATGCGGACACGGTACAAGGCAGCAGGGAGACTAAGTCCAGCCTGTCTCAAGAAACCGTCCTTGCTATAGTGTGACTTTTCTGGCTGACTTTGCTGAATCTGAACCTAGAGCTGATGAGGGAACTGCCAGAGACATTCACCTCCAATACAGTCGATATGTGTGTTCTCCAAAATACAGTTTTTGCATGATACACCCCAAACTTTTTATGTGTGCATATAATAGTGAAAGACCACTTGAGATTTATTTTCTCCTCACAGTAAGCAATCCATGCCACTACACTCATATGATGTAAAAAAAAAAATTCAAAAGAACAAATGAGCAATTTCCATTATCAAGAGAAACCACAGAGTGAAGACAAACAATGGAGGATGTAACCCAGGAACTTGTTCTCTCTACACAGTCCAATAAAAACAAAAACCCAAATAAACAAAAGAACCCAAACTAAAAAAAAGTCATGTTGGAAAGGGATGGGCCAAAACCAGCAGGAGTCAGCTGGACTCAGCAAAGCAGCACCAGCTCAGAGCAGCCCGTGTGACCCTTGCTTCTGTTAAATGCATTTCCTAGTGGGTCCGAGATCAGATAATTCAGCTGCCTTCTTCACCCAGCACAAAGACAGCAGGGTGTCCAGACAGCTCTGGAGACATGTTGCTGTCCAAGACCAGTTTCATCCTAAGGACATTTCCACTCTCCTGGAGGGTACAGGTCAGAGCCAAGCCATGGAGCCATCCCTGGACTCCACCAGCTTTAGCACTGGGGTGGTGCGAGACCCCCCAGCAGAACACCACTTCAGAAGTGTCCACAGCACCTATACAATCCCAGCACTTCAGAGCTGACTCACTCCGGAGCAGGATCACTGCAGAGGCACCCAGCCCTACCTCCTCTCATCCGTCCTGCCCTTCGCCATCTCTGCTATCTGCTGGGGAGGACAGAAGATGACAGCAAGGATGTCACCTCGCTTGCCCTGCAGTAGGTGCAGAGCTGGCACGGGTACCAGGGCAGACTGCTGGGACAGAGCTTTCCACTCCCTTTTAGGATGTGCAAATCCATCACAACATTCTCAGGACCATACAGGGTGTGAAGTTTATCTAAATTTTTCTACTTCACAGCTACTATCCAGACAGCGACCTAGAGAACTGTCTTCACCAGCAGCTGTATTTCATCCTGCTTCACATGGACAACCTCTAAAAGCTCCTTAGATAAAACGGCTGGAGAAGACTTCACCAGTAACAAGGCCACAACCACCACCTCAGTGGTTCCTCCAACACACCAGAGCAGCTGCTGGAGATGGAGCTGCAAAGTTTGAATGCTGACACAGAATATTGCCTACAGAGGTGGAGCCCTGCACGTGGGGCTGTGGGTGTCACCAGAGACAGGTGGGGACAGAGGGGCTCTGGAGGAGCTGAGGACTGCAGAGAGATGTCTGTTTGCAGAGTAGCAAAGGAAAAAGAATCTCTATTGCTTCAAACCCAAGTCTAATGAACCACACAATTGCAACTTCACTTCCATGAAGTTGAAATCCACTGGTAACCTTAACCTCAAAAGGAATATATTTTTTAGAAAAGGAAAAAAAATCATGTTCATTTCCAACACTAATCGGAAACATGCACCGAAGAATAAAAGACACTTTTCCAGATTCTGTGTAATAGAGACTTTTGACAAAGAAGCTGAGCACAGCTAGAAAAGCAGCCTTCAACCCATGCGCATGGTTTCATTCTGGATCAAATATCTCTGGCAGCAAACTGAGGTTTCACTGGGATGGAGGGATGCTGATGGAACACAGGGATGCTGTTTCCAAGGGGCATTACAGACTCAGAAAAGACCACTACCTTCTCCAACATAGCTACCACCCCATAGGTGGAAAATCTGCATGAGCAAGATGGATATATTCCTACCACAATGTTATACTTCTGGCAGGTGCCAAACACATTCTAACACTAAATAAATGCCCCAAAAGTTTGCGCTAATGATAAGATGCAGCTAGAATTAAGCCTGGGTTTTACCAAGATTAGAAAGGCTTCCCCAAGGCCAGCAGTGACCTCCTCAGAGCTCCTGGCCACAGCAAAGGGCTAAATTAGGTAGAAGGAAGAGTCTTACACATGGTGGTAGATGATGATAGAGGACCCAGCACTTTAAACTTGGCTCAAGTTGAGGCTTTGATTCAAGATTTTAACTCAAATTAAATTGCAGTGACTCTCAGGACATCAATGCATCCATACGGCTCAAGGCCAGAAAATTGCCCTGATCTGAAAAACCAACGCTACACGTTTTTATCCAGCCATCCTGAATTCAAGCTCATGCTTGCATGAAGTCTTGACTTTTCAGAGACATTCGGTCTCAATGTCAAGATTAAAATGTTGCAGTGACCCCAAGTGCTTTTGCAATTTGCTCAACAGTTCAAGTGGCTTTCAAAGAGTGCAGAGACCTTCCCTGTACCCTGAGTGTTTATTCTGAGGTGAGCAAACTCAATCCTCAGATATTCACTTGATAGAAATAACACGATCATTTCACCACTCTTTGTGACGGTCTGTTCTTTACTGCCCACAAATTCCTCACAGCTGATAGTCATTCTGAGATATGCTGGACAACCACAAAAGCACAAAAAACACTAGCACAAGCAGTTTTTTTATACAAAAAAGCATGTTAGTCATCATCTGTGATCCTTCTGGTTAGAGTGTTTCAGTAATCTGGCCGGGCAGCAGAGGGGATGCCACATCACCACACTGACATCAGATGACTTATACTAATGCGTATTTATAATGCAAGTATCCACACAAATTGGAAGGGACTAAAAAAACAGGCCTTTTGTATGTACTGTCGGTTTTGGTGGTTTATGTGATTCTTTTACTTCGCAGCAGAAGAGAAGGGAAAAGGATTTCTAAAGGAACAGAAGACTCTTCTGGTGAAGCTATGCTGATTGGGAACGGACCTGGGAACTACTGTCAAGTGTAAAATTACTTCCAGTTCACTTGTCTCTCTAAATTTACTCTGTCTTCACCACACTCCTCATTTGGCTCACAGTCCTTTGCTTCTGAAATCCGAAAGAGAAGCAGCAGGACCTAAGAGCTACAAACAGCATCCTCAGGACATTTTCACTAAATGAGGGGGGTTTGCACGGATGTGTCACAGAGCTCAACACCATCACGACAGCAGCTCGAATCTGGTCCCATGTTTCTGCAGAACCTGCAGCATCCCAGCAGAGCTGGGAAGGATGGAAGGCAGCTGAACCCATCCAAGCTGCAGCCTTGCTCAAAAAAGGAAATAATCAAACTCCTACATTAACCAGCTGCCACAAGAGCCTCAGCAAGCTAGAAATGTGTTAGTTAATGATTAACATTAATAGCACAAGAGTCCCCAGGAGCCTGAATGGACAAGGGATAAGGCTTAGCACACGGAGCACAGTGCAAACAAAGAACAAAACAAAGGATAGCTGCTCATCTTTTGCATTCCAAAAACCCCAAACGTTTACAGCATCCAGGCTCAGGAGCGCACCTAACTTGTCTCAGGTTTGTCTGGCAATGGCCATGGTTTAGTTGGAGAAAACTATTGTCAGATTTGAAGGAGGGGAAAGGAATTTTAAAGCTACAATTGGGTATTTCCATATGGATCAAATACTCCCAAGACACCCCACGGCTCTCCTCCCCACAGGCTCGTAACACTCTGGCTCTGACCACACAGGAGAACTCCTGGTGCAAACTTCCCAGCCCAACATCTGGCTCTCTGCCGCATTCTGACACTCTGCACAGCTTTAGCGTACTAAGCAGCAACGTGTCACTTCAGAGAACAAAAAATCATCCTTCCTTAGATTTTTAAATCAATTTCTTGCTTTTCTCTTGTAACCTCAATGCAATCCAAATTTTATTTTTCAGCCCCAGCATTTGCTCAGTAACCACTCACTGCTTCCCTGCTCTTGTGTCAGACACACAAAACTCGTGTTTCAGATGGTCCCCCCGCAACAAACACCGCTGGATTTATCACCAGAGCCCTGCAAGCCTGGGGCTGCCATCAGGATGTAATACAGACCCCTTCTGTTTGCCAGGCTCTGAAAGGCAAATGTTGATTTTTCCCAGAGAGGAATGGGGGTGCATAAAGGAGAAAAGACTAGAACAAAGAGGCAGCGGCTCACTAGCCAAAGGGCTGCCGACACCAAAGGGCAGAGGTTAAGGGTTCTCCTGAGCCTGGGTGACCCACCGGCTGTTGGTAGAGTTGAACCAGTGCCTGTAGCTAAATGGGGCACCCAGAGCAAACCCAGCCACTTGGGACTCCCCAGCCTTGGTGAACAACTCATCCACCACTGGAGGAGGTAAGGGGCAGCCTTTGGTTTTCAGAGCAGCGTCTGACTCTGAAGACGCTACAAAGGGAAAAACTCAGCCAGGGATTTTACTTAAATGCAAACTGCAAGTCCAAGTCTCACTCCAGACTTGTGATAAAGTACCCTTTCCCCTCGCCCAGCACAAGAGATGCTCCACTGCAGCCACAGAACATCCAGATGAAGGAAACAGCAACAGGTAAAGGAGGAGCCAAGGGACCACAGTCACCAAATCCCATTCCCTCCCTAGCCAGAAACTCAGACAAATACAGAGTCAAGATTCACAAACTGTCCAGCAACTCCATTGAGAACAGGTAATCTTGGAAAAGCATTAAGCTCAAGGAGACAATGGTCACTTTTCCTCCCACGAACATCCACACAAACATACTTTCGGCTAGAAATCCTGCCCAGAGCCATTTCCCCTGAGCATCCCTAGTGCAGCAGCAGCCTGAACATGCATGATTTGCAGCCATGTGTTCATAAAATGATGAGTTTTATTTGCTCTGATACTACACAGAATTGCCTGGAAGTCAGCAAGCCCAAGACCCAAGCTGCAGTTCAGAAACCAGCTCCCTGGTAGCCCTACACAATAAATAGAAGCTCAGAATCACAGCTGCCCCTTGGGACAAACATCCACATTCTAGCATTTATCTTTAGCCCCAACTCCAGTCAAATCCTGATTCTCTGCTCGTTTGAGACTAACCTGTCCTAGGAAGGTGCTGAGATGGGTGGCTGCGGGGGACCAGATCAGCCATGGGGACAAAGCCACCTGCAGACAGAGGAGTCAGGAACATCTCAGTTGCCATCACAGCTCTACCATGACTTGTTGCACGTAGCTTCCCTCCTCCACACGTCCCTTTCTCTGCCTGTGAAATGAGGTGTCAAACACTTCCCCTGCTTACAGGAGCAGGAGAGACATATTATTTAATGTTTTTCCATTTAGCTGTGCTATAAAGAATGATTCAGGCACTATCTATAGATGACTGAGGTAACGTTCGCTGTCCTTAAACATCGGGGAAGAAGGGAAGTTACGAGTTGAGACTACAATGAAGCCCTGGACCCATAAAATTGAGGGTTTTCTCCTATTAAGTCTACCCAGAAGTAGTCAAGGCAATCCGGCTTCATAAGCTAGTAACATTCTTTGAATGTTTTTCCATGTATCTTACAATCATATTTAATAGTGGCTGCAGCAGGGAAGTTAGAATAGAACTTCAGCCAATTTTTAGGATGTATTTGAGTGCCTAATGTTGCATATCAGCTTACACAAGAGTTTGCAAAAGTGCCTTTACAAACTGTATTATTACTCCATCTCTATCTTGAGAGAGCCTAAATGCATCTTAAAAACAGTGCTCCACTTAAGTTCTCTCTTCCATTGCCAAGTCAGACACCCACAGAACAACCACAGTCCCAAAGTCAGCTACACAAGCAGCTTAAGCCTGTACTGTGAGGGGTCAGCAAGCAACGCTGAGATTAAATTTCCTGTGAGCTCCCCCTTTCCCTCAGTCTCTCTCATACAAAGCATTTAAAGGCATTTAAATGAGACCTGGGTTCTCAGAAGTACCCATTGCCCATGCTGAGGCCCAGAATATGTCATGTCCTGCTCCTGCACAGACTAAGGCACCCAGCACAAAAGCACTGAATTAAAGGACAAGATGTAGAATAAATACATAAGGGCTAATATCTTATTGGATTATCCTTTTAAATCTTTGTAAGGGACAAAATAATACCAGACCCAACACCTACCTTTGTGCCAAGCCATGTTTTCCAACAGTCAGCTCTACAGAGAGGCAGCAGGAGAATTAAGAATAGGTTCATTTAAATAAACCACAGCTGTAGAAACCACTGCTACTTGATACTACTCCATAATTACACACTCTTCTCCCCAGGTACCAAGCGGTCTCAGTATAACTCGTTCCTCTAATGGGTTTCTGCAGCTGCCAGCAAGGGAAAGGTAAAGCACCTGGTGTCACCAAATAGCTCAGCCCTGGCAAAAGGCAGAGTGAAATCACTCCTGGCACAGGTGAAAACCATTTCAAGTCATGGAGCACTGCCTGCAGCCTCTAAGGAAGCTGTTCTCTCTGAAAAGACGGCTCACACAAGGAGAGACAAAGCCTGTTCTGTGGGTCTGGCTGAAAGGCAGCATTGTACATGGAACATGGCACGCTCAGTGTAATGGAGCCGGGCAGCGGAGGTCCGAGCCCAGTCCAGATCCCCTCCCTCGAGTCAGTCACCCCAACGATACAAATATTCAGCCTCCACTATGAGAATCCTCAAAAAAAAACCCCCCAAAAAACCAAAAAAACCCACCCAACCACACAACACCACAAACAAAAAAAAACCCAATTGCTACTATTTCTGCAAACAAACACACATGTGCATACAGGACTGAGATGTGCTCTGTGCTGGTGTGGATGGTCCCTGAAAAGCTCATCCTGCAACTATTGAGCAATTCAAATGTCCATGCACCCACCCCAGCACCACCAAGACCTTGCACTGTGTTAAACAGTGGCACAAGAGAGGATTCCCACCACAGTGAAGATTATGGATTTGCACCTTATGCCCCGATTAACAAACCACACTGTGTGACCTGCCACAGTGCACACAGAGAAAAACCTTTCTAGTTGGGCAGCAGCCTGTCTGGAGACTCAGGTCACTTCTGATGACCCCTAAACCACAGTCAGAGTTTATTAGACAAGCTGACCTTTCACAAAGAGCATCTTTCACAGTCAGAACACTCCGATGCCTCTTGTCCAGAGGGGATCTGTGACACTGCCATGTCCCTCAGCCCAAATCTGCCCCAAGGAGGTTTGCTCCCTGCAGGAGCATCGCCGAGGCAGGAACCTCCCTCCCCTGTCCAGAACTGTGGGATCGACAAGGGGCCAAGGGAGGATGCTCTGGGGGGGTGTTCAAATTCCAGCCTTATCTCCAGAGGCTGAGATCACAGGTAGAAAATGTTTCTGTGTTGCCTCAGCAAACTTCCTGCTGGCACCCTTCTTCCTCCCCACAAAAGCACCTCTTTGTGAGCAGTTTTGGAGAAGAATGGTACAGACTAAATATATTTACCATTTCAGAGACACCAGATCTGTAATGTTACCTGTCCTTAGCATGACCCAGCTGTTCCTCCACAGCTGTGTCCTGAGCAGGACAGGGGAAGCAGCCCCAGCTGCACAGATGCTGCTGATTCTTCTGAAAACCACTGGGACACAAAGCAGTCACTCATTGCACCAAGCCGGTGGCTACGTGCTTTAGTGTCTGTGAAGGATGATAACCAGAGGTCTCCAAAGCTTGGGCTTGACTCCTCGCTCCATCACAGGAGCCTCAGGGCAGCACCCACCTCAGTGTTTGCACATTAAGCCCCTGTGCAGGAGCCCCAGACACCCTCCATAGTCAACAGGAGACAGGCCCTGTGGCTGGTGAGTCAGCTCCATCCCGAGATGGAGCTGGAAGATACGGTGATTCATCTGCCAGCCCCTGGCTGCAGGGACCAGCTCTGACTCAGAGAGCTGCTTTTAGATGGCTCAACTTGGGCAAAATTTAATTCTGCCTTGTTTTTTTCCAGGCCTCAGCCCTCTAACACAAGATATTAGCTCTCTCCTAGCTTTAAGATCAATGTCTGAAAGGCTGAAGATACTTACAGGAAGAGGAAACACTGCTTATCTGTACTGTCATTAGACAAGGAACAGGAGTCAGGATATCTGATTATGCCCCAACCTGGCCACACAACCCCAATGAAACAGCTTGTTTCTCTGCAGCTCAGTGTCCCCAGCAATAAAGCTACGTAAGCATGTGTATTTCACAGAGAATTTCCCATGGACACTTGGAAGGCTTTGGGAGCACAGGAGAAAAGATGTTTATCCACGAAGGGCATCCTTTGAGGAACCTGAAGCCCCTCTGTAGGGCTCTGCCCTGGTGACACAAGCACAGAGGCCACTGCCTGGTAGACCCACACTCCAGGAGAAGGTGAGAAACACCTACATCCCTCTCCAGAGGGAGTTGTCACCAATCTTGCCCTAAATTGCCTGTGTGTAAGCAAAACACTGACCTCCAGAGCTCTTGCACATCTGTCACTCTTGGTTTATTCCATATGAAAGTGAAATTAAAAAAACCACAGCTGAAACAGCATTTAATCTTGCAAAGATTATGATTACATGATTTGAAAAGCAAAGGAGGCTGTTAAGCCCCCAAAACAGAGGTCTCTACTTGGTTTATACTCTTACTTTGCCCATAATCTACAGGCAACAGGGCTTGGATGCTCCCAGGATATTCTGGGGGACTATGCCAAGGCAGTTTTTAATTCAAAGCCTGATCTCCCAGCTGTGTTTTGACCTAAGAATGCACCATTCAATTATCATCAGAAATAGGAAATAGAAAGGTTATAAAAAATGAAGATGATCCCACATGGAGATGAAATGTTAGAGAATATTAGAATTCAAATTAATCCTGATACACTGGAAATGAACAACAAAAAAACCTGAATAGGATGCAACGTGATTCAGCAAGGACGAGTGCAAACATCTAATCTACACACTAGACTCCTTCAAGTCAGTAGTTGCAGGAGGTTCCTATGAAATATTCATATCCTGCATGGGCTGAATTGCCAGATTTTATCACCACCAACTACAGAAACAGCTTAGGGTGACAAGTACCCCAGGCAGGTGCTTGCAGGAAGGTGGGATGGAGCTGACTTTAGATTGAGGTGTGGATCGCGAATTGTCAGAGCCGTGTAAGTGAGACAGCCAGGAGCATCCAGGCTCAGCCCCAGGAGAAGTTCATTCTAATGGCATTAGAGCCATTCCCTTAGCAAGCATCTAACGCTGTGCACTGGATCCTCAATGTGAAAAGCCACCAGGTGCCAGGCAGAGCAGCACCAGTTTAAGAGTTTGTTTGCACTTCACCAGCTTGTGTCTCTGGGATTCTACCATGCTCTTAAGTTTCCCTCCTGTCTAAGGAGTCAGGACAAGATTAGCCACATGAAGAACACCAGAAAGCCTGATGCATGGCCAGCCTTGCAGCTAGCAGGCTGCTCCCACAGATCTGCAGGGTTGAATGCTTCACCCGCCTGGCCCTGCAGCCCCACAAGTGCCAAGGGAGCAGCAGAGCCTCATGGAAATGCCCAGACACCCTCCACTCAACAGGGTTAACAGAAGGTCCTCCAGGCTGTGTTAATAAGCCATGATTCTGCCTTGAAGCTGCAAGTACCTTGGAAATGGACAAGGTGCTGCACATCACCTGTGCCAGCTCCACGTGAGAGCCGGGTATTTGCTCAGAGAGAAATGCAAACAAACGCACCCTCACCAGCTTTGTGCTCCTCTAGAAATTCAAACAAGGTCATCTCCAGATGGAAAGCAGGGAGATGGAACAGTCCTGGGTGAAGCAGCTGCCCCAGTGCCTGTTTGGGCAGCCCTGGCAGCCCACAGGAGGAGGAGGAGAGGAAGAAGAGCAGCCACAGCCCTTCAGCAGGGTATCTGAGCAGCCTGCTCTCCATATGCAGTCACAGTTTATTGCCACACTGAGCACAAGATGAGTATTTTTAACACCCTGCCTCCTGCTTTTCTGACCCGCATTCTCCATCCAGTGACATCTTTTGCAACAAACCCATGTAGATTTAAAAAGAATATGCAACTTCTGGTCCTGAATGCTCCAGACCTAAGGAAACAGTGTGGTTTTTTCCCCCTGCGGTTGTCATTTCCCCTGTCCAGCTGAGAAGAGTTAAAACCCCACACATACTATGGTGTGCTAAAGAAGGCACAATTCCCACACCTCAGGGCCTGGGGTTGGTCTGACAAGTTCAAAGAGAGCCCTGTACCCTCTGCCTGGGCTGTGATTATACAAGGGAAACTCTGAAAACAAGGCTACAAACTGTTTACGACTCCTGTGCTGTTCACAGGAAAGGTGAATTCCTATGCAGATGTCCCACCTTGCTGTGACGTGTTCGGAGGGGAAGTTATGAATACATTTATTTTGCAGTTATGAGAACTCATAGTAGTCCATCAGACTATTTATAACAATGGTTATAACAAAGAAATGCAACTCTAAAATAATCTGGAGGTTACTAGTATAGCTCTTACCTTCACAGAAGCTACCACAGCTCTTTTCCAGCATTCCTCCCAGTATGCGCCAGTACAACTTTGGCTCTTCTAATTCATCCTAGCACATAACTCTGAAGAGATTGTTTCCTCTCCTGATATTTTCTCGTGTCCTTACAAAATTTCATGCTTTCTACTCTTCCTCCCCCAGAGCTGACCAGTACTGGCCCAGGAACACACAGAACCTGGTTCACCTCCTGTCCCCACCTTCAGCACATTTTGGCGGAGCGCTGCCAAAATGCTCCAAGTATCTCCTGGGGTGTGTGAGGAGAAAACACGCTCCTGCCTCTCCACGTTACTGGTGTGCCCCCATCCATCTCCACCAGTGTCCACGCTCTGCCAGCACAGCTTCTGTATCACCATCCGCTGACCCACGGGAAACACTCCTCACCCCTGCTACTCCTCTCAGTAGCGGTCTGTCCATCAGACGGAGGGGCTTCGGACACAGAAATATCTCCACAAGGTTAAGAACGTCTATTTTCACCCAAAACTTAGGTCAGGTCTTGCTCCCAGCTCACCAGGGGCTGTGTGACTGTCCTGGACTGACCTTCCAGCTCCCTGCTTCCCAGTGTCCAGAGCTGCTAACCCTTGGTCTGTGTTACCAGCTCTGCCAACAGCAGCCCGCAAACTGCCCACCAAGGAACAGCCTATAAAAGGGTTTAACACTGATGCCTGCAATAATTAGCGCCCAGTACATTGACACAGGAGACTTTTCTGGATTATATCCATTCCCAGGGGCTCCCATACTCATATTCAGAGCCCAAAGGACATAAAAAGCTCAGTAAGATCTGAACATTAATCCAGACACATTATGAAACAACTTTTGACTATTCTCTCTCCATCACAGCTCAAGCACAGGGCTCTTTTCCCACGATGGTCTTAAAAAAAAACTTAGCAAAGCCAAGCACACAAAAAAAATACCCACAGCCACAGACGTCCTCCTTCCCTCTCCCCACCACATACACTGTCTGAAAAGCCTGACATGTATTTTAAAGCATTGATGCCTGATGCTGATTTCCTAGAGAGCGGCTGGTCCGTGACAGAACACACAGAGCAGCTCTGCTAAGGGGGAAGGTTTGAAACCTCCACAGATGGATCAAACTTCCAAGGGCTGAGCTCATCCTTCCCAGCATTAACTCATCACTCCCAATATTAACTGCAGGAATCAGCTGTCAGATTATTTCACATCACTGTTGGGAGGTTTATCTGACAAAAACCCACTCTGGGAAATAAATCACAGCCTTGCACTGCAGCTGCCAAGTGGGACAGGAGAGACCACCCAAGCCATGACAATCCCTGAGAGCCCACAGCACCGACAGCCTTTCCGTGCTCTGATGTGGGAATCGCCAACTGAAGCATCTCACTTGTCAGTACAGCAATTTGGGAAAGCATTTACAGATGCAGATGCAGTTGAATGACAATTAACATCATAGGGCAATTAGTTACAGTAATGCTAGTCCTTCAGGCTGCGTAAGTCTGAATCGTTCAGTAAATACTCAACAATTCAGAGTCATAACCTACTTGCCAAAAAAATAAAAATTAAAAGGTGACATTTTAAATCCAAGGGTAGGATGTGGTGGCTTTGGTACAGTTTGAGCACAACTCAAACATATTTCTCAGTATTATGCCCGATTTGATAAAACATGCTCTCTTAAACACACAAAGGCAGGACACCAAAGGGGAAAAAACCCTTCATGCGGCAGGCAGGGCTACATGAGCACATAATAAAGGTCTGATTTGAAGGATTTCCTGGTGCTTCTAGCTATTGACCTCTAGATAAAAATAATACAGCACACATGACTGTTTTTATCACTAGAACACTGAAAAATCAGCAAGGTCAGAAACCTTCCCCAAAGCAAACCATTGGACAAGGGGAATTACAACATTTCAGGATTGGGCTGGAAACAACATCAACTCTAGTTGCTTCAAATTAAATTCCACGCAGGCAACAAATTATGTTTCATCCTCATTCCTGATTTAAATATATATATATATATATTTAAATTGGAAGCAAAGTCACATTGGATAAAAAATGGAAATTGAATATTAGGAGAGCAAAGCAGTTGTGAGAGCTGGTGGCTGACACCCCTGGGCAGGCTGGGACCTCCCCACCAGCTGAGTCTGTGGGTGACACTTGGTCTTCTGCAGCCCAGAGCTGGACCTTCCCTGCAGGCAAACCAAAGCCTCCAGCCTCCTTAACTCACAGCTTTTCATCAACTTTAAATCCACTCAAACAAAGCCCTGCCACCTCCCATGGTCTATCATGTGCAAGTCCTTTGTCCTGACTTGTAATGCACTGAGATCTGTTATTCTTCTCAGCAACTTTTATTTGTACAAGTCCAGGCACTTATAACTCAGCCACTGAGTCATTCAAGAACAGCTCTCAGCAGTAACTGTTGAGGGCATCTTGTCCTCATTTCCTTTGTTTATTCTGTCCATTACATAAAGCTATAGGCAATCCTTGTTTCCCTTGATAACATCAAAAACAAAGCAAACTTGCACCCAGAGGCTGCTCTTGAGGATCAAGACTTCAGCTTGCTCCCCAAGTACATGCACTCAGTTTCTCTGGCACCACCACCGCAGCCTGCAAAGGGACGTGACTCCGGATGAGCTGAGGGAACAACAGTGTCAGGGACCTTCTGCATCCCCAGCAGCTGCTTTGGGGAGAGCTGCTGGGTGCTGAGCTCATCCCAAAGGGAGCTGGTTCCTCTGCAGATTGTCCCTTGGCGAATGCTCTCTGCCCCTGGGAACTGGAGCCTGAGCTCCGTTATTCCCTTGGTCCCCAGAATAGCCATAACTCCCACACCAGGAAATTATGGGCTTTCTTGAGCATTACCGTGACCTTTTTCATTTCCATTATGCCTTTAGTTGTCTCCTCCCTCTACACTCCTTTGCTAAATAAATCTCTGAGCTGTACAAAGTGTTTCCTGTAAATACTCCTCATCTGGCATAGACAAAGGAAAAAAAAAAAAGAAATAAAACCCCTTCTGCTACTAGTTCCAGCTTGCAGTCATCTCTCCAGTTTAACTTCCATCTGCTTGACCTGGGAGCCTCAAAAGCAGCACATTGTTTGAGGGAAATGAAAGGGACAGTTACATGCTCTGGGCATCAGATTCAAACCTGCCCCTGACTGAAATTAAAAGTTCAGGTTATGAAGGTAACTCATATCCCGCTTCAGATCAGACTGCTGCAGTGCAATGATGAGTGTTAAAGCTTGAGCAAAGAACTGCACAACGAGCCCCTTTCTGCCCAGCACAACCAGTTGTTTTCACAAATATAGCATTGCTGGACAAAAACTTTTCCTTGCCTGTCCTAGTGCCATCCTATCTGATGCTGGTCTCTGCTCTAGAGATGGCTGAGCCCCGCTGAGCTCTCCGAGAGGCTGTTTTGTGCACGCGAAAGTGGAAGTCGTCTCACAAGCACAAAGCTGGGATTTTCCCTTCCAGGCTTCTGCAGCGATGGACCAAGTGTCCCATCGCGCAGCAGCTGCAGGGCCTTTGCAAGCCCACACCATCACCTGAACGATGGGTTACAGGGAAGGAAGCAGTTTCCCAGGGAGTGAACCCCCCTCTTAAACACAAACCCTTTAAAGGATGCTTCAAGCTGCCCTTGTCACTGGTAAGTCATCACAGGCCACTGTGGGAACAGGCTGACTCACCAGTGACTGTGTCACCTCTCCCACTGCTTGCAGCCTGCGATTTCCATAGGGAACAAGGGCTGCCTGAGCACGGCTGGTCTTCCTGAGGACACAGACCAGGCAGGAAGGGAAACTCCCTAGTGTGGTGTTGGACACCCTGACATGGCCAGTTCGCATCACCCCGAGGGACAGGTGGGTCCCATCCCTTCCCACATGCCACCAGGGAGGTTAAAAAGCAAGCACACACTTCACACATCTATCCGACATGTTAAACTGACACAAATCGCTGCGATAAAGACTTCCACCTCTTCCACAGACTTCACCCTGAATTTGTATCCCACCTCATGCTGCAAACCCCACAGTATGTCTTGTCTAAGAGGGGACAGTTTTGCCTCACACAAGAAGCCCCACTCGCTATCTGTGACCAGCAGCTTTGGGGAGGGATTTCCCTGCAAGCAGGGAGTTACTCTCTGCAGCAACATCTCCCCCTTCCACATGGCACCGCTTCTCCTTGCCCACCCCAGGTTGGTACGGGAAGATGATCGGTGTTTCAGGGAAGCAGATAATTACCCCGTTGGGCCCCACATGACTGCTTGTTATTTTCTGCATATATCTGCATGTTGCGGTTTCTTATTTGGCTTTCTCTACAGGCCAGATTCCCTTGCTTCTCCAAACTATTTCCTAACAGATGTCAGGATGTTTTGCTACCTCAACTAAAGCTTTACCACTGCCTGCAGACACCAGCCAAACCTGGCAATGGCAGAGCACCCACCCAAACCCATCACACTGATCCTGCCACCCCAGCACATTCTGGCACTGATAAGAGAATTATTTTTATAACAAGACTACATCAATCATCACAAGCCATCAGAAATATATGACAGCTGATTGCACTGACATTTATGGCAATATATTACATCAGCATACAAGTAAAATATAACAATTGTGCTTTCTGGTTGGACATCTCCCTGTCCCACCTCATTTTCTATGGTAAGGAAGCACAAAGTGAGTTTGCTGGGTCTGACACCGGCTGCCATCAACAGCTTTGACAGCTGCTAAGGCACAGGAACAGATAAACCAGCCCAGAGGACAGAGCTCCTTCCCCAAAGTTTCCCAGTCTAGATAATGCCAAGAACTCTAATTTGACTTATATTCTATTGCCCATGCTCTATAGAGAATATTTTTGTTAGTTATGGCACAGGAAAAAATTGCAATGATCAGATCACAGTTCTCACTGTCACTCCTGCAGTATTTCTTCTAGCCTTAGCTCATATCTGAGGAGTTATTTCTCCCTAAGTGCCTAAGCAATAAATTAGAAGTCCACAATTTAGGTAAAGGTGGGTCATACATAACCATTATGGGTAATTCTAGAGGTACTGTAATTAGAGCAATCCTTATTTCAGTGTATGCCAACATCTTATATAAACCTGAAACTGCAAAGGGTCTTTGGCCAAAACAATTTGCCCCGTTCTTGAAAATACCTATAAATCATCACATCATTTATCACGAGTCCTGTCTATTGCTTCTTTGGCAATGCAATTGTGCTTGAGTAATGAAAAATGAGAATCAAAAAATCCTTAAAAATAGTATTCCAGGACAAGTAAAACATCTCAGGAAAAAAAAAAAATCTCTCCTTGCCTGAAGCATCTGAAATAATAGACATCCCTAAAGCAAACATGTAAGAGCTGGCTTCAGTGGCAGTTATTGCTCATTTTTAACTTGCTCTGTAAAATCCCCTTTTCACCCCCTCCCCTCCACCTAGTGCTGCTACTGGGAAGTTGCACGAAAAAAAGTGCTACTGGCACAAAGGTCTGAGCCTCTCTGCTGTAAGAGGTAAAGCATCCAAAGGCAAACTCTTTATATCCCAACCACACCTACATGGCATGTCCTCAAAAGTCAGAGCAGATGGGTAATGATTTCCCCTGAAGTACTTTAGGAAAGGTAAATCTGGCCCAGGGTGGGGAGCAGCCTGCTAACAGGAGAGCGCTACAGCAGTGCTGTGTTCATAGAGGAGGATGGAACTGGAGCGTCAGGTCCATGAAGTCAAGCAAGATCCTCCAGCTGGGTGCAGAGGGACCTGGTCCACAGAACAGATCCAGAATATACTGGAGAGGAGCAAACAAAACCAGCAAGGGATGCTCCCTAACCTCAAAACATGTTTAGAAAATGCTTTTTGGTTCCTTTTGTCATCATTTTTGGGAGATTCTCAGCCAGGCACTGCATTTCCAGCCTGTCAGGGGTTGTCAGCAACGTGCTTGGGAAGCACAGTCTTTGCAGCCGAGGAGTCACTTTGTCACCACACCAGTTTCTTTGGCAGGAGAAAGCTCAGAGGCTCTGCAGCCACTTTTACATCTTACTCCTGTCTTGGAGAAATCATCTGGATTCCCAGTGAAATTCCCCAAAGCAAGTAAGCATGGCTGTTCCCTGATTTGTAAAACCACCAGGTTGATGGGACAGGAGGGCTGGCTCAGCCCCACACAGAGGTGGCAGCTCTCCAAACACAGCCTCCCCAGCAAGGTGGGTGATTCATCCAGCACTCTTCTGCCTGATGAATCAGCAAGAGGCACAGCCCCAGCACAGCACGGCCAGGAACTGCAATGCCGAAAGCAAAACCTTTGCAACACACAAACGAGAGCTGCTCAGAAGAGCTGCCTGTGCTTTTTGCAAACTTAGCGGTGGTTACAGTGCAATTACCCTGCTGCTTCAATGTCACGTATCCTGGCTAGTGCAATTCTTCTGTTCGTTTTCCTTAAATAACTGCCCCAAACCAAGGGAAATCTCAAGCAAACAGAGCCTTTACAAAATAAAACTGCAGGCCCTGTTGAATTAAAGGTTCTAACCACATGTCAACCCACCTCATCTGCAACACCCAGCAAAGGTGGGTTTGGACACTCACCAAAGACACAATCACATCAGGGGCTTTGCAGCACCACAGCTTCAACCCAAAACAAGGAAAGCAACTAAGGAGCACTTGGCCTCACTGGCAAGAAGTCATATCATCAGGTCATGCAGTACTGGCAGCTTTTGCTTATGACTGCTGGTTATCCCCAGACCTGTTCTTGCACCACTCCTGCCTGCTTTAGGGCTGCTTTATCCACTGTCTGCAGCTCAGGAGCCCTGAACAAACAACAGCTTCCCTACACACAATGCACGACCATTAATGCCCACTGTAATCCATTACAATGTGCTAATAATCATGCTTAGGCTTTCTCAGGTTCCCATCATACAAGCCCTAATAAAACCTCTCCAGCAGTCCATTTAGCAACACTAATGAGAGAATAGAAATGTGCAAGACAGAAGTCTTACTAATAAATGTTAACTATCAACAGGCAGCAGCATCACACAAGGGATTTTCCAAGCAAACACAAACCCCCAGTTCCTGTGGCTTATGAGCTCAGGCTGCGGCCAGTTGGCCATGACGTGGCTCATTGCCTCTCAGCTGCCCCGAACACCCCTGTGGTGCAGCCAGACCTGTGACTCAGGACATGAGGAGGTGGCCAGCACGGTGACACCGTGTGCCTGCTGCAGCCAGGGTGAAGCAGGGCAGAACTGGGCTTACAGTGCACAGAGTCATGGGCTGGTAGCTGGAATGAGCAGAAATCAGCTGTGGAGCAAAGTCCTGCACCTGGAGGAACTGCTGGAGGCACCTGAGCATACGGGGTGAGCAATGAACCTTTCACAGGAGATGTGTCTGCTCTGGTGCACTAGCCACTTCTTGGGACTGCTCGCAGATTTTCACAGAAGGGTCAAGAAATCATATCAGTGATGGTTGCTTGCTCCCTTGTTAGCTGGGGAGAAAAGAGCCTGTGAGAGCAGAGCCCTCACCACACACGGCAAGACCAGGAAAGCCAGGATGGGGAGCAGGGAGAGGACAGTCCCACAGCATTAGGGGATCCCAGCTCTTCCACCCCCGATTTGGAAACCCATCCAGCCCCAACCGCAGCTGGTGTCACACACAATGTTTTCATTTCAAACTGCATCTCAGCACTGGATCTCACCTCATGCTGGCACAGGTGCCTTCTGAATAATGAACTCCTTGCCACCAGCGCAGAGTTTTGCCTGTAACAAGCTGCCTCCCTGGATTTGTTTTGCTTTTTAAGCCTTTTCTACTGATCAACAGTGTGTGTTTATATGCAGTAAAACAGCCATTTGCTCTGCTACAGAGCCACACAGAAGGAGAAGGGCCGTGCAAGTTGTACTTTTTTTAAAAAAATTTTTCTTTTCTCAGTACAGACACAAAGAGAAAGGGGCAGAGAGAGGCAGCGGGGCAGCAGCTTGCTCACCTGAATATGAGGATTTCTTCATGCCGTCGCTTCAAGCTGTGACATGGGAGTGGGAGCAAGGTGTCAGGGCAGCAGTCCCTGGGATGCCACGGTCCTTGTGTTGGGGCGGACAGGGAGGGGACGCGGGCTCTGCCACCGCATCCACGCGTGCAGCTCCAGCGCTCCCATTAATTAGTACACACCTTTCCCAATCTCACACACACAGTTATGGGCTGTTCCAACTCTCCTGGCACTGGCAGGGGTAAGAGCAGGGCTCAGTCTTCCCAGCAGCTGCACTTTATCCCCTTGGAAAACAAATGGTCCCCGGGGATTACTCCTGCCAACTCCCAGCCTTGGAAATCCCAGTGTATTTAGTGGGTGCAACAGAGGGAAGGGAGGGAATTTGATGCCTCCAGCCCAGCACACCCCACAGCTTTGATCCAGCCCTTGGCTGCCGGAGCCGCTGGGATCAGCCCTGCCCTCAAATCAGACAGTTTTTAGTGCAAAGTACATTGCTGGCCTGTCAGCAGCCTGCAGTGCAAACACCTCTTTCCTGTTCAAACCCACACGTAAAGGACTTATTCAAGGCTGTAAATTGAGCGAGACGCTTGTGCAGGCTTATGATACAGGGAGAGCTACATAGAAGTGGTTGCTCACTGTTTGTGGGGATGCTGAGAGCCACATACCACATAACCAGCTCCCCAAAGCACAGGGATCTGGCATCTCCCCCAAGTCACTGGGGGAGAGGAGGCTCCATTTTGCAGTTCCATATGTGCCTCAGCACGTGGGTCTGTCTGGAGAGCAGACACTCCTGATCAGTCCCTTGTGAAATGCACGTCGGACAATCACTGAAGCAAATGCAATAAGCTGGGGGCATTATTAACACAGAGAGGAAGACTGAGCAAATTAAGATGGGCTATGACTAAGGGCACCGTGAAGCGCAGGAGCCTGAACTGCTGGAGGAAGGACTGTGCTGATGGCAGGACAGATTTCCCAGCCCGCTGGGGTGAGTCACCTGTGGGAAGGTGAACAGCACAAGTCCTGTCCACGTGAGACACTTCCACCAGCTCTAAGGCACCATTTCAGTCAGAAGGGGTTTCTGTTTGGTTTTTAGAATTTTCCACAATACCAGAAAAACTCTTCTGCCCCCCACCAGCCCTATGGATTAGGGCATTGCACAGAGACAAAGGAAAAGAGTCAATGAGCTGGATTAAGATGCTACAGTCCCATCAATATTTGTTACCATTTCTCAGCTGTAGATCATCATGTCTATAACAGATATTTTGAGATTGTCTGAGCCTCTCTCAGGCACTTAGTGCAAAATATGAAGAGCTAGCTGAAATCACTGGGGGATTCAGTGCTAAGCAGCCAGACTTTGCACTAAAACTGTGCAGGAGCATTCACATATTCCCAGGTTTGGAGCAGCAACAGCTTTACCCACTACTGCATTACTCTCATGATGCAGTCTCCAGCTGGGAGATGTTAGCAAAAAACTCCATCATCGGAAAAACTTCTGAACCAGCAAAGCTTTGTTGCTTAAGTAAACATACATCTAAGCACATAGTAACAATATCTGACTCTTTCCACAGGTGCTTTTGAAATCATTAGTCACAATTTATGGAGGAGAAACAATAGCACAGTGACTTGCCTCATCTCATACACCAAGTAAGGGCAAAGTCAGGAGCAGAACCCGCTCCCAAAAGTTAATCCCCCTGTTCTCCTCTTGCCTGCATCTCTCTGATGGGCACAACTACCTTTAATACTCAACACTCACAGGGATACACTTTACAGAAGATCAAAAGACAACTTTCTGCTCTTCTCACATATGGGTGTATGTGCACGTGTAAGCAATTAAGTGTGATAACATGTGCACAGTTAAGTGTATGGTTCCACATGCGTGTGATTACATGTGCAAAGTGTACCTGCAGCTTTGCGGGGCTGCTGGTGAGCAGCGTTTTCGGAGCTGTGGCCAGGGTGCAGCCATCTGATCAGCCTGACTGCACAAATACAAACAGCAAATTGTGGAGCAGGCTTTCTACCGCGGGGCCAAACAAACACGATGAGACAGAAAATGGCTGAAGGGATTTATTTTTTTTTTTCTGAAATACTGTCTGACAAAGAATCCTTTTCTTTGGCTGCCCAGCCTCAGAATTACCAAGAGAATCAGTCACTTGGCTCAGAAGAGAAGGTTAATGTTTAATACAATGCAAAGCCCACAGGCTTCAGATAGGTAAGTCATTTATAGCTTTTTTTTTCCCCCCTTTCTTTCGTGAGATTAGTGAGGGGATTTATTGCTCCTGAAAGCGAGGGATTGGGACTGCTGGCTCAGCCTGCATGAGTCTCATGCGTCCAGGCCTGCCAAACCAGCTCAGACCTGACCTGGCGTATGCACCCATCCCACGCCAGTCCTGGGCATCCCCTCTGCCAAATGCATCATTCTGGCCCTCCTCTGGCATACTCTCCGTGCTGGCGAAGGAGCAGAGCTGGGCTCTTCAGAGAGACCATGTCAAATTTACTTGTCTCCATCTCGTGATGCCCAGCTCCACACACACAGCAGTGATTTTTTGGGGAGGTGAGCATGGGCAGGCTCCTCTGAGCCCAGTGACACCCGCGCCCACCAAGGCTGCAGATGCTGCACCTCCCACAGCAGCTGTGAGCCTGACCAGCTGTGGTGCCCTCAGCAGCTGGTTCTTCATGGCTTAGTCTGTAACACATGTTATAGTTTCACTGTAGGCATAAAGGGCATTTTCTGCAAGTGGTATGTGCTGCATCTCCCCCAGCAGCATCCTCCAGGCAAGCATGTTCCCTACCGTGTGGGGATCCTGCACCAAGATACGCAATCTTCCAAACCAAACATAATACAGCGATCAGAGGAGCAAGAAAGAAGAGCATCACCGGCACATACAGTGGGCTGGGGCAGGGAACCAGAGGCCCAGGAAAAGATCAAGGTGAGGGAGAGACTGGCAGAGGCAACAGCACCAAGTCATGCATACTACAGTGAGGAGGAAAGTACAGAAATAAGGACAAGCCCCCAGGGAAAAAACTGCAATCTCATGGACTAGCACAAAGCTGGACATTAGGGTATGCTGAGCTGTGGAACTGCATCTCTCAAGCTCTCAGATCAAGTTTCTCATCTTGCAAAAGGGGAGGAAGGTTGAGTTTTCCCAGGGAGAGGGGAGGTGGGGGTGTGTTACTCAGTGCTGCCCTGGGGCTCAAAAGTTGCTGTTATGGCAGAGAGCAGAGCTCCCTGGGTGACCAGCAACAACGATAAGCAGGAATTTATCATGCAAAGACCTGCCAGTGAGCAACAAAGCAGGCCTGAGCCTCCTCTTTGGGGAACAGTATCTCTAACTGATTTAGAGGTAGAAACTCAGGTGACAGGACTATAAACCACCCACATTTCCCTTTCCAGCTCTGGTTGTTTTATATATGATCCTCCAAGCAACCTTTTCCTGACCAATTGCTCTTCAGTGGCCATGAGGCTGAAGAGAGGATGCAGAGTTTTCCACCCTGCTCAGTGCAGAGAAGCAGCTGTCAAGCCAGGCACAGTGTGAGCAGAGGTACTGCACAGAGAGATCATTGCAAAAGCCTTGCAAAACTCAGCTCAGAGAGCTCCTGGGTTCAAGGGAGGGGAAGAGAGGAAAGGGACCACATAGAAGGTGAGACCTTGTGGCTTCTGTCTAAGAAAAAGCTACCCCTCACTGCCCAGAGCCTGTGGTTGCACCAAGGGTGGCTTTCGGCGCTGCTGCACATGCAACAGGACCTGACTCACCCCATGTACTTTGGAAAGTCCAACAGCTCAGATGCAATAAGTCAGCAGGAAAGGGCCAGGGGTTCCAGTCACTGAACCCACCCCTGGAGCCCCGTGCCAGCAGGCTGGCTGCCAGCAGCCCAGCTCAAAGTTCAGAACGTGCTCTGTGCCCTCTCCAGTGCACAACTCCTATTGTTGGTGCCCAGGACAGCAAGATGCTCACAAGAAAGGACAAGAGTCAATCGACCAGCACTGGATACTTGCAACACTGGCAGAATCTGCCCTCCTTTCTGCTGCCTTCTCGAGGAAACTAAAATACTATGGCACCTCTGATCACTCTCCATTTCCCCTGGAGCCCTAAGGAGTGCTCATTCACACAATGTGCTGGTTGTGCCACTGGTAGTTAATCCTTACAATACCCTGGTTACTTAAGTTCATAATTATCCTCATTTCGTTATAAAAAATAGACACATTTTTAATGGCTCTGAGAAAGGGTTACTGAAGCTGGGATTGAAACTCATGCTTGTTTAACCTGTTCCTACCCAACTTTACTGCTGCAGGAATGTTGGGTCTGCCAGATCTGAGCTCAGTGGAGCCTGCCATATAAAAACATACCTGCCCAAATCTTGGAGAGGGAGATAGAAATCAAAGTCTCTGACAGCACTCCTGGATAATACAGGCTTTGCCAAGAACAGCATGCAGAGGTCAGGAGGACTGATTGGCAGTGACCTGGAACCGCTTTTCCCAGCATTTGGGGACAGTTCAGCACAATTCACATGCAAGGAGCCTCCAAAGCCCTGACTTTTTCAGTAGGCACATATATATCCTGCAGCTGCTCTGATGCAGCAGCATGGCTCTCAAACTTGCAATGAGGAAACAAGGGATAGGTTTATGAAATGCATTTAGCGTGACCTGTAATTCGTGAGCAAAAACCCCACCAAATCACAGAGATGGGGCAGTCAGATGTGCACCAGAGGAGCTTGGGTCCACGTGGATGGAGGATCTCCCACTTGAAATGATGGCTGAGATCTTAAGTTAAATCTGACTTATCAAGTGCACAAGGCCCATTTTCCTGTCCCAGGATCACCAGGGACAGTGTGCTCACCAGTGAGTCCTTGTGTTCCCAAATACTCATGCAGACCTGCTTGCCAGACCCAGGGAGACCAAACAGCAGTGACATTACGCACCACCACAGCTGAGATTTGCCATACTCCAGTTCTGAGCCACGTTCTCCTTGCCAGTGGCCACAATTTAATGCAGCTCTCCCCTTCCCTGCTCCACAGCAGGAAAACACAGATGTTCAGCCTCTCAGCATCAATTCACAATGCTCAGAGACAGGAGGCAAGGCAGCTGTGTTGATCTAAAGCCTCATGCATTAACTCTGCTTTTCCCAGTGGCTGATTCATTGGTTAGGACACAGCACAGCCAGCAACAGCCAGACTCTGTGGTCTTAAGTGCATATGGTTATGAGGTAAATAATTTAGCAATGTGTTTCCCAACTCCTTTCCCTGTGATTTCATCTGACAAAGAAACACCAAAGACCCACAGCTTGGCAGTATCATCATATATGGTCCAATGGTCATGCTGTTCTCTTCTCTGGGCTGATGGTTATGGTGAGGAAGCAAATAACTTAATGAAGCAATTACTTATATCAAATCAGCAGGTTTTGTTCTTTTCTTCTACCTTAATTATGAGAAACCAGGAAGAATGTTCAATTACTCAAGGCAGAATTTCATTACCAAACAAGATAGCATCTGCTTGACCACAAGGTACATCAGATGGCCATTTCCATAGAACAGCCTCTCCCATGGTTAGGGGAGGGAACACTTCAACCTGAAATTAAAGTTGAAGAGTGTGTGAAGAGACAAAAATTACAGGCAGTAGGCCAATGCCCATTCAATAGCA